>NC_088849.1:20449801-22849801 GCF_904066995.2 Poecilia reticulata | reverse complement strand
TTGTTTAAAGGTGTGGTCAGATAAAGAGCACAGTGTTGATGAGGCTGCCCTTTAGATGCAACCGATTCTTTTTTAAAGGTTATTACCCCAATGGAAGAAACATAAATTCTTGACAAATCGTCTGATGCTGAGGTTTTATTCTACCTTTGGAGATGAAATATCTCATCAGCCCCGACTTTAATGAGACAACGCCTATATGCATTGTTTTACATTAGTGCTAAAAATTTGATTACAAATGTGTTTGCGTCTCTCAGTTGCTTGAGAATTAAAAAAAAAAAACAATAGCATGCGTGCCCTGTGGCACCGCTGCTGTTTCACAATTAAGGCCAACCATGTTATATTTATCTTTTCACCAATTACTGTAAAGGTTACGGAAACTTTACTTGTTTTCTTCTGGGCTTTTCCATCAACAAAGATGCAATGACTTCCCAATCTAATTTTCCTTTGTTGCAACTCTCAGCCAAAAACACAGACATGAAAAGCCCCAACTGTGGATCCCAAAGACACAGAGTAGCTCTTTGTACCCCGGCTTGTTCTGCTGCATGCCATTTTTAATCTTGGGCAGAAGGGAAGAGAGCTGCTGCTCTTATCTTAGATGACATGGAGGCTTTGCTCCCTCTCTCTGGGGCTCTCTCGTCTTGCTCTTCTGAAACCTAACCCTCTTTTATGCTCTTCCCTCTTGGTGGTTTGGTGGCGAAGAGATACAGCGAATGAGACTGGCTAACTTTTGTTTAGCTTATTCCATCTGAAGTCTGTTACATGATACAGGGTGTGAAGAGGCCGGGTGTTGCCTTTCTGCGATAAATTGTGTGGTTGCTAACTCCTGTTGATACTCTTAGCTCTTCTTTTATTGCCCAGGGCCGGTGGAAGCTCGTTCAGCAGGTAAAGAGAAGTTATGATTTGGAAAATAAATTACTGGCTCCTTATTCCACGTCTCTGAAATGTTCAAAATTCATGCAGGTCCTGGCAATAAAGGGAGGTTTTATAGTGCTGTGAAAAGATTTTTACCCACAGATTGCTTCGTCTTCGGTTTCTGTCACAGAGATATGTTTCAGATTGTCCAACAGTTTTACATGGAAATGGAAAATAGCTTTCCAATAATCTGTTTATTCATTAACCCGGTGCAGTCGCCGCCCACCGTGCGGCGTACAAGCATGTGACGCATTTATAAGGCTTCGTAATAACACGGACGCATACAGAGTTTTCATTTCAACTCTGTTGGACAGCACAGAACTGTCCAACAGACTTCATAAAAGTGGTGTTTTTATATTGGTTTTGTGGTTATTTACTTCAAAATAAAGCCAGAAATAAGATTGATCATTTCCGCCTTATTTTGTGGGGTCTAAATGTACCACTTTTCGTAACAACCAATGAAAATGTGTTGACGGTCTGTTGCTAGGTAGAACAGAGACACATGGAGAGAGACGAGTGGGGGGGGGGATTTGGATACGGCAAGAGACTAGGGTGCAGCGATGCTGTGGATTTTACCAAGAGTGTTTCAATGGGTTTTTTAGACTATAAGTGTGTTAGAGTTTGTGGTGTGTGCAGGGGTAGTAGTAGTTTTGCTAGCTATCGCTACATGGCTTCATAGCGAGCGCTAACGCACAGAGAAGAGAGACTGGGACGGCCATTTAGACCTCGACTGCCAAGGGTTAAGAGGGAAAAAAATCACCCAAGACAAACTGGTCTTACGTTAAAAAATAACTGCCCCATTTTGATGAACAACCTACTGCACAACAAAGAAAATCACTGAAAGAAAACCTTGATGACTTCACAAACCAGACTGAAACGTCTCAAAACCTGCTATAAATCCCAAAACGGATGAGAAGTAAAGCTTCTTTTCCATTAGTAACAGGTGCAAAACTTTGTCAATATTCCGCTAACGTTGAAAAAACACAACTTCGCAATTGCCATGTTTCCATTAAAGAAGAAAAACTATTAAAATCACACGCAATTACATCTGTTTTCAACTTCCTGTTTTCTTCTTCATGGTTTGCGCCAGTGGCAACATCCTGTTGTTGATCATGTGACTCGTGTGATGCAAAAAGAAGCGTTTCCAAAGCAGTTTTCTAAAAATAAACCAAAAACCACCTCATCTTAGCGACAAAACTTTATCAAATGAAGAACGACTGTGTTTTTTTTTCAGAATTGGTGAAAAGCAGATTTATTTTTGAAATGTCAAATTGGTCGATGGGAACGCAGCTAATGACATCATCACTCCAGAATGGATTATATATTTCCAAAGTTCTGAAACTACACATTGAGCCAATGTCCAGTTATATACAGGAGCATGTTTCAAGTCAATAGTGATGAAAAATTACTACTTCAATTGGCAAACTTCTTGTAACGAGTGAAAAACATGTCAACTAGAATTTGCTATATCAAAAATAAGTTATTATTTTCTTAAAACAAGCTCCTATATCTTGTAGAAAAGCTACTTGTAAGTCAGTTTAGTCTTACTTGAAGTGTACCAAGTTATACTTGGTAGGAGTTTGTGTTTTTGCAGTGTGCATGGAGTATTATTCTAATGTCACACATAAGAGGAAGTGAAATACTTCTTGTAAACCAATCATTACCTCCATGTGGGTCTAACAGGCATGTAATGTGCTTTTTCACTCGATTGTCGGGAGTTGCGATAAAATCTTCTTGTAGGTGTCGGAACAAGTTTGGCCTTTATAAACCGACTTAAGAAGAGGCGTATTTGTGTCCCTAAAACATCCCGCCAAACCAAAGTCCAGAAACATGCAGAACACAAGTGTATCCAATCTATTTCTACGCCATATCCAAGCTTTTGTGCCGAGGCCTGAAGGGACTTGTTTTCCAAACGTCTGCAACTATAAAAGACTTAACTGACAGAGGAGCTTCCACGAGTCCAATGGGTTCAATTTGTTCTGCTAATCATTACCAGCTTCTCCGCCGCAGTAATGGGAGGTGTCGTTCAATGAGCTTCAATGCCGCCCTTTGCATGGACGGTCCAGACAAAGACGGAGCCCCCTGCTTTTATTTTTCTCTCTCTCTTTTTTTTTTTTTTTTTAAAGGGGGCTCCGGTGAAGCATTCACAAACAGATTGGTAACCAGTCAGGTCTTCAAAGAGACAAAGGCAACGGGGTGGGCCGCAATGACGGGAGGGTGGGGCGAATGTGGAGAAGAATGACCTGCCAAATGAGAAAGAGGACTTATTGAAAGGGACAGAGTGGGAGAAAGGAAAAACATATTGAACCGATGGAGAAGCTCAACCTTTTGACCATCTGCCTCAGTGGGCGACAACAGCCTTCATCTGTATTTTTAGAGCTGTACAACACACCAAATTACTCTGTCAGAAAGATTAAGGAGAGTCAATGGGCTGTCGAGTGGAAAAACAGGGCAAAGTCATCCCAGTGTGGAAACTTTGCACGTTTGTGTCTGCAGCAACTTTATGGCGTCAAGGAAATAATTCTGAAAAATTAAAAAAACAGAAGCCTGAGAAACAAATTGTGGAATAAAAATCTCATTTATGTTTAAACATGGTTGAGTACATCTCCAAAATGATTTCAATTTCATCATCCTTTTCCTCCTGTGGAGAAATTTGCAAAGGACTTGACTCTGAAAACCCCTTTTTTGCTGCATTAATTCCATGATTGCTTTAAAGCAGAAATGCTATTTTCTCCCTCTGAGCTCAACAAGAATCAGATCTCCATGACTAATCTCCCAGTATGGCTATTGTGCTTTGGTCTGAACCTAATATTTGAGGCTTTTTCTGCAGATTTGGAAAACTAATTATGCTTTTTTCAATAGTGAAGTGGCCAAAAATAATGCAGGTAAAAGCTACTCTCAAATTCAGACATGGCTTAAAGGTAAAGGTAGCCTTGGAAAAATCTGAAGAAAAGTCTGATCTAAAAGTAATTTTAATGTTGACTTAAGCTACTCAAGCAACATTTAGACGGCTAATAGGTATTCAGGTTAAATGCAACTCCACCAAACACTTGAATTTAATGCTAAAAGCTAACAGTTACACAAGCCAACATGACTTTTAAGGGTTAACGTAACAATTATACAAGCTAACAATTGCTAAAGACAAATGTTATTCAAGCTAACTTCCACTCCAGCTAACAGTTATGCAAGATCACAAATAGTGAAGTTAGTGGCTATTCAAGCTAAATGCAACTCAAACTATTGTTTACACAAGCTAATCCTTACTTAAGCTAACAACTAATCAAGCCAAAATCTAAACCGGTAACACACACAAGATAGCAAGTAATCAGATTAAAGGCTATTGAAGCTAACTACCACTGCTAACAGATACACAGCCCAACAGGCATAAAAGCATGAAGATATTGAAGCTAATAAACTACCAAGCTAACAATAACACAAGTAAACAAACTAAAAGACAGCTGAGTCTCTAAAAGTTTAGAACATTTTAATTTCTTACTTGAAATTAAGCAAAACCAAGAATATAGTTCTTTCTGGAAAATACATTTCACACTTCTGAAAAACTACAACATTTGTATGCAACATCAAGCATCCCCCAGAAATAAAGCTCTATGGAGATGATTTGACACCAACTGGCAAGAATTCCCAATCCAAAACCAAATCTCAGTTATCGGTAGAGCAGGACAATATGGCTGAAAAGCTTATCACGATATAATCATTTCATATCAGTCAATATCAATAACTGTCGATAATAACAACTGATTTGTTTTTAGTTTTAAATATCTGGTGGTGTGACCTTTAGCACAGTTTTCACTCCATACCGTTTATTTTTAAGCAGTTCTGACCCACGGCGGCAAAACTTGAAACTGTTGCTGCGCAAGTTACTCAACAGGTCGTTGCTAGGTAACCAGAAAGCGTGAGTTGCTAGGTAACCAAAGAGTGAGAGAGAAAAGATAAATTTATTATCAGATCTATTATCTACTGATATTTGTTACTGATTTATTTTCCAGCCTTACACGTGCTAAAAACAAACAGGATTAGACAAAGAAGAAGTCGTAAAGAAATAAAAATGACCTATAATAAAAAACCCAAAACCATCATAACCCTGAGTACCACCTAGAGCTTCTCTCCTCTCATTCCTCCGTCCCAAGCTCGCCTGATTTTCCACCCCACACCTCCCCTCTCGCTGTAATTTCACCCCTGCCCTGCTGTCAATCCCACTCCCCTCCCTCCGCTCCATCTACTTTCTCCTCCTCTCCTCTTTCCGCTGCTCGTGGTGGGAGATTGGTGGATTACGCCGGAGTCCGGGGGGTGGGGGGAGGTCGTCGCGCTGATTGTAAAAGAGAGGGACAATAGGTCCTTTAGTCTGATTGGGTCCCCAGGTTGGCAACACCCGAGATGAGAGTGCACAGGAAGCCGCTGTAGAGGCAGCATGAGGATATGCACGTTTATTTATATGTAGATGGAGAAGAGGGGAAACTTTACCGAGGCCAACAAGGCAGAGCATGAACTCAAGGTGACTTGAAGAGACATTTCATACCTTTAAGAGAAACTTCAGGCAAAGGAAGAGGAAAGAAAAACTAGCAGAGGATAAATCAAAAAAGCGGTAAGCCACTGACTCATTATTTGAGTTTTGTTTTCATTTTTATATTTTTCACAGATGCTGATGATTTTGCTTTATTTGACATTAACTATCTGCAGATAAGTAAGAGGTCTGCATGCACTTTGGAAAGTTTCAGGCTTTAATTCTGAACACGTCTGCACTTTTGCGTCTTCAAACAAGCGTCGGTATCTGCCTTTTACGGAGCGTCGTTTGGCATTCAGACCTCATTCCTCAGTCTGAGCCAAGGTTCTACTCTCCCAAAATGAGGACTCTCTTTTTTCCCATTTTACTGTCAAACCCATTAAAGTACAGCCCGTCTTGTAAGGAAGAAAATAAGGTACGGGATTGGCATGTGTACCCCGGCCGGAGCGCGGAGACGCTTCTTTGATATTATCATATCAGGGGAGGGCGGTGAAGATGGGCTTCGGGTTGAGATATCTTCACTGACATTTGCAGCGTCTGACAAAGAGCTTTAAGGGGACATGAACCTTTTTCTTTCCAAGGAGATCCAACGTAATGCTGTTTAATTAGTGACACAGACTCCAAACTTTTCCAGATGACGCTTATGAACGGTGACATCACTTCTATGCACCAGTGGCAGGGATGAATGCCAGTATGTGTAATTTAATTTATACACAAATGATGACAGTTTGTTATTTCTGAACTAAAGTGGATCTCTAAACTTTGGACACTCCTCTTTTAAAGAGAGTTTTAATGCAGAAAATAAGAGTTTGATAAATCATTTCTAAAATTTTTCCGTCTTTAATATGAATATTTAAACTGCTGTAAACTAGAAACTGTAACTATCTGGCTACATACAATAAAACTAAGGGGTTTAATTCACACCAGCTCTGTTCAGTCCAATAAATCCAACTCCAGTTCGTTAGTCTAGAGTGTGGACGCACAATCAGACCAAAAGAAAAACTCTGGTTCCCCTAAAAAACCTCGACTGAGTTGAAGTGAACTCTGGTACGGTTCAAATGGTCTGGAGACCGCTCCAAAAGCAGGAAGTGGACTACAGTGCAGGGCATTGTGGGTAAATACAACCAAAATAAATGTGCTAGTGCTAGCAGGAGGAATAGCTACCACCGCTAAAATATGAATATGAAAATAAATGACAAACCAGGAATCTCCACACGTTTGAGAGCTGCTGCAGGTTAGAAATAAAGAACTGTCAAAATTTTTATTTGCATTTTGTAAAACCAGAAGTTGTGCTCAGTCTTCTTCAGCATCGTTTCCTTCAGCAGTTCTTAGTGCAGCGCCCCCACAGGCGAGGAGAGGAACAGGTTTTTGAATTAGTGTGGCTAATTTGGCACAGTGCCGTTTGAAAATGAACCACAGCAGCTGAAAATGTAGCAAATGTAGCTACTTTGGTCCCTAATCAAACCGACTCTACTGGACTATCAGGTAGGAAAATATCCTAAGACTTCATCAAAACAGATTTTGATTTGATTTTAACTTTGACTTTTCTAGAGGATTTCATCATCTACAGATGTTCTGATTAATGAGAAATGATAATGAAGGATTACACTGGACAAAGGTACCAGTCAGGACAAGAGAGAAAGAGGTAGAGAGATAACTTGATATAGAGATGGCTAGCTAGAGAGAACCAAATCAATATATACAGACAGAGAGATGGAAAGCAAGACAGACAGACATTTCTCCAGTTTCTTGTGCTCCTTTTTAGGAGCTTAAACCCAACCAAAAGGTTATTCTACAAAGTATTAATTTAAGGTGTGTAGCTTTAAATACCTCACTGAAGTTGAAGGACACTTTCCAGAAACGTTCATCATGGCCTCCCATTTTAGATCTACTGTAAACGTACCCTAAAGAGGAGGGGAAGGCGAAAACAGATGTCTTAAACAGCAACACAGATGTTTAATTGGACAAAATGTGCAGCAGGTTTGCGGTTCAGAAACCCAACTGGTGCACAAATATTAAAAAAGGGGTAGATGAGAAGAAGAGGGAGGGCCGGGTAATTAGAAACACCTTGCAGTAAACGAACCGCAGGAAGGGGGACGGCGGCTGCGGTGTGCACAGCTGCACGACCCCAAAGCCCCGGGAGCTCCCCACAATTAAGAGAGGCCGGTTCAAAGCCAGCGCCTCGATCCTGGGGGGGCAAGGATAAGAAGGCTGACACACAGAGCGGGGCACGTTCTGAACTCTGATTCAGACCAACACAAACAGGCGTGTGATGTTGGTCAGGATGCTCTCTGCCTTTGAAGGCTGCATTCCCGCCCTGAGAGCCAGATAAGAAACTGGGTCCTTCCTCCAGGCGCGATGGGATGGACCCTTCACTTTAAAAACCACAGAACCTGCACGACTTCACCCAGATCGGTCCACAGGCACTGCTGCTCATTAAAAGCTGGAAAAGCAACTGCACAATCAAACTTTACTTATGTTTCAGAAAGCAAACTGAAACGCTTCTGCGTGGAGAAGAAATACGGGTCGGGATCACGGAAATGAAAAACCAAAAAGGAATTCACAACAAAACGCAGAATTTCACAAAATTACCTAATATCCACAACGGCGTATTGTGGCCATTTAAGATTTTATAAGTCAAAAATGTTTCACTTTCTCCGCTTTAAACCAGGGATCTCCACACTTTTGAGAGCGGCTGCAGGTCAGAAATAAGGAACTGTCAACATTTGTCAGTTTTTTCTAGAAAATATCTTAGGTCAGCCATAGCAACAAACTCTCTGAAACACCAACAGCTTCGCCAAAAAATTATTAAGTAACTCGAATTTTAGCACAAAATTCTGTGCCACAAAGTTCTATGAAACGGGAGAAAACTTTTACGTACATTTTATCAGAAAACGGTTCATTAGAGGTGAAAAAGATACGACGGCCCTCAAAAACATAAGGAAAGTACCAGCTAGCTGCAGCTAGTTACGTCTGCTAACGCTTGAACATTTAAATAAATCACTGGAAGTGAGAGTTGAAGGAAAAAAGGAAGCAAACTTTAATACTTCAGAGATAAACAATGGTCCTGATCATTATGGAAGTGTGAACAAGCTTTTACTTCCAATAGTCCTCATTTCCTCCATGTGATAATTATTTTGGTGTCGCAGCATTTTTAGAGATTCTTAGTTTGCACAAAATGTTTGAGTTCTTCCAAAACATGAAGTGGAAACACTTTAACACCTTATTAAGCCACTTTTCTGTTAAATAGCACAGTAATAGCAGGAAACACTGACCTCTAGCTGATTTTTACATTTGCACCATAATTACATTTTATCTGGTTTAAGAAAAATGGTCAAAACAGAAAAAATTCTTTAAAAAAAGTAACATTTCTGCATTTAGTTTCAGATCTATAGCCGTCTCTGCGCTGACCCCCCGTGCAAAATCAATTGTGGTTAACAAATTGGCCGTGACGTCTCACCCCTCCATGATGGGCGGGTCCAGTTTTCATGGACCCGCCCAGTTTTTAGGGCGCTGTTCTCCGTCCTGGGAGGTTTCTCTTTAGAAGCCGAGGTTAAGTCAAGGCAGACATGGCTGGTGTGAAATCAACACTCCATCAGGCTGCAGACGGACCCAAACAGACCCGCCACACACAGAGATTGGAGGCTTCACCAAACCTTAGGAATAATTATTTCACATTTAAACTCAACCAACTAAATTAAATGTGAAAACATATTAAACTTCAAAGATTTCTCCATTAAAATATCAAAACTTCACCTTATTATACATTTTTAAAAAAGATTTTATAACTTATCCTTGCTCTTCTGAAGCTTCACTAGTTTTTTTGTTTTTGTTGACATATTTTACATGTTTTAAAGATAAATACAAATAAAACTGAGAAACTGCCAAAGAAACTAACATTTCTTTTAATATTAAGGCATTACTGACTTTAAGCCAAGCTCCTATAATCTTGCTCAAAGGTTATCCGAGTTAATTTTGTCTTATTTCAAGTGTACCAACATAGTTGCACTATAAACTAGACCAAAAGTACTTGGTGAGTTTTTGTGTTTTTACAGTGCAGCATCTCTACTTCCTTATTTTTATAATTCTGCTGGACAAACATGAATTATTCAAAACAATCTGAGCTCCTGATCCCTAACCGGTCGTCGTGGCGACCTCTCACGTTGCCAATGTTTGATTTCTGATCAACCCGAGTTTCATGTGTGCAACCGCAGGGATGGCGCCGGTTTCGGCTCATTATTCCCAACAGGTGGAGCGGGTCGCATCCAGCTGAACCGTGCCGCTCGCTCGCCGTTTGTTTTTCTCCCTCAGAAGCAGAGCTCACCTTTCTCCCTGGTGTCGCGGCGGTTTGATGTAGTCTGCTGTTGACAGATCGCAGTTAATGGAGCAGCAGGTGGACTCGGAGTGCGATGATACAACAATATGGCCCGTCATTTTCTCACGCCAGCTGCTCCCCCCCTGACAATCACAGCCTCCTCCGCTGTCACTCAAACTCTTCCTCCGTCTCGATAAACACCTCTGCCTTTCAGGGCTTTCTCATATTTCAAAACAAACGCACGACAAATTGGATGGCTCTGCGCCTCCTTTGCCGCGGTGGCTTTTCTTGCAGCGTTTTCTAGATAACAACTTGAAATTGGGTTATTTTTTTCTTGAGAAGGCAGGAGGGGGAAAAAACTCGTCTTAGTCGTAAACTTTTTCATGTGACCGACTGTCCAGGGATTCCTGCAGATGAAGAGGTTCAAGACTTTTCCAGATTCAACTTCCAGAGTTCCCAGTTCCACATGTTCACTTGAAAAGGAACAAAGAAAGGAGTTAAGGAAGGAAGGGAGAAGGAGAAATGAAAGGAAGTGAAGAAACACAGAGGTAGGACACGACAAGGAAACAAAATTAAGACTGCAAAGGAAGGGAGGAAGGACATGAAAAAGGATGGAAAGAAGAAAGGAAGGAATGGAGAAAGGACCCAAAGAAGGAAGGAAGGAAGGAAGTAAGAAAGGAAGGATAGAAAGAATGGACTTTCTTGCTCATGGCAGGCATGAGCAAGAAAGTCATAAGGAGGGAGGAAAGAAGGAAGGACATAAGGAAGGAAGAATATGCAAAAGGAAGTCATGAGGAAGGAAGTGAGGAATAAGGGAACAAAGGAAGAAAGGAATGAAGATAGGACATAAGGTTGGAAGGGAATAAGGAAGGAAGGACATGAAAAAGGACGTCATCAGGAAGGACGGAGGGAGGGGGGGGAAGAGTGAAAGAAGGAAGAAAGAAGAGGATGACATCAGCTAGGAAATCATAAGGAAGGAAGTGAGGAATGAAGGAAAGAAATTGGAAAGGTAGGGAGTAAAAAAGGAAGGAAGCAAATAAGGAAGGAAGTAAAGAAGGACATGAAGTAATTCATAAAAAATGAGGACGAAAGAACGGACTGATAAAGGAAGGGAGATGAGGCATGAGCAAGAAAAAAGGAAGTGAGGGTGAAAGGACAAGAACATGGAAGTCAAGAGGAAGGAAGGAGAGAAAATGCAACAAAAGGCAAATAAAAGAAAGCTGGAAACAGAGTTTTCTTTACTCTCCTCCAGATCGATGATCCTTTAGGCTTTTCCAGAAGAGCAGCTGTTAAAACAGCAAAAGCTGTCTGCAGGCATCAAGATGTTCTGGTGGAGCCGCTTCCGTATTTCTTGTCGTAAGTTTCGTCGTACTAAGGTATTTACACTACAAACTACACCAAAATTACTTGGTAGGATTTTGTGTTTTTGCGGTGTAATAAGGTAATTACTCATTTATCTCCAGTGATATCGACTTTAACCAACATGATGGCGTGTTGCGTGTTTTCCTAGCATCATGCGTTATTCGTAGGAACCCTATTTATCCCGTCTGTCATCCGTCAGCGGCTTGTGCAGCAGCTGCTTCCTTAAACAAGCGAGATACCATCACATTACCAGGAGAAAGGACTGTGAAATGTTTTACTTCGCACGCCGCCTCATTAAGCTTTACAAAACGGAGCAAAACGTCCTGGGTGAAGGTCGCGACCTTTCCCTGGGCGTGGCTCGGAGCGGGGACTTCATAATGGAGACCAGGCGGCATGAATGGGTTGAAAACGAAGGGAGCAGCCGGGTCGAGGGTCAGTCGTCCTGCTAAGCTGAGTTTTCTTCAACAAACACACACCAACGCACACACACATTGGCCAGGCGCCCGCTCACAATGCAGCCAAGCCTCCCACCATTCGCTGCCTTTTGTGCCTCCACCACAATGATTAACTGGGTTTGGTGATTCAGAGACTCTACAGAAGCACAATGCTCTCTTTTACAACACATAATGGAGTCGGTCCATGAGTCAAACAGTCTGCTTTTCATTCTTTTCCTTTGGAGGACCAAACTTTCCTTTCTGCCCTCCCGCTTGCTGCCTTTTCACGCCCCTTGTTCTGTTTTCTGCCGATAAATTTGTCTATTTTTCCTCTCAAATTCATTAAACCGAGAAGCAGGCTGCTTTTATACATATAAACAAGAAACATATGGAAAAGTAGAAAATCAGGCTGCAACTGACAATCCGATTAATAGAGTCCGATTAATCGATTATCCGGACGATTAATTAATTGTTCTGATGATTAATTGATTAATCACACTTTTTAAAAATGGCATATTGTACAGCTTTTTCATTTTACCACTTAAGCTTTGTATTATTTATACAAAATTAGGAATACGTTAAAAGATGCAGATGAACAGTTGGATTCATTTTTTAAATAAGAAAGCAAACACTTTAGTGCCAAAAATGCAGTAACATAAAATGTTTCCATTAAGACAATTTATTTACAAAACATCAGATTGTGCAATTATGTGTTCAGTATAACGTTGGGGATTATCTCATTTATCAATTAATCGTGATTAATCCGATTGTTTCAGTTCTAGTGAGAAAGTACCGATCAATAACGTCTCCTGGTAGAAAACCATGGAGCTGACCTCCCTGGTCTTAAGTATCCCTTTGATTTGAGGAGAAAAGTGGATGGAGACGGCGTTTAAAACGCAAGCAGAGTCAGAGGGGTTCCTTACAGCTGAGATAGAGGGAAAAGTTTAGAAAAAAAAAAGGTAGCATTCTTGTAATGAGCAGCGTGCAGCACTGAAGGGAGCTTGTAGAACATGGTGCGAGTGCAGCTGAACAGGAGTGTTGACAGAAACATTGCAGTCTCAGAACATCACACCCCGGGCCAATTACACGAGGTGTGAAGGAGCGCACCTCTGCTGATGACAGGAAGGGGAGGAAGGAGGAAAGGAGTGTGGCTCCTTGTGAAGACCGACTGTCCAGAGCTGGAGGGAAGCAGCAGCAGCATTTTGGCAGGTTTTCTCCAGCTGTTAATGTAGGCGTCATTAAGAATTTGGCAAACTGTTTGAAATTTTGAACAGGAACACTGGGAGGGTTTAAAAGTTAAGCAAGCAGCCATGATTGAGCCAGAGGTTTGGTGAAACCAGCCCTGAAGGCCGACTGGAGCACAATCCCCCCTGCCGTCCGAGCAAACGCTGCCACTCCCATTGATCAACTCAGATAAGATGAAACCTCCTGGTCACAGAGTGGACGAAATCTGGTGGCGGTTTTTCTAACGTCAGTTTGTTTCACGTTGCCTGGAAAGGTTACAGAGATCCTACAAAAATATTTTAATGATTAAATTCCCAACTGGGCTGCACAGTGGCGCAGTTGGTAGAGCTGTTGCCTTGCAGCGAGAAGGTTCTGGGTTCGATTCCCGGCCCTGGTCTTTCTGCATGGAGTTTGCATGTTCTCCCTGTGCATGGTGGGTTTTCTCCGGGTACTCCAGTTTCCTCCCACAGTCCAAAAACATGACTGTCAGGTTTAATTGGTCTCTCCAAATTGCCCCTAGGTGTGAGTGTGTGTGTGCATGGTTGTTTGTCCTGTGTGTCTCTGTGTTGCCCTGCGACAGACTGGCGACCTGTCCAGGGTGACCCCACCTCTCACCCGGAACGTTAGCTGGAGATGGGAACCAGCAACCCTCCTGACACCATTAAGGGACAAGGGTGTAAAGAAAATGGATGGATGGATGGATGGATGGATGGATGGATGGATGGATGGATGGATGGATGGATGGATGGATGGATGGATGGATGGATGGATGGATGGATGGATGGATGGATGGATGGATGGATAGTCAGCTGGATGAGTGAAATAAACTGACGAATGAGTAAATAGTGGATGGATGAATGGATGGCTGATCAAGATGAATGTACGTCCTGATATAAACTTGTATTTTTGACGTTTTTCCTTCTCGTGCCGGAAGCAGAACTTTGCGAACACCAATCAGCCGCTCCTTTCTCAGCAGCAGGTGAACGCTCTGCTCTCTCTCTTTGTGTTCTCTCCTCCATTCTGTGCGACTTTACTGGGCTCAACAGGATCCCTTCCTATTCAAACACACACAGGCAACCCAACAAAAACTCAGCAGTGGAGAAGTAATCTTGATGCTGAATAAAAGGACGGCTGCTTTATCCACAGGCTTCCAAAAATAAAAATGATGCACACTCATCTGTCCTCTCCTTTTCTTTTCTTTCCTCAGAAAGTCTGCTGCAGGAATCAGAAAATAAGAGGAAATAACACGTGAACAGCACAAGCCTGTTCAGCATCGCTGCGTTTCACAATGGGGGTCCAAGTGCATCTTCCAGCCACTGCGGACTGCTTTTTGCTCCCAGTGACCCTTTGCATTTTGACCCTTCTGCCTCAAGGCCTCCTGGGTAAATCAGGAGACGAGGAAAATACCAGAAGCTCTGCGCTGCTGCAGAGGGTGAAAAGAGGATGGGTGTGGAATCAATTTTTCGTCTTGGAGGAGTACACCGGACTGGAGCCGCTTTACATTGGAAAGGTCGGTGCCGACTGAAAGCATGGCCACACACACACACACACACACACACACACACACCCACACACACACACACACACACACACACACACACGCACACGCACAGTATATATATATTTATATACATATATGACAACATGAAGGTACAACCTGAGGAAATGCGAGGTGAACAACTTTTCAGCGTGACCTTTTCAGTCAGTGTTGCTGGTGTGAAGAGAAGCTCAGTGTAGGAGTTGCTAAGTTTCCAAACTTTCAACCAGAGCAGAGTAACAGATCTTCCAGAGAGCTCAGCAGCCTGCAGGAGGAGGGATGATCAGACGAGAGGCAAAGGGCGGCTTCAAAGGTATAAAAAAAATCCAGATTTAATCCTGAGGTCTTCAGGCCCTCAGCAGTGCTGTCGTTGGAGCTTTGACATACCCCCGACCAAAGAAACAGGCAAATAACACGCTCAGAATAGAAACGGTGAGAGGATTATTGTCTGATCTGGTTTCATTTGACCTGAGATGGGATAAACAGGTAAAATGGGAAGTTTTAGCAGACCGAGTGAAACTTTAGGAAAGACTTGCTGGCTGCAATGTAGAGGCTTTCATTGTTCATCCCACTTGGAACTACATTTCTCCGTTCTAACCAGATTACACTCTTACAATGCGTCGTTATAATTATGCGGCGCTGCTTTCTAACTAAACAGCCTTCTGTCCTCCTAACCATGTATCATTTCGTCATCACATAAGATAAACTGACCTAAACAAATTTATTAATCTGTGTGTTTTTCTCCTTTCCTACATACTTTCTATACTCACTTCTGCTGTTTTTACATTGAATTACTTAACATTTTTAATATTGTTCTAATTAACTAAGATGGACACATTCTTAAAATAATCTTTGTATTTTAAACTGTACAGCCTTAAAATACTTTCACTTGGAAATAACTTCAACGCCGACACAGCTTTTATATGGGAATGATAGAAACCTGCCAAATTTCTATTCTTGATTAATTTCATTTGAAAATATTTTAGAAAATTATAAAAATTTTTAAAGCCAATGGACAGAAACTCCAATGGTGTTTTCATGGATTGATTTAGGTGCTAAATGCTTTTTAATTTACTTATTTAACATTTTATTGTTGCATTTGCAATGCTGGTAAATTTTTTATCTTGATCTGAGCTTTTTAATTTCGCTTACAGTGATTTACCGAGTAACATTTCATGGATGACAACAGTGGTTCAAACAGGTCAGTCACCAACAGAGGGAATAGAAAACATGAAAGATATATGGTATAGCCTCATCTTTTAGCATATTTCACCTCGATTCAAAGCTCCTCTGAGCTACTGTTCAAAGCCTTTAGGTTGGGAGATGAAGCAGGTAACTAATACCCAAAGTTTTCAAAGCCCTTGGAGGTATGAAGGGATTAGTGCAGGAGGTGAAGGAAAAGTTTTGGCCTAAGATGCATCAACATAAAGAAGAAATCTAAAAGCAACAACACTGTTATGATTAAAAAAATTTTGCCTGAGCCTGATGGGTTTGCAGGTTGAAGTGCAGGTGAGCATGAGGTCCAGAAACAGAAAGGGACGGCGCATTGTCTGCTGCACAGGAATGATAGGTGTTGCAAAGAGAGCTGGTGAAGCATCAGCGGCCTGACAACAAGGAGCTGTTTTACACCCGTCTGGGTCTCTTCTTTCAGAGGCCACAGATGATGAAAGGCCAGAGCCAGCGTCTTGAAAGCAGTGTGTTTTCAGATAGAGTGCTGAGCCTGTGTGCTCGCCTGTTGATTATACACAGCGCAGATACCAATGGAGGCATTGAATTTCACTCTGCCAACGTGATGGCAGTAAGTACTCGTCATCATACAGAGAGGCCCTCTTAGTACAAAGTAAAGGCTGATTGCACATCAACAGGCTGGCATTTGCACTTAGAGGCCACAAAAGGCTGCTGATTGCACCGCTGGGTCCATAGCAACAAACAGGGAGCGAGTTTGATTACATGTCTGCTGCCTGTTAACAGATTAAAGTTATGCATGTGACCACACACCACCCCTCTGGTCCGCAGTTAACTCATCTTCACATCCAAACTGGGCATGTACAGGACCTCAGTGTTGTCAACGTAACGCCAAATCTTAAATGTGCGCGTAATAATATGAAAGGAAAAGGGATGCAGCGAGTCGATACGAATTCTCAAAACTACGACAACTAGATAACAAGGTCAGGAAAAGGTTTTAATAAAAAAAACTGAGGGATATGGAAGTGGGTCAGTTATGCTAGCTTGACTTTAGCAACCTTACCAGGTAGATGTCCAGAGCAGTTCAGTTCGACCCACACTGCAACTCCAACAGCTCATCAGTAGTGCAGGTGTTTACATTTCTAATCTGCTAATGTGCTACCACATTGCTAATGTGCTGCTAATTAGCTACCACAGGCATAGCTAATCGAACACAGCGATTAATAATGTTTTCATGCAAGCCTGAAAACATGAAACTGTAACAGACTGAATGTTCTGTTCTGTGTGGGAATGTTTGCATGTTTTTTGGTGTTGCATCCTGATACATTAGCGGCGTTGTGGTCAGTCAGTTGCTATGGCAACAAGTGTGAGCATAGCATAACCGACACAGAAAGCAAGAAAAAAATTAGAATACATATGTTTTGGAGTTGTTCAATGGTTTTTCTGCGTTATTTTTCCTTTGCTGTGGCGAACTGCACTAAATGAATAATTCCTACATGTCTGGGTTTCATTTTCATCAAGGAGTTGAGGTTATGTTCACATGGAACACTTTACAGAAAAATATATTGGAGATACTTCAGAAGAATGAATTTCAAATAGCTTTACGAACGTATTTGCAACAAAAACAATTATACCAAATGATTCTTCTTAATTCTATATGGCATGCTAAATGCCTAAAGCATGGCATTATATCACCACCAGTCTAAACCAATGATAACAGGATGGATCAATGCTTTCCTGTTGTTTACGCCAAGTTCTGACTCAGCCGCTGAACTGTTGAGGCTAAACTTGAGACTTATTAGACCAGGCATCAATTGTTCTCCAATGTTGGGGAGGCTGCGTGAATTGTAGCCTCAGATTTCTGTTATTGGCTGACAGGTGTGATACCCAGTTTGGTTTTCTGCTCCGAGGCTCAGCCTGTTGTGTGTCCAGATGTGTTACTCAGCGCACCTTGCTAGTAAACAAGTGAATGTTTGAGCTCCTTTTTCTACTTTGTCATCTTGCACCAGTCTGCTCATTTTTCCTCTAACATCAACGAGACCTTTTCAAACCACATAACTGACGCCCACTGGTTATTTTCTCTTTCTAGGACTACTTTTTGTAAAACAGAGATTTTTTTTGTGCTAGAAAATATCAGTGGATCAGCAGTTTCTGAAAGACTCAGACCAGCATTTCAAAGTCACTGAAATCCACGTCCTTCCCTGTTCTGATGCTCACTTTGAACTTCACCAAGTTATCGTCACCACAGCTAGAATCCTGAATGAGTCTACCATCATGTGATTAGAAAATTCAATACTTTTGTTAACCAGCAGTGTAGCTGGCTGGTGGGTGTAGCTTGTGTGAGGTATTGGGATTAGGTGCATGTGTCAAAGAATGAGAGCTAATCATTTCTGAATCTGAATGCATGAAAGTGAAAATGGCTGACAGTGGTGCCTGCTTCCCATCTCTTAAAATTGTTAATGAAATGTCAGTTCTGGTATTAGATGAGTAACTAATTAAATTATACAACTAGAACTCCAGAAGGAAGCAGTTAAATGTCTTCAGTCTGTATTTTTATACAGACTGAAGAGTCTGTATAAAAAGTATTTTTATCCCTTAAAAGAACAGTTGAAGGTCATCTACATATGTTGTAAACTGTAAATTCAGTCATAAGCAAATGAAATTTAGGCTCATACTGTAAGTGTTGATGCATAAATTAGCATAATCAACCAACTTCTTGATTTCTGTTCACACCTGTCATTAATCTGAGTTTATCGCCACCTACTGGTTATTTATAGTTTCTGCTGACTTGTCTGATGAGAGACCTTTATTAAACATGAAAACCTTCCATAGCATTGTGGTATCTTTACAAACGTTCTAAGTTAGCGTTTCTTTACTTGGATGTTAGATTTCATGCAACCTTCCCAGAAACTAACTTCATGTAGTTTGAATCTGAATTTATCTTCATGCAATCCAATCTGGTCCAGCACCAGCTTTAATTTGAAAGCTTTTATCAGCCAATACTGATAATGTGCTGATAATATTGTTAAGCCCACATTTCCACAAATAACTGCTGATTATTTTCTGTTTAAATCAGCTCATGTTTATCTCTGCAGGCATTTTCTTTCCTCCAATCGGTCTGCTCTTCGGGGATTGAGGCACATGTTAACTTGGACAGAGATCATAAGGCTGATTTGGCCTGGAAAGTTATTTGGTTGTCTTATCTTCATGTTTAGCAGAGCAAGGCAGCTTTATTGTTGTAAAACTGGGAGATGTGACCCATTTGAATGCCCTCAAAAAACACATCGCCACTCAAAACACTGAGCTTGTGGCTGAATTTAGAAGCATTCACTGTTGGGATCAGATTGGTCATAAGAAGAGTTTCATTGTCTTAAAGTGTTGTTTTCCCGCAGCTCCACTCGGACATGGACAAAGGTGACGGCTCCATCAAGTACATCCTGACAGGTGATGGGGCGGGAACCACCTTCACCATCGACGACAGCACCGGGGACATCCACGCCATCCAGAGGCTGGACAGGGAAGTGAAGTCGCAGTACGTTCTCCGGGCCCAGGCCCGAAACCGCCTCACAGACCGACCTCTGGAGCCTGAATCCGAGTTCATCGTCAAGATCCAGGACATCAACGACAACGAGCCGAAGTTCCTGGATGGTCCCTACCAGGCCACCGTTCCAGAAATGTCCAGAATAGGTCAGCAGAAGGGAAAAAATCACGTCCGCTTGAGTTTTATCACCAGCAAATATCCTCATCAAACTGTCTCTTCTTCCAATTTGCTCAGGAACGTCTGTGATCCAGCTCACTGCCACAGACGCCGACGACCCCACGTATGGAAACAGCGCTCGTGTCGTCTACAGTATCCTGGAGGGGCAGCCATACTTCTCTGTGGACGCAAAAACCGGTACGACCGCAGACACGCTGCAAACCTTCCTGATTGACTTTCAGCATCACGGAAGTTGTTTATGGGGAGAGTTGTTTTTGAAGATGCTGGTTTACATACATTATGAAGTTAGGAATGCAGCTGTTCTACAAAGTTAAATAATAACAATGGAGGATTTAAGTTTCTATGTATTAAAAGTGGAATTTGTGTACAGAAAAAATAATTTCTCAATTTATAACTTGAAATAATGGAAGAAATGCATAGAATACACAATTTTATCTTAAGTATCTATTTAAAAAGCCAAACAGAAACTTTTTGAACAACCAGACATGTTCCACCTCCCAGATTAAAATTAGGCATTCAATCTGTATCTCTACACCTTGAAATGATTTGACAGTGATGAATTAAATCAGGGGTCCTCAAACTACGGCCCGCGGGCCGTATCCGGCCCATCTCCACATTTGGTCCGGCCCCCGGAACAATACCAGAGAGCATTCAGATTTTTTTTCATTTACCGTATTTTCCGGACTATAAGCCGTTTATATGTGGATTTTTATTCAACCACCCGGGGGCTCTTTAGCAGGAAGTGAATCATTGGAAATCTTGGTTACTTTCGCGCCAACATTGAGCCCACAAGCAGCAAAATGAGTGAGAAATAGATCAGATGTCTTTGGAAAGTTTCTTTGCAAAGGGTAAAAGGCCCAGAGAAGAGACAGGAGAATGGATTTATCCCGGACCAGTAGGTGACTCCCACATTATAAGCCAGCTCTGCGTAACATGCAGCGGCCGGCTGCTAATGAGGCAATGAAGCTTCAAACTGCTTTGCCACGTAGAGACCAAGCAAGCAACACAACCCGGGTGTTATTGTCTCTCATCACTTCTAGATGGGAAAGAAACAAGCTCCTCCCGTTAGTCATTATCGTGAGTTAAAAATTTCACGGAGTAAAATGTTCGTTTTTGTGGCGCTTCTGTTATTTTGAAGCGATATATAAACGTTACCATAGCGACCAGAGTAAGAGCGTTTGGGCAGTGGTCGAGAGGAGATGAGTAGAGCTTGTGAGTCTTAAGTCTGGTTTAGACGGAAAGATTTAAGAATGTCGGCCGATTCTCCAAACCTCTGTGACCACAGAGCTGATAAAGTACAACAAGTTCGATCGGTTCGTGTGTCCAAGGCAGGAGCAACACGAACCGATTCCAGTCACGAACATCCCAATTCCAGAGGACAATCCAGTAAAACCCCCAACATAGCGGGAATTTAGAATAACCAAACATGGATGACGATGTAGAAGCAATAGTGATGTTTGTGGAGTCATTTTAAGAGATAAAAGACGTAACAAAAAGAAAAGGCGGTGGGTAAAAGACGACGGGAGCAGCCGCTCTATTTGCTGCACTATGATTTGGAGGTGAATATGTTTTTTCATAGTTAACATTTTTAACTGATAATAATGACCTTTAGATTTAATAATAAATATTTCTACATATCTCCGATATCCACCGGACTCTCAGTTGCGCGATATGTCAGCTGTTTGGGATTCCCCTCTGTTCTGACGTCACCGCGCTTTCTGATTGGCTACCTGTCACATTCAACTGGTTGTATTCTCGTTCCCAGTCAGGGAAAAACCCCACAGGCTGCGATAAAAGGGCAAAGACAAACCAAATAGGGCATATTCAGTATTTAATGGGAACACCAACATGCAGAAACCTTATTGGACTGTTCATCCCCCTTCCCCCTCCCCCCGGTCCGCGGTAATAAACAGGTTGTGACCACTGATTTAGCACATGCTAGTAGCAACACGAAGGATCAGCACTTTTACTGCTACAGTTACCGTTCAGAAACTACCGTAATCAGTTCTGTTAAATCTTATCTTGGCAACTTTTTCTTTTTCAACCTTAATAAATGTGATATTCAATTGACCTGTTATGACTCAAAGTTTGGCTGTCCGCCCCGCTCTGCTGCATCGCTGTGGAAAACCGGCAGAGATATCTGCGGCTTATACGTTTACTGGTTTTAAAAAACAAAAAACTTTGGGGTTGTGCCTTATAGTCCAGTGCGGCTCAGTTGGGAAAATACGGACTATAATCCTTCCTGGATTTTTTCTGTGAAGAACCCAGAGAGGATTATTTGGTTATTATTTATTTCATTAATAGTGTTGTTATTTATTTCCTGACTTGTTCTGTGAAGAACCCAGAGAATGTTAATTGATTGTGCTTTTTGGAAAACAATACATTTTTACATTTAGGCACTCCTGCAATCGTCACACTTTTTCTGTTACAAACTGACTCCAGCCCCCAGCAGAGAAGGGAAAAGTTATGTGGCCCTCACAGGAAAGTTTGGGAACCACTGATTTAAATCAAACTGTCCAATCAGACGGCAGATAATCAAGTCATTTCCTGCTCAACAGGTGCTTCATTTAAACAAACCTTACTTATTTCACCTCAACCTTCAATCCAAATTCAATTTAAACCAAGAAGTGAGCAATTATTCAGCTTCATCTTTTCCTTTATTCTGCCTGCCTCATTTTAATCTGCACCACTGAAGAGAAGCTTAACCACTGATGCATATAAAACTACGTTCACACAGCATCCTTTGCTGAAACCAGATTTTTTTTTTTTTTTGCATGGTCGTTCATACTACTAATTAAATGTGGCCGCGCTCTATGACTCCAGACTGACTAGCAGAAGAGCAACGTATATTTTTTCCAGGACTGCATGTGTCCTTTCTGTCTTATAACCCAAAGCTGAGCTGCATGGAGAACAAAGATTGTTGTCACTTTGCGGAAATTCCTGCAGGTCATTCAATGTCTGTTCGCCTGTTGGTGGAACAGTTTCCATCTCATCTTTTCATCCGTATTGCAGAACTTTCCAGTTTTTGTGATGTCCTTCTTGTCACATGTTTCCTTTTATTGGTGACCGTTTAAACTTTGTACATTTACATTAAGGTGGAAATGTTGTGTACCCTTCTCCTGACTGATACTCCTGAATCTGTTTTTAGGGGGATTTAACAAAACGTGTGTCACTGTACAGGGGAAATCATATAACAGTAACTTTTGCATTGAAATGTTTACAGATAGGTCAACTTTTTGGAGCCAGTGGTAAAGTAAAAACCTTCCTGATGCCGTTTTTCCCTCCTCTCTGCCACCGTTCTGAGATGTAGCTGCAGTGATTTCAGAGCTCGCTTTATGCCCCCTGTGTAAACCGACCAGCTCAAAATGTGGGGAGCTCAGCATGGTTCCTGTTGTTGCTATGAAACTACCCAACGTGTTTCTTTTGTTGCTACATCTAAAAACTCACTGATGGCAGCAGACAAAGACGACGTGTTAAGCTTAAAAGTGTGACTGTTCTGTTGATAATGAGGACAGAAGGCAGGCTGTAGTGTGGAAAGAGGCTTCCTGGAAAAAAAACAAAACTTTCAGCTTATAATTGAAATCTAGCCCTTTAGACTTATTTTTTTAACCAAGCTGTGTTGGTTTGATTTCAGTTATTTGGCTCTTACTTTGTAGTCTTAGTTACTGCAGGGTCAATCCTTCAGCCTCTGATCATTTTTATAAAACTGTAGTTTTATCTGGAGTGAATCTTTCCAAATGCAAAACTAATTAGAGTTTACAGAAAAATGTGGGTTTTATTTTCAGGTATCCACATGTAGAGGTCACTTCAGAAGAAAACAAAAACAACATCTCTGTTTTTCAGTGACTCACCAAAGGCTACGAAAATAACTAGAAAACAGGAGGAAATTACATTATGCATAAAAATCAAACTCTAGACCTGCAGAGGAGAAGATTGGAGGAAATCTGACCAAAACAAACAAACGCTTGGAAAAATATCACAAAAGAAAAATCGTAATAAAGTCTTTGGGCAGCAGCCTTGGATTAGTAATTAAAAACCCTTTAGATGGGAAAGCTTAGAGAAGCCGAAGCATCTCAAGTGGAAACAACAGTGAACTCAAGGCTGTACTGGTTTGCTGTGGTGAAAAGAGAAGCAGCCATTCACCACTGAATCTACATTCCAGTTTACCACCTTGGTGATACTGGGTTGGATCCGCTTTTCCCAACAGACCTGCCCTGTTCTCAGGAACAGACAAAGTCAGCAACAAAACTCCGGCAGACTGCCTTTAACCGAGGCTCAGCTTATAAGACAATGTCTGCAAAATGAAGCTGGAATCAAGGCTAAGCAAACAAGGAATGTTTTTGTCATGTGATTTATGAGCAAGCTTTCAAAATGTTGCCAAAAAGAGAAAAAAAACAATTCTATTTACTGGTTTGAAGCAGGTTGCAAACAGGAAAACTGGCTCAGAAAAATGTAGCGTTCTCCCTCCCGTCCAGGCAGGAGCTTTGTGCTTTGAAATGATCCGAGTTTCATACTCTGGTAAGGGAAAGTTATCTGCTTTAGAACGTATTCAGTAAATGTGTTTCCATCTTTTAGCACATTAACTCTTCCAGAAAAGCCAAAACTTACCTCAAGCAAAACTAAAAACATATTTTGCTAAATTAAAGCTACAGTACGTAACTTTTATAAAAATATATTCCTTTTACAGATTAGTCAAAACCATCACTTTACTTTGACAGCAGAGTATAAGAGCAATAATCTATATAGAAAAACTCCTCTGTCTTCTTCCAGTGCTCCAAGTATTAAATATAAACCTGCACAACTTGGTCAGAAATAACCAATCAAAGTCGGGAGGAGGGTTTTAGCACTGTCAATCACCAGTGTGTATGTGCTACTCACCTCCTCCCCCTTTCTCTCAGCTTCTCCTGACAGCAGAGCCTGTTATTAAACCTCAGGCTAATGAGCTAGTTAGTGTTGTGTGTCCAGAGATGCTTTTTAGCACACCTTGCTTGTAAACGAATAGATATTTGAGCTCCTGTGTCGACTTTCTGTTCTCCTCTGACATCAACACAGCGTTTTTCATCCACACACTGGATATTTTCTCTCTTTAGGAGCACCAGTCCGTCTGGCTACAACAACCATGCCAAGTTCAAAGTCTCTTAAATCCCTTTTCTTCTCCATTCTGATGCTCGCTTTGAACTTCAGCAGCTCTTCAACACTTCTAGATGCAAAAAGGCATCGAGTTGCTGCCATTTCATTGGTAGAACTGCTCATGTATTTGACAATTATGTGACTGGATAAAGAATTTAAATGAATGCATACTGTTAAAATTAGGATAAGTGGATTAAAATAGATTTCTTTCTTTTGATTGTGACTCTAATAAAATCGATTAATCAAAAAAGAGAGCAAGATTTATTCTAATCCCTGAGAAAAATTAGTTTGAATCGATTAAATGTCAGAACCATCGAGCAAAGGATGCTAAAGCTCATGGGGATTTATTGTAACCTTTATCAATTTATTGTGATAAACTTCTAAGACATTTTATTCAGCATTGCCATGATAAATTCCTAATTATGCTTCAAAAAACAAAACCATTTGTGTTGTCAGGATTGTTATTTTTACCATTTTCTCCACTATTTGTGCAATGTGCATCAATAAATACCCATCAATAAATACCAATAAATTTGAAATTATGATTAAATGCAGTTCCTGTGTGCAGGTTAGTGATACAGATTGCACTTCTTTAAGTGTCCTGATGGTACCAAAAGCACCACAAAATGTGATAAAACCTAAAGCCCTTATCGCCCACCCATACTCCGGGATATAATCATGAGATAGTTTGAACGTCCTCCTTTTTGACTCGTCTGCGATTTGGGGTCAAAGTTCAGGTGTTATTTCAGCTTTTGACCTTGTTGTCATGGTTACGCAGCACAACAACTGCTTGAAATTTTTAAAAAAAGTAAGAGCGAACATCCTTCCAGCTGCACAGCATCCAGAACCAGAGGGAACAATTATCCAAACATGCAATTCACGTTGTTGCCAAATTGAAAACAATCATGAATTTGGCAAGCAAAGCCAATTCCTAAAATTGCTCAACTTCAGGAAACCCTCACACAGACATCTTGTTGAAAAACTAGCTCTTCTTTTAATGACCTTCATGATTTAATGCTGGCATACAAAAACCTTTTAGCTTTCCTGTTTTACTTCATCCGACAGCTCCCCTGTCAATAAAACCTCAGCATGGCTCTCGAGCAATGAATCAGCTTCCTGGGTTCCACTGTAAGTGCTGCCTTTAAGGCTTTTACTGATGTCAACACAATGTAAAACTCAAAACTGGAGTAGAAAACATCAGCTGACCCAGACTTCTTGTTTTCTGCGTAGCTGCTGGTTTTTATGAAGACTACACTCTGGTGAAATAAGAGTGTCGAGTCGCAGGGTGAAGGCCAGATACATGCGCTGAACTGTTTCTACTGTAGAACCTGAGAGACTTCACAAACACATCCCACTCAAACAGCACAGATCCAAAGCATCCACAGCTATTTCAAGGTTACAACCATCAACTTTTACATGTTTTATGTCATTTTTTATTATGAATATAATCTCAGTTGCTCTGCGAAGACCTCAGGGTTTTTTAAAGAACATTACAGAACAATTAGGAAACCACAGCACTGCAAAAAACTATATTTGTCTAGTTTCCAGTGCAAATTTCTTAGTACACTTGAAATAAAACTAAATTAACTTAAAAGTAACTTTTCAGCAATCAATAGAAGCTTGTTGTAAGTCAGTAATTTCTTAATATTGATCAACTACTTGTTCCACTGGCAGATAAATTCACTTTAACAAGAAATAGTTCACTTTATACACGAAATATTCTGCCAATGGACAGGGTTCTTTTTCATCAATATTAAGGAATTATTGGCTTAAAACAAGCTCCTATTTCTTACTGACATGTTATCTATAAATTAGTTGTTTTATTTAAAGTGTATCAAGATATTTGCACTAGAAACTAGACCAGAATACTTTATTAGATTTTGTGTTTTTGCAGTGAAAGGAAAGGTTGGGGAGGAAGTTACGGATTAATCAGAGTTAAGCAGAGAACCACAGTAACTCTGGAGTTAAACATGCAATAACCTGCTTTTAGAAGGAATCTAACACTGAAAACACCATCCACTGAAACACAGTGGTGACAGAATCATGCTGTGGGAATGTGATTCTTCATATAGGACAGGGATGGTGGTCAGCTGATGGATCTAAACTGTCAACCAGAGCTACAAAGTAGCATAGATCAAGTGATATCAATGTGTTAGAATGGCCTAGTCAAAGATAAGATGATTCAATTGAAAATTGGTGATTAGGCAAACTTTAATCTGTAGAGTTGCAGAGCTCGTACATAATTAAAATCAAGAATGGTCCTAAGAAATGTTAAATCAACACATCCTATGGTTATAGTAATTTTTATTGCCAAATACTTTGTTTTGATTTATTTCATAAAATAGCAATAAATAAGATTGCAGGGTTTGGTTGGCAAAATGTGGAAATGTTAAAGGAGATTAAATACTTTTTAAGGTTTTTCATGCATTAAATTTGTTCCGTTTTAGTCCAAGTTCTGCTTTTCTTCTTTGATTTTGTTTTCAGTCTTGTTATATGTTGTTTTTAACCCTTTTTGTACAAGCATTGCCTGGCCTTGCCTAGTGACAGGCTATGAAATTCATGACTATGCGTCACCAAACATCCATTTATGTGCCATTACTACATTCAGTCATTAACTGATGAAAAAAATGCAACCAGAAAATGTTTAAAAATCTATTTCATGGACACACTCTGGAGCAGCTCTCCTTCTCTGAGCTTTAATTGACCCCGTGACCTTTGGCTTCTGCTCCCAGGTGTGGTCCGGGTGTCCTTAACGGACATGGACCGAGAGACCAGGGAGAACTACACCATCCTGATCCAGGCTAAAGACATGGGCGGACAGCTGGGGGGGCTGGCGGGGACCACCACCGTCAACATCACGCTGAGCGACGTCAACGACAACCCGCCCGTGTTTGACCAGCGTAAGCAAAGCACCGAGCGTGTTTACGATGCATCTTCACCACCATGACACACACTTTGCTACCTCCTCGAGTTTTTAACAGCTCATTTACTGTAAACAAATGGCTGCATGCACAGCCTGCAGCTTTGAATATCTGATGCTGCTGCAACAAGCCTTTGTTTTTACAGAGAGATATGCCTCAATTGTCTTACAAAGTACAAAAGAAAGCTCATTTTTAAATAATTTTATTTTACAGATATTGTGTTTAAAGGGGCAGTATTTTGTAAAATTTAATTTTTCCAGCTTTCCATCATGTTATAACATTATCCCCTCATCAAAAACATTCCTTTAATTCTTTCATTCATGTTTAAGAAATCCTATAATCTCCATGGCAACCATTCAGCTGTGCAAAACAAATGGGTGGACCTAACTCCGCCTTCGAGACGCAGCTCCTCCCCCACTGAGCTCCTTCAGACTAGCCAGCAGCAATTAGCAAACACTTGGTGAAACTGCACATCTGCTGAGCTCATTATAGGAGCTACTTCTCAGTGAAACGCTGCTAAAAACGTCGTTAAAGGGTTCATAGAGGAGCCATGTTGGGATGACTTCCTGAAGCCGCAGTTTCAGAAAGGGCAGGAGTTTTTAAAGAGACAGAGGCCCAATTTCAAGCAATTACAATACAACGTCAAACTTTAAGTCTTATTTGATGCATATAGAAAGCATTTTTGTAACTAAAGTTAACAGTGATTGTGCTATAAAATGGAATTATATTCCAGGAAAATACACAACACTGCCACTTTAAGGGAACATAATAACCTCTATCTGGGATGTGCTTCACTCCTTTCTGTTCAGACCCATTAGGAAATATTCATGGGATCCAGAAGTACATAAAAACAATTTCAGCCCAGTTTTGTTCCTGGGATCACTCCTCAACTTATTCACATCATGATGGTCATATAGTGGGTTATGGCACTTTGAAAGTGTTTCATAAATAGTTATTATTAATAACTTCAAAGTGTTGAACCTTTTCAAGAAGATAAAAACAGTACAAGTAAAAAAAAAAAAACAAGATCTGCAAATTGTTGACCAGAGTAGACTGAGCTCTAAAGAGATGCAAGCTAAAAATGAGCGATAATATAAACATGTAATTTACATCGCACTTACTCCTGCAGACCGTCAAAATAAAAGTATTCACCCAAGAAATGAGGGGGGAAAAAAAGAACAAAAATAATGTTTTAACTTGATGATAAAAATGGTAAGAAGTTGCCAAAAAGTGCTTAAAATTGGAAGAAATTGGTGTTATCATGCCAAATACAGCAGAGTGTTAAACATAATCACTGCTTGCTTTTACTCCACTCTAAGAAAATCACAAATTCTTCCTGAAGTGCAAAAAGCGGCAGTTCTTACCGCGCTGAGAGTTCACAAACCCCTCAGTTTTGATTTATTTAGCCGCTTTTCATCCAGAGAGAAAAATGGAGTGGAAGCACAATAAAGTCAGATTTATTTTCCACCTATCTTAATCCAGATTAACAGACATCAAATGGCAACATGTCACCAGGAGAAATAATGAACTGTATCATCAGCATAGATGTGAACATTTATCTAAAGTTTTTTTCTAAAGAATAAAAAGAGAAGGATCTATGGCTGGATTCCCAATAGTCCTGTTTAATCCCCTTTAATCCAACTCCATTTTGTTGTCTAGAAAGTCCAGTTTGTTTGGGAAGGTGTGAATGCACAACTGGGCTAAAACAGCGAAGTGAATTCTTTGAATGCATATTTGAACGCCAAGAAGACCAGAGACCCCTCCAAAAACAGTGGAGTGATGCAGGGAATTCTGGGTAAATACAACCAAACCAAACCCACAAGTTTAGCGTTAGCAGGAGAAATGGCTTGTGGTTGTTTACCAAAGACCTAAGGGAAATCCTACAACCGCTAAAATGTCACGCTACTACGCTTTTGTTTCCATTCTGTGAAGGAAGTTGAGCTCAGTGTCTTCTTCAGAGGTTTTTGTGTCGTTTCCTTCATTAGTTCTTGGTGGAGCGCCCCCACAGGCAAGGAGAGGAACAGGTTTTTCAATTAGTTTGGTTTAATTGACAATGCAGTGTGAAAGAGAACAACACCAACTGAAAATGTAACAAACGTTGCAACTTTGGTTCACAATTGAACCAACCCTACCAGACTATGCTGAGGGAAAACATCCTGATTCACTGCTAAAGATTGTGTTTTTATTCTTCATCCAGTGATGCGTTTCGTTTCCAAAAAGCATCCAGGTGGTGAGTCTTTCAGTCCAGCTCCATGTTTAGCTCATGATAACTCCACATTAAAATCCAGGGCCGTCTCTCTCTCTCTCTTTGGTCATGTTCAGATGGCTGACTGATGGCTTCAGTCCCCAAGAGAAAGAAAACTCACCACCCACTTCCACCTTCATCATAACCAATTAGCTCTGACCAATTAGCGCTGCCACTCAGTGTAGGTTTGATCAGCTGCCCGATCACACCACACTGGGCAGCTGACACCTTTTCTTTGACGTTAAGCGGTAGATGAAGACCTCGCCGGCCCATAAGGCAGCGTATCAGGACTTTATGGAGCCATTTATGTTTCTCTGATTTGGAGTCAAGCTGCAGTTCCGATACAAGGAAGGTGCTTGGCTCCCTCTAGAGGACAAATGAGTGAACCGCGGCTGGTTTGCATTGTCAGGGTTGTATCAGATGAGCGTGCCGGAGTCGGCCCCTGTGGGCTCGGTGGTGGGTCGGATCTGGGCCAAGGACAGGGACATTGGGGTCAACGCAGAGATGAAATACAGCATCATCGACGGAGACGGAAGGGACACGTTCGACATCAGCACCGACGCCACCAACCTCTTTGGCATCATCACCGTAAAAAAGGTAAATATTTCAGTGCAGATATTGATTGATTTCCTTCAAATAAATGCTGATGTTTTTTATTTTGCTGATTTCTAAATCATATATAACCCTGATACATAGCCATTGGTGCCACAATTAACTGCACATTGTACAAATTATTATATATATTCAGTAAAATATCAATTCAAAAATAAGTGGTTGACTTTAGCTTCTCTGTTACAATTATTTTTGCCTGTAAACCTCTTGGTTTGCATTGTTTTTGTTAGTTGGTGTGTATTATGGATGTGCCGATCAGGTTTTTTCCTGCCGATACCGATCACCCATGAGGGCCGATCACCGATACCGATCACATAATTTTTTATTTATTTATCATAAACACTACCGGTTACATTATGTGGAAAAAGGAACCATGAATTCACCTTAATTTAGACAAAAACTTGTTTTTAATAACTTTTTCCAAGAAGAAAACAAAACATAACAGCATTGTGCAAATTGTACTGCTATCGGTAATACTATCTTTAACAGACTGATAACATATGGAGGCTCTGAAGAGGCTAAATAATGCAAAGAGCCAAAATAAAACCTCTCAACATTGCCAAAAAGTTCAAGTATAAAACTTAACATTCAAAAGCAAATATAGGATCCATTACAATAAACAATCCTGAGTTACTGAATGAAAACGTCCTGATAGCATGGCGGCTAGCTGATTACTGCTAGTTCTGAGTGGCTGTTTCTGACTGAGCGGAGTAATTATGCAGAGCAGGGAGGAGATCGATTGTTTTTTAGAGATTATCTGTCTCATGTTAGGACAGCGAAAGTTTTAAAAAGTATGTAAAATTTATTTTTTTAGGTTAGATGCTGCAGCTTTAAGCAGAGGTTCGGTGTGAGAGTCACTACCAGGTGGAGCAGAAGCGGCGCTCCGTCTGTGAAATATTACTACCTGTAGCGTAGCAGCGAGAGCAGCTGTGCCAAACTCAGTCAAGTATGCCATTGTTTTTATGTCGTATTAGCTTTGTCGTGTTGATGCATTTTGACGTGCTTCAATTTTACGCCGCAACACGCAAACTTCCCCATTCACTCAGTGCGTTATAGTTCCACATCGCTTAGGATTTGTTGCTGCGCGTTTGCGCAGTGTGAAGGAAAGAGACCAGCTGCACAGGCAGGCTGAGAAATGAGATGCAGGTGATCGGTATCGGCAACAAGAGCCAATGATCGCCGATCATGCACTTTTTCACATAAATCGGCCGATTATGATCGGTGACGGATCGATCGGCATACCTCTACACAGTAAAAAACACACACTAGAGGTATGCCGATCAGTCACCGATCATAATTATATATATATATATATACACACACACACGCGCACACACACACACACACAATATTTTCCCTTTATAAACTACATTTGAAAATTAAAGAAAAACGAGGTTTAATATTAATGAAAATAAAAAGTATGACAGTATTCATTATTTAATATATTATGTTAATTAGAATAAATATAAAAAGACATTATTGTTAATAAAATATAGCATTTAAAGATCTCCAATATATTTAATAATTTCAATAATACAAATTATTTATTATAACATGAAATGAAGCATTTAAACAAGTTTTTCTTTTTACAATTTAAACCAGTACAAATAAATATGTACGAAATGTCAAATTTTAAATAGTTCTTTTTCTACATTTATATGTATTTTCACTTTTTATTTAACTAAAAGCTTTTAAAAAATATGAAATTGCAGCTTTAAGTTGGATATGTGTATCAGTGATATATTAGGACCAATTAATAAAAATATTAAATGAAAAAAATATGTAATTTATATAATTATACTTGTATATAATACACTATAGTATAGTGTAGTATAGTGTATAGTATACTTGTATACTTGTACATTACCATTACTAAATAAAAATGTGAAAGAATTCACAAAACATTAAATACAGAAATATTATGAAATTCTTTTCCAAAAAGTTAATATACACAAAGTTTTACATTTAAATAATAAAAATAAACATACTTGCTCCCAATAAAAAGTTACTTTTTAAGTTATTAACTTAAACTAATGTCTGCCTTATTTAGTTAGTGGCATGAATGAAATGCAGCCATTTTTCTTTCCATGTAAATCAAACGTCATAATCCAGATTATCTGCTTGTCTGTTCAAGCCGTTAAACTTCGAGAACAAGCCAAGCTACACCCTGAAGGTGGAGGGAGCCAACACCCACCTGGACCCGACCTTCCGGCACCGCGGCCCCTTCAAGGACGTCACCATCGTTCACGTGAGCGTGGAGGACGTGGACGAGCCGCCGCTGTTCGGCTCGCCGGCGTACTACATCGAGCTTATGGAAGACGCCGAGATCGGGACGGTGGTGAAGACGGTGTCGGCGCGAGATCCCGACGCTGCCAACAACACAGTGAGGTGAGCAGAAGAAAAAACACACATTCACACTACAGTTTGTTATTTTCTCCTTTTACCAATTCACAGTTTTTATTTGTGATTATTTCAGGCAGTAGATTTTGTCAGGTTGATTAACGTCAGGTTAAAAAAAGTACAAAAGTTGTTTGGATTCAATTAATTTTTCTTCAGATGATGTTCACAACAAATCAACATATAAATAAGAAGAAAGTCGTTTTTCCTAAAGAAAATCTTTAATTCTCTTATTTTTGGCAAATACAAATAAAGAAAACACTCAAGGTGCATTCAAATGCAAACATTAGGGGACAAAAACAAGACATAAATAAAGCAGTTTCAAACTTATTGTAACTTATTTCTATTTAAAAACAGAAAAATATTGAAACTATCAAGTATTTGTTTAAGGTCAGAATTATATATCTTTATATTTCCAAGTCTTTGAATCAGTTTCAAAGTATCCAAGGGATTAAATTATATGTAATGTTACCTTTCCACCACCAGAGGGCAGCATTATAACACACATTAAAGCTGATCACAGCTGAAGCCTCAGAAAGAAAAAGATACTGATCAATATGTGCTTTTAGCTGATAAAAGAACCAGTTTGACCAGTTTGAACCCTAACCAGTACACAGCACTGACTTTTTGTTTTATAAAAACAGCTGTTGGTGTTCAGATTAAACCGTTCCTAAACTGATTAGGCAGAAATCTCTTAATTAGGAGGTCAGTGATATGAAGGAATATCAGCTCCCCTATAAAACTTCAATTAGCTTCAAGATTAACAAAATTAAATTATTTACCATACATTTTTTTCTTAAATTTGTCGTTTTGTGTCGCTTACCCATTAACTGCCTGTCGTTTTAATGTAAAGAGAGGAAGTGGTAGCAATTTTTAACTATTGTTCATATACTAACATTTTTTATTGAAATGCAATTCACGGGCTTGCATTTGTGTTATGTTGATTTAATATCTTTTAAAAAAAACTTTTATAATTTTCCAATGCTCTTAATGGAAAAAATAACATTTTTATAAAATTTTATTATTACAATTTATTAAAATCAGTGGTCCACTGATTAATACATGCCTCGTACATTTTTGCTCTAAACTTTAGAAAATAAAAATGAACAATAATCTCCATCACTGATTGACAGGATCATGACTTTTTTAAACAGTTTTTGCAGCATTACACCAGTTCTATCATTTTTGAAGGTTTGTGACTAAATTAAGAAGTTTTCTTCTTTAATCATGGCTTCCTCATGTCAGTTTGCTGAATAAAGGAAAAACTTTTGACATGCTAGAAGCTGTTAGATCAACAGATTTGAAACCTGGCCAACAAAACCTCAATCAAGCAGTTTGATCAAGGTAGTCATCCTGTTTTTGTCAGTTTCAGTTTCTTTATTATTTATTTTACATTTATTTTAAATTAAACAGAGTATAAAACTCTGCAAAGTTCCAATACTCAACAGTGTTGCTATGTGTTGGGACTGCACTGACTGAACAAATTAAAGTTGTTTTTACCTGTTTGACCAAACTTGTGAAGCTATTGGTGTATTTAAATGTGCTGTACTGCTGCAGTCAAATAAATTTGATTACAGACATACAGGTCCTTCTCAAAAAATTTGCATATTGTGATAAAGTTAATTATTTTCCATAATGTAATGATAAAAATTAAACTGTCATATTTTAGATTCATTGCACACCAACTGAAATATTTCAGGTCTTTTATTGTTTTAATACTGATGATTTTGGCATACAGCTCATGAAAACCCAAAATCCCTGCCTCAAAAAATGAGCATATCATGAAAAGGTTCTCTGAACGAGCAACTAACCTCATCATCTGAATCAACAAAGTAACTCTAAACACCTGCAAAAGATTCCTGAGGCTTTTAAAAAACCCCAGCCTGGTTCATTACTCAAAACCATAATCATGGGTCAGACTGCCGACCTGACTGCTGTCCAGAAGGTCATCACTGACACCCTCAAGCAAGAGGGTGAGACACAGAAAGACATTTCTGAACCAATAGGCTGATTCCAGAGTATCAAGGCACCTCAGTGGGAAAGAAAAAGTGTGGCAGAAAACGCTGCACAACGAGAAGAGGTGACCGGACCCTGAGGAAGATTGTGGAGGAGGGCCGATTCCAGACCTTGGGGGAAGCAGTGGACTGAGTCTGGAGTAGAAACATCGAGAGCCACAGTACACAGGCATGGGCAGGAAATGGGCTACAGGTGCCACATTCCCCAGGTCAAAGGTCAAGCCACTTTTGAACCAGAAACAGCGGCAGAAGCGCCTGACCTGAGCTACAGAGAAGCAGCACTGGACTGTTGCTCAGTGGTCCAAAGTACTTTTTTCGGATGAAAGCAAATTTTGCATGTCATTCGGAAATGAAGGTTCCAGAGTCTGGAGGAAGACTGGAGAGAAGGACATGCCAGAAGGCCAGAAGTCCAGTGTCAAGTACCCACAGTCAGTGATGGTCTGGGGAGCTGCTGGTGTTGGTCCACTGTGTTTTATCAAGGGCAGGTCAATGCAGCAGCTATCAGGCGGTTTTGGAGCAGATGGAAGCTTCATGCTTCCATCTGCTGAAAAGCTTTACGGAGATGAAGATTTCATTTTTCGGCACGACCTGGCACCTGCTCACAGTGCCAAAACCACTGGTATACTGACCATGGTGTTACTGTTGGCCTGCCAACTCTCCTGACCTGAACCCCATAGAGAATCTGTGGGATATTGTGAAGAGAAAGTTGAGAGACGCAAGACCCAAAACTCTGGATGAGCATCCTGGGCTCCATGACACCTCAGCAGAGCCACAGGCTGATTGCCTCCATGCCACACGGCATTGAAGCAGTCATTTCTGCAAAAGGATTCCCGTCCAAGTATTGATTGCATAACTGAACATAATTATTTGAAGGTTGACTTTTTTGGTATTAAAACACTTTTCTTTTATTGGTCGGATGAAAAATGGAAATTTTTTTAGATAGGAATTTTGGGTTTTTATGAGCCGTTTGCCAAAATTATCAGTATTAAAACAATAAAAGGCCTGAAATATTTCAGTTGGTGTGCAATGAATCTAAAATATATGACATTTATATATGACAATATATGACAATTTTTATCCTTACATTATGGAAAATAATGAACTTTATTATAATATGCAAATTTTTAGAGAAGGACCTGTAAATGTAGTGTGACTCAGTACATTTATGTCATTTTCAGTCAATTCAGCTGTATTGGATCGGTATCAAACGATACAAACCTCAGATATCTGTATCGGTATCGGAAGGGAAAAATTGGATCCCTAGTACATACTTAAAAATCCTCAACAGGAAAGAGTTAGTGAAATTTTCCTTTGTAGAAATGATCTCACTTTGAGAATCTCTCATATTCAGTTGTCAGCATCCTGCTCCTTCCTCTGGGTATCTTGCTTTAGCTCTGCTCACTCAGAGGAGCTGTTGTTGGAAATCGGCCCACAGTGACAGAAGATGAGCCAAAGCAGCTCTCTGCAGGTTTGTGTTTTCCTGCCGCCTGTTTGGCACGGGGAGCAGATACTCTGATTAAGCCTCCGATCAGGAACGCCGTCTCCTCGCTGCGCCTGCAGGAGCTGCCAGATGCCTTATCTCTCCGCCGCACACACGCATGCACGCGCAGCATCGGATACGAGCGTGCGGCGGTCCTCAGACAGGATTACAGCTCCACCAAAAAACACGCAGAAGTGCACTTTATACAGCGCTGATGTGTTGATATCACTGCAAAAATCAAATTTTATCAAGTATTTTTCATCTAGTTTCAAGTGAAAATATCCTAGCACACTTGACATAGAGCAAAACTAACATAGATAACCTTTCAGCAAGATATAGGAACTTGTTTTAAGTCAATATTTCCTCAACATCGATGAAAAATTACTAGTACCCAAAAACTGTATGACTATGTTGACATATTTTTACTCAAGTAAAAAGTACAGCAGAGTAAAAATACTCCTAACATTAAATTTTTTCAAAAAAGTAAATGTAATTGAGTAAATGTCACTAGTTACTACCCAAAACAGGACAATATTAAGTGAATTTTTCTGCCAATGGAACAAGTACTTCTTTACCAATATTGATGAGTTATTGACTTAAAACAAGCACTAGACCAAAAATTCTTGAGACGACGGTTTATTTGCAGTGTGCCGATTGTTTGAAGTGTCATTTTTTGGTTTGCAGGTACTCCATCGACAGGAGCAGCGACCCCGAGAAATTCTTCTACATTGAAATCACTTCTGGGATGCTGATGACGGTGCGTTCGCTGGACAGAGAGGAGGTGGGATGGCACAACATCACAGTCCTGGCCATGGAGATGAGTGAGTAGAAAATAACCCAGATTAACTCCACCAACATCAAAATGCGACTCAATTTGAAGCAGAAATACTTCCTAAAGATCTAGAACAGTCTTTCTCAACCTGTGGCCCTCTAATGGTCTGCAAGGTAAATGGTAACTTGACTAAGGGGCTTTATCCAATCATTTTTGACCACTCATCAGTATGAGCGCTTCACACTAGAGTCTATTCACCCATTAGCACACACAAATGCTCACATTTATACACCAATACGCAGCTCGGTAGGCAATTTGGGGTTGTACGCCCAAGGGCACATCAACACGTGGGAGGAGGAAGCTAGAATCGAGCCTACAACCTTCCGATCGTAAGACAACTACTCTACCCACAGAGCCACAGTCGCCCCCCCAATATACTGGTGGAAATGAAACAACCCAGGATTACTTATAGGACCAAACGAAGTATTGATGCGTCATTCACAAACAATTCAATTCTTTTGAACAGTTCTCATTCTATGCCGTGAAGAAGTCTCAATTGGTGAGCATTTTTATTTATTACTTTTTTATACTTAATAATGCTCTGCTCACACGCCAACAGCTACTGTTATTTTTATTTAATTAAAAATAATTTAATTTGCAAATAAATACAATTTATAGAAAAAGATTTTCTTTTCTTCCAAAGCAACCTGAATCTGTTTTTATTTTATTATTCTTCTAAGTTACAAAAGCTCTAAAATGTTACTAATGCACACAACACAACTTCTTTTTTGATTTTCATGTGTTTGACATTATTGGAAAGCTTAGAATCCACACGGCCTTGTTCATGGTTTTGTCATGGCCAGTCACATTCACAAAAAACCACCACAATCCTCATTAAGATGAACTAAGACAACAATAGGACGTGTTAATGTGGGGCAGTTTCAAGTTAGGCGAGTGTCTGTTAAATGGGTTAAGTGGTCCTGAAAAAGTTTAAGACTGATCTAGAATAACTCCTGTTGCGCATCAGCAAACGCACCAAGTCACCTTCATCCTTCATCCAATGGCTTTGTTTGTCTGGAAGAGTCTTTGTTTGCTCGACACACCTTAAAGGAGGCGGTAATGGAATCACCGGCTGATTAAATAAGTTCTCGCGTGGCGGCTAATTGAAAATGAGACGTTGAGGGCAGCAGCAGGAAGACCTGGTGAGGCAGAGCGTGGCAGGAAGGAGGAAACGATGAAGAGGCAGAACGAGAATCAACAGGGAGAACAGAGGGAATCCGATTGATTTAGAGGACAGACAAAATAAAGTTACACACTTCCTCCAGTTTTACTCTCAAGGATTCTGTCGCTTTTTACTCACAATGCAATAATAAATAATCTGAGAAGAAGTTGGAAAAATAGCTACGATCACCAGAGTATGATTATTATTCAATATGAATACTAAAGCACAAATACATGGATGAACGGACGGACAGGTGGATGGACGGATGCTACAAGCTTTCATTTATATAACGGATCAAAAACTTTCCATATGTTAATGTGTTAGATTTCGTTCTGGGCTTTGACTAGACCATTGTGACTGAGAATTCGGTGTAACTGAGCTTGAGCTAAGTTGGTGAAAATCCATCCTAAAAACCTTCAAACTGTGATAAAAATGTGTAAAATGTGTACAATGAAGCTTAAAAAGTAAAAAAATATACTTTTTCAAACCAATGTAAGATGCACTTTTAGTCAAAAGAAAAAAAAAATCGATTTGTATCAGCAGCAAAATAAAAAAAGGACACCCAACTTGAATGTTTTCCTGAGAAGACATCAGTAAATGAAAGAAATGTTGACATTTAAAGTGGGCGGAGCAATCCGACTCTGTAGGTCGGACACCGTTAGACCCCGTGGAGCTTTGACCTCCAGAATCAAAGTCACATTGCTGACTGATCGATCGTGTGATGAAACCTGAGAAAGTAGTTACCGCCCTCTAATTGTATTTTTATAGCCCATTACACAGTTGGTTAAGGTATGCAAATCGCTGACTGTAATGAAGAGTAATAGAATTGTGATGGGAGCGTGAGAAGCGGTAATGTGCTGCGGGTTGGCAGTAAATGAGGGGAAGATTAAGCAAGTCCCACCGGGAGCTCAACGCCTGACAGCATCTTTGTGTCTTCTGCAGATAACCCCACGCAGATCGCCAGCGTGTCTGTGGCTGTGAGGGTGCTGGACGTCAACGACAATCCACCGTCGCTGTCGCATTACTTGGAGACGTTTGTGTGTGAAAACGCCAAAGCAGGACAGGTACAGAGACCAAAGTTACAAATCTATTGGTTTGGATCATTCACACTTAGACAAGTGAGAGTTGTGTTGAACGGACGGCATCATGTGATTCTAAAAGCATCAGTGGATGCAGTTTGAAGTCTTGCCATCTCCGCCAGCTGCCCAAAGGGATTTTGGTGTTAAAGGTTGACAGAAAATTTGAAAATATGACTTTCTAATTACGTGTTATTGGAAGATACTATTGATGACACCAGCTGTAGTCTTAAAAAAGGCAAACAATAAAATAAAATCACTAATTTGTTTGCACATTAGTGGATCTTAAACAAGCTATGCAGTTCTGGTTACTTTTAACAGTAGATTAAAAAGAAATATTACCTGAAATGGTCCATAATAAGTCACTAGTAACTAATAGGCAGTAAGCAATAAATCAATGATTCGAATAATCTCTACCAAAGACTGGATGGTAAAAGTCTTCAGTCTGGTGCTTTTTTGAAGGAAAGATTTGTTTACAGAGACTTCATAGTTCATTTTATTTGTCTTTTGTTTATTTTGGAAATTTAAAATGTCTTCCAGTTCTTTTAGAATATGCTGCCGTTACCATTATATTACTGGAGAATGTTCTGTTATTTCATAATCATCCAGTGAAACTCTGCGGTTCAGAGCAGTAATCACACTGTCGCTGTGTTCCAGCTGATCCAGACCGTGACGGCGGTGGATCCAGACGAACCTCTGGGGGGCCAACGCTTCTACTACAGCTTGGCTCCGGAGGCCGCCAACAACCCCAACTTCACGCTGCGAGACAACCAAGGTAGATGATCTGAAACACTGAGCGCGGCAGCGTTAGCTGCATGGAGCCGATCCCGACTGTCCTTGCCAGTACAGGACAAACGAAGCTCCACGTGGAGCAACAGCCTGAACTCCCTACTGTCTGCTGCATTAACTGCAAAAAACTAAATCTTACCAGGTAGTTTTGGTCCAGTTTCTAGTGCAAATATCTTAGTGAACTTGAAATAAGACAAAACAAATGTAAAAGTAACTTTTTCAGCATGATAGAAGACTTTGTTTTGAGTAAATAATTCCTTTATTTTCACGAAAAAGAACTAATTAACTGTAAAATATCTTAGTACGCTATAAATAAGGCAAAACTAACTTTTCATCAAGAACTTGTTTTAAATAAAAAAAATTGTTCCACTGGCAGATTATTAGAAATAAATTGCATGATAAATAAAAAGGTACTTGACCATTTCCATCCTAATGATTAATATTTTACAGCAATTTTATCTATTATAAAATTGATCAATTTTATAATCCATTTCATTTATTGCATTGACTGTGTGTTTATTTCTGTTTTTAATTATTGTAATTGGTCGTGTTGTTTTTTTAATAGTCCCCGTGTCAAGTGTTATTAAAGTTTATTGATCTTTGAAGGGGGGCTGCACAGTGGCTCAGTTGGTAGAGCGGTTGCCTTGCAGCAAGAAGGTTCTGGGTTCGATTCCTGGCCCGGGTCTTTCTGCATGGAGTTTGCATGTTCTCCCTGTGCATGCGTGGGTTTTCTCCGGGTACTCCGGTTTCCTCCCACAGTCCAAAAACATGACTGTCAGGTTAATTGGTCTGTCTAAATTGCCCCTAGGTGTGAGTGTGTGTGTGCATGGTTGTGTGTCCTGTGTGTCTCTGTGTTGCCCTGTGACAGACTGGCGACCTGTCCAGGGTGACCCCGCCTCTCGCCCGGCACGCTAGCTGGAGAGAGGCACCAGCAACCCTCCCGACCCCACTGAGGGACAAGGGTGTAAGAAGATGGATGGATCTTTGAAGGGCAAACTCACATTATTGTGCCATTACTACCATTTTATTACTTAAAAATAGTCTCAAAACAACATTATTGTTGTTGTAATTTCTTTGCGAATTTATCGTCCAACAAAATTTGTTATTGTGTCAAAATACTCCACTCCACATTTTGCTAAAAAGTTATTTGTAATTTTAGTTTTGTCTTATTTCAAGTGCACTAGAAGCTACACAAAATACTTTATAAGAAAATGTGTTTTTGTATTAAACTTACCCAAAATCAGTGTGAAATTAGTTTTATAGATTCAATTTATACCATAATAAAGTCCCAAAAACTAATATATGATTTAATCTCCTCCTTAATCAGCTGCAGTATGAGCATCTTATCAGTGTCGGTTGTCCTAATAGCTCTGGATGCAGTAGGTGCATCTACTGGATGGAAGTCAGGCGCTTAAACCTCCACAGCTGTAACGTCCCTGAACAACCATCTGGGACTAATTACTATAAAACTGCAGATACTTCATCCCCCACAGACTCTCGGGCTGCGACTAACGATTATTTTAGTAATCAATTAATCGGATGAAAAACTGGCACATTCTGCAGATTTTTCATTTACCCATCTAAGCCTTTTTTTAAACAATATTAGAAAAACATTAAAAGTGGCACATAAATAAACAATTCAGGCAGTAAAATGTTTGCTAAAGCTAAAAAATACTCAAATACAAAATTGAATAAAAGTTCAGTCTTTGCTTGACTCAACATCAATACAGTGTAGAGCTGATCTGATTATTTTATATCTATTAACCGATTAATAACTGATAGAACCATAATAAATGAAACATTGACCAACAGTTTGATGTGTAACTTGATCAAATGTAATGTTTACTGGCTTTGTATTTTTATCAATCAATCAAGTTTATTTGAATAACACATTTGAGCAGCAAGGCGGCTCAAGGTGCTGCACATAATGAAAACAGAAAATTACAAAGTGATAAAGAAAACACCATGCAGTCAACAACTGAACAAACATTACATTTTGATAAGTGCCATCACTCAGATTCATGCACATCAAATACGTTGGTCAATATTTAATTTATCATTTCTATAATAATAAAGCTCTTTAAACCGCTTTGCTGCTGAAATGTGCTAAACAAATAAACTTGATTGATTGAAAGCAAAAGTTGCTTAATAAATTTTTTTTTTTTTTTTTTTTTTACATAATTTGAACCTGGTGAAGCTCAATCTGAATCTGCCAGAACTGTTTCAAATAAATATATTTTATCTTAAAATATTTTCAGAAAAAAAGGTTTATTTTATCTCAAATGCACACTGTATGTATTATTTGCAGTTTTGGTTCAATGGTTGCTTTAATTGTGTTGTTCTTCCAGCAAATTAGCTTTTTTTTAGTCTTGCCGATTGTGAAATTACTCAACGATGATTTCAATAATTGATTAATCACGATTAATCATTTCATCTCCAACAGATTCACAGTGACTCTTGAGCATCTTATGCTACAATACTGTGCAGAAATTCTTATCCAGCTCTAAAAACCTCAGAAGGTCTCCAGTAAGAAGAGATCAATTGATAGACGGCTTTATAAATGTCGACCGAATGCTGGTCTCAAGACTTTCACCTTCCCTACAGTCAGAGCTGAACCTTATCTCTGCTGTCTCCAGACAACACGGCGTGGATCCTGACGCGCCGCGGCGGCTGGTCCCAGCAGGACCAGACCGTCTTCTACCTGCCCATCTTCGTGTCTGATGGCGAGCAGCCGATGCAGACCAGCACCAGCACTCTGACCATCCGGGTGTGCAGCTGCGACCAGGAGGGAAATGTCATGTCGTGCAACGCCGAGGCCTACAGCCTGCCTGCCAGCCTCAGCAAAGGAGCGCTCATTGCTATTCTGGCCTGCATCTTCGTCCTGCTGGGTGAGTGAGCAGCCAGCGCTGCAACTTGTGCAGAACAAGTTGTTTCTTGTGGTTTTCCTTGAACAAAGCCACCAGTGGCTCCTTGAACCTCTTAATAATTTAGCGAAATATTAAAAAGAACCAGTTTCACATTTATATACAGATATTAACGCTGAGCAATTAATTGATTTCAATGATTACTCAAATTTTTGAAGATTTAATTTGAAAAAAAATCCAGATTTTCCAAAAATTAAATCTTTAAACACCAAAAATTTGATTAATTTGAATATTTCCCATCATACTACAGTAGATTTTGTTTTGTAAGGGATGATAGCTGTAATTCCACTATAATGTGGTTGTACAAGTGTAAAAAAAAATAAAGAAAATGCATCGTACAAAAATAAAAAAATTGTACATAAATATTCTGGTAAGGTTTTGTACCGACTTCCACTTTTTTATTCTTTTCACCAGTGATGATTCTCCTCATGCTTTCCCTCCGGACACATCGTAAAAAGCCCTACCTCTGCGACGAGGAGGAGAATGTGCACGAGAACATCGTACGCTACGACGACGAAGGCGGCGGTGAGGAGGACACCGAGGCCTTCGACATCGCCGCCATGTGGAACCCCAGGGAAGTGCACCACCCTCTAGGCAAGATACGGCAGGACATGATGCCGGAGATCGAGAGCCTGTCGCGCTACGTCCCTCAGCCGTGCGTGATCGGCGTGGGCAGTGGCGAGGACAGCAACGTCCACGGCTACGTGCTGGCGAAGCTCCTGGAGGCCGACCTGGACCCGTGCGCGCCGCCGTACGACTCCTTGCAGACGTACGCGTACGAAGGCGAAGGCTCGGTGGCAGAGTCGCTCAGCTCACTGCAGTCGGGAACGTCGAACGGCGACCATGAGTACGACTACCTGAACGACTGGGGGCCACGCTTTAAAAAACTGGCAGAGATGTATGGAGTGCTGGAGACAAACACGCCTCCCATGTGGTAGAAGAAGAAAGGCAAAACACAAATGAGAAGACAACGCTGGGACGCCCATATTCTACATCCGAAGGCTGGATTATCAGCAGCCTTGAAGGCCTTCAAACCTGCAGAGGCAGTCTGAGCCGGGTTTAAATCTTCTTCAAAGATGGGCTGGATTTTTGGGCCTCATGGGGCCCGGTAGAGGAACAGCTTCAAAGCACATGTTAACCCCCTCCTCGGGTCTGAAACACCCAGAGACAGAGCCTCTTTGGTTCAAAGTGTTTGAGCTGGAGATGAAAACTCCCTGCACCACAGAGATGTTTTCTTCTGAGAGAAAGTCAGTGTTTTGATGTGTTTTTGGTCCTAATTTACTCCTTTGTTTCAACTTTTATATTTATGTTTTAATTTATTTGGGTTCTTCAACTAGCACTGTGCGTAAACTTTTAAAAACATCACATATGTTGTGACAGTAGACACCTACGGTTTGCTAGAAAGGAATTTTCAATGCTTCTAAAAGTCACACTCATTGGTATAAATTACTGGATTGGACATTACGTCACTATCATGTGTCAGTGAAATTTGAAGTCCTAAAAAATCATGCCGTGCCATCATCCTCCTACTACTACGACTTCATGTCGTCTTCTTTGTCGTTTCTGCCAGTAGTAACATCCGGTTGTTGATCATGTGATTCCTGTGATGTGAAAAAAGTGTTTCCATTACAGTTTTGCGAAAGAAACTAATTTCAATACAGTCTAAAAAATGTACTTGATGCTAGCTCAAAAACCTTTTAATAAAAAAAAAAAAAGAAGTTTATTTTTTCAGAAATTTCCATGTTTCCATTAAGAAAATGTATCTTTGTAATTTGAACAATTAAGTGAAACGCACTTGACAACCCTGATTTTCTCTCAGGATTGTGGATATGACTCAAGGCACAGAAATGGCATCACTATCTAAAGAGGCTAATAGGTGATGTCCAGTCCAGTGATCTATATCAATGGTATCGTTGTATTCTCATATGGGTCTTCGATGTGTTTATTATGATGTTGTCTGTCATTTTTCACCCCTTTGTATTACGATTCCCAAACAGTTTTCTTGAAAGCATAAAGAAGTTGCCATGAGGCAGGGTGGAGGTTTATCTGGACAGAAATCTGAACGAGCACACGACCAAGTCGCCTTTCGTTTCCGATCCCACCGCCGTGCCAAACGGAGTCCGACAGCGGAGAGGCTCCAACCGTCACGTTGCTTTTCTCCAACCGTTTGGGCTGCAGGGACACTGATCAACCTGCAATAAGTGCCAAATGTATAAAGAACAAAAAGACTTAAGTAAAAAAAAAAGAATCCAAGAGAGACGGAAACACCAAAATATGAAATAAGGATTTTAGAAACTGAGAAAGATGTAAAAAGTGCTTTTTCATTATTGAATTGGGCAGATTTACTTGAATTCAATACGGTGAGTCATACTGCACCAAGTGGTATGTGAATGTAGATATTTTTTGTATTCTTGTTAATAAAAGCTTTTTTAAAAAATGTTTGTTGTTGAACAATAATTAAGCTAAAGTTTAGAGTGAGCACCTCCATAAAAACACAATACCAAGAGAAATGACATCAGCAGTGGTGTTAGGGGGTAATTGGGCAATTATTTGAAGTTCAAAATGTACCCAGTCCAAAACTTTTTAATTATACAATCAAAGAGGTATGAATTATTACTCCTTGAAAAGCTCTTGGCTTAGTGTTAGCACTCTTTGGCCTTGCTATGAATGAGCGGTCTGCACAAAATGGAAATAAAATGGAGTGGCATCAGGTTATAGCGGTTGTAGGATTTCTCTTTTGTTGTTGGTAAAAGACCACAAGATATTGCTCCTGTTAATGCTAAACTCTTACATATGTTTTGGTTGCATCTACCCAGAATGCAACCAGCAACCAGCAAAGCTAATTTAGGAGTGGTCTCCAGTCCGCTTGGCGTTCACATAGGCATCCAAACTGCCCGAGAGTTCATTTCAACCGAATCTAAACCTAGGTTTGTAGGCAAATCAGAGATTGCTTTTTTGGTTGATTACGCATTCAGACCTCCCCAAACAAAACAGACTTTTCTATAAAATGCACTGGAGCTGGATCAAAGCGGACCAAACAGGGCTTGTGTGAATACCTATTGGGATTAAGAGGTAAACAAAAACTTGGTTGGTTTTGTTAGTCAAGAGATGCTGAGAACATTCAGAGTAGGTCTGATCTTTAAACGTCTGACATGAAAACAGTGTTACCTTTTAGGAGATTTTAAAATGCTTCATTTTGAGGTAAATTTCTGCTGGATTTTGATGTCATTTGCTTGTTTTTGCTACTGTACCCCAATGGCAGTATATGGAAAAGAAAGTTGAACTGTTTTATATTCTTTGAATGTCATTTTGTAGTTTCAAAAAACTGTCAAAGACGAGGAGGAGGATCTGCACTCACTTCTACTGCATTCTCATCTCTTCAGCATACATCTCTTGTCATTTTTCAGCACATAGAGCTCACATCCCAGAGCCTCTTTCCTCCTCACTGCCTTTCTCTGCGCCATCCAGCAGTATAAATTAATCCCTTACATCCAGATGCAACACCGCGGCATCCTCTCCTTCACATTTGCCCCGCTGTCGACTTCTCCCACGGCCATTTCCAGGAAAGAGCTTTGCCACCGAAAGGCTCTGTGGGGCTAATTTTGTCTTAAGCTCCACTGCTCTCCCCAACAGACAATGGAGCTCAAACGCTTCAAGATAATAAGAAGCCTTGCAGCTCTAATCCTACTGAGGGTAAACCGCGGCAAACCCACTGAATCATCCCCTAATGCCGAATAGAAAAACACTTCGCTCTGCTGGAAATTAGGGGGCGGAAAGAAAACCCTCAGGCTCTGGAGAGAAGAGCAGGTCAAGCCAATCTGACACATGAAGAATGAAACGTATATTTGTAGACATTTTTCCTCCAAATATTCTCTTCCTTCTAGCAAACACAGTATTAGTTTGCACATCTCACAGAAACTGTCAACCCTGCCGGTGGAGGGTTGATGATTTGAGCTGATTATGTATTCATAGGACAATGGCACCTTGTGGCGTTTTCTCACCAGTAGATTTGGTTCGATTGGGGACCAAACTTGCAGTTTGTTACATTTTCAGCTGCTGCGGTTCTCTTTCACGCCGCACTGAGTCAAACCAATCAAGCTAATTGAAAAAGCTGTTCCTCTCCTTGCCTCTGTGGGGCGCTGCACCAAGAACCCCTCAAGAAAACAACACAAAAACCTCTGAAGACGACACTGAGCACAACTCCCTTCTTCACAAAACGTAAACAAAAATGGAGTGCCGTCAGATTTTAGTGGTTGGAGGATTTCACTTTTGTCTTCCCCCGCTAGCGCTAAACTAGCATGTTTGTTTTGGTTGTATTCTCCCAAAATGCCCGACTTTATTAGTGACTTCAAAGAGACATAAATATTCTGTAATTAAGATTCGCTGATGAATTAAATATACATGTACATTTTTTCTTGATTTGTTTGATTTTTGTTTCTTAGGTTTTTGTTTCCCTCATAATGCTAATGGAAGCTTAAAATATAGTCAGACACATTTGTATTTCTTATTTCAGCTGTCAGTCCTCACAAAAAAAATGTATAACGTTTACCATCCATATATTTATAGATATAAATGTGCTGTAATTTAGATTAGTTTATGAATTAAAAATAGCGTAAATATATATATATATTTATATTTTTTTAAAAGTTTTTTTCCTAATAAAATATTGTTAGTTGAAGGTCAAAATATAGACAAACATTTCTTTATTTCAGCCTTTTCAGTCCTCAGACTTCTGTAGATAACCAGATATAGATTTCCTATAAACAGCTTCAGTCTCTTTAGAGTTTGTCCTTGACATGTCTGCTCTGTCCTTCATCTGATCTGAGCAGGACATTGAGACAGAAATAAATGTCTGAGCAGCAGCAGCACCTTTTTGTAAGACTCTGAACTCCTGTGTTTTAGTTTAGGGGAGATATTAATATTTGATTCTGCTAAGGCAGTGCCCTGCGGCTATTTCACACAAATTAAAATCCCATTTCCTTTCATTACATGAGAACTTAATTCTATTAGTTCCACGGAAAAACATTTCAGCAGTCAGCGGCGGCCAGGTCTGAGGAGGCTTTAAGGGGCGAGAAGTCCTGATAAAGTGCTTCAGAGGTCAGCCGCCATCGCCGGGTGAAGGAGAGGGCGGAGGATTCACCTCAGGCTACGCCATCAAACAGGAGGATGAAGAGCAGGAGCTGTCATCATCGGTCTGGGATTACAGGATTTCACAGGGGAGTTGCCAGCAGACGTCATTCTGCATCCTCCAAGCACTTCACAGGAAACCAGCAGCTGCATGAAGCTGCTCTCCAAGATAAATCTTTATCTTCTGATTCACCTCATTCAGAAAGTGGAGTTTTACCGATTATTCATTCCAGTGGGAATCCAAATTCATCAGTAAAGCAAAGATCTTCAGAAAATTCAATCTCAATGTTGGGAAACAACTGGGTCTGCTCAGATACCAAATTTGATGGACGATAAATTGTCGCAGAAACTTCTGCAATAAACTTTTCATATTGTTGTTTTGAGACCATTTTCAACTAGTTTAATGGTAATAATGGCATAATAATGCAAGGACACATTTTCAGATTCAGAGATCAATAAATTTTAAACTAATTAATCTTTAATTTTTTGAGTTTCAAAACTCAAAATTTTCAACTTTTGGTGCTGAAAACCTCCCACCTTTTTTTCTAGAACATTTTCTGATGTTAATCTAAAAATTTCAGATTTTTTTGACAGAAATATACTCCTTTTTTTCTAGCTACAGTAACAATAATCCCATTTTACACATAACTTTTTCAGGCAATATGATTTTTTTTTTCTAAGAATAGACTAACACTGACTCTGAATATTCTGATTTATTTCATGTCACTTCTCCAAGTAGATTTAGGCAAGATTCAGTTTCAAAAGACTCCTAAACAACAAAGATATTTGTCTTCAAAAGAATCAACTGAAACATGTGAAAGAAATAAAATATTGTTAAATTACCTTTTTTTTTTTTATCTAGTGTAAAAAGCTAAAATAAAATTTTTCCACAATCCATTTTGTCTTCCCCGTTCTTCTCAACAACTGATCTAAATGTTTTGCTTTTTGAGCTTTCCTAAGATCTGCTGAGACAGAGCAGCAGTTGTAACAGCTGGATAAACCTGCAGGTCTATCTGATGGATAAGTCCATCCACTGACGTCCGGATAAAGCCGGATTTGGGGTCAGAAATTGCTTATCTAAACAGAGAGCTGTATGACACCTGCTCTGAGAATTACACATTTTTGTTGTGAGCGTAGCCTCCTTTAATCTGTCACGCCACCCATCCAGCCTCTGTGGTGCATTGATTAAGGCGGAGAGGCGTAAACAGATCGATGGCTCTCGGGGAGGCAGACATGCCGGCTCGGATGCTAGCAGTAGCAGCTGCTACACAAATATGAATCAGGTGTTAGCGACACTGCTGAGATACTGTAGCACCAGTAAGAATGGTTTACATCAAGAGCTACATTCAGCTCAAGGGTATACGAATGACAAAAGGTGCAGAAAAATATATATATTTGTTGGAGAATCGCAATTCCTAATCCTGGGAATTTTAATATAAATTCACTTTGGTTATTACAAGAAAGTCTGCATTTTGTTTAAAGGTAAAGTTTTGGAGATTTATAAAACATAAATGTGCTAAGACTGGGTGTTTCACAATAAATGTATCTGGATGATGAATTGTCCCAGAAGTTACAATAATCTTGTTTTGATTAAATAAACTTTAACTTCTATAGACAATGACATTTTTACTTAAGTAAATGTGATTAAATTAAGGCTCCTAATATTAGTGAGTGCAAAGACTTTTTGGAAAACAAAAATAGCTAGCTAGCTAACATATTCTAAATGTTACAAACTTGCATGTTTCATGCTAATGTAATATTTAGCCAGTTGGACAGAGTCTCATGGCAGCAGATGTTCACACCAGACACTAATGACGTTACCCAGACCGCTAAAGGTCAGAGAGTGATGGAAGCAGAGATGACAAATGGAGAAAAGAGGAAAATAGGCAGCTAATGTCACCAATGCAAGATTTCCTGACACTGACGTTTATTCTATTAGTCGCTTGGCTGATGGAAAAAACTAAAAAAGAAAGGAAAAACTGCTTCCAACAGTGCAAGGTACCATGCTGAAATTCAAAGTCCAGACAAGCAACAATGCTAATAGCTGCAAAAATGCGGAGTCTCCACAATAGTTTTGGAAAACAACAAGTGAAAACAATTTGGAAAAGAAACATTTTCAAACAGAGGGACTGCAAAGGGATGGCATACAGACACGTTGACATGTCCAGAAATTTTGCGCATGTGCAGAACGCGGCAGGACGAAAAGACAATTTGCTTACAATCTCATTAAAATAAAGCCTGGAGATGTATGCATTATTAATTTAAGAAGCATACAGAGTAGATGAACCATGACTTCGAGACCAGCAAAAAGAAAGTACATTGACTCTCTTAACCAATGTTCAAGAGAAAGAGAAATCAACAAAATGGCAGTCAGGATCGCCCGTATGAGACAGATAATGAATAAATGTCTAAGAATGTGGACAAGCTGCCTGCAATCTACTTAGTGAACACGAAGTGCGTGTAGCTTCAAGGCCTGAAATCCACAGACACATATAATCAACATTTAAACAGCTTTGTAAAGGACGTAGGAACTCTTTGTGTGAATAACAAGGTTCTGACGGGCAAAGTAAGTACATGTACTAACATCGCTACATGTCCGTCTTAGCTAGCAGATAAAAGCTACATCAGCTAAGCTAATTTTGCGAGTTCAGAAGTAAGTGCAACAGTAAATATTTACTTATCTTAGTATTACACAGAAGTGGGTAGAATACTCAAGACTTGTAATCAAACAATAGTTATAATGCACTTAAATTGTTTTTAAGTTAGACAGGAATGAGGCAAGAGTCAGTCCTAAGCTTGTGGCTCGTTTATTGTCGTCATAGCAACTGTCAAGACAGTTAGCTACGGCACCTACCAAGATGGCTGTCACCAACAAAGTTCCCAGAATTATGACGTCACATGACAACTATATATGACTAGCAAAGCACTTAAATCCTTTTTCTTGTTTATATCATACGTACATTTAAGATTTAGCATGTTATGTTGACAAGTTGACAGCTAAAACTAATGGTAGTTCTAAACAGCGAGAAACTTGTCTATATATTTTCACTGATAGCTTCTGCATGTTCAGGTCCAAACACCCAAACTGGGTCAATATTTGACAGATCTCTGGGAAATTCTCGCCTGCTGTAGGAGGGGAAGATTTTCTTTTAAAGAATCCAAGGCATCACCTGTAAAAGGTGAGAAAACCGGAGTAAATGTTGGTGGGACAGATGTAGCGCTCGTCTGATGACTTTGATGGAAGGGGATTTAGTGGAAACGGCTGGCCCAGCGTTTTTACCACATCTGATGGATTAGACGAGTCGGAGCAAAGGCTGTGCGCGGGAAAGCAGCGCGTTTCTCACAGAGCCAGTCTCACTCAACGCTTCATTTCAACAGGGGGCGAAGGAAACAAGTGTGGAGTGTGTATCTGAGGATGGTGGGATGCAGGTGTGTGTTTGTGTGTGTTGGTGCATAATTCTGCTTGTCTGCTTTTATGATTGTGGGCATAAAATATGCAGCGCCTGCAGAAAACGGCTTGCAGGCGTGTGTGATGATAGCATAATAAAGGTTTCTACAGTCGATATTCCAGTGTGGGCAAATCATTTGTCTGCGGCCACGCATCACTAGGAACCATCGCAATCAATATGGGCGTAGATAAATTGGGAGACCAGGGGGAAAACATCACCTAACTCTTAAAAAACCTAAGGGATACTAAGAATAAGAGAGCTTTGCATCTCCACTAGATTGCTTCTTTAAGTTGTTAAAGCACTTTCTGCTAAAACAACATGTGTGATGGTAAAAAAAAAACTGTTTCCTGGTATAAAAAAATATACATTTCTACCCAATTCTGTCACAGCTGCATTAAGTCTGCTTGTGTCACAGATGATAACCAAAAAATTATGATCTGATTTAGGCTAAACTTGATAGACTACAAAACATTTTTCATTGAGATCTGAGACTTGGTACCGTTTCCAGCTCCAATTTGTGGAGAAAAATATAGCTGGATGGATAAAGCCTGAAAACAAATACATAAGTGATGTATATGGAATTTGATAGAAACTAAAAAAAGGATTTGAAACTGAAATAAGCCCCTTTTTTTCAGTTTCAAAATTCCCGGCTCTTTTTTGTGGCGTTGGACCTCAAAAGATGGGGGTTGTGAAACCATGACTGACAACTCAACACAGCCTGGTCAAAATATTCACTGTTGTTGCTCTCAGGAACCACGTAAACTGGAAATGTCTTTAAATCATCATTCATATTATACATTTATTTAATTGGTTTTGAAAAACAACATGTCTCAAAGATATAATCAAATTATCTCAGCACATGACATTAGTCTCAGTGGAAGTTAAAAACAAAGAAAATATAAATCCAAATCTAAAACAAAAATCTCAAAATTGTTTTTCCAGTTTCAAATCTTTTTCTCAGCTTGAAAATTATTTTTCAATTTGATTTCTTTCATTCTTTTTAAATGCAGTTTTTGATTTTTTTTCACCAAACTTGATGACCCCAATTTAACTCCATATATTTAAAATGAAGTGCATACAACATGTTAGTACTCTAAACAAGTGCAGCAAAACCAGTCCAAAAAAACTGGGGGTTAAAAATCGGTTGACTCACCACTGCAGTTGAAATTTCTCCACATCCAGTCCGTGGGTCTTCAGAAAAGGTTCACTGCCTTTTTGTTTCAGTAACTTAAATTAAAAAGCCATGTGTCTGGGAGTGGCGTCGTGGGTCAAGTAGGCAGGCGTCCCATGGTCAGAAACGAACAGACTGTCCTGAGCTCATTTACCACCCTGATCCATTTACAGCGTTTCTTCTCCCTTTTAGCTGCCAAATAATCCCACAAGTGTTCAAAAACATACAGAAGCTGCACACAACTGTTCATTCGTCCTGCTGCTAACCTGAAATTAGCTAGCAACTTAAACCATGACTAGACTCAATAAGTTCGGCTGGAGGATGTTCTCTTTAAATACTGACATTGTTTTTATTAAATAATTGCGCAAAATATCCGACCGTGGTATCACCACAACGATATTGAATCTAACTGTTGATATTTTCTACATTCCTTGAAGCTACTGAACGTAAGTTAGCTTCTCCGCCCTTTGACCGCTAATGGAACGTTCCAGAATTCTCTGGAGCGGCAGGAAACGCCCATTGGCTGAAACTCGAGCTGTGATTGGTTGATCAGACTTCCTGTTGTTTGAATTACTTTACAACTCTAGCTACCAAAATCACTTCTCCTTTTGTACGGAATAGAATTAGGTCAAATAAAAAAATAATAATAATAAAATAAAACATCTGATAGAATTCCAGCTTTTTGTGACTTGTTATAAGAAAAAAGTCAGAAAAAATGTAAGTTGAAAAAAGTTAGTTTGAATTTGTTATTTTACTTTTACTCAAAATGTTTTTGGTTGAGTCGTATTGCATCTTTGGACAATTTTTCCCTTTGGTTTGGATGTTATGCAGCTGGAAAGATTCTTGCTCTTACTTTTTCACTTTCAGACAATTGTTATAATGCATACCCGTGGCAACAAAGTATTGTTTTTAAAACTGGGAGCATCTAATTAGTACCTCAAAAGCTCAAATAATACCTCAAATATGATCCCAAATTCCAGAGGAGCTTCATAAATACAGAGAGCAGAGACAGAAGGAGGAATTCAAACTCTATCCTAAATATGTAGCCATTTAAAGAGGAGCAGCAAAAGCAAATGAGGCGGATTAGCAGTGCTGATTTCAACGTAGCAGCCTACTGAAAGACATTTTCAGTTTGTTTTGAAGTAGACATATACTTCTTCAACTTCCTGTGTATTCCCTCTTAAAAAATGAAGCTACAATTTTAATAGTTTATGAAGGCTAGCTTTGATATAGAAATTAGTTTGTCAATAATTTTTATATTTGATTTGATTTTAGCATCTTAAAGCAAATTCTGTCATTCAGAGGCTCTTTAGCAGACATATGTTGACTATTTGGGTTAATGTTTATGTATCGCCAAATAACTACATTATACAGTCAATGTTTGAGTTGGTCTGAAAGTGAAACACTACATCTTAGATATGTAATACCCTCACTGTCTGAACTGAATTACTAATTTTACTTTTTTAGAGCCCTCGTGGTGTGGGGGCCCTAATCAGCCTTGGGCCAGACTGTATGAAAGATATCATTGCCATCCTTTGTCCTCTTAGTAATAGAAAGAGACAGATGCACAAAAAACTGAATTCAGTTGATTAGTTATGAAAAATCAGGGTTGAAAAAGTCAAGATGTGTCATCCAGATTTCCAAAGCAGAAGCTGGAGGCTGTAAGGAGTTTATGCTCCTTTTTTCACACGAAACAATACTCCAGTAAAAGACTTATGTTGAAGAGGCGAGGGCTTGCTGCTGATATACTGAACCATCTGTTGTTTACACCCCAGCGCTACCTCATGGGCATCCTCTGTGAAGAAAATGAGACAAAAGCACAGGAGCTGATGAGTGCTCTCGAATTTATAAGCCCTGGTTTTTATTCATTTACCATCCCCTGATGAGAGCCTGAGCTTTCCTCCCTGTGAGGTCTGCAGTGACTTAACTGAAGTCACAGATAGTTTTGAACTAAAGTTATGCAGTGAAATGGAGAAAACTGAAGATTAGTTGTGGCAAATGTCTTGGAGCATATTGTACATATTGTGTATTAGTTTGTTTTTCAGGTTGGTTTCCACAATGGGCAGAGTTAGTGAAGGAGAATATTGGTGATTATTGCTTCCGGAAGACAATAAACAAATGTTTTCTGACAAACAGCAGAGGGATGTTTGGTCTTTTACTAAAAGAAATTAACAGTTTGAGTTCAATGGACTAAATTACATGAGAGTTTAAAACTGTTTGCATCTCATTGAGCGGAATAAATTAGCTTAGTGGAGAAACTTTAAGCATTTCTTCCAGCTGTTTACCAGTTTTGCACTCATCTCAGCAGGGATTTCAACCCACTCCTCCATATAAAAATTCTCTAACTTTTTTAAGGTTCAAGGCAGGCTCTTGGTAAATCAGATTACCATAAAAGATTTACACCTTGCAGCTCAAAACTGTGGAAGACACATTGACCATTCTGTGTCAATGTTCCCAGTAAGATCTTTAAATGATTCAGAGAAGTGGTTGGGTGATTCCAAAACTGAGCTGGTTGGGAGAAAGGATGTGTGGTTGGTCTGTTGGAAGAATGGTTGTCTGGGAGGATGGTTGGTTGGTTGGTTGTCTAGTTGGTTGGTTGGTTGGTAGGTTGTCTGGGAAGATGGTTGGTTGGTTTTTGGTTGTCTAGTTGGTTGGTTGGTAGGTTGTCTGGGAGGATGGTTGGTTGGTAGGTTGTCTGGGAGGATAGTTGGTTGGTTTTTGGTTGTCTAGTTGGTTGGTTGGTTGGTTGGTTGGTTGGTTGGTTGGTTGGTTGGTTGGTTGGTTGGTTGGTTGGTTGGTTGGTTGGTAGGTTGTCTGGGAGGATGGTTGGTTGGTTGGTAGGTTGTCTGGGAGGATGGTTGGTTGGTAGGTTGTCTGGGAGGATGGTTGGTTGGTTTTTGGTTGTCTAGTTGGTTGGTTGGTAGGTTGTCTGGGAGGATGGTTGGTTGGTAGGTTGTCTGGGAGGATGGTTGGTTGGTTTTTGGTTGTCTAGTTGGTTGGTTGGTAGGTTGTCTGGGAGGATGGTGGTTGGTTTTTGGTTGTCTAGTTGGTTGGTTGGTAGGTTGTCTGGGAGGATGGTTGGTTGGTAGGTTGTCTGGGAGGATGGTTGGTTGGTTTTTGGTTGATTGAAATATTTTACTTGGCTTTCAACTCCAGCAGGATCTAGTTTTAAATTGTATGTCTTTGTTTTTAAACTGTAAGAGTTTTTATTTTGTTTTTATTGTTATGTTGTCTTTTGAAGTACCGTACAGCACTTTGTATCAGCTGAGGTTGTTTTAAAGTGCTTTATAAATAAAGTTGGTTTGGTTTTTGGTTTTGAAATGACGGTTGTCTGAAAGGATGGTTAGTTGGAGAAATGTCTTTTCAATAATTGGTCATGTTGCTCCCAATAATGCTTGAATAAATGCTTGAAACTGTTGCCATCTTAGCAGTGTGAACTTTTAAAAACCTCGTTAGCAAGGTTCCATAAATAAAACATTAGAATCCATGAGAAAGTATCCAGCCAGGTGCTGAAATAACTTACAGCTTTCTTGTTACTGTTCAGGCTACAGTTCAACCTATTCCAAACAAATTTCTGTCATTTTTACTTCAGGTTATGGAGGAAAATTGTTCTAATTTCCTCTGGTCTGATGGAAATTTTCAAACATGTAAACCTCTCATAAGCAGAGATTGACATGCTGTCAGGATGGAAATGAGCTCCTTCATACTCTGTCAACCCCACAACCCCAACCGTCAGTTATTGAGGGTCGCAGGTGAACAAATACAAGAACCTCACACATGCAGACTAATTAACCTGTCATTATATCCACACCTGAAGCACCAAAATTGCTTTTTCACATCTCTCACATTTAGCAGTTGCAGAGATTGAGGGTAATTTTTCTGATGTTGCCATTTTTCAGTTTGATTGCATTCAGTTTGTGAAGCAGTAATGGTTGCACAAACACAGTAGAAAAATAATTATTATTTCTGTGGCCAACAGAAAAGCTATTTTGGATGCTTTTTGGCATTTTTATAATTCAAACTCCTCGTCTAGATGCTGATTGTTGGTTTGCTCCTCTTCATAACAATGGAGAACAAACAACAAAACCCATCAGAACGTGATGCTCGATAGGAAATGGGGCTCTGTAATGTGCATTATTGATCCATTCTGCATTGTTTATGAAAATTTAAAACATAAACATGAATTAACCCATGTACTGCAAAGGGATTTTAGCAATAGTAGACAGAAAAACACAGCCCTCTTTGAAGATCCATCGCTCAGCCACACTTTCAAGTGGAAACACCATTTAAAGTTTTAGGAAGTTATAGACAGCTGGACTTTACCAGAATAAACTAGTATTTAAATAACTTTTATTGTTTTTACACAATCCCACTGTAAGTTTTATTTATTTTAATAAGATTTCCTCAGAAATCTTATTAAAATAAATAGAAGGTGATGTCTAGAAGGTGATGTCACATTCTAGTTTTCAACCCTGTGAAATATCCAGAAACCTTTTTGATTTAAACCACTTTCATGTCCACAGTTTCTCCTCCACAGATACAATTTACATATCAAAACGTAGACATTTCTCTCTGTTTTCACCCAGTGCACCTCTCTCTGGTTTAACAGATTCTGTTTTCTTTTAAAACCCACCAGAGTGCAGAGATCGCTCACGCAAACTACAATTCCCTCCCATCATGTTTCCTACAAAGTTGGAATTGAGCATTCTTATTTTACCTATAAGATGGAAAAGAAATGTAAAAATGACTGTATATGGCCACCAGAGGGTTCAGTACACAGCAGCCTGAGATTTTTTTCTGAAATGACTTTTGGTTTTCAAACAGCAACTGTTTATTTGAGACATTGATTTGTGTCCGTTTTGTTTGTTCTTCTCAACATAGTGGAATCACCATAGCAACAAGTGGTTCGACATTTTCTGTATAGTCTTTATGGCATTGATTTCATTCTTTTATGTGTTATTCCTTCATAGTTGCCTTGTAACTGAGAATAATTTTGCAGCACTCAGGATTAATACACATCCGGAAGAACTTTTAACTTGTACTTTCAGAATAAAGCTCACAATTACCCTTTAAAACTCATTTACCAACCTTGAAAGAAACTCTCTAGCCTGAACCTGGAAACTAACCTTTAATAAACACGGTGTTCTTGTTAAAGCAGCTTAAGTCACAAGTTCACACTCTGAAACAGTTTTAAAACAGGTTTCCTGTTTTGACACATCACAGTTCAAGTTAACACACAACGCTTCCCTCTAATCTTTTCAAATATTTAGGTTTTAAGTTGTCAGAAACACTGTGCGGCTGTTCACTGAAAAATTGATATACCTATTTATTCACTCGGTTGCACCCAACACTGCCTCCTACAAATAGGAGCCATCACTGTTTTTAACTCTCTTCCCCTTTCGCAGCCTGATCTTCTGCCGGGCTTAACGGGATGACAACCTCTGCTCAGCTTATGTGGAAAATCCAGAATACATCCTCAGCAGTGCTCATATAACACAGTGACACAGGAAAACAGCTCCTCTGAAAAGCATTTACAGTAATGCTGCCTGTCAGAGATATGGAAAAAACTGAATTTTATAGCTCTAATATGGGAGAAATGCAAATGATCTACAGTGAAAGTGAGGGCTGGGAAACTGCAGCGAGCTACGTTTGACTCTGAGGATGGGATGGTAGAAAATAAATCAGAATATTAGAAAGTAAAATTACCTCCAGACTCTCTTCCAGGCTTTTTGTACCAGCTGCTTCAGTATTGGTGCTATAAAGATAAACTGAATTGAATTAAATCATAAACTCTAATCTGTTGTTCAATTATTATTACAAAATATGTTAAAATAGTTTCTTTAAACGTTTTTTAGCATGCTCATGTTTCTGATAGCCTGCTAAGCTACTTTGATCCTCAAGCTAGGACAGCAAATGCAATATGGACGAGGAAAAAACCTCATGCCTAATTAAAATCAGAAGGTATGAGGCAGCATTCATGCTAAACAAATGCAAAAAGTGATTAAAATAGTGAATAAAAGCGAGAAAAACTTGTTTCTTTGCATATTTTGTAGCATCTGTGGTAAAAGGTTCCCCAGCCAGAAGCTAATGCTGTTTGGGTCCATGGCATGCAGAGGTTTGGAAACCCCTGGTGTATGTAAACTTCTGGTTTCAACCATATTCAAATTACTTTGTTTTCTAAATTTGGCTTCATACCAAAACCTAAAGAAATTTGTTGCTTTCCTGTAAAGCATGAAAGTGTTTTGCTGTTCACATTTCTCACAAATAATTTTTCTAACATCAGCTGTAAAGAAAACCTAAAAGTCAATGTCACTTAAACCAAAGTAACAGGAAACTCCGGGAACTCTTCTTTCAACATTCTGAAAATGCAGATTTACATATTTTGATGTTAAGCAGGTCAAACAATCAAAGTTATAGGATCACGTCCAGCTTAGCGGTGATTAGCACCAGTTAGAGGTGGTAACTTGTTGAATGTGACCTAGTTTGTTTTCATAAATTATTTTCAGATTTTTCCTTCATTGTGGATGGTGTGAGGTTTGACATTTGTGTAAAACAAAAACTATAATTTTCTTTAGCTTTAAATGGGCTATAAAGTAGAACCAAAAGCTGCTTGATAATTCTAGTGTGATATAAGTATTCATCTACAATGAAAATGAAAAATGAGAATCTTAGAAATTTTGTCCAGTCTTTAGGCACTTGGAGATAAACAAAACCCTGCAATGATCCTTAGAGTAAAGAAATAAACACCAAGCATGTGGAGCTCTTCATTAGCAAGCGCTGCTGCTGCTGACTGTAGTTAACCGAAGTGGCATGCTGCAGAAAAGCTGGCTGCAATTGGCCCCTGAGGAATGTTAATTACCTCTGTGACAATAAATCCATAAAGATTTGAAGGAAAAAGAGATTCCTGAGGATAAACAAAGAAAAGGAGTGAGCTATTAAGTTCAGTCAGCTGTGAAAAATAGGATTTCTGTTAGATAAAAACCGGAAATAATTGACCGATTCCGGAGAATTTAAGGTTTTAGAGATAAGAAGGATCCAAAGGTTGAAGTATAGCAGCTCTCAAAGATTAAACTGCTTGTTTGGCGCAACCTAAAAGCCAAAACCTAATATACAAAAAAAAAACCCATTGAGATTTGTGAGGCTTGAACAAACAAATGCTTTTAATTAAAATATAAGTAAAGCAATAAAAAACTTCTATTGGCTGATTTAAACAAAAATTCACACTTTTACAATCCTAAAGCATCTCAGAGCTAGCTGTGTATAGTTCAGCTGTACAATATACTGCTCAACAATTCGGCCTAAACAAGTTCTTCAACAGGAAAAAAAGAAAACCAAATGGGAAGATGTGGATGTTGATTCCCACCGAATCAGAGAACAGTCCAGGTTCTGGATTTTAAAGGGGACCTATTATGCAAAATTCCCATTTTGCAAGCTTTTACTCTTCCATTTGGATCTCAATTGCTTCCAAAACAGCACAAGTGCTTAAAAAAATCCCAAGCTGGTGTTTTTAGGTGTTTGGAAAATTAACCATTTTGAAACCCTCTAGAATGTGACGTCGCAAACCAAGCTGGGCTCCATGACATTTGGTCAGCTGGTTTTATCACTGTATCAGTAAAATGGCTGCTGAAAAAGACAAAATGCTTAGTTGCTGACTTACCATCCAGAAAACACTTGCTGCATTCTTATTGGTTGTGCAGGAGGCTCCACTTCTGCTTTTCAAATATGTACGGTTGGATAATTGCGCATCTGTTCGCAGTCATTTTCTTGTGCGAGTGTAAATGTTGAGTTGGGGGGGCGTGGCCAGCAGCAGTTTATTTGGATTTAAAGTGACGTGACGCCCTAAAACAGCTCATTATGAAAGGAGCTCAAAATAGACTAAAATCTCATTATCTAAGAATGACTTTGTGCATAAAAAAAATGACAAACATATTTTGTACACAACATAGACCTATCCTAACCTGTTGAAGGAAGCATAATAGGTCACCTTTAAGACACAGCGCTCAAAGCCTCAAAATGGCTAATAAAAACACAGAAAACTGATGAACTTTACAAACCACAGAGCAAACAGGTGTTCCAGTCACTTCGAGTGTAATGGGTGTCTACGTCACTCTAGGAAACACAATCCGCTGTCTAAAAACAAATCCACAGTGACTTTCAGAACGTTCTTGAAGAAAACACAAAGATGTGGCAGTTTATAGAACCAACACAGAGCTGGTGGAAAATATCCATTTTCAGTTTTCATAATTGAAAACAACAAACAATGCTGACAGACAGTTTGTAGATCTCCTTCTCGCCCTCGTTGTTCCCTCATCAGTACTACTCCCCTTTGCTCCGTCGTTGCCTGGTTTTCCTGTGATGTTAAGCTATGTCTCCTCTCCTCAGAAGAGTCTGGGCCACTGAGGAGGGGGCAGAGGTCCGCAGGGGGTCAAATCGATCTCCCTCAGCCGCAGGAGATAACAGTGAAGCGTTTGGAGATGCAGGACATGTTGTGCAGCACGATTCCCAACAGGAACAGCAACACACACGCCACCAAAATAACCGTGCAAACGCCGGACCATGTGGAACCCTTTCCTCCTCCAACTGGGCCGGGAACTCTCCTCTCGCCCTCGCTGCCGTCCAGCCCGACGCCCTCCAGGCCCATCGCCAGGCCCAGAGGCTGCTGTTCGGGCACCGTCACCACCGTCATGCCCTTCTGCTGGCCGCCAGGAAGGAAGCGGCAACCCAGGTCTCCAGGCAGGCCGAGCGCCCGCTCCTTGGTGACCGGCAACGGCAACATGTAGCAACCATTGCTGGGGAGGCGGATGAAGACAGGCGTGTGCTCCGAGGCGTGAGGTATAGCGATGACGGTGATGATGTCTGGGTCGTCTGGCAGCTGGGAGACGGACAGGCCGGGGGGAAGCTTGGTGACGCCGCGGCACCAAGGGCAGCGGATCTCCTTCTGGGTGCTGCGCATCTGGGTCAGGCACACGGAGCAGCAGGTGTGCCTGCAGTCCAGGAGTTTGGGCCGCCGCCGGGGGCTGTAGTAGTTAAAGCAGATCTGGCATTCCAGAATGGAGTCCTGGGAAAGAGTCTCCATGTTGGAAAGCTGCATCCAGCAGCCGGTAGCCTGAGTAGTTTCAATGCAGAGCAGGTTGGGATGTTTTGCAATCGTCCTCAACTTCACTGTCGTCAAAACCCTTCAGTTGCCGAAATGTTCCATCTGCAACAGAAGAAGAAGAAAAACCAATCTTTAGAAACTGCATGTCAAAATAAAAACCTCTTAATCACAAGACAAGGCCTGTTGTAATAAGAAATAAATCAGTTAATCGCATGATGAATTAAAATTAGTTCAATAATTTGCATGATTTATTGTTTTTGCATTTTGAATTTAAGATTTTAAAAAAATCTTTGTCTGTAAATCTGCTCTATTAAAAACTCTTCAAGTTGCAGTTCTACCTTAAAATTATCTTCAAATTATGTAAAAAAAAAAAAAAAAATCCTATTAAGCACTTTCTGCAATTTAATTATACATCAGTTAATCGGTTAATCCAAGACACAAAAACATGGCAGATTTGTATCCGATTAATTGCTAGGATAATTGATTAATCATCAGAACAATTGATAGAATAGCTGTTTTCTAAAATAACTGTTAGTTGCAGCCCTGTAATGACATATGAGAAACAACTGGCAGTCTTGTGAATGACGTCTGCATCATCCAGCAGGCGACTGCAGTGTATTCATGGGATCCTTTATTTGTGTCGACTGTGGCTGTTCCCTTTTTCTCCATCTGGCCACACACTTCAGGAACCCTCCTTCCACATCCGACTCTTCTTGCATAATCACGTCTGCGGCGTTAATTCATGCAGAAGCGGTGATAGTTTGCTTTTACAGATGATTAAGCCCTGTCAAAATACCACCGTGGAAACAATGAATGCCAAACAGGGCCTAGCCGCCTTTACGTTTTGTTTCTTTGCCCAAATTGTCAAGTGTAAAAACTGCTGAGGAGAAAAAAAAGGAAGAAAAATGAGTAGATTTTCCTCTCTCTCTCTTTTTGCTACGCTGCCATCACGACAGAGACGCTGTCCCTTCAGGCGTAAAAAGCGGGAGAGGACGAAGTGAGATGGAGAGAAACGATGATAGAAATAGAAAAAGGTGACCACTGATTGTCCCGCAATACTGAGCGTCGGTGTCCCTTATCAGAAACAAGATCTCAGGTAATTACAGCTCTCATGGCGCCCCGTAGGGACACTGATGCAGCAGGATAAGAAGAGGTTTCACATCAAACATGTTCAGAGCAGATCATTCAGTCCTGCTGGCGAGGTTCATTTAAGTGCAGATCAAACTCGACCTTGGATGGAAAAACATAACAGGACCAGAAAAAACATCAAATATCTACTGAAATCCTCCCTGAATATAAAGAATTTCACTATAGAAAGAAAGTATACCATCTCACATTTCATAATAATTTATTAGACAAACATAAGAGCAAAATGGAAAAGCTGTGCATGGATACAAGAAGAAAACAGAATGAAGTTTAGTCTGCTTTTCTTTCAAACATTGCTACAGATTAGTTAAGTCTCTCTCTCCCTTAAAGGGCGACATTATGTATTCTCCAGACACACAGGGTCATTTTATATCACAATCTAGTAACTATTTCACCTTCAGTCATTATAAAAATAACATAAAAATTAAACATGATTAGTTTTCCTCTCTTTAAGAAGCTCCTACTCTGTGTGAAACTTCTAGGACGTAATCACAACAATGCTCCTCCTTATGCCATTTACAACAGTTTTAGAAGCAAAGAACTGAGAAGTAGTTCACAATGTGTTTAAATTTTGTAAAAATAGTAGCATTTAATGCACTTTTTTGGGTTTTCTGAAAATATGTATTTTAAATATTGCTCCAAAATCGAAAGATAGAGCTGACAAATTAAGAGAGTTTTGACATTATTCTTCCGTTTTAGAGTGTCTTCACACCTAGATTCTGTTCGATTGGTTTGTTACATTTTCGCTGCCGTGGTTTTCTTTCCCACTGCACTCAGTCAAATGAACCAAACCCTTTGAAAAGCTCGTTCCCCTCCTCACCTGTGGGGGCACTGCATTAAGACCCACCAAAAGAAACGACACAAAAACCTCCAAAGTCAACATGAACGCAACTTCACTCTTTAAAAAATTCAAATAGAGCAGTGTCAGATTTTTCTCGTTTGTCTTTTTCTCCAGCTAGCGCTAGACTCTTGTGTTTGTTTTGGTTGTATTTACCCAGAATGCCCTTCGCTGTAGTCCACTTCCTGCTTTTGGAGAGGTATCCAGTCTGCTTGGTGTTCACATATGCATTCAAACCGCACCAGAGTTCACGTTAATCAAACTAAGATGAAGTTCGTAGGCAAAGCAGAGTTCAATCTTTTGGTATGATTGCACATTCACACCCTAACAAACAAACCGGACCTTCTAGAGTCGAATTAAAGTGGACTAAAGACAACTGGTGGGAATGAACCTCAGTGTTAAATAGGAGCCATAACGCCTGCAGCCAGTAAAGACTTTACTTCAGCACCTAGTGTTGAGCGGATCCTCGTTAGCTTGCCAGGTCAATACCTCGTCAGTGGCATCGCCTCCTGTAGCTCAAGCCTCTCCATCCTCTGCCTCCCTGGAGGCAAAACACTCCCTCCTTAACCGAGTCTGGAGGCCAGACCGCTCACTTCTTCCTCCATGGCTGACCTAGTTTCTCCACGCTGGCTCAAAGTAGAGAAAAGGTGCTGAAAGTCCAACCGGTTTCACGGAGCGCTGAGGAAGATGGAACAGACGGAGAGGAAGGCAGAGGATTCCCACTGACAGTCGAGGGTTTTACCAAGTCCTCTCCCCACAGATATGGATTAGCTTTGATCTGACTAAAAAGCTTTGTGGCCCAGTATTCCCAAACACTCTGCTGCTCCGTTTTGACTAAGAATCTTTTCTTCCTCTACACGAAATCTTCACACTTATCATTTTTCAAGTGACTTACTTCCTTTTTCTGCCTCAAGCACACGTCTGCTACACGTTAAAGATAAAACAGAAGCTAAAATACCCAATTTATGAACGCCAATAGGAACAATATGAGGTAAAATGATGTTAAAAATGACCTACTATGCTTCCTTTAACATGTTAGGATAGGTTTATGGTCTATACAAAACATGTTCATCACAAAGTTTTGTACAAAATTATTCTTAGATAATGAGAATTTAGTCTGTTTCTTTCACAATAAGCTTTTAAAGGGCATCTTGTCACTTTAAATCCAAATAAGCCACACCCCCAACTAAACCTTTACACTCACAGGTAAAAATTGCTGAAAACAGATCAAATATAAATAAAAAAAATAAGCAAACGCCATTGATTATTGATCCCAAAGGTAAATTAAGTAGATGATAGCTTAAATAAATGTGCAATTATGCATCCATACATCTTTGAAAAGCATTAGTGGAGTCACCTGCACAACCAACAAGAATGCAGCAAGTGGTTTCTACACTTGTCCTCTCCAGCAGCCATTGTACAGCACATACAGTGGTAAAACCAGCTGACCAAACATGCAGGAGCTCCTTGGGTTGCTAGGTAACGGGCAGAACTCTGCTTAGGTTGCTGGGTAACGACTGTGCCCTTTGAATGTGACTTAACATGCCAAAGGTTTTTAAAACAGCTCATTTTCCAGACATCAAAAAACATGAAGTTATTATTTAAAACGTTTAGGTGTTGTTGCTGAGACCCAAATGGAATAATAAAACATGTAGAATGTGAATTTTCCACAATAGTTCTCCTTTAATATAAAACAAGATGCTCTAAAACCAGAACCTTAAATGGAAAATAGTTCAATTCTACCATTATAAATGGCCGGTTTGGTTAAATTATTGGTTAAATTTACTCATGAACTGAGTTGCTGTAAAAAAAAAAAAGTCAATATGAGACTACAGCCGGTTGAGCAGCTTCTGTTGGTTTTAGCTGTATTTGGTCATTTTTAGCTGAGAACAACATGTAGCCGTTCAGATAAATGGAGAAAACCTTTTTTCCTCTGAGTTTTTTGGAAACATTTCCGAGGTCGTAAAACAAGAGAGAGGACCAACTCTGTCTGCAGCGTAATGATATGATTTATCGGTTCAACTGAGCAGTAACCAGGGCGAGCTGCTGACCCACTTTCTCCCACACCCACCAACTGTAGACACAAACAGAAATATCCAGAGAAACAAACGTCTGAGGGAAAGTTTTCCAGTTTTTCAGGCAGTTTGTGTGAAAGGTTCTGCTTTGGTAGCTAGAGGACGAAGAGTGACCGAGCAGCAGCCGTGACGCGTCTGATCCACCGGGAAGCGCCGCACACCTGAGGACACGGACAGGAGGTAAAAATAACCGCATCCACATCCAGCTCCACACGGCCGACATAATAAAATGGCTGGAAGCAGCACGAAGCAGATGATTGTTTTCATGCGGGAATCCTCGGGTGGTTTGAACCGGTGAAATGTCAGCGGCGGTGACGCACAGAGCTTCAAACGTGCAACTTCGTTATGGATGATTGTCTTACGACGCCGTATCACGGTAGAAAAAATAAGGAGTAAATTTCTGCCGTAAAACAAAAACAAGGGCCTTTCTGAGTTTGAAAAGCCAAATGATTTTTAGAAAAAAAACACTAATTTTGAAAGTAACGTCAAAAATCTTCTGGAAAATCTCTGAAACTTTTGAGTTTGAAATGTAAAAAAAAAATGGAAATGTTGAGATCTGTGTCTTATGTCAGATCCTGATATCCAAGTTTTTTCTCATCATTTTAGATGGTTTTCTGCTTACACTATGACTATATTCAATAACAGTCTGTAGTGCAACTCATAGAAGGGACGACTGAAATAAAAGCCACTTTTTAAAAAAATACTGCCTGTATTTGTCATTTATTTTATAGAAAAGAAAGTGAGAAAAATCTTATCTGGTATAAAAAAAAGTCAAATTTTTTTAAGCCACATAAGCCAGCATGTGAGATTTTTTTTTCTCACTGCATAAAATTGATTTTTCAAGTTTTTAGAAGATTATTCTTGATTGATTTTGTACTGGGTTGCCAATAAAAAACACATTTTAGGACTGAAATTGAATGTTTTACTCCACCACAACAATCCCCAGAGAGTTTTCCAGTGGTCAATAGCTGAGAGAATAAACTATATTTTCTCTTCTCTCTAAGAAAATAGTAGATCGTCCTTGCCATGACCCTCGTGCCAGAATAAATATTGATAAATTCCACCCTCAATAAGCCGATTTCATCCGTCCAACATTATCTGACCAGCTGATTTATCTGCACTGAGTCCAGATTTGCATTCACAAACAGAAGCGTTCACTTCTCCTTTTCACCTCCATCGTCCTTTATTCTCACCTGATCCGCGGCGGAGGAAACACAATAATATTTCACAAAATGGAATCGTAAACCTCAGCAGCTGAAAGTGATTTACAGCAGCTCACGCACACACGACAGATAAATGGATTCTGACTGCTGTAGGAGTGGCTTTTAGTGAGCGATTCATCTCCGTTTGCTTTTACTTCCTTTATTCTCCCGTCTCCGCCTGACTCTGTTGAGCTGGTGGGATTTTTGCATGAAGATAAATAGGTCAGGAAACCAAAACACGGCTTCCTCCACGGAGGCACAAAGACGACGTGGTGACCCCCTCACCCAAATATCTCCATCTGGACTGGAGATAAAACTCCTTTAAAGTGTCTGACGGCTGAAGCAGCCATGCAAAACCTAAAATAAAACCGGATCAATTAACTCCAACTGGATGGAAAAAGATCAAACTGTCCTTCAGAAATGTTGCATTTCATGGTTTATATCAGTTAATGAGTTAATTTAAAGTTGACCGATCTAGCATTTCATTTATGATTAAAAACTTGTGCTTAACAGAAAATTGTGATTTTCTCACATTATTAGACCCATTTATAAAACACAGCTTCTAGTTTGATGTTTGAAGAGAAAAATACAAGAGGAAAAGAATCAAATATGTAAAAGGCATGAACAGAGGGACATTCATGCAGAAATTGTCTTAAATTAATGCTGCAATTTGGCTCCATTAATTCACAATCACCCTCAATATCATCCTTATTTATTGGCACAATGTTTTACTAGATTAGAATTATGAAAATAATTGTTTGCTGCTGTCATAGTAAATATCAATTTTCATCAATGAAAACGTTTTTACATTACTAACTGGAGTCTGACCAGTTGGAGATGGTTTTCTTTGGAAGTCCAAAACGTTCCTTGTTGCCAAATATTTGGTTTATCAAGTAGGAAGTAAGAAAAGCACGCCAAAGACTCGTTTTCCAGGAGGTGATGTGCTTTCCTGTTGCACCATGGGAGGTGGAAGCCGGAGAGAGGCGCATCGTGTCAGGGCTGACACTCGTTGGCTTGTCAAGATGGAAATTGCCATAATGTGTCCTGCAGTGGTCGGCTGCACAGGCCTCGTTCTGCGACTCCGTCTGCGGTTCTGACACATCAACACAGGATGCGTCGCAAAAACAATGAGCAAAAACGTATCTGTTTATGCATTCAGCCTCATCGCCTTAGAAACACCCTGGACGGCCATGTTGGATTTGATTCAGAACGACAAAACTCAGACAGCCGTGACTTTATGAGAGAAGAAGATGGTGAGATTACACATCAACATGTGAAGATTCTTAATAAAGAGCTGGAGATTTAATGGAGTCCAGATGACTGCAGGGGCGGCAACATCTGAACACATCAGAAACACATTGTGTAAAGTAAATATGATGGTTGATTCAGAGGAAAAAACGTATGCCAAAAAAATTCAATTTTTTTTTTAGAAAAACAAGGAATTTTTTGGAGTTTGAAAAAGTAGAAAATTTGCAGGAAAAAAAGCCAGAAACGTCTGGATTAATCTCATAATTTTCAAGAAAAACAACATTTGTGAGTTCAAAAAGTCAACAGATTACCAGAACCAAAACTTTGAAATCTTGATATTAGAATGTTGAAAAAAAAAAAAAAAGTTTCTGAGTTGAAAAAGTAAAACAAAAAAAAATACTAGAATTAAAAACTCAGATTTTGATATGTTTCAGATGTTCCTGGAAAAACAAGGAAATTTCAACATTTGAGTCAAACATTAAGAAAAAAACTCAGAAAGTTTTAAATTAATATTATAAAAAAAAAATTTTTGAGAAAACTTGGAGATCTGAATTTCAAAAGTTAAAAACTCAGAAATGTACTGGGTAAAAAAACCAAAATGATTTTGAGATTTATCTCAGATATTTTCTAGAAAAAAAACTTACAAAAGTCAAAAATTGCTGGACTTTTCAAACTCAGAAATTTAAGATGTTTGAGTTTTTTGATGGAAATTTACTCCTTTTCTGTTCTGTCTGGAAGGCGAAGGCTGGCACATCGCCGCTGGTTTGTCAAAACTTTGACCCAAAGTGGTTGGAACAAAACCCCGAGGTGATGGCACATTTTAGGGCGTCTTCAAACTGTTTCAGGTACGACAGCGAGTTGGAGATGGAAAGAAAAGAAAAAGAAAACAAAGAGTAAATTCTGCTGAAAAATGTGCAAATTTGAGATTCAAAAGTTGAAAATTTGTTAGAAAACATAAAAAAATTTTTTTTTTGATTTATCTAAATTAAATAAGTTTTTGAGTCCCAAAAGTAAAACAAATTGCAAGAAAAAAGAAATATTTTTTTAAATAAATCTCAGAAATTTCTGACCTTGAAAAGTCGAAAATTTTCTAGAAAAAACAATTAAATATCTGAGCTCTGAAAGTTAAAAACTTTTGACTTGAAACTCATAACATTTCCAAAAGTTGAACATTTTTGACTTTGGAAACTCAGCAATTTAAATTTGTTTCTAGAAATATCTTCAGATTAATTAAAAAAGGGGATTTTTTTCTAGCAAATTGTCAACATCTCAAACTCAGAAATTTACAAGTTTTTTTCTGCAAAATTTCTGAATTTATCTGAAAATTTCAGAGTTTTTTCAACAATATTAAGAAATTATTTAATAAGTTGCTGAAAAGTGTCTTACTGAAAAGTTACTTGTAGAAATCTGTTTGTCGTCCTGCTCTACCAAAAGGTCATATTTGTTCACCCAGGTAATCATAAAGTAGTTCCAAGCATCCAACAGTTCAAGTGAATGAATCTTCATCAGCGCAGACAGAGCATTTGCATGGTGTTGCATGAAATTGAACAGTATTATTGTTTGGTGAATGATCACCTCAATCTGAATCTGACAACATAACATGATTGGATTGAGTTAATTTAATTTGGATCCAGTTGGACTCTGTAAAGTTAAATGCAGATTGGGCCTGTATGTTTTGGAAAATGCCTTAATCGATAACAGTTGTCATGTTATCAACTGGTGATGGGCAAATAAGCAGAACTTGATTGAAATTTTGCCCTTAAAAATAAAAATGAATGTAAAGATGGTTTTCCATCAAGGATGATTTGACAAGAAAACTGTATTTGAGCAGAAAAGCAATTAAATTCAGTCCAAATACTGACTAATGAACCTCATAAATAGCTGAATTAATGGATGCTTCAGCAAGTCACAGCAATAAAATAAGATACAGGCACAAAAAAGATTTTCTGAGAATATGCTTACACTTTACACTCGTCCCTCTGCAAATAAACAACAAAAAGAGAAAGAAAAGGGAAAAAACTGGCAGGAAAACAATCTTTACCTAAGTTCAGGCTACGCATCTTATAATGTAGTCCCAACCTTACACTGCATAGGAAGCCCTTGACAGCTCCTGTATAATTCAACAACCACTTTGACCTTCATGCATTCATTTCTTCTCTGCTGTAAGTTAAATAATGTGAGGTAAGTTTCGCTGCCGTTAGCCGTGATCCTGCTGAAGTCCCACCAAATCTAATGGAGAACAGCTATTTTCTATTAAATTCAACACCTAAAATGACAATTAAGCAGAATTATATTACCCCAAAATGACATGAATGGATTTAAGGAGAGTCAAGAACCACAACAAGGATATGAGCTGTTGCCTGGTGATACTGAGATCAAGGAAGGAACATCTTAGAGATATTTACCAGCAGGAGTGACAGTCGGCATCGCTGCAGGATCATCGATACTGACAAAACATTTCACTTCCTGTTGGCGAAACCAGCAGAGAAAAAACAACCAAAGAAACCAGTAACAACAAAAATCAACCAGAGAAACCAGTAACAGCAAAACAACCAAAGAAACCAGTAACAGCAAAAAACAACCAAAGAAACCAGTAACAGCAAAAAACAACCAGAGAAACCAGTAACGGCAAAAAACAACCAAAGAAACCAGTAACAGCAAAAAACAACCAGAGAAACCAGTAACGGCAAAAAACAACCAAAGAAACCAGTAACGGCAAAAAACAACCAAAGAAACCAGTAACAGCAAAAAACAACCAAAGAAACCAGTAACAGCAAAAAACAACCAAAGAAACCAGTAACAACAAAAATCAACCAGAGAAACCAGTAACAGCAAAAAACAACCAGAGAAACCAGTAACAGCAAAAAACAACCAGAGAAACCAGTAACGGCAAAAAACAACCAAAGAAACCAGTAACGGCAAAAAACAACCAAAGAAACCAGTAACAACAAAAATCAACCAAAGAAACCAGTAACAACAAAAATCAACCAGAGAAACCAGTAACAGCAAAAAACAACCAGAGAAACCAGTAACAGCAAAAAACAACCAGAGAAACCAGTAACAGCAAAAAACAACCAGAGAAACCAGTAACAGCAAAAAACAACCAGAGAAACCAGTAACAGCAAAAAACAACCAGAGAAACCAGTAACAGCAAAAAACAACCAGAGAAACCAGTAACAGCAAAAAACAACCAAAGAAACCAGTAACAGCAAAAAACAACCAAAGAAACCAGTAACAGCAAAAAACAACCAGAGAAACCAGTAACGGCAAAAAACAACCAAAGAAACCAGTAACAGCAAAAAACAACCAGAGAAACCAGTAACGGCAAAAAACAACCAAAGAAACCAGTAACGGCAAAAAACAACCAAAGAAACCAGTAACAGCAAAAAACAACCAAAGAAACCAGTAACAGCAAAAAACAACCAAAGAAACCAGTAACAACAAAAATCAACCAGAGAAACCAGTAACAGCAAAAAACAACCAGAGAAACCAGTAACAGCAAAAAACAACCAGAGAAACCAGTAACAGCAAAAAACAACCAGAGAAACCAGTAACGGCAAAAAACAACCAAAGAAACCAGTAACGGCAAAAAACAACCAAAGAAACCAGTAACAACAAAAATCAACCAAAGAAACCAGTAACAACAAAAATCAACCAGAGAAACCAGTAACAGCAAAAAACAACCAGAGAAACCAGTAACAGCAAAAAACAACCAGAGAAACCAGTAACAGCAAAAAACAACCAGAGAAACCAGTAACAGCAAAAAACAACCAGAGAAACCAGTAACGGCAAAAAACAACCAGAGAAACCAGTAACAACAAAAATCAACCAGAGAAACCAGTAACAGCAAAAAACAACCAAAGAAACCAGTAACAGCAAAACAACCAGAGAAACCAGTAACAGCAAAACAACCAGAGAAACCAGTAACAGCAAAACAACCAGAGAAACCAGTAACAGCAAAAAACAACCAGAGAAACCAGTAACAGCAAAAAACAACCAGAGAAACCAGTAACAGCAAAAAACAACCAGAGAAACCAGTAACAGCAAAAAACAACCAAAGAAACCAGTAACAGCAAAAAACAACCAAAGAAACCAGTAACAGCAAAAAACAACCAAGAAACCAGTAACAGCAAAAAACAACCAGAGAAACCAGTAACAGCAAAAAACAACCAGAGAAACCAGTAACAGCAAAAAACAACCAAAGAAACCAGTAACAGCAAAAAACAACCAAAGAAACCAGTAACAGCAAAAAACAACCAGAGAAACCAGTAACAGCAAAAAACAACCAGAGAAACCAGTAACAGCAAAAAACAACCAAAGAAACCAGTAACAGCAAAAAACAACCAAAGAAACCAGTAACAGCAAAAAACAACCAAAGAAACCAGTAACAGCAAAAAACAACCAAAGAAACCAGTAACAGCAAAAAACAACCAGAGAAACCAGTAACAGCAAAAAACAACCAAAGAAACCAGTAACAGCAAAAAACAACCAAAGAAACCAGTAACAGCAAAAAACAACCAAAGAAACCAGTAACAGCAAAAAACAACCAAAGAAACCAGTAACAGCAAAAAACAACCAAAGAAACCAGTAACAGCAAAAAACAACCAGAGAAACCAGTAACAGCAAAACATAAATTAAGTCCAGAAGAAGAAATGTTTTGCACAGGAACCAGAGGAATAACAATTTAATCTCAGTTTTATTTCCTACTTTGTTCCAAAGGTCTAATTCAAATATGGATGGATGGATGGATGGATGAACAGTTGGATGGATGGATGGATGGATGAACAGTTGGATGGATGGATGGATGGATGGATGGATGGATGGATGGATGGATGGATGGATGGATGGATGGATGGATGGATGGATGGATGGATGGATGGATGGACAGTTGGATGTTTGGATGGATGTTTGGATGGATGGATGGATGGATGGATGGATGGATGGATGGATGGATGGATGGATGGATGGATGGAGATTTAGCATCTCATCGTTTTGTCGTTTCTTTTCCTTTAAGTTGTTTTTGTTTCATAACTTTTTGTTTTTGATGAATTTGAATCCAGGTTGTTTCCTCTCCGTCTCTCTGATCGTCCTACTTCCCCTCTGAGGTCACTGAATCATTTCATGGTCGTGTTGTTCTGGATTACAGCCTGTTGATTGATTTTGTGATTATTCAGGATCACACTAATGTTCCTCCGCCTTCGATCTTTAGCGCCGTCGTCTTTTGAGTTTTTCATAATTTCCCTCCACGTCTTTGCGTCCCCTTTGTGACGGCCGCCATCATCTCTGTCTTCCATTTTGAATCAATTGTAATTTCAAACAGAAGCTGCATTTTTTCCAAGAGGCATGAGCGAAAGAAACTGATTAAAAGAATCTATAGGAGTAAAGCAACATTCGTCTGACACCTGGAAAGTCACGGATTATTAAACTGTCAAGACTTTGGTCTGAAAATTCAATAGTTTGCACCAACAGTTACAAAAAAACTGAATTGCTTGTAGATTATTGTAGCTACTACATATTTATTTCTCAATGAAACATCCACATGGGAAACATCTCCAATCAGTAAAGTACATTTTCTTATTTGATCAAATCCACATATATTTCTTTACTTGGCTTTTGGCAAATAAAGAGACATAAACAAATCATATTTTGGCATTAAATTAGATTTAGTAGGCAGAATAAATGTTGGTTGGTTGGTTTACGATCCTAAATACTTTGAGTTGAAACAAACTAAATCATTTTCCTGTGAACGGAGCAGCAGCAGAACTGATCCAGAAACAGCTGAAGGAACAAACTCTAGTCTGGTCATCTGATCTATAAAATATGTTTTAAAACGAACGTTAAGCTTCGTCAGAGTAAAGCGAAGGAAACTGTGAGGTCAGGACTTCCTGTGCAGATCGGACTCAGACAAAATGGCTGCCATGTTCCTGTCAGCTGTTTTCACGCCATCATCACTCTCTTCCCCCGTTTATCTCTGTTAGCGTGAGCGACAGCTCCGAGGATGGGAGCGTCGCTCAAACAGAGGAATATTTCACCGGGGAGGATTTGGGTCGATAAACTGATCGGCATGAAACTCCGACTCACCGCAGGCCGGAAACTGAAACATCAGTCGGTTTTCATGGATAAAACCAACAAGACACATAAATATCAGAGTTTACAGCAGTTTGAGGTTTATTATAGTTTAGTTTTATTTCATTGTGACTTTTTGTTGGCCAATTTTTATTATTTATTACTAATTAAAAATTAAATGTTTAGTTTATATGAGTTATAGTGGTAGTTTTAGTGTTATATTTCGGTAAGGGAAGGAAGGAAGGAAGGAAGGAAGGAAGGAAGGAAGGAAGGAAGGAAGGAAGGAAGGAAGGAAGGAAGGAAGGAAGGAAGGAAGGAAGGAAGGAAGGAAGGAAGGAAGGAAATGGGTGGATTTATTAAAATCTTATAAATCTTTTCTAGAGTTTAGAATAAACTGAAGATCATTTTAACCTGAAAGTCTCATTAGTCAGACCAACACGTTGCCATGGTGACCATTTCTGCATGTTTTCCCTCCTGCTGATTGGTCTGTCTGTGCTGACAGTCATCCAGGTGTTCATGCTGCTCTTCCTTACCTGCATGAACACCTGAAGCAGAAGCTGCTCACCTCCGGGACCCGGGTCACACAGAAACCGCCCCGCCCGCCTCCCGCCCCCCCTCCGCCAGCTCACGCAGAGGGGAAATCAAGCGCACCCCATCAACGCTCGCTTTAGATAATGAGCCCTGCTGCAGAGGATATGGATTGCAGAATCTGCAGGAGAGGCAGATAAGAAGGGATTGAGCGGAGGAGCCAGGCGGCGATTTGTCAGGATTAAAGCCGGACGGCGAGTTGATGCCGCGGCATCAGGTGCTGCTCATTACTGCGGGTGGCGGCCGTCAGGGTGTCCAGGTCACCTGCTGCACTTAATCCCACCTTGATCCAAGAAGGACAGGATGCAGGATGCAGTCTGTGTCTTATCACTTAGGAATTATGACCGAAAACTATGGAAGGGAGTTAGGGCCACTAAATTAAACGATATATTTTTGTTTTTATTCTCAGAATTCTGGCTTTAATTTTCTGTGAGAAAAGTCAGAATTCTAAAAAAGTCAGAATTCTAAAAAAGTCAGAATTCTAAAAAAGTCAGAATTCTAAAAAAGTTTGAATTCTCAGATTAAAGTCAGAATTCTAAAAAAGTCAGAATTCTAAAAAAGTCAGAATTCTCAGATTAAAGTCAGAATTCTAAAAAAAGTCAGAATTTTACAACTCAAGACAGAATTCTGAGTTCAGAATCAGAATTCTGCAATTACAGTAAGAATTCTGAGGAAAAAGTACAAATTCTGCCCAATAAATTGCGGCTAAAATCAGAATTCTGAGAAAAAAACATTTCAATTCTGAGAAAGTGCAAATTGTGCGAATACAGTCAGAATCATGAGTTTGAAATCAGGATTGTGAAGTTAAAGTCAAAATTCTGAGATTGATGTCAGAATTATTATTTAGGTTTTTTTGTGGCTCTAATCCTCCAGAATGATTATCAGGATTGACCGACCGGCTTTTGGAGCTTAAACCTCCAAATTATCAGTTATTTCTAATTAATTTGCACCAACATCTCCACACCCTGAGCTGTAAGACAACAAAACAACAGAAACTTCCTGAGACATTTCAAACTGAATAAAGCTCAGCTACTCACGCTGACAGTTTCCCTAACGACCCGTTTAATTAGAGTTAAACGTAACCGATGGCTTCAGAGAAGCAGCTGAACCAAACGCATTAATCAGCAGCTTCAGAGAGAGAAATCAATCGTAATTCAGAAGGTGAAATCAGTCACTTCCTGCTTCTGAGATGTGATGCTTTGCTTGTTTTCTGGTGAATATATTTTAGAGCGGGCTGCACAGTGGTGCAGTTGGTAGAGCTGTTGCCTTGCAGCAAGAAGGTTCTGGGTTTGATTCCCGGCCCCGGTCTTTCTGCATGGAGTTTGCATGTTCTCCCTGTGCATGCGTGGGTTTTCTCCGGGTACTCCGGTTTCCTCCCACAGTCCAAAAACATGACTGTCAGGTTAATTGGTCAAATTCTCCCTAGGTGTGAGTGTGTGTGTGCATGGTTGTTTGTCCTGTGTGTCTCTGTGTTGCCCGGCGACAGACTGGCGACCTGTCCAGGGTGACCCCGCCTCTCGCCCGAAACGTTAGCTGGAGAGGCACCAGTACGTCCTGACCCCACTAAGGGACAAGGGTGTAAGAAAATGGATGGATGGATATTTTAGAGCTGAAACGATCAGATTAATTGTGATTGAATGATTACTAAAATCATTGTCAACTAATTTAGTAATGGTAAATATTGTAGAAAAAGCAGATTTTTTAACTTATAACAGGAAAAATGTTTTTTTATATGGTGGAATAATCAGCCAGTGGAACTAGAACTTTTTATATTAACATTAAGGAATTGCTGACTTATAAAAGCTCATATTTCCTTCTGGAAAGTTACTTCTAAGTTAGTTTTGTCTTATTTCAAGTGCAATAAGATATTTGCAATAGAAACTGACAAAAATGCTTTGTGAAAAAAGATCAGTTGCGTAAAACCAGACGTTTTATTGGCTAATTTTTGTGCCGTAAGCCCGGTTTCTCTCTCTTCCTCCACTTCCACCTGAGCAGTCACCACAGGGCCGGTGTACCAGACGAACCTGTGATTATCCGCCTGCAGCATCATCTCTCTTTGAAGCTCTCTGCACACGAGACAAGAGCTGCACCGCCGAGAGAGCCGGACAAAGAAAGAAATGTCAAACATTAAACACACAAACACTGTGCAAACACAGCTGACATGTCTGACCTTCAGAAACATCTCTGGAGGCCAAACACGGCTACATTTGCTCGCATGCTTTCAAGGTATCTCTAATGGAACCGCCTCACAATAGCCTGCCAGCCGCTGCGTCGCTGCAGGAAGCTTCCCTGAAAGGCGTCAGAGCTGCAGCGGAAACACGACGCTTCGCCCTGCAACCTGCAGATACCAGGCAACGGGAGCGCACAACGGGAAGATTTTACTGGGTTTCATTCACTTTGTGCTTCACAGAAAACCAAACTCATCATTTAGTTAATGTTTACGTATATTACCAGCTGGAAGTTTTGGTTTTATAAGTGTTACACTGCAAAAACACAAATATAACCAATTATTTTTGAAATGATTTACTAAAAACAAACTCCAATGTCTTGGTGAAAACTTGCCAAGTTAGTTTCGTCTTATTTAAAGTGCATGAAGATATTTGCACTAGAAATTAGACAAAAATACTTGATAAGATTTTGTGTTTATCTTTGTCACAAATTCCAAAAATGATGATTTACCATTTTCTCCACCGTTTTTTCAATGAAAGTATCCATAAATAACAACAAATACCAACAACAGGAATGTTTTTTTCCAGTGCAGTATCTATATTTCTGTGGTTATTATTTCTGTGTAATGCAGAAATAATAAATAATAGGCTCCACTTCTGCTTTTCAAAGGCATAATAGTAACACAAAATAAGTCCATATCATCCATCCGTAATGTGGAAACTATTTACCCACCGTAACTTTAAAGTTAGGAGTTCACTAGCAGCAGCTGCAGCAGCTGCAGGTTTGTTTTGTTTTTCTTGCATCTTTTCCGTCACACTTCCATATCTGACAGCAGCACAGGTGTGCAGAGAGGAATGAGCAGCAGGAACACCTGCTGAGGCATTTTTGCACAGTAACCCTAAATGTTAATGACTCCAGCAGTTGGTGAGAAAATTGACAGACTAACAAGCTCCGAAGACGCCCGCAGAGTTAATCAATGCCAGGACGAGATAAAGGAAGAAGAGCGCCTGGCAGACGGAGGGAAAGGAGCGGCGAACCGCCTCCAGGAAATCAGCTGTTTTCCTGGGGTTGATCCGAAACGCTGCAAATCATCCGAGTGCGTAAAAAAAAAAAAAAAAACTCCTCGAATACAAACAGATGGGGGAGTCGGCGCTACAGAGGTCATAAATCAGCTGCTTGGCATCGAGTGTCAGGACAGCAGATGCCTTTCAGGCACCAGGGCGGCGATAAAGCCGACAGCATCAAAACACGGATCAAGCTTTTAGGTGGAGGAAACACATGGAGACACACAGACACATTTACTTTACACTCTGTAGAGCTAAAATAAAACCAGAGACTGTTTATCACTCCAGCAGACTCCTGTTTGTTAAAAACTGTTCCTATAAAACGTATTCACCACTTTGGATGTTTTAGCCTTTTTGTTTCTTTTAGGAATCAATCATGATTGAGGAAACTGGGAATTTAAAAATAATTTTTTTAAAGTCCTTTTATTTAAAAGTGAAAACTTATTTCTACAAAATGATAACAGTTAAATGGGATATATTATACAAAATTCACATTTTGCACGTTTTTATACTTCCATTTTGATCTCTACTACTTCTGAAAACAGTCCAAGAACTTTAAAAAAAAAACGGAAAAAAAAAAAAAAAAAAAAAAAAAAAAACCCAGTTGGAAATAAGAAAATGTTTTTTTGGTGTTTGGAAAACGAGACATTTCAAAAACCTCCGGAAAGTAACGTCACGACTCAGCAGGCACTTCTCTGTTACCTAGCAACCCCAGCAGCGTTCCGCCCGTTACCTAGCAACCCCAGCAGTTGCAGAATGTTTGGTCAGCTGGTTTTACCGCTGTACAATGGCTGCTGAAAAAGATAAGAGTTTTGTTGTCAATCCATCCAGAAACCACTTGCTGCATTTTGGTTGTTTACGCAGAAGGCTCCACTTCTGCTTTTCAAAGATATATATATATATATTGTATAATTGCGCATCTGTTTGCAGCCATTTTCACATGTAAGTGTAAATGTTGAGTTAGTGGGTGTGGCCAGTGACTACTGTCACTTTAAATCCGAATGATTTAAAGTGACAGTAGTCCCTAAAACAGCCAATTCTGACAGGAGAAATAAATCGACTAAAATCTCATTATCTACGAATGATTTTGTGCAAAAATGTACTGAACATGTTTTGTATAGCCTAACAGGTCACCTTTAAATAATTATTTTTCATGTTTTTCTTTGTCTGGGTGTCCCAGGGTTATCAGAAAACAGAGAAAACTACTTATAATGTGTCTTATAAAAAAGTACAGTTAAAGACGTACTAAAGGTTTGATTTTATTTATTAAAACAGCTTTAAAAAACGAGTTCAAGCTGCTTGAATATTGATCCAAAATGGAGTCAAGCCACAAATCCATCTGATGTAGTGAACGCTGGTCTCGTTTTTCCTTCTTTTTACATTTTGGTGTCGAGTTTGATCTAGCTGGTGGAGGAACGAGCGAGCGCTCCGACACTGAACTACCACATCTACCGGAAGCTCTGGCATTTATTCTAGAGGCAGGAAGACATTCTGGAGATCAGGCAGGGTTGCCAACACGCCATCGGGTGAATGCCAGACTCTTAGGACGCGTTTATTGTCTCCAGACCACAAGGGACGTCAAGAATTTTGTCATCCAATTCTTTGATAGAAAAGGAGAAAAAAGATCAATCATACAGCTGGAAATTATTGAGCTTGTTTTAATTTATCATGTGATTAACTGATTTATTGTGAAAGGCCTGGTAATCCTGAAAAACCTTGAAAAAAAGAAAAATTCTTAAGAAAACGATCTAAACAATGTATAGACTTATTGTAAAATGCATGGTTCCCTGGTTATCGACTGCTCACCATCTGGAGTTTCTCTTTTAAAGCATCAAAGCGGAACGTCGTTCATTCGGCGAGCAAAGTGAGAATGGAAGCGAGGAGGGGGGCTTGTTTGGATCCGGCAGCTCCAGCCAGGCCACCTGAGGAGCGGAGATTATCAGTGGCCGTCCGGGTGGAGGCAGAGCTGCAGGACTGGTCCCAAAACTCGCCGAGGTTTGGCCTCTGGATGCAGATAAAGCTGTGCTGCTTATCGAGCGCCACGCAGAGAAAACCAATCCCAAAAGCAGCAGTCGGACACAGTGCAGCTGCTGCGCTAAACGCTGCAGAGAGGCTAAATGAAAAGAGGGAGGAGTGGAAGTTATTCCACTTACAGTAAACTGGACGGTTTTCTTCTGGACTGATCTGGGAAGAGGTTTGATAACCTGCAGTAAAATCTTAAAGCTGGTTTGAGGTTCGTTCATTCAGTATTCCTTCGTTTATTTTTTTCACTTTTACTTTGGATCAGTCCTTCCTTAGTGACTCTAGTATATTATGTTTATTTCTTGTGTCTAGTTATTCTTTGTTCCTCTAGTTTAATTATGATCCATAGTTATTCTCCAGTGCTGGATTCCAGAGGTGAGCAGAGACCCTAAAGATTTTACGCAAGTAAAAGCAAAAATTAGCAGTAAAAACATATTTGGTAAAAAGTACTCAGTTACTAAGCAACTGATCAAATTGTCAATTACTTAAGATTTAGAAATTACACCATCAGATGGACCAAAATATATAGTTAAGTGGAAATTTAGGTATTTTAAGGACAAAAATTACAATAATTTATATAAGTAGCAAAAAAAATAAAATCAGGTAAAAGAAAATGTTTGCAAATCTGTTTCTTTTGATAAAAAAACTTTGTTTTTGATCCAGAAATTTTACTCAAGTAACGTTAGCGATACTTCATAATAAAATTACTCAAGTAAAAATAAAAAGTACAGCATGGTAAAAATACTCCTAAAAGTAAATTTTTACAAAAAAGTTATGTAAATGTAACTAGTTAGTACCCTACTCTGTTAGATTGTGCTGTGTGCTCTTCCTCTGCCCTGCTTCCTGTGATTTTTTGTTCTGCTCTGGCTCCCTGTGATCTCCATGATTTTCTTTTTTTCATTATTTTATTAAAATTCACTAAAACACATCTGCCTGCTGCATTTAGGTCCACTTTAAATCCACACATTATGACAGAAAGAAGGTAAAAAAAATAAAAAAAAGATGAATCTGCTGCTTGAAAAGGCAGGAAGAGGATAAAAGTGTTAAAACCTAAATTAGGTCAAAAGGCTTCAGCGGTTAGGACGACAGTTCAGACTGAAACCAGAGGAACGTTAATTCAACCCACTGAAACAGTTCATATGAGGAAAACTCAGAATATTCAGCTGGATGAAAAGAAGAGTAGAGATGAATGTCATCAGCATAGAAATGATAAAACACCAGGATGGATGGATGGATGTTCCACAGACAGAATAAACCCTAAATATTTTTTTCTTTCTCTCGTTTCTTTCCTCTCTTCATCCCGACCCGAGCAGAACTTTCACTTCCTTCCAGACTTTTCCAGAAGCAGGAACTCTTCAAAAACGCGGCCGCAGCTTGAAATAAAAATAAATAGGAGGAGTAACTTCTGTCCCGGCGGACCGCGGGCGGTAAAAGGTCAGCCCCATTCTTCATCGGCAGAGCGGTAATTCAAAACGGAGCAGGAGGAAACCTGCTGCAGGCGGCCGCCCGGCTTCCTGCGCCATCCAGCAGGTGAGCGTCGCTCCGCTGTGAGGATAAACAGCACCTGCTGCAAACTGCTGAATATAAATGCGGTTCACTCCGGGAGCGCTCGGGTTATTAACGCGGACACCTGTGGGACCCTCCTGTTGCCATGGCGACCGGCAACAGCTGCCACCATAATATAGGGAGCGGCGGATTCAGCGCTTCTTAAACAAAGTAGTCCGGCGCAAACCGCTGACGCCGAAACCCTTTAATTACATCAGTCACTGCTAGACATGAATATAATATTCAATAATTCAATATTCATGCGTTTGTGTCACCGCTTGACCTTCTGCGGAAGCATAATGTTCATAAAGGTAAACAGAAAAAAAATAATATCAACAATTTACTTTAAACAGTTTTCACAGTCATATTTTTTAAAATGTTATTCATATATTTATAAATGTCACAGTTTCAAACTAAATATTTAATTTGGAGGAAAATATTTAAAATATTTAACTTTCAAATCGAATATTTAGTTAGAAAACTACGTATTTAGTTTAATAGCTAATATTTAATTTGGAAAATAAATATTTAATTTGAAAAATTTAATATTTTAGTTTTGAACTAAAGCTAGAAAATGAAATGTCTAAATATTTTAGTTAATAAACTAAATATTTAACTTTCGAATGAAATATTTAGTTAGAAAGCTGCATATTGAGTTTTTGTATTAAATACTTTGTAAAATAAATATTTAGTTTGAAAATTTAATGTTTGGAACTAAATATCTAGTTAGCAAAATAAACATCTAATTTAGAGCTAACTTCTAATGAAATATGTAGTTAGAAATCTACACATTTAGATATAAATACTTAGTTTGAAGCCAAATATTAAGCTCAAAATTAAATATTTCGTTTACAATCGAAGTATTTAGCAGTCTAGCAAAATGCGTTAAAACGTTTATCTTTTTTTCTTGTTATTCTTTTTAAATCATACACTATTTCTGCAATTATAATGACACAAAATGAAAAAGGAGCCCTCCCTGGAAGTATTTCAACGGTTGGTCTTAACAGGAAGTGACCCACACCGCTGGACCGCCATCTTGGCAGGCAAGTGCAGATGAGCCTCGACTTCGGGACCAGCAAAATTAAATTGATATTGAAAGTCTTGACAAAGTGCAAGAGAAAGTTATAACAACGAAAGTATCTGACCCAGAAAGTGGCTTGTTTATTGTTGTCATAGCAACCCTATAGCAACTGTCATGACAGTTAGTTACAGATACCTACCAAGATGGCTGTCAGCAACAAAATTCCTGGCAGCGTGACGTCACATGAGAACTATGAATGAAAACGGATCGCGCAGTGACAACTTCAACTAAAACTGACGCAGCCCCACCTTTCCGCCTCTTCCTCCTCCTCCACTCCATCATCAGTCCGGAACATTTATATCTGGGTTTTCATTCTCAGGGGAGACAGAGAGAAATGTCAAGACAACAGAGACGTGGCGGCTTATCCTCCTTCCATGGCCTTTTCACATCTCCTCCCATTCTCCTCTGCCTCTTCACTCATTCTTCGCCCCTCTCTTTCTCTTTTTATCCTGTCATCTCCATTGTGAGGAGCGTCCGCCGCTCCGCAGAGCCGCCGCTGTGGAAGCACGGCGGGCGGGATGAGAAGAATAGAGATGCACAATGGGAGAGCAGGATTCAGATGGGTGACATTTAAAATTCTGTCAGAGCAAATTCAGACACGGCCCGGACCGGAAAACGTACCGGTGCGACGAAATTAAAGCGTTATCGGGAGTCTCAAAGAGAAACGGCAAAGTGGCAACAAAAAAAAGAAAGAAAAAAAAACGAAATGCCTGCAAATAAATCAAAACATCACCTGCACACTCCAGCTGATAACTGTTCTAGATTTAAAGGTGACCGATTGTCCTTCCCTGAACAGGTTGGGATTGGTCTATACAAAACATGTTCATTACATATTTTGCACAGAGTCATTCTTAGATAAGATTTCAGTCAGTTGATTTCAGAATGAACTCACACATGAAAACGGCTGCAAACAGATGCGCAATTATACAACCGTACATATTTGAAAAGCAGAAGTGGAACCAGCTGTACAAACAACAAAAATGCAGCAAGTGGTTTCTGGATGCTGAGTCTACAACAAAACACTTTTCTCTTCCAGCAGCCATTGCACAGCGCATAAAACCAGGTAGGTAACGGGGCTCGCCTTGGCTGGTGTTGCTAGGTAACGGTGCAGAAGTAACAAGATAATGGCACCAAAAAACATCAACTTTCTGTAAAAAAAAAAAGTGTTTTAAGCATTTGGGCTGTTTTTAGAAACAGTAGAAACTCAAATGGAATTACAAAAATGTGCAAAATGTAAATTTTGAGTAATAGGTCCCCTTTAGGTCCTAACGTCAGTCAAAGATAACCTGAGTGAGTACAAGAAAGTACTCGAAGCTGTTTTTGATTCAGTGTCAGCACCCAAAGCCCAGTGCCTGTCAGAACCTGTCTGAAAACACGAAGCAGGCTAAAAGAAGCAACGCATCACGCCCCAAACAGTTTCTGACATCCATCAGCCTGGGAGGCAGAACAATAGCAACATGTTTCCAGGAGCTCTTGGCTCAGGCGGTCCAGGTTTGGGCCTGAATGGAGTCGACCATCGTTGCATCCTGTTATGACCGAAGACGGGTCGTTGTTCGGTCCAATAGAAACAGTTACTTGGTGTTCGGCCCGTCTGTAGGTGTGTCATCATGACTCACTTTCCTGGCTTTGTTTGTTTTTCTCAGGCAACTTGGTGGAAACTCACGACCACTTCGCTGCAAAAACACAAAATCTGACCAAATACTTTGGTTCAGTTTAGTGCAAATATCTTAGTACACTTGGAATAAGACAACTAACTTACAAGCAACTTTTTAGCAAGAAATTTGAGTTTGTTTTAAGTCGATAATATCTTAATATTGATGAAAAAATATTAGCTCTATTGTCAGATTATTTCTACTTATTATTAGACATTTTCCCCAGTGAAATAATCAGCCAGTGGACCCAGAACTTTTTATCGATATTAAGACATTATTGATATAAAACAAACTCCTATATCTTGCTAAAATGTTACTTTTAAGTTGGTTTAGACTTTAATTGATTATTCTAAAGATTAATTGATTACTAAAGTAGTTTACAGTTATCTAAATAATCGATTAATCATCATTTATCAGATTAATCGTTTCAGTTGTAATAGAGATGTTGCCAGTTTTTCGCCGAGTCGTCATTTGCGTGTTTACCAATTCTCCTCTTTTGGATTTTCTCTCCAGTTTGCATGAAATGATTTCAGGCAAAAGAAAAAAAAAACTGATGAACAACACAAAAAATCTTTGAACTTAAATTCAGACAGTGATTTATTCCAACCTGAATTTGTGCGTCGCTGGCCTGCAGCTTTTCTTCTCATTATGAAAACATTACAGTCTGTTACGGTCACTGACCTCTAGGGGCTCTCTTTTTTTGAGAGAGCTCTGTGTTTTTTGTTTCAGCTCTGCCTGATTGCTGCAGGTGAAGTGTGTTGGGGCTCGTCAGCCGCTATATATAAGCAGCAAGCTGGAGATGCCAGACACACACACACACACACACTCTCTCTCTCTCTCTCTCTCTCTCTCTCTCTCTCTCTCTCTCTCTCTCTCTCTCTCTCTCTCTCCTCTCTCTCTCTCTCTCTCTCTCTCTCTCTCTCCTCTCTCTCTCCTCTCTCTCTCTCTCTCTCTCTCTCTCTCTCTCTCTCTCTCTCTCTCTCCTCTCTCTCTCTCTCTCTCTCTCTCTCTCTCTCTCTCTCTCTCTCTCTCTCTCTCTCTCTCTCTCTCCTCTCTCTCTCTCTCTCTCTCTCTCTCTCTCTCTCTCTCTCTCTCTCTCTGTGTGTGTGTGTGTGTGTGTGTGGACCGACTTAAGTTTGCTGTGAGCAACTCTAACTTATCCAAGAAGGTGGAAGCTGGTAGGGGTTCTCTGCCATTTTTGTTGTAACCTGTTTTCTCCTGGTTTTGGTTAGTAAGGGAGTTTAGGTTTTGTATTTTCTTTTAGTTCTCTTTAGAAAGTAGTTGTTTTATTTTATAGTTGTAAGGGGGTGTTTTGTTTATTATTTTGGCCTTGGAGACCCTGAAGCTTAAAGCTCCCCTGTGTTTTTTTTTTCTCTCCTGTACTTGTTTTAGCAGACTTGTATAATAAATTATATTTTTGTTACTCATCAACTGTTCGGATTACTTTTTGTTTTATGTTAAAGCCCAGTGCCACAATTTACTTTAGGGATTTTAGGGTGGGGTTGTAACACAGTCTGACGCTTCTTTCCTTTCAGGTTCGGAAATCTTCGTATGGACCAGAACCAGCAGGTCGTGTTATTCATCTCCCAACCATTACGGCGCCATCCAGGCACCAAGGCAATTAATTACTGAATTATACCATGCTGGCGCACAATGAGTGCAACAGGCCCGTGGGGCTCTTTTCTCATTACCAGGTACACACTGTCCTACACAGAGGAAGCAGTGGAGGCTTTTAATAACATTTAGCATTCAGATTAAACTGCCGTATGCAGCCGATGCTCCGGCTTCCTGGGTCTGAGCTCCAAAGTGGGATCAATTTACAATCCAATTAATTCAAATTGTGTGGAAACATGCTCACAAGGAGGAAAACAATCAGCTGTCCCATTAAGACAAAGACGAACGAGGAAGTGGAGGAACACCCAAAGAGACGGACAGGATGGAGTTTATGAGACATCAGTGAGACGTTTAGCGCTTCAACTTAGACGACCGGGTTTGATGTGAAATGTGCTCCAGATCCAGATCTGAGGATTATGCTGTGCATGGATTCATTAGAGCTCAGCAAACAGCTGAAAAGTCCTTCAAACAAACGGGGGAGGTTGAGAAAATCTGCAAAGAGGAACGAGGAGCGGCGGAACATCAAATACCGAAGATAAACAGCAAACGTCTGGAAAACAGATGGAAATGTTGATGAATGACAACATTAGATGCACTTTTCATCCGGTTAGTCGTTGGTTCACTTCAATCAAGAGAAACAAATATAAAGAATGCCTTAAAATTACAAGAAATGAGTCATTTTAACTAAAAAAATCTTACATTTTTTATGTTTGAATTTTCTGAAAATTACTACTTCGTTCTCCTGATGTTACGCCTTTATGCATGGGAAAGAGTTGGAGTAAAAAAATAAAGAATTTTGACTTTTTTTCTTCAAAATTCTGAGAAAAGAGTCAGAATTCTGAAAAAGTGAGAATTCAGAGAAAGTCAAAATTATTAGAAAATTAAAATTCTGAGAATAAAGTTAATTATGAGAAGAAAAAAATCAGAATTCTCAGAAAGTCTAAATTCTGAGAAAATCTTTTTTTTAGAAAAAAGTTATAATTCTGAGAAAGTCAGTTATGAAATTCAACTTTAATAAAAAAAATTAAACTTAATTTTGATTTATTTTGAAATAAATCAAAATTCTGAGATTATAAAGTCAGAATTATGAGAAAAGTCAGAATTATGTTTTGTTTCAGTGACACTGATCCTCTTCCGAAATTCTGAATTCATTTTTGCAATTAAAAACTAAAATCTGAGCCTGACTGTATATTTTGCCATAGAACTATACCTGAATTCAAAGTGTGATAAATAGAACATGCTTGTCAAACAAATGGCCGCCCTTGGCGTGCTGACATCACTCTGAACTATGAAATCGATTTGTTGCTCAGCAAAATAATACCGGATACCGGCTCAGTTTTTCAGTGCATCCTCGTTAAAGGTTTTCTGCAGCCCACATGTAGCTGAATCTGTGTGTTTCTCTTTGTGTGTGGGTTAATTAAAGCGTCTCAAAGGGGTCAACTGGTGCCACACGCTGCCGTCAACCTCCCCGCCAGCAAGGTGCTTGGCGAGACAGCGCCGGCCTCCATGGAAATCCACAGCCACTGAGGCGCCTAACGTAGCAGAAGGGGACGCAGCACGGCCCAGTTTGTCATCCTGTTGGGTGCTGATTCAGACCAAATACCAAGTAGAGCAAAAACAACAAAAGGTAAAGTCAGAAAAACCTCTACAGTGATGAGAAAGACACACAACTGAAGGATCCCCGTTAGAAAAACTGCTTTTTAAATCCGCTATACATGCAGCAATCATGTTCCAGATGAAAATGTAAAAGAAAAAAGAAAAATCATTCATCTTAGCACCTTCTCCTCTTACATCCTCGCTACCCATCGCTTGTTTTATGTCCAGCAATGATCTGTGGAACGAAAGCCAAGTGTATAAATCTGACAACGGGGGACAGAATCACTGGCAGAGCTGAGCGGCGGTAAATCCAGAGACACTACGTCTTTATTATGGTTATTATGGCTCACAAAGACCCGGCTGGAAATATGAAGTGGTGAAATAAAAGATAAGTGGTAGAAGGGAAGAGAATAACAGCACTGATATACATAAATATAAGTATAGTGTCTACATGCATTTTGTGACAATGTTGACAAAATGAGCAACATTTTCAATTCTGAAAGACTTAATCCTACTAAATTACTGTATGTGCTGATGCTACATGTTTAGCACTGAGATGCTATTTTAGGCTTGAATAGCTTTGCTGATAAGCTAACTCCTTTTAGCGCAACTTGAACACAACAATAGTCTTTTCCAGCGTCCAATCACGGCGCTTTTTTGAAGCAAAAATTAACCCCCAATGGGCCAAAGTGGCTTTATTGTCCATTGATGTTAGCGGATGTAGCTTGTGCATCAGATTTACAGACGTACCAGAAACAAGAAAATATCAAACAAGTAAAAAAAACAAAACAGATGTCAATAAACTATTTTTGTTCTAGTTCTAGTGAAAATATCTTAGTACACTAGAAGTAAGAAAAACTAACTTACAAGTAATCTTTCAGTTTGTTTCAAGTCAATAATTCTGTAATACTGATGAAAAAAAATACTAGTTTCACTGGCAAATCATTTCACTCGTAACATGGAAAAATATTTTGTAATCTGAACTATTACTTTTAGCTAGTTAGCTAGCAACAAAGCTAGCTATCTAGCAACAAAACTAGCAACAAGCCCAGCTGTCTAGATAGAAATAAAGCTAACAAGCTAGCTAGCAACAAAGCTAGCTATCCAGCTAGCAACAAAACTAGCAACAAACCTAGCTATCTAGATAGAAACAAAGCTAACAAGCTAGCTAGCAACAAAACTAGTTATCTAGATAGAAACAAAGCTAACAAACTAGCTAGCAACAAAGCTAGCTATCCAGCTAGCAACAATACTAGCAACAGACCTAGCTATCTAGATAGAAACAAAGCTAACAAGCTAGCTAGCAACAAAACTAGCAACAAACCTAGCTATCTAGATAGAAACAAAGGTAACAAACTAGCTAGCAACAAAGCTAGCTATCCAGTTAGCAACAATACTAGCAACAGACCTAGCTATCTAGATAGAAACAACACTAACAAGCTAGCTAGCAACAAAACTAGCAACAAACCTAGCTATCTAGATAGAAACAAAGCTAACTATCTTTAAACAAAGCTAGTGAGCCAAATACACAAAAACATAATATTCCAAATATCTTTAGCAAATAAAAAACATATACAAAACAAAAATAACTGATATTCAAACAGAAAATAAAGATGAGGTTTATTGATCACATTGAATAAAAATACAAAAGTAAAAAGCAAAAATAGAGGATTCTGTACAAAAAATAACATTTCCAAATACCAAAGATGACCATCTCAAAAACATCAGAAAACTTGACATTTTTTAAACTTTAAGACATTCAGATTTCATGCTGTGCTTCAATTAAATTTAAATAAAAGTCAAAGAGCTTGTCTGCCTTTCATCTGCCCTTCGTCTAAACTTTTCCTGATTACTCATCCTCACTTCCACCTCACCTCCGTCACACCACACCCCTCTGGGTTCCTGCTCTCCAACGCTGAAAATGAAGCAGCGGCAGTGACAGCAGGTGTGTTGTGACTCACACTTTTCTACAAAACGTCCTCCCAGAAAGGCTGAGGTCATCCTGAAATATAAACCAATGATTTCCACAACTCTTCCCACTGTGACATAACCACAATTTAACGCAAATCTCCTTACTGACACATAATCAGTTTTGAGTAGGAGTAGAGGCATTGGTTGAGTCGGTGTTGTTAACAGAGCTGGTATTGTTCCAGTTCACCATTGTTATCAGGCTGCAATGCTGAGGTCGTTACAGGGATTTGGAGTTGCATATTTTTGCTGAAAATAAATGGATCAATTTTGTAATGGATTCACAGGCTAACAGCCAAACGGGTTTGGAAGAATTAGTAATATCTATCAAATAAAGCCTTCTGTGAAAGGCTGCATTTTTAGCCAGTTTTCTAAAGTTTAACCATAAAGAGAGTTTTTCCAGTGAAAACATTGTTAGGAGTAAAGTTTTTAATATAGTGAGTGGATAATGGAGAGCTCCAGCGCCGCCAGCTAGCATCAAGACAGACGACCAGGAAACTCCAGAGCCGTTTTCAACAAAATGATCCGATCTGTTGGTTACGGGTCAGATTATGTAACTTGGGCTACAGCTGGGAAATGCGACCCAAATTTAATTATTGTTCCCCAAAAGTCACTTCCAAGCTTTTCACTCAGAAATTTTGATTTTAATCTAAAAAAAAATAAAAAAGAGACATGGACAATTCGGAGGTTGTTGTGTCAAAAATTAGCAAAAAGAACAAACAAACAAAAAACTAACAGAAATGTGTGTTTGAAAAGATGTCAAAAACTTACAAGAAAATTATATTTAATTATAAAAGTTCCGAATTTTTCTTCAGAGAACATTAATGAGTTTCAAAAGTAAAACATTTTCAGAATGTGAATTTGAAATCTTCAGGGTTTTTTTTCAAGGAAATTTCCAAGATTAATCTCAAATTATGAGGTTTTTTTCTTGCAAATGTTCAACTTTTTTGAACTGAAAAATTTCCAAATTTTTTCTAGAACATTTATTGATCTATTCTAGAAATAAAGGGTTTTTGAGGAAAAAAAAGGAAAATTATCTTTAAATATAGGATTTTTTTTTCTTTTTTGCAAATTTTCAACTATGTTCTCAGAAATTTCCATGTTTTTTCTAGAAAATTACTGATATTAATCTTGAGTTTTTTTTTCTTCTTGGAAATTTCCGATTTTTCAAACTCCGAAATTTCCGAGTTTTTCCTGAACATTTCTGGGATTAATCTCAAATGTAAGATTTTTTTTGACAGAAATTTACTCCATCTTTTTGTTTTCCGTTTACAGCGGCCCTAATATGCCGTCATACGATGAACAAACGATTATGAAAAAGTGTTTGTTTCCATAAAAGCCGTGATGTGCTGCCGCTGCTGCTGCCGCTGCTGCAGTCATTTTCTCTGATGATTTCATGAAGAGCAGCTGTAACCGACTGTGGGAAGTCGTGATAAATAATGAAGGCCTGTGTGCGCCGCTGAGGCGAGGCAGACAACTCCAGATGTTGGAATAAAAGATAAGTGGGTCAGGTGTCTAGTTGATGCCCGATCAAACTGCGACATGACGAGGAAGATGAACTTTTGTCTAAACCATGAAGCAGATGGTCAGAATTTGCTCAGACCTGTAAAGCGAAGCTACGTGGTGAGCGTTTGACTGCAGTCCATCAAAGGTCAAGAGGTCAAGTGAACGACTGCAGGGCCATGTTGTATGATGAAGACCTTCGCAGGTTTTCTAACGCAGTCTGAAATACCAAACATCAATCAGCGTTCACACCTGGCTCAGATATAAATCCCATGGATCATCAGCTGATCCCGCTGCTTAGCGACACACACCTTCAAACCGATCGTCAATCATCCTCGGATCGTTAGACTGTGACTCTGGAAGCGCCGCCTTCGCTCAGACATTTTGGGAAACGTTCATGAATGCCTTATTAAATCACTCCATGGTAACCGCTGCTGCCCCCGCGACCCGACCCCGGATAAGCGGAAGAAAATGGATGGATGGATGGATGGATGGATGGATGGATGGATGGATGGATGGATGGATGGTAACCGCAAACAGAATCGTCTTCTAATGAAGGATTCAGTGATTTCATCAACCAAACAGAGAAAAACAGAGTTTAAAAAACAACAAGTCAGCATGTGCTCAAATTTAAGCTGTTTTATTATCACATTGCTACACCTGAAATAAAACAAAGCTAACTTACAAGTAACTTTTTAGCAAGATGTTTGCTTGTTTTAAATAAATAATTCCTTAATAATGATCTAAACTGGCAGATTATTTCACTTATAACATGGGAAAATTTATTGTTATAGGTGAAATAATCTGGAGGTGGAACCAGCATTTTTTGTATCAATATTAAGAAATGATTGACTTAAAACGAGCTCCTATACCTTTATGAAAAGTTACTTGTAAGTTTGTTTTGTCTTATTGCAAGAATATGAAGATATTTGCACTAGAAACTAAACAAAATACTTGGTAATATTTTGTTTTTGCATATAAAATCAAAGTAAGTTTAAAAAAAATCACTGAACATCTGCCAGTTATAACTGGCATTGAAAGGTGAGTATTCATTCAAATGCATGCCACACTTTTCAGGTTTTAATTTGCAAAAAAAAGGGGAAATATTTGTGCTGTCCAGCTGACCTTCTGTGATCCACAGAGAGTCTGAAACTCAGCGCTGAATTACTTGGATACATTTAATTTCCCATGAGGGAGAGACAGAAACGCGGAACAATAAGATAAAGACGAGGTTTATAGGGGCAGAAAAAACTCAAAAACTGAGACACTTCCTGTAAAACTGCACCTAACAGCCTCTGAAAAGCAGCTCCACTGTCTTCATACGGGGATTTGCTGCTGCTGTTTTCTCACTCCTGCTCCCAGCTCTCCATCCAGCCTCTGTAATCCTAAATATGCAGAGCCGCATCCATCGGGCCTTAATGACTCTGTTTCTGATGAACGCAGGGAACCTGCGACGAGGAATTCCTGAAAAGGATCCAATCTGAATCCATCACCGTCGCTCCCGGTGGCCCTGTTGTTTAGAGGGAAGCGTCTCTGCTGATGATGGATGCCGTTATTTTCCGCTTGCTGGGTGGATTGTAAACAGTGACGAATGGTGAAGGCTAATGCGTGGCGTATTGTCGGAGGCAAATCATTTACCTTACTTTCACAATCCGTTAGAGGAGAGAAGTTGGGAATGTAAAGCTGAACAAAGACGATACACTGCAAAAACACAAAGTCTTACCAAGTAGTTTTAGTCTAGTTCCTACTACAAATGTCTTGAGTTTAGAGATGAACCGATCCGATACCAATATCTGTATCGGTCCTGATATTGACAGTCTAATTCTATGTTTTATTATTTGATTTACATTATAAATTCTTTCCATTTGTAAGGTTTGTTACAGTTTGATTTTGTCTGTTTCACTTCAGTTTGTTACAATAAAGGAATTAATTGAATAATTGAATGAAAAGTTAAAACAAACTCAATCGTTTCTATTTGTCTGATTTATCGTTTTTCTTTTCCCAATCAAAACCTGGATGATGAAACTCTTCAGTCTGCTGTTTTGGGCTCAACTTGCCTTTTTTAAGCAGTTTCATTTATAATTCACTGTATTAGTTTTTTATGTTGTTTTGTTTATTTATTCTGGATATTTAAAATGTCCTCCAGTTCCAGTGTTAAACATTCATTAAAATTTAAAGTTTATTGATCTTTTAGAATATGTTTTTCCATTATTACCAATATATTACTTGAAAATGGTCTCAAAACAACAATATTATCATTTATCACAATAATTTATCATCCAGAAAAACTTCTTATTGTTATAGTTTCAGTTTCTTTATTATGTTTTTTTTTTATTGTCTGTTAATCTGAATGACAAAATAAAGTTTCTCCTATCGGATGTTGACATTTGTGGAAAATAATGTAAAACAAAAGTTCTAAAAAATATATTCCTGGTACCTTTAGTGTCGTTCTGTTGTGGAAAATAATACAATTATTCCATTAAAAAAACTACAAAACTACAAAAAAAACCTGTTTAACCGTTATTAAAAGCAGCTGAATGATGGAATAGTTGGGAGCAAAGTTGCCAGCAGATACGACTGAAACGATCAATCGTCAACTAATTTAGTAATCGATTAATCGTTAACAGACTGAAAAAAACAACATAGTCAGCGCAACAGTAGTTAAGCCAAAACTTTATAGAAAAATATACATTTTGCATTTACAGGATTTGAACCATGTGAAGCTAAAACTGTCACCTTATGAGTTCTGGGTAGAACAGATTTACAGACAAAGAAGGAATTTTTATTTTAAATGCAAAATGTCTGTATTTTTGGTGCAGTTTGGGCTTAATTACTGCTCTGAATACGTTTTTCTCTCAGAAAATGGCCTTTTGTTGAGTCTACATATCCCATTTAATGATTAATCGTTTGCTAAATTAGTTGACCATTCGTCAACAATCGATTAATCACGATTAATCTGATTAAACAGTAATATGTTTTTCAGTGTAACACAATTTCTGAAGTCAAAATCTTGTTTTCTTCTACAACAGTGAGGCTGAATCTTCCTCAGAAACAAAGGTGGATCAGATGCCAGGACAGGTTAACCTCAGCGGGAGAAATTTAAAGCATTTACATTTATATAAACACTTATGTCTGTAAATTCTATGCACCACAGATTTGGAACAAACTTCCAGAAAACTGTAAAACAGCTGAAACACTGAGTGCTTTTAAATCTCAACTTAAAACTCACCTGTTTAGAGTTGCTTATGGCTAAATTAGGGTTAGAGTGGGTTTTGATGTCTTCCATGTTTTTATGTCTTTAATGTTTTTAATTTCTTCTTCTTTCTTTTCGACGTTTTAATGATGTAATGTTTTTTTATTTTTATTTTTATTTTATATCTTTCTCTTTCTCATTGATTATTTCTGTTTTTATTTTAATTATGTAAAGCACTTTGAAATGCCTTGCTGCTGAAATGTGCTATACAAATAAAATTTGATTGATTGATTGATTAAATATGTTTCACCCAAATCTCCTTGCAAAGCAGTTAAAGCTTCACCTTGTTCAGATTTACTAAACAAGTGCTACACGATTGCGTTTTAGGCAATAAAGTTATTTAAATACAGAATTTAATCATTTGTTTATTAGTAAACTTTGATGTATTTCTAACATCGATTTAAAAAGGCTAATTTTTAATCCGATTAATCGATTAATCGATTAATCGTCAGAATAATTGATCCTCCACCACTCTAGCATACTGCATACATGGCAAAATATGAAAATTTTCAACAAGCATGTCTTGTTCTGCAAAGCTAAGAGTCAACACTGTAAATATTGACTGTCTCATATAACATCCGTCATGAGGATTTTGTCTGTAGTCATTCTGACTGGCTGTCTGCTGCACATGCACCGACTCAGGGTTTCCTGTCACTTCCTGTTTTGGTCTGCTGGGTTTGAGCGAGACTGAACAACTTCCTTCTCTCAGCCTTATCTTCAACAGAGCGAAACTCACAGCGCTGATAAGGATTGTGAAATTATTAAACACAGCGGAGGGAAGGTACGTTTCTTTTATGCTCTCGTAAGCTCAAAACAACCATAAAAACACACGAGCAACAACTTAGATAAGAGAAACAAAGACTTAAGATGCTGTAAAACAACCGAGAAATGTCCAAACCTTTCCCGACCCACTAGGGAAGAAACTGGATGGATGTTCAGACCTTTAACTAAAACAGGAAAAAAGATCAACACTCCAGGAAGAAATGGGATTAAATCTGGGTAGAGAGGAAACAAACTTAATCAGTATGCTAAAAACTCTTGACAGAAATCACCCAAGAAACCGTAAAGGCCGTTTTCTCCCAACAGATGGGAACCAATTAGCCACCTGACTCCGAGAAAACACTTGGGCAGCCGTGTGGAGCCGAGATGCAAATGAATCACAAGAGGAAGGTGGAAGTGGACCTGCCAGCATCCTGGGAGAAGAGAAATTAATGAAGGAGGCTGAGGAAGAGGAGGAAGAGGAGGACTTCTGTAAAACAGGGAGAGAATAAAGCAGGAAATGATGTATGGCGAGTCAGGAGGAGCAAACTGAAGACCCAGAAAGGTTAACGCAACAAGCAGCAGAAACTAAATCCTGACAAATTCAACTGGAAATCAGACATAAAAAACCTTCCTGCAGCTTTTGTTCACACAGAAACAAACAGTTTTAACTAAAAATCCACTCGGATGGTGTAGAAGGTCCGCCACGCCAAGTGGTGGCGCTGTAGCACTTCTAGAGAACAACGATGTAGTGGCACCGTAAAGCTGAAATCCCAGATTTAAAATGACATGGTGGCAAAAACAAATACAAAATAAAGAATTAATGAGTCTGGTTGTGTTTCATACGATGGCATATTAGGGGCAATCAATCAATCAATCAAGTATAATTGTGTAGCACATATCAGCAACAAGGCAGTTCAAAGTGCCTTAAATCATAAAAACACAAAAATACCAAGTCATAGAAACACAGCACGCAGTCAACAGTGACAAAAACAGGAAGCAGTAATTTTTAGATTAATGTCAGAAATTTTCCAGAAACAATTTGGAAATCACTGAGCTCCAAAAGTAAAAAATAAAAATAATTTTGAAACTCAGAAAATTTCCAAAAGTTGGAAATGCTTTGACTTTAGGAGTTTTTTCTACAACATTTTTCTACAAGATTTTTTTTTTTTTTTTTACTCCTTTTTTTCCCATCTACAACAGAAATTAATACGTATAACTGCTGGTCTCCCAAGACGCCACATCCTGTGGACAGACAGCCTGAACATGAAATAAGAACTTTTGCTGACGGGCCTGTTGTCATTTCTGTGAGGATTGTACTGATGCATCCCCGTCTCAGCACACTTTCATAACATTACATTAAACTTCAACTTCAAATGGATTGTAGGCTTAAAATTGAAAAAAAAAACTGTAAAAGAGCTGCAGCTGATGATTATTTTAGTAATTGATTATTCTAATTGTTAACCAATTAATTGTCAGAGTAATCGAATAATCAGAGTAAAAAATTGCAACATTCTGCTTACTTTTTATTTATCCTGTTAAATGTGAAAAGATTCACATAAAAATAATTATTTTTAATTTTAATTACAAAAAGTATTTTTGTACATTATTGGCTTAACTGCTGCTCTGAATATGTTGTTTGCTGAAAAAATAGTCTTTTTTGAGTCTGAACACCTCGGTTAGCGATTAATCGTTCGCTAAATGAGTTGACGATTATTTGAATAATCGATTAATCTGATTGAACAGCAATATATTTTTCAGTGTAATGCAATTTCAGAAGCTAAAATCTTGGGGTTTTTTCTACCACAGTAAAACTGAATCTTCCTCATTATCCAACAGAGACAGAAAACTAACAAAAACAGAAACACAGGTGGGTAAGATGCCAGGACAGGTTAACCTCAGCGGGAGAAATTTAAAGCAGCAAACGCATCTTCAACTCGGCTCCTTAATAAAATTTAAAGGCAATGTTTGCCTTTACATCCTCTGGCTCCTCACACAAGTCAGGCAGCAGTGAGATAAAGCAAATACCTTTAAGTGTGGGCGATATTTAGTGACATATTCCTCCTGAGGGTTCAGAATCCTGTAGATCTGCATAATCAGGAGCGTTTGAGACCAACGTGAAAATAAAGGAAGAGCCTGGATGAGGTTTACAAAAATCTACTGCAAGTTGCTTGTGTTTTCTAGCAGAATCATGATGTTAAGGAAAATTAGGAAGTTCATTTGGAAACAAAGATTCTGCATGTAAAAGGAGATTTCTCCTATAGATTATTGATCACCGATAACAGAGTACTGAAGCAGGTAAATGGTGTTGATGTGAAGTGGAATCCATTAGGTCCAACTGAGAGCAACAAAAAGCCAAACAGCAAAAGACTTTAAAAGAAAATTCAGTACAGCAGCTTCTTTATTAGCCTGATGTTGGAGCTCAAATGTTGCATTTCTTTACAAAAACACCTTATGACTAACAATTAATCGATTATTATGATGATTCATCAATTAATCAGACAAAAAATGGGCATATTCTGCTGGTTTTTCATTTAACCACTCAAGTTTTTATGTAGTATTAGAAATACATTAAAAGATGCAACAAGTAAATAAATTATTTTTAAATAAGAAAAGAAACATTTTGTTGTAGTAATTCCTTCAGTGAATGCTTGATAGCAAATGATGCAGCTAAAAAAAAATCCTCCTACCATCAATATACTGTACTGTTGATTGTTTTTTTGATTAACTGATTAATAATTGGACAGCAAAAGGTGCTTAATAGGTGATTTTTTAAATTTTTTTTACTGAATTTAAAAAACGTGAAGCTAAATTTAAAACCCACCTGTTTAGAGTTGCTTATGGCTAAATTAGGGTTAGAGTGCCGGTTTTGATGTCTTCCATGTTTTTATGTCTTTAATGTTTTTAATTTCTTTTTATTTCTTTTCTACGTTTTAATGATGTAAAGCCCCCCGGAAAACATCCCAGTTAAACGACGTTTAACTAAAGTCCTACGGGGTTTAGAGTCCCAGTTGACGACGTTCAACTAAAAACCTAGAGGTTGGAGTCCTTGTTAAACTGTGTTTTTGACTAAAGTCCCTGAGGGTTAGAGTCCCACTTAAACAACGTTTAACTGAAGTTCTAAAGGGGTGCGGGTTTTATTTTTAATGTCACCTGCTGTTTTTATTTTAATTATGTAAAGCACTTTGAAATGCCTTGCTGCTGAAATGTGCTATACAAATAAAATTCGATTGATGATTGATTGATTAAAACTACGTTTTTAAAAGGATTTTTTTCATCTGAAATGCAAAATGTTTATTTTTTTTGTACAGTTTTGGATTACTTACTGGTCTGAATGGGTTGTTCTTTGAGAAAAAAATGCTTTTTTTTAGTCTGTAAAGTCCAGTTAACGATTAATGGATTACTAAATTAGTTGACAATTATGTCAATAATTGATTAATCATTATTAATCACTTTTAGATCCACCTTTTTAGATCCTTAAGACTTTTTCATACTTTTCATTGCAAACTGCTAAATGTTTTGTCTCATCACCACTTGTTCCAAGTAAAAAAAACTAAGTAAAATTGCTGAAATGACCCATTTACTAGAGTTCACTAGTTTGTAAATTAATCTCAGTCACAATGCAGATGAAATTCTGGTTCAAGATTTGCCATAGCAAACATATAAAAGAACGTGCTCTGCTCAGACGAGACCAGAATGAAAATTTGCAGCCTGCATGTAAAACAAACTTAATTTGAATTCACCAAACCCACATGGAGGTAAGAGAAAATATCCTATTTTTTCCACCTGGTAGCCAAGTAGACTCAGACCGAAGTTTCAACATTTGTTACATTTTCAGAAGCTGCAGTTTGTTTTCTCACTGCACTGAGTCAAATCAAAATCACCCTTTGAAAAGCATGTTCCCCTTCTCGCCTGTGGGGGCGCTGCACCAAGAACCATTGAACATGAAAACCTCTAAAGAAGACACTGAGTGCAATTTCCTTCTTAACAAAATGTAAACAAAAATGGAGCAGAGCTAGATTTTAGTGGTTGGAGGATTTCTCTTTTTTGTTTGGTAAAAAAGCCACAAGCCATTTCTTGTTTTTACCCAGAATGCCCTGCATCGTAGTCCACTTCCTGCTTTTGAAGCAGCCTCCGGTCTGCCTGGCGTTCACAAATGCAGTCAAACCAGTTCACTACAACCAAACTGAGACCCAGAGCTGTAGGCGGACCAGAGTTCACACCTCCACAAACCGGATTTCTAGACAAACAGACTGGAGTTCAGTTAAAGTAAACTAAACCAGCCTCGTATGAATTAACCCTAACAGGCTGCAGAAGACTTTAATTGGGGTGGAGGTTCACCTTCCAGCAACACACTCACCCTAAACATGCAACCAGTAATACAACAAATGGTTCATATCAAATTATATGCATGTGTTAGATGTCCTAGTCAAAGTCTAAACAAAAATTCAATAGGAGAATCTGTGACAATACTTAAAAAATCTTGTTGGAAGATGCTCTCCATAACTAACCTGATTAAATTTGAACTACTTTGCAGAAAAATTAGCTTAAGCTTCAATTCTGTGGTTGTGCAAAGTTTGAAAATTGAGACAAAATTATGAAAATAGTCATAAAAGTCTAAGAGGTAAGTAAAATATTCCCACTGCTGAAGGGATAAAGAGACATTTGCAGGAAATCAAAAGCTAAATTCTTTATCTAGATTGAATAAATACGGAACATGCCAACTAGAATTAATTATTCTGCCATATTTTGGCGCCGCCTCTAGCATGGCGCCCTTATTCGTCGCATACAGCGCATCCGCACTTTTTGCGCCACTGACCTGAATCTTCAAACAGCACATCTTGTCCAAACAACCGAGCAAACTGCTCCATCTGACAGAGAGCAACCTGCTGACTGTCGCCTCCACTGAGGGACACAAAGAAAACCAGGGAAGAGGAAAAGTGCTCACCAAGCAGTAAAGGTTTACAGCTTGTAGAACAAGGACCGAAATGGGCTCAAACTCTCATCCGAACACACTAATCCTGCAGCCAATTACTCTGACTGAGAATTAAAGGGTCTTAAATATTGGATGGAGTCCGGCAGCTGTTAAAGGGGGTTAGGGGATATCAGGAAGAAGATCCAGAAACCAAGATATGAGCTGATTTCACATTAAATAAGCTTTTATATATTAAGATAAGCATCGCAGATATTCCCTGTGGAATAAATGTATTAGAAATAACCAATCTAAATTAATCTTATAACAAAAAGCTGATTGTTTTAAAAGGGGAAGGCGTCTGCAAAGAGGCGGAAGAGAGATGAAGCTCATCAGAGCCACAATCAGGGTGGAAACATGGTCAGAGGACCGGAGGTTATGGGGAGCCTGAAAGCAGCAACCCGGAGGTGACAGCGCAGCCAAACAAAGAGATTAAAACTGCGTCTCAATGCTTCTTAATATGTGGAGTGTAACCACCGCGCTGCGAGGCAGCAAATAAACAGGATGCACAAGCAAAAGTCTGCAGACAAAAGCCACTAAATGTCACGGTGGGTGCAAAACAACGCAGAGACAACTTGTTTGTTGAGATTCCGGATAAAATGTGGACCCATGAGCACTCACCGTCCTCTGGTCCGTCCAGCCGGCCGTGTGTCGGGGCTCCGTTCCGGGTTGGGAACCAGTTGGTGCGCGTTTGGGCTTGTTTAGTGGGCGGCGTGGCTCCTCACCAGTGTTTTCCACCCACAAGGAGAGGATAGGGGAGAGAAAAAAATCACATCAACACAGCAGAGAGCCCTCCCACTGCTTCCACTCCTCCTGCTTGTGCCGCCGGGTTTAATGCGCTAAAACGCGTCTGCGGACGGAGACGGGAAGCGGGCGGAGCTGAGAGCGGCTCCGGCGGGCAGCCTGGACCCCTGCTGCACCGCTGCGCTCCGGAGGCTGGCAGGCTGGATGGAAAAGGAAGACATGTCCATCCTGATGGGGCGTTGTGGTACTGCATGCTTCAGAGCGGGTCTCGCTGCTCAAATTTAAGGTTTCCGTCTGAAAACAGCCATGAATAATGACCTAGTTTCACCACTGAAACTACATCCAAATCTAAAAGGTAGCTCCATCCAGAACCGGACGCTCATATATATATTTATACACTGAAATATTTCCTTTTTTAAAATTTGTTGATAAAAACAAGTTAAATTAAAGGGTCAGTATGATTTAAAATTGATTTTTTTTTTTGATTTACACATTTTATAATGTTATTCCCTCACCAACAACATTCCTGGATTACTGATTGAATTATTTCATGCATGTTTGAGAAATCCTTTAATCTCCATGGCAACCATTCATCTGGATGGGCCAAGCCCCGCCTTCAAGACAAAGCTCCTCCCCCACTCAGCTCCTTCAGACTAGCCAGCAGCAATTAGCAAACATGTTATAATGAACTGCTGAGCTCATTACAAGGAGCTGCTCCTCAATGGAGGAGCCATGTTGGGATGACTTCCTGAAGGCGGGGCTTCAGAAAGAGCAGGAGCTTCTTAAAGAGACAGAGGTCCAATTTCAAGGTGTTAAATTACAAAGTCATGTTTGATGTAATGTAGTTTGTTAAAAAAAACAAAACTAAAAATATGTTCCTCTGACTGATTACAATCTCTTCAGTGCAAAGGTGTAAATACTTTATTCACAACCTGTTAGTGTAAGAAAATAATATATTTTAAGCAAAACTGAGGTAGTGTTTACCTTAACAGCAAAGTGACAAAAAGCAGGTGTGGTAATTAAAAAACTTGAACCAGGAGTCAGAAACACTAACAAAGAATGAAACTTTTAAAAAATCAAACAGATTAAATTATAAGTAAAGCTTAAAAAACATGTCAGTTCTGTTTAATACTTTATTTCCTGTAATTTTGCAGCTAAATTATCTTTTTGTTTTATTGGCAAATCTAATTTAATTTGAAATATTAAAAGTTTCTGTAATGTATTTTCACTCCGTTGCTCTTTAAATTAACTTTTAATATCAAAAAGAATAAGTCTTGGTATGAAAATTATTATAATTGTGAAATCCCTCCAAGGAGATTAAGAGTATAACAGTCTGCGTTGTGTTGCTCTGAGTGTTTCTGCAGGAGGTTTGGATTTGCTCCATTTCACCACCATCACATTAAACAATAGAATTAAATGTTGTGACTGAAAAGTAATTAAAAACAGAAGCAATTATGCTTAATAAGAAACTAGCAACAACACATGCAGGGACTGGTGAGTAAAAATCGAAGCGCTTTAATGTTTTAGAGGCTACCTGAGTTCAGCGACTATGTCGCAGCAACGTAAGCACTCTTTGAAATATTAGCTTTAATTAAGGAGGATAATGGATTTAAATTTCTCATGCATCAAGCTTCAAATATGGCATCCCTTCCCAGGAGTCGATAAATGTCTGATATTGCTTCAGGCTGCAGGACACTTTGGGAAATCTTATCCAAGAGTGAGTTAATGAAAATAGATAAGCCTCTGAAATGCTAATGTTGACTTTTGGTGCCTAAATGTGGCGGCAGCTCTGGGGAACCTGCTTCAGAGAACGTCACGCTGTTTGTTAGAAAGATTTATCGCCTCCACCTCACAGACACGGTTTTTCTGAGTCATTCAGAGACAAATTGATTTACAGGAACCAACAAGTTGCATCTTGAGGTCATTTTCAAGTTTCTCTTTGTCCTGATTTATCAATTTTTTTGTATTTATTCTGCAAAAAAAAAATAAAAAATGACCGTGATTAAATGGAAACGGATTAGTGCTACTTAAAAAAAAAAAATCTGACATTTCTTCTCAGAATTCTGACATTTTATATAAATTCTTGCTTTTTTCAGAATTCTGATTTTTTTTTTCCTCAAAATGTTAAAATTTTTCCAGAATTATGTTTTTCTTCAGAATTCTGACTTTTTATCTCAGAAATTGTTTTCTTTTCTCAGAATTTTGAAATTTTTTCAGGATTCTGACTAACCTCAATTTTAACTTCTTTTGGAATTTTGACTGTTTCATAATTCTGAAATTTTTTTCTCAAAATTCTGTTTCTGACTTTTGACTTAATCACTGCATTCTGACTTTGTTTCCCTCTGAATCCTGATTACTTTTCAGAATTTGGAGTTTAATCTCAGAATATTTTTGTATAACGTTTTTTCAGAATTCTAACAAAACTCAATTTTAACTCTTTATTTTAATAGAATTTTTACTTTCTCAGAATTCTGGCTTTTTCCTCAGAATTCTGACATTTTTCAGATTACGGATTTCAATCTCAGAATTTAGATTTTTTTTTTCTCAGAAACAGAATTGTTTACATTGTTTATGCCCAATCAAGCAAATCTAGTCTAAAGACAACAAATTTACCAAATAAACTTGGGACAGGCTAAAGTGCAGGTTTACAAATCATACAAGAAGAAAAATGTATTATTTTCATACTAACAACATTATTGACATTATTGACTTAACATTTGGTTATTGATTTGAATTTTGACATATATTCACTCAGAGTTAGGATTCTGAGTTTAAAGTCAAAATTTAATGTAATCTGTTTTTCTTGTTGGCCCTAATCTTCTTCCGTATCCACGTGTGGCCCGCACTGCTGGCAATTAATTAAGGAGGGAACATGCAGAGCCTGTCAGTCATCAGCACAGCATGTCAATGATCTGACCATCAACCACTTAATTGGCGTTTGGAGGACAGACTGCTTCTCCCCGATAACTGAAGGCTGAATCAGCAGACAGAATGTGTCTGTGTCAGTCGATAACTCTGTTAAAGTTCATCTGATGATTATTTTTATCTAATCTGTGTTCTTATGGTGACAGGAAGTTTTAGTTTAAATAACTGAAATAAATGGCTTAACTAATGGAGATGTTGTCAGGGGATAAAGGAAGTAATGAATGAATGAAAGGTTTTTTTAGCGTTGTTGCAGGTTGTAGGTCATTTTTTTTTTTTTTTTTGAACTTTTTATTTTCAATCCACATTAAAGACATCAAGAATACAAAGACCAGGAACATAATAATAATATTACAAACCAAATTTTAAAAGTACATGAGAGGGAAAAGAAAAAAAAAAAGGAAGTAGGTGTCGAGGTTACATTATGAGTTTAGATATAGTCATCCATCTTGTTTCAAAGGTCTCCATCTTAAGTTGTAGTCGTGATGTTGTTTTTTCCATTATATAGACTTGTTTAATCCTCTCTCGCCACTGTGTAATGGTGGGAGGCTTTGGCCTTAACCAATTATACGTTATACACTTTTTAGCAATCAGAAGCAAAACTCTGATCAGGTACTTTTTCTCTTTATTGATCATGTCAGGGGGTATTATTCCTAATATATAGACAGATATATCCAGATCCAGTTGAATGCCCACAATACTTTTTATATCTGTTTGGACATTTTTCCAGAACTCGACCACCTTCGGGCAATCCCAGAATATATGAGTAAAATCCCCCACCTTTCCACAGTTTCTCCAACAAAGCTGGGATGTTTTAGCATATTTAGATGTGATGATTGGAGAGTTAAAGAAACGCATCTTAACCTTCCAATCAAACTCCCTCCATGTCGGACTATTAGTTAATTTGTGTCCAGAGCTAAATGTTTCTTCCCAATCCTCGTCTGCTATTATTATGTTAGCCTCCAATTCCCATTTCTCCTTAATTTCTTTATTGTTTACATTAGATTCATATTGCAGGCCTTTGTATATTTTTGATATGAGACCTTTTTTAGAATCACCTTTTGCTATTGATAATAGAATCTCTTCCATCTTTGTCATGTCTGCTGAAAGTTTCTGCCAGTCACTATGATTCTGGATATAATGTCTAATTTGTAAAAATCTATAAAAATCAGTTTTTTGTAGACTGTAGGTCATTTTTTATAACACCACCAATCAGAGGGCGACACCGGTCAGAACTTGTTTCATTCTTTAAATGAATCCACAGTTAGCTGTACCAATAGATTTAGACAGATAGTAAAAGTATTGTTACCTATTTAGTTTTTCTAAATTTAAATAAATTATTGTGCCAAGGACGTTATGTGTGAACTCTGGTCTGCCGACGAGCCTCAGTCTGGGTTCAGTTGAACTAAACTCTGGTGCAATTCAACTACATATGTGAACGCCAAGCAGACTGAAGAACGCTCCAAAAGCAGGAAGTGGGCTACAGTGCAAGGAATTCTGGGTAAATACAACCAAAACATACACACAAGCCCAGCGCTAGTGAGAGAAATGGCTCATAGTTTGTTGCTAAAGAGAAATCCTACAACCACTAAAATCTGACGCCACTGCATTTTTTTTTACATTTTGTGAAGAAGGAAGATGCGTTCAGTGTCTTCAGAGTTTTTGTGTCGTTTCCTTCAGTGGTCCTTGGTGCAGCGCCCCCACAGGCGAGGAGGGGAACAGGTTTCTCAAAAGTAAAATGTAACCAATGTTTCAATTCTGTTCTGATTCAAATTGAATCCACTGGACTAGGTGGGAAAACAGCCTTAGATGCTTATTCACATCCTCCAAACAAACCAAACTTTCAGCTAGAGTTTAATTAAAGCGAATCAAAGAGGGCTGGTGTTAATGCACCCTACATCTAGTCAGTTTTCTCTCTTTCTTTGCTCGTTTAACTGAGTGATCACAACACATTTTCTTTGCACAGATCCCAGAAATCAGGTCAGCCTCAGTAGAAATGGGACGAGGGCCGAGATCAAAGCTGGCACCCTTCTGCAGCTCTGCTCTTCCCCGACTTTTACATCACGAAGCGTCAGCCACCTGCTACCGTTTCAGGTGAAACAAAGCGACTGAATGAGGCTGAAGTGGGAGTTTCTCCTCGACACAGTTGGAGTTATCGCAGACGGAGCGTGCCTGCTAATTACATTCACAAGTCGGCTTCAGAAGCTTCAAAGGCCGCTCCTGCTCCTCCATAAACTTCAAATTGCCTATTGTGCTTTCAGCTCCACGATCCGACTGATTCGCTGTGACAATTTCCAGACTAGTGAGCGTTTGGTTGGTTTTCCTCCCTCTCAGACCCACCTTCCTTTTTCCTTCTTGTTATGTAAAGTGCGTGTCAAGTGTGAGTCTCATGTACGTCAAGTGGAAAGTGTTTGTGCACAACTCGTTCCCAAGACAACTTCAGGAGAGAGAAAAGTTGCTGTTACTTTTCATTCAGGGAAGTTTGTTTAAAGCGTTTTTCCCCTTTTTCAGAGGCGGTGAGTCATCTTCTCGTTTCTTTCAGTTGGAAACCGGGAAGGAAAAGTCATGTGGGAGGCGCCGTTTGAATCTCAGAGAAAAGATGTCAACGATTCAGCAATAATTCAGACCGACTGTAAAATAGATAATAGGAGCTGCAATTTCTTGATTCACTAATCTTTGAATGTGATTATTTTCTGTTTGAGGGAACAACTCAAGTTATTTCTGGGTGCTTAAATAAATCGCTTGCATCCAAGCATTTATCACTCAGAGTTGGATTTTTTTAGTGGTATTTCTCTAATCCAGAGGTTTAAAATTACACAAAGCATAAATTATACACAAGTCAAGCTTGTGTATAAAGTGTACTTGTGCATAAAGTACAAAAGTGATTTATGCACAAAAAGTACCGCCGTACTTTATGCACAAGCTTAATGTTATGCGTAAAACGTTTTCTTTTTAAATTCATGTTGAGTAAATAAAGATGAGAATATTTAAATTTAGACAGTGGGAAAGAAATGTGTTTGTCTTTTTATTAAGTGTAGGAAGATATCTGGCTTCAACTGTAAACAAAGTTTTCCAAATGATTTCTATGACAGAGTGTAACAGCCATCGCTGACAGCAAAAATTATACATGTATTTCCACCAAAAAATATCAGATTTTTTCTTGAAAAAAAAAACAAAAACTAGAACATTTCTGAGTTTGAAAAGTTGAAAATTTGCTAGGAAAAATTTCCAAACTCCAGAAATTTCTGAAAAGTCAAAACTTTTAGATTTTTACATTTCTGTGCTTTTTCTAAAAAGAATATCAAGTATTTTTTCACTGGATGTCGTTAGATCTCCGCCGGTTCTCTGCCGCTCTTCTCTTCCAAATGATGCCCGGCTTTATTAAATAGTCTCATTACATTCAGGTCCAAACCACGGCAGAAATGAAATGGCACAGAGGAATAAGGCCGTGTTTATAAACCGGGTCGAGCTTTTCTTTCACAGTCGCTGTGGATAATTTCCTGGCCCACTGGTTTCACATCATGACCTCTTGTTTGGTGACCTTATCATGTTTTCCCACAGTTTTATAGAAACAGGATCATTGCTGCTGCTGCTGCTGCTGCCTGGAAATTACATGACATGAACTCAGGCAACACACCATGCAAACGTTTTCACACTCTTTGACCCTTTTTCACATTTTGTCACGGTAAAATCTAATTTCAACACATTTCATTAGGATTTTATGTTATATCTGAACACAATCTAGTAAAAATGTTTTTGAAAAGTAACAGTAATTTTAATACTTTGAATAAATAGTGTAATATTTTAATAAAATCCACTTATTTAGCTTGTTTAATTTAATTCAAAATGAGTATTTCGGGCAGCAGTCAATCTTGCAACCAATCTGAAAATCCCTCTGACTGAAGACGTCATGATTTGCTAGCATCTCAAAATTAAGCCAACAGAAAGAGTATTTCACATCAACATGTCCTGGATGACACCATCAGTTGCTAGCTAGCGCTGCTAATCCAGCTCCTTTGCTTTTGCCGCTCCTCTTTAGGTCTCTGTCTGGCTGTATGGTTAGAAAGATGCTGGAGTAGAGGATACGAGTCTTTATGATGGATGGAAGAAATGCTTCAAACTTTCTCCTTCCCTCTTCTCCTCAACTCCTCTGGGATTTGAGGGTCAAAGTTCAGCTTTTGAGGTGATAATTAACTGTGTCCGGTCATAAATGTTACCACGGTAATGCATCATAATCACTGTCTAAATGTAGACTCTGCAAAAACACAAACTCTCGCCAAGTATTTTTGATGTAGCTTCTAGTTTCTAGACTTCAGTGATGGGTCTGAATGACTATCGGCCAATAGCCCTCACGCCGATAGTCACAAAGTGCTTTGAAAGACTGGTAATGACCCACATCAAAGCCACCATCGACGTCACTGTGGACCCTCACCAGTACGCCTACAGGAAGAACCGCTCCACAGAAGATGCCATTTCTTCTGTGGTCCACACTGCTCTCACCCACCTGGAGCAGAAGGACTCCTACGTCCGTCTGCTGTTTGTGGACTTCACATCGGCTTTCAATACAATAATCCCTCAGACCCTAATAAATAAACTTTCTTCACTTGGACTGAGCACTTCACTTCAGTCTGTGAAGATCCACAACATCTCCTCCTCCACCACAGTCCTCAGCACTGGCTCTCCACAGGGCTGTGTGCTGAGTCCCCTCCTGTTCACGCTGCTCACATATGACTGCTCTCCTCTCCATCCTGGCTGTCATATTGTGAAGTTTGCGGACGATAGAGCAGTGGTTGGAAACATCACAAACGGTGATGAGTCCAGCTACAGACAGGAGGTGGAACACCTGGAGGGCTGGTGCAGAGAAAACAACCTCTGCATCAACGTCAAGAAGACGAAGGAGATGATTGTGGACTTCAGACGGAGCAGACACGCCCACCTCCCCCTGCTCGTCGGAGGATCTGCGGTGGAAGTTGTCTCCAGCTACAGGTACTTGGGTGTGCACCTGAGCAACAACCTCACCTGGAGCAACAACACTTCCGTTCTGGTCAGGAAGGCGAATCAGCGGCTCTACTTCCTCAGGCGGCTGAAGCGTGCAGGACTGGGGAGCTCAGTCCTCACCTCCTTCTACAGATGTGTGGTGGAGAGCGTGCTGTGCTCCAGCATCAACGTGTGGTACGGTAGCTGCTCTGCTGCAGACAGGAAAGCTCTGCAGAGAGTAGTGAAGGCTGCACAGAGGACTGTTGGAGTCAACCTCCCCACCACCACAGACATCTACACCTCCAGATGCAGGAAAAGGGCCTCCTGCATCAGGAAGGACCCCACTCACCCAGCACACTCACTTTTTGTCCCGCTACCCTCAGGCAGGAGGCTGCGGAGCATCAAATGCAGGACAACCAGACTGAGAAACAGCTTCATACCAGAAGCTGTGAGACTCTCAAACTCCTCTCAGTCTCTCTCACTGCACTGTCCCTAACAATAACTTGGTCACTTCAACCCCTAACCCCCCCAATGACACTGTATTTGCACTTTACACTCGGACACTTTAAAATGTTGCACTTCTAAATTTATCTTCCCATGCTGCTACATTATTCATACTTCATCCATTTTGTACATTCCTATTAATATACATTTCATTTTTCTACTTCTTGTTTTTATATATTTGTAAATATTTTTCCTATTTATAACAATTTGATCTTGTAGCTAGTTTTTATATTTTATACTTTATATTTGGATGTAACTGGGGCCGTGACTCTCAATTTCCTTCCACCTCATGTAACACGTGATGTGAATGACAATAAAGTCTCTTGAATCTTGAATCTCTTCAAAGAAGTTTTCGGCAAGATACAGGAGCTTATTTTAAATCAATAATTTCTTAAAACTGATGGAGAAACTACTGGTTCTACTGGCAGATTATTTCATGTATAACAAGACATTTTCCCCATGATAGAAGAGAAATAACCTGACAGTGGAATTAGAACTTTTTCCATCAATTTTAATAAGAAAGCTCTTGTATCTTGCTGAAAACTTACTTGAAAGTTAATTTTGTCCTATTTCAAGTATATGACATTTGCATTAGAAACTTTGGTAAGATTTTGTGTTTTTGCAGTGAACAAAGTGAGAGCAGAAATCTTTCCAGCTACACAAACTACCAAAAATTATGATTAAAAGTCAAATCAGAGCTAAAGTAACAGAGCTGCTCCACCATGTTGCTACTATGAGCTTGTGTTGTTTCAATGTTCAATGCAGCTGATAAAAAGTTAAGTCAACTAAATGCCTTATTTTGGTAAAATCAAACATTTTTCCTGTGGCTCTGATAAGACGTTCAGAGGTAAAAACATAAAAACAAAAAACTCTAGACTGATTTGTTTCCCTCTGGAGGCTCAGCTTTCCTGCTAAGCTAATAGAAAACGCATCTGTTAAATTTGTGTAACCAGTTAAACTCTGTGAGTGTCTCATCCGCGGGATCCGTTTCGTCCCGGCAGACCTGCCGCCATAATGACGACGCTTTGATTGCAAACATTTGTCTGGCACTTTCAGTGATTTATGGTGAGCAGGACAGCGTGTGGAGAATGACCTTGTCCTCTTTGTTTCACCGTTCCTTCTGGGAACATTCATGCTGTGTTCTTCTCAGGAGAGGCCAACAGGGCTTTTTTGTTACAACATGCATTTCCCACAGTTTGCATCAGCCTTAGAGCAAAGTGCTAACACAATGGAATATGTTGCTGAGTCTACTGAACACACTAACTAGCTTATTGTTCAAAGTGTTGCTGTTATCATCAGATTTATGGAAGATTAGAGATGAAAAGGCGACTTCCTTCTGCAAATTTAAGATGTATTTTAACACAATACCAAGCTGGAAAAACATCAGAAAATAATCTTAAAAACACAACATATCTAAACTCTTTCAACAGAAAGAGTTACTGATAAACATTTAAGATGGCTGCCTGGAAAATGCATTAATTCATTCAGGCTAATAGAAGGCCGACTTTGTAACTGTCTTTATGTGTCTCTGAAGGTTCAGGTCTGAGTCCGTTATTTCAGGCTGATCTCTAGTTTCCAGCTGAAATAACTCCAGATTGTTCCTCTTTAGGTTCCATGAAACAATCTTAATTTTTCATCAATATTAAGGAATTATTCACTAAAAACAAGCAGAACTTTTACATATCGCATATTTTGTTTTGTTTCCAAAACAAATATTTTATTACACTTTTAAATAAGACAAAACTTTTCAGCAAGATACAGGAACTTAATAATTCCTTAAAATAATTTTCTTTAAAAGAAAAAAAAAAAGGTACAAGATTTTCTGGAAGAATATTTAACTGAAAACATGTGGAAAAGTTTTGTTATGTGTAAAATAACAACCAGTGGAACTAGTACCTTTTTAAAATCAGTATTAAGGAATTATTTACTGTAAACAAGCTCCAAAGTGCACTAAGATATTTGTACTAGAAACTAAACCAAACATTCTTGGTAAGATTTTGTGTTTATGTTGGAAAGTAGAGATGGACTTTTTTGGCTTCAACTTCAATTTAAATCATATATTTTTCTTCACCTGAAGCAAAATGTTAACAATTTTAGAACCTAATGAAGACTAAATTATCCTAATTTGAAAGAGGGCGTCTACAGGGATACAGAAAACCAGCTTTATGTTTTGCATAATATGAAAAACGTTTGCACATGAAGAGCCAAAGTGAGTGAAAAGTGTCAGAATATCTGCTGCCTTTGACTTCACCTTGTGGCTGGAGTTTCTCCTCCGGCCTTCTCCTCCACCACCCACCTTAAAACGAAATCTTCCAATCAAATTCCCCTTTCAGTCGCCCCTCGATGAGGAGGAGATAGGAGTTAAGGTGACCTGGTTCTGAATGAGCCTGCCGGGGATGTATAATTGGATACACTCGGATGCGAGATTGAGTTTATCCCAGGTTATAAAAAAAAGAAAAAGCATCGGAGAGATCCGTTCTGCTCGGAGACGGATGGTTGTGAATGAGGGTAATCACTTTACAGAGGCAGAGACGGAGCCGCTGCTCCTCTTGCCTCCAAAATAACAATCAGTTTAACCTGCAGCTGCTGTGGCTAACCCACTGAGAGGTAAACACACAGCAGAGGTCCACTTCATTTACCCCTCACCCTGTGAAGGAATTGTTTACAGGTAAAGCTGCTCTGTTCCAGCACGAAACACCAAAAATAATGGCAGTAAGGCATTTTTGGAAGATTCTACGGAATGTCAAAAGGCTCAAAATTAAATAAATATGCATAGTTGTGAAATAATTGAATGAATAGTTACAAGAGTTTTGAAATAAAAACCACTGGAATCAAATAAAAATTACAACAATATATGATATTATTGCATGGGTAAAAATTCACAATGAAATTATGTTTTATTTTTCTTAAAAGAGAAGGAAAAATATTTCACAATAATGAACTTATTCATTCATTCATTAGATAAAGACCACAGTAGAGTAGGACGTTTTATGTAAAATTCGTAACCTGCACATTTTTGTACTTTCATTTGTGTCTCAGCTACTTCTTAAATCATCTTAAAAAAACAAAAAACAAAACACCACTGTGGTGTTACCTAGCAACCCCAGCTGAGTCCAACCTCGTTACCTAGCAACCCAAGCAGAGCTCCAGCATGCTTAATCAGCTGTATACGCTGTACAATGGCTGCTGGAAAAGACAAGTACTTTGTTTACTTGTCTTTTCTGCATTCTTGTTGGTTTCTGCAACAAGAATGCAGAAACCACTTCCTGCATTCTTGTTGATTGTGCAGGAAGTTCCACTTCTGCTTTTCAAAGATGTACATTTGTATAATTGTGCATCTGTTTGCAGCCATTTTCACGTGAAAATGTAAACGTTGAGTCGGGGGGGCGTGGCCAGCAGCAGCTTATTTGGATTTAAAACAGTTCTCAGACTTATTCAGGCTGGAGACTATTTAATCCATTTAACAAACTCATCTAAAATAAAATTATTCCTGTAGAAACACAAAATTGTAATATGTACAACCTGAAATGAAAACATTAGTCTCTTGCTATCATAATAGAAACAAAAGCTCTGCAACTCACTCTGAGAAAATGGAAAATGTTCCTGCAGACATAAATTTCTCCGATCATATAAGCAATCTAACCTTCAGTTTCTCTTTTAGTAAGCGAGCATGAACTTTGACCTCATATTGCCGCAAATACATAGTCGTTTACATGCAATACCTTGCTAACCATCAGTTTGATAAATCATCAGAATGATTTTGTGCAAAAAACATTAACAAACATGTTTGTATTGCCATAAAGTTACCTAATGAAGCACAAGGTCACCATTCATAAAATCCCCATTCTGCCCTTCACATGTTACACAACTTTAAATAAAAGAGAAGTTTTGATTAAACTCAAATCTCTGTAAGAGTCCCCAGGCAGCAGATCAGGAGTGGCTGATCTCAGTCGGCTCCTGCAGCAGCAGCAGACTGTGGGCGTCTTTTAAAAAGCTGCGAGTCTTCGCTCAACAACTCCCTCACTTTGTCTCTGCGCTTCCTCTGCCAAAATATTTCTCACATTTGTCTTTCCTCACTCTCTGATCTGTCCAATTAATTCTCTCCTCTTTCTCAGGCTGTGGGTGATCAATGATCTCTCACTAATTTACTTGGCGGGCCGTACAGCTCCCCTTGGACTGTGGGCGGCGGTTACATGTCAGCGGTCGCGGTGTGTAAAACGAACAGACTCTATTAACATCTGTGTTGCGACCTGGAAATGAGGCAGAAATTAAATTTTGAGGTCGACCGCTTCGTATTTCAGAGCGCTGACCTTCACTTCTAATACTAAGTGGAGATGGATGAACGCACAGAAGGCAGGAAGCTAAACGGCGTCCAGTCCTGCAGGGGATTTTAGAGGTTACTGCACCAAGTCCAGAAGTCATTAGGAAAGACTCAACACTGTAGCAGCTCAGCTCAGAGTCAATAAAAGAAGAAAAATCAACAAAAGTGTTAAGAAGAACAAAAACACAAATAAAAAATAGTTTTCAGGAAGCTAAAGTTGTTGTTTTTCTTCCTTTTTCCATTTCAGGTCAAATGAAAATCATGTTCTTAAAGGGTTGGTTGTGCCAGAATGTATCAATAAAACCCAATAAACTGTTAATGAAATATTAATAAACATCTGTCTCTGCACTCAATAAGTTCTTGCTGACACTAAATAATATTGATCAATCCGTCCAGAATGTCGAGATTGTTTTAAAGATTGTTTTGCAAAGATTAAGAGCAATATTTATGCTTCTGTATGATGTTAAATATGACTTTTTGTTAACAGCCACATATATCATGAACTGTACTTTGACATCAAGTAAAGCCGAGGTAGAAATGTCTAAAAGTACAAAATAATGTGAATTAGCATCACCTAAACCCGACGTTTTGACCATTTTTGCAGAAAATTTCCAATAAATTCATAATCAAGTATTACAACAAAAAAAATGCATGTATCTGTTGATTTTGTGTGAATTTTCACAACTGTGAAAAACTGGAGGTAACTGATGTAATTTGGAGTCTTGAGTTTAAGGGCCACATAAAGAACCACAACAGGCCAAATTTTGCCCCCGAGCCTTCAGTTTGACACAAGTGATTCATACTGGATTTAAATTGGGTTTTGATATCTGCAGTTGTGATTTGTAATTGTCGGTGTTTTGATCAGCAGTATGTGCTATATAATGGCTGCTGGAAAAGACAATTGCTTTGTTGTTAACTTGCTATTCAGAAACCACTTCCTGCATTCTTGTTGATTGTGTAGGAAGCTCCACTTCTGCTTTTCAAAGATGTAAGATTGTATAATTGTGCATCTGTTTGGAGCTATTTTCACATGAAAATGTGAAAAATGCTCCAATAGCTTCACTTTTCCAAGATTTTACTGCTAATCTTGGCAAAGTGAAACGAGAATGAGTCAAAAAATATAAATAATTCTTCAAAATGATCAAAACGTGAACACTTATGAAACCAAGACTTACTAAACAACAAGAGTCAGAATGACTTTGTCCACAAAGATGCTAAAAAAGCCATTAAAGACGTTGCTAAGGTCTTTATTGGTTCCACATCAGCGGCTGCTGGTGAGCAGAATATATGGGAGGCTGTATTAATGTCTGTGACGCAGCCTGGAAATGAAGCAGAAATTGAATTTTGAGGCCGAGCCCTTCTTATTTCAGGAGGCTGACCTTCAGGTCTGATTCTAAGTGCAGATGGGTGGATATATTATTTATATTTTAGATTTTGTGTACAGAAGCGGTCTCTTTTTCTGCTCAAGCTGCATCCGCGGATCTAATGACCTCATTAGGACGAAATACCTGGGGATGAAATTTCATGCATTTTGAGATGAACCAAACCATGAAAGGAGACGTGCGTGGCTTCACACCTGGCCGACTCCTCCGCACATCGGCTGCATCTTTTTCTCCCCACCTGTGATTTCAATTCAGCGCCTCTAATCCATGATGGAGGCACAGCGGGGTCTCCGGAAACCATTGGCTGGGTCAGATATTTTCCTCTACAAGAGGGATTATCCCAGCCTGCCTCCAGAAAGTTAAACATTCAAATAAAAACTCTGTATCTTGTCTTCACAGGCCCAGAGAAGCAGGCGGGGGATCAAATCTCAAGGTTTATTCATCACAGTTAAAGGGATAAACTAGTTTGTGTGCTTCGTAAATCATTCAGGATTTATGTACCACAGATTTAATTAGGTCAAGAAAAGCGACTATGTGGTTCTGCTCCGATTGTTTCCCGTTTTTAGCTGTCAGTCCACAGAAGAAGCTTCAGCTCGGTTAGCAAACCGCACGGTCCTCACTTTCATCCCGTCTGAGCCTCAGTTTCTTCATCTCTGGAGGAAAAAGCAACACGGCTTATCGCTGGAGACGCACAGATGCAGCGCAGCTAGAAGAGGCGTTTGGGTGTCTGTCAGAACTCTGTGATTTAAGCTGCTGTTGGGTCGGAGCAGATACCAGAGTGTCTGCTCATTTTCTGCTCAGTTCAGTCCAAAGACACTCATTGATGATTATCAGTTCATCTGAATATCTTTAAGGAGTTGTTGGTGAGCAGGAAGGATGTCTGGTAGCAGTCAGTGCTGCAACGAGTCTGAAGATCCCTCTGACTGAAGACTGTCACTGTCTCATCTTTGTCTCGACATGCTAACAACAACGTCAAGGCAGATGCTGATATTATATAAAAGACATGTCTTCAACTAAATATTTAGCATGCGAGCAATATTTAGTTTGGAGCAAAATACTTAGCTTACAAATTAAGTATTCAGCTCTAGATTCTTATTTAGTTAGCAACTTAAACATTTAGTCTTCAAACTAATTATTTAGTAAACAATGTTAGTGTTTAGTTTGAAAACTAAATATGTAGTTAGCAAGCAAAATACTTAGCTTACAAACTAAATATTTAATTAACAAGTTAAACATTTATCTCCAACCAAATATTTTGGGATTAACTAAAGGTTTAATCTTCAAACTAAATATTTAGTTACCAAACTAAATATTTCTCTCCACATAAATATTAAGTTAACAAGCTAAATATTTAATTTACAAGTTAATATTTAGCTGAAGTATTTATTTACTAAGCTAAATTTAGCTAAGTATTGAGTTAGCTTGCTAACCCAGCTAGCTGATTGTGCTGCTGAGTTTCTGACAGCAGTTTCTGCTTCGTCTCTGATGGATTCTGTATCTGCTAAGAGTAAAGCTGCGGCGGTTCCTCTTTGGGCCCCATTCAGTTACACAACGAGAATTAGCTCATTCCTCCATCCTGCCCGTTTTTGTTTACTTCCTGCAAATCATCTCTTGCAAACACTCTGGCTCTGATCGCCACATCTGCTACGTGTTTCTGTCAATTAGATTGTTCTGGAAGAGGAACAAGTCATCGCTCTGAGGTCTCTGCAGGCTGCTTGCTACACATGTTTGCAATCTCCCTCTTCCTGAATTGGCATTCCCCCCTGCTGGGTTTGTTTGGGTAAAACGTTCGCCCAGAACGCGGCGCTGATTACCTCTGGGTGTGGCAGCAGCAACCGCCAGGAACTGAGCTCGCTTATTTGCAGCGTCTGAACCTGAGCTGATGTGTTGAACGAGTAAATATTATGACGGTAATCATGTGGATAATTATTCCCACGGCAAAGCCAGGCTGAATCTGCTGAGCACCTATTCAGCAGCTGAACTGTCACTTCATCCAATTACTGCTGCTGAATATTCATGTCGAGTCTGGAGGCAGGTACAGTTCCTGCAGCACGCAAAACGAGCCCAATGCTTCAAGAAGAGGAGTAATGTTTGGAAAACATGCACACAAAAAACAAAACAAAAAAAAAACATTTCTTAGGCCGCCCCAAAACTTATGGCCCTGGGGTACTGCCAACGTCCAATGTTCATGTCATTTTAGCAGTTAGCCAAAACTGAAAATAGAGAAAACATTTTTGTTAAAGGAAATACATGAAAACAGTAATTAATTGGGAAAAACTGTAACGCTTATTTAATTTTTTCTTTTGGATAAAAATGCACCACAAGCCTGTGTGCAAAATGCAAAAAGAAAGCAGGTCAAACATGAGCTTCTCATCTCTTTTCATCCCTGCTAATAAACAAAAACTTTCCGTAAAAAGAAAAGAAGGAAACAAACCTAATTGGGTTATTTTTTGAGTTCTTTTCCTGGTGTATTAAACTCATCTGATTGTGTCTTTTTCAGTTAATAAAGGGCCGTTTTCATGTCCCGTTACATAAACAAACATAAACACGCAGTTACACATCGATTTTCAGTCAGTTTTCTTCAAGAATGTGGAAACACGTTTTCACTAAGACTCTTTAAATGTGTATAAATGTGCAAATTTAAATTGATCTGGTCGATGTGTACAAAAAAGACCATTTATTGTGAGGTAACGCAAAAGAGCATTTTCCCCTCATGTCCTCTAGGGGGCTCCGTAGAGCTCAAATTAGCTGATTGGTTAAAGTATTTGATTGAAAAGGAGCCAATTGATGCTTCTCATTGCAGTCTGACCTTCTCGTTTGCCAAAAAAACCCCTGGACCCGGTCCGACGAGGCTCACTTCATAAACACAGGTCATTCTTCAGCCGAGGGGCGTTAAAGTGCAGCAGCCCCAGGTGTTAACATGGCGGCTGATCTATCTGCCGTCAGCTCAGAAATGCTGAGCCTGCAGCGCGACGCGCCTCGGCGGCGTGATGAACCTGTTCCTCCGTGCAGGAAACAAGTGGAGTCCGCTGAAATCTGCTGCTCCCCTCCGGCTCAACGCGGCGCCTTATGACCTGAAAGCGGATCCATTCTCACTCTGCGCTGACTCAACACGCAGCCAGGCAGCGCGACTTCATGCTGGAGTTGTTTAGGAGTAGAGATTCAGCTGCAACTAGCGATTAATCGATTAATCAGTAAAAAAAAAAAAAAAAAAACCGAGAACATTTGCAGATTTAGTAGAAATACATTAAAAGATGCAAATATTTCTTATTCTTAAGCTGTTTTTGGCTGAAGGCATGCTAATGTCACTGAATTATTTTTACTGCACTGTCATAAATACATCCTGCAGTGGTTAGGTATATTACTTTATTTGTTTTCAAGGTTTATTCTTTTACTTATTTTTACAATTTTTAACGTTATTATTGTTTGTTTTTGGTTTCCTTCTACGTACGGTGTTACAAAAAATAGTATTTTCAAATAAGACAATAAACATGTTATGATCTAAAATGCAATAATGCCACATTCTTTTCATCATTTGTAGCAAAAAATAAATAAAAAATACTTCCAACACCAACATTAAAAGCTCAAGCCTTTCTGCTTTACTGATCAACACGATGCACGGCTGATTGAAATGCAAAATATGTTTAATATTTGATTTATTTAACAGAATTTGAACCAGATGAAACTGTTTCGGAGTGAAATCTGGTGCATTTTCTGATATTATTTCTGTGCAAAGTAATCAAAAATAAATAAAAATGTGGATGTGCCAAAACTTTCTTCAGCTGAATAAAAATAAAACTAAAGTTAAAGAGGAACCAAAAAGACTTACAGATCTAGAGTCAATCAGCTTCAGTTATTATAGCTGGCAACTACAGATCAGGATGACCTTTGACCTGAACCTTCAGGGACACATAAAGACGTTACAAAGTCGGCCTTCTATCAGCTGAAACACACTAAAGGACTAATGTCTCAGCGAGACGTAGAGAAACTCATCAATGTTTTTATTTTTAGTTGCATTTAAAATACTTCTGTTAGTTTATAAATCACTGAACGACTTAAATACCTTAAAGGTTTCCTGCTTTTTAATCAACCTTCCAGACCTCTCAGGTCCACTGGTTCTGGTTCTGCTTTGCATCAGAACTAAAACCAAACATGGGGAAGCAGCTTGAGCTTCTATGCACCACAAATCTGGAACAAACTTCCAGAAAACTGCAAAACAGATTAAACTGGCATCATTTCCCCCATTTTCCCAATGCAATGCTTATTTTTCTTATTGTTCTTCCAGTCATGTAAAGCTCTTCAAACTGCCTTGTTGCTGAAAATGTGCATATAAGATTGCATAAAAAAATGTCCTGAAAGTTATATTCCTTTTAAAATATACTCCTTTGTATTGGTTAAATAAACACAACATAAACAAACTCACACTAAATCATGTTTGCTTTCTGTAAACGTGTAGAAGCAATAAGCCGGTCGGTGTTTCGTTTCACTGCTACATTTCCTCTCTGCTGCCAACATCAACGACCTTCACGGCGTTCCTGCTCAACTGAGCGCGTGCAGCAGAATGTCGGAAACCCCAGTGGAAATCAAACCCTCAAACAAGGAGGCGATGATGGAGCCACAGCTACACTGTAAAAAATACCCACACAAAAACAGCACACTCATACGAGAGCCACTGCACGTAGAAAAGTACATTTCTGCCAAAAAACTCTGAGATTAATCTCAGAAAATTTCTTTAAAAATGTGGAAATGTCGGAGTTTGAAAAGTTTAAAATTTGTTACAAAAAATATTAACTTGAAGATAAATCTCACAGGATTTCCCAAAGTAAAAAATGTTTTACTTTTGAAACTCAGAAATGTCCAGATAACTGACATTTTCTAGAATTATCTATAAAAAATTTAATTTTTCTAAAATAAATTCAAAGAATTTTTCAAAAGTTGGACATTTGCTAGAAAACAACTGAGAAATTTTGAGATTAATCTAAAATCTTTTCAAGAAAACAGGATTTCTCTAATTCAAAAATGTTTTACTTTTGAAAGTTAGAAATATTTTTTCTAAAAAGAAATTTTTATTTTGTACACTTTTCTAGAAAAAATCTGAATTTTCCAACAAAATTCGAGCAATTTTTCATAATTTGGACATTTGCTACAAAAAAAATCATAAATTTTAGATCTAAAAAAAAAACCTTTTCCAGAACAAGGACATTTATGAGCTCCAAAAGTCAAACATTTGCACAAAAAAACTCAGAAATTTTGAGATTAATCTCAAAACATTTCTAGAAAAAAGTTTAAGAAAAACAAAATTCTATAAAGTTTTTTTTTTTTTTAGATTAATCTCAAAGTTTTTGTTAATTTTTCTTGCAAATGTTTGACTTTTTGATCTCAGAAACGTCCCTGTTTTTATGCTCAGAAAACATATCTGGGATTAATTTTAAAAAATCTGAGTTTTTTGGTTTAAATTTACTAATTTTTTTCTATATAATGGCCGTAATATGCGGTCTTACATGGTTTAGTTGGGTGGAAGTTTCTAACTTCCAGGTCTCCAAAAAGCTCAGAGAAGAGGAAATATTCCAGTCAGTCTCGGCGCGTCTCACCTGAGGTCGGTCGGCATCCTGCACCAAGCTGCTGCGTCAGATGACTGATGGATCAAACCACCAGAAAAGTCACAGCGGTCTGCTGAGTGACTGATGCCGGCCTCCTGCCTCTGGGTGTGGACCGGCCAGCCGTAGCAAGGCGCTCTAATTGGGAGTCTGGATGACAGAAGGGATATTTCAACGAGGCATCCATCATGTCGGTTAGGGAGCCGCAGAGACCAGACGGCTTTGTCTTCGGTGGAGGAGGCAGCCAGGATGGACTCAAGTGTTTCTCTTGATTTTAAAAAAAAATTAGCTTTATATTTAGTTTGCATTTTGTTTTGTTGCGTTTTTAAAATTAAATTAGCGCCTGCACTTTAACTTGTTAACTTTGATTATTTATTTGCATATATTTCAACTCCTTAAATGTTTTTATTCCGACAGGAACCTTTGGATTCGCGCGTTTCCGGTATGCGCTAAATCTGACGCACATCCACAAACAACAGCGATGGTCGACAAAGCTGCTTTTCTCGGTCCACTGGGAATTAATGTCTGCTTTAAGAAACGATCTGGATGCTGGAAATGACTTGCTGTTTTGTTCTAAAAGGAGTTAGCCTATTAGCTAAGCTAAGCTAAATTAGCATCTCAATGCTAACGCTAATGTTAGCATCCACAGTCTACATGTCTAAAGTTCTGTTATTCAGAATCTGAATAACATTAAAAACTGTAAATATCTATGTTGGTAAGCTTATATGTCTATTTGTTCAGTGATTTATTAGCAAAAACGGGTGTTAAATAGAAAAACTTGTTTATTTAGTCGATATATAGTTTGGTTATTTTAATTAGAAACTGCATTTAACTTAAAATTTTATTCGAGTTGCACCACTAAGAAAAATATATAAAGTGCCTACATTTCCTTAAAAAATGCAATTACAACTCAACAGTGTAAATAATTGTACTGTATTTTCTTAAAAATACAGTGGAACCCCAGGGATTTAGCTATTAGCTAAAATCTGAATGCTTGAAAGCCCCTTTAATAAAACACATTTATCTATTTTATCGGTTCAAACATCAAATATAAGTTTCTCCGTTTCTGCATTCTTTAAAATATTTTGGATATGCACAAAAATGTGCAAATAGGCAGATGTTTTGCAAATAATTTTGCAGCAAAAAGTTAATTAGTCTTGTTTTATTTCAAGATATCTGCTCTAGAAATTAGACAAGAAATACTTGGTGGTGTTTTCCATTTTTGCAGTGCAGAGCAAAAATTATTGCCCAAAGGTTTTAATTTTACTGTCTTTTTCTGCACTGCAGGAAGTTTATCCGGCTTCAATTATGTGATCTTATGTTAAACTTTAAATAAAGTGACCAGGAAGGAATCGGGGAAATTAAAACGTTCAGCAATCATTTCATGGTTTATTTTCTCACATTAAATGTTCATGAAGCTTTCAGCAGCCAGTTGTCAGTCAGTCAGTCCTCAGGCTGCGTTTACCACAGTGATAATAATAATCCCTCAGGGTTACATCTTTTTTTATTTAACTGTAAAAGATGGCAGAGCCCTTGAAGAGAAACTGTCCTCGCAGTAATCGCGTGTTCTGATCCCACTTAGTCATCTGTGCAGCATTAGTGATGAGGATTTCAAAACGCCTGAACCGTGGAACCGACTTGACAGCTTGACAGAATCCTGCAAACAGTTAAGGAGAAACGATGGATGCTCTTAACCTCCCGCAGCGCCGACAGGCATCTCGACCTTACGCCGCGCTGAACACCGGCGTTGTGCTCGGCCTGACGCCTGCACCAAGCAGTAGCTGTGTTTCCTCAGCACAGTTTAACCTTCAGCTTATAGAGCTTATATCCTTGGTAGAACAAGATGTAGATTTTTAGATTCAATAAATGCAATTCTCTGCAGAGGATATCGGTTATGAGGTCTTTTTTATGTAAAAAATGTTAAATGATGTTGGATATTCACTGATTTAAGCACCTCGGGTCATTTTATTCGGTCGTAACATAACTAGACACCTCAAGTTCCAGCTCTGCTAATCCACTTCATTTGCTGCTGCACTCACACTACGCTTGTTTACTGCAGTATGTCACTTTTATAAAAATATGTTTTCATATATTTAACACCGTCACCATGTCATGACATTTTGTAATGATACAGATAATCTATAAAAAGATTGATTTCCTCCACCTTCTCCCTCAGATACTGTTGACGTCTGAAGAAATGCACCAAAAACCACTAATCAGAGCAAGGAGGCGGGTCTTAGTGCTGTCAATCATCCTGCTGAATGAGCTGCTAAATGTGCTAATTGAGAAGAAACGCTTACAGATAAAGAAAACCTGTTTTTCCACCATCATTGGTGGCCATGCTAAGTAGCCTTAGCATTGAAGACGGGCTATGCTGACAGGGAGAAGCTAAGCTCCGCCTCCTGGCTCCAGCTGGTTGTCACAATATAGACAGTTTGAACAACTATGTAAAAAAAAGTAACAATTTATAAAAGTTACATACTGCAGCTTTAATCAAATGAGTCTGTTGGCCCAGAAAGTCAGGTTGGTTTGAGGAGGTCTGAATGCTAATTGAACCAAATAAAAGTGAACTCTGGTCCGCCTACAAACCTGTGAATGCCAAGTGGACCGCATTACGCTCCAAAAGCAGGAAGTGGACTACAGCGCAGGGCATTCTGGGTAAATACAACCAAACCAAACATGATGGTCTTGAGCTAGCGGGTAAAATGATTCTTCAGGCTCACAGAATTGAGCTGAACTAATCAGTCGGATCAATTTCAACATTCGGGTTTACGGTGCTGCAGAAATATTGGAAGCGTTTTCATATTCATTTTAACGGAAGTTTAAATTGAGAAATGTAAAAGATAAACATTAGAAGCAAAGTTTTTTAGATGTGCTTGAGATTTTTATTTATACCAACTTAGTTTGTTAGAAATTTTGGAATGAACAAAGTATTTTTAATGATTCAAATAATTTGAGTATTTCAGTTTTTAATCTGCATTTTCATAGTACTAAATGCTAACCCTGTGAACTTTTTAGCTCTACAACATAACCTGCCCAGCCGCCGCCATCACCTCCTACTGTAAACCCCCTGAGAGCCAATCAGACCGTCACATTTACCCATAATGCAGACGTCATAAAGATGGAGCAGCGGAATGAAACGAGTCAGAGATATGAGCTGCGAGACCATCCACTCTGGGCTTTAGATCCGATCCCTGAAACGGGCAGATCTGGAGGGAAATCATGCGATGCGCTCCACTGATCCAGCTTTTCTAATCCCGCCTGGCTTCCAAGAACCATTCCTCGCCCAAACCACTAAAGAGCAGCTTTCTGTAAAATCCAAAACCTCTCCACTGTCTCTGCTTCAACCAAAGCACACTGAGAAGAAAGTAAAGTGGAGGTGGGAGGAGTATCCAAAGATTGTACTCCAGAGCAGCACTACTTCAAGGTACTTTAACTCAAGTAGAAATAAGATCCAAGAAATTACTCAAGAGTAAAGAAGCATTTGGGGAAAAAGGCTACTGAGTAACTTATAACCAAACATTTAATATTCAATTGCATATATAAAATTAAATTGAAATTTTGGTATTTTAAGGACAAAAATGACAATTCATACAAGTAAAATAGTGAGGCAAAAGAAAAAAAATTCAAATCATTTTGTTTTTCAATATAAAAAAAAACTTTAACAGGAACTGCAGGTGTCTGTGTCTAGTGAAATTTCTGGTTAAAATATGTTTTTCATTCAGTGGGCAGAAAATCCAGAAATTTAACTCAAAAGTAGGAATACTTCATAATAAAAAATCAAGTAAAAGTAACAAGTACATCATGGTAAAAATTCTCCTACACGTACGTATTCTAAAAAAAAAAGTAAAAAAAAAAAGTAAATGTAACTAGTTACTAAACTCTGGATGTTAAATACAGAAAATGCCAACTAGAGATAATTTTTTCTGCCATCTCTTTGGCGCCCCTTTACGGAGCACCCTACGTGTCGAACTTTTATGATAAAGTTACTCAAATATTACATATCCAAGAAATTACTCAGGAGTAAAAAAAAGTAGCTCCGAGTGACTGATCAAATCATTTAATTTTAAAAAATTAGATAATTACAAAGTGGAAATTTTGGTATTTTAAGGATGAAAATGATAACCAGGAATTTTTGGTTAAAACATGTTTTTCATTCAGTGAGTAGAGAATCCAGAAATGTTATTCAAAAGTAGAAATACTTAATAAAATGACTGAAGTTAAAGTAAAACTCGTAAAAGTCAAATTTAAAAAACGGGAAAAAAGTTAGACGTGAATGTAATTGAGTAAACGCAACCAGTTATTACTCACTCTGGATGTATTGGGTGACCTGAGTAAGTGGTGGCCTATTCCAAGGCCCTGAAAGTCACATCAACTCCCAACATGGCTTCTACATCCGAGGTTTCACCTCCCCTGCAGCAAGGAAGCCATTATGGCAACACATTACATGATTCATCCAGAACAATGTGGCTACAGCTGGTTTCATTACCTGAACGTCTCGCAGCTTTGTGCAGCGCTACACGAGCTCTAATGGTCCGCTCCGGAGTGATTTACCGTTTATTCAATACAAATGTGTATTTAAGCCCACAGGGAGAAGCGCTTTGTGCTTCAACGATCAATAACCTGCGACACAGCCACTTTAGCAGCTTGATAAGAAAAATTGCTGGTCTAATTATTTCTCTTCGGTTTAACTAATTCAGCCCAGAGGCAAAAAGTCTTTGCCCCAAACGTCATTAAAACTTGTGTTCTCGTCATTTTTGCTGACCTAATCATTAAAAGGGCAACAATATGTTTATTTTAGCAACTTTTCATTTGTTAAGGTCCGAGTAAAGCCGAGACCACGCCTGTCTAATGTTAGTCCCTCATTTTGGGTAAAAGGAGGTTTGAAAAGGTTATATTACCGTAAAGCAGGGACATAGTATCAAATTAGAAAGCTGATTGAGTGGAAAATCTGGGGATAAAGAAAGTGGGAGTATCTCAAGTACAGATTTTTACCCAAGTTTACACCAAAACAGAAAACCAAAAACTGGTTTTTAAACCTTTACTTTGGACAGAATTTGTAGGTCATCTCAAAAAACAAGATGGATGATTAGATATCTCAATCACAATTTTTCTGGACAACATATTGTCCCAGAAGTTACTGCAATAAATTATATTGCTCCGAGACCATTTTCAAATAAGTTACATAATAATGAAAAAATGCATTCTGAAACAAACTTAAAATTCTATTAACCATTTCTCTTTTAATGTGGCACTTACTGTGAACAATTAAGTTAAAAACAAAAATCCACAAGAAAAACAAGCAGGCCTAACATCTGGGAGTGATCGACTCAAACCTGAACCTTCAGAGCCACAAAGATGGTTATAAAGTCGGCCTTCCATCGCCTGCAGAACATTTCCAGGATTAAAGGACTAATGTTTCAGTAAGATGTAGAGAAACTCATCCATGCTTTCATATTTAGTCGCATTGAACACTGCAGGCGTCTTCACAGCTTCCGATTTAAAATCTGCTGCAGTTGATCCAGAATGCTGAAGTTGTCAAAATGTTGCAGGTTTGACCACAAGACGACATCAGGAATTCACAAAATGGCATCGATAGAAGACCTTAGTTTAAACATCTGGAGTAAACTTGTCAGAGGTGGGTAGTAATTACTTACTTAGGTTTTATGCTCTTTTCACTACACCAAACTTTGTTTAAAGCACTTCTCAAAAACAATTTGTCAACTCTACCCACTTCTGCAGTGATTTAAACTAAAAAGAAAAGTCACAGCTGACAAACACTTTCTAGTTTTAGTTTTCCTAGTTCTTCTAAAAATCAGCAAAATGGAGACGTTTATTCATCCGATGTGGAAGATTAAGAGTTTTCTGAAAGGGAACAGCTCCCTCTGCTGGACAAATTCAGGAACAAAAACTCAAGATGTTTGCAAAAACTATTAAATCTGTGTTTATTTCAATATGAATAAATAGTGAGCATTGTGATTATTTACATATCCAAAGAAAGTGTAAAAAACTTAATTTAAGTGATGATTAAAAACAAACAGTGGCTGTATTTTAAGTTGTGCTCTTGTGCAAATCAGCATCTCGTTTCTTTTGTGCAGATTCCTGAAGAAAAAAAAAAACAGAAAAAAAATGTTAAAATTGAGACAATAAAACTTAGACCATATGCTTCTAGCAAATAAAAAAATAAGTTAGACTACATTATCTGAACAAGTGTCCTTTTTCAAAGTAAATGCTTTAAATAGAATATACTATATTGTCCCCAAGGGGAAATAGTTGTCAAGCTACCACAACCATTTATACAAATATAACCACAATACAAGCATAATAATGTTATTGTAAGTAATTTGAATATGACCAAATATAAAATGCATAAATAAAACAATCTGTAAATGAGTCTGGAGATGTATCCAATCCAAGTTAAATCCATTTTTTTCTGCTTTTTCTCCTATTCTTAGATGAAAAATTGCAACGGCTTCTTTCTCTTTTATGCCAAATTTACAAACGAGGGTATACGACTAAAAACATTGCTTCAAGTTTTGACAACCAGCATTTAAATCAAAGTCTTGACCTGATCAAGAAGCTTTTCTATTGCCAGTTCTGTTTATCAGTTGTCCATCAATTAGCTTCATATAGATATTGATCAAACTAGGCAGTGGAAAAACTAATTGTGAAAACTGTTTGATTTTAGCCTTTAAACCTTTTCCATTAGTATCCATGTTTGTTTTAGTTACAGCTTTTTAAGTCTAAGACCTAATTTTAAGGGTATAGACTATGGGGTTTTTGTTTTGAAAAAAAAAAAAAAAAAAAAACAGTAAAGTGAAACATCCAAAACAAACCTTGTGATTGTGGTTGTGTTTTCTTGTGATTAAAGTGTGAGGTGGCTTCCTTCAGGAAGCGGCCATTGTAAGTGTTGAGCGTTGCGTCTCTCCATGACTTCTCTGCTGGAAGACAGTGAGGTCAGACGTTAGCTGCTGCAGTTCCTCTTAAAACTGCTTTAAACACTGAACTGAAACAAACGGCTCCATGAGGAGAGATATTTTGCTCAACCAGATCTAGAAATCGTCAACTGAAACTAGTTTAAGACTCTTGGAGTCTCCATGACCAATGAGATTCATGAGATAAATGTAGCCCTATGATTTGTTAAAGTCATTGGCTTACCAGTTTGCCGTTTGTGCGTCAGGTACATCTGGTCCAGGTTACTCCATTTTTCCTCGTGGGAAGTTGGTGCATCACAGTTCTCGTCAATCTCTCGGATTGTGTTCCCATGCGGACATCGGCGGAGTCTTTCCCAGCCAACTGACTGGTTCTGCAGATCGTCATGCTTGCAGTTGCTCTGTCTCAGCCTTGTGTGGATCGTCACAGGACTTTTGGTTGCCATCTGCCTCGGTGCCAGTGGCCTCTTGAAGTCCTGTCCTGTCCGACATGAACTGTTCCCAGAAGAGTCGCACTCCGTGTCGTGTCCATAATTGGGAGAACAAAGATCCGGACTGGAATCTTTTCTCATGAGTTGCCTCTTTGTGTGAGATTTGCAGGCTTCACATGTTGGTAAAAGGACATCGTTCCATTCCTGGAAAGGAACCGCTTTCCTTTTCAAGCTTCGGCCTTCACACACCGAACTTGGAGACGTGCTGATCCTACGTTTTGCCGTACATCTGGTACAGAGTCGCTCATTGTTGGACCAGCGAGAGTTCAACATATTCTCATTGAAATTTCTGCTGAGGCAACATTCATGGTCAGAAAGACTTTGTCGATCCACCTTGCCTTTGGGTTTGTACCTCTCTTTTGATTTCCGCACATTAGGCTGTTCTTTGTAATCCATGTTAAGCTTTCTTCTCCTTTTAGACACATCCAGACTATGGAGATTGCTTGGCCTGTTCTGCTTCATAGGAGCTAGTGGGATCTTTTTGCTGTAATAGCCATGATTAAAGTCAGAAATCCAGCTGGTGGATGGAAGGTAAGCAGGCAAAGATTCAAAGGAGGTGTCCTGATGATCCTGGTCATTCGTAGTTTCCAGCTGGTGATGCTCTCTGTCCGAGTCCAGAGGGGAATTATCTGGTAGAAGGATATTGGTTGAAAGAGTTTCCTCTGCTGTGTTTGTTAGCTCAGGCAGTGGAGAAGCATCTGTAGCAGGGTAGACATTTGCTTCAGACATCTCTACAGAGGGGACAAGTTCCTCTAGTTCAACCTCTGTTAGTGCAGGAATCTCCATTTCAGTGATTTCCTCAGTAGGAACCTCCTGCGTTAACATTACCAACTCCTCAGTTGAAGCATTCAGTGTTTTATTGGAAGCCTTCATGAAGGAGTTTTGGACAGGGGAAGTCACAAACGATTCCTCTGCTGACCAGACCGTGGACTCAATCTTCCTCAGTTCATCCAAATATGTTGGATCAAATGGCACCTGAACAACTTTGAGGTGAAAGCTTTCTGAGATCACACTCAAGTCTTCATCAGTTGAAGTCTCTTCAGATTCATTTTCAGTCACAGGATCCATTTGGTTCATGGGATCCTCTAGAGAAAGGCTCTTCTCCCCAGAGTCTGGCTTCTCATCCAACAGGATGTCTGGACAAACATTGAGCTCCTGCTCAGACTGGTCTGCTTGAAGGTCGAGACCCTCATCCTGTGGGATATCACTTTGGATAGGAGAACTACACTGAACCAGATCCTGGGAAAAGCTGTGGGACATTTCTGCAGCCTCTTGAGCGTGGAGCAGTTGGAGCCCGACTGGTGTGGCGCAACATTCAATCCTCACCTCCTCAGTCTGAATCACGAAGGAGCCGTTTGATGGCATTCCTGTCTTGGAAGAGGGCGCCTTCTCTTGGAGCTCTGAAGGGTATTCCTCCGTTTGTACGGTGAAAGCCTGTGACTGGAGCTGACCAGTAGTGGCATTGTCGGTGGAGATGCTGCTGGACCTTGGGGTGCTGGTTTTATGAACCGAGAGAAGCGGCTCAGTTTGAACCTCAGAGCTGGTCATTTCTTTTGACGCAGAGTTGTGTTGGTAGCGAAACCTGCGGGCATGATAGGCCATGGTGTGGTAGTACTGGGGGTTCAGCATGCGTCTGTAGTCCATCAGATGGAGGTGGGTGTGGGGAACGACAAAGCCAGGCGGCTCCATGTAGGGGTTCGGCTGATAGTGGGGCATCATTGGCAGACCAAGCCCTTGACAAAAACAAAACATTTAACTTTGGTAAAAAGGAAAATATCCTCTTGCTAGTCAAATTTGTAAAGAATAATGACAGATTATAATACATGTGGCACTCTGGGCATCTAAACACATGACCAAGGCTGGGGAGGGAAGAACAGTAAGCTATGTAGTACCAACAGTAGTTCAAATTTATATTTGAAATGAAGCATTGGTGCAAAACCTAAGTTTTACAGCTTTATCTGAGATTTTTTATCTACATTTTCAGCCACTAAGTCTTTAATTTGACATCTGCAAAGATGGAAAAGAAAACTTTTGCAGAGTTTTAGAAACAATTTCCAACACCGACAGCTGCCCAGCACAACAAATCAGAGACGCCAGTATTTCCTGACCTGCACTACATGTTTTGGTCACCAGAGGACAGTGACATGGAGCTAGTTTTATCCCAAGTCTCTCAAAATGTCAATTCATTTATGCATAGTTTGTAACTGAAATTTGTTTTTACCTACTTTTCCTTGTTTTCTATTAAGGTAAATGGTATAATTTGCTAAAAAAAAAAAAAAAAAAAAAAAAAAAAAAAACTTCTTAACCCAAACCTTCTCATGAATTACTTAAATCCCTCAAACTATTTTGGTATTTTAATGACAAAAATGACAATTCATATTTGTAACAAAAATAAAATCAGAAGATTTTTTTTCCTAAATCAGTTTATTAAAAAAATAAAACAAAACTGCAGGTGTGCATCTGTGTCTGGCGAGTTTTTGGTTAAAACATGTTTGTTTTCCATGCAGTGGTAAGAAAATCCAGAATTTTCTCAAGAGTAAAAATACTTCATAATAAAGTTACCGTACTCAAGTAAAAATAAAACTCACAGCCTAGTAAAGATACTGCTAGAAGTACTTTCTCAAAACAGTTCAAGAAAATGTGAGTAAATTTAAGTAGCTACTACCCAACTCTGGATGATGAATACAGAAATGCCGACTATATTTTTCTGCCATCTCTCTGGCGCCCCCTTTACCGGAGCGCCCCTACGTGTCTCTTGTAGCACCATCCCACTTTTTGCGACAGAAATATTAATAATCCATTAACCGGAAGAGTCAGAGCGTCTCACCTAAGCCAGGGTAGCCGTAGTACGGGTTGTACGCCATAGGCATGGCTACCGGCCACTGAAGACTCTGCATCGGCAGGTACGGCTGCGAAGGCTGGATGTAGAAGAACGGCTTATGGTGCTGCTCCTCCGGACGAGGCGGACCAGGAGCGGCCGGCTCAGGTCCCAGCTTCGGGTTCAGGTTTGGACCTCTAGGGCCCAGCCCGAAGGAATGCTGAAAGTTAGGCGTGGCTGCTTCCATATCTGAACAAAGAGAGACACGAATCACTTGGGAGTTAAGATTATTTCCTGGGGATAAAGTTGCACCTACATGCGAAGGAGAAGAAAACATCCACAGAGAAACCGGATGAGTTTTCCTTTATGCTTTCAAGTGGAAACCAAACACTCAAGTTGCAAAAAAGCTTCCGCTCCAGGTGCTGTTAGTCCAATTAGAGCTTAATAAGCTGCTGTGTGAACCAATCACAGAGGCTTATTCCGAACAGGTGAGTGTGGTGCCATTCACTCACATGGTGCCAGAAAACACAGCTGTGATCCAAACTATGACTCCGATTCTTAATGACACATAAAGGCTTAAAAAGTCAAATCCTTTTGATTTTTAAACATCTATGATAGAATCTGTTTCTCTTTAGACAATCAGAGGTGAGTAAAGTTAAGTGGAGGAGCAAAATGACAATATGCATAAGTAAAAGAAATAAATAAAATGAGGCAAAAATAATTTTGTTCCGAATCAGTTTTTTGTTTTCAATAAAAACACTTATGAAACTTTAAAACTGCAGGTGTATCTCTGTGTCTGGTGAGTTTTTGGTTAAAACATGATTGTTTGTCATTCAGTGGATAGAAAATGCAGAAATTTTACTCAAGATTAGCAACACAGCGTAGCAAAAATACTCCTAAAAGTAAATAATAAAAAGTTCAACTAAATGTACTTGAGCAAATGTAAGTAGTTACTACACAACTCTGCTTATAATGATCAAACAAAACCAGATTTAATATAGAATATTTCTGTTTATTCATAAACTTTGGAGAATAAAACAACTTGCTTTAAAACTCAACATCAGATTAGGAAAAATGTCCAAGGACTTGGAGAATTGCTTTTTAAGAATCACCATATTAAATTCTTTAACTTTATGTGAAAACTCTTGGTTACAGTTACAATCCTGGTAATAATGCTCTGCTTCTTCTATGGTATGATGAATAACTTGTCAAATCAATCAAAATGGGATCTGTATCATTATGACAAACTCTCTGCATCTGTTAGCTCAAACATTCAGATTTAAACAGGTGAAGATGTTCAAACTGTTGGTTTTAGTAATACAACTTTCAAAACTCATTTTCTCTGACTAGATCTAAAATCAAACGTTTAACCAAATATACTCAGCATCTCAAATGTTGGAAGATGTAAATTGTTTTCTATATTTAGAATATGTTGGTCCAGTTGAATATTTTTTAATCACTTCAGAAAGTGAAACCCATATATCATATAAACTCATTAGAAATGGTATTTCCTGTACTTTTTTGACTTACAGAAAATTAAAACCTCTATTCAAGATTTCTCTGAAGGGTAAAATATTGTAGTGCTGACTTCAGATGTCCTGAAGAAGATGGATGTTCACAGGCGTAGGCATAGAAAGTTGATTGGAAGGAAGAAGTATGCTAGGAAATGATGCAACAGAGAATCACTTCAAAGAGCAGACTGAGGCTAGAACATTAAGAGTTGCTGTGCTACAAGAGAACCAGAACTGGACTATAGTTCTATGGTCCAAAGTTTTCAGACAAAAGTAAAGTTTGCGTTTTATTTGGAAGTGAAGGTCTCAGAGTCTGGTGGAGAAATGCAGAATCCACGTCGCCTGAAGTCCAGAGTGTAGCCTCCAATGATTGTCTGGTGTCTTCATCTCATCTGCTGGTTCTGGTCCACTGGGTTTTCTGAAATCTGATCAATGCAACCATCTACCAGGACATTTAGAGTATTTCTGAGTTACTTCTGCCAACAAGCTTTATGGAAATGCCTTTTCATTTTCCAGAACTTTGTACCAACCCACAGAGCCAAAGGTACCAAAAGCTGGTCCAGTGACCAGTGGTACTGTGGGTGATTCACCAGCATACTGGTCTGGCCAGAACCAGAGAATCAATGGAGTATTGTCAACAGGAAGATTACACCAGAACCAACAAGATGACCTGAAGGCAGCCATCAGAGCAACCTGGACTTTAACTGTGGCAGAACCAGAGGTTGGAAACCTCCTTGCTGCGCTGATGCCCAAACTAACTGGGTGCATAAAAATTACCGTTTTCAGAAGCAGAAATAAAAATAGTCAAATATGTCTTAGTTTGAAGAACAAATATTTTCATCTATAGATTTGCAGAGATACGTTTTGCAGTTGCACCTTATTGCTAGCATACCTGCTAGCATAGGCACTGTCAGGATAGCTAGTATTTGAAAAATCCCACTTGATCAAATTATACAAAAAATACCCTGTTTTTTTAAGTTAAGTTCCTTACTGCCTGCTTACATTTGGAAGTAATCGGTTCACACCAACAACACTTTTTGGCATTATAACTGCAAAATTCAAGCTAGCCATGCAGAAACAAATCCATTTCAGGCAGTATAAGTATACCAGTTAATACTTATACTCTTAGGATTTCACATTTAAAAAGAGCAAGCCATGGTGGCTGGTTTAGAACAAAAGTCCCACAACAAGCTTAAATATTTATATTTTATTGGACTGACCCCAAACAGTGGCAACAACCTTTTAGCCCATTTGTGAGATCAAGTTATCTTTGGTGAAAGGCAGCAGCATCACTGCAGATTTTTTTTTTGTTCTTTTATACAACTATGCTTCTTGTGCAGTGCATTACACCTGGTGCTCCATCATCCCTCAACAGTTACACCTTTAGGGGGGACCTGTAAAAATAAAAAGTGGTAAATATGTAAATAGATGTTAAAACTATTGTTCATTTGGAATGACTGCCACCTACAGTTCAATGCGTTTTGTTCAAAACTCAGTCAAGGAAAACGTCATCTTGGTTCTCCTCTCACTGTGGAGCCTGAAAAACAAATTTACATTTTAAACTCGCATAATGACAAAAAGATAAACCGCTGCTCAAATAAAAATACCTCTTTCCCAACTTAATGGAAGCACCTCTTCTTCACCTTCATGATCATCATCTCTAGGCCTGTGGTACATCACTTTCCACTGAGGGCTCATTTCTACATAGTTGGTTAAGAGAAAATTCAACGGGGGATTAAGAAGGTTCTTATTACTCTAAAAAACTATTTGACTAAAATACACAAAACGGCACATCCCATCAAACTGAGGAAACCAGTCCCTCAGGGATGTGTGCTCAGTTTCATGAATTTCTTTCAAATTCAACATAAACCACAAGTTCTCCAATAAAACCAGCATGAATGTGTGCTAAATGTCACCTTGTCGTTGCAGAGGGGTGGAATGTCTTCTACGGGGAATCACTTCTCCAGCCGGCCTTCGGCTTTGGCCTGCTGTGGTCACATCCGCTCTGCAGAGTCCATCTGTGAACAGATTCATGGGTCACATCCGTTTCTCCTGAATGTTTTTAAAAAAATACCAATTCTCGACTTACCCTGACATGTTCCACATTGCAGCTCCCTGCTGTCCAGCTCCTCTGTTTCTGCTTCAGCAACCTCCTGCTGACAGGCCTCATGACTCTCCACCCGTTTCATAGCATCTGGCAGCTCTTTGTACTGGTCTTTCTTATACCAAGGTTTAGCTGAATGTCTTTGGACAGTTTGAGTCTTCCTTGGTGCAGAATGCTTCCTGACAACCACTCTAATTGGCTGTTCGCACCCTCTCCCGTATGCACCCTCCTCTTCAGAGTCTCCAGCTTCATCATGATACACTTTGGAGCTATGGATTTTGTTCCTGCTTGTCCCTTTTTCCAAGTTTTTCCCACAACAAGCACACACAACCCTCTTCGACTTTGGCAACCATGCGTCCTCCTCATCGTCTGCAGCTGGAGGAGATCGTCCAATTACAGCCGAAAGTCTCCTCCCGGTGTACATGTGCTTTGGGAAGAGATCCGTGTCGTCCAGATCTGTAGAGAACATTTCATCTCTGGAAGACAGTTCATCCAAAGATGGACTGAGGACACTCATGCGCTCGTGTGTAGTCTGCATGGGGAGGTAGTTGTAATAGTAAGGTGAAGCTGGGGACAAGAGCTGTGCAGCTCCAGGAGTAAAAACACCCTCAAATGGTAGCTTGATGATCTGGTAGCCTTCATCGGGTTTGGTTTGATCGCAGGAAGTCATTGAATCTTCTACCTTTGAGACTTTAAGGTCTGTAAAGACCAGTGGACCGGAGGGAAGTGAAGATTTGTGGTCCTTCTCAGCGTCACAAATTGGAACACTTGAGTCAGTCACCAAGATATTTGATTGAATATCTGGGATCTCCGTCTCATGTGAAACAAAGTGTTCGTCTGGTGCCGACTGATTGAAACATTCTTCATGAACTGAAGAGCTGTCAATAGGCAGCTCCTCCTCCAGTCTTCCTGTCCAGCCTCCCTCCGGGCTCAAATGGTCCAAAATAACTTGGCTGGACTCGCCATCATAAACCCCTGCAGTGGAATCACCTGAAGTCACACCTGGAGACTCCAAAGAGCCATGATTTGGCTCTGACGGTAGTGGGTGACCTTCCTTTTCAGCTTTTTCTTCTACAGGAGAAAAGACACCAGAAGATTGAGAGCCAATGCCAGAGTCCAGCTCTCGGTCGGTGCTCTGAAGCTCTGTGGCTCGGATTTTATCCAAGCATTCGATTAGCTTGTTTATGGCCTCACTAGGGTCGGTTTGAGCCCCCGAACAAGCGGTCTCACGGCGCCCTGGAGGTTGTGGATGGTACTGTTGACGAGGTACATCTCCCCAAGCTGGTGCTTGGAATCTAGGTTCAAACATCCGCCTGTAATCTACAGGATACACCGGGGCATGTGGTAAAACAAAGCCAGGGTACGGCATATAGGGGTAAGGATGCATGCTGGGGCGACCAAAGTTAAAACCTGCAAACAGATTTTGAGAAAAATACTCTGAGATTTCCTATGTCAATGCATGATCTACACGTGTGAATTGCTGAATACCTGCAGGCAGTCCGAAGTGGTTGTATGGGTTGGTAAGGTGCCAGGGAGGGTGGAGATAATACGGCTGAGAAGGTGGCTGGACGAAGAAGAAAGGTCTGGGATGGGAACTTCTCTGAGCTCCACTGCCAAAGGAGGGAGGCTGTTTGCTTGGATCTACAGGATGGATTCAAATGGCTTCAAACCACACGTTGGTTGAACTTCATTTTAAAGTTGGAAATAAAAACGACTTACCTTCCATTTTCATTCACGATCTCGTTGACTGTCGGAAATAAAACACACAGGGATGAAAATAAATAAACATCCCCAAGTTTCAGAAAAATAAATAAGTTACTTTAACAATTTCTAATTGAACAGAAGTAGAAAAGTCTCGCTCTATGAAGCCCAAACGACATTTCTACTGAGTAAAAAGCCGAACTGCTGCAGGCAATTAGTTATATAGCAAACAGCTTGCGTCCCGTCAGGAATGTTGCCTTCATGGTCAACCGGGAGCCTTATGTTAAAATAAGATAAGATAATAATATTTATATAATAATAATAAAAACACTAAATTTAAATTCATTTAATGTAGATACTTGGTTTGTTTAACTTTGGTTATTCAAGATATTTTAATGTATCTTCTTCTGAAAACAAACCCTTTTTAGAATATTTTTTCTTAAAACTTCCCACCACCTTAAAACATTGTTACTTTTTAATTGTCAATAAAAAGTATAATTTTTGTGTTTACTTGATCTACCTTAAATTTGATTAATTTTTAATAGATGTTAATGCTTCGTTTTAAAAAAAATACATTTTAACAGATGCAAATAGATTTCCAATGTTTATCTACTTAAATAATTTTTATGCACATAATTATGACGCAATGTGCATTTTTGTACCTTTAATATTTGTTTTTAAATTCAAATTGTTTGTTGTAGAAGTCCAGCTTTTAAAAAACTATTTCTTAGTCATGAAGAACTTTTGACTCTTTCACTACTGTGGTATCACAATATATCCAGCAGATGGCGCCATGTCTCAATTCTACAGTTGTTATGTTATTATCTGTCCAGCAGAGGGCGTTATTTCTCTATAAAACAGGGCAGGTCACTGGGTTTGAGTGCAGTATCCTCAGTTGGCCTCTGCTCTGTAGAGGCGCCTTTGATGCGCTAAGAGGTTTGTCCGCTGCTCGGCGCCGACTCATAACAGTCTTTATCGTCTCAGTTCGGCCTCAAGGGTCCAGTTTACTCTTCATACCGACGGAAAAACATCAGGACGGTTCAGTGAGTGGATCTCACCGACAATCAAAGTAAGGAATGTAGTATTTTTTTCTTGTCGGAGGTGTTTTACGGAAGAGGCGATGTGTAGCTCTGGCCGTTATTAGCTTAGCTGATGCTGTCTGGTTTCCCTTCATGTTTTTTGACACCAGAATCTTCTGTCACAACACCAGAGCTGGGATGGTGGTATCTGACTCTTCCCTCGCTAACAACCAGACAGTGTGCCCCAGCGGGTGCCCAGTTAAACTGGGCCGGAACTGTGCAGAGTGGGGAAAGCTAAAGCTACCATGCTAAAGCTAACATGCTGTGAATCAGGCTAGAGCCGCTGGTTCTGTTCTGATCGTTTTATTTTCCTCTCGGATAACCAGAAACTCCGCTATAAAGGGTGGGCCAATCTGATCACATCTTTTTGTTTTATCCCGGCCAGTATGAAGCCACTCAAATGGGTTGTTCCTGTGGCGATAACGTGCTAACGCAGCTAATTAGCTTTGGGCTAACAGAACATGTTAACGGTACAGATTCGCAAAATGTCAGCCTCTAGATCAAAATAAACCGGCTACTTAGCTGGGAGTGATGCTGACCTTGGCAGCTGCATCATTTCGAACAATTTTAATGAAAATTATAATATGAAACCTTGATTTTTGCTTAGGAATGGTATTGGAGCACGATGTTTTATTTTAAATAAACTTGGATAGGATTGCTTAAAAACCTGTAATTAAATTGTAATATAAAAGCCAGATTCTTTAAAACACTCTTTGTAATCTATGAGCACAATATTCTTTATGTGTTGCCATATTAGAGATGAGGATGAAAACCAGAATGGTTTGACATTTGGGCAGAATTGATTTGTATTAAGTGACATTTTTATGCTGCTTTTGACATCATTTCATATTTGACTTGTTTATGAACTGCGATTTTCAAACTGAAGCCCAACAATAGTTTTTAAAACTGCAGAAAAGAATCTAAACCGTTGAAAACATCTGGAGTTGCACCAATCAGGCTTTTTCTGGAGAATACCAATTTTCCAGTTTCCTGGGATTTATGACCTTATTTTCTTTATTAGATCATAGTACTAATTTTGTGAGAACTCCAACATAAAAAATAATTTTCCAAGACTTTTTTTCTCATAATTTTTTAAGAATTTTTTTTTCTGGTAAAATTGTTTTTATTTTGCTAATATTGTGACTATATTCTTGTAATTAAATAATTTTGTCGCCTGGCTCTAATATTCTATTGTATACAGAAGGGATGATTGAGATGAGTCACGTTTTGAAACTATTCTGTCATTTGTCATTTCTGTCTAGTAAAGAAAGTGGGAGGGGAAATTGGATCTGGTATGAAAATATCTAATTTTATTTTTTCAAGCCAAGAAATCAAAGGAAAAAATAATTATTTTGAAGCCATATCACCAGGACAAAATGTTTTTTATTGGATGGCTCCATCTTCTCAACTGATGTATATAAAAAAAAACTACTAACTTCCTCTTTAAGCACTTTGAACTGCCTTTGCTGAAAATGTGCCATATAAATAAAATTACCTTTTTATTTCAATGTAGTGAAGGATACATTTGCTTGCATGCCTCCTTTTTATTTATTTGTTTTTATTGTGATGTAAATAAATCAAATGCAAGTGTTAGGATTAGATGAATATAAACAAAATGTGCAAAGGAAGAAAAGACTTCAGTATTGTTCAAGACAGAGGAGCTGGTTTTAGGTTAATAAGTCCTTAAAATTGTATTTGTTCCATTGGCAGATTATTTTCACTTATCAGTATTTTTTCCAAGTCATGTAATAAATGAAACCAGTGGAACAAGCAGTTTCTCATAAATTTTAAAGAGTTATTGACTTACAATGAGCTTCTATATCTTGCTGAAAAGCTACTTATAAGTTACTTTGTCTTATTTTAGATGTAGTGGGGTATTTATACTAGAAAATAGACCAAGCATACTTGGTAGGACTTTGTTTTTACAGTGTATTATAATAATAAAAATTCCTGATGAAAATAAAAACACTGTTTTCCAGCGGCCCTTGATGTGACGGCGCCGCAGCGGAGTCGCCCTCTCTACCTCCGATTCTCCTCCGTGCCTCGCCGCATGACGTCCGATGACCGCTGACCCTCGGAGGGGAAACCCCGTCCTCACCCTGCATCCCCCACTTCCTGTGGACTCCTGAGACCGCCCCACCCCCCCACCGCCGCCACAGTCTTGACACCTCCACCTGTTCCAGCGGAGGAGTGGAGGGCCAGAGAATAAAACTCCCCCTTTTCAAATTTCTCCTGGTTGGTTTGAGTCCGGTTCTGCCGGCCACGCGAGTTTTCAAAGCTGGGGCGCGATTCCTGGGATGCAACCATGTCGGGTCTGAGTGAGCGCAGGCCGGTCAACACGGACTACGCCGTCTCGCTGCTGGAGCAGCTCAAGTTCTTCTACGAGCAGAAGCTTCTGACGGATGTGGTGCTGCTGGTGGAGGACGCGGAGTTCCCGTGTCACAAGATGGTCCTGGCCACGTGTAGCTCCTATTTCAGGTGAGCAGGCTGCTTTGTTTAACCGTTACCAGGGTTTCCTCCAGAGTATTATCAGCCTGGCGGGCCACCAGGCTTTACTTGCCCCTGCCAGGCTAAGCGTTTTGAAACTGGCCCTCTCTGTTTTTTTTTCTGTTGTCTTCTTTATTTATTTTGAATATTTAAACTGTTTTCCAGCTCCAGTGTTAAATATTCTTTGTAATTTAAAGTTTATTGATCTTTCGGGATGTGTTTTTGTGTTATTCCATTACCATAATATTACTTGAAAATTGTGTTTAAAGAAAAAACAATATTTATCATTTATCGCAATAACTTCTGGGACAATTTATCGTCCAGAAAAGTTTGTCTCTGTGACAGGCCTACAGAAACGGTATTTTTATTTTGCCATTTCTGTATTTTCATTGTTGTTTATGATTTATTTATAAAATTGTCTGTCAACTTGACATTTTTTGACACTAAAACACAGTGGGACAAATGATGAACTTCCCCACTGCCCTACCACTTCGCTTAGCCAGATTTCTGGGGGAAATCAAAATATTTTTATGGAAAATCAATTTAAACAAGCTTATTTATGCATAAAACTATAAGCTCATTTTAGGGGCTACAACTATTGAAAGTTGGAGAAATGGAAAAACAAAATAAAAAGTTGAATTAAACCAAAATAACAATAAAAAACTGTTTCTCAAAACAACAGAGGTAATTGAGCATCATCATACAGACTGGATACAATAGTACAGGAAGGTCACAATATGGCAACCATGCAGCTGTGCATAACGCCTGGGTGGACCTAGCTCCGCCTCTGAGCTGCAGCTCCGCCTCTGAGCTGCAGTTTCCAAGATGACGAGTTTCCACCTCACAGCAGCCCTCTTCACTCAGCTCCTTCAGACTAGCCAGCTGTAATTAGTGAACACCTGGCTGAGCTCATTATACAATCGAAATGCTGGTAAAAGTGTTAAAGGGTTAATAATGTAGCCATGTTGTGATGACTTCCTGAAGGCAGTTTTTTAGAGAAAGACAGACAGAGGCCCAATTTAAAGGCACTAAATCAGCTGAACAACTGAAGGTCACACAGTTACTTAAAGCAATAAAATGGCGCTTTGTGCCTGGAAAACACAAAATACTGTCAATTTAATGGAAAGACGGCAATTTCTAAATTGTTTTTTTTTTTTCCCCCCAACTTTATAGGAATATCAACAAAGTTTTGCGTAAATTTGTAAAGGAAGCGCAGCTACTGTCGACTTGAGCTCAGGGGCCAAACAGAATCATACGAAGGTCCACTAATGGGCCCCCGAGCCGCGCTTTGGCTGCAGGACTAGAGCTCCAGCTCTTGTTCTCCAACCAGTTCCTGGTACATTCAGGGGGGAAAAAATGAAGTAATTGCTACCAGACGTTTTCCTCTTTCATGCGCTCAGCGTTGCATAATGAGATGCAGCAGTCTGTATGTTTCGGCTGGAAATCTGCTGCATCATCCCCCCTCCCCCACGCGTTGCCTGTCTGGTGCGAACAGAGTGTTTCCCCCTCGGGGTGCAGAGGTGTCGCTGCGTTTCCGCCGAACTCCTCCTGCCTCCTCTCCATCCTCCACGCCTGGCTTCAGGGGGAGCAGCCGGACCGCAGAGCGGAGGGAGGGAGAGTCTGGTCACGTAGCTCTTGTTAAGAGATGGAGGGGGTAAAAGGGGTAATTCTGCAGGGTTGCGTAATACAGCCTGGCAGGTTTGGCCCCTGCTGAGGCCAACACACCCAAAAAAAAAAAAACCCTCCTCTGTATTGTTCAAAAAGTAAATTTCTTCTTCTTCTTTTTACTTTTGGGTAACAAAAAGTGATGAAATCCCTGATAATTTGAGTTGTGTTGATGTTTTTCTGGATATTATTTAATCTGTTGGTAAAGGTGAACCTTAAATGTTCAGTTTGGAGGCAGAAACTGGTGAAATGTTTTCCAGATGAGTCTGTTCTCTAAATGAAATGAACAATCATGCAGCAGCTGGTTGACATCATGCTTCCCACCAGAAGGCGGATGGTTTTATCCCAACAGCAGGTCTATCTGGTCTTCATCCTGAGGAGGAGGAGGAGCCTTTTGATTGGCTACTGGGGTTTCCACATGGCGGCTTTTTGGTCAGGAGGTCTGGAAAATGATTTATGATTCAGGATTTATAACCGGATCCACTTTCAACATGGAGGATATGCATCCATCCATCCATTCATTCATCCAGCATTTCATACATTCATAATTTTATCCAACCAACATTTTATTCACCTGTCCATCCATCCATTTGTCATCCAGTCTGTTCATCCTTCCATCTGAATGTCCAACTGTCCCTCCACCTGTCCATTCTTTTGTCCTTTAATCTCTCGCCTCGTCGGCTGTCTCTATGGCGACCGATCCATCCCTCATTCTGGGTTTTAATCTGGCTTCTGATGGAGGATTCCTTCAGTAAAAGCAACTTGTGAAATCAACAAAAAATCAAAATGAAGAAGCCAACTTGTTAATTTATAGGTTGCAGACATGCTAAAGATTACATCACAGCTGAGGTAAAAATGGCTGATCAGGAATACATTTTCCTCTGACCTGATCACAGATGTGTTGGTTAGTGCACCCGTTGCATCAGGAATCTCCTAAAATCAGAAAATGCTTCTGTTTTCTATGAGAAATGTTGGTGAATCCTGACATTCCTTTATAATTTTAAATAATTATTTCAGTGGTTTTCAAAACATCAGAACTGCATCTTCCACTTCAGAGTTGCTTCAAAAACATCCCAGTAGTTGGGAAAAGGTGCTGTTTTTATTTAAACTGTCCAGGATCAGTAGCTTCCTGGTTGTTAGGGTTGCGTAACTCGCAGTGTGGACGCTGGTGTAGAATAACACGGGCAGCACGGCGGTGTTTGGACTCCAGCAGCGGCCACTTCCAGCTACCTAGGCTCCGGCTGGGAGCGTTGGCGAGCTTCCAGCCGTCATTAAGAGGCTCTGTGTGTTTTTAAAAGAACAACCCTGGGTTGTGAAACGGCCAGCATGTTTGGAGACCCAAACAGAAACATCTGTTCTGACTTGGTCCAGTCTCTCTGTTTCTTGCACTTTATTTTGACTTAATTTGACATGTATGAGACAAATGACCGAGAGGGCAGTTAAGATTATAACAGTCTAGATGCAGTTATGTAGAAATGTGGCTGATTCTAGTCCCTCTGTTATTAAAATTCCTGGAGGTGAGTGCTCTGCGTTGAAGTTTTGTTAAATTGTGCTGTACTGTTTAGCGCACTGGGTTCCAGACGGATGATTATTTTTGTTGCGCAACACTCTCAATTCCACCAATGAATCTTGACGAATGCTAAGTGCTGCTAGCACAACTTAGGGTGACTAAACGTATCGTTTCATTGAAAGGGGTCCATCCTCAGCCACCTATCTACCCATGTCTTATGTTTTTTTTGTTGCTTTGGACTGGCTGCATATTTTTTTCCCTGGACATGTCTGGGTTTTTAGTGATTTGTGCAGTTTAGCAAATCATACTTTTTTTTTTGTGATTTGTGAAACTTATTGCAAATGGGAATGATTTTCAAGAGCAGCATTTGTGTGCCTTGCACTCAGACATACAGCTATCTAAAAAAAGAAGGAAATGGTTCTTATTGTCGTTTTATCACAATATCTTGTGATGCTATTATAATAAGTCCATGCTGCTCACTGCTGGTGTCTCCACTGCAGAGCGATGTTCATGAGCGGCCTCAGCGAGAGCAAGCAGACCCACGTCCACCTGAGGAACGTGGACCCCGCCACGCTGAAGATCATCATCGCCTACGCCTACACGGGCCACCTGGCCATCAGCGACAGCACGGTGGAGCCGCTCTACGAGACCGCCTGCTTCCTACAGGTACGCCCCACTGTCCCTCGATAAGGGATCTTAGCATTTTGTTGAGGTACAAACACAAACTTGAAGTTTTTTGTATTAAATGTCTTGCACTGCAAAAAAAAGAGCATCTTACCAATATTAATGAAAAAATACTTGTTCCATTGGACAAATTATTTCACTGCCAATGGTACTAGAAACTAAACCAACAATGCTCGGTAAGATTTTGTGTTTTTGCAGTGGGTGTGTGATGTTACCTTATGGAAGTGCTGGACAGATTTGTGATGCGTTTGTCTCGTTCAGGTGGAAGACGTCTTGCTGCAGTGCAGAGACTACCTGGTGAAGAAGATCAACGCTGAGAACTGCGTCCGCATGCTGAGCATCGGCGACCTCTTCAGCTGCAGCGAGCTAAAGCAGAGCGCCAAGCGCATGGTGGAGCACAAGTTCCCCAGAGTTTACCGACAGGAGGCCTTCCTGCAGCTCTCCCATGAGCTGCTCATCGACATCCTGAGCAGCGACAACCTCAACGTGGAGAAGGAGGAGACGGTGCGCGAGGCGGCCATGTTGTGGTTAGAGTTCAACATGGAGGCACGCTCGCAGCACCTGTCCTCCGTGCTGAGTCAGATCCGCATCGACGCGCTGTCGGAGGTGACCCAGCGCGCCTGGTTCCAGGGTCTGCCGCCCAACGATAAGTCAGTGGTAGTGCAGGGCCTCTACAAGTCCATGCCCAAGTTCTTCAAGCCTCGCCTGGGCATGACCAAGGAGGAGATGCTGATCTTCATGGAGGCCATGTCGGAGACGCAAGGCGAGACCTACGTCACGTCGACGTCGGCGCCTACAACGATAGTGTGTTACAGCCCACAAGCGGAGAAGGTGTACAAGCTGTGTAACCCGCCAGGAGACCTGCAGAAGGTTGGGACCCTCGTTACCCCGGACAACGACGTCTACATCGCCGGCGGTCAGATCCCCCTCAAAAACTCAATCGCCAACCACGGCAGGAGCGGGAAGCTGCAGGCCGTGTTCCGCTCGGTCGACAGCTTCTTCTGGTTCGATGCGCAGCAGAACGCCTGGGTGCCGAAGACCCCCATGCTGTGCGCCCGCATCAAGCCGTCACTGGTCTACTGCGACGGCTACATCTATGCAATCGGCGGCGACAACGTGGGCGGAGAGCTGAACAAGCGCACGGTGGAGCGCTACGACTGCGAGAAGGACGAGTGGACTATGATGAGCCCACTGCCCTTCGCCTGGAACTGGAGCACCTCGGTTGTGGCGCACGACTGCATCTACGTGATGACGCACGACCTGATGTACTGCTACTTCCCCCGCGCTGATGCCTGGGTAGAGATGGCCATGCGCAAAACCAGCCGCTGCTTCGCCTCTGCCGCCGCCTTCGGCGACCTCATCTTTTACATCGGTGGCCTCCACGTGGTCAGCAACTCCGGCATCCGCATGCCGACCAGCACCATCGACGGCTCCTCGGTCACCGTGGAGATCTACGACGTCAACAAGAACGAGTGGCGCCTGGCCGCCAACATCCCGGCCAAGCGCTACTCGGACCCGTGCGTGCGCGCCGTGGTGCTGCTCAACTCGCTCTGCATCTTCATGAGGGAGACCCACATGAACGAGCGCGCCAAGTACGCCATCTACCAGTACGACGCGGAGCTGGACCGCTGGTTCCTGCGGCAGCCCGTGTCCGAACGCGTCCTCTGGGATCTGGGGAAGGACTTCCGCTGCGCCGTAGGGAAACTTTACCCTTCCTGCTTGGAGGAGTCTCCGTGGAAACCGCCGACGTACCTCTTCTCCCCCGACGGCGGTGAGGAGTTCGAGGTGGACGGAGAGCTGGTGACCCTCCCCCACGTATAGCTTCTACCTCCCCCCTCCATGACACGGTGGAGGAACATTGAGGAGGGGGGGGCGCTGTAGCGTTGGCGTGAAAAGTGCGGCGGGTCCTCCGGACTCGATTCCCCTCGAACATAAACCCATTCTCCTTTTGGTTCTGTTTTTACTTTCAGTGGTGACATCTGTTAGATATTATGTCGGTCATACTGTTTCTACAATGTGATAATCTCAAACTAATTTTGTGATGATGATGATGATGCACTTAACTGGTAAACCTTCTGGTTAACAGAAACTGTACCAAAATCTCTCCTCTCTGCTAAAGAAATACTCCACAGAAAATCAAAGATCACTGCAACTGGATGTTGAATTTGAAGATATTTCAGCACCTTCTTGTTGGAACACTTGAGTTTTGATAAATATTTATGCAGCTTTAATAAAATAAAGTTCGGGAAACGATAAAAGCGGAACAGCTGGGCTCAAAGGGAATGCACTGGGTGGTTTTACAGCTCTGGGCCGGATCGTGTCCTCATGTTGCCTTCTCACTTGTTTAATTTTTCCCCTAAGAACTGGAACATAAAGGAGAAAAATGTGCTGCAGGGTTTCCTATAAACATAGTTTATGATCCATCTTTAAAGGAATGCATTAACAGATATTCCCCATTTATGCATCAAACCTCTTTCATTTCGTACTTTTTTTTTAAAGAAACAATTTCACACGTCTACCTTTTCATTTCAGTTATTCCCTTTTTTGTAATTAATTTTTTTTAAAAACATTAAATAAAGATGGAAACTTTATTCATCTCCAGAATGAAGCTAAATGTACTGAATCGCAAAAGAAAAAAATGCTTTCATGAAATATTGGATAGACTTTCACTGCCTTCCATGTCTGCTGATGATTATTTTGTATTAAAAAAGTAGCTGGTCTAATTAAAGTTGATGCCTTCAATGCAGTTTCAGTTTTTCTAAGCTCCGGCGGCGCTAAACACGTAAAATCTAAAATATCCCAACAAACTACAGTTTGAAATGTGAAGAAAAGTCACCAGAATACTCAAATCTGATGTACAACTTAATTTAGTTTTGCAGACTGCATTTCATTTGTTTCATTTTGGTGACGTCAGTTTCAACACCTTTGGCTAATATTAGCTTTAGCTACGGTTATTGTCCGTTGTTGGGTCATTTGACAATCGGTCAAAGCAAAAGTAGAGCAAACTACGATTTTTAAAAAATTACTTTAAGCCGTCAGCTTTCTATATAGCGGCGAACTGAACTGAAGTCGGAACCAATCGGCTCCATTTGGCTCCTGGAAAACGGTGAAGGAGCAACCAGACAACCTGTTCGTCATCCGTCGCCATTTCGTCCATTTAAACTTCCGTTTTCAACCATTTCATACCCACGATTTTAAAACATTGCATATTAGTTTTATATATGAGGAGTTAATTCATAAACGTGCTCAAATCTCAAAATTTCCATTATTCGTAGATTAATTTTTCACTTATTCTGGTTTTTGTGTCTTAATTAATAAACCATATTGACTAAGCAACCAGCATATATGTAAATATGCCTGAATGATCTAAAATAAGCTAATTGCCGTTGGTAGTATTGGTTACTGGGGTCATAAAACCACATTTCCCTTCAGTAGACCAACAAACTCTTGGCTAGTCATAAATCATCCTTTTTTTTATTATTTTTTTGGCCGGAAACGGCACAGAATAACAAAAATTAGTAAAGAAAATGTATTTAGAAAACTCACTTATTTGGAAGCGTCCCACAATGTTTGAACTTTGATTTTTAGCGGAGTATTCCTTTAAAAAAAAAAAAAAAAAAAATGGGATCATGCATTTCCTTAAAAGGCCTCGCAGACGGAGCGGGTCGTTTCCGGAGGACCGAGCGGCAGGTGGACGAAGTTAAAGACGGGGTGGCTGCAGGTCCAGCCACTCGTAGCCCCGCCTCCGCCGCTTGAGGCTCCGCCCCCTCCACCCAACTGACCCCGCCCCTCATTACGTCACGTCTGCTGCACACAGGTCTTCCACACAACCAGCAGTTCACACCTCAGTCTGTCTCTGTTTCTTTCTCTGCAACAAACAAAACTCCACTCGCAGTAAAAAACCTCCACTCGGGCTCATGCATTTTTATTATTTTTTTTTATTTCCAAGCTGCTGAATTATATAAATTTATAAAAACTATATTTTTCATATGTTTAAAACGGCTGTTTTAGTGTGGAAGCGATGGGTGGGCGTAACCAGGTCTATTTTGTATTAGTGTCTTTTATTTTTTATTGTTATTTAATACCTGACATTACTGTAGTGTGATTGTCTGTAGATCTTCATCTTCTTATCAGATTACATTTTTTTTCTGGATGAGTACTGAGAAATCTTGCTGCTGATTGGCTGAGAGAGGAGAGAGCTCGATAACATGGCGGGTGGGGGGTCTTCCTTCTAAAACATCTTTAAACATGAGCGCAGGTGCTTCATGACAAACCTTACTAGCATGTTTGGCTGCATCATTTTTCCTTTGGCACTGTATTTTGGATGAACGTTAATTTATTAAAAAATATACCAAAAACGTTCTGCAAATGGCCTCTGGTGTTTGGTTTGTTCATACTTTAATTTTTAACCATTTCATACTTCATACCTTACATGTAAGGTATTTTCATAAAATGTAGTGATAAAAATGCACAAATTTTTATTTGTAGATTTAAAAATGAATTTACAAATAGATTCATTTTAAATAATTTTCAAAAATTTGTTTTGAAATAATTTAAGTATTTTCATCTATTTAACGCAGCTGCCAGGAGAATTGGCTGTAATTTGCTGATAGCTGACGTAAACCGCTTGTGTGTGAAAACAAAATAAAACGAGTTCAGTTCAAAAGGAAGAAAATATTTATAAACAAAAACAAAGGATATATCTAGATGTTTTATAAACTCACCTTACGGTTCCAGTTTTAGTTTTCATTATTTTGTTGGTTTTAGTTAACTACATCAACTGTGTTATTGACTAATATTTTAAGACCAAAAGGCCAGGAAAATAAAAATGCAACTTTTATTTATTTTTAATACAACAACATGGTTCATCACGGCCTTTTCTTCCAGGAAAAAATATTTCTTCTTACAATACATTCATTCGGTTTAAATACAAAATGAAAAGATATCAGATTAGAAAAGAAAAACAGCACAAATAATCAAAAACACTTAAAATCAAACAACTATGTGGAGAAACATCGTACTGGTCGATCATGCTCACTGGACAGCGACAGTTTGCAGCATGGAGGGAAACGATCCTGAACGCACCTCGAAACGAACAGTTACACGGTAAAGATCCACAGACAGAGTAATGGCTGCTTTGTGCAAATAAACACAGTGGTCCACTTGTTCCAGTGTTATAATGACACAACATGGATATAGTTCTTTTTGATATAACACGCTACACATCAATAAATAAGTCTTCAGGCTATTTTAGGTCTTAGTAAATATAGTTCTCCAAATATATATTCATTTAAAAGTAGAAAAAAGGTCTGGGAAATGTTAACAGCCTTCAAACACAAACTTCCTTCATAATCAGGATGTTTTTACACCAAATGCAAATCATTTTTGTTCTCAATGATTTCTGTAGCAGCACTGTGGTTGTTCACCTTAAATAAAAGTCTATTTAACTCATTAATGCAGCAGCATTTATAAATTAATCCCTTTAATCCACTTGTGATGCCCAAAAAACACTCAAAATATGCCGAGGTTCAATTTTAACATGGTTCTAAACTATGTTTTTGGTTTAATTGTGAGTGGTAATTATTGACCTGCTGACTGGTTAAACTGCTAAATATTTTAGTTTCAAAAATATATAAATGCAACTTTAAATGTAGGATTCTGGGAAAAAATATACATAAAGGAATTGGAGGTAAAAAAACGACAGAAAATATAAAAAATCTACAAAATAATAGTTAGCAAATTCACCATAAGGCTTCCTTAAAACATAAATAGTAGCCATTTTTAACCACTGCCTTATTAGTAGTGCTGATAAGTGTAGTGCGTATAAAGTCTACCAAAAGCCAAACAAATTGTCATCAACACAGACTTTGTGTTATATAATAAAATCAAATAAAACATCCTCTGGCTGTCGGACCAGTTCCTGAGTTATGCTGACTGTAATTAAAGTTTTACGCTCTAATTATGTGGAAAGTTTGAAAGTTACTTACCACATGTTTCAAATAGTTTAAGGTAGCCAAGACATTTAGCATTTTAGCTGGCAGGCTAATGCTAACTGAATTAGCTTAAATTGCTAAATGTATTAACTTTTACATTTTTGCATATTTTTTATACTTTGAGATAATTTTTTGTTTTGAATCAAATGTTTGTTCAGTTTGAATCTATAAAGCTGCTTATCCTACCAAAAGTTTTAGCTTTGATGTCAGTTTTTGCTACCTAGCTACAAATGTGCAGCTAATATTTTTATGAATGAAACAAATACACTTATAAATATATTTGATGCACAATTTTTTTCATAATTGATTTCAAAGTTTAAAAAAATAAAGAGCTGAAATTTAGTAGCAATTTACTTAGCATCTGCAAATGAGCTAAAATAAATTTTGAGCAAATAAAGACCCTTTTTAGAAGTTTATATTGAGAATCTATTACATAAAAAATATATAATAAACTACTAAAACGTTTAGCGTTTTAGCTAGCATCTAATGCTAACAAAATCTATGACCTAATGATTGTAGGAACATCAACATCATTGAATTTATTGGTTAAATTTAGACTAGAACTGCTTTCTGAGTAAACTGAGGTAATTCTTTTGTAAATATGTGCATTTATGTGTAAATATAAACACACCATGTCAGCTGTAAATTGCTTCTTTAATCTCTTCCTTAATTATTTTGTACAAAAGAACAAAAAAAAACAAACCCTGATCTTAGTGTTCAAATAAGTATTTCATTTTTTGAATTTACTAACTTTTCTCCTTTTCTTCCAATTTAGTAAAAATAATAAATTTATTGTAAACACACGTTTTTGTTTCACTTCAGTTTCTAAAAATTGATTACATTGCACATAATTAAGACAACCACAGTGTCACAACAAAGTCATTGATGAAACAAAAATCTATTTAAAATTGTATGTTTCCAATTTTTTAAGAGTTAAGCTATTCAGTAAAATCCCCAGACCAAGGCGTTTTAAATAACTTTTCCAGCAAAATGATGACAAACTGTAAAGTAAGAAGAGTGAACACAGCAACACGAACTGCAGCGCTGAGACTGTTGAACTTCAAAAAGCCTCTTAAATGATCAGGTTTTTATTAAAGCAGTGGCAGGTTCCACCTCACAGTGATTTTGGGCTGCAGAGGAAATTTACCACCTGCAGGCGCATCCAGCTAACGCGCTGCAGGCGCATCCAGCTAACGCTGCAGGCGCATCCAGCTAACGCTGCAGGCGCATCCAGCTAACGCTGCAGGCGCATCCAGCTAACGCTGCAGGCGCATCCAGCTAACGCTGCAGGCGAAAGCCCAGAATCCGGGTTTATGGTTCAGATTCCCATTTGAATTTGAGGAAAAGAGATTGTTTGTCTGTTCACATCCGTAGTCCGTCCACTGGTGCAAAGGCTTCACAGTCAGACGGTGCACCAGGACCAGTGCAGATAGAAAAAAAAGGAGTGAATTTTCACCCAATCTGAAATCTGTTTGATTAATCTCAGAATTTTTTTGAAAAAATAAGTAATTTCCCGAGATCCAAAAGTTTAACATTTTTTACTTTTGAAATTTTCTAGAAACCTTTGTGATTAATCTAAAAAAACCTTTTGCTTTCATAAATATCAAAGTTTTTCCAAGAAAATTTCAGAGAATTTTTTAAACAAAATTTCCAGGTTTTTTCTAGTATCTTTTTTACTTTTGGAGATAAGAAATTTACTTGTTTTTTGAACATTTCTGGAATTGGTATCAAAATTTAATATTTTTCTTCAAGATTTTCCACGTTTTAAACTCAAACTTCCAAGTTTTTTCTAGGAAATTTCTGAAATTAATCTCAAAATTTGAGTTTTTTCTAGGAATATTTTTCTTTCAAACCCAGAAATCTTAAAAGTTTTTCTAGGAAATTTCTGAAAGTTGTGAATTTTTTTTCTAAAAGATTTTTGACTTTTTAAGCAAAGAAATTTTCAAGTTCTTTCCAGAAATATTCTGAGACTAATCTCAAAATTTGTGATTTTTTTCTGGAGCTCAGAAATTTTCTTGTTGTTTTTTTCTAGAAATTTTCAGAAATTTTTTTCAAAGTGCAAGTTTTCTAAAAAAAAAAAAAAAAAGTTGAACTTTTTTCCAGATATTTCTGATATCAATCTAAAGATTTCACATTTATTTCTAGTAAATTTTTGACCTTTGAAACTGACTTCTCTTTCTTGAAAATATCTGAGATTAATCTCGAAATTTCTGAAAAATTCGACGAAGATTTACTCGTTTTTTCTATCTACAGCGGCCGCAGTCCGGAAAGAGTCGCTGCGGGACGTTTGGATCCTAACTGTCATGGCTTCACCTCGGAGGCCGGTTCTGGACCTGAGGATGGGGTCAAAGGTTGAGGCTGAGCCAGCGTGGAGAACCAGGACGACATGGCCGACTTGGCGCTCGTTAAGGCTCCGCCCACCGACTGACCTATGAAACAATCAAACTTTCCATCAGAAACGCGTTTCTTTCACTGGAGCGTCTTGTGAGACGGTTGGAGGTTTTCCTACCCACTGCCTTCCCGGTTTGGACGACGCTGCGGCTGGTCGTGATCATGGCGTTTCCGATTTTTTTCCCTCGCTCGCTGTTCTGCACCGAACTGCGGAAAGAAAAAACAGAATCAGAAATTAGAAAAACAAAATACTTTGTCTTCTTCAGGATGACGAGATGTTTAGACGTTTTCATGCTTCCCAAGCAAACTAGACAGAAATGCAGCTACTGAATATTGCTTTATTCTGTTGAGGATTTGGAACAGTGCATACTTTTTCCTTCCACTTAACTTTCCACTAAAAAATAAAAACTAAATAAATAAAATAAAAAATAATGGTCTTGTGGAATATTCAGTTTCTGAAAATCAGAATCTTCTGCTGTCTTCAGCTGTAAGCAATAATTAAAATAAATAGAAGCAAATGTTTCAAACACACTTTTTCCTTCCACTAAGCTTTCCATTAAGATTATCATTAAAAAAATTTAATTGGTATTCTAAAATATAACATTTTTCTGACAAACTAGATTTTGTGCTTTCATTAGATGTAAGCCAGCATTAAAATTAACAATTGCATCAAACACACTTTTTTCTTCCACTAAACCTTCCAATAAAATGCTTATCTTAAAAAATGAGGGTTTTTTTTCTTGATTATTACAATTGTTATGAGTGAAGGAATTTTGTGCTTTTATTAACAGTAAAATGAACAGAAGCACACTTCTTCCTTCCACTCAACTTCCCATTAATATGCCTGAACATCTGAAAAAGCAGCATTGACATTTTCTGCTTAATCTTTCACTCCGAGTGAAATAATGTCTCATCAGTTTGACTTTTTCAATTAAACCAATGAAACAGATTCACTTCTGAAAACGTGAGCTGAACTCAGCCAAACCTTCGGCTAAACGCGGCACCTCAACTCCTTTACTGCAGGATGATGCCATAATTCCGACCTTTAACCCCAAAGTGTGTTTCTGGAGAAAAATAGGTTGCTTCTGTGTCCACTTTCTGTCTCCTGGGCTGACCCAGATAAACATCTTATGTGCTGCAATAAAGAAAGATGCGATTGGCCGGCAGCACTTGGGCTGGTCATGTGACTCGCCTCCTAAAACGTCTCTGCCACCAGCTGCTCTTTGTCCAAGAACAAGCCTCGTTTTTGCCCCCGGGGTTTCCACAACATCACCAAGTCAACCGTAGCTTCCCACTTTCTTTTGATTTTTCTTTCTTAGATCCAGTGACGAGTGTTTTTACTTTCCTGACGGTGGGATTCATCACCCCGACCCCCTTCGTATGTCATCCAGGTTCAGGTTTCAGGAAAATAACTCTGTTTACTGAGGCAGGGAAAATGGACGAGTGTGGAAAATACTCAAAAAAAAAAAGGATCTGGAAATGAATAAAGTTAGATGGAAGTAGGGAATGAACTATTCTCTAGTAGAAAAGTAAATATTTGAATACAAAAAGAACAAATTAATCGTTTTACATCATGGAGCATTACCATGCTGCATATAAACCATGCGGTGGCGTCGCTCAGGGCAGTGTTCTCGAGCCCCTTTTGGTTTCAGTTTTTATTTTCAACCATACAGTGTCTTGCAAATGAATTCACACTTTAAATGAGTTTTTTTCCCATAAATTAAATCATGCAAAAACAAACTTCGGTCTACTTTATTGGGTTTTGGGATCGACCAACACAGAGCAGAACAAAGTGGACACGTGTTTTTTTTTTTTTAAATAGAAAAACCGAAACGTGTTACCATTTATTTTCAGATAATAAAATCTAAAGATGCCACAACTTTGATCCATCACATTAAACTCAAATGAAACACACTACACTGAAAAAACACAAAAATCTTACAAAGTATTTTATATAGTTTCTAGTGAAAATATCTTAGGACACTTTAAAAAAAATTTACAAGTAACTTTTCAGCAATATGGAAGCTTGTTCTAAGTAAATAATTTCTTAATATTGTAAAAAAATAATAGATTTTTTTTCATGTTATAGGTGAAATAATCTGTAAGTAAAATCAGTAATTTTTCTTCAGTATTAAGGAATTATTGACTTAATTCCTTAACATTGAATTAAGGAATTAAGCCCCTATATCTGAGGATTTTTTATTACTTCAAGTGAACTAAGATATTTGCACTAGAAAATAGACAAAAACACTTGGTAAGATTTTGTGTTTTTGCAGTGTATTTTTGACTATATGCACCAGAACATGGTTTTATTTCACTCGATGCTTTAACTGGACGCTGTGAGCTGATCCGACCCTTTGCAGCTTGTTTGTTTACTGAAGCTTTACGAGAGATTTCACAGCCGCTGTGACACCGAACACCTGCAGGTAAGGCGAGAGCCGAGTCCGACTTGCTCCTCCTCGTTTGGAGGGTAACTCTACCTGCGGCGCGCGAAGCTTCCTGGAATGAAACCGAGTCGGTTTTTCAGAATGAAGCTCGCTCATTATTAACAACTCCGGCCTCCGACCGGCACAGACTTTAGGCTGCATACAGTATTCATCAAGCGTTCACAGCTTCAGGCTCACAGTTTCTGATTTACTCTGCTTTTAACTCCTAATATGGTCACATAAAACTAAAAGAACCTCACAGAGTTGGATCTCCATTTCCAAACAGGCAGTAATGGTTGAAGGAAAATCAAACTGGGAGGTGGGAGAGACTGGAGACGTTTGTTTTTGTTTTGCTTTCATCTGCTGAAATGCTTTACACGTTTTTACTTTTAATAATTGTTGTAACCAACTATTACTTTAGTACTGGATTATTCTATTAATTATTCTGACGATTAATTGATGAGTCAAATAAAAGTTTAACCACTTAAGCCTTAATTATGCTATATTGAGAATACATTAAAAGATGCCACTAGAGGGCAGCAGAGTCCTTGTTTTGAGTTAATCTTTGAAGATTAGAGACAGATCTACAGCTGGGTTTGTAAATATCTAAAGATTTTCCACATTGGACACTGAAAGAAGCAGAATAAAATTAAACTCACTGTGAGAGCCGCAGTTTCACGTCTGCTACGCTGTACTGGCCCTGGAACGGGTGGCTGTAACACAACGACATGCAATTAACTTCATCCTTACCACAACACATTGAGAATAACTTTTAAAATACTACATTTATCCAGTATATGTACCATATTTAGGTGTCCGTATCCTAGACTTTCTAAAAAGCTGTTTCTTGTTTTTTGTTGCCGTTACTGCAGGTGAACTGAATTTACCAGACGACCGTTCCTGAGGGATTAATAAGGTTCAATCTAATAAAAATGGTTTTAATGCAAGAAGCAGTATTCTTAATATCATAAAAATGTTAATTTTTAATCAAACTAGTATTAAAAATAACAACAAATCGATATTTTTTCTTAATAATTTGTATTAAAAACACCAAAAAATGTTTATTGTTTTCCAGGATTCCAGTTCAGTTTCTTTCAATGTCTCCAGTATTGGACACACTACTGCTAATTGGCTAGTAGCACATCTAACTCTCAGCGCTTTTGCCAACACTGATGTTAGCGCACTTAGCTTCCATTGAGTTTTTCTTTCATTTGGATAAAGGCTGAGTTTTAAACTTTTTGTTTAATAAAATTCAGCATCTGTGCTGAAGTTTCAATAATTGGTAATTTAAATAGTTAGATGTTTATATTCATGCTCTTATTTTAAAATGATTGTTTGCACAGCACTTCCTTTAGTATTAGCTTCTGCTAAATATTCATTCTGCTAACTTTAGCATTAGCCAAACAAATGTTTATTGATAGTGCTTAAGCGTTAGATGCACCGTTTATCGTTAGTGCTATAGCAAAATGAAGGTTTATTGTTAGCACTTTAGGGCTAACAAAACTAATGTTTACTGCTAGAATTAATGTCTATTGTTAGCATTTTAAAGTTAGCAGATCTAATGCTCATCATTAGAGCTTTAGCGTTAGCAGAAACTATGTATATTATCAGCACTTTAGCATTAGCAGAACTAGTGTTTATTGCCAGTGCTTCAAGGTTAGCACAAATAACATCTTAGTTAGCAGTTCCCTCCATTTTGCACCTCCATAATTTATAAAACATATTTGCAATTAGTTAGAACATCTTTATTTCTCTTCCTGCGGTGCATTATGAGGTTGCCGGGTTGGTGCACCTACCCTGGAGTGATGGCTGTCATGCCAGGATGTTTGTTACTGAACCAAACCCGGAAGTTGTGGGTGTTCTTCCACGCTCCAATGAACGGCACCCCATAATCGGCCAGCAGCCTCTCGTTATCTGACAGGAAGAGGAGAAGGGGTCAGGCTGGGATGAAACCATGACATCACAGGATGTTCTCCAGATTTCCCACCTTGCTGTAGCGCAGAGGAGAGTAAGGAGTGCAGGTAGAGGGTGAACTGGGCCCTGATCCACTCGTCTCCTCCCTCCCAGCCCGTTCCGTCCAGGAACACGTCGTCTCTGTTCTCTGTCACGTGTTTCACCAGGTAATCTGCAAAGCGCAGGTCAGCCGTCGTCAGGCTCAGGATCTTTCGGAGTTCTGGATCCTGGATCTGGATCCGAGCTTCCTCCACCTGCAGAAGCAAAGGCGTTCAGATTAATGCGCCCGCTATTCTGATTAAACAGAGGCGGAGAAATGAGCAGGATTCACTTCAACGATGGCGTCACTGAGGTGCCTCTGCTGGCGGAAAAGGATGTTGGTCGCCCCGGCAACGAAGCCTCGAACTGTTACGTCCGACAAGAGGTGATGCTGCTGCAGAGCCATATAAGGCAGGCACAGGTAACCCTGGCAACGATACAAGCAACAAGAAAATAAACCACAAAGCAAGTAACACAGCAAACGTCTTAAAGGGAACCCATTATTAAAAATTCCCATTTTGTTTGTTTCTGTACTTCCATTTTGGTCTCAACTGCGTCTGTAACATTGAGTTTGGGGGCTTAAAGTGACAGTAGTCCCTAAAACAGCTCAATCTGAAATGAACTCACCCGACTGAAATCTCATTATCCAAGAAAGATTTTATGCAAAAAGCTGTAATGGACATGTTTTGTAGTCCGTAGACCAGGGGTGATCAAAATGTGGCCCGAGGGCACTTTGTGCATTTCCAATTTGTGGAATATGTTGTTTGGCCTCGAACCACGAGTCAAGAACGCTAAAGGTTTGGACAACAAAATAGAAAAAATTGGAAATTATATGTTTTTCTGTAATGAGGCTGCAGTCTGGTTAAACTTGCTGGTTTTGTACATACATCAATCCAGTTGAGGACCACAATACATCCCCTCTAGAACCAGAACAGCTGGTTTTATTTACCTTAGTGAAGACGGGGAGCGGCAGGCCGTACTGATCCTCCTCCAGACCCGACACCAGACCCTGGATGACCCCGCCCTGACCGCCGACCCCCAGCGGCTGCACCGTGATCGGAGTTCCTGGTTTGGAGTCGAAGGCGTCCGGCATATCCGACCCGCTGCTGCCAGCTGCAGGTTCTTTGGGTTCCTCCAACACGCTGGGGTCCAGCGTCTCCCAGTCGCTCTCGGAGGACTCTGGAGAGGTGCGTGACGGCGGTTTGAGGTGGTTGCTGTCGCCCTGCGAACTGTTCCCCGACAGCAGGGACTCTGCAGCTGGCTGGGTGGCCTCCATGTTGGCGTGGGCGATGTCGGTGACGGACACCGAGACGAACTCCTCGGCTCCCAAGCCGCTCTCCACCAGACTCAGGTCGTCCGACACGCTGCTCTTTGGTTTGTAGTGCGATGAATCCACCAGGCCGTGTTCGATCATACCTGCAGAAACATCGATGGCGAGACAGTGAGCTCACATCGTGGCAGGGGTCAGCTGCCAGGAAGTGCTGCAGCTTAGTACCAGCAGCTTCCGGCTTCGGTGGGAACAAATGCCACAGCTTCTGCGACAGATGCCAGAGCTTTGATGACAGATGCTATTTCATAAAGTCAATTTTTATGAAAATGTATAATTTTTGCTTTTTCAGGTTCCATAAAAGAAAACATATCAATCCCCTTTTGAAAAAGTTGTGTTTTCCTCTGTATTACGTCCTATAAATAGGAATAAAATTATGGCTGTATAAAAATTAGAACAAATTTCCTTCAGTAGATATTCATGAATATGTATAATTTGTCTTTTTTTTAACATTAGTGGTTCGAAACAAGTTTTATTTATCTGGACTGAAAATGGCTCAGCTGTTCTCTGAGTTACTGACCCGGAAAAAGTGACAGAACCGTCATCAGCGCTCCAACCAGCCTGTTTACAGGAGAAACATAGAACAGGACCTGCAGGCAGACAGACAGACAGTTCTGTTTGATCACATGTGGAAAACCAAAACAACAGAATAAGATTTTACTTTTCTCACCTTCTTCTCCAACAGAATGAGCTTGAAGAGGATGAGAACCTGCAAAACAATGAAAAGTGTTAGAAAAAGTTCAGATTTTAGCATCTTGTGAATGTTTTTGTTACAACCTTGTGCTGAAAGTGCAGGATGAGATCTCTTGGTGATAAACCTGAGGGAAAAAAAATTAATGAATGAGGAGTTTTCCAGGATAATCTGAAGCGTTTCTAGAGGACGGAGTCTGCATACCGAGATAAACCTGCGACCCCTCCAGAGCGGAGCCCCTCAGGGAGCCGTTCATGTGCTCATACAGCTCCTGAACAGGAAGCCAGGGTGGTTACAACAGGAAACAGGAAGTGAATCTCACATAGTGGCTTAGATTCACCTTCAGGATGGAAATCTGGGAGAAATCTTTCTCCTCGAAGTAGGCGTGTGTGATGAGCTGCAGCTTAGCTTGGAGCAAACCGTAGAGAGGCTGGAGAGAGAGAGTCAGCAGTGATTCAGAAACATCATGACCCAAACATGGAGGAGGATTTTCCCCCAACCAGGACAAAGATCCACGAATCACTGAGGTTCCTGCTAACTAATGAGATCTACTGATCAGCTGGTCAGCAGCAGCTGCCAGTGAACCGTCGCTAAACTGTGAATAACCAGAGGTTGGATGTTTAAATCTATGGATGAATGGATGGATGGATGGATGAACGGTTGGATGTTTAATAGATGGATGTATCCTTAAAGTAAAACTCTTCCTGGTTGGTCCAACTTTATGTTTTAGAAATGCAGTTTTTCACTCATTTATTATTTAAGACACTGAAAAATAAATCCTGTTAATATTACTAATTTATCTTTTTCTGTTTTTCCAACCCTGGTATGACCTCTGACCCCTGTTTTCTTCTTTCCATTCCCCCAGATCAGGTTTTCTGAACCGATTGATTTAAGTTCAGTCTGACTCGATGTGAAGTCGCGGTTTCTGAGCTGAACCTGAAGCTGACGCCGACTCACCACTCGACTGAGGACACAGACGCTCTTCTGGACCGTCTCCCTGGTAACATCCGCCTGTCGAACCTTCAAGGCCTGAAATCACATCCACATCAATGAAGAACGACATGAAGAAGAAAACAAGCAGGTAACCCAACATGCAACATTTAGATCAATGAGGTCAAAGTTCACCCTGTAGGATCCTCCAGACTATTCTATTTAAATTAGTTTCACTAACCTTTGCTTCTATTTGGCGATAACAGGACACTCCATAGACGCACTTCATGTCTACACTGAGAGGCGGCAGGTGGAAATACACAGTGTCTGAAAACAGGAAGAAAATAAATCAAGCTGTGTTTTCACACCTGACGGCCAGGTAAACACGGTTTGATTGGGGACAAAAACTGCAACAGAGGTGCATTTTCAGCTGCTGCACCGAGTCAAACAAACCAAAAACTTTGAAAAACTTGTTCCCCTCCTCGCCTGTGGGGGCGCTTCATCAAGACTTACTGAAGGAAACAACACAAAAACCTCTGAAGAAAGCACTGAGCAGACCTTTCTATTTCACACAATGTAAACAAAAATGAGGTAGCTTCAAATTTCAGAGGTTGTAGGATTTCTATTTTGATGATGAGCCATTTCTCCTGCTAGCGTTAAACTAGCGCGTTTGTTTTGGTTGTATTTACTCAGTATTCCTCGCTCTTTAGGCCACTTCCTGCTGTTGGAGCAGCCAATAACATTAGTAATGATTAATTTTAGTCCTTTTTTAACTACATCAGCTCGATAAGCAAAACTGGTTCGATATTAGCAACCAAAGTTTTCATCTTCTGTTTGTATTATCGGAGGGGAGCGGGTTGGTAACGTGGCATTTGTTTGGTCACATGACAGTGAAAGCGACACAGCGCAGTCTTAAACAGCATCAGTAAATATTGCTTACCAACAGCGATATCAACTTTTTTTAAACCACTTAACCTAGTTAAAAAAAATAGTTAAAAATTTGACAACCAATAATAGTAAGAAGATACAAAATCATGTTTGAGAGTAAAAGCAGCTAATAGCAGCTAAAGTGGACTCCTTTCCTATACATGATATACAGCTCATTCTGCCAAAAACAAAGAATAAAATTTACAAAATATTTTGATATTTTTCATATTTGGTGTTTTTCTTTTTGATTGGCCAAGATAAGAAAATGGACATTTAAATTAACAATGGAGAATCATTCACTCCTCATTTATTGGACATGCAAACAAGTAATAGAGAAATTATTCATGATTTTAAAAAAAACTAAACATTTCCCCCGACCTCAAATGCCTGTCCTGCCCCAAGACCATACTGCCCTGGTGAAAAGCCATAATAGGACTGGACAATAAATCAATAATATATATCTTGATAGACACAAGATCATTATCAACAAATAAAAAGTTTAATAAAATGTTCAATATACAGATTATTCAGTGAATTCACAGCATTCTGGGAGGTGGAGGCTAGGTTGGTGAAATCAACTAACTAACTCACTCTCTCTTTGGTTACCTAGCAACAAACTGCTGGAAGGAGTTTCAAAGTTCCACATAACTTTGGTTACCTAGCAACAAACTGCTGGAAGGAGTTTCAAAGTTCCGCATAACTTTGGTTACCTAGCAACAAACTGCTGGAAGGAGTTTCAAAGTTCCACATAACTTTGGTTACCTAGCAACAAACTGCTGGAAGGAGTTTCAAAGTTCCGCATAACTTTGGTTACCTAGCAACAAACTGCTGGAAGGAGTTTCAAAGTTCCACATAACTTTGGTTACCTAGCAACAAACTGCTGGAAGGAGTTTCAAAGTTCCACATAACTTTAGTTACCTAGCAACAAACTGCAGGGAGGAGTTACTTTGGTTACCTAGCAACGACCTGCTGAGTAACTGACACAGCAGCAGTTTAAGGTTTTGCCACAGTGCTTCATAACTGATTAAAAATAATAATAACAAAACAACGATAGTTTGATACTATTTCAGATATTTAAAACAAAAAAACTAATCCATCGTTATTGATAGACTGATATGATCTCTTATGTTGTGGTATGGTATGTTTTTCAGCCGTATCGTCCTTATTCAACCCTGAATCTAATAAAATGACACAGTTTATGTTTTTAATCAGGTTTTAATTGTAAATCGATAACTGATTAAACTGGTTTTAGAGTCCTGTTCTGCCTGAAGACGTTTTTATTTGATTTTCTCTGGTAAACAAAATGCCACAACGTTCAGCCTCAGTTCCATCTGAGCGTTTCTGAACTCTGGGGAGATTTTCTGTGGCTCAGAGCGACAGCAGAGCGTCTTAAAGGTCGATCAACACAGATTAAAGATTTCAGAGAAGAGGTGCCAGCGGCGACATCGCAGAGTCGCTGCGCTTAAAGAAAACAGGATTCTGCAAAATGACAAATAATCCTGAGGAGAAGAAGAAAAACTCAGAAAGATAAGATTTAACCAACAGGAAGATCTGCAGCAAAAGGAGAGGAAAAAAAACTCAATAGAATTTCTTTTAAAATGTATAAATGTACATTTCCACTCATTGTATGGATGGATGGATGGATGGATGGATGGATGGATGGATGGATGGATGGATGGATGGATGGATGGATGGATGGATGGATGGATGGATGGATGGATGGATGGATGGATGGATGGATGAACAGGTGGATGGATGGATGAACAGGATGGATAAACTGGATCACCTGCGATCTTGAAGCAGGAACTAAACTTTCGGACCTTAAAACTTTTGGAAAACAAGATGGAGGATTCCAGATTTATCTCTTTAAGCCCTTGTTGCCATGGCGATCACTGGTTGACCAGCTCCAGTTTTCTGTCTCTTCACAGCAGCAATTGTCCTGTGTAACCAAAAACCAGCAGCCTCCCTGAGACGCGGCTGGTTTATGAGCGGCTCAGGCATAAAAGATTTATTATGCTGTGAAAACCCAGATGATAAGAACCCAGAAAGATGTCCAGATAAGAGTTAAATATTAGACAGGAAGTCTGGTTTCAGGAAGATGAAACCATGAGGTTTTCCAGCCTGAATGTTAACTTTGGCTCAGATCCTGATGTTTGCCTTCACAGTCAGGAAAAGCTGAAAGTTACAGCCACTCTGCCAGCTTTGAAAAAGGTTTAAAAACAAAAAGTTTTCAAGAAAAATTCATATTTCCCCAGACGTTATTGCTATAAACGATAATGTTGTTGTTTGACACCATTTTCAAGTAATACAATGGCATAATAGTACAACACATTCTAAAAAAAATCAATAAACTTGGTTTTTGCCACATCCAGTTGTAAAGTAATCAAATTAATTTTGATTGCTCATTTTCTTAATCAGAGAAGCCAAAGCTTTTCTAGCTCAATCCCAACCCAATCTCCCAGTTGAGAACCATTCAAGAAAATCTCTAAAAAAGCAGCCAACAGGATAAAATACATTTATAACACTGCTAAGTGTTTTTGTTGATCTGTGTGACATTTTGGCACAAAACTCCACTTTAAAGGGTAAATAAAAGCAATTTAAACTCATCGAAAATGAGCACAAGCCTCCAAATCGCACCCTGCCAAGACCCGTCACGACAAATTTTGCTGGATGATAAATTGTTCCAGAAATTATTGCGATAAATGTTAATATCGTTGTTTTGAGACCATTTTCAAGTAATATAATGGCAATAATGGCATGATGATGCAATATTCTCAAAGATCGATAAACTTTAAATTTAGATCAAGATTTAACACTGGAAAACAAAAAAAAAACAACGCAAATAACAGCAAATAAAATGTGTTATGAAGTATCCATCAACTAAATTCTCCACCAAAAATAACCAATAATAAATACTGAGAATGATTCAGAAAGCCAATATTTAAATGCTTTTTCACTGCCTGTGTGAGATCTGTGTGAGATCTGTGTGAGATCTGTGTGGACCCGGCGGCGCCGTACCGTCCTGGTAGTTGTGGGCTCCATCGGGCAGAGCCAGGAAAGGAAGATACTTCCACTCCTCCGGCAGCAGGCTGCTGTCGTGACCCTCGTTTGGCATCAGCGGCGGGTACGAGAACTCAACCTGGGGACACACAGGAAGCAAAAGCTCGTTTACTTCCAGTCATTCAAGAAGAAAGTTTTCATTTTTCAGATCGTTTTGGTGAATCCAGCCGGATGATATCGGTTTGTACGAGAGCAGATATAGACGTCATCTTTCTGACCTCTTAACCCTCAAAACATATTTGGATAAATCTTGAATGCAAAATGTATATAATTTTTGTATAGTCTTGGCTTAATTACGACTCTGAGTAAATTGTTTTTCAGCAAATGCCCTTTTTTGAGTCTGCATACTTCAGTTAACGATTAATCAACTACCAAGTTAGTTAACGATTGTTTAAATAATCAATTAATTGTTTCAGTCCTACCAGCATGCTACAGTCCTGCTACGGAGATGATTTAGCTGCTTACACCTCCCCTCTTTAAAACGTCTCGTGTTTCACAAAACTTGTTTGGTTTCCATTGAGCTCAAAGAAAACTTTCACTCTGCAGCTACAGTGCTGAATTAAAACCTGTTGCTCCTGAACGCAGCACACACCCACAAACAATGACTCAGTTCTGCAGGAAAAACAGGGAGCAACTCCTCCAGGTGAGCAATTAATCAATTAATCACATGAGAATCAATTAAAAAGACCCTGGTAATTTCCATTTGGAAAACAATCTGTAAAGAAATGCTTTCCTTTAATATCGTTGAAGAGCTGGTATTTTTGAAAAATGCTGCAAACATTTGACACCCAGTACGAAGTAGTTAGTTTGCGCATTTAATTTTTTTACTTAAGTCTTTCCTGCCACTTTTGCCTGTTTTCCCTGTCTAAAGCAGAATGATTAATCATATTTTAAATTTTGGTTCCAGAGATTTCATAATCCATTTTAATTATTGTTGTTCTGTTCATTTATTTTGGCTATTTAAAATATTTTCCAGTTACAGTTTTAAATGTCTTTTTAAGAAATACATTGTTTTGAGCCTTGAGAGGGTTTCCTTGCATTAATGAAATTATTAAAATGTTAGTGGAAAATAGTCTCAAAATGACAAAATGATAATTTATCACAATAATTTCAGAGACAATTTATCAAATAAATTAATACGACAGATTAATTAAACTAATTGTGATTAATTGCTTAATTAATCATCCACTAATTTAGTAATTGATTAATCGTTAACTGGGGTACACCAACTCTAAAAATGGATATTAGCTGAAAAAAAACAACAAATTCAGAGCAGTAATTAAGCCAAAACTGTAAAAGTATACACACATTTTGCATTTAGAAGGAAAAACATTTTTATCTGTAAATCTATTATATTCAGAACTCTTCAAGTGGCATTGTTAGCTTCACCTGGTTCATATTCTGTAGAAGAAATTTCCTTTTAAGCACCTTAAGCACCAATTATTAATTTAAAAAATAATCAACAGAAGTAGACAGTATTTTTATGCAGATAAATCCTTTGCTACAAATAATCAAATGTTCACTAAAGGAATGCTATGTTAGTGCATTTTAGGCACAAAAAAAAGTAACTAAATTATTTGCATATTTCTATTTTTTTAATGTTTTTTTAAAAATGTAAAAATGCTTATGTGGTTAAATTAAAAATATGCAGAAAGTGCCTGCTTTTTCTCTCTATCCAATTAATTAGAATAATTGATTACTAAAATAATCACTGGCTGCAAACCCAGTGAGAGAGAAGGCCACAAACCCAAATGTCTGATGCTCAGCAGGAGGCCGCTGACCCTGATCAGATAACCCCAGAGCAGTTTGTCCTCGCTCTCAACTTTACGTGAGAAAAAAACACTCTCTCTCTCTCTCTTTTTTTAATCTTTCAAGGTGGAGAGCAGCTGCTCGTGAGGCTGCAGAGCGACGTGATGCAGACAGATGGAGAGCGGAGGCAACACAGAGGCAAACTGTTTGGTTTATGGCCGTCCGTTCACCATGTCATGCATTTTAATGGAGGGAACTAGAGGACGGCATGTCCACTTTCACTGATTAGCAGACGGAGGACACAAGATGTCTTTACACATAACGTCTGGGCTGAGAAATTTATTTAATCTGAATGTGATGGAGACCAGGGGTTCCATCCCATATTGATTATTGATATTATGTTTATTTACAGTTCAAATGTGTTTGTATCAGTTCTTTATTTCAGTTACATTATGACATTTAGTGAACATTCTTTTTGGTTAGGAAAACTGGACATCTTTCCTGTTCAGAGAATGTGGGGAAAAATGTCAGTTTGTTTTTGATTGGTTTAATTTGAGTTAATTGTTTGAGTACTTGTCTTTCTGGGTGTGACTCAGCCAGGTGGAGCAGAAAGAGAGACGAATGCTCCTGGAGCATCTTCCATTAAGAAGGGTAATACTCTGAGGATTTATATTTAGTTGCATTTACTTTTTGATTGACCTTAGATTAGTTTAGTTTTAATAATTTGCATGCATGTAAATATTTGTTGGAACATTTATTGTTTGTTAGGTTTGTGTAAGTAGTGTTTGTTTCTTGTTTGTCTTTTTTTTGATCACCCCTTTACCTGGTGTAAGTGTTGGAACTTGCCTCAGGTATAAATGTAAGCTGCTTTGTTTCACTGTGAGAAGGGTGTCGGTGTAATGGTGACCTGGAGCTCACAAATAAACCCACCTCAAATACATTTTGTTGCCTCACTTCCTTCCTGAACGCAGAGCCTCCGCCGGTCAAAGTGACACTGAAAATATGGCTCAAAAACATAAAGCTAGGTGTTTCAGTCATTGAAACTTTTTTTTTTTTAAAAAGTCTGATTGTGTTGCAGTTTATGCTAAAAACCATCCAGGAAGTGGTTTTTGTCATGTCTAGTTTCAGAAATATTTGACTTTTTGATTGCTCTTTTTTTTATTACTAAGAAAACATGTTAAGCAGAGAAGCCAAGCCTTTTCTAGCTCATTCCCAAACCAATCATTTAAGAGAATACTCTTAACTCTCTATACAAAGGTTAATACAATCAAATCAATCACATTCCTGCCATTTAGAACAAGGTGTTGCGCTACATGACTCCACTTTAACTGGTAAATAAAAGCAACTTAAACTCATCTAAAATGGTGCACACACCTCCAAATTGCACCCCGCCTTGACTTGTCACAATGACAAATTTTCTGGTTGACAAATTTTCCCAGACGTTATTGTGATAAATATTGTTGTCTTGACACAATTTTTCAAGTAATATAATGGTAATGGCCTCAGAACACAAAGTCTAAATTTTAATGGACATTTAACTCTGGAACTGGAAGAGATTTTAAAAATCCAAAGCAAAAATTAAAACAACAGAAACAAAAAATAAAATGAATAATGAAAATTATCCTAGTTGAGACCAATGAGCCTATACTGAAGACTTTGTCATCCAGTTTTTGGTAGAAAGAGAAAAACGATAAACTATACAAACACAAATTATTGACCTTGTTTTAATTTCCACCCATGTGGAAATTAATGGGTGGAAATTAATTTCCACCCAAAAAGCTGTCAGTAGCTACCTGACAGCTTTTTGGTCAACCATGGTGGTTGACCCACAGAGACTTCACCAGCACAAAGAAGAAAGTCAGGTATGAAATACCGTGACTTCCACCATCAGAAAGAGCTCTGGAGCAACGCTTTCCAAAGTTTTCAGCTTCTGACCCACACAATTAAAAAGCAAGACAACATTTATATAATGCACATGCTTTGTCACTGTCAATTTGGTAATTAAGTCAGTTTCTGATCCCAATTTTGAAAACTGTGCACTCACCTCCAAATTGCACCTAATCTCACATGGGATGCTTGCTAAAGGGAGTTAGGTGTTCTGAAGAGGTTTGAACACACTGTGTACAACAACATTAACGCAGTAATTATAAGGAGGATATTATATTTCTGGTGTCAAACATTCAAACTCCTTGAATCCATAATAAAAAATTAGCTACAGCGTCTTTCAGTGACTTTTACCTGATAAAGATCTTAGTCAAAAAGGTGCTAATGCTCAAATGAAATGTGGCTTTTTTGCAGTTTATATTGTTTTCTCAACATTAAATAATAAAATGTTTATTTGTCCTGTAATCCTGGAACTCTACAAAATATATTATTTGCATGCAATGCAACAGTTTGTGACTCCTGGAAATTAACAGCGAATATTAAACGCACACACTGATATTCCAGTTACAAAATATCAGAAATGTACTACTGTTTTTTAACGGCAGTGAATAAATTCCATCAAATTATGCATTTATCATTGGTTAAAACTTTGATAATGAGGTGTTTTTATTCACAGTTATTATGCTGTGGAAGTTCAAGTCTAAACACAACAAAGCAACAAACCATCAGGAGAATTTCATTAAGATTGTGTTATTGCTACAATGCCGTTTTAATTAAATATGCAGATATGTGTGCTTCAGTAGACATGAAATCAGAAAGGAACTAATCTGATTGTCAGGAAGTATTTCACCGTTTTGATAAATATGCAACTGAAACAACTGCAACAAAACCAGACTGGGAAGCCAATCACCTTGCTAATCAATCAATTAATCTTAAAATGATTAAAGCAAACCGGATGTGGGATCAGGTGGAAACACTGAGCTGTAAAAATATTTCAGCTGGAAATAGAAAGTAAGTGAATCCAAGAGCAAATAGCTGATTATTCATTTCCACACCAATGACAGACTCCAAATTCATGCTTATTATTTATACATAGTGAGAGTATTATTCTCAAACACGTCTGGGGTAATTTTAGTGGGAATGCGACTTTAAATGACAGATAGTTAGCCAGAGTTAGCATAAGGTTTGAGTAGCTACCTGACAGCCTTTCTTATGGTGAAATCCAACCACCACGATGTGCAGCACCGGCCCCTTCATTTCATCTCTGCCCTGAGACTCCATTTCTACCGTTAGTGTTCAGTTCTGGCAGTCCAGGTTCGGTTTCCCTCAGGAGTCCGGTGTAAACAGCAAACAGAGCCGAGTTTTAGCCCCGAATCTGTCACACACACAAGCAGAAACAACAGCCACAAACCTGAGCTGGCTCGACTCACAGCGGGAATCAACGAGAGGGTCCCCTGCAGCGTACTTCCGCCTTCGTTTTGCCTCCAAAAGCTTCGTTAACACAGTTAGCTTTAGCTTTAAAGACACATTTATTTGAAATTGATTTTAAAATATATATTGATTAATGTAACTATATTTTCATAAACCTTAAGGTTATTTTCATTTGAAGTCTTGTAGCTAAATATAAGTGCATAATAATTTTATTTCTTTTACTTTTGTTTATGTTTTATTTTTATTTTTGGAAAGAGTAAAATGCAGGAATCCAAACCACCTGTACACCAATGTATTTGTGTAAATGCAAGTGAAGTTAATTCTATTTGATTCTATTTGAATTAAGACGTTTTATTTTTTTCTACATGGTCCTTTCTCCTCCAACTAAATAGATGATATGAGCTAAATAAACGAAAATGTTATGAAGATTAAAAAGTTACATTTTGTTTCCCTGTCTCGGCAGATAACTATCTTGACTGTCGTCATACAGCAACTGTTTCAACCAACGCCATCATGTGGAGTAAGATAAGGTCTCCCAATGAAAATGTTTTTATATGATAAAAAAAACTGTTTAAAAAAAACTATGCTAGTTTTGTTTCCCTTTTTTGAGTTAAACCACTATTATTTCATAAACAGATATACAAGCCACTATGTCCGATTACTTTTGCCTGATTCAAATTTAAATCTTCGGTCGATTGGTTTTGACTGCTTTCTATTCAAGATGGCGGCTACACCAGCAACGAATCCTTCACAGTTGCTCCCACTCGGTTCGTAATAATCTTAATTTCTGTGTTTTTTTGTGATTCAGGTAACAGAACCTCTGGATGTGGGTCAGAAACAATGCGATGTTTTTATTTTTTATTTATTGTGACGCAGCCACGACGAGCTTCATGTTGGAGGGTCAGATGTGATGAAACAGAGTAAAGCTGCCATTTATCAAACGCACGTTTTGAAAATAAGACTAAATTAGACAATAAAAGGTTTTGAGCTGCATTCTATTTCTAAAAGTAAATTCACAGAAGCAGAACTTTTCCAAGATGAACGCCGCTTTAACTAATTAGACACCTGTGTTCCTGTCCAAATGGTTGCTCCAGTAGCAGTCAGTCCTGCAACGAATCAGAAGAGGCCTCTTACTGAAGACTGTCGCTAAATAACTTTCATGACATGCCAACAGCTCAATATCTAGGTAGCAGAGATGATATTTCACAGTAACATGGTCCTGGATGACACCATTAGGTGTTAGCTAGCACTGCTAATCCACTTCATTCGCTTTTGCTGCTCCTCCTCAAATCTGGTCTAAAAATGTAAATGGTATAACAGTTGTAACGTGTTTTACTCGGTTTTCCAGAGCTTGTGGATAAATGTATCGGCTCCAGGATACACATAGTGATGAAAACGGACAAAGAAATCGTCGGCACGCTGCTCGGCTTCGACGACTTTGTCAGTATCCTTTCTGAGACTCACTAATGGGTTCTGGTCTGAAACCACCAGGTGTTTGGTAGGTGAGGGCTGGATGACAGGACTGTGCAGCTACACCTGTAGCCACGCCCCCTACCCGGGAACCCTCACAGTTCTGCTCCTTAACTCTTGACTTTCAGACATGGTGCTGGAGGATGTCACTGAATTGTAAGTTATGTTTACACATCCATCCACCTGTCCATCTGTTTATTCATCCATTTAATTATCATCCATCCTCTATCTATCCATCCGTTTATCCATCGATATTCATCCATCCATCTATTCAACCATCCATCCCTTTATCCATTCATCCAACCACCAAGTTTCATATCCATCAATTCATCCATCAATCTATTCACATTCATTCATCCATCCATTTTTTTTGGATGGATGAATGTATTCATCCATTTATCCATCATCCATCCATATTCATCTATGCATGAACATGGATGGATGATGGATTAATTCAACCATCAAAATGGTCATCCATCCACCCAGATCCCTATTCATCAATTTTTCCCTTTTTCTGGATGTTCTGCTCATGGTTCTGATCCGCTTTGGTTCTGGTCCGTTGCAGTGAGATCACCCCAGAGGGAAGGAGGATAACCAAACTGGATCAGATCCTCCTGAATGGGAACAACATCACCATGGTAACCAACATGGCCGCTGCTTGCTTTCGGTTGGGCTGCATTCCATTTCTCTGAGTGATTCACCCTGAAATGTTTCCCCCTCTGCAGCTCATCCCCGGAGGAGAAGGACCCGAGGTGTGACCGCCCAGCTGCCTGCGTTCGCTCCTCACTTTCTGATACTCTGATTTTGTAAAAGGAAAATGCTTTTTGTTAAGAGTCTTTTTTTTTTTAATTTTATGTTTGGTAGATAAAAGATGCATCATGTCGGGTTGTTTTCAGTTTCAAATAAAAGAGAATTTCCAACAGCTTGCAATAAAAAAAATGTTCTTTATTTATTGACGAGTTCAATTTAGTGCAAATGTTGGATCAGAAATGAAGTGTTGCAGAAAGTAATGAAGCAATGAAACCAACATCCAGGTAATTATTTTAGGACTGTAGAGGGGAAATTAGGAAACTCGGGTCAGACTGGATTCAGTCGCACAGCTTGGATTGATTTGTTGATCAGTACATCGACGACTTCTCCTCTCCCTTCGGATTGGTCACCTTCTCCAGGTTCTTGACGATGATGTCATAGAGTTCAGCCTGAAGAAAACGGATGAGAGAAATCAGGATTCACTTTTTAGGCTTTTCAATGGATTTAAGTTGCTTTTTTACTCTTATTTAGAGGAATATTTAAGCTGGATGATACATTTATTTTCAGTTCATTGAATTTTTGGATTTTGAAAGTTTAAATGTAGGAAAATCTGGATTGTTTTCCCCATAAATCAGAGTGATGTCAGCATGCCCAGAGCGACCATCTTGTTTTACGTCTGTATTTGGACTTTGAATTCAGGTCAACTCGACAACAGAATACTAATATTAAGTCACAATATTACAATAATAAAGTAATCAAAGTCATTACTTGAAAAAAGTTGTAAAATTAGAAAAATAAAGTAATCAATAGAATTAATTTGTAAAATTAGGAAAGTAAAGTCATAATATAACCAGAATAACGAAGTTATATTACCAGAATAAATTTATAATATTACAACAGTTATGTTAGGTGAAAAAAGTCCTAATATTACCAGAATAAGTCAGTAAAATTAGGAAAATAAAGTATTAATAGTTTAAGGAATGTTGAGCATCTTAAGTTACATATTTAGTAGAAATACTTTATCTTTTAACACATCATCAATTTATTATCCAGATCAGGACTTTGAAACAATCGTGCAAACAACTGCATATTTTGAAAAAACAACTACACTCACATCAGATTTTGATAAATTTGCTTTTTTTTCATTAAAATAAATTTTTTTCTGATAATATTCTGGTAAAATTGTGACTTTATTCTGATAATTAAACAAAAATCCCAGTGAGTTGGCCTTACACCAGTATGCAACTCACAGAAAGTTTGACTGAAATAAAAGCCATTTTTTGAAAATATTGAAATCAGAAATTCAATTTAGTGTAATTTAATATGAGGCCCAACAAACTTTCTCTGTAAACCAGGATCAGCAGTGAAGGAAACACTGCCGTGAATTTTTTTTGGTGAGTTTCCTGACGGGCAGCATAAACAGGGAGAACAGGTTATGGCTGGGAGGGTTTCAGTAACACGTCTCGTATATTTTGTGTTATTAATGTAGCATGAAGCTTCCAGACATCGTTTAATCATATTTTGTGGGATTCGTTGCCATGATGAGAAAAAAAGTATAAACAAATCCTTTGTATTATTTTTCAAAATAAACACAAACACTGCTGTTAAAATATGAATCCATTATGAAACCGGCTACTTCAGGGCACCGTTTGCATTTAAGAAATACGATCTTTACTGCTAAACAGCATGAAATAACTTGTTTATAATAAAATATTTATTTATGTCAATATAACAGTAACAATTGCAACAATATTCTAAGTGGGATTTTTAAACATTTTTATTGTTGCTGCAATAAATCACAAATAAATCCACAATTAAATAAGAATTTTTCACAATAAATTATAAACTGCATTTGCTTCAATTACCAAAATGGAATAGATTAATAATGGAACATTTCCCTGTAATACATACATAGCACACATATTTAATTAAAATGATAATATTTATTTAACTTTAATTATAGTGATTGTTCATCCACTATAATTACAATTAAATAAATATTATATTGATGAGTTAACTACTTAGGTGTAGTTCTCATATATGTGGATTATACATCTAATAAATGTATAAGGAAGGTTATATTGATATGTTTATACTTCTATCCATTCCTTTTAATATGTAAAACATAAGTTTTGACATTATGTTTTATGCTGTAAGTGTTTTTTGTATATATATTTTGGACCAAATTATATAATTTGGTCACCAGCTTAGCCAGGTTGCCACAGATTTTCTGAACAGGTTGCAAAATTCTGCCATATTACAGCTGCAGCTCTAACGCTGCGTTCCATTTAGAGTTAAAACTCGGAACGTCCAACTTCCAAGTTGGAAGCAAAAAAAAATTACTGCCATAATAGTGTTGGCTATCGGTAGAAGGGAGGAGTTGGAAACATAACTGGAACGCGGAAAAGTGGGAAATTACGTTCCTCCGACTTCCCAGTTATGATTTCCAATGTAAATGGAATGCAGCATGTTGGTATTGCTGTTTTATAATTAATGCAACTGAGCCCAAGTGTCAAAGCAATGATGCAACAACAACATTTAATCTCAAGCTATTTCATGCCTTCTGCGCTGAAATGGATTCACTCATATCGGCATGCTGGATGCTTGAAACAATCATTAGGACATTTAGATGCTTAGTTTCTTAAGTGTGTTTCACAACTAAGCAAAGAAACTATAACATTACAGCTTAATTATGAGTTTCCTTATATTCTTATAAGTATTTTCTATTTACTTACGTAAAATCCACGGATGTCCAGGACGATCACTCTGATCTCAGAGAAGATTGCTCCATCCTTCTCATGAACAAGTGAGCGGTAGTCCATCTGACAGCAGAAAGAAGCTAATATTTTAGCACAAAGACGAAAACATTTTACATAAATTCCCATGTGTTTATTCAAATTAAACAGTTTCGTACCACATGAGTATCTTTGGAGGCTTTAGCGACGGCGTCACCCCTCTCTGAAAAGTACCTGTTCAAACAGAAACAACCACAGCTGAGCACTAATATATACACTACTGGCATGCTTTACAGAAAACCTTATCCTCGTCGTACTTGTTGATGTTGGTCTGAAAACCATCAACTTTGGTCTTAACTGCAGCAATTCTCTCCAAGATCTTCTCCTGTGGTTCAATTAGAGATTTCAAGTTAAGATTGGAGGAACAGCCGAATCTCATAAAATCAACGCAAGGCCGAAGAACTGATGTACCTGGATGGCGACGCCAAAGTCATTTCCATCCTCTATTTTGGGAATGAGGTGCTGGATCCAGCAGGAAACCTGCAGGCATCAAATGGAATCATCAATGGTTTTTCATCCATTCATCTATCAGAGGACAAACGACGAGGAATTCACAATATATTGAAATTAACATCGGTATTGTATGATTGTTTTAAAGCATTGTACCAAGAATACATTTTAGGGCTTTATTTCTTTTCTTTTTACATTTTAGGAAACATTTTAATAATCTTTGTCGTTTTTTATTTTAACTATTGATATTAAGTACTAATTTATTCAAGTATGGTAGACATGCTTTTAAACTTTACTAAGATAAAATTTAGGTTGCACGATTTATTATTAATTAAGTATGATTTAATTCTGATTTTTAACAATGAAAACCACCATATAGAGACATTCAAGTAGACTTGAAATAGTAATTAGTAATAGTAATTAAACAAAAAACTGTAAATTACCCCCCCCCCCCCCAAAAATAAAACAAAGCACAAAAACCCCAGCGAACACTTTGCAATAAAATGGATTAAAAGTAAAATCTAAATTAATTAAACAGAAAGCAAATAAAACAGGGCATCTAAAAGGCTTTATGTATTCTGTGCTACTATAATTGTTATAAGAGTTAGATAAAGACTGTATGCCGTTACAACTAGATATGCTTTTTTTTATTCTAAACCTTATATGTTTATACCTACACTAAAGTAAAAAACTAAAATTACATTTCTTGTTTTTGCCCACAATTTTGAGTAATAAAACTGATTCTATGCTGAAGTAAAAGATAAATAAATCTGAGCATCCACAGTAATTACAGTAAAATCCAAAGCACTGATAATCTTTTTTATTTACCGCCAGGATGGTTTCTCTGAGATCCATGATCTCCGGCTTCACTTTGTCCAGAAGCAACATGATTTTCTCGTTTCCTTTGATGTAGCCACATTTTGGAGCTGAGGGACACAAAAACAGCAGCTGAAGGGATTTTTCTCCAACTACACAGAAATATTACCTTCACAAACAGAGTCTTCCAGGACATCTTACCTTTCTTCTTCTTCTTCTCTTCCTCCTCGTTCTTGTCTGTTTCCATTTCCTGGAAGATAAACGGCAGAAATGTCAGACTTTTGGGTTTATGTGAAACCAGGTTGTCCTTTTGGCAGCTGTTGCTTGGGAATTTATCACTAATAAAACACAGATCAGCCTATAAAGAAAAGCATAAAATCTAGTACATATTTATTGCGCAGTAATTATAGAGGGTGAGAATAATTCAGGCACCTGTTGTTTTGGAATAAAGTATTTCTCACCACTGAACTACTGGTTCCTACTGAATAAATACACAAATTACAGGTTAAATGTTTTTAGGATGACGCAATGAACGAAGCTTAGAAGGAAAAATAGAAACTACACAAACCAGTTGGGAAATATACAATAATAGAGAAGTGAGGAAGCCGTTATTAACTCTTTATGTCAGCAATTTTTCTAGCCCTTTTGCATAATTTAACAGTTCTGTCCACGTTGACCCAAATTCGCTTATATTTTAATTTGGACATGAATTTAAAGAAGTTGATGGGTTGGAATCAACTTTCTTTCCTTTAGCTAAAATGTTTGAAATTGTGTTTTCAGTGACTCAAACCAGCATCCTAATTCATGCCATAACTGCAAGAATCAAAATATACTTAGTTTTTACTAAAGAAGCAAACATGTGACAATTATTGATTTAATTGCCCTTCATACCTCAGTAATTCATGATTAGAGTTGGACAAAGTTGAATTTTGCTGCAAAGAAACAAACTAGACTACTAGAAAACTACATGTATGAAGGGCTGAAACACATGATTATGTGACTGCTGTCCACAAGGAAGCATGCATAAATAATAGAAACTAATTCAAAGTGTTTATGACTAAAATAAAGGAATGAAGGGATCACCTCGTCTTCTGGAGCAGGAGGATCTGGGACGGGAATATCCAGAGGAGCCTGGAGTGAGGACATGTCTGTGATGCTGAGAGCATCATCCTGGGGAAAACAAAAAGAGAAATTTAATTAAAATAGTCACCCCGGGAGGGGTATGGATTAAAACAATAAGAAATAGTTTGTATACTGAACCCTGAGGAAAGCGTCCAGTTTAATTATCTTCATAGGAATAAAACTGGAAAACAGATTTTCAGCCTGGAATCACAAAACAAACCCATCAGGAGCTGCAGGAGGAGGATTAAAATGGGAATTATTTCAATTTTCTGCACAATCAAGGGACACAAACCTCATGATAGATGGACTGGCGGAAGTTTTCCACCTGTGTTACAGACAAAAAGAAAAATAAACTTGCTGAGTCACGTTTGCAGAAAGCTTTCTGGATTTACTTTCGCTTTCCTCTGAGAAACGGGACTTTCCACCGCTTTTACGCTCAAAAACAACTTCCTTTCACATTTTATTACAGCCAACATTTACAAAACCTGCACAAAAACCGAGTTACATTTAAAAAATAAGTTTCGGTCCAACTCTTTAAGTCCTGCCCCGATCGGAGCAGATCGACTCACCTTGACTGCGTGGTCTCTGCTAATTTTCAGGGTTGCTGCCTTTGACATGATGGAACTTTACCGCTTTAAAAACAATAAGATTTAAAATAAATAAACCCACAGAATGGATTTTAAATATATATTTTCTATGCGGCTGCAGCTGAGGTCTGTTTGTCTCCTCCGTGGGTGTGAGATATTTTATTTCCTCATTCAGTTTACTTTCGATTACACCTCGCACCTCCCACCGACAGTGTCCCTCCTCTGATGAAACTAGTGCCCAAACGACTTGCGCTGAAAAGGCTGTTACTGAGCATGCGCAGTAGAAACAGGAAGTCAATATGCCTCCATTAGCGTAACAAAAATGATCTGAAACTAAACTACAAGCATATGAGACGCGTTTATTAGTATTTATATTTCACATTTCCAACACGAAGGCAATTCAAAATGCTTAAAACCAGTGCTTAAAAGTGATTTAAATGAAAGAAAATCAACAAACATTACGTTGCAAACTAAAGGGAAACGTATTCATGCCATTTTCAATGTAGTTGTCATTAATAAAAACACTATACTTTCCCATTTTTACTTTAAAGACGGTTTAAACTGGCTTTTGGCAGGTGGAAACAAGACAAGATCCGCTTTTACTTTGAAAATTCCCCAAAAACCCAACCGGAAGTAGATTTTAGTCTGCAGTCCTCAAATGTGTATTTCCGCATGAACAGTTGCTCACACACGGACCGAAGTGTCCGAGTAAGATGAGGGTGTGTACAAGACATTATTGGGACAAAGTAAAGAATTAAAAACTCTACATTTAAGCGGAAGCAGAAAAAAAACCTGTCAAAATCAGTATAAAGAGCGACAGCGGTGAGTAAACGAGCAAAACAGCTAGCTTGTTGTGGACTCTGATTTCAGGTTTCACTTTCAGCTGAACTGACATTGCTTTCTTAACTTATCGATCTAACAGCGTTGTAACACAGTTATAGAATGTTTAATTTAATTTAATTTAATTTAAATAAGCATCACTGAAAGTGATATTTTTGCTTTTCTCAGCTGTTATTTCTGTAACTAATATTAGCCCGGGTTGGAGTTTCTCATTATGTCATGTAGAGTTAATTCAAAAGTATTCAAACGGACACGAAGGCTGCATGCCATAAATGTGAAATTTTTCCTGCTAAAATGTTTATTATAATGACATGAATAGTTTTAAATCTGTAGTTAGGATATCACAATTCATTTCCAAGCTCTTCTTATCGACCTCATTTACTTTTTCCGCTCCTCTTTAAATCTCTGTCTGATACTGACTAAAAAAGAAGTGAAATAAAAGCAAAAGAGAGTTTGCAAAGTTAGTAGTTGCAAGCATTTTGTGAATTGTTCTATTTAGAAAACAAAACAAAAAGTACTGAGTGAAGGGAGATTTTATAGAATAGGAAAACAAGTTTATAGTTAATGTCTCGATATAGTACTCAGATGAAGAAAGACACAGCTAAACACTAAAACAATTATGCACAAGTACATACTATGGGAAATAATAAAACATTATTTAAATTAAAGGTTGTAATAGAATTGTAATTGAACTAATTTCAGTAATAATGCTTGAGTAATTCAGAGGGGAAAGTTGGTGAAAAGGATCATAATTCATGTCAGTATGAATCCGTATGAAGACAAAAAACAAACTTTTAATTTTTAGCAAATAAAACTGCAGCTATAGTTTCTGCAAGCATGGAGTCAGAGGAAACCAGTGACATCAGCTGCGTTTCCATTACAGATGTGTGGAAAACGTTGTTACATCCATCCATCCATTTTCTTACACCCTTGTCCCTCAGTGGGGTCGGGAGGGTTGCTGGTGCCCATCTCCAGCTAACGTCCCGGGCGAGAGGTGGGGTCACCCTGGACAGGTCGCCAGTCTGTCACAGGGCAACACAGAGACACACAGGACACACAACCATGCACACACACACTCACACCTAGGGACAATTTAGAGAGGCCAATTAACCTGACAGTCATGTTTTTGGACTGTGGGAGGAAACCGGAGTACCCGGAGAAAACCCACCATGCACAGGGAGAACATGCAAACTCCATGCAGAAAGACCGGGGCCGGGAATCGAACCCAGAACCTTCGTGCTGCAAGGCAACAGCTCTACCAACTGCTCCACTGTGCAGCCCCCAACTTTGTTACATGAAAAATAAAAAAATTAAAAATTGCAATTGCAGTGTTTCCATTAAATAAGAAAAAATTAAAATCACACTTAAATAAGTTTGTTTACGCTATAAGTCAGTAAAAAACATGCTGCGCCAAGATTCTCCAACTACTTCCTGTCTCTTCTTTGTGGTTTTTGCCAGTGGTTAACATCCGGTTGATGATCATGTGACTCGTCAGATGTGTGAAAAGTGTTTCCTTTTGAGTTTTGTGAAATAAACTAATTTCAATACAGCCAAATCATCCTACGAGCAAAACACTTAATAAAAAGCATGTTTTTTTTATTAAACTGGCATTTTTACATTAATAAAATTTATTTTCGAAATGTCAAATTGTGCTATTATGTTCAGCAAAAAAAGCGAATCTGTGCAGTTTATTTATCTTTTTTCCCCGGCAGCGATGAGCGGCAGCGCCGAGTCGATCCAGATGGAGGAGGTCCGGCAGAGAGCCCAGTCCCTGCTGTCGTCGTCGGGTTTAGCCCAGGATGTGAAGGCCGAAGTTCTGACCCTGGCCAGCATCTCTCTGCCTGTTTCAGAAAAGTACCGCCATCTGACAGCGGAGGAGATGCTGAAGGAGAACACGGCCGGTCGCAACAACCTCGAGGTTTTTCTTCTGTTCCTACTGCGTCCTGTAACGCAGCTGATGATTTCTGTTGTTCCTTATGCAGCAGTGGGATCACAGTTTACATCTGTCTCGTTAAGTTTTAGCTTTTGAGCCGCAATATTAGGAAAAATTTGTTCTATTTTAGTAGTTCTTATCAACTTACAGCACAGGTGGGAAGAGTGCCCTGAAATAATACTCAAGTAAGAATAGCACTACATCAGCATAGTTTACTGAAGTAAAACCTTAAGTAAGAGTAAAATAGTGTTTGGTAAAAAGTTTAGTAACTTATCAAATGATCAATTATTTACACATTCAGATAGAACAAAATATAAAGCTAAGTGTAATTTTTGGTATTTTAAAGTTGACAAAATGTTGACATTTTCTTAAAATGTCATCTTGTCAAAATTTGACAAAATTACAATAATTCATATAAGTTACAAAAATAACAAAGAAAATTTTTTCAAATCAGTTTCTTTCAATAAAAAACTTATGAAACTTTAACAGAAACTGCAGGTGTGCGTCTGAATTTGGTGGATTTTTAATAATACATTTTTTATTTCAAAGGCGCCTTTCTGGCACTCAAGGACACCGTACAATAGTAAAAAATAGTGACAGAAACAAATAAAATATAACAATTAAAAATAGATAGAAATAAATAAAACAAAACAATGTATCTATATAAAATCTATGTAAAATCAGGGAAACCAATTGTGTCATGTGGAAAAGGCAGATCTAAAAAGTTCGGTTTTAAAATTTGATAATGAGTTTATGTTTCTAAGGTATGGTGGTAATGAGTTCCATAGTTGAGGAGCAGAGCGACTGAAAGCTCTGCTCCCCATGGTGGTGAGACGGGCAGAGGGGACAGTGAAATGGATAGAGGAGGATGATCTGAGGGAGCGAGAGGGAATGGCAATATGAATAAGATTTGAAAGATACATGTTTGTTTTTCATTCAGTGGGAAGAAAATTCAGTAATTTTACTCAAGTAAGAGCAGAAATACTTCATAATAAAATTACTCAAGTAAAAGTAAAAAGTACAACATTGTAAAAATACTCAAAAAAGTAATAAAAAAAAGTTTCCCAAGTAAACGTATCTGGTTGCTACCCGCCTCTGGTTTGCAGTTGAATGTCAGCAGAATGAATGAAAACAGATTGTCATGTTAATGTTTTTTCCTTTGGTTCATTTCTCCTGGCCAGGTGTCGGAGTCGTTGAGTCGACTCGTCAAAGCTTTGAGCATCCTGGAGAAATACGGCTGCAACCTGACGAGTCCCACCAGGCCCAGATACTGGAGGAGCGTCAAACACAACAACCCCGTCTTCAGGACCACTGTGGACGCCATCAAGGTGAGTAAAATCCACAGACGTTTCCTCCAGACTCACACAATCATGCTGCGCCGCCAGGCGTTTGTTTATTTATTCTAAATAGCTTTTTTTATATTAACAGTGATAGCGAGTTCAGGTTGAGCTAATAGTTGATTCTCTGAACTCTATAAAGGCTGAATTATGGTTTCACTTGTAGAGGTTTGCAGTGAGACTCGTGTGAGCGCACATATACTAGTGAACAAAGAAAAACGTGTTTATATGTCACACATTTGCTCATTACGTGTTCTGGCAGTGCTGCAACTCCATAAAGTAGAAGAAAAATATATTTTGATGTCTGAGATAAAAATATAACACATATGAAAACTGTATTAAGAGCAACAAACTGTACAGTAAGGGCAAAATTACAACATAAAATACTGTACAATTATTAAAAACGGTGTCCTCTAATCCAAAAATGTGTAACTGAGTAGAATAATTATAAACATTTACATGTGCATCAGAAAACACCAGACTATTTACAACAAGTAAATAATCTATGAAAAATAATAAAGACCTGAGTAGGGTTGAAATGATTAATTGTAATAAATCGATGATTGAAATAATTATAAACTACTTTAGTAATCCATTAATAATTAACTGGAGTCAAAAAATGCAATTTGCTGAAGGAAGAACATATTCAGAGCAGTAATTAAGCAAAAACTGTACAAAAATAAAAACATTTTGCATTTAAGATGTAAAAAAAACCCTTATTACTCTGTAAATACGTTCTACCCAGAACTCCTCAAGTTGCAGTTTTAACTTTCTCTCCGTCGTATTTCGTTTTGCTCAACAGGGCGGCCGGAGAGTCCTGTTTCTGTACGGATACACCAACCAGCAGATCGACGGCCTCAGCTTCCCGGACGAAGTCACCGAGCCGGACTGTGACGTCGTTGCCGCGGTGACGCTGGAGGTGATGACTCTGCGCACCGAAGTGGACATGCTTCTGAAAGTCAGTTCGGCTCCTGGGAAAACCCGCTCTTTGTTTCTCTTTTTGTTCTGGATGAGAAACAAAATAACTTTTTGTTTTGTGGTTTGAACCTCCAGGGCATCCATCCTCACCCAGAATGCTTCAAGGACATCATCCCGGGTCTCACCCTGCAGGTCAGGAGCACAAACACAACCCAGTCAGCTGGATGTCAGGAAACATCCTAAATGTTCTGCATTTTCTCTGCAAAAGGAGCAGACTGACGACTCAAATCTGTCTGGAGACGACGGACAAGGAGATAAACCTCAGGCTCCGCCCCCTTTAGTTAAACCTACTCCTTTACCCCGGCAGACTCAACCTCCAAAACCACCAGCAGGTGAGTCGGTGTTGCACACTGAATAAAATGAAAGGAGGAGAATATCAACACGTATATTGGAATATATTCACATCTCAGTTGAAGTTTTACAGCTTCAAAAGCCTGAAATTAGCTTTTATTGTCTGCAAAGTCAAAAATGAAAACATTTGTTTACAGGTTTTAATTCCCTGGAATCCCCAGTTTCCATCACCATCTGATAAAACTGTCATTATGTGTTTTTATCTGCCTGCAGTTATCGCAACTAAACCAGGAGATCTTCGTCTTTAGATGATGTCACTGACAGCTGCTAACACAAATACAAGCTCAGCAGCTTAAAATGTACTTAATTGTTAACATTATTTTCAAATGATACGAGCTTAGGATAAAATAAAATAGTGACAATTATCATTATTATAGCAAAATAAACTCAAGAAAGTGAGATAAAAGAAACTGTTATTGTAATTTTGGTATCTTGGTCAAATTACATTTAGGAGAGTAAAATAACCTTAATCTCATTACAAAAAAAGTTTGGTACAATAAAAAGTTTTTCATTCATTGTCCAGGTTTTTGTTCTGCTCTAGTCTTCCTCTGTCTCTGCTGTCTTCAGCGCCCCCTGCAGTCGCTCAGTGTAATCTCTGCGGCAGACCGTCCACACTCGTCTGTCCGTCCTGCGAAGACAAGCCTTTCTGCGACGCATGTGACGACCTGTATCACCGCCACCCCTCCAGAGCCAATCACAAGCGAGACAAAATACAGAAAACCCAAACGGGTGGGTCACGTTCCTCCACAGAACTGACCCAGAGATGCTTCTATTCTATTCCATTTTTCTGAATTTTGTCTTGTTTTGCAGAGAAGTGCAGCATCTGCGGCATTTCTTCTGTAAGCATCCAGTGCTCCACCTGCATCCAGAGGCTGTGTTTGAATTGCGACCGGCTCTTCCACTCCCATCCGGACCGCCGGGGACACAGCAGGACCAACCTGGCTGCCGCCGCCGCCGCCTCAAGGTGAGCAGAACGCGCCTCGACGCATCGCTGTAAGAAAACCCCGGTCCTAAGTGTTGCTCTCGTTCCCCCAGCCCGTCTCTGTCTACCTGGGAGTGCGCTCACTGCACCACCGTGAACGAGATGCGAGCCGTCCTCTGCACGACCTGCGACCGCCCTCGACTCGCCACTCCTGCCATCGCTGGCCAGGACGGTTCCGGTCCGACGTCACAGAACACCGGTGGGACTCGGATACACGAAACTCCAACACACCAAAACAATAGGTGTCACGAACTGGACGGAGGCTTTCTGTGGTGTCCAAACATTTTTAAAAGCACCTGTACACTACAAAAACACAAAATCTTACCAACAAGCAAACATCTTGGCACACAAGAAACAAGACAAAACTAACTTACAAGTAACTTTTCAGCAAGAAATAGGAACTTGTTTTAAGTCAATAATTCCTTAATATTGTTGAAAAAGTTCTAGTTCCACTGGCAGATTATTTCACTTATAATGAAACATGTTTTCCCATGTTATAACGGAAATAATCTACTTTTTTTTTAACTGGTATTCAAGACTTTTTTACTTAAACAAACTTATTTATCTGTCTGAAAACCCATTTCTGAGTTAGTTTTGTCTTATTTCAAGTTATACAAAGATATTTACACTAGAAACTAGATTTTGTGTTTTTGCAATGCAGGGCTCTATTTTTGAACTTTATTAAATTTATTTAATCTTCTCAAATAATAAACAAGGACATGTAAGATTTAAAATTATTTAAATGTAAAACATTTAAAAATTTTAAATGTAAAACATATGTTTCATTTATATTTTTCTCTGAGCCAAAGTCAGAGTAAAGTTTTCCTGGATGTTTGTGGTTCTACAAAATTACAAGTTCAAAAATCTGGACAATGAAGAAGAAACTTTTTTTAAATCATTTTTTTCTTGTAATTTTAAGATTTTGTCTGTAAAGTTTGTCGATCTAAAAGAAATGGGGAAAAAACTGTTCACCTGTGTTTACAGCTAAAACTCGGTTCATTCTAGAACCGTGGGCCGCACAAAATCATCCAGAGGGCCACAAATGGCCCTCAGACCATATTTTGAACACCTCTGGTGTAGACACACTTCTTACATAAATATTGAGACGTTTATCCAATTTGATTTAACAAAAACACAAAATGTTGGGAGAAAATTATATTAAAAAAGTTAATGTAAAGATTTGTGTGCTAGGAGTTAATCAGCCTGACTCTTTATTTTTCTGACTTTTTACTGTCCCACTAAACAGATTCAACTAGTTTCCAGTTGAATTGCATTGGTGTTTATTATAGAACTGTGTATATTTGAGAGAAAATCTGTTCTCATTGTGGAGTTTGTATTTGTTTTCCCTCAGAGTGGCAGTGCAAGAGCTGCACGGTGGTGAACCAAGGCAGCAGCATCCTCTGTGAAGTGTGTGAGCGCCCCCGCCTGGCCACTCGCCCGCCTGTCCCTCCAGCTGCAGAGTCTGGATCAAAGGTCTCTGCTGACAATGTCAGATTTCCAAGTTTAAACGTTTTATGGATAATTATTAGACCTGATGCTGTTTAAATGTCATTTTCCACTCTGTGGGAAATTAAATGTTTATAGCATCAAAGTTTACAAAATTATAGGATTCAATTTTTATTTTTGCTTTTTTTTTCTCATCTCCCGTCTAACTTCCTGTTGGAGCGCCCCCTGGCGCGCTCTGGTGGTTTAGTTCCTCTTATATTTTAAATATTTGTGTTTTTTCAGTGGACCTGCCAGTTCTGCACCTTCGTGAACTCCAAGCCCTCGGCGGTGTGCGAGATGTGCAGTCTGCCGTGCAAAGACGCGTCTGGCGTTTCGGCGCCACAGCCGCTGCAGCAACCGCTGCAGCAGCCGCTGCAGCAGCCGCTGCAGCAGCCGCCCTCCTTCACCAAGGAACAGCCTGACCTGGGCGCGAAGCCGCAGCCGAGGCCCCGAGCCAACCTGGACCTGAAGAGGCAGAAAACGATGAGGGAGGACGGACTGGCACTCATCCACCAGATCAGAGTAGGAAACACGCTTTTTTTCCTTCCTTCCTTCCTTCCTTCCTTCCTTCCTTCCTTCCTTCCTTCCTTCCTTCCTTCCTTCCTTCCTTCCTTCCTTCCTTCCTTCCTTCCTTCCTTCCTTCCTTCCTCCCTCCCTCCCTCCCTCCCTCCCTCCCTCCCTCTTTTCGTCCTTCCTGAACTCTGATCCTGTCTTTCTTTTGCCTCCCTCCCTCTTTTCGTCCTTCCTTCCTTCCTTCCTTTCTTTCTTTTGCCTCCCTCCCTCCCTCTTTTCGTCCTTCCTGAACTCTGATCCTGTTTGGTCTTCAGGAAGCGGAGAAGCGCGGCGTCAGCCCCGAGGAGGTCTTCGCTGCTCTGAGCATGTGTGGCAGCAGCAGCATCAACCCCTGTGATTGGCTGACATCTGAGCTGCCGCACCTGCTGGACGAGATCTGCGCCATGGCCGCCTCCATCCAGCTAACCTGCAGGCCGGAGAACGGTGGCACGGCGCTCCCGGTGGAGAGGGACGGGCCGCCGCCGGAGCAGAACGCCACGCCCGGCGGCGTGAAGCTGTCCAGAGCCGAGGCCAAGCTGGCCTGGCTGGCAGCCGGCGGAAACAAGGACAAGGCTGTGAGACAGCTGCTGAGGGACAGACAGGTCAAGGTAGGAGCCTGACAACAGTTGCTATGGAGACAAACCACTGGGCAGCTCTTGTTTAGCTCATTTTAGGAAAAGTTGATTCCAGGAAACGATTAATTGGATTGAACTCGATTAATCGATAAGGGAAATAATCGTCAACTAATTTAGTCATTGATTAATCGCTAACTAGAGGCAATTTGCTGGAAAAAAAACATGCTCAGAGCCATAATTAATCCAAAACTTTAGTTATACACATTTTGTAATTAAGATTAAAAAACAACAACACATTTTCTGTAAATATATACAACTGTTGTAGATTCATCCAGTTAAAATTCACTGAAGGAATTTGATATTTTTGCTTTGAGACAATAAAATGTTTATTTGCATCTTTTAATGTAATCCTAATAATTTATTTAAAACAAAAAACCATGAGATTAAGTGAAATATCTCTAAAATGTGTCATTTTCTATCTGATTAATCGTCAGAATAAACGATTAATCGATTAGCTGTGATTGAGATCTCTTCTTGTTTCGTGACCAGATGCGGGAGCTTCACTCCCTGGGCTTCCAGGACATGTCGCAGTGCGAAGAGGCTCTACGGCAGAGCGGAGGGGACATCAAGGGCGCTCTGTCTCTGCTGCAGCGCCCCCTAATGGACCCATTCCACCAGCGCATCTGGCTGGACCAGCCCGAGCCGCCGATCAATCCCAAACACCCGGACAAGCAGGTCAGGCGACTCTGTCCGTCTCCTGAGACATTTGTTGCTCTGGAAAGTTTTTGTTCCTGCCTCACGACCCGCCGGATGTCTGCTGCTGCTTTTCAGAGGATGTGCCGGCGTCTGCTGGCGCTGTACGACCTGCCCAGCTGGGGGCGCTGCGAGCTCGCGCTGTCGCTGCTCCAGGAGCCGGACGTGAACTACTCCCTGGAGGACGTGGTGCAGGCGGTGAAGGAGTCTCACGACCGGGAGTTCATCCGGCGTCTGCTGAACACGGAGTGTCCCGTCTGTCTGAGCATCTTCCCCCGCAGCAAGGTCAGTCGCAGGGAGTCGGACCAGCAGTTACTGCTGCTTCACATAGATATATGCGCTCAGATCAGTCTCACTATGCGCTCAGATGTAACGCCACCCTACTGGGGCTCAAAACTAATTTTTAGAACAACATTAATGTTTTTCTTTTGCCTGATTTTGTTATTTAAAATAAATATTTTCAGTTTGGTCCCTAAAAGTCCTAGATTTCTTGAGTAGACTATTTACCAAATACTTGTTTTACTTTCTTGGAGAACTAATATTGATCTTTACTTGAGGGAAAATATGTTGAAGTAGTTTTACTCTTGGGTGAAATTATTGGGTATTTTACCAACCTCTAACTGGGCGTCTGTGTGAGAGACATTTCAAAGCAAAATGTTATATTTCAGTTTAATTTGTCTCTGCTGTCGAGTGTAGAATTAAGTCACAAGACTTTATTAATAACAGTAATAAATTATACAATCATGTCTTTTTTTTAGATTTTTTGTATTTTTTAAAATTTTAAAGTTTGAGAACTTACCTGGAAAGGTGCTTGAATTTCACCCTGCGATTGGTGTACTGCCCCTGGTGGTTCCTGCAGAGTAAGCAGCATTTAAACCTTGTTTATTTTTTTGTTTTTCCCTGTCACTGCTGCAGATGCAGTCTCTGACGTCCTGCCAGTGCTCCGTCTGCCACGAGTGTTTCCGGCAGCACTTCACCATCGCCGTCAGAGACAAACACATCCGGGACATGGTGTGTCCCGCCTGCAGCGAGCCGGACATCAACGACCCAGAGCAGCTGGACAGCTACTTCTCCACCCTGGACATCCAGGTCAACTGGAAACGAGAGAAAAAAACGTTCATGATCAATCTGTGTAGTAATGGTTTCACTTTTTCAATCAAATTACTAAAAAAAAATCTGCAGAAAGGAAGCAGAAAGAGACACAATCACACTAAAAACCTGTGGTTTAGTCTCACCTTTTAAAGCAGTTTTTACCTGATAAAGAGTCAAAATAAGTGGTAACTGTTAATTTACACAGATTTCCAGGCAATATGATCATTACTTCAGCTTAATTATGGCCAACAGGTGCAAAGAAAAAACAAATGCAACAGAAAAACATTGCAAAAGAAAAATGCTTCAATCAGGGACAAAATGCTGCTGAACGGCAGACGAAATGCTATTGATATATAGTTTATGATTAATTAATTACAGACCCTTTAATTAAAAACTTTAATCCAGTTTTTGTGTTGGTGTGTTTTGGAGTTTGCCTCATTCATGTGTTTGTATCACATCTTGCTGTTTTCTGCACCTGTATGCCGACATAATTCTGTCTAAGGAAAACACAATGTTTCTGAAAATGTTCTGGAAGGAAAACCTGGAGATCTCCAGGTCAACAGGTCAAAGGTTAATGAACCTCAGTGTAACTGAGTCTCATTTAACCGAAACAAGAACTGAATTGTTCTGGCTTTGTTCTGCAGCTGCGCGACTGCCTGGAGCCTGAAGTGTACGAGCTGTTCCACAAGAAGCTGACGGAGCACGCGCTCATGAAGGACCCAAAGTTCCTCTGGTGCTGTCATGTGAGTCTCTAGAAACATCCAGAGCTCAAATCTTTCCTCTCTGTGTTCATCAGTCTGAGATCTGCGCCTCCACCTGCAGATTACTGATGCTCACGCCTTCATGACAAACTCAGCTGCAAATGTTCAAAGTTCTTTTAAATTATTTTCCAAAATACAAAAAAATCATTGTTCCGGCAAAAATACAAAATCTTACCACATATTTTTGGTCTAGTTTTATAGTGCAAATATCTTGAAATAAGAAAAAACAAACTCATAAGTAACTTTTCAGCAAAATAAAGTTAAGTAAATAATTCATTAATGTTGACAAAAACTTTTGTTCCATTGGTAGATTTTTCCACATGTAGCACGGGAAAAATGTCTCTCAATAAAATGTCTCTCAATAAAAAGTCTCTCAATAATCCTCTGTCAATACTTTTTGTCAATATTAAGGAATTGCTGACTTAAAACAAGCACCTATTTCTTAGTTTTGTCTCATTTCAGGTGAACTAGGATATTTTCTCTAGAAACTTGACTAAAATTACTTAGTTTTGCTGTTTTGTTTTTATTAAAAACTAAATCTTTTGATTTAAACAGCTGCACATTTCTTCCCGTTTACTGAACAACTGAGTGAGACTATAGTTTATCTTAATTTAGTTTAACTGTCACACAGTTCTGGTGCTAAAAAGCAGGGGGCGCTGTGGTACTGTGTGGCCACAGCAGGTCCATAATGCCCTGAGGAGGTGAAAAAGCACAAATATTTTATAAAAATCTACTTGGATCCTTTTGTTATGAAACAAGTTCATGTCCAATTGCATATTTTGTCAATATTTAATAAGATTGCTGATTGAAATGCATTGAATAACTTCCTACTGTGCACAAAATTAACCATTTTATAAAAAGTCAGACTACCAGTTTAATCAGCTAATTTGTTTTACTTCAAATATCTTTATCAATCGGGGGGAGGATCAGGTTAAACGTTATACAGAACCGCCTGCAAATAGTTTAAATCCATGATGAATCCAAATCCAAAAGGCTCATAACTGATGATTTTAATATTCTGTAATGACCTTTAACCTTACTGAGATCAAAACCATTATCAGAAGTAATTAAAATGAACAAAACTTTCTTCTTCACAGCCTTTCATAAGCATAATTAAATTACCCTGACCTGATGTAACTCTGGGAGCAAACATTTCAAAACAGTATGGGAACAAAGTCCATACCAGGTGTGGGGCTGAATCACCAAAGTGTTCAGGTCAGAGGTCAAGTAGTTCCAGGTAATATTTACATACACAAAAAGGAGCAGATATGACCTTCTATAAAGAGAAAGGGAAAAAACAAAAGATCTTATTAGTAGTTCCATTGGCAGATTAACTTATAATGAGACATTTTCCCATGTAATAATTTATCTACCAATGAAATTAGAACTTTTTCATCAATATTAAGAAATTATGCCTCTATATTGTGCTGTTAGTCTTATTTCAAGTCTAAGATATTTGCACTAAAAACTAGACCAAAATTACTTGGTAAGATTTTGTTTTTTGTTTTTGAAGTGAGGTAACTAGTAATAAATCAAAGAGCACAATGATAGTACAGCAGATTCTGTTTGATTTGGGACTAAAAGTGCAACATTTGCTACATTTCTGGCTGCTGTGGTTCTTTCTCTCTGCTCTGAGTGAAACCAAAAAAACGCTTTGAGCAACCTGTTCCCCTCCTCACCTGAGGGGGCGCTGCACTAGAGGAAACAACACAAAAACCCCTGAAGAAGACACTGAGCGCAACTTCCTGTTTCACGAAATGTAAACAAAAATGGAGAGGCGTCAGATTTGAGTGTTTGGAGGATTTCACTATAGTCTTTAGTAAAAGACCAAGAGACATTTCTCCCATTAGTGCTAGAGTAGTACTTGATTGTATTTACGCAGAATTCCTTTGTGCCATAATCTGTTTCCTTTGGTACAGTCTGCGCTTTAAAAAAATAAAAAATAAATAAATAAATAAAAAGACACTGTTGAGGAATATAATTATGTTAATAGTTAAAATTAACACCCAGCCGTTATTTTGACAGTAAGTTAATGTTTTTTTAGTGTCTGGACAATGAGCCGATTCAAAAACCCCTGGAATGTCACATCACAAAAGAGCAGGCACTGCCGTTACCTAGCAACCCCAGCAAACAGCAGGCACTGCCGTTACCTAGCAACCCCAGCAGAATTCCGCCCCTTACCTAGCAACCCCAGCAGAATTCCGCCCGTTACCTAGCAACCCCAGCAGAATTCCGCCCATTACCTAGCAACCCCAGCAGAATTCCGCCCGTTACCTAGCAACCCAGGTGGAGCTTCAGCATGTTTGGTCAGCTGATTTTACTACTGTGTGCATTGCGCTGTACATTGGCTGCTGGAAAAGACAAGAGTTTTGTTGTTGACTTACCATCCAGGAGCCATTTGCTGCATTTCTTGTTGGTTGCACATGAGGTTCTACTTCTGCTTTTCAAAGATGTACGCTTGTATAATTGCTCATCCATTTTGCGAGTGTAAACGTGGCCACCAGCAGCTTACTTGGATTTAAAGTGACAAGACGCCCTAAAATAAAATAGGCAGAACTGAACAGACCAAAAACGTATCATTTTGTGCAGAAATTGTGTTGAGCATGTTTTGTATAGGCCATAGACCGATCCTAACCTGTTCAAGGAAGTTCTCTGTTACTAAAACTAAATGAAATAGCAAATAGGACACAGTTTTAACACAAACTTACAATAAAATCAAACAAAAATTAGAAGACAAGCAGAACATTTCACTCCCTTTTTTTCCCCCTCAGTGCACCTCCGGCTTTATCAACGATGGAAACCAGCTGAAGGTCACCTGCCCATCCTGCCGCAAGAGCTTCTGCGCTCAGTGCAAGAAACCGGTGAGTCTGACCTCTGCAGGAATGTGTGTGGGAGTCGCTCGTCCTCCTTCAGCGCAGATAAACATCTGAGGAAGCGCCCCCGCTCAGCTGCTGTGCCTCTGTTCCAGTGGGAGCCTCAGCACCAGGACGTTTCCTGTGAGCAGTTCCAGCTGTGGAAGCGGGAGAACGACCCGGAGTACCAGAGGCAAGGCCTGGCCGGCTACCTGAGGGACAACGGCATCAGTAAGTACGACCCGCTGCACCAGCCAGCAAGAAAGCGGCAATTATCTTGAAGAAAAACATTCATTTAGTCTACAAAGTTCAAATATCATGAAACTCATATACAACATAGATTTACAGAAATGTAATTTTTTTCCTTCCACTCAACTTTCTGGGAATATACTTGGATACAGCATTCTGTGAATAACTAGCTTCTTTAGCAATGACTTTTTGTGTCTTCCCCATGATGCTGTCACAAGAAAAACACCAATTCAATCTACAGGTTCAGCTCAAAAATTTTAAATATCACAAAACTCATATTTTAGAGATTTATTACACATATTTTTAGATTTTCTTTCTTTCTTTCTAATTATTTGTACCTCAGAAAATTAGAATATTGCATAAGATCAATAAAAAAGTATTTTAAACACAAATGCCAGGATTTAAAAAGTGTAAATTTTCCTCCAATACTTTTTCCTTCCACTCAACTTTCTGGGAATATGCTTGGATACAGTACTGTGAATAACCAGCTTCTTTAGCACAGAAGCTAAGAATAACATTTCCCGTGTCTCCTATGGGACTCCAAGTTAGTTTTGTCTTTTTAAAAGTTAACTAAGATATTTAAACTAGCAGCTAAACCAGAACTAGTTGGAGATATTTTGTGTTTTTCCCAGTTAAAGCATTCCTTCTTCTGATCTGACCAGTGTGTGTTTTTCTTGCAGCCTGTCCGGAGTGTAAGTTCCAGTATGCGCTGACCAAAGGCGGCTGCATGCACTTCACCTGCTCCCAGTGCCGCCACCAGTTCTGCAGCGGCTGCAACAACCCGTACTACAAGGTGGGTTCCCATGACGACGCACCAGTCGGGGTGGGGTTAGCGACGCGGCGTCTGGTCCCAGTGTTCCCAGTATGTTGGTGTTTGTTCCTCCTGCAGATGGAGTGTAAGATTCCTCAGTGTAAATTCACTGGCCTGCACGCCCACCACCCCAGAGACTGTCTGTTCTACCTTCGGGACTGGGATGCTGACCGGCTGCAGGCCCTGCTGCAGGTAACTGGTTCTGCAGCTCTGAACTGGGAGGAATGGGGAAACAGAAGCTTTTCCTCCGGAACACGTCTAGGCTGCTCATGTGAGATCGAAGATTTGAAGCAGAGTTCATCTCTGAGTTCATGGAGATGCTAAACTGGGATTAGCATCTCCCAGTTTAGTAGCTCTTTTTATACCATCGTCGTCTTTCCTTTCATCTTTTATCCTTTTTGTTTTCCTGTTTCATTGTTGTTTTCTTTTCATTTCCATTTTAGTTTTCCTTTTTCTTATTTTCTCACTAAATAATTAAAATTGAAAAAAAAAAATTTTTCTTCCTTTTTCTTATTTTATTTCTCTGCCTCTTGTTGTTTTTTTAGCTGAAACATTGAAGTTATTCACATCAGGAGTTGATTTAAAATCAGTTCAGTTTAATTAAAAAGTGATTTAATTTCCTGTCTTGTTTCCCACCAGAGGAGCGGCGTGGCCTTCAACACGGATCCTTCCAATGAAACCCCAACCGGTGAGTGTCGTCCGGTTCTGCTGTGGAAATGATTTGGACCTCCTGGAGTTTCTTAACGCTCCGGTCTCTGTGCCGCAGACGCCTGCGGCGTGATGGAGCAGAAGGACGAAGGCGGCCAGCCGGCCGACTCGCCGTGCGGCCTCCAGACCCAGCCGGGCCAGGCCGGGCTCTGCATGTGAGTCAGCAGAACCGGACTGAACCTCTGGACGGTTCCTGCTTGTCGGGTCGAACCCAGAGGTTCTGCAGCGAAGTGAAGCTGCTCTTCCTCCTGACACTGATTTTGGTTTTTAGTTATTTAATAAAAGTGTTTAGGAAAAAGAAAACGGAGAAATCTGAACATATTTGGGTCAAAAGAACAACTGACTGTCCGACGGGGTTGATCCATCCATCCATCCATCCATCCATCCATCCATCCATCCATCCATCCATCCATCCATCCATCCATCCATCCATCCATCCATCCATCCATCCATCCATCCATCCATCCATCCATCCATCCATCCATCCATCCATCCATCCATCCATCCATCCATCCATCCATCCATCCATCCATCCCTCCCTTCCTCCCTCCCCCCCAGGTGTCACTGAAGCCCTGCAGCAGCTCTGACTGAACCCCTCTGAGTCTCAGGTTGTTTTTCCTGCAGGAAACACTACAGGGAGTACCTGGTGAGCCTGATAAACGACCACTCTCTGGACCCGGCGGTTCTCTACGAGCCCCAGGAGCTGGTAGTGGCCTGCCAGAGATACCTGGGCGACCTCAAGAAAGGAGACGGGGAGGACGACAACGCGTTCAGCGTCCGCCTGCTGAAGGTTCGGCCCAGACAGGATTAAACTCACCTGCTCTAATAAACCCGGAGACGCTGCTAATCCAACTGTTCTGTTTCCGCTTTGCAGAAACTGATGGAGGTTCCTCTTGGAGAAAAAGTTCCTCGAAGCAAATAAACTGAAGAAATCCCTGCCTGCAAAAAACTCTTACCAAGTATCTTTACCTGGTTTCTAGGGCAGAGAACGTCAACATGTGGGAGCCTGTTTTCAGTCAGACGTTGATATGGATGAAAGAGTTCTAGATATACTGGCAGATAAATTCACCTGTAACAAAATATTTTCCTATAACTTATATAGAACCAGAACTTTTCACAGTATTAAGGAATTATTCACTTAAAACAAGCTCCTGCATTTTGCTGATTAATCAGTTTTGTTTTATTCCAAGATATTTGCTCTAGAAACTAGAATAAAAATATTTGGTGGGATTTTGGATTTTTGCAGTGTTGACATCTGGTTGATTCTTCCATAGAAATCATATATTTATAACCATATATTTCTTGTTGTTTTTTTTGGTGAAGCACAATCTATCTTAAAATTTCCTGCACATTTTCTCTTGCTTTGTGCATTTTAATTGGATTTACTTAAAAAGTTTAATCTGAAGTTATTCACTGTGTATGTTGTTGTGCAGGAATCTGACAGTTTTATTTCTTAAACTTGAACGAAGCTGGATGAGGGGAAACAAATGAAAACATTATGTTATTTTGATTAGATTTTGGTGCGGATGTTAAATTTTTCTTCTTGTTTGGTGTTCACATGATGACATCACATCTAAAACCAGATCAATAAATGGTTCAAAAGGGAAAAATTGAGGAAATTCTCATTTTTATTTACCGCTTCTTTCTTTGTTATTGGAAGTGTGAGGAAAAATGAAACGTGTCATTTTTTGCAGGCCTTGGTAAAGACGAATTTAACTGAATAAAGCCGTACAGTAACTGAGGCGTAACGCTGTGCAGCCAGACGCATTACAGTCATTAGTAAACAGACTCTCCACCCCCTGCATTTCTGCCAGATGATGCAGCAGTTCTGGAGAAAAGCTGTGCATATTGCAAACAGCTGGGCGTTCTCCATTAAAGGAAGAGACCAAAACGACCCACAACACAAATATTACAGCACCCATGAGTTGTATTTGACAAAACAATTTCGGATTAGTCTCCGAAATCATTTTAAAATATTAGCTTTTATGCTTGAAGTCATTGTCTTTGTGTGTTAGCAAAGGTTACCTTAACTAAACAACTCACTTTGCCGTTTCTATCCACGGAAACTGAATCCTGGATTAAGTCTAATCCCTCCGATTGGGACATGTGAAGAAAAGCAGAGAGATCTGAGTCCTGTGTGCTGCCAACGCCCATCACAGAGGACCAGGATCCAAAAAGCCTAAGTCAATAAACCCTTAAAAATGAATAAAACCCCATCTGTTGCTTCCTTAACAGGTTTTCTAAAAACTTAAGCAGATGATACTCAAAGTTACTTAAGAAAAACATTGACACTAGTGGCAAACCAACAGTCAAGACGATGTATTTTAACTAACAACTGATCAAATTCAGAGGTGTTAGGTACAGAAACCAACAAACTAACCAAGATCAAGTATAAAAATGAGATCAAAAGAGATCCAGCATGTATAAGAGAAAATGTTGACTTTAGAACCATTATCTGTATTTACTAACTTTAAAGCCTCAGAAACATGCTCTGTATTCATGCTGGTTATATAAGAACATTAAATAGTTTATCCAACTCAACTATAAAATACATCATTTACACACAAACTGATGTTTTCAAGCATCTATTACTGCTTATTATGATTATTTTTCATTTTTAGAATTAGAGAATTACAGCAGGCTAATAAAATAAACCTTTTTAACACTGAAATGTTTAGATTTTATGACAAGTCTTATTGGGGGCATATTTGAATTTACTGAACATGTAAATATTCATGTCAAATAAAAACAGCAGGATATACTACTCATAAATCATTGTATTAGCTAATAAAAAGTCTCAGGAATGTAGAATAAAGTGTTGCAGTGTGGATAATTAGATGTAATTATTTAGTCTTAACTTGAACTAAAGCACGAATATACATTAAAACAAGCTGCAGTTTCTTTTAGGATAAAAAAACATCGGGTTGTTTTTGTTATGTAAGCTGCAGACTGAGCGGTGTTTTCTGTCGCCCCCTGGCGGTGGAGGCGCGGCGTGTTTCTGCAAAGTCACGTGATTTCGAGGAAACGGGCAGCTGGGCTGAGAGGAGCGAAGCTCTGCTGCTCCGTCACTCAGTCTGCAAGGCGCCGCTGAGGAAACATAACCAAGGTAAACGAAACTTAAACCTACTTCCTCCATTTTGACACTTTAGCTTCTATTTCTGACTTTATAAAGTCCTCAGAACCGCAGCGGAGGGCTCGCTTCTGATATTTTATATCAGCAAAACTCGGCTCTGTTTGAAGGCTGTCAGATTTTTTAAAAAGAAAAACAACTTTTAGTTGTTAACGCGGCTCATTTCTGTGTCATAAATCAAATGTATTCTTCTTTTACTTATTTTTTCAGTCAGTTATTTATTAAAATGCACCTGTAGAGCGAGATTAGCTCATGTCATTAATGTGCCACTTATTATTTTATGTTGTTTATGTATTTCAGTCGTTTTAAAGGGGAATCATGGCAGCAGGAAGGATGAGATCCACCCGCAGACTTCGCTCATGGATAGTGGATCAGGTGTGTGTGTGTGTGTGTGCTTGTGTGTGTGTGTGTGTGTGTGTGTGTGTGTTTATGTCGTGAAGGGTGGAAAGAGGGGCAAAAAGGGAGGGGAAAGCAGATAAGAGTCCTAATAACTGTCTCGTTTTTGAGGTCATATAAATATCAACCGGAAGTCTTAATTTTCAGAAGTTAAAATGAATTAGTTCTCTTCTTAAGTTATTAAAACTGACTTTAACTAAAATACCACCTGCTGAAATTTTAATGAGATGCTTTTATGTGACCGAAATCTGTTTTTTAGAACCAGAAATCTGTCACAGAAACTAGGTTTGAGGTTTGGTCGGTTTATTTGTTATTGTAAACAAGTTGTGTGAGCCAGATTAGACATCTATGAATACCTGTGAATTGTTTTAATGCATTATCTTACATGTCTATCTGATTTTTCTCTTGCAATTGAACGAGACAAAAAAAAAGACAAACTTGGTCAAACTTGCGTGACTTTGTATTGTAAATTTCCACCCAAAAACTCAAGAGATTTCTAGATTAATTCAACAAATTTAGGAGAAAAAGATCAAACTCTATGCTGTAGTTAAAAAGTTGTAAATTTACATGAAAGAAATTATAATTTGCCATAATAGTTACAATCTATCCTTTAGAAAAACATCCAGATGCTCCTAATTTACCTCCTCAATATAGGTTTTCTGGTAAAACTAAAAAATACAAAGTATTTTAAAAAATTACATTTTGAGAAGTTGAAATAAGATGACAATAAAGTCATAACAAGATGGGAATAAAGTCAATATGAGAATAAAGTCGTAAGAAAATAAAGTCGAAATAATAAGAGAACAAAGTTGTAGTATTACAAGAATTAAGCCGTAATATTGTGACTTCATTCTTGTAATACTACAATTTTATTCTCATAATTTTATTACTTTATCTCATTTTGTTTATTTCTTTAAATGTTCTTAGCCTGGCCCTAATACTGTTGTGTTCTGGCATTTTTTATTTTGTTTTATGCAAATTTATGACTTTCAATGTCAGAGAAAATCTTTGTTTTGATATTTAACTTTTTCTTGTTAAATTTTTTATGTAAACATGTGAAATGAATCTAAACATTTCCAAGTTTTTGCCAGAAATTTACTCAGGTTGAACAAACTTTCTGCTATTTTCTTTTTGTTTTGTCAAATTGCAAGATAAAAATCGGATACATTTGTAAAATAATAGCCTTATAATAGCCCACAGAAATTAAATCGGTTGAGGCAACTGACACTTTGTGCAGTTCCAACAGGATAATGATGTGAAACCCATTTCAAATCTGGTCTAATAGGATAAAGCTAGCTAACTGGAAGCTCATTCCAGTTCAAATGAACGGACGTTGCTCCAAATCTTAGTCTAATCCTTGAAACATTTAGTTGTTATATTAAAAAACCACATTGCAGTGATGGAGTAACTCCAGCTGTTTATTGTGACGCTCAGATTCTATTTGGTCCGTTCGGAGCTGGCGATCTCTATCGAACCGTTAGCAGGCGTTAGCCCAGGGCAGCGGTTTGGTTTCGCCAAATGGAGGAACTTCCTGTTGGTGTTGAAACGTTGCTGGAAACCAAACGTTGGTGTTTGTCGTGTGACAGGTGAGCAGCGGGAAGTATCCAGGTGTGATGTGGGACGACGAGGCCAAAACGATGTTCAGGATCCCATGGAAACACGCAGGGAAACACGACTTCCGTGAGGACGAGGACGCAGCGCTCTTCAAGGTCAGAGGTCGCCTGATGCTTTGTGACTTTGGATTTTAGTTTACAGGATGAGCGGGACTGGATCAGAACCCGGTGACTGGACCGGATCAGAACCAGGTGATCAGACTGGAACAGAGCACGGTGACCAGACTGGACCGAGTTTGGAAAATATTTCTGTTTTCAGATTGAATTTAAAGTCTGACATCCATCCATCAGCCTATCGTTCATTAATCTGTTCATCCGTACATACATACATCCGTCAATCCATTCATCCAACATCCATCCACTCATCTGTTCATCCATCTAGTTATCTATCTATCCATCCACCCAACATCCAATCATTCATCCATCCATCCATCATCTGTCTGTTCATCTATCCGTCTGGTTTTTCCTCCACCCATCCATCCGTCCTTCCATTTGTTCATCCATCCAACATGTATCCATTTTTTAATGTATCTGTTTTTCATCCGTCCATCCCTCCCTCCATGGTAACGCTGGTTCCCCTGGTTCTGCAGGCCTGGGCCGAGTTCAAAGGGAAGCTGGCGAACGGAGAGAAGAATCCTGCGGCGTGGAAGACGCGTCTTCGCTGCGCTCTCAACAAGAGCCCCGAGTTCAAGGAGGTGATGGAGCGCGCCCAGCTGGACATCTCAGAGCCGTACAAGGTGTACCGCCTGGTCCCCATCAGCGAGCAGGGTGAGGCCCACCCGCCGGTTCTGACCCGGTCCAGGCTTTCTGTCTGTCTTGGTTTGGTGAAAACATTGAGCAACACGTTGCACAAACCAATCTATTTTTAGAGCAGAAGCGTTTCTGCAGCGGTTTATCTCTGACAGGAGCGTTTGGTGTTTGTCCAGCAGCTGGTTCTGACTCTGGTTCTGGACCAGATAAAACTCCAGCTGCTGATTCTTCAGGTCAGACTGGTGAACTTTCACACACATTCAGCAGACAGAGCGAGGGTTTTATTTAGAGCAGGAACCAGGAAACCGAGCGCGATTTCTCTGAGGTTTTCACTGCGATTTGTTGGCGGACGAAGTGGCTTTAGGTGTTGAGACGCCTGCTGGCGCGAAGATTCAAGAGGAAATGGAGCTGATGCTCCACGTTACCTTGATTTGAATATCTGGAAACTTTTATTTTCAAATCTACTTCTTGTTTTCCCGACAGGAAGCCACTGTTCAGTCAAACATCAGTCAGAAGTCACAGTAAAAAAGTCACAAACAAAAACATTCAACAACAGAATCATAGTGATGCTTTGGATAGGAAGGATTTACAGTAGCAGTCAGTACTGCAATCTGTAGAGGCCTCTGACTGAAGACTGTTGCTTTATCACCCTCATGACACCGTCAGTTGTTAACCAGCTCTGCTAATCCACCTCATTTGCTTTTGCTCTCCTCTTTAATGCTGCATTCCATTTGTAGTTGCAACTCGGAAATTCCAGCTTCTGAGTCGGGAAAAATCAGTATCCAATATGGCCGCTCCTCGCAGCAACAGCAGTATAAGGGTGTCTAAAATCAATTTTACATGTAGCACCTGCAACTCTAAGCTGAAAAAATGAAACATGGCGAAAAGTACGGCTTGAAACGATGATCGTAAGATGAACAGTGGCCACTTGGGCAGCGCCATTTTGAAACCAGACTACGTTAACTGGACCACTGTTAACTCGGGTTTGACGTCGATTTGACCTCTGAGTCAGCGAAAGCCTCATAACTATCCTGACATGCTAGCAGCTCCATAACATGTCCTGGATGACACCATCAGCTCTGCTAATCCACCTCATTTGCTTTTGCCACTCCTCTTTAAATCTCTGTATGGTTAGAAAGATGTTAGAGTAGGGGATATCTCTCTCTCTGCATCCTTTTCACCTCCACTGGGGTCATAGTTCAGGTGTTATTTGAGCTTTCGAGAAGCTTTATTCTGCACAGAGAACTAGCCAAAGGCCGCCTTAGAAAGAGGAAGTATGAAGCAGTTAAACATGATGATGACAGCAGGGGTGTAAAATGAAGAGCTTCACTGGGATCTAACTTCAGGAGACGCATTGAACATTAATATTTCATCAGTAATAAAGTTATTATGCTTATCATGTCAGCTGTAAAGCAGGGAAACGTCGTCGACCTCCATATTTACAGAAACGTTTACCTCTCCTGTTTGGGATCATTCATGCTAATGAGCTTCCAGTTTGTTTACGTTTTACTATGGAAACCAGAACACGAGTATTTACATGTCAGCTGCTTTCTGATCCACTTCTGACCAGGAAGGTCAGACTTTGAGGGATCGTTTGATCACATTTTTATTCTCAACTTTGAGTAATTCTTTGTTTTTAAGCAGATTTTTAAATGTTTTTATTTTAAATTAGAAAAGTGATGATATCCAGGGTTCCGACGCACTCTGGGAAAGTCTGACTTTTGATTCAAGTAATTTCAGATCTGGATAAAATGGAAATTGAAAAAAAATTCCTTTATTTTACTTCTTATCTAAAACTTCATTTCCAGTATTATTTTTTTCTTTGTGTCTTTTCTAGTTCCTTTTTTTCTCATTATCCTTCCTAGAGTCCTTTTTCCTTATTGTGTTTCCTTCCTTATTTCCTAGTGTCCTTCCCTCTTCCACTCATTTCATTCTTCTCTTCCCAGGGTTTTTCCTGTTTCCTTCTTATGTCTTTTCCTTCCCTCCTAGAGTTCTCTGCCTTCCTTTTTATGCATCTCCTTTCATCTTTCCTTCCTAGTTACCTTTACCTTCATTTAATGTCCTTTTTCCTCCTGATGTCTTTTCTTTGTTTCCCTTTGTTTCATTTTCCATCCCCTTCCATCTTTCTTTTGCAGTTTACTTTCCCTCCCTTTCCTTCTTGTTTAATTCCCTCCATCCTTTTTTCCTCTTTATTCTTTCCTTCCTAGCTGCCTACAGATGAAACGGAGCTGTGTATTGTGTCGTCTTGTGCAAAAGTCTTGAATCGTTCTTCCCAACTTGTTTTCCTCATCATCATGAGAAAAGTTGTTCTTCAGCCTTTCTGAAGGTTTTTTTTTTTTTTTTGCGTCAACCACCTGATCGTGACAGAGTGTTGTGTAGTTTGCACTTAATAAAAGGCGACACCCCTCAGAAGTTTCGGCTGCTGGCAGTCGGAATATAATCCCTTGGATTAGCGCTGCTGGACGTCAGATTAATCTTCCTCCTCCGGGTTTCCAGGTGTGCTGCTACCTGAGCCGAAGGTCAAAGAGAAGAGCAGCAAGAAGCTGAAGAGGAAGAGCAGCAGCTCGGACTGCCAGGTCAAAAAGATCAAAACTGAAGAGGTCACCTCTCAGCTGGTGAGGTTAACTCTCAGGTCAAAGGTCAAGGTTTCATCTCGCTGATGTCAGGTGGACCACTAACCTTCTGTCCTTGATTCACAGCATGAAGAGCACCAGCAGCAGGACAGTCAGCCGGTCCAGTCAGACGGACCCGCCCAGTGCACCAGTGAGTCCAGACGCTCCATTACAGCCCACAGCATCATGCTGCCACCGCCATGCTCAATAACTAGCTTTATAGAGGAAGGTCTAATCTCTTCTAAACTCTGATGCCTGAGATTCATTTACTAAATATTTTTGTTTATTTTGATGCATTTCTTTAAAAACATTATTCAGAAGGAACTTTTTTTTATCTGTAAAAGCCCCAGTGAGGTTGATATCAAGCTGTTGCTTTGTCTCTGCAGTATTTCAGAGTAACCTTTAACAGAATTATGAGTTTTTTCTGCTTAGTAACTGGTTTATTTCTCATCTTCCTCTCTGCAGCGCTGGATGAGATCAGGCTGGACGTTCGGATCGAGGAGAGTGTCCCGGCCAACACGGGAGGTAACCAAGGAAAAAAGCTGCTGTCTCCATCATGAACCTGCAGCTTTAGCTCCTCCCCCTTTGTTAACTCCGCCCCCTCTCTTTCCAACAGACCAAGACTCCTTCAGCGTGACGGTTCATTATCTTGGCCAGGAGGTGCTCAAACGTCAGATCAGTGGCCCCGATGTCCGCATCCTGTACCTGCCCTCCTCGTCCGTCCCCCCGACTCCTGCCGCCCTGTGCCGCTTCCCTCGCATCCTGCTGCCGGAGCCGCCGTCCACATTGCCGGCGGGCGAGGAGCTGCAGGCGCTGTTCACCCTGCTGCCCTTCATGGCGAAGGGCATCGCGCTGACGTCCACGGCGCAGGGGGTGTACGGCAGGCGGTTCTGCCAGGGCCGGATCTTCTGGACGGGGCCACATACGACCACGCCGGGCCTCCACCGGATGGAGAGGAACATGGAGTCGGTGCTGCTGTTCAGCAAAGACATCTTCAAGCAACGTGAGTCTAAACTTCTGGTTTTTATTTACCCATTGAGCTGCCTGGTACTCGTTTGGCTGAAGGGTGTAGCTGGCTGCATCCTTAAAAAGTCTTAAATTTCTTTTAAAAAACCAGCGAATTGGCTTTAAATTCATTAATGTCATGTTGTAAAAGCAACCTATTGTGCTTCCTTGAACAGGTGAGGATGTACAAAAAAACATTACACTTAAAATGAATCCATTATGGTCTTAAAAAGTCTTAATTTGAGTTGGTGAATAAAACATGATGGAGATTCGTTTGAAGAATATTTCAGGCTCTGCTTTCCTCCACTTCCTGAAACTGACCTGGGAAACTTCATTAGTAGGTAAAGATGAAAACTCAACCTGGTTCTGGTCTGGTGTTTCCTCAGAACTGGACTTTTTCCGAGCCAACGGCGGCGAGCCTCCTCAGTGTAGCTTCACTCTATGTTTTGGAGAAGAGTTCAGCAACACCGAAGATCCGTCTCGAAAGCTGATCATCGCGCAGGTAAACCTCCGAACCGTCAGCAGAGATAAAATAACCGGATACAGAGGCACATTTTGATCATTTTGGTTTTAATGCTACATATTTTTTTTTAAAATTGATCATTTGCAGAAAAAACTACAGTTTTAAAAGATTAAATATACAATATTAAGTCAGACATTTGTGAGAAAAATATGTCAAATTAATGTCAAAGTATTAGTGATCTTGGTGGAAATTTACTCTCCTGACACCATTTTTAACATCTAGAATGACCCTTGTTACCCAAATACAGCATCGTATTTAAGGAATCAATTTCAAATTACTCCTTGAAGTTTAAAGGAATAAATTTGAAATCTAAAGAATCACATTTTTTAAAATATGTTATTTAAAACTACATTTTGTGTTTATGAGCCAAACTTCCTGCCGTTTGTTCCAGTAATCTAATATTAAGTTCAGTTCTGATGGTTTAGCATCAGATTTAATAAAATAAAGCCACTATAATCTAAAAAAATAAATTTTTATGTCCAGTTTTTCTACTGTGAAGCACAAAGTTGAGGTAGTTCCTCTGTAAGGTGGCCTGTGCCTCCTGTGTGCAGGTTTCCCTCCCGTGGGCGGAGCAGCAGGTGGAGAATGCACTCTCCGTCTTCAACACCCTGTCGGTCTTCCGGACCTTGGCCAGCCAGTCTCCGCTGGGAGAAATCACGCTGAACCTCGTCACGGTGCCGTCGCCGTCCTCCGAGCTGGACGCCTGTCAGACCAACTGAGAGTCTCCAAGAAACTCTGAAACATTCCCAGCTTTCAAAATAAGAGCCTCTACTTTCTCTGCACGCAAAAAATAAGACTTTGAAGCACTTAAAAGAAAACTCCGTTGAACTCTGGAGCTGAATCGGTGACGTTTGAGGTTAAAAAAAATGGATTTTCTTCATTTTCTGCGGAGATCGGTGCGTTGGAAACACTACAGGAAAAACCAACAGCGTGGAGATCGATCGTGTGTTTTAGAGAAATTTGAAAATAGCTTCTCTATAAATCAGTTTTTATTGTTCTGTTGGGGCTTAGAGCCCAGACACTCTTTTAAAGGGACCATAAAGTTAAAAACAGGCATGTTTGTCGTACTGTTATCCAATCATAGCATAGATTAATAGTCTTAGCTGCTTGTTATCATCCAGACTGATTATGAAACAGTCTTAAAGCTGAGTTTTAGTTTAAAACACTCGTTTTATTAAATAATAAAGGACTTTCCACTGTGAACTTCATTATTACAGCAGAGATCACAACCAACAGTTTTTCCTTTTTACAATTCCTAAATCTTCCTTCATTCACTGGATTAAATTATGTATCGCGAAAGAGTAAAGCGCAATAACAACCATGGAAGTAAAACTACTGTTTTAGCCTCACAAACACAGATTTCTATTTCATTTTAAGGAAGTTCTAACTTTAGTAGATTATTATTTAAAGGCTGGTTTAAGAAGCTCTACTCAGATTTTATTTTGATAGTTTCTGGCTGTTATGATGCCATGTTCAGGGCATCTGTTCAAGAAAAAATAGTTTTAAAAGTTTGTATTTTAATAATTTGCAGTACCAAGTTAGTTTTTGTTCAGTTTAGATAATAAAAGTTTAAAAATGGCTGTAAAGCAGGCAGTGTAGATTAAAGAAAATAAATAAAATGAGGCCATTGAGGAGAAAGTTTCAGGGGAAAAACTCAAATATTTTGAGTAATTTCATATTAAAGGCTTAAATTTAAAGTATTAAAACAAAGATATTATAATGTCAGAAATTTGTAAGAATACTCTCATATTTTTCAGAATTTTTTTTTTTAATTGGACATTTGTCACAGAAAATGTCGGAAGTCATCTAAGACTGAGGCGGTAAATTTAGGAGACGAACATCTGGATGTTTTCCAGAGCTAAAGGGAAGATCCAGGTTGTTTTCCTGGATCAGAACGTCTCCTGGAGACCCGGTTCTGGTCCAGAAAAAAGCCCAGACCTCATCCTTAAACTCTGGGAAACATCCAGGTGTGAATCTCGTAGACGCAGCGCCTCACAGATGTACAACGTTTTAGAAAATTCCTGACAAATTTGAGTTTTCTTACAAATTTCTGAGTTTGTACATCAAATCGTTTTAATATTGTAAATTTATGCCTTTTATCCTGGAAGATTTTCATTTTACAGCTTTTCAACATCAGAAGTTTTTTCTCATAAATGAGTGAATTAATAAATTTGAGTTTTTTGCAGAAAATCAGCTCCTCCATGGTCTCATTATGTTTATTTTTTTCATCTATAACAGCCCTGATACTCTGTCATATTTATACCAACTATTTATGTGTATTTATATATATTTTTTAAGACTTAAACTGACAGAAAAACAAGGAATTATAGAATTTGAATGTGGGGAAAATTGGAATTATGAAACGGAAAATAGCAAACACTGAAATATAAAAATATTCTAAAAATTCTTAGAATTTTATTTTTTAAATCTGAGAATTTCTTGAATTTGAATGTTAAATTTTCTCATCTGATGTTGGTGTAAAATGTAAATATGGGAATATTGCACTAAAGTTTAGAGCATTTCGTTTGTTGGATTTCATTTAATGGTAGTTTGGGTCGATTTTAAGTTGATTTTCTTTAATTCAAGGTAAGAAAATCTGCAGAAATAAAGAAGGAAACTTCTTGGACCACAACGAGCTTCGAGTTCAGTTTATATCCAATATTTAAAACTGGAACATTTAAGGTTTGTAGAAGTTGAAAACTTGTTACCAATGTAATTAATCACAGTGTAATAATAACAATAATAAAGTACATCCTTTTAAATTAAACGTTTCTATCCAGCAGTTATGAGGAAATCAACCAAATAAAACATATTTTTTTAAACAAACTACCATCATCATCATCATCATCCTGAGTTGGATGAACATTTTGTGACAACAGATAAAGAAAAAAGGCATTTTAGAAATAAAACCATGAGGTGGATTGTTGGAGTTAAATCGTATTTTAAGGTGGATTAGTTAAAAAATAATCCGTTTTTTTTTTTTTAGGTTGGCACGAGATGTAAATCTGTCATTTAAGCTCGTTTGTCTTTGTTCTGTCGATAGTAAAACTTTTCCATGGACTCTGCTGGGTGTGTGTTTGTGTCGGGGGAACCGGGTCGCCGTCAGATGTTTCCGTTGGCCGGCGAGGAAAGCTCGGCGATCTTGGTGTTAAGCGTCTGATTGGTCCAGTCCTTGGTGATGTCATCCAGGTGGCCGTCGAAGTCCACCAGGAGGGCGTGGTCGCCCGACTCCAGCATCTGGCTGGCGATGGCCTGTGTCTCCTCCCACTGCCGCAGCATGATCCTGGACAGGAAGTGACACGAGTCCCTTAGGCTGACGAACAGGAAGCTGCTGCTACTCAAACCAATGGAGTTCAAACTAAATCAGCCATTTTATACATTTATTAATGAAAACTAAAAGGAAACTTGATAAATTGTTTCAGATGAGATTCTAATTTCTCAGATTTATCCGAGTCGGATTAAACTTCCTGACTCCAGATTAATCTCCTCCTGATGCTATATTGACATTTTACTACAAACCAAGACTTTATAAAGTCCCTCACAAACCTAACATCTTTATCAGACAGACCAACACACAGTGGAAAAAAAAATCGTTTTCACAACCCTCAATAAATAAATCTGAAAAGTGTGGCCTGCATTTGTATTCAGCCTCCCGGGTCTTCTGGAGTTTTTCCTCCATCAGATAATTTTTCAGTCTTTAAATCTTCATTTTCAAGCCTTAGCACAGATACTCAGTTGAATTGAGGTTTGGACTTTGACTAGGCCATTCTAATTCATGAATCTGCATTGATGAAAACCAGATGCGTCCAAATGCAATTTAAAAATGATAGAAATTTGTCCCATCCAGCACAGGTGTTTGATCCTGAAGGACTTTTTTTGTAATCAAGGCAAAACTATTACAAACTTTATTTTTTATGATGAAAAATGTAAAATACGACTCAAAGTATTTGTTTTCATAACCAAGCTTTTAACGTAAGTAGATCCAGAGACTTCTAGAGAGCCAAACCCTTTTCTTATTACAGAAAATACTTTTTTTTTTAATAACTAGTTCATTTCATACTTCAATAATGAAAAATCCCTTTTAAGTTTCAGATCTGTTATAAATAACATCCATGTCTGCCTCTGCTGACCTTCACCGTTTCTCTACCTGAGGAATCCCTGACCTCACCAGCGCCCTCTGCTGGCCATTCTAGGTGCTTCAACTCTTTGCAAACTGGATTCTTTTCTCTCCATTTACTGGTTTTCATGTGAACTAAATCACAGATAAATGAGTTAATGTTCCAATTTAAAACATCCTGCAGCTTCCTGGAGACTTAAGACACTTAATATTATTTTTATTTTACATTTCAGTTTCAGGAATTTGTATCTTTTTCTTCATAGATAAATGATGAACTGGCTGTGTTGATTTGAACTCTTCCCACATGACTTCCTAAGTTAAAAAGTTGGTATTTAAACCAAAACTAACTCGTTTTATTCTTTATAACTCCCATACTGTCCCTTATGTCCTCCCTCCCCCTCAGGTCTTACGTGTGTTTGTCCTTCAGAACCCATTTGGAGTCTCTGCGCTCGTACATGACGATCGGAGGAACCCGATCATCTGGAGACATTTTGCTGCCGTCGAGCTTCAGGAAGAAACAGAAACAAACCGACTGCATTAAACCAGCCAACTCTCCCGTTCCATAAACATTGAAAACATTTAATCTCTTCATTAAAACTTGATTTTCTGTCGTCCTCACCATTAATAAGACTGCACTCTCAAACTGCTCGGCGATCTTGTCGGCTATCTTCAGAGCGCACGGCGTCGGGCTGCAAACAGACACCAGACCACTGAAACCGTTTCTGGATCGGCTTCGGTCCTGGAGAAGTTTCTCCCCTTCAGAAACTCACCTGCAGTCTGATGCGCAGGCGTTGGCCTGGTAATATCCAACTATCCTCTGCTGAGTCTGAGCGCACCAGACATCCACCTGGGAGAAGAGAAGAGAGAAAACTGCTGGTTTAGTCATTTTAGACAACATGTCTGCAAAACATCTGAGTAAATTAGCTGATTTATGTTCAGCTTTAGCAGGATTTTAAAACTAAAAATGCCTCATAAACGTGTTGCAGGAAATATTTAACGAAATCAGCAGATTGTTTACAAAAATAAAAGTGGATTAACACTTCACCCACAGTCCACACCTCATTGAAATCTTGAGTGGGCTTTGTAAGCCTGCAACTATTATTTTGATGATAAATCAATTAATAAGATAAAAATACATTCTGCAGATTTTTTATTTAACCACAAGCTTCATCTTTGTGGGAAATTTGATTTTTTTTACTAATATTGCTTTTAAGCTCAGAGCATCCAAGTTTTTTCTTATAAGCATGTGAAATTAATTCATACGTTTTTGGTTGAATTTACTCCTTCATAACCACATTACTGTTATTTTTGTCATCTTCAATGATCTTCAAATACTCTGTCATGTATATATCAACTAATTTAATACTCAAAACTAAGAAAAAAAATAGAAAATTATCAAATTTCAATGTGGGGGTGGAGAAAAAAAATCAGGAGTTGTGAAATGGAGCAACGTAAAACCAATTTTATGTCAATCTGAATTTGGAGTTTTTATATTGCTGAAATAAATTACATTTTAACTTTATTCTCATTTTTACTGAAAACCTTCTCTTTTTTTGGATTTACATCACATCCTGGACCTTTTTGAAAACCGGGCCACGACACCAAACTCCACACCTGCGTGAGGGCCAGTTGCGTGATGGGAGCCAGGGGCAGGTGAGAGTGAAGCAGCGGCACGCAGTCCGTCACGCAAACAGCGCCACCTGCCGAGCTTGAGGACAGCAGCAGTCCATTGATGCTGCAGCGGGGGAACAGGCAGGAGTGCAGGTACATCTTCACATAAGCCCGACAGGAGAGCTCCACCTCACCCATGGTGACCGCTACGGAGGTGCGGGGCGGACAGAAAGACGTTGAAACACCGAAGAACAGTAACACAAACACTTTTCTTATGAACGGCGCCATATTTACCTAGAAACAGACCCAGAAACGTCCCGGTTCGGCTGCGTTTGACAGCCGGATAATTGCCCTGGGAGGTCCTGTGGTTAGCATACAAGCTAAACCGATCCGCTGAATTAGTCTACCTCCAAGTTAGTCTCACTAGAGTAGCGAGATACACGATCAATACCTTAAGCAGTTTAGACCCCAGTTAAATTTCTTACAAAACCCAGAGGTCTGTCTTTTAGCTAACAAGCTGGGGAATGAATGACGTCCAACGACAGTTTCTGGTCCCTCCCACTGGAGTCATATGCATTGTTCCGATTGGTTTAGAGCATAGATTCTGTATTATGATTGGCGTAGAACCGTGCTTCTCCGTTCTTTTTAAGAGCATGTTTACACATCGCAGCACCGTGCGCCCCCTAACGGAGCGGAGGAAGGCCCTTTGACAAAAGTGAATGAGTATCTAGAAAAATGTTTCTAGATGTTTTAGTGGAGCATTACACTCCATTAAAATCTGGATACTCAACCCACTAACTTAACAAAAAAAAAAAAAGACAAGTCATGTTAGAAACGTGTCACTGGATGCGCTCCATTTTCTTATATGTACTGCAAGTACTAGTTAAAATAAAATATCCACTTAATTTTGAAACATGAATTGCAGGTAGATTGAATATATGCACAGGGTTAATCCCAATATCACTGCCATTTGAAAAACTACCCTTACGTGAACCTCTTGGTTTAAAAAGAAAAAGACTAATGCATAGTTTTGTGAAAAATCTGCATGACTGGTTCTGCTTTAGAGGTGCTTCTGGGACAGCCTTGGTTGGTTGTTTGGGATATAAGGTTCCTGTGGCCATTTAACCAAATCACCACACTGCCTAGCCAAATAGCACTTCTGTGAGTGTTTTGGTACATTGTGTCCCTGGGGAAGTGTAGTCTCCATTTTACCCTCAATGTTGTAGAAACACCTGGAACATGCAAAGTTCCAGTCAAGTTTTTAATACCATATCAGCACAGTAAAGCTTAGCAGTTGAAAATTAGTCTATAGAGTTTTGCAGGCAGGTTTTCACTTATGAAATCATAATCAAAAAACCCCCAATAAGATTAGAGACACTTTAAGACAAAAAAAAGAAAACATAAGTTTTGTAACGAGTCCTTTATTGACAGAGGTGAATAATTTGGTGTAATTACTTCTGGACCTAAAACAAAAAAAAAAAAAAAAGTTAATTAGTCAAGACTGTAAAAAGTTGAAGTTCCTCTTCATAAAATTACCAACCTTCTGAAGTGCTCTAGATGCAGGGTTTTGATTGCAGAAACGGCCATTTGCTATAGCATCTTGGACTCTTGGGTGGCTCTCCATGATGAAGGGGCTCTTTAGGAACCTTGCCAGACTCCAAGGTTTGGAAAAAAGGCATTAGGCTATGGTTGACTGGAGCCTCTGTAGGATGCCTGGGCTTAACAGGGAATGTTTGTGGCCTACAAACACTAAAGGGACTCCCCACTGAACAAGGAGGCTTACTAGGAAGCTGTGGTGGTTGGGCCCGAGATACTGGCCCTCCTATTGGATACTTTGGCTCAACAGGAAGTACTGGTTGGTCAAACAGAGGGACTGGCCCTCCAAATGGATACTTGGGCTCCACAGGAAGCACTGGTGGGTTGGATTGAAGAACTGGACCTCCTATTGGGTACTTGGGTTCAATAGGAAGCACTGGTGGGTTGGACTGGGGGACTAGAAATCCAAATGGGTAGACTGGCGCAACAGGAAGCCCTGGTAGGTTGGATGGAAGGGCTGGACCTCCTATTGGGTACTTTGGTTCAATGGGATAAGCTGGTGGCCAGCAAGAACCTGATCGTCCTCCACTTGAACAAGGAGGCCTTCTAGGAAACCGTGGTGGCTTGACTGAAGAGACTGGACCTTCAATTGGGTACTTTGGCTCAACAGGAAGCATTGGTGGATTGAAGGGAGGGATTGGAAATCCTGTTTGGTACTTGGGCTCAACAGGAAGCGTTGGTGGGTTTAAGGGAGGGATTTTAAATCCTACTGGGTACTCTGGGGCAATTGGAAACATTAACGGGTAGAACAGCTGGCCTGGATGGCCTATTGAGTACTTCGGCTCAACAGGTAGCATTGGTGGGTTGGACGAGGGGGCTAGAAGTCTGAATGGGTACTCTGGCACAATAGGAAGTGCTGGTGGGTTGGACAGAAGGACTGGACCTCCTATTGGGTACCTTGGCTCAACAGGGAATATTGGTGACCTGCAAGAACCTGCTTGACAAGGAGGCTCTCTAGGAAACTGTGGTGGCTTAAACAGAGGGACTGCACCTCCGATTGGGAACTTCGGCTCAGTAGGCAGGTGAGGTTTACTACTGCCCTGTTCCTGGTGAGGGGTAAAGAAACCATGGAAACCTCTTGGAAACCATGGGGCATAGCGTTGCACATCTGGCAGTTTGTGTGGTTTGTTTGGACCCCAAGTTAGAATCCCAGCCTCAGGCTTTGAAGGCACATATGAAGCTGTTGAAAAGCAGACTCAAGTTGAGTTTTTGTTTCAATATATATTGAAAATTACACAAGTCAACCTTACCTTTTACTTTACATATCTGCAATGCCAGTAAGGAGACCACCACCAGCCTAGGAATAAAAAAAAGTTGAATAAAAACTGTTTAATGAGTAAAAAACATTCAACTTACTCTACAGTTTGACATACCTGAACAGAAAAGCCATAATGTCAACCTAAGTTGACAGCAAGCAGTTACTTGTGTACTGCTGCTGCTTAATTTTTATACCTCCCCCACCAATTCTGTTTTGGTAAATGAAAACAGGTGTCAGTAGTTGAAGGCTGGTGTGGCCAATTATCTTACAAGAGAAGTGCTTCCTGCATGGGGAAGCCATACAGGGACTTTTTTTTAGGTGGAAAACAGCACCTATCAACAAAGTTTAGGAAATTTGTCAATTTTTTTCTCCAGAACACTAGAGAGTCACTTTACATACATGATACATTTATTGTGAAACATAAATGAGAGACTACACAGATTTAGATCAAGATCACCCTTTGTGGGGTCAATGGACGGAATCACAAAGTTTAATGGCTAAAAATATATTATATATTAAGACTTAATACACATCTATAGCTTTGAAATTGGTAATACACGAGATTACTTAGTTCTGGTTTCAATCAAAGCTTATTTGATCAACAGGCAACAATGTGTGATGATAAGAAAAGATTGTTCAAAACAGTTGGGCACTACTTGTAGTCTCCTCCAGGGGTCAGGATTGAGACCAATAGATTTCATTCTTTCAACAGATATTTAAGGAGACAGCTTACAGCAGCTTTTAAAAGTAAACACTCAAAACTTTATTAAAATTAATTTATTGAAATATATGCATGTCATTTGGTGACAATAGTAATGAATACATAAATATAAAATAATTATGAAACTGACATTATATATATTATATATAAACAGCATTTAAGCTGTTTTTAAACTTAAATGCTTAAAAGCAGTCCAATCGGATTGAGTTGTGATTTAGCTTGGTGGGTCGTTTTTGTAGCTAGCTTAGTCACAGACTTAACTAACGGCCGTTTTCACGAAGAACTACAACTCCCATGAGCAAAATCCTTAAGCAAGGCGTACATGACTTCCGACATGAGCATTTCAAAATAAAACGTAGAGACGTTCTCTCCATCATGAAAAATATCACTTTGAGTGCCATTTTGTGCTTTTATTTTAAAATCGGGGTCATTCCTCCGCGTTTCGTCGATCCCTGACAGAGTCTCCCACCCGCTCCGCTCCCTCCTCCCCAACCGTTGGCGACCTGACAGCGGGCAGTGCCGTATGATTCTCCCGGGCAGGTTCACTCCTCCTCCTTCTGCGCGATGAGGCTCCGTTTGGCCGGGGCCGTGCTGCTGGCGGCGGCTGCCTACTACGTGTACCTGCCGCTACCGAGCGGCGTGAGCGAGCCGTGGAAACTGATGCTGCTGGACGCGCTGTTCCGGAGCTTCATGCGGGCGGTGAGTGGCAGAATGATGCGCTGAATGTGGAGGAACACCGGCGGACAGGTAGCGATCCACCGCAGCCGGGATCAATTTTACAGGTTAAAGCCGCGCAGGGCAAGTAAACACCTGCTTGTGGGTTTAAATAATAAATCACTAATGTGATTTTCACTGAGCTGAGCTGTCTAAATCAAGTTTTGAAGAGATTAAAATAGAATCGCATAGGAAAATACAAAATAAGAGCAACAAAAAACCCTAACCTAAAATAGTACATAAATTGTGGGGGGGATTTTGTTTCATATTTGTGCACACATTTTCTTTATTAAAGCATATGGAGATCTCTGGTTTTTCTGGCCTGTTTATGTGTTTCAATACAACTTTGATTGGTGTTTTTTGCAATGTGGAAAGTATTTTAACACCAAGGTAACCAAACCTAAACACCTGTACGTTTCATTTCAGTTATTTTTACAGCTACAACTGGTTTTGTTGTTACATAATTATTTAATTTGTAGTTTCTCGTGTGAAAAATCTAAATCTTTAATTAAGATGATTGAATGTTTAGACCGTGCAGAAATGCTTTTAGTGTTTTAAACACTGAACCATGTGGAAATAAATGTAACACATGTTGGCTTGTGGATTCTTGACTCCAGCAGAAACATTGTGATCGTCTTAATGTTCAATTCTGTCTCTAATCTGAGTCCATTTTTTACTGAGCTGAAATTAAAGTGCATGAAATGACTAGCTGATTATGCATTTTACAAACTGACAGAGATGCAAATATTTATTTTAGATGCATTTTATAACAATCAAAAAAGCCAAATTTCACACTGTTTAAGCTGCTGGTCAAAGAGGAACTGTGTCAACTGAGTGGTGCATCCTAATAAAAATGATGAATAAAAACCTCAAATTCAAATTGTTGTCAATGCATCAGATAATTATTCATTTCTATGTTCGTCAGTTAAATTTTTTATTGGGGAAAATTTCCATGAGGTCCAAACAGAAAGCACAGAATGCTGCAACAACGTGAAAAACTCCTCCGACCGCATTACTGACGGTAACCTGCCTCCACAGACGGTAACCTAATGCCTTTCAGCAGACGATGCTGCGCCTTGGTCTTTGTAAAGAGCAACACGTTTTTCCTGTGTTTGGAGGACAGGTTTGGCACCCTGCTCAATGAGTTCACCCCGTTACTCAACAGAGGGGTCAAAAGGTTTCACGCAGGTTTCACATCCATTGTGTTTCTATAAATTAAGATATCAGTAAAAGCTTATTTAGTTTTAATTAAGTTATAAATGTATTCATTTCAGTGCAAAAAGTGAAACTCATGTGGATTTGTTCCTAACACAGTGATTATTTCGGATTATCTGGAACTATATTTCTAACCAGATTTTAAAATGTCGCAAAAAAGAAAATACAAATTAGGCTCTTTTTTTTTTTTTTTTACATTTTCTGGTTTGAAGTGAATCAACCAGGCTATGTAAAGCATAATTTTGTCATATTTTGGCTGTAAAAGTAAAAGAATAATTAAAAATGTCAAAATTTTTACAAGTTCTGTGCCTCTGGTAAGGCACAGATCAACTAGTGGAATTCGCTACGTCAGAACTTCTTCAGCAAATGCCCCCTTTTGGGCATTAACTCTTTTTCGGAAAAGCCAAAAAACCGAGTGTAAAAATGTTTTTATGAAATTGAGAAATTTTGCCATTAGCTTTATCTAATGCTGTACTGAAGAGTACGCTTAAAAAGACAACAAAAACGCGGTTTATGGGGGTTTAGTCTATCGTCTGCAATCTGGAGTTTGAAGCTATTCACTCTTAAATGGGTATTTGTGCCACCGTTTTTCCTTCCACTCAACTTTCATTGTATATATTTGAATCTTACATCATTGATCTGTTGTGAACACGGCTTGTTTGTGCATTTCAGAGCGACGCGGCCCACTCCCTGGGCGTGTGCCACCGTGTTCGCCTGCTGAACCGGGTGGTGTCCTGGGTGGAGGTGATCGAGGCTCGCTCCAGTCCCACCGTGAAGGTGATCGACTCCTCCCTGGGAGGCGTCCCCACCCGCGTCTTTCAGCCAAACGGAGACAGCAGGCTGAGAAGAGGAGTCATCTATTTCCACGGAGGAGGCTGGGCGCTCGGCAGCGCAAGTGGGTTTAATCCTAGATCTGATGTTTTTATTATATTTTTGCTATAAATTAGGAATACCTGCAGTTTATATAAGATTTCAATACAAAACATCTCAAGATTTTATGCTTTATTAAAAGTTTAGACCAAAACATGTCAGATTAGTCTAAAAATACATCTGATTCAATAAAATAATAAAGGATACAAAACATTTCCGGATGCCAACCTTCTGTTATCTTCCTAACCAAGATATAAATTCATGTTTCCTCACATTATTTTCTTAATTGTGAGGCAAAAAATAGTTTTATTTTTTATTTTGTTCTTTAAAAATAAACTAAAGAGTGGTCATCTTTATGTCTGTCATGATAACAAATTCTGTTGGACAATAAATGGTCCCAGAAATTATTGCCATAAATGATAATATTGTTTTGAGATCATACTTAAGTAATATGATGGTGATAATAATACAAGAACTCATCCTCATAGATCAATAAACTATAAAGTTTAATGAATATTTAACAGGAATGGAAGACATTTGAAATATCTAAAATAAATAAAGAAAACAACAGATAAATAAAGTGAAAAGTCCTTAAAAAAATATTTAGTTGAGACCAAAACATCAGACTGAAGAGTTTTATCATCCTGGTTTTGGTAGGAAGAGAGAAAAGAGAAAAATTATAAATTATGCAAATAGAAAATATTGAGCTTGTTTTAATTTAGTACATGATCAATTGATTTATTGCTTATTGCATCAGTCATAGCCATCGTAGGAACATCATGCTGTAGTTTTTCCATGATTCCTCTGGAACAAAGTAGAGATGTTTATACTCTTATTTTCCATGAAATATTGCCTGATTGTTGTTAAGTTACATCATTTTCCTGGTTTTGTCCACCAGCTGTTCATTTACATGCCAGGAAAAGTCAAATTATTATAGAAAGCACTCAGTAAATCTGACATTTACATCACAATGAATTTTACCGCTTGTGTTTTGCAGGGATGCGCTCCTATGACCTTCTGTGTAGGAAAATGGCGGAGGATCTGGACGCCGTCATAATGTCTGTGGAGTGAGTGTCGGGAGTTAAATCAGCAAATTCATTCCTTTTATTTTCTTCTTCTTCTTGCTAACTGCAGTGCTGCTGTGGCTTTCATGAAACAGGAGGTTTTTTATGTTCAACTTCACGGTACATTGTGTCCGTTTCGACAAACAAAGAGTTCGTTCAGTTGTCATGGACACGGTTGAACTGATGAGACCAGGGAACGATTTCTGCCCAGAAACTGGAATATGAGCAAGAAAAGTCTGATGATTTAGTCTTTAAATGCTGCCATGTTGCGTTTGTCCTGTCATAGTTACCGCCTGGCTCCCGAGGCCGTGTTTCCGGATCAGTACCACGACGCCGTGGCAGCGTCGCGGGTCTTCCTGTCTGCTGAACTCTTGCAGCAGTACAGCATCGACCCGGAGCGGCTCTGTGTGTCTGGAGACAGCGCTGGAGGAAACCTGGCTGCTGCTGTGGCGCAGGAGGTAAAGAAAAAACAACAAATATTACGCAGAGACACATCCAGGTTTTAATTTTTTTCTCTATTAACTCATTATTTAAATAACTGAAGGTCCAACACCACCGTCACGCCGCAAAGAAACAATGTCTTACCAAGTATTTCTGTCTAGTTTCTTGTTCAAATTTCTTAGTACATTTGAAATAAGATAAAACTAACTTACAAGTAACGTTTCAGCAAGAATAGGAGCTTGTTTTAAGTCAATGATTCCTTAATATTGATTGAAAAATTCTTGTTCCACTGATAAAATGACATTTTTACCATGTGATATGTGAATTTATCTCTTAAAATTAAGGAATTATTTACTTAAAACAAACTCCTATATCTTGCTGAAAAGTTGCTTGCGAGTTAGTTTTGTTTTATTTCAAGTGGAACTCGGCTTAGGTTGCTAGGTAACGGGGCTTTGGTTGCTAGGTAACGCCGCAGTGCCCATGTGACTTAACTGTTGGGTTAAAAAATATATTTTTCCCATGTTACAAATAAAATATGTTGCCAATGGAACTTAGACTTTTTCATTAATATTAAGGAATCATTTACTTAAAACAAGTTCCTGTATTTAGCGGAAATGTTACCTATAATTTAGTTTTATTTCACGTTTACTAAGATATTTTCTCTAGAAACTAAACCAAAAATATTTGACAAATAAGGCTCTTTAGTTTCTTCTGTCAAGTTGAGAACTTAAAAGAAGAAAAAAGCTTGTTTGCTAACTACGTTAATTGGCACGCGTGGTCAAACGTCAGTATTGATATGGCTGGAAGATTAATAACTGAAACTCATGTTTAAATTTTAACGTTTAAAACTCACTTGCCTGCCAGTGAACAAACTTTACCAATTTAGCAAGCTAAGCTAAAGTGGAAGTGCTACGATATGTCCCATGTGTTTAATAGTCTTTCTATGCCTGAGTGATTTATGCACTAAAGTAGAACGTCGAAACAATATGGGCCTGAAATTGGTGAGAAGATTTGAAGAATCGGCAAACGTCTAAAGAAAAGCTGTGAAAGATCTTAAAGTCTGTGGAGCCATTATTTCAAAATGGTTTCAAACATTACAAGAAAGACTGGAAATTTGGATGCGACCTATAAACCAACTGAAGTCTGTTTAATTGTATAACTTGCTTATTTTATAAAATGTCTTCAGTTTGGTGATTTGGTCTCAACTATCCCTTTTATTGATGGACAGTTTTCTTTAGAGACTCCATAATTCACTTTGTCATTTCTGTTGTTTTATTTAATTTTTGTTGTTCCAGTGTTAAATGTTTTAGAATTTAAAGTTTATGGATCTTTGAGAATTTGTTGTTGCATTATTATTATTATTATTATTATTATTATTATTATTATTATTGCACCATTCCCATCATATTACTTGGAATTTGTCTCAACAATCACAATAACTTCAGGGTGACATTTGTTACCGTGACCGGCCCGGTTCAGTTTGGGTCAGGAATCTTCCTCTGAACTGGTATATTTTATATTTTTTTCCTGCAGCTCAGCCTGGATGACTCTCTGCAGGTGAAATTCAAAGCCCAGGCTCTGATCTACCCAGTGCTGCAGGCTCTCGACTTCCACACGCCGTCGTACCAGCAGAACCAGGCCGTGCCCATCCTCTACAGGCCCTACATGGCCCGCTTCTGGCTGCAGTACCTCGGCGCTGACTCCTCCCTGGAGCCCGTCCTGCTGGCGAACAACCACAGCGCTCTGGACCAGCGGGCCATCAGCGCCGCCACCCGCTCCAAGCTCAACTGGACCGCTCTGCTGCCGACCGAGCGCAAGAAGAACTTCAAGCCGGTGGTTGAGGAGAAGGGATCGCCAGGCGTGGTGGGCGCGGTGCCAGGGCTGATGGACGTGAGGGCGGCGCCGCTGCTGGCGGAGCAGGAGGTTCTGGGTAAAACGCCCCAAGCGTATGTGATGACGTGCGAGTTTGACGTTTTACGGGACGACGGTCTGATGTACGGCAGGCGGCTGCGGGACGCTGGCGTCGAGGTGACGAGTGACCACTACGAGGACGGTTTCCATGGCTGCATGGTGTTTGCGAACCTGCCAATGATGTCGAGCGTTGGGCAGAGAAGCATGAGGAACTACATTCGCTGGCTGGACCAGAACCTATGAGCAGGACTCCACACATATGGGAGCTCTTAGTTGAATTTTTAAAAATTGGTGCAAAGGAAACCCAAAACAAAACAAAACTAAACAAAACAAAAGCAGCAGTATAAACATCTTTACACAGCAAAAAACAATTATCAAGTATTTTTGTCTAGTTTCTAGTGCAAATTTCTTATTGCACATTAAATAAGGTAAAACTAACTTGCAAGTAACTTTTCAGCAAGAAATAGGAGCTGATTTAAGTCAATAATTCCTTGAAAAAGTTCTTGTTTCATTGGCAGGTAAAGTGAAATAATCTGCCAGTGGAACTAGAAGATTTTCAACAATATTTATTAATTATTGACCCAAAACATGCTCTGATATCTTGCTTAAAGGTTATCTTTAGCTTAGTTTTGAGTTATTTCAAGTGGACTAATGTATTTAACTAGAAACTAGATCAAAAATACTTGGTAAGATTTTGTGTTTTTGCAGTGTAAACGTACAAGATTTACTGCTTCAGAGATGCTTTAAAATAAACTCACTGGATCTGAATATTTTAGTGAAAATGGCGCAAAAAAAATATTTATGAAAAGCAAATATTATTATGGGTCAACGTTTTGAGGGGAGGAAATATATTTATGGCTTATTTATTTCTTGAAATTTCTAATTAAAAAAAGAACTTTTTTATGTAAGCTAATTTTACACTGGATTAAAAGAAGATGAATTCACACATACTTAATAAAAAAAGAAAGTCAGCCACTGGACAAACACGCATAATGGATCAGTGTTTTACTTTAGTGTCTGCACAGTTTATAAATTTGTACTTCGACACATTTTATTTGATATATTTGTTAATTAGGTCATTTATGTGCGTTTTCATGATTTATTTATGTATTTTATTTAAAGGTTTAGAGTTTTTGATTAATTGACATTTTAGTTGGACACAACAATGTGCTGTACTGATGACAAAGCAGCTGTTTGCAACACCTGAGCTTATTCAAAGTATTTTTTGCAATTAATTACATTTATTACACATGAGATAAACACAAATTAACTATACAATTTAAAGCATATGGCCACTTTTTGACTCCTGAAATTCATAGACATTGAAGTACAAAACATACAATATTTTGGAGTTCACTTCAAACGAAACGTCTTATTTAAAACTTCTAGGTTTAAGCATTGTTACTGTTAAACTTGTAACAGACGGTAAAGTAATGAAAGTTCAGAAACAAAGTTGTTATGGACAAAACAAGTGAACACTTACTCAAGCTAAGGCTACGCAAACAAATGGCTAATACCAATTGGCTATTTTAGCTAACTAGTAACCAAGCTAACGCTAATTACTACATGATCTAGCTACTACTTATTCTAACCGTTCACTTATAGGAATGTAGGTTAACGCTTCTTGCAGTGTAAAAGTCCCTCTAGTGGTCATCTATATTAACTAAAGCTTAACATTTATTTTAGCTTGCAGCTAAATAATCCAACAGCTACTAAAGCTAATGACAACTCATGGTAGCAACTTAGTAGACTAATGACTACTCAAACTGAAAACTACTCAAACTAAATATTATTTTAGTTAAAAGCTACACAAACTAATACCTAACTCTTTGGATTGCTAGTCAGGGTTATAGATAGACCAGCTAACAGCTAAACAAACTAACATCTAGTGAAGCTAATGCTGTGATCCATTTGTGGTTGGAAATTTCAACTTCTGAGTTGGAAAAATAAACTTGAAAGCCCCCCAAAGTTGGACTTTGCTGGAGAATCTTTCCATTTTAGCTAGCACCAATTTAGGCTAATAGCCACTCAAACTAACAGATGTTAAAATAACAGCTACCCAAGCTAATAACTACTCACTTGAAAATATTGACGCTGTTACTTACATTTTTAACTTCTGAAGATTACAGTGATCCAAGCTAATATCTACTTAAGCTATTCAGCTAATGTCTGCTCAAAGCTACTTAAGCTTGGTGCTGTTTAGGCTAGTGACTTCTTGGGCTTACTGCTACTTAGCATCTACTCGAGCTGTCAGATTTTCAAACTAACAGCTGGAAAACAATTGATCAAGATAATGACTGATTAGGCTGATGGTGGCTCAAGCTAACAGCTACTAATGCTAAAAGGTGCCTAGAGCTCAGTTTAGCAACTTTTAAAGGTTCATCATTTGAAAGAACTCAAACTCTTTACTACTAGATTAAGATAAGGCTATATTTATTTTTTGCTTTTTTACTCTGCTGATTTTATATGAAACATTTATGTTTGTCAGTTTTCTCACCTGTGTTGCTTTGGAAACTGTATTTTCAGTATATCTTACACTTGAAACCATATTTTTGAATTTAATCAGGCAACAACTCCAAGACTAAAAATAATGTTTGCATAATAAAATATGACATTCCTTTCCTTTTCTTTTGTTCAAAAAGCAAGGAAACATGCCTGACCTACGCTTTTTAAAGAATACGTCATGATTGCAAAATGCAATAATTCAAATTGAAGGAACATTTCATCCGTTTTTCCTTTTTAATTATTATTCCGCTGTTTAAAAACGGCCTGCAGGTTTCAGATGATGCGCTTTGTAAAAGTAAAGCTCTATATTTTTGAATAAAGCTGCTTCGAGTTTGAAGAACTTCGACCTATTCCGTAACAGTTCCCTCAGAGACTGCAGAGGTTTGCTGACACATGTAACTACAAGTCAGCGTGAGTTATGTCCGTGTGTTGTAGTAAAAGTATGCCAGAGTTCGCAGCTGTGTATACTCAGCATTGTGCAATACTGTGTGTGTCCCTCTCTCACTCCGTAACGTTGAGATCGCTGCACTGCAGGATGATGGCTGTGAAATCTATTAGTAGGCTGCTGTACCGCCATGAGAGCGCAGATCCCCGGTGGGCTATCATGTTTCCTTTCTCCTCCACCGCTGTCCTAAAAACGAATAAAATAAATGACGTCGGCCAGCGCCTGACAGACACATGGCTCTGGCTGTCGGCCAACAGCAGAACCGATGACCTGATTGTGGTCGTTACTTCTCCAGTCTTTGGGAATAAGCAAACTGGGAGTTTCTTTTCTGAGGGAAGAAGTGATTCCAGACTTAAAACTTAATCTGTATAAGAAATAAAATGTCTGTTAGCAGGAAGAACGCAAAATCTTACCAAGTACTGTTTTCTGATTGATGTTTATGCATACAGAACAAATGTATTTTACATATACCAGAATGCAATAATGCAAATCAGCCAATTAAGTTTATTTGCACAGCACGTTTTTATACATATTGCAACTTTTATTGTATTTAGTCAAATCAATCATTGAAAAAAAAAAGTCTAACCAAGTATTTTTGTCTGGTTTCTAGTGCAAATGTTCTTAGTGCACTTGAAATAAGACAAAACTAACTTACAATCACCTTTTCAGCAAGAAACAGGAGCTGGTTTTACATAAATAATTCCTTCATACTGGAAGATAACCAGTTTGAACAATGAACTGAAGGAGGAAAAAAATAGGAGTGAATTTCTGCCAAAACCTCAGACATCTTGAGATTAATTTCAGAAATCTCTAGAAAACTAGAAGAAAAAATCTGAGTTCCAAAAGTTGGAAAATTGCAACAAAAAAAATCTGAAATTTTGAGATTAATTTCAGAAATTTTCCATAAAAACATGGAAATTTCTGATTTTGAGAAATTGAAAATTTGCTAGAAAGACTCAGAAATTTAGACATGAATTTCAGAAATAATAAAAAACAATTTTTTTTAGATTCAAAAGTTGAAAAATAGCTAAAAAAAAAATTCAGAAATTTTGAGAATAATTTCAGAAACCTTGTGAAAAGCTAAACCTGGAAATTTCTGATTTTGAAAAGTTGAAAATGTGCTAAAATAATCTAATTTTGAGAGAAATGTTCTGTCGATAATAAGGAATAAGGAACATTTTCCACGTTTGGATTTTTTAAAAACTTTTTTCTGGAAGATTTCTGAGATTAATCATAATCAGAAAATGTCTAAAGATTTTTTTTTTTTGGCGTAAATTTACTCCTTTTTTTCTTCTACCACCAATATCCCTATTTGTAGTTTGCTGATATTTCTGAATCAAACATTCTGAATAAAGAACCAAACAAGGAGAAGCAGCATTCAGCTTCTATGCACCACAAATCTGGAACAAACTTCCAGAAAAATGTAAAACAGCTGAAACACTGTTTTACAGTTTAAAAATCAACTTAAAACCCACCAGTTTAGAGTTGCTTATGGCTAAATTAGGATTAGAGTGCCGGTTTTGATGTCTTTGATGTTTTTATCTTTACTTTTTATTTCCTTATTCTCACTGTTTATGTTTTAATGAAAGTTTTAAGGTGTGCGTACCTTTGTTAGATGGCGTTCTAACTAAAACTCTAAGGTTTTAATGTTTTTATCTTTTATTTGTTTTAATCTTTTTCAAAATCCTTTTCTCTTCCTCACTGTTTATTCCTGTTTTTATTTTAATTATGTAAAGCACTTTGAAATGCCTTGCCGCTGAAATGTGCTATACAAATAAAATTTGATTGATTGATTGAATAAAGTAGATTCTGATTTCAGTTAACAGAAGATGGCGCCAGATCGCTCTCTGAATGTTATTGATCTAATGCCTCTTTTCTTTATACTTTTACTTTGGAAGTTCATGAACACAGATGTATTTTTCATTTGTAAGTTCGCGTCCAGAAATATCGGAGGCTAATAAAACCATTGTGCAGAGCATGAGGTTTGTTGAAAAGTGACTTTTTGTCCTTTCATTGGTTTCCAAGATGCTTTTCTGCAACTTGTCCTTCAAGTTGAGGCTTGCAGAGAAACAGAAAGCTGTCAAGTCGATTTCAGATCATGTGACAGAGAGTTGGCAGCGAGGTGAGCAGAACCCAGCTGCTGGTCTCCGTCTGAATGTGAGAACACCTGCAGTGAAAAAGCTTAACCAGACCCGCCCATGGAGAGCCACAGGGCATGCTCAGTGTTTGTTTACCTGAATGCCAGGAAGTTGGATTGGTGCCCAGCAGAAGTTGGATCTCTGAAGCAGGTATGTGCAGAGGGAGGTGGGAGGGGCTTGAGCCCTTAACCCTATGATGCTCAAGTGCTTTTGTTGAGTTTTTTTGAGTTACAATCTGAAGTTAGCTTCAGATTGTAGCTTCCTGTACTTATCCTACAAAGCTGAACATGATGTCTGTCATGGAAATACACAGTAAACAAAGTACTGATTGGTAGTTCAAACGTGGAAGGTAGTTTTCCAAACGTGGAAAATCTGAAATGGTTTTTTAAGCCGTCCTGATAGGTAAAGGAGGGACTCAGAGTAGATCCGCTGCTCCTTCACATCGAGAGGAGCCAGTTAGGGCGGCTCAGGCATCTGGTCAGGATGCCACCTGGACGCCTCCCTGGTCAGGTGAGAAGGGCAGATCCCAGCGGGAGGAGGCCCTGGGAACACCCGGCGTTCCCAGGCTGACCTGGGAACGGCGTTGGGCCCAAATGGCTTGTTGTTCGCGGCTTCAGTTGGCTGTAATCTGACAGGAATTACTTCTTCCCCTGTTCCTGTTGGATTACTGCCAGATAAAGCTACAAACACAGAAGTTCATAATAAAAAAAACCCGTAAACATAATTACTATAAATGTTGTAAGGTAGTAGGACCTTAAAGGATGCTATATTAATTTTAGTTGAACACTGAAACCCAAACAAATGTCCAGATGATGGGACTGAACCCAACATGAACGCTGGGTTCACTGGACATATTTGTTTTTGGTGGGGAAACTGGAGCGCCCAGAGAAAACCCATAGAAGTAGGAAGTCATTTTACTGTAGTCTGGACTTCTAACACTGGAACTGGAAGAAATGTTAAATATCCAAAACAAACAAAACTGATTGACGGCACTAAGACCCTCCTCCTGGCTCTGATTGGTTGTTTTTGGTGCATTTCTTCAGACGGCAACAGCAGCTCAGGGAGATGAAGGAGACTGATATTTTCACAGATTATCTGTCATAATCTGTCACAACATGGTGACAGTTTTAACAAATACACACAAAAAAACTACATATTTTTATAAAAGTTACAACCTGCAACTTCAACTGTATTTAGTAAAACCAATCAAACAACACTTTCCAATTTAACTGACTTAAATCACTGAATGTTGTTTTTCTTAGCTCTTTTTAATTTAAATAACAGCAGTAGTCTCAGTTTGACTTATAATTTCCACACAGTGTAGTTGAGTAAATTCAAATTACACCACTTTTGTTTTGTGGAACAAACATTTATTACCAATAAAACACAACATCATAGATAGCAAACCCACTGCCAAGGTATAAAATAATGCAAATATATAAACTCTGGTTACAGTTACCAAACCAATCAACACTTTCCATCTTCTTCTTAAAGAGCAAATCGGTAGAAAAATGGGTCTACTCACTCTCTTTTTATTTTTATAGTACATTTCAGCAACAAGGCAGTTCAAAGTGCTTTACATCATAAAAACACAAACATACAAAGATATAAAAAAAACATAATACGGTCAACAAATCAGAAAACCAGAAACATAATCATCAAAATAATGAATACACATCAAATGTGTTGGTCAATGTTCCCCATATTATTGTTCAAAAGCAGATACATGTGGGTTTTTGGCTTTGATTTAAAGGAACTCTGTGTTTCGGCTGTTTTACAGTTTCCTGGAAGTTTGTTGCAGATTTGTGGAGGATAAAAGCTGAATGCTGCTTCTCCACGTTTGCGTCTGATCAGGATTCCTTTCCCTTCTCTGGAGGTTTTCCAGACACTCTGGGCAGAAACCCTGGATGCTTAACGGAGCTGTGTGTGTGATGGAAATGTCAGTTTCTCTGAGGAAACATCTCAGAGGATTTAACGTTGGAAGACCCAGCGCTGTAATGTTGCAACATCTTTATTTCAAACAACTAAAAAATGTCGACTTTTCTTCTGTTTTGTTACCCAAACCAGACTGAACCTCATTGTTCAGTATTTGAATAGTATTGCATTGTAAATGTGAGTATAAGTTCCCCCACCCAAGTCACAGAATACCACAATAATAATAATAATAATAATAATAATAATAATAATAATAATAATAATAATAATAATAATAATAAAAACAACGATGTAAGATCTCCATAACATTTATGGCCTTCCATACAAAAATGTGAACACCAGATTCTTCATCACTCGTAAGCTACTCTATTTTTTAACATACATGTTATCATTGGCATAAATTAGCTTACATCATGCCAGTGTTATTATGGCTATTTATTCTAACCTTACAAGAGTAGGAAACTAAAAAATAAAGTTTGGATTTTGAAATGCAGTTATTTAAGTTTACCAAAAAAGGTTGCTGAAATTTATTTATTTATTTTTTTCAAAATGTTCCAATTTCAATTTTTTACTTTTGAACAAATTTTATGACCCTAATTTAGCTCCATATAAAGCTTTTTGTATACTAGGTTGTGTACGTTGTAAGCTACTCTATATTTTTAACATATCTGCTATCATTAGCATAATTTAGCTTTCATTGTAACAGTGTTGTGTTTTTGCAGTTTAAACATTTCATTTGCAGTTTAAATCGTTTTTTGCAGTTTCAAATTTCATTTTCTGTTTTTTTTTTTTAAACTTTTGAACAAACTTTATGGCCCCAATTTAGTTCCTTATATTCTTTTGTGTATTTGGTTGTGTTTTTAACATATCTGCTATCATTAACAATACTTAGCTTACATCATACTACAAAATACAAAATAATTTTTCTGTTTCAAATCTTTTTTTTTAGTTTCTACATAATTTTGCTTCTTTTGAATAAACGTTTTGGCCCCAATTTAGCTCCATACAGGCTTTCTGCGCACTCCGCTGAGTCCGTTGAATTCCATAGTTGCTGTAAATCGACCGTCTGAATACCTGGGGGGCCGAAGGGGTTGAGCCTCCAACACGTGATTTACCCAGGGGCCTCATTTTGGCTCTAATTTACCCTCATTTCCGGTTCCAACACACGCGGGCATGGCAAAAAGGGTTTAAATGAATTTCATCCAGCTTTCCACTGTTCACACTAATTAAAAAAAATATCACAAATCAGACCGTGACACGCGAGGAGGTGAAAACTTATCAGGAAGTGTATTTTTCCACGCATGTGTGTGTTGGACCCTGCAGAGGCCCGACTGCTCGTTAATCACAGGTGCCCAGAAGATCATTTCTAAGAAAAACAGAGCTGCTGCGAGTGAAAACAAACCAACGAGAATGTGAAAGGAAAGCCTGGAGAATTCACCAGGGGGAATGTTATCGCTGTGACTAAAGGTCATATTGTTCAGCTCTTCCTGGCTGGTGGAGGAAAGGAAAGAGGGAGGACAGAGAGAGATTGGAGGGAGGAGAAGAAACGCGGCTGCGCGTTGCTCGTGTTCAGCTTACAAAGCAAGAAGCCTGGTGACACTAAAGTATCACCGTTAGTATGTTTTTATACGCTTCTTTTTGCTCCCATTTAAATTAAATCCGATAAAAGTGACTTAAGATTCAAGTTTTCAAAAAGTCTTCTTTGCATTATAAATGAAAGTAAGCTCAGTAATTTCTATTTGCATAATTAATCGTTTTTCTCTTTTTTCTCTCTACCAAAAACTTGATGACAAAAATGTTCAGTTTTTGAAGAACAATTGTATTTCATAGTTGTTTCTGTTGTTTTTATTTTGGATATTTAAAATATCTTCCGATTCCAGTGTTGAATATTCTTCAGAATTTAAAGTTTATTGATCTTTCTTGCATTATTATGCCATTATTGCTATTATATTACTTGAAAATGGTCTGACAATAACAATATTATCATTTATTGCGATAACTTCTGGAATATCGTCCAGTAAATTTTGTTATTGTGACAGGCCTGAAATCTGTCTAATCTGTTTATATGTACTAAATCAGAAACTAAGATTATTAATCTATTATCCACACCAAACCTGAAACTTAAAGAAAACCAGGCTTATATAAACTTATCGATTATTCTAACGATTAATTGGTTAAAATTGCACATTCTACGATTTCTTATTTAACCTCAAGCACTTTTCTACATTCAATTATTACATTTTATACTTAGTTGCTTTTAAAAATAATAATAATATAAAAATGTTCTTGTCAAAAATGCAATACCATAGAATTCCTTTGGTGAATCAGACTTTAATCACAATGTGTGATGTTCTTGTTTTCACTTCTAAGACAAAAACTCAACAACTTAAACAAGAACAAAATGTTTTCCCTGAAGCATTTAAGTGCTAAAATATGCAAAATAAGATGAAATCTGTGTTGAGCAATAAACTCTCTCAGCGTTTATGTTGAGCAACATTGTCTCTTTGTGTCAAGGTTTCCCCCGCTTTTTAAACACTTACCAGTTTTCTTGCACTATTTTCCTGACAAAACTATTATAAAGCATTCTTTAGTCATTCGCTTTTCAAGGAAAATTACTGGAAAACATTAAACTCTCCAGTTTTTGTTCTGAGTTTTGGCAGAGAAGCGGCTGAATGACGGATCTTGTCTGATTGGACTGAACTGAGCTGCTCTTTCACTTCTGTTTTTTCAGGAAACATGTAAATATGCAAAGCAGAAATAGCTTTCTCCCAGATTTTTCATGGGAATTTTAGGAGCTGGCTTCAGCTAGTCGCTTTCTTTCTCCCAATTTAAAAGTGTGCAAACAAAGCCAAACATACTTTCACCCTCAGCTGCTGTCAAAGTGTTTATTTAATGATAAAAGGAGAAGAAAATAAATCTTGTTATATATTAATTATGTCACTAAAACTCAATTTATACATTTAATCAAATGAGACCTGAAGCTGTCAACGCCGAGTCAAAATCTGACCTCTGGTGCCTCTCAGAAATGATTCGGGTCACAAATCAAACAAAAGGTTATTTCATAATTTATCAGCAGTTCAGAAGAATTAATCACGCTTAGTAAAAAATAACAGAACAGTAACTCTGCTGTCAAGCTTTTCTCCTTCGAGGTTTTATTTAAGTAAGAAGTTGCACTCTTGTTTTGGTTTCCTCCATTTTGTCAAACATTTTATTTTCATACAAAAATTATGAGAAAAACTCAGATTATTATTCTTTGCCTCATCTTACTATTTTTCACTCTGAAATTACTAAAATATATATATTTGTCCAGACAAGTAGGTTAGAAATAAAAAAGCAGAAAGCGTTGAATTAACATGCTGACCTATTAGACAGTTCACCGTTAGCTAGCTTAAGTAGCAATTAGCCTGAATGTTTGTTAGCTTGTGAAGCAGCTGCAATAGATATTAGCCTGAGCAAATATTCTAACATCTAAGGTTTTAGCTAAGTTAGCAGGTAACATGAACAACTTTAATTCCAAATGTGTACCTAATTTTTCCAACTAAAATCGTCTACTGTTTACAGTAAGATACTGACTGTTCATAACCACTGCACACAACCCCCAGAAATTGCTCGTTTTCTTTCTTCTTTGTGTGTTTTTTGTGTTGTTCTTTGTGCTGAATAAACAGCAATAAAACCAACAATATGAACATGAATGTAGAAATTTATGAGCAGAGTTATTATTATGATAGTTCTCAGGTTTGTAATAGAAATTCTTATTTGGAGGGAAATGAGGTTGGTTGCCTTCAGATTTTTGACCAGACCAAAAATAGACAAAAAATATAATCAAATCTGACTGATTTTAATATCCCGCCCTCCTTGAGTTACGACTCCCTGTAATACGTCATCACAACATAAATTTTAAAAACACAGGCAGGAAGAAATAAGAGATTCTTTGGCTTAAATTACAACACAGAAACCAGAAAAAAATCCTTGAGAAAACAACGACGGAGCCAGAATAATTTTGGAAACTTTGGGAAAAGTCCCCTAACTTTTTCCTGAGTGCTTATTGGTCTAACTTTGGGTTTTCCATCAAGTGGATTGGCGGCTTCGGTTCTCCCACCTCCCGAATCCTGAGGCGTGTGAGGGAGTGTTTGGGGCCACAAATCAGTAATATTGTTCCGCACTCAGAGCTGTGCACTGCTGGCATGGACAAAATGAGCAGAGTGTGTTTTCCTAAATATGTGTGTGTGTTGGGAGGGTGTTTTCCTTGGCAGACACTCAGAGACACAGAGAAGGAGGGAAACTTGGCATATTTTACTGCTCTTAGTCATTGTTTTTACAAATGATGTGCCTGTTTAGATTAATAATCTACACCAAACAACACTGGAATTAGGTTCACACACATAAATTTAGATTTAACGGTTAAAGGGTGTTTCTCTGGATTATGTTTGTGATTGAAGGTTGAAAAGGGTTAAATTATAGCTTTAGGAGTTTAACTAGATTTTTGTGGTATTGTGGAAACTCGATATTATGCCAAATTATTGTCTTTAGTGATATTTAACTGCCAGAACTCTGACATGTTCTCTTACGTAATGTTTTTTTGGTGGCCAGTATATTATAACGTGAAAAGCAAATGGGTCCAAAGATACTCATAAATAATTTGCTGAAATATTATGCATATTACAAGCTTTATGTATTTAGAATAGTTAATGTCAGATAAACATACAGGGTGGACTGTGTACGTAGGTCTGCATAAAATGTTTTGCTCATTACTTTAATAAAACACTTTAAGATAACTTGAGTTTCTTTTTAGTTGATCAAAGTCATTCTTCACTATAGTTCTGCTTTTGGATTGAGGAACTATTAGCATTAGCGGTTTTTAGAGTCACTGAACAAGCAATTAGCATAGCAGTGTTATTTGAGTCAGTTGTTTCAGCAAAAATATTTATTTAAACAACTGACATTTTGAGTTTCATCTGCTTTAACACAGCCACTTAACAGCTTAGCTTAGCTTTTGATATGAACATAATCACAAGGTAGAGCTATAAAAGCTAACGGCTACTTAACAGAAAATTGAGCTAACTGCCAGTTAACTGGCACTCAAGGCTACTTGAGCTAACTTATGCTAAAGCTAAGCATGTCATACTAACTATGTCTTAAACTAACAGATACTAAAGCTAACTGCTAGTTAAAAGCTACCTAATTAGCTTTTAAATCAAGTAGCTTTTAGCTCAGTTAGATGTTTCTATAAAGTAGCTCATCGCTCATGTAGCAGTTAGCTTTATATAGCTTGTATAACAGTAGTTAGTACTGTCAGCTGTTTATGTCAATTAGCTGTGAGAAGTTGCTCGCTTCCATCCATCCATCCATTTTCTTGCACCCTTGTCCCTTAGTGGGGTCAGGAGGTGCTGGTTCCTCTCCAGCTAACGTTCCGGGCGAGAGGCGGGGTCACCCTGGACAGGTCGCCACTCTGTCGCAGGGCATCACAAGAGACGCACAGGACAAACAACCATGCACACACACACTCACACCTAGGGACAATTTGGAGAGGCCAATTAACCTGACAGTCATGTTTTTGGACTGTGGGAGGAAACCGGAGTACCCGGAGAAAACCCACCATGCACAGGGAGAACATGCAAACTCCATGCAGAAAGACCGGGGCCGGGAATTGAACCCAGAACCTTCTTGCTGCAAGGCAACAGCTCTACCAACTGCGCCACTGTATTAGCTGTAACTTTAGTAGGTTATAGCTCAGTTGAATTTTAACACAATTAGCTGTTAGCACTTGTAGCTGTTAGCTAATCTGCTTGCATTAGCATTCCTGTGAAATTCTTTAAACTAAGATTACTTTTATATCTGATACGAAGAGTTTGGCTACTGTTTGTGATTACTTCACTACCTCTCGCATAAATATAAAACATACTTTTAATCTCGGTTAGCAGAAGGGTAACCCCCCTCCCAAAAAACCCAAGATATGCAACATTTGTTTAAAAAACATAAACTTGATTGGTTGCATTGCTTCAAACGCAATGCAATCAGGTTCTCTGTTTCCTGAATAACTGCTAAAACTGTGAGGAAATAAAAACAAGACGTGCAGTCTTTAGTCCAGATGTGTCTGTGCACAGAAACTCCTTCTATGACCTGACCCAAAGAGGCATATTTGAACAAGCCTGGACATAAATTTGCATCTCTATTAAATCACAATTGGATGACAATAAAAGCAATAAAGTTGAGTCATAATAAACTGCATGGGCCGGTGATAAATGATTTGAAATGCGCACATTGACAGTAAAACTGAGTATTTCAGGAAAAAAATTCAGCCTGAGATGGAGAGATAATTCAAAAATGTTTCGGCAGACAAGGAAAGAACGAAGCAGAGTGTGTGAGGCGACAGAGGTAGGAGGGAGTCAGCTCTCCCTCATCACAACTTGGCCGCCTTTCAGCAACTCTGACTCTGCTTTTCAGCTTGTATTAATATAAATACGGGGACAAAAACTGTCCAAGCTGCATTACTTATGCTGGGGCTATTTGACACAAAGCGCCTCTGAGACGATGCTCTTTGTGTTTCCTGCGTTACCCCCAGCAGGCCCTGCGGGTGGAGCGGAGTGAAACCTAAGCGGTGAGCTGCTCTCCCCCGAGACGGAGGGGCGTACGAGCCAGATTGAGGCCAGATGTTGCAGACGCAGGAGCGAGCCAGCAGGACCGCGATCCATTTATAGGCTCAGGCCGCTTTGCTGCAAAACAATATATTGATAACAACGACCAGAGCTTCTCTGGACGCCAAACTTAACGTGAGGAATGGATTTACAGTACAGCCTGTACTCATTTCTGAAATATTTGTAGCCTTTGGGTTTTTACTGCACTCAAATGTGGTTTAAAACAGTTTGTTCCAAAAGTTTCTATTTTCTCACCCATTAAATAACAGCAGATACTCAGGATTCTGGTTATTGTAGTTAACTAAAACTAACAAATAACGAAAACTTAATAAATAAAATCTGCGATTAATTAAGAAAAAATATAACTAGGTGGAACCATACTAAAATTCTAGATATGACATCCTTTGTTTTTGTGTTAATGAATTTATTTATTAGCCTTTTGAACTGATGTGAAACAGGTTAGCAGTTTACTTTAGCTGTCTGCAAATTTCAGCTACAACAAGATGGGAGAAAACGTCAGCATCAGTTGGTTGTCCAACAATTTGAATCCATTTTTAAAAAATAGCATCTTCTGTTCGCCAAACTGATGTATGCATAATCGCAACACTTTGACCTTTTGAAATTATGAACCCTAAACTAACTAACTAAACAATATCTGACGAATAATAACTAAGAATAACTAGCAGATGCACTCTAAAGACTAAAACTTCCTGAATTAGACAAACAAAAAGTCACAGCGAAATAAAACTAAACAGTAATGAAAAGATGAGCCCCAACAACCATTAAGCATGAATCACAGCAGTTTTTAATCTATTGTTGCAATTACAGTATAACTATGTGATGTTAATACTACTGATAGAGACAACCATAATGATGAAAATGGGAAAGTACAGAGAAAGGTCAAGATACTATTAGATAAGTGATAAATTGTTTAAGGAACGATTAAATGACTCATTTTGAAGAGTTTTTAGAAACAACAAACGTTCAAACTCCTAAACGTGAATCAAAGGGAACCAGATTTCTGGAAAAAATAATCGTTCGTTTGGTTATGGAGACACTCCAGCTGGTGCTAATAATCCTGTGCTGTTTGTCGATGACCTTGTTTTACATGTGGTGTTTTGTTGACTTCTGTCTGTCCTGAAAACAACACTTGAGCTTTGTTTTTGTGGTTTCAGTTTAAAAAACTGAGTTAACGGATTCCCCCGACTTTTATTTTCATTCCAGAACCTGGAATTGTGTTTAAGAGGCAGATGAATTATGTCTGCTTTGTTCGATACAGTGAAGTCAGACATGTTTCCATTTTCTCCCAGACTTTCTGAAAAGATGGCACAACATTCCTGCCCTTGTTGGCCTTCAAACACTGTTAGCAATGGGTGTACATTTTGTTTTGGCTCCAGCCTGTATCTGTAATCTTCTGACTCACAGTGCTGACTGCTCTACATCATCTGGTAGAGCCTCACTAATGTGGTTCCTAAATCTTCGACAGGCCTTAAAGGTCACCCATGTGGTCCGGGCCCCTCGGGTTGGGGAACTCCCTGCTTCAAGAGGTCAGAGAGAAAAACAGTGTCTTGCCTTAAATTAGTGCAGTTTCGGTATTTTAAAAAGTGTTGAAAAGCTGAAATCACTCCAGGTTGGATAGCTAAGTTTTAGTTTCCAAATTGTGAAGTTGCTCAGATTTTATTGCAGAGTTTCAAATCTGAAAACTTGTGGGATTTAATTTGTTTGGCATTTAAACACAAATTTATCACATTCATTAAAATGATAAATTTAGGAAACGCAAACTATGAGAAGTTCAAATAAGATTTTTCAAGCATGGCATCCATGTTGGATTTTGAAATCAGGGCTTTGTGTGGAACCGTTTTCCAGTTTTAACTCTGAAAACTACTGGGATTTGCTTCTTGTTTTGCTAATTATTATTAGCAACATGCTGAAAACAGTCTTGGCAAGTTGACACGTTCTATTTCAATCAAAAATAATAAATAGACAGCTCACTAGTGGAGATACTGGTAGCTTTTCATAGTCGGTGCAACCAAATTGGACTGTTTTTCAAGCCAGAATTACAGTTTATTCAGAAAACACCTCACACCCACATAAATTGGATAATTATTTTGCCAAATAATGTAATTATGTAATATTGTAGTCATGAGAGGCTTGTGATCCTTTCTAAAACCGTTTACAGTTGCCCATTTTAACAGGTCAAACAAGCTAACATCAGGTCTTCATTATCTCTTCAGGCCACAGCCAATCAGGAAAAAAATAGCACCCCAGGATTGGCTGCCAGTCAGGTAGCATTGTATCTGTGACATTTTTCTTTTGAATATTTTTGATATTGTCACCTTCCAAAAATAATGTCTAGTCATTTTTTGCTAAATTTTTTAGTTTTTATTAATTTTCTACACTTCATTTGAATCCTGAAGGAAAATGTTCACTAACTGAAGTTGTAAAGAACTCAGTAAATGGCCAAGAACTATGAAAAGGTCAACTGAACCTCTTAACTACGCAGTTGCGGCTGCCATACTGGATTTTGTGCAGCACAGCTAACACTAACACAGCTAGCAACTAACGCTAGCTGTGCCAATGCTAGCTTTTGCGTAAACGGCAACCGCAAATACACTATTAAAATAATTTGTTGGAACTTTTTTTTAACTTTAACCTTTCTAAAAGAAAGTCAACATGTTTTGTGAGTATTTGTGTAAAGTTACAGTTAAAATTCTTTGTTTTTCGGTCGACATTTCCCGCCTCATGTAGCCAACTGAAACCAGAACGTTCTCCTCTCCTGATTCTGCCCTTTACATGCGATCCGTGGTGCTTAAATATTTGGCGTTAAAATAGAAGTCATGCAGGTGCCATTCTTCTGGGTTTTATTGTGTCAGAGTTGTTTTTTTGTTGTTGTAGATGTGTAGATATGAACCTCACAATAAACTATAGAAAGTTATCTGTGTTTTCTCAGCGCAGAAATGAAACAATAATCTCTCCTTGCAGGAGAAACTCAAACAGGGAGCAGCTTTTTACTCTCCGGACCCGCCTCCTCCTCCTTCTCCTCCTCCTCCTCCTCCTCCTCTTCTTCCTCTTCCTCCTGTGTGCAGAAATGGGGAGGGCAAGAAGTTAAAAAGAGTCCACCTCTGAGCCATTGTTCTAGTTCTGGAGTTCTGGAGACGGGTCGGGACGCAGCTGCTGCGCTGCTGGTACCGGACGGCGGTCTGTCGTTATGACGGGCTCCGGTCCGAAGCTGGGCGTCCTGCTGCTTGTGGCGGTTCTGCTGCAGACGGTGGTCGTCACCATCACGGTGCTGCACTTCACCTCGGCTCTGAACTCGGTGAGGAAACGGGGGGGAAAGATGCGGGCTGATGGTTTTTGTTTGCGCACGGCGCGCGTTGTGCGTCAAACTGATGCTGGTGCAACAGATTCTGCGTTTTCTGCAAACTCTTGCATGATATCTGTTAAAAAATATATTGTTTTTTTCTACAAACCTTTCTGTTTTTGGAAAGTTGACGTTTTAAACCATGCATGTTCACGTTAAATCTGTGCAAACACATGCGCAGAGGTGACAGGAAAGTTTGGAGGTAGACTTCAGCCGTTTTTATGAGTTTCTGCAGAGCATGCGTGCTTCTTCTGCTAAACTGGGTTTATTCCAGAGAGACTCCTGGTCTGTTTACAGCAATCAATCATTAACTCACATAAAGCGGAGCAGCAATAAGTGGGAAATGAAACATAAACAGATAAGAAGCAAAGAACGGGACACCTGCCAGGAAACTTTTATGTTGACTCAGCCTTTTAGGAAAACAGAGATTGCCTCCTTTTTAAGCTATGATTGAGGTGGATTATCAAGAAAATTGCTTTGAAACTTTTTTAATTTTGTCTGCACAGATGAAAGAGACGTTCGCCAGGAGCAGCGTTTCCTGTCTGACAGGCTCCGACCTGCAGAGCGTCACGGCTGTACGAGGAGATCCATGCTGGCAGGTGACCCAGCAGCTCCACCTGCTCATCGAAAAGGTATCACACCTGGTTCTTATCTGGCAACACAGCAACGCTTGTTGGTCAGCAGATTACCCACAGATTGTTCTCAAGTGAGAGTAGTATTACTTCAACATGTTTTCACTGAAGTAAAAGTGAAAACGTGCTCCTTAGAAACACTTCTCTACTTCTGAGTAACTAATAACATTTTACGATGTTAGGTAGACGGAAAAATGGACAGATTTTTGGACTTTAGAGATAAAAGTGAAAAAATAAACCAAAAACACAATAACAGAGCAACAAATCTGAGCAGAAGAAACATTTTTCAAATTAAATTTCCCAGCATAACATTTATTAAACTAATAGATGCATATATTAAAATATGTCATGTATGAATGTTTGTCACCATGAATTTTTCTGGACGATAAAAGTTATTGCTATAAATGATAATATTGTTGTTTTGAGAATATTTTCAAGTAATTTAATGATAATGGCATAATATCCAAAACAAATAAGCAATTTAAATGATAAATTAAGGTGAGTTCAATAATTTCTATTTGCATGATTTATAGTTTTTATATATATATATTTTTTTTTTACAAAAAACTGGATGATGAAATTCTTCAGTTTGGATTTTTATCATCTAGTCTTTTTTTGCAGGACAGTTTTGTTCACAGAGATTTTTAAAATTCATTTTATTTGCTATTTCTATTGTTTTGTTTCTTTATTTTGGATATTTAAAATACCTTCCAGTTCCAGTGTTTAAAAGTTTATCAGAAGTTTATTGAGAATATATTCTTACATTATTATTCCTTTATTACCATTACATTGCTTGAAACTGGTCTCCAAACAATATTATCGTTTATCGCCGTAACTTCTGGGACAATTTATTGTTAAACAATCGTGACAGGCCTAGTTAAAGTATTCCTCAAGTAAATTTTAGAAAATACGGTGTAGTAAAACTACTCCCTAAACAGCTTTTTCCAAAACGTTGTTTGAGTAAATGCAGCTCCAACCCTCCTCTGTTGATTAGTTTAATATGCTGTCACTTTTTGGCAAACTGCGGAGGTTCAACAAGTTAGTTTTTCCTCCCCTGCTCTGCATCAAAACTTCCCACACACTCAAAACTCAAAACTGCCCTGAAAATTACGATTCCGAGAAGCTACTTTTATCCGCCATTGCTGTTTCTTCTTTCATGTCAGCCTTTTGATATGAAAAAAAAAAACTCCAACTGTTGCAATAATGTGGTTCATTCTTTAGGTTTTGGATAAGCTGGGAACAATGAGAGCTCCTTTAACAGAGCGGAGGGCAGGTAGTTATCCTTATTAATATGATTATCAGTGGCTTCCTGTGAACAGAGGCGGCAGGAAAAATGCAGAAATGATCCAAATCTCTGTCAGTCGCACAATGAGCTCCTTCATAGATGTGATGTGATCCTCTGTGGTCTAATCAGCGCAGGAATGCATTCACCTGCTCTGCTCCGACACACACACACGTACACACACACACACACACACACTCTGAGTTTCTTCATTTCACTGTTCATACTTGTACATTTTCCTCCTTCTCAGACTTTGCTGCTTTCTTTAGTTGGTTGTTTTATCAGCTGCAGTTTGAATAAACTACTGTCATCGTACTGAGACACTTTGACCTGCAAGCATGGAGAATCCTTTAAAATTACAATTCCTCACGAGAAATCATGCAAAAATGCTAAAAACTCACAATTAAAACTCTAATACAAGGATGGTGCTCCAAGGCTTAAAACTATCCGTGTTTCTACGTAAACATGCTTTTACAGAATGAATTGCTATATTTATTAATTTAAAGCCTCAAATTACATTGGCACCTCCAAATAAAGTCATGCATATCAACATTTCAGTAAGTTAAAATGTAATAAAAGAAACAGGAATGAAAAAGCTCAAATATTAAATTCAAACCTGCATTTTTTTCTAAATTCAGTTTCGTTTTTCATTAGTTTGGTTGCAGCTGCTGATAAACTGAGCAAAGGAACGTATAAGACGAGGAAGCAGCGAGCGATCGGGTTACAGGAACACCAATGCTGCTTGTTATTCAGCGAAAGAAACTTCCTGGTCGTGGTGTCAGCACATTTCCAGGGTCAAACAGCTGCATGTCGGGCAGAGCCCACTGCTTCGCTGCAGATAAGGCGTAAAACTGCAGCTCATGTTGTTGTTCTGCGCTGAGTAACATGATGTGATGCCTCAGGGTTTGTTAAAGTGAGACCTTGTCAGAGAAAAATGCTGTTGAGTTTGTGAAGGTACAGAAGTAACCAGCAAAGCACCGAACACACATCTGTGTGACTCCAAATAATTGTTTGCATGTGTTCTTCCTGTAGTCTCTGTCTCAGCGCTACCAGAGGCGGATTTCATCAGCAGTCAGAGGTGAGGAAAAGGAAAAAATCAAGAAAAAACGCTCCTCTGATGTCATGATAGAAACATAATCTGGTCGTTAGGAGGTTTTAAAAGAGATTAAATAATCCCAAGAGCAAAACATGAATAAAAAACTACACTACACACAAAACTAAATTACAAACTGAGTGAAAATAGTGTCAGGTGCTGCAGATGAAATATATAACAGCCGGGCTGAAACGATTAATCATGATTAATCAATTATTTAAATAATCGTCAAGTAATTTAGCAATGAATTAATTGTTAATTAGAGTATAGAGTCAAAAAGAAAAATCTGAACAAAAATACATATATTTTGCATTTTGAATCTAGTTTAGCTTCACCTGCTTCAGATCTACTGAAATAATCCTAAATTATTGCATTTCAGGCTATAAAAATTTTACTTTCTTATTAAACTGAATTGAATTATTTGTTTATTTGCATTTTTATGTATTTCTAATATTACTTAAGTAGTTAAATGAAAACCTGCAGAATGTGTCATTTTTAAAAATTGGATTAATCGATTAATTGTCCAAATAATTAATAATTAAAATAATCCTGGCATCATGTCCTTACTAACATGAAGCCAGGGTGGACAGATATCAGCAATGACCTTAGAGAAAGTATTGTTTCTGCTAATCAACTATAATCAATAACTGTCAATCATTTCAGGAATAAAACACAAGATCATGTTAGACTGTGAAGGCCTGTTTGGAGAGGTTTTTCAGAATAAAGCGTCTTCTCTCTAAGAAAGAGAACAAATATTACCTTAACTAACTGATGATCAGGGACAGTCCAGAGGAAGTGTGCAGTCAGCTCTGTTTGAAGTATTTCAGAGTAAAATGTAAAAACATTTCAGATGAATATTTGACAAAATTGGATCATCAAAAGGACAATCATCACAAAAATAGCAACAAAACCGCTAGCTAATGTGCTAGCAAATAAATGAATCAATGCGTGGTAGTGGAATGAACAAAACATTGTTTTATTTACTTTATTTCAAGCCTCAGTGGAGTCCTTAAGATTCTTAACATGTTGGAAATTTAACACTTAAAGAAATTTCTGTCCTTATCTTTTCTCTTCATAATAGATGAAGTGTCCCGTGTGTTGCCCTCACTAGTGATGGAGGACAGGGCTTCACCTCGCCCCAAAGTTGCCGCTCATGTCACGGGGAGTTTTGTGTCCAAACTGGAGCGAGACGGAGGAGGTGAGAGAACCTTTACTGACTACATTTGGTAGAAAGAATCCTGTTTTAAACGTATTTTTATTGGAGCTGAATCAGTTTTACAAACAAAGCTAAATGCTAAAGGTAAAGGATCCAACATAAACAAAGCTTGTAATAACAAATACATCAGTGTTAATGAAGAAATACATTGATTATATCAGGCCTACATTATGTGATAATAATAACGGCATAAATGATATGTAACAGTATAAATACAAGTAAGTGTAGCTTCCAAAAGCAGCTAGCAATGCTCTATCGCTCATGCTAGCTTCTAAATTCACCTGACAAAAAAGTCCCTGTTTCTTGTCTTTTAAAAATTTTCCCTCCTTTTGAAATCTGTTCCCTAGGTAAGAATTGAAATTGTTTAAAAAAAGCAATAGTTTATGGTAATTTTCAAATTCTACTTTTCTAACTTTCTGTATTGGCTTGCTGTGCTGCAATGATAATTCTAACTTCTATGTAAATAGGAACGGTATGCTTAGATTTGAAATCAGCTCTTGTTTTTATTTTGTCCTCCTTTATGGCACGCTCTTGCTAACATCTCAAGTAATTACAAATACAGCAAATTGTAAAGTGGTGTTTTTCTAAATTCCTGTAGAAACTAGCTGGACTGCAATGCTAATGCTAGTTTCTATGTAACAGGAAGCACAGGTGTGGATTTCATTTTTTACATTTTACATTTCTGTCATTGTTGCAATGGTTATAAAATGTTTTTTTGCTTTCTTTTAATAAAATGAACGTTGAGTTGCTAAAAGTTTTAGCCACCACAAAACCTGCTATGCTAATGTTTATTTCACATTTTTGCAGAGTCAGTGTATTTCAGATTTATTTTCTCAACCCCATGTTTAAAAAGAAATTTGATTTTTTTTTCTAGTTTCAGCTGCAGTTCCTGCAGGGCGACGCGTTCAGGGCCAGAAGATTTCGTGGTGGGAGGGTCAGAAGGGCCTGGCGTTCCTGCAGGACGTCCAGCTGCTGGACGGGGAGCTGGTGGTGTCGCATCCTGGCCTCTACTACGTCTACGCCCAGACGTATTTCAGGCACACCCACTCCCTGGAGGAGAACAGCGAGGAGGCGGAGGACCGGGGGAAACCCCTGCTGCAGTACGTCTACAAAAAGGTGAACTCCTCTTTTTTAATTTGGCAGCAATATCACTGCATTTCACGCATCAGCTGCGTCTTAAAGGTCCAGTAGCATACAAAATTCACTTTTTCATGGTCCTCTACTTCCAATTTGGAGCTCCACCCTCTTCATTACAAGCTCCTGCTGTACAATGGCTGCTGGAAAAGGAAGATATTTTCTTATCAGCTGCAGTACACAGCTTGTGTTCATGCATTTTCTTCCAGACATGGAGAACAGAGCTAAGTGGCTTCAGTTTATTTCTACTTGCAATGTCCTTGCAATGTTGCCAAAGAAACATTGCAGTAGTTTGTAGTTTACGCCGATCAGTTTAGGAAGATTTCTTCTGAAAACTACCAGCAGTACATGGCAGGATTCACCAAAAGACTTGGACTAAAGGAAGGTTTAGGTTCTCGTGTTTGTGTCTAATCTGCAAAAGATGGTGATGTTAGTACATGCTGATGTGTTTTCTGTTGCTGTTTGGCATTGACATGATTTGTCAGCATAAGTTAAAGCTGAATGCTAGCCTCTGCTAACCCTGTGTCTGATGGAGGTTTTCTCCCAGGAAAATCACTTTAAAAATGCTTAAAGTTGACGGGAAATTAAAAAATATCACTGGATTTTTGCGTGTTATTGGAAGACATTTTTAACAAATCTTAAACACCAACTATAAATTCTTACATAAAAAAAATCTAAATTATATAAACAGCCCTCACCAGCGTTTTAGTCTGGTGGGGGCTGGTGGCCCGCCAGGCTTATAATACACAGAAACCCTGTGATGTTACACTACTCACAATACCTGCGCAAAATGGAAGTTTATTTTTGCGTTTTGAGAGAAGTGTTTCTTCTCTAACCTGTCAAACACTTATTTAAAGTCTTTTTGCTGAATTATTGTGTTGATTTCAGCTGCTTTGCTGAAGTGAAGCAGAATCGTCAGAGTTTAATTAATAATGATATAAATGTGTGTCAGATTCGTTTCATCCTTCAGGGGTTAAAGGTTTGATGGCTGGTCAGGAGGCTCCACTTCTCTGTGTTTCTGTGGACCCATTTTCATGTATCTAATAATGTAAACGGGCTGCACAGTGGAGCAGTTGGTAGAGCTGTTGCCTTGCAGCAAGAAGGTTCTGGGTTCGATTCCCGGCCCGGGTCTTTCTGCATGGAGTTTGCATGTTCTCCCTGTGCATGCATGGGTTTTCTCCGGGTACTCCGGTTTCCTCCCACAGTCCAGAAACATGACTGTCAGGTTAATTGGCCTCTCCAAATTGTCCCTAGGTGTGAGTGTGTGTCCTGTGTGTCTCTGTGATGCCCTGTGACAGACTGGCGACCTGTCCAGGTCACCAGTCTGGAGAGGCACCAGCAATCCTCCTGACCCCACTAAGGGACAAGGGTGTAAAGAAAATGGATGGATAATAATGTAAACACTGAGTTAGGGGGTGTGGCTTGCAGCAGCTCATTTGCATAACCTAATTGTACAGCTCATTCCTTATTGAGCTTAAAATAAGCAGAAAGGAGCTTTAATCAATCCTAGCATCGTAGGGGACCTGTAATCTAGTTTTTGGTGACTCATCACCCCTGCTGAGATGGATCTGAATAAACATTCAAGTCTTAAATTAAACGCTGATGTTGGTGATAATTGGTCCACACCGCCTGCATGTCATATAAAAAGCTGGCTTGTCCTGAACATTTCATGTCTTCAGTTTGTGATGATTCACATCAGAAGGAGCCAAAGCGCTGCGTCCCCTGACTTCGATCAGTCAAAACTGCTGACTAATGTGGAGCCAGACAGTGAGCATGTGCTGCTTCATGACATCCAGAGGCCTGCAGTTCATTACAGGCTGGAGAAAAATTACATTCCTTCAGACAACAACCTGAACAGAGAAATGTTTCTCATTATTTACTTGTAAAACTAAAAGTCAAACCTGGAGAAAGTAATTTTCTAATCAACAGCTCTGGTGGGAACTGTTTCCTAACACAAATAAAAAAGTCTCAAGACATTCAGCGTCATTCCACAGAGTTTCTCACATCCATCCATGACGCCCCACATGTGTTGGTTCTGGTTTGTGTTGCTTTTTTTCCCAGATGTTGAGGCCCAAAAGAAATCGATTTTCTGGGCTGCAAGATTCAAGAAGGAGAAAATATTCAAAAAGATTGTTTTACTTTGTGAAGGAAACTGGTTCTATGATGACGGCTCACATCAGCACCCCATCAGATTACAGACATGTTTCTGACAGCGAGGTCAGAAACATGTCTGTAATCTGAGTTCAGTCTGCCACAGATTATTAAACAGTATGCAGTACACAGCTATTTCAATAGGCAGTTATTTTATTGATTAATTGATTAAATTGGAACAATCTACACATTTTTCATTCACTTTTACTCTTAAGCTTTTGTTAAAAATATTAGAAATATTTTAAATCAAATAAACAAATTTAATTCCTTTTTTAAATAAGAAAATGAACATTTTATTGCGTAAAATGCAATAGCAGCGATCCTTTAGTGAATCTGAATTAGGTAAAACATATTTACAAATAAAGGCATTTTTATCTTAATATATATATTTTTATTTTTACATGCATAAAACTTTAAGGCTTTACAATGTCTGAGTAACTTAAATCTAATTTTCTCTGCAGTTATTTATAGATTAACACATTTGCATGTGCCTGCTTATTTATTTATTTATTTAATTTTTTTATTTATTTATGTTCAGTTATATTGGATTACTTGCATTACTTGCATCACTCTTAGGCATATATATTATAAATTTTGTCTCTTATCGTTTTAATTCTACTAGTAATATTTGGATGGAGTAGCTTGTCAACTAATAATCAGTTTCCCCCGGGGGATCAATAAAGTATATTCTACTCTAAATAAAAGCATTTATTTATGTATATTAAACAGAATACACATAAATAAATGCAAAAAAAAAAAGCCTTTAAATGTTGCCTGTATCTTACCTGGATCCATACTTTAAACTTTTAAGACCAAAACAAAATATTTGTTTTGGTCTTAATATTTATGGTACTTAGCATGTTAGCATGCTAGGCTATTTAGCACGGCACTTAGCATGTTAGGAGTGTTAGCAAAATGTTTTCTTCAAAGCAAATTTTAATCCCTGATTGATCAAAACACTTTAGTCCAGTTCAGATATATTTAATACATGGTGATAGAAACAAAGCAGCTGTTGTTTCTTAGCCATATGCTAATCAGCTAACTGGGTTTGAACCACAGTCTTGTTTCTGAAAACCTGTTTTTAGTTAGAGTTGCGTTGCTTCATAATTGTTCACCATAAGCTGATAAAATCTTTGATCTGCTGTATTTCAGTGTTTCATACAACATTAAAGTACTTTTGTCTGGTTTTCTGTGGCTCTGCTCCAGGTGAACTCCTACCCGGTTCCCATCCTGCTGATGAAGACCAGCCGGACCTCCTGCTGGTCCCGCGGCTCCGACTTCTCTCTGCACTCCGCCCACCAGGGGGGGCTGTTCCCGCTCACCACTGGTGACCGCCTGTTTGTGACGGTGACCAACGCCTCTGCTGTGGACATGGACGAGAAGAGCAGCTTCTTCGGAGCGTTTCTCATCAGTTAGAGGGCCGATTGATGCCGATCAAAGCCGATTGGAGCCAATCGAGGTTTTGTTAAAATCGATCAAACTGCTGCAAGCGTCAGACTCTCCTGAGAAAATTCCTCTTTTGTCTTACGGGATCAAAAACTGAACAAAACTTTGATAACACTGGTTGGCAGAAGAGACCAAAACGATAGTTTGGAGGGCAAACTGAGACCGGACTCAGCCGTTTCTGCTCTGCAAAGACAAAATCTGAAGAACTTTTCTGGTCTGATCAGGTCCAGAACTGATTTACACAGAAACTGAATGACTTCTGCTTCAAATACCTTTTTTAAAAAACTGCTTTTTCACAATTTTATTACAGTAAATATTTATATTTTTACCCGGTAAATACTTTAGACATCTGAGCCTGGGTTTATTTTAAATTATATAAATATAATTTTTAAATTTAAAAATGTCTTTGTGCCGTCTGAAGAATTGTGTAAGGATGGTTCATTTGAAAATAGCACTTACAACTGACATAAAGTAGAATTTTTAATATGAAAGATAATGTAGTTATTATTGGATATCTAACTCCAACCACCAGATGGCGGTAAAGTTCTTCATTAAAATGCAAACAATTAGGAAGCAATTTCACATTTGACCACCAGGTGGTGCTGTTTAGTCCTGATTTTTGGCCACTAAAGAAAATAATGTGCCACTGTCGTTTAAATATGACTTCAAAACATTACATATTACAACAAACAAAAGAAGAAGAATTATATTTAGGAACTTATCACTTATAAAAGCTCATCCTTTGCAGAAAGAGGATCTAAATTTAACAGTCAAAATAAAAATCAATTTAAACTGAAAGCTACTTAACTTTTATTTGTCTAATGCATCTATCTGACGTTTCCAAAAATATCTTCATGACTCTCAATGCTTAGTAACACTTTCACTCAAAAATATGGCAAATAAAAAGCAGGGCACACGTGCACAAAATATAACAATTTAAAAAGTTTAGATTGCCTACACCAAAATATCTAAGTCATTTTTATGATGTTTTTACTTTCAGGTCTGTTTTGTTTTTTCTCATTTTTGTTTCATTTAAACAAACTTTATGTACCATCTGAGGACGATGAAAATGTGCACTGTAAAAACGCAAAGTTTTACCTGTATTTTTGTTTAGTTTCTAGTGCAAATAATACACTTAAAATAAAACTAACTTACAAGCAACTGTTCAGCAGAATGTAGCAGCTTCTTTGAGTCAATAATTCCTTAATATTCATATAAAATGTGCTAGTTCCACTGGCAGATTATTTCACTTGTAAGATGGGAATAATGTTTTGTTAAGTGAGAATATAATTATTGACTTAAAACCAGCTGCCACATCTTGCTGAAAAGTTACTTGTAAGTTAGTTTAGTTTTATTTTAAGTGTATTATTTGCACTGGAAGATGGACTAAGAGCAGTGGGTAAGATTTTGTTTTTTTTACGGTGTGTTGAATTAAAATCTGTCCCTTTAAGTTGACGTATGAGGACAAGACGGGACTTCTTCATTTTTCACTGCTGCTGTCTCGTTTTCTGCCCTCTAGTGGACAACAAGAGCAACAGCAGTTTACGCTACAGATTGATGCTTTGCAAAAACTTGTGAATTTCGAAGTCCACTCAAAAACGTGTGCTGATTTCCTGGATTTGTTTTTCTTAAAGGATGTACATACTGATCTATACTTAGTGCATTTTATTTTTATAAACATTTTTCCAATTTTTCCAACACGAAGGCGGAAGGATGACCCTAAATGGAAAATTAAAAGCCACTGAAACAAAAAGACTTTCTACTGCCTCCATTTCTGATTGTTACATCGCGTTGCTGTCGCTTTAAAAGCTCTTACGGTTGGTATTTGTGTTAAGCTGCTCGACCTGCAGGGATGAAATAACGATCATGGCGTCGTGAACTGCTGCAGCGAGCAGCACCAGATGCTCCCTGGAGGAAACAAACATGACTATCAGATGTTTTACCTCTTTTTATGTGTTTACATTTGAGGAAAACAAACTGCAGGCTGCAATCAACTCTAATAAACTAAATACGACAGAGATGTAAAGAAACACAATTTTTTCCAACGTTACGTGAACGCGTCAGTCATTAAAGAGCGTAAACTTTCACTTTCCCGTTTGTTAATTACAGCCTGATGTGTTTTGTTGATTCAGAAAAGGGAGCAGGCCTGCTGGTTGTTATTATTTGATGTGAATATTTAAACCAGCTAAACACACCGAGGTTGTCAGGGTCGCACAAAAATGTAGTTTTCATTAATCCGCCGGAGCTGAACAAGCAGCTGAACGCTAATGGAGCTCCTAAAGTATTTATGCAACTGTGTGCCTGATAGAAAACACATGAATGTGAATGTAAATATATGTGTTTGTCAGAGTGTAAATATTTTAAATAAATACACATTTTTAAAAGGAAGTAGCTGCGTTTTTGTTTTACGTTTTTCCAAAATAATGTTTTATCGCCTGGAAGGCAGGAACATGTCAGATTTCTAATAAATAATGTAATGTTTTTTATTTAAAGACAAACCGTGTGATGAATGGATGATGCTGGTTGAGAACCAACAGATTTCCGCTAAACGGTTCCGATCTGGGTGGGAGTTTAGGTCCAACATTTTATCGTTTTAGTCGCGGATTCCTCTCTAAAATCACTTCCATGACGGTCAAACAACCACATCGTCACCAGATTGTTAGAAAAATTTGCTTTTTATGGTTTTGATCCCTCTCTTTATTCGTTGCTTTGCTTTGGGGCAAAACTGGGACGAAACCTGGAGGAGAAACAACCCGCAGATGGATGAAAACAGGATGGAGATTTTCCCTTCTAAATGTCCCAGACATTTTTATTTTTTTTATTTTTTGCAGAATTTCAGTCTGTAATTGATGGTTTTAGAGGATAAAGGTGCCGATGTTGGGACCTTTATCCAGTGAGTCACTTGAATCTCTCGGCATGAAGTTCTGGATGATCCATAAACATTTTCTTGAAACATCACTACTCACAGAAAAAAATCAAAAAGTGTTTCATATGTAAAAGCAGAAAAGGAGGAAAACACTTAAATGAGACTCGAATAAAAAGGTTTTGTTCTTTTAAATGCGTACCTGATTTACAGGGACAATATTCATGTTTTAAAGGGAACTATTTTGCAAAATTCATTTTTTGCAACTTCTTATTCTACCATTTGGGTCTCTACTGCCTCTAAAAAACAACAAGCACTTTTTGACAATAACGTAATATTGTTGTTTGGAAAGCGAGACTTCTCAAAAAACTCCTGAATGCCGAGTCACATTCTACCTGCACAGCCCCGTTACCTAGCAACCCCTGCAAAGCCCCGTTACCTAGCAACCCGAGCAGAGTTCCAGCACGTCTGGCGCTGTTCAAAGGCTGCTGGGAAAAACAAATGTTTTATTGTTGACTTTCCATCCAGGAAGTTTCTATCAAATTTTTTGGTTGTATATTTATGAGCTAAATAAGATGATAATCACATGAAAAATACCAAAAAAAAAAAAAAAAGAGTCACCACTAATTGGATTAAACAAAACGAACCAATTGTTGAAATAATTGTCAACACATGTAGTCATGGATTAATTAACTGGAGCATGCAGACTCAAAAAATGCCATTTTGTTTACAAAACAACATATTCAGAGCAGCAATAAAGCAAAACCTGTATTTACTTTTTGCATTTAATCAACTGTTAATTTAGACAAATTAAGAAATGTTAATCGGCCTGGGGTCTTTCTGCATGGAGTTTGCATGTTCTCCCTGTGCATGGTGGGTTTCCTCCAGGTTCTCCGGTTTCCTCCCACAATCCAAAAACATGACTGTCAGGTTAATTGGTCTGTCTAAATTGCCCCTAGGTGTGAGTGTGTGTGTGTGTGTGCATGGTTGTGTGTCCTGTGTGTCTCTGTGTTGCCCTGCGACTGACTGGCGACCTGTCCAGGGTGACCCCGCCTCTCGCCCGGAACGTTAGCTGGAGATGGGAACCAGCAACCCTCCCGACCCCACTGAGGGACAAGGGTGAAAGAAAATGGATGGATGAATGAAGAAATGTTAATTTGCAACTTTTGGTGTATTTTTCTAAAAAAAAAAAGAAGAAAAAAATTGAAGTTAAATGAAAAATTAGAATGTACCAACTTATATTTTATCTGATTACTAAAATAATCTTTCGTTGCAACCAGAAATTAATAGATTATTTTGTAAACTGGAATAATTATTTCACATGTCCAATCATGCAATTCAATAAAATGTGCGTGATATTTTTTTAGTCTAAAAAGCATAAAAATACATGTGAAAAGTAGCATAACTGTCTCGTAATTAAGGACGTTCCAGCCCTCTGCTGCCCCCTAGTGTTTATATTCTGCGCTACAAATCAGCTGATCAATGTGTTAAAAAAAACAAAACACTTTTTCTGATTTTCCTTTCTTTTTTATGGAAATATGTTACAGTTATATTACAGTTATTTAAATGCCCAGAGGGAGAAAACAAACAAAAACAGTTCGGAGACACAATAGAAGGCGACTGCAACTGAACCGAGACAGAAAGGGCAAAGGTCGTGGGGCAGAACGGGCGACGGAGGGAGAATAAATACTGCGATGCAACAGAAGAGTCCTCTCTCCGTCCTGTTGGGTTTTTAGCAGCAGCGACCAGAAGCTCGTGGGGAAACGGCGCACAGCGTCGTCTGCAATCAACCAGAGGTTTTAAACACATCAGAGCAGACACACGCTGTGTGTGTGTGTGTTTCTGTTTTTAAGCTGTGTGTGACCAGTGTGAGAAAGTGCTTCATGTTCACAAACACACAAAATGACGACATTTAAAAAACAGCAAAACCAGGGATTTTTTTTTTCTTTCCGTTTTTCCTCCAGACTTAAAATTCACAATTTTACTACTTAAATACATGTTTGTGTAAGTTTACAACATCTCAGAGTAATATTTAGTAGCTTAAGTGGCTCACAGAGTATAAACATTCAACAGGCATATTAAACCTTGGCTGGTGGTTAAAGTCACATCCTGGCTCTACAGCTAAGCGGGTCAGAAAGTTTTGGCTCCTCCGTCTGCCTGCAGGGTGTGAAAACTTTCTGGTTGAATGCAGATCTGCTCCTGATTGGTTAGAAAACGTTGATGTAGAAAAAAAGTCTTTATATAAATTACACCAGTCTGATGATGAAGTTTCTGTCTCCAAACCAGGGCCCTCACTCTCTCTCTCACACACACACACACACACACACACACACACACACACACACACACACATCCTGACGTCATGCTCAACACGATACACTGCAAAAACACTAAATCCTATTTTTGGTTATTTTCTACTACAAGTATCTTATTACACTTAAAATAAAACAAAACTAACTCATTATTCTTTAGTATTGATTAAAAAGTTGAATTATTTCAGCTATAGGAATCTTTTTCCCCATTTTTATGGAGTTATTGATTTAAAAACAGCTTCTACATCTTGCTGAAAAGCTACTTTAAAGTTAGCTTTGTTTGTTTTAAGTGTATCAAGATATTTGCACTAGAAAAAAAACAAAAATCCTTGGTAGGATTCAGTTTTTGCAGTGCAGACGAAGTAAAGAAAAGTGAAATGAAACCTCTGCACATACAGTAACGCTACATCTCTGCAAAAACAAAGTTTACCAAGTATGTTTGTCTAGTTTCAAGTGCAAATAAATAAAGCAAAACCAACTCACAAGTAATTTTTCTGCATGATATTTGAGCTTGTTTTAAGTAAAATAATTTAGTAGTTCTTAAAAAGTACAAGTTTTAAACTAATAAATTATTTTATTAAATTTATCTACTACATGTTGCAGAAAAGTTACCTAAAGTTGTTTTTTATTATTTTAAGTGCGCTAACATATTTGCAGTAGAACGAGACCAGAAATACTTGGTAAAATTTTATTTTTTTTGCAGTGTTCCTCCACATGCACCGCCCGTCGTGTAGCTGCCTGGTTCTGGTTCTGGTTCTGGTTCCGGCTCCGCTGCAGGTCGACCCGGGAATGTAGGAAGAAATGTCGCGTCCTCAACAGTCAAACCGCATCTCCAGCGACTCCTCAAAGGCCCGGTTGTCGTGGCCGGCGCCCGACAGGAAGGCGGCGGAGACGGGTGCGCCGGTCGCCGTGGTGACATTGAGGAGGGCGCCGCCCGGGGAGCCGGCGGCGGGGCTCCGCAGGGCGGCCGCCGTGATGCTGGTGAGGTTGATGCCCAGCGTGAGGCGGGTCTGCTCCAGAGCCTTCTCCGGCACGGCGAAGGCCTCCAGCTTCTTCTCGCCGTTGGCCATGTAGGAGTTCTGGCAGCCGCGGCAGATGCAGTCCAGACACGCCTGAGACAATCAATTCAGTTCAATAACAAGTTAAAAACTGATTATAATTATTATATTAATAATGTTTTTTTATTCATTAAAATAAAATTATAATTCATTTTAATGATTAAATTAATGCCTCTAATAAAATTACAAATAATTCACTAGTGATAAATTTATTTATTTGAATTGTCAAATTTTTATTATGATTAATAAAATAGATTTTAAATTAATTAAAATTATACTAATGATTAATCTTAATAAAAGTGATAGCAATAAATAAAAGTCAAAATAATAAAATTATGTAATAGTATAAATATTACCATTCTTCTTTGACAAGAGCAAATAATTTAAATAACTATAAATGTCATTATTAATTATTATTAGCTTTATTAATATTGTTTTATTAAAAATACATAATTACATACATTTTATATTATTAATATATTATTATAAAACATTTACAGAGTAATTATTAATAATTAATTATAAAATGAATTTAATTTGTCACACAAAAACCAAATTAAAGAGTAATTCTGACCATAAGAAAACTAGTATAATATAATATAATATAATATAATATAATATAATATAATATAACATAACATAACATAATATAATATAATATAATATAATATAATATAATATAATATAATATAATATAATATAATATAATATAATATAATATTCGGAGCTCAGTTTGTGACTCACCTTGCGGTTGGAGTAGCAGGGACAACGCTGCCCCCTGCAGGTCAACACTGATGGGTTCTGCGTTGCTCTGCCGCACTTGCAGCCTTTCTTCTCCACAGGTTTCTTGTAGAGCGGCTTGGAGGGGCTCGGCGGGTGAGAGAGGGGGTGTTGGTGGGGTGGCGCCCTGTCGCGGGGCTGGGTGCGCGGTTTGGGGGCCCCCTGCCGGGGTTTGGTGTAGGGCTTCTTGTTTGGCCCGTGGTGCTCCATGGTCTTCTTCAGGGCCTTGTTGTGGACCAGAACCGTCTTGCCGACCTTTGGGTGGCCGCCGTTGGGGACTGGCGCCAGGTGGGAGTGGGGCGCGGCTGTGGGGAACCTGGGCTCATGTTTGGCGGTGGCGGCATGGTGCTGCGGGGCGGGGAGTGCGGGCCCCCGCAGGAGGCTGGTGATGTTGAGGGGCTGCACCTTCTCGCTGTCGCTTTCCGAGCGGGAGCGCTTGCGGTGGCAGCGTGGCGGGACGTGGGGGGCGACGGCGGAGGGCTGGGGCAACAGGTGGGGGTGGGGAAAGCGGGGGCCGCTGTCCAGGATGAGGCAGGCGGGGTCGAGGCGGTGCGGCCCGTTCAGGGCGGGGTAGTCGGGCTCGGCGGGGTCCGTCTCCAGAGTCCTGAGCACTTCCTCAACGCTGAGCAGCAGAGCCCCCCCGCTGTGCTTCAGCTCCTCCCCAAAATGGCCGATGTCGCAGAGCCCCGCCCCCCCGCCGGCCGACACGCTCACACACACTGGCAGCTCCTCCGAGAAGCCCTCCTGCTTGACCACGCCCCCGCCCGTTTCCACAGCGACGGGCTGCAGCGAGTCCGAGCCCACTAGGCCGTTGCAGTCGTGGAGCCCGTTCACTGTAGTGCCCCGCTCCTCGTCTTTGACCTCCGTCGGGGGCTGAGCCTCGTCTGGCGCAGTCCTAGGCGGCGGTGACGACGGCGACCCGGAGACGATCTCCGGCTCGCTCTCGGCCAGCGCCAGCCCCTCCTCCAGGATAGCCTGCAGGTCCGGAGAGTCGCCGGCGGCGCTGGCGAGGTGCGGCGCCAGCGGAGACTGCGTGATGTAGAGGCAGAGCTTCCTGTAGCAGCGGACGAGCAGCGAGAGCTGGCGGTTCTCCTCGAAGCGGGCGTAGTCCTTGCACCAGCTGCAGGACGGCTTCAGCTGCATCCGCTGACCTTTACAGCCGCGGCAGACGTAGTGCTGGCAGGACGAGTTGGTGGGAGCGATGGGGTCCTGCAGCAGGTTACCTGGGAACGACGACAGGTAAACTGTTAAAGCAGAGAGCTGCTAACCGGCTGCTAACCGGCGTTAGCTTTACCACCAATGCCGGCTGATGCATATTTTACACATTCCATTCCCACCTAAACATAATTTATTTTTATTTTCATAAACGACTTTTATTTATTGTATTTATAACAATTTTAAATGTTAAGCAAACAAATAATTCAGATTTTTGTGACAGATTGACACATTATTGCATAACTGTGAAGTGGGAGGAAAACTAGTTTTAAAAAAATATTTCTTAACATAAAAATCTAAAAATTGTAGGGCTGAATTGATCGATCGCATTAATCGTAACTAATCTATTACTGAAATAATCGTCAACTGATTAAGTATTCGATTAATCGTTAATACAAACTGAAAAAATAACCACATACTTGAAAAAGTAATTAAAGGTGAACTATTATGCTTCCTTGAACAGGTTAGTATCGATCTGTGGTCTATACAAAACACATTAATTAAATTTTTTACACAAAATTACTAATAAGATTCTAATTTTATCAGCTTTGTCCATTTTGAGCTGTTTTCGGAATTATACAACCGTAAATATTTAACAAGCAAAATTGGAGCCTCCTGCACAATCAACAAGAATCCAGCAAGTGGTTTCTGAGTGAGCAAACAACTAAACACTTTTCTTTTCCAGCAGCCATTGTAGAGCACATAGCGGTGAAACCAGCTTACAAACGTGCTGGAACTCAGTTTGGGTTGCTAGGTAATGAGTGGAATTCCCTGGGGTTGCTAGGTAACAGCACAGTGCCCATTGAATGAGACTCTACTATCAGGAAGTTTTTTAAACGGCACCAAAAAACAGTAATTTATTGCCAAAAACCACCTGGATGGATTTGGTTTAGTGCTTTAGCTTTTTCTATCAGTATAAAAACATACAACATGTGAATTGTGCATACTAGCTCCCTTTAAGGTAATTTTTCAATCTTTTCCAGATCCACAGATGAGGTCAGAGAATCTGTATTTATTTGTGTGTGAATGTTTTGCGTAAGTCAGGAGGGCAGCTCATCCTGAGGAGATTCACACTTTCACAGGCTGGAGAAACAGCAGCAGGAGAATCTAAATCCTCATTTAACCTCCTGAGCGTTGCTTGGCGCGCTGCCGGACGGAGCGACAGCTGCTCTTTGAGAGGAGCTTCCTTAGCAACGCCGGCTTTTAAAGCACACAGCTGCAGACGGGAGAAAGGAAGAAGGTCCATTCATAAGAAACAAGTGAGCACACACTCCGCCGACGCCGCCTCCCGACGACAGCGTCTATATTTAACACACAGCTCAGCCGGCTTTCACACCGATGCATTATTTACAGACGCAGGTTATCTGTAAGCACTGGATCAATATGGTGGAAATATTTCAGTTCTGTTATTTAGATTCTCCTCCAGTTTATTTTAATGACTGGAAGTGGTTTGATGATTGATCAGGTTCTGTCCGGGTTTTCAAAAAGATACAGAAGTAAAGGACAGATAAAGAAATGTTCAACTGAAACAAGATCTCCAGCAGATTAAAGTGATTTACAAGTAATGAAAAAAAAAACTGCTTTAAAAAGAATAAAGTGGTAATAAACACCGCAAAGATCAGCAGAAGTTTCTTATAGATCTTTGACAATCAGCTAAAAAAAAAAAAAAAAATCAACCGGTTTTTTGATTTGTAACAAAAACATATTTTTTACTAAAAAGTGATCAAAACCACAAAAATGCATTTTAATATTGATAACAACAATTATTACCATTTATTATTAATATTCAACAATAATCATATTACTATTACTACTCTCAGATATAGTAATAATAAGACTAATATTATATACTAAATTATTATATTACATTATATACTATAATAATAATCATTATTAAATAATAACTATTATTATTATTGTAGTATGATTATTAGTAGTAGCATGATAATTATGACAATAGTAATATAAGATTTTATTATTAGTGTAATAACTGTGAAATGTATAATAATTAGCATTATTTATTATTCTAATAATATTTTTTATAAGTATTTGGTTGGTTTTTACATAGAACATTTATAAAGAAGCACAAATTATGTTTAATATCAATTAGACAAACCAAAAACAAATTTATTTGCACAGAAAACGTATCTGTATTTAAATTCTTTTTATTTTTCTTATAATTTAGGCAATAATTGTCTTTATTTGTTCATCTATTTGTAATAGTTAAGTAGAGGAAACAGTGTTCCGTTAATTTATGTAAACAAATGTTTAGTTTTATTATTTGATACGACTTGAGGAGCGGAGCAGCAGACGGGCTGCTCTACTGAATGTAAACATCCGCAGCAGCTGCCAAAACGCCACACAGACGGGGGTGTGTCATGGTGCATTCACTGCACCTAGGAATTCGGAGCTTCGCAACTCGGACACTAGATTATTTGTTTCTCGTTCATTTTTTTCAAACTACAACTTCAGTGAAAGACGTGGAATAACAATTCCTGGAAAACATTCAGTTTGAGGCTTAATTTTTTTAACCAAACTATATAAATAAGCATAATTGATTAGCTACATTTAAAAAAAAAAAAAAGACGGAATGTTATTTTAGCCAACAGCTTAACGTGTTAGCTCCGTTAAATTGATCAAAAATATATTTCTGGCTGGAACAAATAGCAAAGCTCCAACCAATAAGACACGCGCTCATATTTCCAACGGTACCTGAATGCAGCATAAATTTAAAAGCTCGCCCCCTCTGTCACATTAGCTGAAGAGAGGAGGAGGGGTAAAAAACCTATTTTATTCCAAAAATAAGACATTAAAGATGTCGAAAACGAGGCGAGGGACTCACCACAGACCAGGCAGGACAGGGACTGGCGGAAAAACGGCAAAACCTTGCAGAGCTCCGCCAGCTCCCGGGGATCTCCGGGGTCGCACTGCAGCACCGAGCGGCTCGCCGACACGTAGAGAGCGGTCGCATTCACCGGGTTCATCTCAGCTGGCTGGCTCGGTCCGTTTAAGTGGATCAGTACGTTAAAAACACATGAAAAAGAAAGGAAAAAAGAAAGAGGAAGGAAGCCACACACAGATAAATTAACCCCCGATCAACTCCCGCTTTCTGTGAGGTAAAAATATTTGTCGAGGGAGTCCGGCGGCTTTGGAGAGAGCATAGATGGAGGCAGGAACCTCGGTCAGTTCTCCGTCGGTAAATCCCACATATATAACAGTCTGGGCGCAGAGAAATCCCGGTCACACATTCCCAGTCACATCCTTGGCGTGATGTCCCGGTCCGGGGGAGAAGGAGCAGCTCCTAAAAGGGCCTACCATGCACATAATGTCGGTTTATCCTCATCAGCTCCGGTTGTTTCCAAACGACATGAAAAATAAGAGAGCTAAATCTGGACTGGAGCCCGTTTCCTCCACCTTTTGACGCCGCTTTCGCCCGGTTAACTCGCAGCAGCTCCGAAATTCACATGATAAAGTGCTCCGGTTTGCGATGTGCTCCGACATGTGAATCCATTATCCACATGCATTTTCCTCCCGTGTTGTCCACAGCTTGTAGCGCATGATGCATTAATTAAACCCTCCAGTTGCGGTGCAGCCCCGGCGGCAGCAGGCTAGTTATTTATGGTTGTGTTATTGTTCGCAGAGATTCATGGCGGCTCGAAAACAAAACAGGCCGCTCCGGGGTTTAAATGGTCCTTTTTAGGTGAGAAGTACCGGCACCCACGGCTCAGCGAGAGGGGGCGGTGAAACAATAGATTCCTGGTATGAAAACAACAGCAGTAAAAATAATTAAAAAGCTTCGCCGGTTCTGTCGCGGCAGAGAAAAACAAGCGAGCGGAAGCACCGGGTTTTCCTGACAGCGCAAGCCGCCTGAGCTGCACCGGGAAGCCGGCTACATAAGCAGGCCGCGTCCCCGTTCACGGGATTAAAAAGATTCCTTCAGTCTCAGTGAAAATGTAACAAAGAACAGAAAAAATTAACTCCTCTCGTAACTTTTACTGGACCGTAAGAGTGTCAGAGAACACAATATTAAATTATTTTCCCCGTTGGTGTTCGTTGCTATCATTAGCCGCTGTGCTGCTTCTTCACACGCAAACAAGGGGGCGCTGTTGACCACATCTCGCGAGAATACACGTGAGGTGGTACATTTTACTAATATAGTAATAAACATTTCATTTTTAAAACATTTCTGTAGATCAAGTTGATGGGAGGGAAAATATGTTTCTTATTTAAAAAATACGGAACATAGGGAAAAGAAAAAAAAAATAATAAAATTATATAGAAATATGTTTCCTACATTTTCCTCTACATTCCTGATGTAGAGGAAAAAGTATTTGGTTTTCAGATTTTAAACGAGATATTTTATTTAGAAATACATTTATAAATGGAAATGAACTGTCTCATAAGTTTGTATAGGGTGCAAAAAGAAGAAATATAGATACGAATATTAAACACGGCAAAGATTAGATTAATAGCATAATTAAGGTAGAGGTAAAACAAAAATGGCAAACACAATGTGACATACAAGAAAAAGATGAATATTCTTGTATGAAATGTAGAGAAATGCAATATCATCTGCTTGTGTTGCTAACAGTAGTTAGCACAACAGTTAGCATTTCCCACTGTTTTCACAGGCAGTGAGTTTAGAGTTAACACCATTAAATTGTGCTTCGAATCACTCCCTGATATTAAATGAAGTTTATAAGAAATAAACCATTAGGTCTAACTGCGTTCCCAGTTGGTTTTATTAAATGTGGTTTCTGACTGAGCTGATGACAATGACTTTTCTTGCTTTTAAGGGAGCACATATGATGTCATGCAGTCTGTATGAACTGAAAATAAACATGTTTTTGTTTTATAGCCATTTGGCAGCCATATTGAATTTTTAAGCTGCGATTGGTAAAAAATATTTGCCTTCCCATGTTAAAATTCCAGCTAATTGTTTGAACGCATTGTCTATTTCTAAACTTCCTGAAGAGTATATTACACATCTGCATAGTCATTAGAAATTTGTTAACACCAATTGAAACAGTTTCTCTTCACATACTGTACATTGCTGTTGGTGCAATACTTTAGGTCACAGTCCCACGTAGGTTTTCTCAAACTCTTTAGCAATAGACAAAGGTTGTGAAACATTCAGTGACTCCCTGGTGCTCGTGATCTAATGAACTTTTATTTCCTAATTTAGCTAAAGGTCATAGAATACTCACAGTTAAATATTTCATAAGTAAAAGGACTCTTCCTCTTTTGTCTTTAATGTTTCCTAACTAGTGAAAGCTGTCTGGGATATTAAATTAAGCTAATATTCATATGTAATTTTGTATTTTTTTTAAATTTGGTATCAAAGTTGTCAAACTTTGCAGTTGATCACTGATTAAATGTTGATCTGAATGGTGGAAAGTTTGAGAGTATTGACTCATCTCAAAGAAACAGTGAGACACGTTGCAGAAATGTATCATATTCATGATGCAAACATGCTGATAAGATCTACTGTATGTGGGAATGTTTCTCTTTCTCATCATCTTCTAATTAAACACATAAATGTCCACTCTTGTTTCCAAACAAAGAGAAATTCAGGCAGATATAACGCATTAATTAAGTGTTTTGGGGATACAATTAGCATCAAAACTTTCTGTTATCTGCGATGTTTCTCGCTGGTGTTGAGTTTTATCAGGATAAAGTGAATTACAATGTCATTCAATAAATCAAACAATACAATAAAATGCCTTTTGAAGTCAGTTAAAATATTACAACATGAAGCATTCACCTTTAATTTATGAGAAAAACCATGAAAATAAGGTTTCCAGGTTATTTCTAATGCAGATGCTGACTTACATTCCACACACGTGAATAATTCTCCTTTAAATAACAGTCAGTGTGTCAAACAGCAGTGACTGTTCTTCAGTCTATTACAAAAGGACTAAAATACTCCACTGCTCATTCTTTGAGCCTATTTTTTCCATGTGTGACAGGAAGTTTGATTCCACGTCTGTCTTTCTGCACATGCTCCATTCTCTCGTTGCAGGTTACAACATCATCTGCAAACGTTTTCACCCAGCAGGCAGGATTATCAGCAGTTTATGAATGAATTACTGTAAACAACATTTCTGAAGTATCCCGACCTCCATGACTCCTGCAGCACACCTCACTGCTGTCTCACCACACCTCCTACTTCTTCTTCTCAGACAAACCTTAAACTACGATGCCTTGTAGTGAATACGCTACTTTCTTGTGGTTATTGAGCTTTTTTATCGAGTTTATTTGTATAGCACATTTCAACAAAGCACAAAAATACAAAGTCATTAACAATTGAAACGTTACACTTTGCCACGCAGCATCATTAAACATCAAAGTGTTGGTTAGTGTTTTAATTATTGAGATGCAAAAGCAACTTTAGATTTAAAAGAAGAAACAGCAGCTAGACGTTTTCTGATTATTATTTTTCTAAATTATTCACAAAAAGGTGATTTATTTTTTATCTTGTTATCCTCTGACTATGTTTGTATGACACATCAATAGAGGATCTATTTTTTATGATCATTGGGTGAGGAATAAGTGTTTAATAATTTTGCATTTCCTTTTTTTTTTTTTTTTTTTTGGGGGCATAATTTCTGCTTTTGGTCGGCAGAGAAGAGCAACAACTGCAACATGACTAATAATTTCTGTCTCACTGTCACATTTCTGTCAGACAGAACTCCAGCCTTAAAGGCACCAGATCAGGAATACAAAGGATTACGTTTTATTCTGTAACATGGAAAATTACATGCAGATATTAAAAATAAAGGAAGTCTCTAGAAATATTGATCACTGCAAACATATTAAATCTTACCAAGTACTTTTGGTCCAGTTTCTGGAGCAAATATCTTAATACACTTAAAATGAGGCAAAACTAACTCACTATAATTTTACAGTGACATATCTGAGTTTGTTTTAAGTAAATAATTCCTTAATATTGATGAAAAGTTCCAACTTCTACTAGCAGATAATTTCATTATATATAACATGGGAAAAATGCCTTGTTATAAATAAAATAATCTGCCAATGGAAATAAAAAAATGTCATCAATAATAAGGAATTATTGATTTTAAAAATCTCCTATATCTTGCAGAAACTTTCATTGTAAATCAGTTTTGTCTTATTTCAAGTGAACTAAGATGTTTCTACCAGGAACTAGACAGATGTTTTGTTTTTGTTGTGTGATGGAAACCCAAACAGGTGATTCTATCAAATAATCCTAATGCATTTTAACTTCTGAATATTAAGAGAGTATAAAAATATCTAAAATGTTCAGTTTCTTATCATTGTGTCTTTAAGAGAAATCATTTAAAAAATCTTAACTGACCTGAAAATGGAAAAGTTTTGTCTGATTCAAGGTGATGATAGAAAAAAAAGTTTTGTGTTTTTAAATATTGTGACTGACTTTAACTGTGAAGTTTTTCCTTACGTCGTATTCAGTGAACTGTTTTCTACCGCAGGTATCATCATACTGACGAACTTTTCCAGATGACATGATGAACTAACAGTTGATTCTTTCTAAGTCGTCTATGAAACAATCATATTTCCAGTCCCTAAGAATAAAACCAGACGAGTATTTTCAGCCTCTGTTGTTACATTAATAAACTAAGACGGTTGTGTGACGCTGAGGGGAATTACGTGGAATATGTCCCTGTTCAGTGAGTTTATATGACATAAAGGTACGTTAGGGATTCCCTTCAGTCAGTAATCCTATAAAAAACACGTATCTTTGCAAAAGTATTTAAATTCCTTAAGCTCTTTCTAATTTTTTACATTAAATCTGCACTTTGCTGTGTTCTTTGCAAAAATTCAAAATCTTGCCAAGTACTATTGGTCTCATTTCTACAGTTAATATTTTAAAAACTTTGAGATAACTTTAATGTTCCTAACTAGTGAAAGCTGTCTGGATATTAAATAAAGCTAAATTCATATGTAATTTGTATTTTTTTTAAATTGGTATCAAAGTTGTCAAACTTTGCAGTTGATCACTGATTAAATGTGATCTGAATGGTGGAAAGTTTGAGAGTATGACTCATCTCAAAGAAACAGTGAGACACGTTGCAGAAATGTATCATATTCATGATGCAAACATGCTGATAAGATCTACTGTATGTGGAATGTTCTCTTTCATCATCTAATTAAACACATAAATGTCCACTCTTGTTCCAAACAAAGAGAAATTCAGGCAGATATAACGCATTAATTAAGTGTTTTGGGGATACAATTAGCATCAAAACTTCTGTTATCTGCGATGTTTCTCGCTGGTGTAGTTTTATCAGGATAAAGTGAATTACAATGTCATTCAATAAATCAACAATACAATAAAATGCCTTTGAAGTCAGTTAAAAATTACAACATGAAGCATTCACCTTTAATTTATGAGAAAACCATGAAAAAGGTTTCCAGGTTATTCTAATGCAGATGCTGACTTACATTCCACACACGTGAATAATTCTCCTTTAAATAACAGTCAGTGTGTCAAACAGCAGTGACTGTTCTTCAGTCTATTACAAAAGGACTAAAATACTCCACTGCTCATTCTTTGAGCCTATTTTTCCATGTTGACAGGAAGTTTGATTCCAGTCTGTCTTTCTGCACATGCTCCATTCTCTCGTTGCAGTTACAACATCATCTGCAAACGTTTTCACCCAGCAGGCAGGATTATCAGCAGTTTATGAATGAATTACTGTAAACAACATTTCTGAAGTATCCCGACCTCCATGACTCCTGCAGCACACCTCACTGCTGTCTCACCACCCTCCTACTTCTTCTTCTCAGACAAACCTTAAACTACGATGCCTTGTAGTGAATACGCTACTTTCTTGTGGTATTGAGCTTTTTATCGAGTTTATTTGTATAGCACATTTCAACAAAGCACAAAATACAAAGTCATTAACAATGAAACGTTACACTTGCCACGCAGCATCATTAACATCAAAGTGTTGTTAGTGTTTTAATATTGAGATGCAAAGCAACTTTAGATTTAAAAGAAAAACAGCAGCTAGACGTTTCTGTTCTAAGTATTTTATCTTGTTCTCTGACTATGTTTGTATGACACATCAATAGAGGATCTATTTTTTATGATCATTGGGTGAGGAATAAGTGTTTAATAATTTGCATTTCCTTTTTTTTTTTTTTTTTGGGGGCATAATTTCTGCTTTTGGTCGGCAAGAAGAGCAACAACTGCAACATGACTAATAATTTCTGTCTCACTGTCACATTCTGTCAGACAGAACTCCAGCCTTAAAGGCACCAGATCAGGAATACAAAGGATTACGTTTTCTGTAACATGGAAATTACATGCAGATATTAAAAATAAAGGAAGTCTCTAGAAATATTGATCACTGCAAACATATAAATCTTACCAAGTACTTTGGTCCAGTTTCTGGAGCAAATATCTTAACACTTAAAATGAGGCAAAACTAACTCACTATAATTTTACAGTGACATATCTGAGTTTTTTAAGTAAATAATTCCTTAATATTGATGAAAAGTTCCAACTTCTACTAGCAGATAATTCATTATATATAACATGGGAAAAATGCCTTGTTATAAATAAAATAATCTGCCAATGGAAATAAAAAAAGTCATCAATAATAAGGAATTATTGATTTTAAAAATCTCCTATATCTGCAGAAACTTTCATTGTAAATCAGTTTTGTCTTATTTCAAGTGAACTAAGATGTTCTACCAGGAACTAGACAGATGTTTTGTTTTGTTGTGTGATGGAAACCCAAACAGGTGATTCATCAAATATCCTAATGCATTTTAACTTCTGAATATTAAGAGAGTATAAAATATCTAAATGTTCAGTTCTTACATTTGTCTTTAAGAGAAATCATTTAAAAATCTTAACTGACCTGAAAATGGAAAAGTTTTGTCTGATTCAAGGATGATAGAAAAAAAAGTTTTGTGTTTTTAAATATTGTGACTGACTTTAACTGTGAAGTTTTTCCTTACGTCGTATTCAGTGAACCGTTTTCTACCGCAGGTATCATCATACTGACGAACTTTTCCAGATGACATGATGAACTAACAGTTGATTCTTTCTAAGTCGTCTATGAAACAATCATATTTCCAGTCCCTAAGAATAAAACCAGACGAGTATTTTCAGCCTCTGTTGTTACATTAAACTAAGACGGTGTGACGCTGAGGGAATTACGTGGAATATGTCCCTGTTCAGTGAGTTTATGACATAAAGGTACGTTAGGGATCCCTTCAGTCAGTAATCCTATAAAAAACACGTATCTTTGCAAAAGTATTTAAATTCCTTAAGCTCTTTCTAATTTTTTACATTAAATCTGCACTTTGCTGTGTTCTTTGCAAAAATTCAAAATCTTGCCAAGTACTATTGGTCTCATTTCTACAGTTAATATTTTAAAAACTTTGAGATAAGACAAAACTAACTTACAAATAACTTTTCAGAAACATATAGAAGCTTGTTTTCAGTCAATAATTCCTTAATATTGATTAAAAAAAATAGGTTTTGTGTTTTTTACTTGCAGATTATTTAACTTATAAGACATTTTCCCATGTGACAAGTGAAATAATGTGCCATTGGAACCAACACTTTTTCATCAATAATAAGGAATTATTGACTTTATAAAACTCCCATTTCTTGTTGAAAACTTACTTGTATGTTAGTTTTGTTTTATTTTAAATGCAAAGATATTTGAAGCAGAAACTAAACTAAACGTAATTGGTAAGATGTTGGGTTTTTGCAGTGTAGCACTTTGAAAAGTTAGATTGGCTTCTTACGGACACAAGTGAAACAGTCCAGTTTTGGCCCTGAGCAGTTGCACTTTAAAAAAATATATTTTTTACTTATTATAAAAAATCCTTTAAGCTAGTGTTTGTCTTTTCCAAACATGTTAGAATCTTTCACCAGAAAACAAAAGATTTCTTGTTTTTGGAGTGTTATATTAGGGTTTTATTAAAGACCAACAGACGGTAGTGCATCATTTTGCAGTGGAAAATAAATGATTGACGGCCTTCAAAAGCTTTGACTCACTGGAGTTTTCTTAGCTGCGCCGACTTCCCCTAAACTCTGACCTGATTAGATGAAGGCCTGTTTGTTTCCAGCTTCCTCCTGTAACACATTTTACTCCATGAGGGAGACAAGCAGCTGCCTGCAGAGTATGATAGAGCTAGTTAGCGCTGCGGTTAGCCTGAGCTAACAGGACATAAGGACATAATGACCAAAAAAGGAGTTTTCCTTTCCGTTGCCACTACTTTCATGCTCAGTGTGAAAAATTCCTTCATCGTCAACAATATTCACGTTACTAAAAAGCTGGAATGAACTGAAAGGATTAACTGCATCAATCGTGAATAATCGATTATTGAATTATTAATTGAATGGGGTGAATGGGGTCAATACACTGCAAAAACTCAAAATCTTGCCAAGTATTTTTGGTCTAGTTTTAAATGCATATGTCTTAGTTAACTTGAAATAAGACAAAAATAACTTAGAAGTTACTTTTAAGCAAGATATGAGAGATTAAGACAGTAATTCCTTAATATTGATAAAAATTACTTGTACTTGTAATAAGTGAAGTAATAATTGATCTATGATTATTATTATTTTTATCAATATTAAAAACAATTGTTTGCTCTATAATATTTATAAAATAAAAGTTCTGGTTCCAATGACAGATTATTTCACTCATAACATGGGAAAATGTCTTTCTATAAATAAAATTATCTAAAAATGGAGCTATGACATTTTTATCAATACTAATGAATTGTTGACTTAAAACAAGCTCCTTTTTTTTTTTGCTGAAAAGTTATTAATTTTGTTTTATTTCAAGTGCAAAAGGATATTTGCTCTCGAAACTGGACCAGAAACACTTGTTGAGATTTTGTGTTTTTGCAGTGTTTAACTTTAAACTTGCCTAAAGAAAACCAGGAAAAAAAACGTTTTCCTGTCGTATTTGTCTAATGAGTTGGTGCGGAGACCCAGAGGTCTCTGCACATGTCCACATTGCTCTGCATCAAACCGAACATCCAGACACACTGTGGATGATTCCCAGGGCGTGTGCCCGCGTACAGCTGCAGTTAGCAGTAATTTCCACCGAACATGTGTCTCATGACCATCCAACTTCCTATTTGTCAGCTATAAAAGATCGTCGTCCTCCGGTTCCTTCATTGCAGTTTGCAGACTTGCAGTCTTTCAGTCCTCCAGTCTTCCTCTCCTCCAGGTTTGCAGCATCATGTCGACTCTTTCTTGCAGCCGTTGGATCTTTCTGCTCATCCTGGCTGCTCTGATGCTCATCTCAGCGTCTGAAGGTAAAAACTGGATGTTTTCTGTTCTAACTGAAATAAATATGAGAATCTTCTTATCCAATATATTTATTTACTTAGCTTATTTTCTTTTTCTTTCATTTTATGCTTTCTAATGTTTATTTTTTTTAAAATTAAATTCTCCTTACTTTATTTTAGTTTTCTTCCAATTGCAATTTTGATGGAAAAGTAAAAGTTTGGAGTATTTATACAAGATCTTCAACAAAATTCCTGCAGAGGCTTTGAAACATTTTCTGATCAGAGTAAAATAATAAAATCACTCTCTGCACTGCAAAACACAAAATCTTGCTGATTTTTTGGTCCAGTTTTAGTTTTAAATATCTTAGTTCACTTGAAATAAGACAAAACTAACTTACAAGTAACTTTTCAGCAAGATATAGCAGCTTACTTAAAGTAAATAATGCCTTAATATTGATAAAAAACTACTTATTAAACACGCAGATTATTTCAGTTATAGTAAGATATTTTCCCATGTTTTAAGTGAAATAATCTGCCAGTGAAACTAACACTTTTTAAATTAAAATTAAGACATTTTTTGACTCAAAACAAGCTCTTACATCTTACTGAAAAGTTACCTGTAATTCAGTTTTGTCTTATTTCCACCATATTAACATATTCGCAGTAAAAACAAAGATCAACTCAGTATAAGGTTTAGTTTTGCAGTAAAAATGTCAGATTTTGGATGAAAAAAGTACTTAACATTTTAAAAGAAAAGCTTTGCAGAAAATCAACCGATCTCAGTAATCTGGAGATGCAGGAAAGTCAAATTAGTTAGTTTATAAAGAGCCAAAACTGTATAAAAATAATGACGTTAAATTTATTTTCTACCATGATTTATTTTAACAGAGTAAATTAACAAATTAATTAGGAAATCTGAACCTTAAAATGTTAAAATAATTAAGAGAAAAACCCAAAAAGTTTATTTAATGTCGTCGTAAGAAGAGGGCGGCGGCAGCAGGGAGTTGTGGGAGCCGTTGCCATGGCGACAGTCATTGAGCCTGACTGCTTGTTCCTCTGCGTGCTGTTCAAGTGATCTTCTCCCCCATCATAAAGCTGAACTGCTGCGAGAAGCTCACCAACAGAACCTTCCCCAGAACCAGAGAGTGCTACGAACAGAACCGGCTGGACTGCCAGACGCACGCCTTCAGGTAGGACAGGCGGACGAAACGGGCCTCCGTGTGTCTGGTGCTGCTCTCACTGCTTCTGCTCCGTCTAGAATCAAGAGCCAGAGGGGAACGTGGAGGTGCATCGACCCAAACTCTGAGGAACTCCGACAAAAACTGGCAAAGGTGAGAATCTGAAAACTGACGTCAAAGAAAAACGACAAAATCACATAAATTACCACATTATTCTTTGTAAAACAAGAAAAAGTATCATTTATCAATGGAAACTTTTAAAGTTCATGATTGATAGAAAACCCAATAAGTAAATTAATTTAGCAAACGAAACAATCTGAAAATAAGAAATTTAAATTTCATGAATTGCTACACTGCAAAAATACAAAGTATTTTAGTGCTAGTTTGGATTGAAAATATCTCAGAGATTGATCAATAACTCATTAATATAAATTTGTAAATTTGATGGTGTTTTTATATATGTTGAATAGCATCCAGATGTTTTTATGTATTTTTCTTTTAAAATATTTTACCAGCTGATCAGTGACTGCAGTCCATCACATTGTCTCTGTTTTAAATAAAATAAATCATTAATATTAGAAGATACTTGAAGATTATTTCACTTACAACATGGGAACAATTTTAACCATCCTGCAAAAATATCCATTAACATTTTTACATTTTGGGACGTTTCAACCAGAAACTTTAAGGTAATTTTAAAAGATTTAACATGAAAGAACAAGACAAAGTCGATCTTAACTGTGAAAAGGAAGGAAAATCATATCTGGTTTGTAACATTTCAGTTGTTTAACAAATTTGGCTTTTAAGGAATAAAAATTAATATTTTAAAAACAAATACTCACTAATTTCCTTCAAAAGTTAATATAACTCACAGCTGAAGGGTTGATCAGAAGTAATCTTTACAAAAACTAATCAATCAAACAGGAAAGTGCAACATTGAGCTGAATGTCTGAATGTTTCTAACTAAATGTTTTCATTTCAGGGACAGATAACCTGCCCTCCTGACATCTCCAGTCCAGAATAAATCCTGAGATTTGCAGAACAAACCAGTGGAGAAGCTTCTCTCAACATCAGTGAATGTTTTTAAAATGTAATTTATTTTATTTATTTATTTGATATTCATTTTTTCTTAAAATGTGATATTTTTTTTTGTAAGTTTCAGAAATGGAAGAGCTGTTATTTTTATAAACTTCAAAGTGAGAAATACATGTTAAAAGTACTATTTTGTGTTTTTGTTCTTTTCACCAATAAATGTTATAAAAACACAACTGGGTAAGTTTTTAAAGCACACAGCCAAAAAAAAAAACACTTTGAGTTTCAGTGTATAATCTGATAACATCACAAGAGGCTGACCAACCAGGGTTAGCTTTAATAAATACACTTTCATTCTTAAGGATTTTCATTTTATCAATCAACTCTGTTCCCCAGAGGAAGACGATTTAGAAAAATAAAAAGATTAAATAGCGAGAATTCAAATTACAAACCGTTAATTCTCACATTCTCACATTATAAGTCATTTTGATCCAGATGACAGAAACAAGGAGACANNAATCATCTTAAATTAAAACTGAGTAATCTTTGAAGTTCCATCTGGGACTTGAGTCGGTTTTTTTATCTGTTCTCTCTGTATCAGCCATGTTCGTTTACTTTGGTTCTGTCCTTTATTAGTAATTCTGCTTTAATCATGTGCTAGTTGATACTCTGGATTAAAGTTTAGTCATTGTGATGTGGATCAAAAGCAACTTTCAGGTGCATACCGCCACCTACTGTTCATGAGTGTGCAGCAACACAACGTTACATCCATTCATTTTTATTTTTAATTTAGTATTCTGCTGCTTTGCTAAAACCTATAAACATCCACCATGTTTCCTTCAGTTCCCAGTAAAACTCCAGTCCTTCTTCTTTTCTTTCAGGGTCTTTCAGGTTTTATGATTCATCAATAATTGATCTACATTTTCTTTCACATTTATCATTATTTTTCCTCCCAATAGACATAAAATGTCGTTTAAATAAGTATGACCTGCTCTTAATCTCATCATAATCCTTCCACTCTCCACTAATATTTTTAATTAATGCTTTTGTACTTTATATAAACTCCTCCTTGTACTTCATCCAGCTTGACATATCTACGTCTTACTCTAATAACTGTTCCTCACCTTCCTAAATGAATGAATGTATAACTACAAATTATTTGAAAACCAAACAAAACATATAAATAAATAAAAACTGGAAACGTACATATATAAGCCGCTGGAATCTCCGCCGCTCTCGGTTTTCCATAAGGAAGCAGCAGAGGGCAGTAGAGAGCTGTGTCCTGATAAATGCAGCCCTATTAGGACGCGGCCCTCCGTCTCCAACGCCGAACCATAGTTGTTCATGCCGAGTTATTTCCCTCTTGTACTGCCAGATCGGTCGCCCTCAACTTAAAAGTTGCATCATATGAGTTTGAAGAAATTTCTCCGTCGTGCCTGCTGCTAGCATGTAAATCAATCAATCAATCTTTATTCCAGACCAAAAAGGTCCATAAAAAAAGGAAATAAGAGAAAAATAATAAAATAAAAATAAAAAAAAAAAAATAAAAAACAACATACACGAGTCACAAATAAATGATGACACCAAGTTTCCACAATCTGAGAAAACTCACTGTACTAAAAAGATTACTAAAATGCAAATATTATGCATGACACAGAAAATCTACACATACACTACATGAATCCTGAGCACAGCTGCGCATGTGAACATCATTATGTACAAACAAGGCTAGCACTGCTCCATCAGCACTCTGAGTAGGCCCATCCGTCATGTAGCCACATAAAGTTCTGCAGGCTACTGTTGTACTCGCCACAGATGGCCGTGTAAAGTGAATGCAAAAAGCTAAAAAGAGCTATCTTCACTGAGGATGAACACATACAAACTTCTGACCAAAGATAGCTGTGCATACATCAACAATACTGCCTACGAAGTCACAACATCAGACAGGTCATCAGTTATGTAATGTCCCAAAATTAATTCATTGCATCGTTGAGGACAATGCCAATAAAGAAATCAGGGTTACAGAGCTTACTGCCACTCTAACAATCATAACATTGCTTTAGCATTATAGATTCAAAGTCACAACCATTGGGAACAGACCCTAAAGTTGAAGCCAGCACATATGACTTAAGATACCAAATCATCTGCATACATTATGATGATTATGCGCACCAACTATACAGCCTTTACAACAATTCAGGCGCTTGATAGTTCATCCATGTAGATTTAAAAAGTAAGGGACAGTAAGAAAAGAGCACTTTCTTCTTGATTCCAATTGACTTCCAATGATTCACTCCGCTAAAGCCCCCTGCGGTGAAGAAAAAACCGCAGAAAAACCGCACCGGGCTATAACCCACAAAGCGAAGGAAAAAGTAGCTGCTTCTAGTCCGAAAAATACGGTAAATGTTAACACTACAAGAACTAGATAATAAGGTCAGGAAAAAGTTTTAATTAAGAAAATAAAATTACGAGGTTTAGGGAAGGAGCGGAAACCAGAACATGTAGATGTGATGTTATGGTTCAGTGTTTTTCACTTCAGTTTAAAATTAAGAAACGTAAACACCAAGTCTGACAGAGCGGCAGCTAATGCACCACAGCGACACGGGGCCTGGGAGGGCGGCATGGTCCCGGCCCCAGGCCCGGGCCCAGGCCCGTCCCCGTCCCCGTCCCCGTCCCCGTCCCGGCCTGCTGGGGCCCCGATGGGAATCAGGACAGGACTTCAGGGATCCAAGCCTCTGTCCCGACTGAGGAGAGCCGGAGCAGGCGGCTCTACTCTCCTGATAAAACACCCAGATGAGCTGACTGTGTGTGTTTAGTCAGGTTGCTAAAAACTTTACAAGATTTTAGTGATGAATCTGTTTTATGGTCATATTTTAGTCACATTTAAATCCATACTTTGACTGGACCAACCTCTCCTGTGTTTGTAGTGAGCCATCAAAATCACTTGTTGACGTGTTTTGAATGTTTTCCCCTCAGTTACGCTGATAATTAGGAGGTCATGGTGCCGTAATGAGCTGATTCACATCTGCCAAACTATTTCAGATAACATGACCAAACAGCAGCTCAGTGTTTGTGGTGGTCATCTAGGAAACGGGAAGGGAATCACCAACATTTCTGACTTACTTCCTCCCACTCAGAAGAAAAAACGCTCCAGAAATAAAACATGCCATTTATTTTTAGCCTCCGCTGCTAATAAACTCACTTAGAGACGGTTTTAGATGTGTGACTGAGGGGAAATACTTGAGAACATTATGCAAATATGTGGCTCAGAAATAATCTGAATTTTTCCTGAGTGATGAAACCAGCTAAGCTTAAGACACTTTTAAATCCCTGACGTACAAATATTCTTCCTTCAGACAAGCTAAGAAACCATAAAAACACAATATTGATATGAAAACTGATGAAATTTGTTCTGGTTGAGCAGAAAATATTTAAAACTAATTTGGAAAAGTTTAAACAATCAAGAATTAAACACTAGAGTGACTGAAACTTCAGCATTGATTTAGCAAAAAGATAAAATATATAACCAACTATGTTGGTCTAGTTTTAACTTATAAAGTGGGAAAAAGTCTTTTAGTACTTAGAACTTTTCTGAATCAATATTGGTGAATCATTTACTTACAAAAGCTCTTACTTCTTGGTGAAAAGTGATTTTTAAGTTAGTTTTGTCTTATTAAGTGTACTAAGATATTTACGCTAGAAGCTAGACCATAATACTAGGTAAGAGTTTATGTTTTTACAGTGTAGTTTCTATATTATTTCACTTTCAACATGGGAAAAACATTTTGTTTATTCTGTCAATAGTACTTTTTCATCAATATTAATGAATTGTTTACTTATGTCTCATGTTGTAAATTAGTTTTGTCTTATTTTAAGACATTTACAGTAAAAACTAGACTAAATAGATGTGGTAAGATTTTGGTTTTTTGGAGCGTATCACTAAAAATATCAGTGGAAAAAGTGCTAAAAAATATTAAAAGAAAAGTTTCTCAGAAAGATAATTAACTGACCCCAGTAATCTGAAGACCAGGAATGTCAATTTTTATAACTGTAAAAGCATAATATTCAATATATCTTCCATCATTACTTGTTTTAACTGAGTAATTTCTCTTCATATATTTAGCAAATCTGAACCTTAAAATGTTAAAAGAAATGGACAGAAAACATTTTACAACCATCCTCTGCTCTGTTTATGTTCAGTTCCAGGTTTGTGTTGATTAAACTCCATCAAAGGCTTTTTAGATCAAACTTTCAAATAAAAGTAAAACCTAACAGCTGTGACATTTGCTTTACTCAGAACCACAACAAATTTAAATATCCATTTCCTTTTGTTAATGGAGCCGCAGCCTGAACCAGTCATGATGTCACAAACTGTTTTTATTCTGGTGGTTTGAATACATCAGAGAACCACAGGTAGCCAATCAGCTCTGCTGCATCAAACCAAATCATATATGGACATAGCATGGAGGGTGAGGGGTCTTTTTGGTGTGTGTGTGTGTGTGTGTGTGTCTGCTCATTGCTGCTCTTACTTATTGTTTCCACTGCAGACGTGTCCCATGACAACACAGCTTCCTATTTTTCTGCTATAAAAGATCGTCATCCTCTGGTTCCTTCATCGCAGCTCCAGAAGCGAAGCAGCTTTCAGACGTTCAGAGTTTCAGACGTTCAGAGTTTCAGACGTTCAGAGTTTCAGACGTTCAGTCTTCCAGACGTTCAGAGTTTCAGACGTTCAGTCTTCCTCTCCTCCAGGTTTGCAGCATCATGTCGCCTCTTTCTTCCAGTCGCTGGATCTTCCTGCTCAGTCTGGCTGCTCTGATGCTCATCTCGGCGTCTGAAGGTAAAAAATACCCAAAATATTCATTCAGTTTTCTCTTCTGTGTGAATTTTTCTTTAATTTATGAATTAAGAATTTGATCTGGATGAAATTCAGGTAATTTTTTAAAAAAGAAACTGTTTTTTTAAAAAAGTTTTTAGATAATTTCTTCTTTTTGTTCTATATTTAATTTTTGTTTCATAATTCTTTCCCATTTCTGTCAATTTAATTTAGTTTTAAATTAAATAACATTTTTAACTTGCGGATTAAAAATCAGCTTAGACACATATATAAAGAAAATGCAGGATTGTAAATTTAAAATGAATTATATCATATCTTGTTATTTAAGAAAAAAGAAAAATCTGGCGAATACTTTACTCAGGGAAACGGCTCCAGTTCAGATGTTTCATTTTTACAGTGTTTTAATTAAGAAAAGTGATTGTGATGATTAATGTGACTTTCTTTCTTTCTTTCTGTTTCTCTCTCTCTCTCTCTCTCTCTCTCTCTCTTTCTCTCTCTCTCTCTCTCTTTCTCTCTCTCTCTCTCTGTCGGATGCTGCAGGAGGCTGGTTCCAGGCTCTGCCCTGCTGGGAGGCCTGCATCTTCCCTAAGAAACAAAACATCCAGACCTGCTTCGAACAGAGACCACGAACAGACTGCGCGACGCACGGCTATGTGTAAGCAGGACGGGATTTTAGTTCTGGTTCTGATATTAGACCCATTATTAAAAACGACTGTTTTAAATGTCTTTTTTCTGTTTTTAGGGTTACAACCGAGAACGGCAAAACGATTTGCATTAAAGGACACACACACTGGATCAAAAAGATGATTGCAGATGTAAGTTTGGGGTTTTCAAGCTTCATTATCTCATGATGAACTTACATGATAAAGAACATTAAGAATTTATGTTAAAACATAAAAATTCTGACTGATATTAGAAATCATAATGTTTTATTTAAAGATTTGTAGCTAAAGATGTGACATTAACATAATTCAGTGAAAAGGAACTAAATATTTAACATTTACTCAAATAATCTATATATGACATTTAAGACTAAAGTTTAATTTTCTTCAGTTTTTGCCTTTTTTAAACACTTTCTGTGAGATATGTAGGAGGTTTGGATTAAAACGACCCACAGTGTTCATATGAACACTAAATATTAACTTCCAGTGCCATGAGTTTGGTTGTGACAATGTGCAATTTTTTTAAATGTGCACAAAAGAATATAAATATATTTACATTTGAAGAAGGAGTGTAAAGGTTCAACTCTGTCGACCATAAAATCATCAATCAAATCTCAAATTGATCAGGAAACGTTGGACTTCACCTGACTGAAATAATATTTTAACAAGTTTTACCATTTTTACGTGATTGTTTAAAATTTTAAACTGTTTTTTTTTTTTTTTTAAATCTTAGCTGGAGAATATTCAATGATATCACAATGTAGCTTCTAAACCTCAGAAATATTCTGAAACTTTTTACATTTAATCTCATTTAATGCTCACACCTGCATCTCCACATTTACAACTTTCACCTCAAATATGTCACTCATATTTGTAGCACTTATATTTTTCTGTTAAATCACCCGGAGCGCCGAGGGTGGACATTTTGATTCACTCCATTATATTTCAGCTCAGTTTTTCTCTTGAAGCAGGAATAAAGTTTCTCTTTAACTTGTTTTAAACATTTATCGCTCATAAAGCTTCACACACACGTCCACCAGACGCTTCTAAATGTTCACAGTTGTTTTAAATTCAGCTGATAGTTTTTACACAGAACCGGTTTGTTTGAACCCGAGATGCTTCTTCCTCCTTCCCCTTGGCGACGCAGAAATCACCATGGCAACCGGTGACTTTGCGTTTTCTCCCTTTCTTGTGTTAGATCATGTAGAAAGCTCTGCTGTAGAAAACCGACCCACAGTTGAGCAACGTTGACCGTGTTAGCATGACTAACGGAGGGAAGTGTCGGGTTTTGGGTGTTGGCTGCATCAGCAACAAAATAAAATATCTTCAAAAGCGTTTTAGTTAGAGCCAAGAAGCAAGAGAAAAATCTAATTTTAATGGCAGATTGTTTAATGCTTGTTTAATGATTTTTTTTAATGCTGTAATGACTTCTCAAGCATTTCTTCTTGTTGTTTTTCTCCTTTCAGGGACACCTGAACTGTCCTCCTGACATCTCTGATCCTTTATGAGTCCTGGGATCTGAAGAAGTTTGAAAAGCTCTGAGCCTTTTCCACTCAAATACTTCTGGTCAATATTTTCATGAGTGTATTTAAAACTTAAATGTGGCTTATTTTGGATTTATTTAAATAAAAAATATGACAATTTATTTTATTTTTGTCTAAATTTGTAATAAGCTAAAAGAATTGTGCATCCGTTATTTTTGTAACCTTAAATAAAACTGGATTATTTTTAACCCAATGTTGTATTTCCTTCACTGATAAAGATACAAAGATAATAAAATCAGTTGGGACATGAAATGTGGTTTTTCAGTGCAGACTTTCACAAAAATAATGTTTTTTAAACTGAGCTTGAAAAGAGAAACTGCTGTGTGAGTTCAGGCAAAACAAACAGACAAAAAAAAACTATTTACACAAAACAGAAAACCATAAAAGAATCCAACATAAACCAAAAAACAAAAACAAGTTCTGGTTGCTACATCAAACCCGACTCACCATGTTCCAGATGTAAAGACGAGGAGGGATATGCTATAGCATATAGTTATTGTGCTCAGTGGGAAGCCAGCTACTGTTAGCATAACAAGCTAGCAGCATTGAAACATGTTCACCATCAGCGGTTTTAAACATTTAATTAACAAACAGAAGTGAATAAACAGCTTATTGCTACATTTTGAGAAAGTGGCTGTCAAAGCTGCTGCTGAGCTGTAACCACTCACACCTGATCGTCATCACCCGGATCCCCAGCTGCTGCCATATAAGGACGGATCTTCCCCCTGCAGGCGTTAGATTGTTGTGAAACCCTGAGCTGTAACACTTTCAGGCCTGCTGTAGTAACTTGAGCTGTAACACTTTCAGGCCTGCTGTAGTAACTTGAGCTGTAACACTTTCAGGCCTGCTGTAGTAACTTGAGCTAACTGCCCAGTAACTAACCTGTCTGTCTCTTCCTTCTGTCTAGTTGCCTCTCCTGTCCCTGATCCTGACCCCCACCTCTGGTTTTGGACCTCCCGGCTTCGACCCCCTGTCTGTCTGACCCTGAGATCTGGAACCTGTTTTGACCTGGATTTGGACCTGCTGGCTCTGAGCCCCCTGTCTGTCTGACCCCGAGATCTGGAATTGCCTGACCCTGATTTGGATTCCCTGGTTCTGACCCCGGCCTGTCTGAACAAGAAATAGTTTATCTCCTAAATAAACACCTGTTTTTGTATTCGCTGTTCAGTCCCTGCGTCCATCAGTTCCTGAATGTGACAGTGGCAGCCATTTTGGATTTTTAGATTGGAGACATCCTGCTTTTCACATTTAGCCCATGTTTTACACTGAAAAATGTTGCCTAATTTTTAGTGTGAATGTTTTAATACACTTGAATTAAGAGAAAAATAACCTAAATGTAACTTTTCAGCAAGATTATAAGCTTGTCAATAATTCTTGAATATAGATCAAACAGTACTAGTTCAGAATTATTCACTAAAAACAAAATATGCCAAAGGACCTAGTGCTTTTCTTACATTTATATTCAAGAATTATTGATTTAAAAGCTGAATTATCTTGCTGAAAAGTCATTTTTAAGCCAGCTTCATCTAGTTTTAAGTGCAGTAAGACATTTGCCTAGGCAAAAATACGTACAAGTTTTATTTGTGCCTTTTTCAAGCTGGATGTCTCATTAAAAATGGAAATACACAATTAAACTGCACACTCTAACCAAACATACTCAGAAAAGAAATCCCCTCACACCTCTTCATTTCCTATTTATTGGTCCTTCCGAAAAAGAAATCACAAAAAAATGTCTTTAAATAAAAAGCTTAAACTGAGCTTTATAAACTGAAGCACTGTCTGCTGTAAACTTGGCTGTTTAACTTGTCCAGTTGTGTTTTGCTTCAGTTGAAGTAAAGCTTCATCATCTTGTGTTTGAGTGGAGGTACGTGTTAGTTATCGCTGCTTTATTTAGATTTTTCTGTTCTGTACCTCCTCATGTCTCATTTCCATGGAAAAAAAAGTTTTCAATCTGATAACTTGTTATTTGCGACACTATTTAAATGCCTCTTAGTGACGCAGCAGTTTTGGTGAAGGTATTTCAGCGCTGCGGTGTGACTGTGTGGCTTGTTATCTGCCAACCCATTTCTCTGCAAACACACTCATTACTTTTAGCATCTTTTCTTGTTCAGCTATCATTGCCCAACACTACAGTTCCTGTTTTTTGCTTCATGCTCACTAATTAAAGAAACGTAAACTTTGGCAGAAGCTGCACTTAGCAGATTATCAGCAGAGATTAACTGGGTTTACTGGAGAGTGAAACATCTTTCACTGAAACATTTCTTTTATTTTTGGGCCTCCTCACTCTGCCACTCGTTGGTTATTGATTAAAAGTTTGGGTTTGTTTTACTTTTTGGTGTCTTTTCACCCACAGATGGCAAATCATTGAGATCTAAAGAGTTGATTATAAATCCAAACTGAAAACTGTTCAAACAGATCAAGCTGGATTCTAGTACCAGGATGAAATATCGTTTTTTTTTCTTATTGGAAATAAAGTTTTAAAACAGTTCAGCGGTCATTAAGTTAAATTTCTTTGACCTAAGTGACCTATTATGCTTCTTTGAAGAGGTTAGGATGGGCCTATGGCCTCTACAAAGCAGGTTTGTTACATTTCTTAGATAATGAGATTCTAGTTTATTTTCAGTTCCTTTCAGAATAAAATGCTTTAGGCCCTCCTGTGTCTTTAAATCCAAATAAGCTGCTGCTGGCCACGACCCCCAACACAACGTTTACTACGTGGAAATGGCTGCAAAGAGATGCACTATTATACAGTCTTTGAAAAGCAGAAGTGGAACCTTCTGCGCAATCAACTAAAAAGCAGCAAGTGGTTTCTGGACGGCAAATCAACAGCAAAGCACTTGTCTTTTCCAGCAGCCATACAACGGTAAAACTAGCTGACCAAACGTGCCAGAACTCTGCCGGGGTTGCCAGGCAACAAGGCAGGGCTTGGCTGGGGTTGCTAGGCAACACCACAGTGCCCGTAGCTTATTTTAAAGACACCAAAAACAAACTGATTATTGTCAAAAAATGGCTAGGAGATTTTTAAAAAGTGTTTGAGCTGCTTTTAGAAGCGATGGAAACCCAAAATAAAAATGTAAAAATGCACAAAATGTAAATTTTACATAGTGGGTCTACTTTAAATAACTAAATAAATTTTAAGCAGCAAATGGGTCCATTTCAGTTCTACACAGAACCAGGTGTAGTGAAACTTTTGACTATTCACAGATTTTTTAAAATCTAAAATGCAGCTGGGGAAGTTGAAACAGCAGAGGAAGGTTTTAAAACCATTTACTCAGGGAAGCCAAATACAAATGCAGCACACTTTTCAGATATTTATCTTCTTTTTGTAAAACTAAGCGTTCCTTCTGCTTCACAATCACATTGAGGTTTGAGGTTTTAACGTGACAGACAGAGGAAATGCTTAAAAGGTGTGAAAACCTTTGCAATCTAATGGCCTCAGAGTAAAGGAAGCTTTCGTTTATTAACGCTTTTCTTTTCTGTAAAGGTTAAAAAGTGTGAGATATGTTTATTCTTACATTCCATTATTGTAACCATTTTGGCCACTGATAGTTAAAGTTCGGTTTAATTTGTCGACAGTGACGGGTCAATGTTTTTTTGGGACGTCGCATCATGTTCCGCCTCTCTGGGTTTCCACCAAACTGGTTTCAGAGCTAAACTGGTGCTGCAGTTTGGTTTCCACCAATGAGGCGCCAGGCCAGTCAAGAGGAACTTACTGCAGGTTGAAGGTCGTCTTTAAAACTAAGACCTGCTGAATTTGGTACCAGAATCAGGTCAAATTTATCTATAAATCAGATTTAATCCAATGAGCCAGGATGGGAATTTAAAGATAAACATAAAAACATCCAGTCAGACATTGAAGGAGATTATTTACAGGATTTATGTTGACAGCATAAACAGATTAATACAGATGGTTCATGTTATAATAATCAGGAATTATGTATAAATTATACAGAAGAGAACCAGGAATAGAACCTTGTGGAACACCATGAGACACATTTACCTGCAATTGTACTGGCTAGCGTGTTTATAACAACAACAACAACAACAACAACAACAACAACAACAATAATAATAATAATAATAATAATAATAATAATAATAATAATAATAATAATAATAATAATAATAATAATAATAATAATATATATTGAATTATTTACATTTCCTTCACCTGAATCTGGAACAAATTACATAAAAATTATAATTTCTCTCTGCAGCAACGATTTACTGTTAAATTAGTGGAGCTTTTATTATTATTTGATCAAATTGATTGAAAACAGAAACTTTAGACTCAGTTCGTCCTGAAGGAACCACTGGAGGTTTGTTGGCGCCCTCTAGTGGTTATATCCAATGTAATAATCCACCTTTATTTCAAATAAAAATATAAAAGCTGACTTTTCCTTTGTCTTTTATGCCCAGGTTTATAGATTATCCATGTGTGATTTTTAAGCAACACTTTTTAATCAACATTTTTAAGATTTAATATTAAAATCTAATTTCACACCATTTGTGAAACAAAAAAGCATCGCACTTTTCTTTCATGTTTTTCTATGTCCAAGTCTTTCAAGATTGAGAAAAATTTGTGAAAATTACTTTTGACATCACTGTTATGTACACATGTAGAAGTCTGTAATATAAGCTATAATAACTGTTAAATAGTTTTAGTTTTGTGATGCTGATGTATTTTATCTACTGCATCAGACAAACTGATTGAAAACAGAAACTTTACTCAGTTCGTCCTGAAGGAATCAGTCGAGGTTTGTTGGCGCCCTCTAGTGGTGATACCCAGTGTTTAAATATTACAGATTTATTTCATGACTTTTCTTCATTTTTTCAAACCAAGATTTAGATAATCATGAGTACATGTTGTACAAAATGCTAAAATAATTTATTTATATTATATTTAATATAAATGCATCATCTCTCAAGTACCTGTAAAAAATATATGAATATATATTCAACTTTTTAAAATATTTTTCTATGTCTTTCAAGGTTAAGAAAAATGAGTGGAAATTACTTTTGATGTCACTGTTATGAAGAAACATAGTCCTAAAAATCTTTAATATAAACTATAGTCACAAGTTTTGTGATAATTGCTGAGATATTTTATGTGCAGCAAACATAATTCTCAGTCTTGTTTCAAACATGTCCAAACCAAACCTCACGATCTGCCATCCTGAAACCTTTACTGCAGCATATCACCTAAAAAATTTCACATGTGGATACCCATAAACATTTACATGAAATACCTCACAATTTCCACTAACCTCTTTAATTTCAAGATGGCTGCTGTTTCTGAGCCTTTTACACCAATTATATTACCCATTTCCATAACTTGGATGACCTTTATGTCACATTATGATTTGATTGATTTTGGTCGTCGTACTCAGACAACTTTAAAATATTATGAAGCAAAATCTCACATCGGACGTCGAGTGGAAGGAGATGAAGCTGTGACAGACAGTCTGTCGTAACAGAAAAATATAATGATAAAATAAGTTATATTGCTATTTTCACCCTGTGGTTTGTACTGCAAAGTTTTTATTTTTTATTCAGCTTAACCAATTTTGATATTTTTTTCTTCAAAGTCGTCGAATTTTCTCATTTTTCCATTCAAATGCTGAAGTGAAGCCGGTGAGGCAGCAGCGAGTCGAGCCTCACCTGGATTGATGAACCTCTAACTTCACTGGTTACCATTATATGGGAGCAGCTCCTCCTGTCTGTACGTCACCAATAAAATGGATAAAAAACATTTAACATATGAACTGATTTTCCATAATTTAGCTCATGTATAAAATGTACAGTTTTTTATTACCACCACCAACTGTGTGTAACGTGTTTCGTGTGCTGAGGATCAGAAACGGCAGAGAACAGAAACTGCATTAAACCTGCCGTTCAACACAATGACGTCATGAAAACTGTCTGACGCCTCGTTGTCCTGCTGCCTCTTGGTTTCTACAACACGTTACAAACGACGGTGGCGTCGGCGGTGGGAGTTCGCCTGAGAATCGGTGGATCATCAGGTCGGTTCTGGTCGACCCGCCCTCGTCGTTTGGGTCAGTAAGACACTTCACCTCCTTCCTGCCGGTGTTGGTCAGAAGGACCGACGTGTGGATGCATCCTTTGAGATTTAAATTTGATATATAAACGACATTATAAATAAACCAAAATGTCATACCAGCTATCTTTTCTCTAAAATTATTTTTTCAGTCTAATTTATGGTTTTACGTCAGAGATATAAATCAGCAAAATTAGTATTTTTGTCCAATTAACACCGTTAATTTTAGAATAATTAACTGCTGATAATATTACAACATTTTTCCAATTAGTTTTACAACTTCTAATATTTTCACAATAAATTTCTGTGTTTTCTATTTTTAATGACTGAAAAAAATTATATGAAATTCATATGTCTTGAGTTTTGGTAATTCCATGTATTTTCTACTTTATTATAATGTTTTGTTACAGTCTGTAACTGTTGGAATAAAAAAATTACTTTAACATGTACAGATCCTTTTTTACAGTGTACATCAGCAGGTGAGCTCCTCCTCCTCACCTGTATCAAGCAGATCACCTGCGCATGAACACAGGGAGCTGATAGAGAAACAGAAAGTTTTCTATCAGTTTTGGTCTCCGTTTTGTGACCCAGACGTCTCAGCAGCAGGTCCAGTGAGTACACACACTTTATATAAAACTGGTTCTGACCCGTTTTCAGGCTTTTCTCTGCTTCCGGGTCAGAGAAGCGAGAACAGACCGAACCTTTCAGTCACAGTTTGAACTAATCAGACCAGCAACTTCTGTTGTTTAAATATAATCTCTGTTTGTGTAAAAGTGGTTTAATGTCACATTTATTATTGCTCTGCTGTCATTTAATGCTCTGAATAGAAAGTTTGTCACTTTTCCTCTGGAAATAAACGTATTTAAGTTTTGACGCCTGTTAGACAGGGAGCGGCCTGTTGGACGTTATGATCTCAATGTTGATCATTAACAGGTTTGTTGAACAACTAGAGGATCATGGGAAATGTGGTTGAACTCCTCTGGCTACAGAACCTTTTAATATAGAAATACTGAAAGTTTTTAAACTTTATTGTTAAAATCTATCTGAACTACTAACTGTAAATATTTATTTCACAAATCAAATTAGGATTTTAGACGCTTCTGTTAGTGATGAAAACTCACAGGTCATGTTACTGAGTGAAATAGAAACTGAAACTAACTTTGTTCTTCAGATCAGGCTCCATTTTGAGACGGAGGACAGAAATAACTTGTGGTTTTAAGACATAAGGTTTTTATTATTATGTTTCTAGAACATAATGAAACTGGAGTGGTGCCTCAGTGATCAATAGATGAATAAATAAAGTCTTAATCAGCCCTTAGGGGGCAGCGTGAGGCTGTGGGTGTGTCTGCAGGGGGCAGAGAGAATGGAAGGTGGACAGATTGATTCTCAGCTGTTGGGGAAAAAACAGATCTTTATCCATAAAGTGGTTGTTCACTTTCTGTACCTGCAGCGTTTCCAGACGGTACCAACAGTTTGTGTCCTGGGTGGGTGGATCATCAGCAGCAACACAACTGGCCTTCCTCTGCAGTCGGCCAGTAGATATCAGGTCCAGGTTCGGTAACTGATCCCACGATCCACTGGACCGTTTTCACTACCTGGGCCAAGTCCTTTTTGTCCTGGGTTCTTGTCGTCTCACCCAGTCCTGCTGAGACAGAGGATGCTCTTCATCACGGCTCTGTAGACGTTCTGGTGCCGCTGAGCAGGAAGTCCAGCACTTTGCAACTTCCTGAGGAAGAAGAGTCTTTGTTGGGCCTTCCTCATCAGAACAGAGGTGTTCAGTGACCAGGTCAGGTCCGAGGTGACCTGGATGCCCAGGAATCTGGTGTTGTCTCCCTACACACTCCACCAGCTCCACCTGGATTGTAACCGTAGATCATCGATCTGCGCTTCGCCTCTCGGTGGGATGGATAGAAGACCGTCTGTCATGGGTCCATGTAGGACTCGAGCTTTACTGGATTTATTTTAATTTAAGGGCTGATCAAGGAAATTAAATTAAATTAATTGAAATGAAGACTTCATTGTGAATTGTTGCCGATTATAAATTGTTGTTACATGAGGAAACACATTTATATTTAATGAGCGAAATATTTAACAAAGTGCCACAACTTAGTTACTGGGACTGAGAGATCTGCAGGATCCCACATGATCCCACCTTTAGGCAGCACTAACACCTGGAGGTGATCTGTTTGTGTGCAATAATGATCATGAATATAAACTAAATAAGAACTTAATGAGTCTTTTAAAGAGCAGAACTGGTTTTTATCTTGGTAGGAAAAACCAGAACAAAAACACTTTAAACAACCACAGAGTATTAAAACCATAATAAGTTAAAAATAAAATGTTATTTTTTGGAAGAAATTCATAATTTTACGAGAATGAAGTTATAAAGTTGTAATATTCTGACTATATTCTCGTATTATGTTTTATTTACATAGTGTGTCCATAATACTCCATCCTGTTAAACTGGTTTACCTGAGTATTTAAATCCTAAAATGTGACACATCTCTACTTCCTCTGCAGTCTGGGGTTCATCAGAAACTGATGTTTCTCTGATCTGTGGAGTCAAACCAGATTTAAACTCAACAGATTTCTCTCTCTTCCTCCTCTCTGAGTTGTTTCTTTTCCAGTTGGACGTCTTGTTTCTCCTGGCAGCAGTGAGAAACTCTTTGTCTCTAAGCGCTGCTGGAAACCTGAACAGATCTGCTGGAAGCTGAGAGTCATCAGATCATCATGATCTCCATGGATCACCTGATCCTGAATCTCTCTGATTGTTGGTCCATCTGGAAAATATTCCTTCCACATATTCCTGCCTCTCTGACTGAACCGACTCTCAGCAGGAGGACTGGCAGCCCGTCTAAAGGAGGTCTGGACCCCAAAGGTTTCAGAACAGCTGCTTTAACTGAGCCCATCTGTTCAGGACCAACACATCACCACTTCATAGGAAATGTTCACTCCTTCATTCACTACATCTGACCTCGCTCTGGATGTTTCTGCAGACCTGGAACATGATTCCAGTTCAAGTTTCAGATTTTAAAGGTTGTTTATAAAGTCAGAAGTTCTCCAGAAGGTTCTGGATCAGCCGGCAGACATCAGAAGGTCATGAAGAAGTGAAGGACAGAACAATTCAAACCCAGATGGTTCCTGCTGGATCAGGTTCCTCTGATCCTCTGAACACATGATGGGATCAACTTTTTGCTGACTGGATCACTTGGAACTGACTGGTTCTGGTTTCTCTTTCAGACTCACTGAAATCCAGAAGATGGAAGATTTGGACCTAAAGGAAGACAGAGCAGAACCTCCAGGATCCGTCTGTCCCTCTATGAGGAGTGACCGGTCCAAAGATCACAATCCATACTTCAGTACTGAACCTGGACCCTCAGACAGGAAGTAAGAAATCAGTTTCTAACTGATCCATGTGACTCCATACAGATTTATTTAATATTAACTTGTTTATGTTCAGCATATAAATACAAAAAAACGTAATTTTTCTGCCAACTTAAAGCTGAGTAGACATGAGGAATGTCAGCCAATCAGAGGAGTTTTAATGAGGCTTCAGTGAGTCAGAGATGGATGGAAAAGATCCATGGAAACAAAAACAACCAGAACTTTAAATTTAGAGATTGTCTCTATACCAGCGTTTCTCAGTTCCGGTCCTCACCGCCCCCCTGTCCTGCATGTTTTAGGTATTTTCCTTCTGCCACACCTGAATTGTATCTCTGGGTGATTAACGGGCTTCTGCAGTACTTGATGATCATGCAATCATTTGAATCAGCAGTTCTGGAATAGAGACAGATCAAAAACATGCAGAGCAGGGGGTCTGGGGACTGGAATTGAGAAGCGCTTCTCTAAACCCACCGAAAGAGGGAAACGTCTTTACTGGGAACACTGGGCCCATGTGATCCAGGTTGATGATCCAGAACTTTAAACCTTCTGCTTCTCTGCAGCAGATTGTCTTCAGATCTTCTTCAGTGTTTTTATCTCAGAGTTTCTCAGTAATTGATTTGAATAACATTTTGTGTTTCAGAGATCAGAACCTCAGACTCAGAGCAGAACCTGCAGGATCCGTCTGTCCCTCTATGAGGAGTGACCGGTCCAAGGATCACAATCCATACTTCAGTACTGAACCAGAACCATCAGAGTAAGAAATCAGTTTCTAACTGATTCATGTGACTCTGCAGAGACCAACCAGGATTTAAACTTTGATTTCAGCTTAGAAACTGATTCATGGAGACCAAAACATTATTTTAAATCATTTTAGTTCTTGTTTCAGTTGTGATCTTTGAGAGAACAGAACAAACTGGAGGAAAAACTAAATAGTTTCCTTTGTGTCTTAATGAATCTCTAGCAGCTTCCATGTTCCACTGAGGTCTGGAGCCTCATGTATAAAAGAGCAGTTTTCACTCCAACATGGACACATTTAGAAAAGTGCAGCGCTCAATATAATGTGGCTGTATAAAACCGAACGTATAAACCTGCTCACCTTTACTTTATAAATCACAATTTATAGGAAATAAAGCAGCTCCATAAATACATATTAATGTAAATTTAGTATAAATACCCAGACGTCTGCCACCACATGTAGTAACCATGGCAACGTCTTTGTTTTTATCAGTATAAGTATTTATTATAATTATATATTTTTATTTAAAATGTGCTTTCAGGGTACATAAGGTCACTTCACAAAAAATAAACATTTTTAAAGAAGAAATTATAAAGTAAAATAAAATAAAGAGATCTAAGTGCCAGTAGCTGTTTGAACAGCAGAGCGTTTAATTTAACGACAGTCGGTCATGATATGCAGTGAAGAGGTGGTGAGGAAAACGCTGAGGTTGGAATGAAGAAGTGATGATTTAAGGATCCAAAAACACAATAATCCAGGCAGCACAGATGAGCAGAAGGCTAATGCTCACAACTAGTAGCAACTGGAAATGCAAACAACTGAAGATAACAAGACGGTTTGACCAGACAGATTAGACAAGGAACCATGAACACAGGGGGTTAAAGTACAGGGAGACAATCAGGGGAAAAAAGAAACAGGTGCAACTAATCAAGGGGGGAAACACAGAGACTCCACAGAAAACAGAAACCTAAATAAACACAGAAAGAACCAAATCCTTACAAAGTCAGAGTCCTTTGAGTGGGATGAGAATGAAATTACTAAATAGATGCATTTAGACAAATGCGTTACATCTTTATGAGACAAAAACTGAGGAAAAATATTATTTACGTTCTAGTGAGGTTTTCACATTTTTTTATTTTTATTTTGTGTGTCTGTTAGGTTATTGTCTGAGGATAAATGCAGTTCGGTTTCATCCTTTAAACAATAAAATATTAAAATCATGAAAACTCATCGGGTTTGATGATTCTTGGTCTAAATAACTGAATGTCGTCAGATTTCAGTATTTAGTGAGTTTTAACTCTTAATAGTTTGATATTGTTCACAGAAAAAGTTTGTGTGGCTGCTGCACATTTTCAGTCAAATGTTTGTGTATATTTACATAAATTTTCATTCATGTTTATTTTTCTACATGCCGACTTGTGTGTAAAATATGGCGCCTCACATTTTTTTGTGCATTCGCTTTAAACATGAGGCCCCTGGTGTCTGTGGGAACAATAACAGTTAAGATGGGAGAGAATAAAGTTTAATAAAACTCTGATATTTTGCTAATACTGTAAGTTAAACAATCTCCAAAACGGCTCAAATATTAAATCCCAGAAAATGTCATTATATTCCAGACAAACTGTTATTTTATTCCCTCATTAAAAACATTTCTGAATTTTTACTTTTATTATTTCATACATTTTTGAGAAATCCTTTAATCTACTTTTGGATTTTAAAAGGCCTTTCCTCACCAACAGAAAACAAAGGAGTTTCACTCAGAGTGATGTGGGGTCGGCACAAGAAGACTTTCAGTTTTGAATTCCTGAGTTTTTTTAAAAATAATCTTAAACTACAACTATAATCAATTAATTAGGACAATAAAACCGCAAAGTGAAAACAGAACAAAAGTCCAAAGAATCATCATGAAGTCAGATTTATCAAAAAACCAGACAAATTTAAATAACTTGTTGTTGTTCTGCTAACATGTCCAAATAATGCTCTGTCACAGTTCAAGGCTCTTTATAAAGTTCCTAAATGCAAACTGGACCTGAATCCTGTTTACTGGTGCTCCACCATTAAATAATGATCCATGTTTCTACACTGGAATCCAGATCAGAATCAGATTTTGGTCTCTGAGCCTCTGAAGGAAACAGTTTTCTACTCTGACAGAATAAAGATTTCAGACGGACAAATACAACCAGAGAAAGATCCATCATAACACCAGATATAATGAAACACTTCAAACCAGAGATCATCAATGTTCTGAGGTTCTGTTCTGACTCAGCTTCTGGTACCAGGACGGCTCCAGCCTGTTGTTAGTGAACTATTTCAGTGATGAAATGTCTTCACAGAGGGAGGAAGAGGAGCAACGTTGGTGAGGAGGAACAGCCGTCCTGCTGTGCTTTGTGTCAGGAGGTTCTGGTGGATCCGGTCTCTACCAGCTGTGGACACTGGTTCTGCAGACAATGCATCAGGTTCTACTGGGACCAGTCTACTCCATCTGGACCCTCCTCCTGCCCCCAGTGTGGAGAAAGACCTAGAACAGGAGCTGGACTGCTGACAGCCAATCAGAGCAGCTGTGCTCCAGGTGAGACTGAAAACGTCCAATCAGAGCTTCTTCTGTCGTCTGTTGGACCAATTCAACGTCTAAAACCATTTAAGGTTTTATAAATCTTCCTGTCAACTAAATATGTGTATTTCCAGCTGGTGTAAATAGTCTTGCTTTAAAGTGACTGTGTTTTCAGCTTTTTGTGCTAATTGTATCAAAATTGAACATCTTATTAAATCTAATGGTCATTTTGATGCATGAACTAGGCAGCCTAGTTCTGCACTAGTGACATGCTATACAGCTAATGTTGCTCCTATTATGGTGTGTGAAAATCAGTCCCAGGATCTTTATAGAAATTCACCACATTATTAAACTCTGACTAGATGAAGAGCACAGAATCAAAAACTCCAAAAGGAAACAACAACAGTGATTCACACAGCGCTCAAAAAACTTGCTGCTCTTCTGAGTTCAACACCTGCCTGCTACCTGTTGCCCCCTGACTCAGATTATTGAGCCTACAGCGCCACCTAGTGAGCAAAGAGGAAATATATCACATATTTGGCTCCTGCAGTTCATGGAGGCAAGAAGGTGGAAAGAGCAACCTGCTGCTATTACAGAAAGAGGGAAGGAAAGTCTGAGACAGAAACTTTGATTTACTCTGATAATATAGCACAGATCACAGTTTATATGTTTTTACATGTAACATGTAATTCAGGGTTTCCCCCAGAAAACTTGCTCACCATGGTGGTCATATCACCAAGGCAGTCCACAGGGGTTTTGTATTAAAAGATGTTGACAAGAAATGTAAAATATTACTGGGTAATTATGTTTCTGGAAGACATTGTTGACAATACTTAAACCCACAACTATAGAACTTTACAAAAAAAAACTATTAAAATAAATATAATTTATTTGCACTTCTGTTAAATCCAAATTTAGTCATCTGTCAGTGGATCTAAAAATATGATGTAATGCTGATCACATTTAGAACTGGCCCAAGGCATAAAAGAACTAAGAGAATATTGATGCTGCCAAGTTTGACTTAATAGTTTCAGCATAAATAAATTATAAGATTACAAATGGTTTCACATTTAAATTTAAGATTTTAAGGAGCTGGCAAGTTTACTTTGTAAAAGTTCAAAGAACAATCTTCATAGTTACTTTGTTGCTACAGATACAATCCGATGCTCTCAGTTTAATCTTTGAGTTTTAGCTGTTCATTATGCATCTTAGTAAACTACAATTACATTTCACTGCTCAGTCACTTAAACTATCCCCCTCTCCCAGATTTCACTAAATCTATGGTGAAATGCTGTTAGTGGTGCTGATGTTTGCAGAAAGAGGGGGCCCTAAATCAAATTCTGCTCAAAGCCTCAAAGCATTGGACCGGCCCTGCATGATGAGCTCGACCCGCTGCACAACTCATCTCTGCTGCTGAATGTAGAGGGACAAATGAACAGGAGATTTAATTTATGTGGCTTTAGTAGCTCTTTTATTTCATGTCTGTTGAGTTTTTAATAAGTGCCACAGAAACTGTTTTGGTTGCCTTAGCTGTATAGGACGAGTTGTTCTGGTCTCCGCGCATCAACTCTACCTGACTTTAAGTAGGCAAAGAATTTGATATGCTTTGTGTCACCACAAAAAATAAAATAAAAATGAACCAGCGTGCTTCGCTAGTCACTAAGTGAGTGGGAAGCTCTTCCTCTGGCTGAACCATCCGTCCATTAACGCCCCGGTTAACCGGGATCTCAAACTTTATCCATGCATACAGAGTCAGCATGTTGAGACGTAAACACACACGTCGCACATAATACTTTGTTCATAAAGAAATATTCTCACTGCTTGCTCACCTCTAAATGTTTACCTGTGAACACTGAGTGCAGCTCAATGAGGACATTTGCAGTTCACACTGAGCTGCCCAAGCAGAGCAAACACAGTGGATTTAAACTTGACTCCTACCTTGATGAATTCTACAAAGAAACATGGATCCTCACCGGGGATTGATACAAATGTCCACATAAATAAGCCTATATGGTGTCTGTTATTGCGCAATAACCAGCCCCACCATAACCCTCTCAAATCTCACGGACAGACTATTGACCAGCTCTCCAGTTAATTGGTCGGGAAAGTCTCTAGTTCCTAGAGCTTTTACTCCATGGATTATCTAGAAACATTCTATTTAAGCTGGCGGCAGGAGGATTCGTCTAGTCTCTGACTGCCTACAATCCAAAAGTTATCACCCTTTTCAGTTATTAAGACAATTAACCCAGTAGCTCTCATGGTAACCCCAATAATCACTTTTGTTAATGGCAGCTCTCTCCCTTATAATAACAAGCACTTGTAGACTAGATCAATTTTAGTGGCTCGGCTTGAACCCCCGGGTGATTATTTGCTCATCGCCAAAGAAACCTATGGAGCCACCATTTTTCTAGAACCATATGCATAGACTTTACAATGATCAGAAGCAACAGTAGTAATTCCGGACTCAGAATTAATTTCAATGTCGACAATTATCAACAACATTTTTTATATTTTTTTTATTAGTAGCGTTAGCAGGGTTAAGTGACAGCAGGTTATTTCAAAAGATATATCAATTACAATTAACAATTTTTAGAGATCGGATTACAACCCCATTATCTATCCCTTCCTTATCCTATTACTAGATTTTCTAAGAGGCTTTGGGGAGCAGTCGTACTCATACTCAGCACATGTAATGTCCCTTGGCAACAGAAATTTCGACGTTCTTGGTCAGAATCTTGTCTTGGCGAGAGACGAAAATCCCCTTAAAATGGAACAAAGCAGATCCAGTCCGTTATCCTTCAGACTCTTAGATCCCAGTCAATTAGTGACCTTTGTCGATTCACCAAGTCCATTGCAGCAGAGTTGGGGTCTTTGGGCAGAGAGCAGGGCAGCGGTCGAATCATGAATCCTGGAACTGTACACGGGTCTTGTCCCTTTCAGGTGGTGCGGAGCCTTTAGCCTGTCCGTGGTTTCCAGGGCGCCGTCCTCTGCTTTTGATCCTTCTGCGTCTTGTTAGCTACACTCCGACACCAGGAACAAAGAACCCTTTACTTCCCCTTCTTAGAGTTTATATCTCTTTCGTTTACCTGTGTGTGTATGTGGATAGTATACGTGCTAACTCAACTGTCCACATGGGTGGTTCCTACGTGACCTCTTAGCCTTTGGAAAACACCTACCACTTTCACTTCTCCTGTCTTTTTCCGCTCCTCCGCAAACATCTGTTCATAATTCCTCTTTTTAACATTCTTACTCTGCTTCTCAACAGTCAGCCTGTCTCCCCCAAAAAGCCTCTTTTTGTAATCCAATACTCCAATCTGATTTATTTTTCCAAAACCCCAAAATTAACATTTGATTACTAAAAATTTTTCCACTGAAATATCGACACTGCATGATTACTTAGACCCATAACATGTGTCACACAAAATCAAAATACCTGAAATACATGTCAGATGAAATCAGATCACATGTCAAATAAATTGGCATATATGATTAAGACTTTCTATATTTAACTACCTTGACTTCTAATTAACACTACTCTTATATTACTCAAAAAGTTTAGATTTCATTCTTTAAACCTTAAGGAAAAGTCTAAACTATTTTTATACTTTTACAGGATGGAAGCTTACTTCCTCTTTCTTCAGGAAACCTGCCCTTCCTGTTTCACGAAACTCTCTATCTGACTATGATTTTTTTATGATCAGATAGAAAAAAGAAGAATTAAAGCAAAGTATGCAAGACACAATAACAACACACACAACCAGATTAATTGTAGTACCGTCTGATTCTACTGTTGGGTTTGATGTCACCTGTGTAATTAATTTCAAAGATAACTTTATTTATTGTCACTATTAAACTAAAATCTCCAGCATGGGGAAGTGGGATGATCTTGACTTTTCTAGACAATGGACAATTCGCGCCGAGGTAAACTACAGAGATGAAGCTGTGACAGCACGCACGAAGCAGCAAACATGGAGAGGCACCAGCAGTGTGATTGGTCCGAGATTCCTGTTCAATGCATCAACTATAAAAACTATAAGCTCATCTTTCTTTCAGGAATAATTCTGCCCTGCCAGTGAAATGCTCAACGCAGAAGAGATGCTTGCATTCCAGCTTATAAAAAAAAAAAAAAAGCTTTTTCTTTTTCTTTCTATTAAAACAAAAACACACAAGGCTTAACCTGGCAGGGTGGCATGTATATATAGCCTGGCGGCCCACCAGGCCTATAATACACTGGGGGAAACCCTGTAATAATTCTAATAATCTGTTGTCCCATGTCATTTTCAAACTACAATTGTTCTTTAAAACCATCCAATCCCGTCTCTGACAGAGAAATGCCATTTTAAATGTGAACACTGCCAGATACAATGAGCTGTTTCTCTGCCAGATTAAATGTTTTTCTCTAGATGTTCTTTATTTATGCTGGAAAATGCTGGTAGGAAACATCTTTCTTCCTCTCTTTCTTCTGAAGCTGCTGTTTGTGGGAGAAAGTCAGATAGAAATGAAATAAAGACATGGTGACATGATACAGAAGAGTTCATGTTGCTTAAATCATTTAATGGTTGTGTTTCTGTCAGAATTTACTCATCTGATCTGATGTGTAAATTTAATACTGACATTAAACAGATTTGGTCACAAAACAAAGGCAGAAATGTGATGTTTGATAATTGGACAATTTTCTGTATGATGATGGATCAAATTCTGCTTCAGATGGTGGTTTTTAGTTTACTTGTGTTTTTTCTTCTTTGTTTCCACAGATGTTGGTCTGCAGGAGGTTCTAAAGGAACATAAGATCAGTCTGAGGAGGAGATGTGAATGTGTGACTGAAGGAAGTGATGAAACGGGAAGTAGAAACCTCCTCAACAGGATTTACACTGATCTCTACATCATAGAGGGTCAGAGTGAAGAGGTTAATACCCAACATGAGGTGAAGCAGCTGGAGAGAGCTTCCAAGATCCAGAAGCTCCATGGCTCTCCAATCAGGTGCCATGACATCTTTAAATCCTTCTCTGACAAACATGGAGCCATCAGAGTGGTTCTGACCAACGGCGTCGCTGGTGTTGGAAAAACCTTCTCAGTGCAGAAGTTCACTCTGGACTGGGCCGAGGGCTTGGAGAACCAGGATGTCAGTGTGGTGGTTCTGCTGTCGTTCAGGGAGCTGAACCTGATCAGAGATGAGCAGCACAGTCTTCTCTCACTGCTCCATGTTTTCCATCCAACACTCCAGAAGCTCCCAGCAGAGCAGCTGGCTGTCTGCAAACTGCTCTTCATCTTTGATGGCTTGGATGAAAGCAAACTTTCACTGGACTTCAACAACAGGCAGCTGGTTTCTGACATCACACAGAAGTCATCAGTCAATGTTCTGCTGATAAACCTCATCAAGGGGAACCTGCTTCCCTCGGCTCTCATCTGGATAACTACCAGACCTGCAGCAGCCAATGAGATCCCTCCTTCATGTGTTTCCAGGGTAACAGAAGTACGAGGCTTCACCGACGCCCAGAAGGAGGAGTACTTCAGGAGGAGGTTCAGTGATGAAGAGCTGTCCAGCAGAATCATCTCCCACATCCAGACCTCCAGGAGCCTCCACATTATGTGTGGAATCCCAGTCTTCTGCTGGATCACTGCTACGGTTCTGGAGAACATGTTGACCTCAGAGCAGAGAGGAGAGCTGCCCAAGACCATGACTGACATGTACTCATACTTCCTGCTGGTCCAGACAAAAAGGAAGAAGAACAAGTACCATGGAGGACATGAGACAAGTCCACAGGAGCTGATGAAGGCTGACAGGGAAGTTCTTCTGAAGCTGGGGAGGCTGGCGTTTGAACATCTGGAGAAAGGAAACATCATGTTCTACCAAGAAGATCTGGAGCAGTGTGGTCTGGATGTCACAGAGGCCTCGGTGTACTCAGGAGTTTGTACAGAGATCTTCAAAAGAGAGAGTGTGATCTTCCAGAAACCAGTCTACTGCTTTGTTCACCTGAGCATCCAGGAGTTTCTGGCTGCAGTTTTCATGTTCAACTGTTTCACCACCAGGTATACAAAGGTGATTGAGAAGTTCTTGGGAGAAAAATACAATGAAACACCTCTGGAAGATTTCATGAACAGAGTTATGTCTAAATCCTTCAGCAGTAAAAATGGCCACCTGGACCTGTTTGTTCGCTTCCTTCATGGCCTCACTCTGGAGTCCAACCAGAGTCTGTTAGGAGGCCTGCTGGGTCAGACAGAGATCAGTCCAGAAACCATCCAGAGAATCATCAACAATCTGAAGGAGATGAACTCTGATAGAATCTCTCCTGACAGAAGCATCAACATCTTCCACTGTCTGGTGGAGATGAACGACCTCTCAGTTTTTCAGGAGATCCAACAGTTCCTGGAATCAGGGAATAAACTGTCAGAGATCCAGTGTTCAGCTCTGGCCTTCATGCTACAAATGTCAGAGGTTCTGAATGAGTTGGACCTGGAGAAGTACAACACATCAGAATCGGGACGACTGAGACTGGTTCCAGCTGTGAGGAACTGCAGAAAGGCTCGGTGAGTCCAGATCACTGATAGCATAGTTACTTTGAAAAAATAACATTAATCAGATTATCGATTACTCCTTGAAACAGTAACTTAGTTAGATTACTGATTACCTGATTTGCAAAGTAACTAAGTTACATTAAAAGTAACTTTTTAGTTACTTTCAGCAGCTGCTATCAACAACGCTCCACCACCTGTGAAAATTATATTAAGCTTTGCCAAAACTTCATTGCAAGTTATTTTATAATAGCAACATCAACAATGTGTTTCCACTTATAAGGTTGAACTGAAGGGCAGATTGTTTAATGGTTACAACAACACAAAAAACTGTAGTAATCTTTGTGTTTTCCTCTATTGTCTGTAAACTCTAAATAGTATTTTAGCCCCTCCCTGCCCCAGCCTCCAGGTTCTGTGTTACGGCCCTGTGTTTGCTGTCATAGCGCAGCGCACAGAGCTTCTCCTGCTGCTCCACAACTCAGATCACCTTCTGCACAGATTTGTGACACTTATCTTAATATTAATGATTATAATGGTGTTTAGTTGCACAACTTTACAGACTCGTTCATTCATGGCTATTTTCACGTTCATTGCTGTTCATATTAGTCTCGATATTTGCAGTTTTCTGGAGCGCAATGTGAAGCTCATCGTCATTCACAGCAAATATATTAACTTGACATTAACAAAGACACAGCAGGATGGATCATCTGGGAAATGATGGACAGGGATAGTCTGACTAAAACTAACTGAAGGTCAGACAAATTCTGGGGTTTATTATGTGTCTCTGCTTATTTCTGAACCCAAATGAAGAACTTCACGTTCAGAAACAAACCCAAAAAACCGCAACCAGCGACTCATTAAATTTGCGAGCGACTTTAGAAAAAACAAGCCTATAGTCACTTATAATAATCAGGCTTGGCGACAAAAACTCTATAGATCCTGATTTTCCAGTAACAAAATGTGCATCTCCCTCCATTGTTTGCATTTCTGTCGTTGCTGATACTGTCTCATAGAAATGGCCGTCGCTCCCCAAAACACTTAGAAGTAACTTTAGTCTGATTACTCATTCTTTGGATTATTTCAATCATCTAAACCAGTGGTCCCCAAACTACGGCCCGCCTCCACATTTGGTCCGGCCCCCTGAACAATACCAGAGAACATTCAGATTTTTTTTTTCAAATATTGTATTTTCCGGTTTATATGTGGATTTTTTGTCAACCACCAGGGGGCTCTTTAGCAGGAAGTGTGTCCTGTAAACTGTGGGTGTTTTGTTTTGCATGGTACATTGCTGCCATCTGTTGAACTTTTAGGGAACTGCTTGACTTTTATGTTATTTAATCAGTACTGTTGTTTGCTAGCGGTAGAGCAGATGAACACACGTGTTTGTTATGAACGCCGCATTCCAGGTCGAATTCTTCGAAGCAATGCCTGTAAGTAACTTATACTTCAAAACGAGCCTTTATGTTAACATATGAGGAATTCATATGTTAAAGTTACTTTCCCTCAATGGAATATATACTAGTCAGTCCCAGTGACCGTTTCACTAACGGTTTTTGCCCATGTGCTTTCTGGGCAAACCCCCCCCACCCCCCCTTTCTCTCCCCCTCAACAATTTCTGGCAGCAGGTGATAAACGTGTAACACTTTTTCTGTTACAAACTGACTCCGGCCCCCAACCAGAGAAGGGAAAAGTTATGTGGCCCTCACAGGAAAAAGTTTGGGGACCCCTGATCTAAACATTCAGCTGCTCCAGGACAGCATTGCTGCAGCTTTTAATGTTTAGAGGTTTTTAAAAATATTCCACTTTTTATCAGTCTTCATGTATAAAATTCTATAAAACTGTTTTTTCTGACAGATCCAATCAATCAGACACATTTTTAACTTTCACTCATTGGGCCGCTTCCCCATAATTCACATCTTTGGATCTTTGGCTCTTTTTTTTAAAATAAAATCTCAGTTTACATTTGATGGAAACTTGGACCATTAAAATAAACTCCTGCATTGAAGTTGTTGCCTTTTAATCCAGTTGGAAACTTTGTGAACCAACTTTTCTTCTGCCCACTAGTTTCCTCTGAGTTTATAAATGAGCTACGTGAATGGATTGTTCTGTAGCCTCTGTGTGCTGCCAGTCTTGGTCAGGATTTTCTTGCAAAAGAGATTTTCAATCTCTGAGATTTTCCTGGTGAAATGAAGGTTAAATAAATAAATTAGTGATTGTTGTCTGCTGTCATAAAAAGTCATTTCTGGAGGAGTCCTGGTTTCTGTCAGATCCTCCCAAAGCTGTGAGAATCTGCTTCCAGAGCTGGAACCCTTTTCCTCATCAACTCTTCATTTGCAACCTTTATGAAGCTGTTAATGTCCATAAAGACCCGGAGAGACATGAGCTTCATCACTCTAGAGCAGCTGACCAAACTGTTGAAGACCAGGATCTACTTTTTCTCTCACCAGCCGGCTGAGATCTACCACTCACCCACAAAAACTGTAAATTAAACTCTATATGCAAATATACATCAGTTATAGCAGACATATGGAAGTGATAGAAAACCTGATGCAGATTTGAGATTCTGACACTGGGAGGAGGTTACTGGTTTCTCAGTCAGATGCTGGTTGTAAACCAGCAGGTATCAATCAGTTATGGCAGATTTGAACTTTGACCTCAAAATGAGAAGTTGCAGACTGATAGGAGGAACAAAAGAGTTGAGTTAAATGGGAACAATCACTATTTATATTACTTTTAACCCACAAAAGGATTTAGAACAAACTTAGAATTGTGGAGTACTCACTTTAATTCAGAAAAGGAATTAGATCAGTCATTCTTTAGCTTATTTTATCAGAAACTGTAGAGTTCTCACTATTTAGAAATGGTATTAGATACTTAGCAAACCTGAACAGGCGCACTTAGTTTACATACTTTAGAACAACATTAGATTAGTTTTCTTTCCTCTTTTTTCTTTCCTTTGGTTTGTTATTTTGTTTGTATTTCCTTTTAACTCGTGTAAAGCACTTTGAATTGCCTTGTTGCTGAAAATGCACTATATAAATAAAATTCCCTTCCTTTCTCTTCACTTCAATTCACTTCACTTCACTTCACTTCCCAAAATAATATTTTTATATTAGACAATTAATTTAATTCCACATAATTATTGCAGTAGGAGCCATTTGTTTGTTCAAGACTTAATGAAATATATTTGTCCTATTTGGTGTCTGTTGTGAATGACATATACTCACAAATGAACGAGGTAATTCGTCCATTTCTGTTGTTTATTGAACGTTCAGAAACTACAGCAGCTGTAATGAGCCATAGCAAAGGTAAACAAAAGTAAAATAACCTGAACAGGTGATCAACTCAAAACCAATCACACATTTTTACTCTCTTTGTCGTTTAAGCACACTCTTTGCCGTGGCAACCGCCTGAGCTGCACAAGTCGAGCAGAGATTACGTTAAAAACAAAACATTCAGTCCGTTACAATATTAGGTTTTCAGTGTTTATATTTATGTTGTGCTTATTAATAATTCTCGCCTGAACACAGCACTGGTTAATTGGCTGATTAAAACTCCTGCTCTGATAGTCAGTCGGTCTTTGAGTCCCTTTTTTTGTTAGAACCAAAACACTGAATTGTGCAACACTTTTTTGAAACAATAATTACTGAAATTATTATTTTGCTGAGTCATTAATTTGAACATGCTTTGTTGATTTAAAAAAAAAATTCTTTCATAAAATTACAAATGTTTTGGATCTTATTGAATATTTTGATAAGTGCGTCAGAAGAGGACTTGCTGGTTTCAGCCTCCTGGTTGGTTCAGTTTGTCACCTGCTGCCACTCAAAACCTTCCCACAATCGATATATTGATCACCTGCTTTAGACATTCCAGCCTCTTCTAGTTACTGGGAGAACTGGTTACCATGAAAGATGCTGCTTCATGGAGCCACAGTGGATCATCTGATGGGGAGAGAGGAGGACAATGAAAAGCTGGAAGCATCAGGCTGCTTTTAGCAGAGCTGCTGGATTCATTCATCACCATCTGGTTCTTTCCATCATGATCTATATTTCATATCTATAGTAGGTGGTGGGGGGCAATCTGTGAAGGAAACTGGACTTTCCTTCACAGACTGATGGACGATCTTCATCTCTGCAGCTGAAGCTCCTGGTTTCCTCAGGAAGGAGAGCTTGGTGACTGTTTAGTGTCAGGAATTCATCCAGATGTTGGATCAGATGAAGAAGCTTTGATCACATTTACATCCAGCAGACAGTCAGATCCTAACATGGAGGCCTGAAGATATTTACTGAGTTCTGCTGTTTTACTGCGGATGGTATAATATTTAATAAATCATTGGTTGCTCAGATAAATTGTCCTCCTGTCCAGAGTTTCTCCTGCCTCTCAGCCATTGGCTGCTGGAGACAGAGAGGAGCCATGATCCTAGAAGCTGAAGTTTGTCTAGAAAATGGATGAATAGAAACTATTTTCTGATCATCACCATCCGCTCCACCATGTTGGGTCTATCAGCTCCACTGGTTTCATCCGTTCCTTCATCTTCCAATGAAAATCCTGTTTTAAAGTCATGTGATGAAGAGCTTCTGATCCAGATTGTTGCTGCAGCAGTCAGAGCTCAGCATGAAGAAACAGGGAGGTTTGCTAACAGGCAGCCAAGATGGCCACCGCTAAAACCTTCAGTTGTTCTGAGAACACGAAGCCTGAACTATTTGAAGCTGTTGCTCAACTTCTCTATTAAATGGATCTTTGAACAGAACCAGAGCCAGGATGTTAGTTATGAAATGATCAAACTCAGTAAATTGATGTGAAGACCAGATGTTCATCAGATGATATCAATGTTATCATACGTGTTTATATAGATTAACTGGTTTAATTAGAACTGACTTTATTTCTTCTCTAATCACAGACTTGGTGGCTGTAAACTCAGAGAGGCTGAATGTGAAGTTGTGGCTTCAGCTCTGAAGTCCAACCAACATCTGACTGAACTGGAAATAAGTCAGATCTACATAGATGGAAACATTACAGACTCTGAACTGAATCCTGTGTTTGAGATCCTGAAGAGTTCAGTCAGTAAAGTGAAGAATCTGAGGTTTGTTTTCTCTATTTATCCTATAAAATATTTTATTGATACTTTAATATTTATTTATATTCACATTTATCCTGTTTTCTTTAAAAATAATCTGCGCACAAAGGTCAGAATATAATTTATAAAATATTTTTGCTTTGTAAATGAATTATTTTCTTTTTCAGGCTTTGTGAATATTGATCTTTATTTTTCACTTTAAAATGTTTTGGACTGATGAACAAAAATAAGTTAAATAAGTCAAATTGTGATAATTAATGATGGAGATGTTTCAGTTTGTTCTGAAAAGATTCAGATGATCAGCCTGATTTATTTCTCTTTTCTTCTTCACATTAATAATGAAAAGTTCCTCGAGAGTAAATCAGAACCAGAACCAGAACCAGTTATGTTTTATAACCAGAAACTATAACATGAATAAAAACTGTCAGCAGCAGCTGGTTCCTCCAGCTCAGCTTTGTCCTGAAGCTGTGGTTCTGCTGGACCGGGTCAGAGAAGAACCGTCTCTTCAGTCTGTCAGTCGGTTGGAGCCTCAGAGACGCTTCATCAGGTCACTGATCAGAAACTTTAGAGCTGATTCAGAGTTAATCCATAGTCTTTCTAATGATCAATAATGATCAGATGTGATCAGTGGTACAGGAGGCCTGTGTCTCACTGCAGCAAACATCTGGTCTTCATCTCCAGTTGTCCTCTGTCTCTGCTGTCCATCCTCTGCTGGGATGTCACCAGGTAGATGGACCACAACGTCTGCTTGTTGCTGATTGGCTGAGCTGTTGTCATGGCAACATGCAGGTAGCCAGAAGGCAGCATAGCAACTTCTAGACCAGGACTCTTCAAATCCAGGCCTCCAGGTTCGGTGTCCTGCAGCCTTTAGATGTTTCTGCTTCAACACCTGAATGAAGTGATGAACTGTCCCTCGGGACGCAGTCAGGTTCTCCAGAGTCCAGTTGAACTTTGACCTCGTGATGGGACTCAGGGGTTGAAGGTTGCAGGACGCCGGCCATCGAGGCCTGGAGGTGAAGATCCCTGGTCTGGACCGAACCAGAATAAGTTCTCCAAATATTTACTGTCCCCATAGTTCAGTAAATACTTTGACTTTAGATCAAAGAACTGAGAACCTGATCACCAGGAGAGCAGCGCCACCTGGTGGATCAACAGAGTCATGGGTTTCTACCAGATACCTGAGATAAACCAATCTTCACTTTGATTTTGATATGAAACTATTTTAAAATTTAAAGTCAGTTTTAATTCCCGACCAGAACCACTGAAGGCCCGACTGAAATATTCTAACAACACGTCATAATAACATGTTCTGGTTCTGCTGGTTTGGACTCAATAAACCAGTTTTACTGGATCAGATATTAAACATCAGTTCATCTTGTTTCTTTTACATTCAGTGAAATTAATTTTCTACATTTTTATCAGTGACGTGCGGTCAGGTCACCTGTCATCATAGAAAAATAATATATAATAAGAAAATAATTTAGAAATATATTTTCGCTCTGTAGTTTGTACTATAAAGTACCTTTTTTTCATTTAGTTTAACCAAATCTTATTATTTTTTTCTTCAAAATCGCTGAATTTTTGCATTTTCCCATTCAAATGCTTGGAAGCGAAGCCGGTGAGGCAGCAGTGAGCTGAGCCTCACCTGGGATTGCGCAACCTCTCGCTAACTGCAACGGTTGCCATTTTATGAGAGCATGTTCGTCCTGTCTGTACGCCGGCAATAAAATGGTTAAAAACCTTTAATGTATGAACTTTTTATTGCCATCACTGTGTGTGTAACGTGTTTCGTGTGCTGAGGAGCGATCAGAAAGGCAGAGAACAGATTCGAGGTGAGGCAGGCAGTTCTCGTGCCTCATCACTGGGGGCGCTCATGAACCCAGACATTGTGACTCCACAACTGCAGAGTAAGATACAGTAGCTGTGCTGATACAGAAAGCGAGAAAGACGTGGTTTTTAACGGTCTTTAACTGTTTCTCCCTTTGCTGTTAAGCACAGCACGAAATTAATAATATCTACATGTGTAAGTTTGATTTAGATAACGGAATTATTCTGCAGCGGCGGCGCGGCTATGGATGGCATGTAAAGGAATAGCCTTTTTGCCCTCCAGAATTGTATGCATGCGCAAAATTTTCTTATGTAAACAAAAACGTGCAGGTGGTCTCGATTTGTAAATCTGGTGATAATTAAGTCGGTGCCTCACCAGCTATGAACTTCACCGAACGTCACTGATTTTTATTATTAATTTGTTCATATTTCAGTTTTAACCAGCATCCTATTGCTTCAGCTCACATCTTTTATTCTTTATTAAGGTTGATCGGCTGCAGTTTGTCAGAGATCAGCTGTTCTTCTCTGGCCTCAGCTCTGAAGTCCAACCAACATCTGACTGAACTGGACCTGAGAGGAAACAACCTGAAAGATTCTGGAGTGAAGGAGCTCTGTGACTTTCTACCGGATCCTGAATGCAGATTACCACGATTAGAGTAAGAAACCATGTTTTATTCTGGATCTGATGTTTGTGATGTGAAAGTTGTGTTGCCACTAAACTGCAGACAGACGCTGATATTCTACTGATCCTCTCTGAGGATCTTCATGGTAAAGTCTGCTTTCTTCTTCTATGGTTTGGTCCAGTTAAAGTTTCTGTGTTTTATAAAAGCACCAGCAGTTCCTCCTCCCACCATCACATCCAACCAATCACAGCGTTCATTTCACAGACACCAACCACACCTGCAGAGAGAAGGTCAAAGGTCAGATTGGAGACTAAAGGCTGATAAAACTCTGATATTAGGATCATTAAATGTCTTAATATCTACAAACAATCAGATATAAAATCTGATATAATGTCTTTATGTCCAAGACAGACTGAGGCTGAACTCACTAAATAATGATGATCATCCACATCTCTGATGTTCTGATAATAAATGATCAATAAACCATCATTGATAAAACCACAAACTTTATTAATCTGTAAAGGTGAACAGATGTAGAAACATCAGGAATCAGTTTGATATTTAAAATGAATCTGAACTGAAATATTAGAGCTCAGTCCAACAGAAACAGTTACATTTAATACAGCAGCATCAATTTAAGTCAATTATCTGAAAATCTGTAAATATTTTCCAAACTGTGAATAAATGTGAGGTAAACAAAGTATTCCCTCCTTTCCTTGGTTATTTCTAATCTCCAGTGTTTGAGGTGAAGCTGCAGGAATCTTGTGAGTTTGTGACAGATGTAGCAGGAAGTTGTGACGTTGACAGAAGGAGCTGGATGGACGACGGAGGGACAGCTGATAGCAGAGCAGCTTTATTTCTAGACAACTTTAAACAGGACCAAAGACGACATGAAGCAGCATCACATGATCCAATAATCAACCAATAAACCATCAATAGGAGATAAACATCAATACAACAGCCCTGATTAAAATAATAAGATAATCATACAGTCAGAATGAAGTAAATGGAAATAGAGCAAAATAACAATAAATTGATTTAATTCAAACAGACAAAAGTCAACATTTGGTTTTAAGCAGGAATTTATGATCAATCTGGGCTATTGATCCTTAGATAAATCAGTCAGTTCAGTTTCCACTCATGTGTTCATGTGTTTATGAATGAGTGAAGTGTAATTATTGCAGCTGTTGATCCTCCAGATGATGAATCAGTCAGTTCCTCTCAATAGCAGGTTACTGTCACTGTGGAAATGAGCTGCTTCATTAAATCACTGCAGCTTCATTAACAGCTCTAATGTCTCACTTTGGTTCTTAAAGTCCATTTTAATTCCTGACCAGAACCACTGAAGGCCCGACTGAAATATTCTAACAACACGTCATAATAACATGTTCTGGTTCTGCTGGTTTGGACTCTATAAACCAGTTTTACTGGATCAGATATTAAACATCAGTTCATCATGTTTCTTTTACATTCAGTGAAATTAATGTTCTACATTTTTATTATTTATTTGTTCATATTTCAGTTTTAACCTGCATCCTGTTGCTTCAGCTCACATCTTTTATTCTTTATTCAGATTGAAGAACTGCAGTTTGTCAGAGATCAGCTGTTCTTCTCTGGCCTCAGCTCTGAAGTCCAACCAACATCTGACTGAACTGGACCTGAGCAACAACATCCTGAAAGATTCTGGAGTGAAGGAGCTCTGTGGTTTTCTACAGGATCCTGAATGCAGATTACAAACGTTAAGGTAAGAAACCATGTTTTATTCTGGATCTGATGTTTGTGATGTGAAAGTTGTGTTGCCACTAAACTGCAGACAGATGCTGATATTCTACTGATCCTCTCTGAGGATCTTCATGGTAAAGTCTGCTTTCTTCTTCTATGGTTTGGTCCAGTTAAAGTTTCTGTGTTTTATAAAAGCACCAGCAGTTCCTCCTCCCACCGTCGCCTTCAACCAATCACAGCGTTCATTTCACAGACACCAGGCACACCTGCAGAGAGAAGGTCAAAGGTCAGATTGGAGACTAAAGGCTGATAAAACTCTGATATTAGGATCATTAAATGTCTTAATATCTACAAACAATCAGATATAAAATCTGATCACATGTCTTTATGTCCAAGACAGACTGAGGCTGAATTCACTAAATAATGATGATCTGTAACGAGTATGCAAAATCAGCCAGAACCCAAAACGCAGCCAAGACCAGAGATCAGATCAAAAAAGTTTATTACTAAATAAAGGGAAGGGGGTGGGTTCCACGGGGAGTGGTCACACTGGTGAGTGAGGAAGTGGTGGACCAGAGGGGTCGGGGAGCCAGCTTGGAGAGAGTAGGGTGAAAGGGCAGAGGGAGGCCGCGGGGACTCAGGGAGGAACTAGATGACGGGGACAAAATCCACAAACCAGAGGCTAGTCGTTAACACAGTCCAGGGTCATTCACAGGGGTTTCTCAGGCAAGGTAATCCAATAGACGGCAACCAGGAGGCAGGGTCAGGACCAGGCAGGGTTCAGCAACAGGAGGGCACAATCTTCAGAGCAGAGGGAAAAGGCAAAATCAGTGGTCAAAAAACAGGCAGGATCAGGAAACCAGTAGACTACTTGGAACATGGACAAGGCTTGAAAGCTGTGACAGTGGCAACAGACAATCTCACACTGAGCTGGTGACGAGCAGCTGTTTAAATAGGGAGCAGCACAGAGCAGGTGAGGGTAATGAGTAATCAGCACACTGAAGGTGGAGCTGAAGGCCTGAAATCATGACATCACCTCCCCCTCAAGGGGCGGCTCTCGACGCCCCTCTGGGCTGGTCCGGATGCTGGAGGTGGAATTTGCGGACAAGGTCCTTGTCCAGGACCAGGCGAGAAGGAACCCAGGACCATAACCCTTCCAGTCTACAAGATATTGGATGCCACGGCCCCAATGTCGGGAACGCAGTAACCGCCTCACAGTAAAGGCAGGGGCCCCATCAATGAGTCGGGGGGTGGGGGGGTCTGGCTGGAGGGCACAACCTGGATGACATCAGTGGTTTGATCTTGGAGACATGGAAGGTGGTGTGTACCCGTAATGAAGGCGGTAGTTTGAGACGTACAGCTACTGGGTTAACAATCTTAGTAACAGGAAATGGGCCCACAAAACGGGGTGCCAACTCTCTCTACCTTGATGGGCAGATCCTTTGTTGATAACCACACCCTCTGACCGACCAGGTATCTCGGGGCTTGGGATCTGTGGCGATTGGCATTCCTGGCATAAACCGCAGAAGGCTTGCAGAGAGTAGCTCTGGCCCTTCTCCAAACTCTGAGACAGCGACGTGCTGATAAATGGGCAGCAGGGACCTGGGTGGCTCCCTCCTGAACAGAGAGAATGGGCGGCTGATAGCCATAAACGACATGAAATGGTGACAGACCTGTGGAGCTTGATGGTAATCCATTAATGGCATACTCAACCCAAGGTAAGTTCTGGGACCAGCGAGTAGGAGCGTCCATGCAAAGGATGCGCAACTTCCTGATTTATCCTCTCTGTCTGGCCATCCGTCTGAGGGTGAAAACCTGAAGAAAGACTGACCTCAATGCCGAGAAGGGTGCAAAACTCACTCCAAAAACGGGAAATGAATTGTGGTCCTCTGTCAGATACAATGTTGCAGGGAATGCCATGAAGTCTGAACACCTCTCGAGCCATCACACTAGCGAGATCAGGTGCTGAAGGTAGCTTGTGTAAAGGAATGAGGTGGGTCATCTTTGAGAACCTGTCAACCACAGTGAGGAGTACCGTGTTACCTTGAGAGGGAGGCAAGCCGGTGACAAAATTCATAGAGATGTGGGACCATGGTCGATGAGGAATCGGCAGAGGCCTCAGAAGACCAGCTGGGGGGCTTCTGGAGGGCTTAACTCTGGAACAGGTGACACATGCTAAAACAAACTCTCGTGTGTCCTTTCTCAGAGTGGGCCACCAGAATCCTGACTGGACCACAGCCAGAGTCTTTGTAATACCTGGATGACAGAAAAGTTTAGAGCCATGACAGAACTGAAGGACTTTAGGTACCATCTCTTCAGGAACAAACAGAAGACCCTCAGGACATTGAGCTGGAGGTGGTTGTTTCCGATGACTCCTCCTGAGCAAGGTCTCTATTCTGGTTAGAGCTAACTTGGTCTTGGAGGGAAGGATGTAGTCATGGTCAACAGAATCAGAAGAGCAGACAGAGGACAGATGAAGTCTTGAAAGGGCATCTGGTTTGAGGTTCTTGCTGCCAGGTCGGTAGGCCAGAGTGAAGTCAAATCTGCTAAAAAAACAGTGCCCATCTAGCCTGTCATGGGTTCAGTCTCCTGGCTGACTTGAGGTATTCCAAGTTCTTATGGTCTGTCCACACAGTAAAAGGAAGTGCTGACCCCTCCAGCCAGTGTCTCCATTCCTCCAATGCTAGTTTAATAGCTAACAGCTCTCTGTCTCCTACGTCTTAGTTTCTCTCGGAGGCAGAGAGCCGGCGAGAAAAAAAGGCACAAGGATGTAGCCTGGCATCATCTGCAAACCGTTGAGACAGGACGGCTCCAACCCCAGTATCTGAGGCATCAACCTCCACAACAAAAGGGTTAGACGGATCAGGAAAACGCAGAATGGGAGCTGAAGTGAAAAGACGTTTCAGCTTACCAAAAACATGTTCCGCCTCTGAAGACCACTGGAACTGAGTCTTGGTAGAAGTGAGTTGATGAAGAAGGGCAGCCACTGAACTATAACCCTTGATAAAACAGCGATAAAAATTGGCAAATCCAAGAAACCGTTGAAGTTCCTTCCGACTGGATGGTTTGGGCTACTCCAAGACGGCTGCCACCTTTGATGGATCCATGGTAATCCTGCCAGGAGCAATGATAAAACCCAAGAAGGATACAGATGGCTGATGAAAAGCACATTTCTCCACCTTCACGAATAGATTATTCTGGAGGAGCCTAAGAAGAACCTCATGAACATGCTTGATGTGGGTGGGGAGATCCTTGGAAAAAATCAAAATGTTCATCGAGGTATACAAAAACAAATCTGTTTAACATATCCCTTAAGACAACGTTAACCAATGCCTGGAAAACGGTTGGGGCATTGGTGAGCCCAAAGGGCATGACCAGATATTCATAGTGCCCTGAAGGGGTGTTAAAAGCCGTCTTCCACTCATCTCCCTCCCTTATACGAACCAGATGGTAGGCATTGCGCAGATCCAGCTTAGTAAACACAGTACTTCCTTGAAGGAGCTCAAAGGCAGACGTCATGAGAGGTAGAGGGTACCTGTTCTTGACAGTAATTTCGTTAAGACCTCGATAATCGATGCAGGGACTAAGAGATCCATCCTTCTTGCCCACAAAGAAGAATACTGCACCTGCTGGAGAGGAAGACTTTCTTATAAGACCTGCTTTGAGGGCATCGGAAAGGTATTTCTCCATTGCCTCTCTTTCAGGACCAGAAATGGAATACAATCTGCCCCTGGGTGCGGTGGTTCCAGGGCGAAGGTCAATGGCACAGTCGTACTCTCTGTGGGGAGGCAGAGAAGTGGCCTTTGATTTGTTAAATACCTCACGCAGATTATGATAAACCTTGGGGACCTTAGACAAATCTGGATAATCATGGTTAACCTCACAGGGAGATGTCATGATAGGGGCTTCCTTCAAACAAGAAGTAGAGCAAGATGAACCCCGAGACTGAACCTCACCAGTGAGCCAATTGATGACTGGACTGTGTTTGATTAGCCATGGACGTCCCAGAATCACTGGAATCTCAGGAGATCTGGTCAGCAGAAACATGATCCTGTCATGGTGATTTCCTGAAATCAGTACAGACACAGGCTTAGTGCAGTGGGTTATTTGATCAATCAGATGCCCATCAATAGCAAAATCTCACGTGGTTTATCTAGAAGTTCCAACTCCAAGGCGAGCGCATGTGCTAGGCTAACATCAATAAAGTCAGCATCAGCCCCAGAATCGATGAAAACAGGAACCTCTCTGCCTTCAGGAGAGTCAGAAAATCTGATGGTGCACTGGTTGTGTGGAGGGTTCTGAGATCTGAGGATAGGGCTCAGCAAAGACCCCCCGAGCTTTACTGAGCCTGTCCTTTTGACGGACAGCTAAGAGCGCGATGGTTTCTCTCTCCACAGTAGAAACACAGGTGATTTCTGAACCTCCTCTCACTCTCTTCAGCAGAGAGCCTGGTCCTACCCAACTGCATGGGCTCCTCAGTGCCAAAAGGGGGAGTTGTGGAGACCTGTGGCATGCTGCAGGAACTGACCTGGACAGTTGAAACCCTTCTTTGATAATTAGCTGAAGACCTCTCCCTCTTACGTTGATGAAGGCATTGATCAATCCGTGTGGCAAGCCTTTCTAAGGCCTTAAGGGTCCTCGGAGGGTCACGGGCAGCAATCTCATCCTTAATCTCATCTGACAGGCCCTGGTAAAAAACGTCAAACAGGGCTTCATTATTCCAAAGGCAACTGGACTTCAAGGCATGGAAATTGATTATGTAGTCAGTAACAGGTTGAGAGCCCTGTTTGAGAGAAAACAGTCTCCTGGCAGCCTCCCTCTCAGGACGGACTGGATCAAAAACCCTCTTCATTTCTTCAGAAGAATCAAAAAATGAGTCACAGCTGTCGGCATCATTCTCCCATTCAGAAGTTCCCCACTGTTTTGCCTTACCAGATAGTAGAGAGATGGCGTAGGCCACCTTGGCCCGCTCAGAAGGGAAGGCAGAGGGCTGGAGTTCAAAAAGCAGAGAACACCGAGTTAAAAAAGGTCGGCACTGTTCGGGATCCCCATCAAAACGCTCTGGGGGGAGATCTTAGGTTCATTGTTAGCGTTAGCTGAGGGAGTGACAGCTAGAGGACGCGGCGGTGTAATGGAGGGCCTAGCTTGAGCTTGGGAATCTTTTAGAGATGAAAGTCCCTGTAAAAGCTCCTGGACATTTCTTTCTAGGCCAGTAATGGCATTCTCCAACCTAGAACACCAAACCAGATTAGGCTGTGGGTTCATTCTGGCGAGATCGTACTGTAACGAGTATGCAAAATCAGCCAGAACCCAAAACGCAGCCAAGATCAGATCAAAAAAGTTTATTACTAAATAAAGGGAAGGGGGTGGGTTCCACAGGGAGTGGTCACACTGGTGAGTGAGGAAGTGGTGGACCAGAGGGGTCGGGGAGCCAGCTTGGAGAGAGTAGGGTGAAAGGGCAGAGGAGGGCCGCGGGGACTCAGGGAGGAACTAGATGACAGGGACAAAATCCACAAACCAGAGGCCAGTCGTTAACACAGTCCAGGGTCATGCACAGGGGTTTCTCAGGCAAGGTAATCCAATAGACGGCAACCAGGAGGCAGGGTCAGGACCAGGCAGGGTACAGCAACAGGAGGGCACAATCTTCAGAGCAGAGGGAAAAGGCAAAATCAGTGGTCAAAAAACAGGCAGGATCAGGAAACCAGTAGACTACTTGGAACATGGACAAGGCTTGAAAGCTGTGACAGTGGCAACAGACAATCTCGCACTGAGCTGGTGACGAGCAGCTGTTTAAATAGGGAGCAGCACAGAGCAGGTGAGGGTAATGAGTAATCAGCACACTGAAGGTGGAGCTGAAGGGCTGAAATCATGACATGATCATCCACATCTCTGACCTTCTGATCATAAATGATCAATAAACCATCATTGATAAAACCACAAACTTTATTAACCTGTAAAGATGAACAGATGTAGAAACATCAGGAATCAGTTTGATATTTAAAATGAATCTGAACTGAAATATTAGAGCTCAGTCCAACAGAAACAGTTACATTTTAATACAGCAGCATCAATTTAAGTAAATTATCTGAAAATCTGTAAATATTTTCCAAACTGTGAATAAATGTGAGGTAAACAAAGTATTCCCTCCTTTCCTTGGTTATTTCTAATCTCCAGTGTTTGAGGTGAAGCAGCAGGAATCCTGTGAGTTTGTGACAGATGTATCAGGAAGTTGTGACGTTGACAGAAGGAGCTGGATGGACGACGGAGGGACAGCTGATAGCAGAGCAGCTTTATTTCTAGACAACTTTAAACAGGACCAAAGACGACATGAAGCAGCATCACATGATCCAATAATCAACCAATAAACCATCAATAGGAGATAAACATCAATACAACAGCCCTGATTAAAATAATAAGATAATCATACAGTCAGCATGGAGTAAATGGAAATAGAGCAAAATGACAATTAATTGATTTAATTCAAACAGACAAAAGTCCACATTTGGTTTGAAGCAGGAATTTATGATCAATCTGGGCTATTGATCCTTAGATAAATCAGTCAGTTCAGTTTCCACTCATGTGTTCATGTGTTTATGAATGAGTGAAGTGTAATTATTGCAGCTGTTGATCCTCCAGATGATTAATCAGTCAGTTCCTCTCAATAGCAGGTTATTGTCACTGTGGAAATGAGCTGCTTCATTCAATCACTGCAGCTTCATTAACAGCTCTAATGTCTCACTTTGGTTCTTAAAGTCCATTTTAATTTCTGACCAGAACCACTGAAGACCCGACTGAAATATTCTAACAACACGTCATAATAACATGTTCTGGTTCTGCTGGTTTGGACTCTATAAACCAGTTTTACTGGATCAGATATTAAACATCAGTTCATCATGTTTCTTTTACATTCAGTGAAATTAATGTTCTACATTTTTATTATTAATTTGTTCATATTTCAGTTTGAACCTCCTTCCTGTTGGTTCAGCTCACATGTTTTATTCTTTATTCAGATTAAAGAACTGCAGGTTCAGATCAGCTGTGATTATCTGGCCTCAGCTCTGCAGTCCAACCTGATTTATCTGACTGAACTGGACCTGAGCTACAACAACCTGGAAGATTCTGGAGTGAAGGAGCTCTGTGGTTTTCTACAGGATCCTGAATGCAGAATACAACGATTAGAGTAAGAAACCATGTTTTATTCTGGATCTGATGTTTGTGATGTGAAAGTTGTGTTGCCACTAAACTGCAGACAGACGCTGATATTCTACTGATCCTCTCTGAGGATCTTCATGGTAAAGTCTGCTTTCTTCTTCTATGGTTTGGTCCAGTTAAAGTTTCTGTGTTTTATAAAAGCACCAGCAGTTCCTCCTCCCACCATCACATCCAACCAATCACAGCGTTCATTTCACAGACACCAACCACACCTGCCGAGAGAAGGTCAAAGGTCAGATTGGAGACTAAAGGCTGATAAAACTCTGACATTAGGATCATTAAATGTGTTAATATCTACAATCAATCAGATATAAAATCTGATCAAATGTCTTTAAGTCCAAGACAGACTGAGGCTGAATTCACTAAATAATGATGATCATCCACATCTCTGACCTTCTGATCATAAATGATCAATAAACCATCATTGATAAAACCACAAACTTTATTAACCTGTAAAGATGAACAGATGTAGAAACATCAGGAATCAGTTTGACATTTAAAATGAATCTGAACTGAAATATTAGAGCTTTAATTCCCGACCAGAACCACTGAAGGCCCGACTGAAATATTCTAACAACACGTCATAATAACATGTTCTGATTCTGCTGGTTTGGACTCTATAAACCAGTTTTACTGGATCAAATATTCAACATCAGTTCTTCATGTTTTCTACATTTTTATCATTAATTTGTTCATATTTCAGTTTTAACTTGCATTCTATTGATCAGCTCACATCTTTTATTCTTTATTCAGATTGATGGACTGCAGGTTGTCAGAGATCAGCTGTTCTTCTCTGGCCTCAGCTCTGAAGTCCAACCAACATCTGACTGAACTGAACCTGAGCTACAACAAGAACCTGAGCGATTCAGACGTTCAGCAGCTGAAACATTTTGTAAAGGATGTAAAGTAAGTAAATGTTAGCAGTGAGTCCAGCTGCTGTCAGCATGTTGAACTAAACCAGTTCCCATCAAAGCTCCAGTGTTCCCAGTAAAGCTGCAGTTTCTCAGTGGGAGGAGAATGGTTCAGGCTTCCTGATTGGACACAGAGACAGCAATCAGCCAATCAGAGCAGCAGCAGCTTGCTGTGTTCCTGTGTTTGTGTTGGAGCTCAGTGGAAACCACTGGAAACTCTGGTTTCACAAACCATCATTCATTCAGTCAGCAGCTGCTCTTCCTGCTCCAGTCCAGTCCTCACATGTGGACATGTGTTCTCCTGTCCTCAGTCTCATCCAGATGTGTTCAGGGACAGCCTCCATGCTGCTCAGTCAGCTGATGTTCAGCAGCAGATGTTTGTTCATCAGCAGCAGTTTGTGTTGAAGTGCAGCAGCAGCAAATCCATCCCTCCAGTGGTGGAGCAGCAGTGAACCTTCAGGCTCTCAGCAGTTGGTTTCCACTGTGGACTTGAGTGGAACCTGCATAGGAAGCAGACTGGATGCTGAAAGTGTGTGTAGGTGTGTGAGCTTGGAGCTCAGTGTGTTCACTGCAACACGTTAAGATGAGAGCTGAGAGGAAGCTGCTCTGAACACGACTGAAGGCCCTGCTGCTCTTTCTACTGGATGTGCTGCGTCACTGACTGCTGCTGCTGGAGAGAAGCTGGAAACTCACTGATCTGATCTCTGATTCTTTCTTCTCTCTGCAGGATCTGATCTCTGTAAAGTAGAGAATCGTCTCTGTTTCCTGCTGATCCTCAGAAGCTGCAGCAGTTTGAGTCTAAAGAGACTCTGACTGGATCATGATGACCTTTGACCTGAATGGTTTCCATCCTGTTTATTTCCTCCTGTCTGTCATTTTGTATCTGATGTTGTTTTTCTCTTTGGATGGATGAAGATGAAATTGTAACTCGGCTCCATTTCGAGGCTTCATGGAGTTTTGATCTGAACTTGATTCAGTTTTTAAAGTTGATCATTTTTCTCTGATTCATTTTCATCCTGGAAGCTGAAATATGAAACATGTTTCAGTTCAGCCGTTTCCAGGCTGCATGTTGCTTCATTTGGATCCAGTTTCTGATGTTTGTGCAGCTCTGGTCTTTCTGTCTGCTGCTGGAAACGACTCAGTGAGAAAATGATGCAATCAAACTTTTACTGATGACTTTAAATCTAATATTTTAATTTCCTGCTATTTTCTGCTGAGCTTTCATTACCCAATCCATGTTTTCATCATCACAATATAATAATTTGACCTTTTTGAATTCTGCACTGAAAAAATTACCAAAAGTATAAAAAAATACAAACAAATCTATTAACTAGTAAAAAGACTCTAGAAACAAATTAAAACTGAATTAGACAAACAAAATAAACTAAATTTAAAGCCCAAAACTATTATAACTCTGGTTGAAACTTTATGTTCCAGTAATGAGGCTTATAAATATCCAGAGGACTTTTTCACAAAACCAGGATCGTGGATTAAGCCATAATGTTCCGGATATTCTGGTTTAATTAAACCTCAATTCAGTTTCACAACAGAAGAAACGCGTACGTTGCCATGGCGATTCATTCTGTGAAGCTAGCTGCTCCAGACCAGGCTAACATGCTAACATCTGGATTAATCCTGGAGCTTCATCTGTTCAGTCAGCGATGAAAAACTGATGAGTTTTGTTTTCTTTTGTCTTTTTTATTATGCTGCAATAATTAATTTTGGTTTTCATTCTAAATGTTTTTGTAACATCATGATGTTAGAATATAACATTATCAATTTTAAAAGCATCAGTGTGGATATCTTCCAGTTCTATTTGGTTTCTCTGTTCTAAGTTTGACATAAAGGCCTTTAATAGACCGTTGCAGTTTTTAGGGGATTAGAGAAATGGGTCATAAAGAAACTCAGGTTTTATAATCAAGTAGAGCCAAATTAGTTATAGCATACTTTACTGATGAATTTTAATGTAGCTTGAAATTAACTTTAGTTTTGTTATATAATCAACGTAATGCAGAATTAAAACACAACATTTAAAACAAATACTTATTTACATTATTAAATTACATTATGTTTTGTCTTCATCCAGGTGGCTACAATCTTAGAAGCTCTGTTATAATTTATCTTTTGTCTTTTTGTCATTAAGCTGCTTTTACACTGACAGTTAAGCAAGAAATTGTTCCTTCAAAACAAAAGCATCACAACTCAAACAGGAAGTTAACTGTAGGTAAAATTAATTAAGGATCTTCAATGTTTTTTGTATAAAAAATGTGCATATTAACATTTTAACCTCATATTTCCCAGAAACTGCAAATGTTCTTATATATAATCTGTTGTTCATGTTTGTTCTGTATAAATAAGTTGTGGAGCAGAAAAGAGTAACGTGAATTAATCTGCTGCCAGATTCACTCGTTATATTAACTTCCACTGTTTATTAGTTGTTTATTTGAGCAAATAGAATGTATTATGATTTTTAAAATTGGTTTAAGAATGTATGCTTTGGGATAATTACATATTTAATCGAGTCGCTATTGTTTGCTATTGTAGCAGCAGTTTTTTTTATCGAGTATGATCGGCTTCAATTCCTCATAATCCTCCAGGTACATGTTGTTTGTTTGGTGTGAGGGATGGTGAACGCAATTTATCTACTGTAGCATCAATGAATGATTGATCTCATTGATCTGCTCAAGAAATCTGCTGATGCACATTCACCTGAATTAAATTTACATAGACATTGCTGCACTTGCTCAGCTGGTTTGGTCTTTGTAAAGTGGATAAAATGTGATGAAATGATGGAGCTTTGTCAAACCCGGTTTTATCTCTGATCCTGGATTTCGTGATCCTAATTTTGTGAAACAAAAACCAGGTTAGTTTAAGTTACTAACAAAATGACATTTTGTGCTGCAAATGTAGCTTCATAATATATTAACACAAAGTTCATGTGATTCAGCTGTGAGAGAGAGAAACAGAGAGACATAGATGAATTGTAAATACATCAATAAAAATATTACTTTTGGTTTGGTGTGTCACTTGTTTTTTCAATAAACGTATTAATTCAACTTATTTATTGGTAAATTCGTTTTTTTTTTCTCCTTCAAATCCGCTCTTATTTTGAAAGGCCCGGGCCCGGCTTCCTTCCGGCTCGGTTGTCTCCAGCTTGACTCCTGAGCTCAATGTGAGCAGCATCCAGCCTCGGAGCTCCGCTCAGAGAAAACGGCCTCACTTCCTCTCTCTTCTCTCTCAGCGGCTCAGTTTCTTTAAAAACGGTTCAACTCCAGCTGGAGCGGCTTTTTCTCGTTCCTTCTCTGCGGAACAAACTGACTTTTATCGGCCGGAGAGTCCAGAGGAGGTCCGGAGGATGAACCCGCTGCGGGAAGATCGTCTATCCCACGGAGAGTCAGCTGCCTGGACAAGGTGGGAGCTGGAGACGCTACAGAATAATAATTTGATACAACCTGTTTAAAACATTACATTAGATTATCAACCGTTAAAAGTTTGTTTTAGTTCATTTTTGAAGAGTTTTTGAACAAAAACGTGAAGGGAAATTTTCAGTCGATATAGGTTGATAAATTTTGATCTGAAGAAAATGATGTTCAAGAGTTGAAAAAAAAATGTCTTGAAGGAAACTATCCATCCATCCATCCATTTTCTTGCACATTTTCTTGCACCCTTGTCCCTCAGTGGGGTCGGGAGGGGTGCTGGTGCCCATCTCCAGCCAACGTTTCGGGCGAGAGGCGGGGTCACCCTGGACAGGTCGCCAGTCTGTCGCAGGGCAACACAGAGACACACAGGACACACAACCATGCACACACACACTCACACCTAGGGGCAATTTGGAGAGGCCAACTAACCTGACAGTCATATTTTTGGACTGTGGGAGGAAACCGGAGTACCTGGAGAAAACCCACCATGCACAGGGAGAACATGCAAACATGCAAACTCCCTGACCCTAAGCCAGGAATCGAACCCAGAACCTTCTTGCTGCAAGGCAACAGCTCTACCAACTGCGCCACTGTGCAGCCCTGAAGGAAACTAATACAATTTAATTTAATACATGGGGAAAAGCAACAATAAACTCTAAAACTTCTTGGCATTTTTGATTTTCAAATGAAGATATTTATGTTTATTACTGTCAGATTTTTAAAGTTTTGCCAAAGTAAACATCCATTATTTACCCATTTTGGAAAATCTACAATAACATTCACATTTATCACTTTACATTTAAATCATTAAAGTTTTCTGTTGTCTGAGAAAAATATGTGATAAAGAACTATAATATTAATTTGTAACTAAATTTGTTGATTTATTATATTTGCAGAAACTACCGAACATCACAGACTCTGAACTAGTTTTTACAGTGTAAAACTTTTCTGCAGCTTCTTGCATAACGATGTTAAATTGATCTTCAGCAGCTTCATGTTCTCTGTCTGATCTGAGGCGTCAGATGACACAGCAGCATGTCGGCGCCGCTCAGAATAAATCCTCCAACTTTCATCCTCAAACCAACAAACATCTCCTGGTTCCTACTGGGACCAGCAGAACAAACCAGTCTGAACTGGTTCAACATGGATTCACTGGCAGAGCGTTTTGGACCCAGGAGTGTCTGAAATGAGGAGATGAATCTCTTGTTTTCTGAGATGAATGATTGTTGGAGGCAGAGATTTAAAGAGGAGGCTGCAGAGAAACCAGGTGAGAGTCAAAGTGAGGAAAGAATGAAGATCCTTCTGTCAGAAAACCTCCAGGTCAGATCATCTTCAGCGCTTCGTCTCACTTCAGATCCCAACAGAAAACAATTAATCTGTCCGTTTATTAAAATGCTCGGCGCTCTGAGTGATTTCCAGCTGAAGGGGAGCAGCTGCAGTTCCATTAATGCCCACTGGGGGCTGCTAAAGGTTAACTGCTGATTATTATCACTTGTTATTTTCTTAAAAACTCTCCTGAAGCCGACACCAGAAGAAGAGTGGATCACAGAGGAACCAACAAGGTGTCCTGATCCATCAGACTCTGGTATCAGAACCTTCTGGACCTTTTCCTGTGGAGGTTCCACTGACAGACCCAGAACTTTCTGCCGGGTCCAGGAGAAGCAGAGGAATCCCGTCAGAGTGTCAGATGTCTGGGTTTCCCTGCTGCTCCAGGCTGAATCACTGAGACGACTGATGACTGGAAGAACCAGAGACGTGTCCAAGTCCAACCTGGAGAGTTCTGGTGTCTGCTGATGTCTGGAAGTTCTGACCCGCATTGGGAGATTCTTCATGCTTTTTCACGTGATTTGATCAGCAGGATAATGTGCAGAGCAGAGCCTGGAGCATGAAACAGGAGCAGTGAGGGTTTAAAATGAGCAGCAACAGAAGAACCTGGAGGAGATCTTCAGGAGTCTGGAGACGTTTTGACCAAGAGACTTTAACAGAAACTTTGGCTGCTTGGAGAGAAAACATCCAGAAGAGAAACAATCAATAATCTGATGAAATATTTCTTCACTTTGTGTATTTTTGTTCCCAAAGTGTCTCTGACTGTCAGCTGAGGATGAAGCCACCAGTCAAAGCTCTGTGTTAACATCTCCAACACAGAACTGAGTCACTTTCTAAGGATTTGAATAATCCTGATCCGGAGCAGATGGAGGAAGATCTGAGCTGAATGCTGCCAGAGCCAAAGGAGCTGACTGAGCAGCCGCTGATGTTCCAGTCTGAGCAAATCTATTTACATCCAGGAACTCCTGTTTGCAGAAACTACATTTACACTGATAGCCACACTTTAAAAAATACCAGAAATCATAGAAACTAACAGCTGTTAGCATCTGTTAGCATGTAAGCTTTTAAATCTGATTTATTTCAAAAGCTGCCTGACTCACTCACAATCAGACACATTATGGCAGCCAGTGTAGACAAATTTAGATAATTTTCTAGAAAACACTACATTTCTGAGTTTGAAAAGTTGAAAAACCAAGGAAATAGATTCTCAGAAAATTTAGAATAACTTTATACCTTTGAAACTCAGAACATTTTTAAAGATTTCTCAGATTAATCCTTAACATTTCTGAGATTTTTCTAGAAATGTTTAAAATTTTCAAACTCAGAAATTTTCTTGATTTTTTTTTCTATATTTCGGAGATTAATCTGAAAATGTCCTTTTTTTCAAAGCAATTTTTCAACTTTTCAAATTCAGACTTTTTTTTCAAGATTTTTCTAGAAAAATCCTGAGGTTTTTTTTTTCTTCTAGAAAATCTTTAACTTAAAACTCAGGAATTTCCTTCTTTTTATCAGAACTCGTATGTGATTTTTTAACTTTATTTTTTCTGTTTATCTACAATATGCAGTTGTTGAACCAAGTTTCAACAACATGTTTTATGATAAACAGTTATTTTCCGTTCTGATCAGACATAATCTAAATCTATTTTTGTTCCTCGTTTCTTCAGGGTCGTCGTCTGGAGTGAAATGTTTGGTTTGTCCACCCTGCTGCCTGGACGGCTCAGAGAAGGCAAACGTGGAAAACTTCAAGTGTTTCGAACAAAAAGCAGGAAAAGCCGCAAACACTTCTTTTTGTAAGCACAGCAAATGCAAAACAAGTTCATCCTTCCACCTAATTTTCTCCTCCAACAGCTGGAGCATCATCCATCCACTGTTCTACGTTATTACATTTATTAAATTACATACAGAAAATACAAAATAAGTTAATGTTAAAAATTAAAATTAATATCAGAGTAAAGAGTTAAATGCTAACACATTCATGCTAATTATATTTAATCACAGGTTTGTTAAAATCCTTGAATTTCAGTTTGATGTTTTCAAGGTTTGGAAGGGTTTTCAAGTCCTTGGAAGTTTGATGTTCAAACTGAATAGTTTTGTAATAAAATTGAACTGAACATTTGATTAAAATGTAAAGTTTGGAAAATGTTTGAACTTGAAATCAGATATTTACAGACATAATAAAAATACATTTTCTCATCATCTGAAGTTAAATCAGACTAAACTTTAATATTTTAGAGAATTAACAAAATTATTTCTATTTGCTAAATGCCAAAATGCTTATGAAACTTCTCAGAGACTTTGACTAGACCACTCTAAATGGTTGGGTTGAGTTGAACGTTGATCAGACCTGCAGCATTGGATGTTATCTGTGTTTGGTTCCCTGGTGGAAAAACATTTTCAGTTTCTGAAGACCTTCTTTGTTTTGAGCGTCGTCGTCTCAACAGCCACTATTTTTAATTAGCAAACAGACGTTTCTCTGATTGAACCGGTTCAGCTGCACCAAACTGCGGCGCATGAGAATGTTTATTTTTATTTCTGTCCTCTGTCTTTATCTTTCTTAATTTCCTCTTCGATATCGTTGCCAAAGACGACAATCTTTTCTTCCTGCTCACATATTTTGCTGCTAAACGGTTGAACAGAAACATTCAGCAGCTTTTTCTGCAGATCACAACAAACTTTCACCTTCAGGGGAAAAAATGTTTCTGCTCATCATGGCGGTTCTGATCTTCATCCCTCCGTCTGAAGGTAAAAAAACATGTAAATAATTAATTTTTTCACATGAAGAGTTTAAAGCACATTATTAGTGAGATAATCGTTTCTTTGAATTTTGAAGCAGCATAAAGTTCTCTGGGTAGACGCGTTTCTGCTTCCTGTTTATTTGTGCAATAAATAATTTTATATCTGTTTTTGTTAGAATAATGTAAATTAATTACATTTAGTTCAATGTGTTTCTGCGTAACTGATAACAGATTCAGAAAATGTGACAAAATTTATTTTTAGTGCTGCAGAAACTCAGTAAAAATAAAGTTTGATGGTCAAATTTAAGATAAAACTCCCAATTTTTTATATTGTATTTAAGATTTAGGCCTCAAACTGCAAATTCCAGTGATCAGATTGTGACCAGGAGTTTTTAAACTTTTTGTCATGAGGGTCAAAATCAGAGTCAAAAATATTTTTGTCCTTTATTTTTGTAAAAGACAAAAAATAAAGCCTGATTTGTTGTTTTTTACAAAACATGTTATAGAACCATGTAAAATGATTTGACATGTTTGCTGTATTAAAAGAATCTTGTTTTAAAATTATTTTGGGCTCAACTGAATAAATTTATTTCCAGTAAAAAGAAAGGATTTATACGTTTTGTTTCAAATTAATTCCTGTATTTGGCCAGATTTAATTTTGTTGGCGCATCAAAGTCGACTTTTCAATAAAAGTCTCTGGATAAATTTAGCTTTAATTTTTATTAAAGAAAAATGTATTAGAAAAAATTTATTTTATGTATTAGAAAAACATAAAAACTTGTTTGTGTTTCACATTTTCTATTATAATAAAATGATGTCAGTCATAATTTCACCTGATTAAAATAAAAAGTCTCCATCTGGATCAGACACCTGTGATGCAGTTCGGGGGCCACAGATGGTCCCCGAACCACACTTTGGACATCCCTGCTGTAGATGTTTGATTTTTTTAACTCAACTCATAAAATTCCTGATCAAGAACAAAACGTTAAAAGATTATTGGGACTTAGTTTCTCCCCTAAAAGAGAAAAGTATGTTGAAAACGAAAACTTCAAGAAAACGTTTATGGTGAAATCACTACATGTGCATGAGACCAAGGCCTGTGCTTTGACTAGGCCCTGGACTTTGGTGGATTAACTGGCACGTTTTGGTTTATTGTTATTTTTGCAGATCCAGTTCTAATTTGGCTTTAATTTATTAATTTTTATGAATGAATCTGGAATCTAAAACAATATGCAATAAGAAAATAAAAACTACATTTCCAATTATTTTGTTAAACATTTCCTTAAATTCAACAGTTTTCCTACATGAATTGTGAAATTTAGAAACGTCTTTTTGAGAACATAGCCGGTCTTATTTTTCAGAAACATTTTGTTAATCATCACTCGACTCATTCCGTCTCCAGTCGTTGCAGAACCAACCCTTTAAAATGTTTGTCTGAAAATGTGTCCATCTTCTGGGTATCAAACAGTTAAATTTGTCAGTAAATATATGAAGAATTGCTATAAAACATATTTGAGGTTTGAATGGTAACATTTTGTATGTTTGTGAGCCTCGTTTCCTTCATGTTTTGGTCTCTCCTGCCGTGTTTGCAGCCGGATGTCCTCAGTGCCTTTGCTGTGACAGAGGCTCAGAAAACGTCAGCGGGGAAATCTTACAGTGTTTTGAACAGAAGCCAGGAGTTTCCTGTGTGAAGCACTTCTACATGTAAGAACAGCAGAAATAAACTAAAAGCTCATCCTTACAGCTTCTTCTTTCAGCTCTCAGTGCAGGTCTGACTTTCTCCTCGATGTAAAACAAGGAGCTCCATCTAGTGGTCGACTTTAGCATCAGCAGCTCCTGGAGAATATCTTTAATCTTCACTGAGGTTTTTCATAAACCTGTTTGTGAATATAAATAATTATCTGTTAAGAGGCCATAACACTGAAGCAAATGGTGACTGTATTTATAGTTTTCAGGATTTTCTAAATAATATTTAGGTCATTTTAATGTTTCTTACATTGATTTTCTTGTTAAAATGGAATCAAACGGTGACAATAAAATTACTGAGCTGCTGTTTCTCACTTTGCAGCGTTGAGGTCAAAGGTGGTAGAAGATTTTGCATCAATCCGGATTCCCATTGGCTGAAAAGCAAGAGAGAGAAGGTGAGAATTAATAAAACATTCTGCTGATTAAAATATCTCTGAGGTCAAATCTGAACTAAATGTGTTTTATATGCCTTCATATAAAACAAGAAGCTTTGTTTAAAGCTGATTGTTTGTTTACTTTCAATAACTACAGCAGATCTGGGTAAATAATGTTTGACAATAACTTCTCTTCTGTTTGTTTACTTTCATTATTACAGGAAAACTTAAACTGTCCTCCAGTTGACGGCCATTAAGGACACAAAAGACTGAGACTGCAAAGACAAAAACGACAAAAGCTGCAACTTTCCTGCTTTTCTAACTGCTGCAAAGCAAAAAAAGAAAAGAAAAAAAGAACCAGAATGTGATTTTCTTCTGGTTCATTAAATGCATCACAACTGAAACGCCTTTTAGTCTGCAGCAACCAAAGATCATTTTGCTTATGCTTGACATGTTACATTTGATCAATAAATAATAAAAATGTTTATACAGATACGTTTTCATGCTTATTGATTTAAAATCAGCTCACCTGAGTCAGACTCATCTCTCCTTCAGTCTCTGTTTTCTGCTGGATCTGTCAGATCTGAGCTGTGGCCACAAAGAAAACACTGCAAAAACACAAAATCTTAAGAATTTTTTTATTTACTTTCTAGAGCAAATATTTTATTACACTTGAAATAAGACGAAAACTAACTTAGAAGTGACTCTTCTGCAAGATATATGAGCTTATCTTAAGCCGATATTTCATTAATACTGTTGAAAAATTGAAGCTCCACTGGCAGATTATTTCACTTAAACTACTGAAAAAATATCTTGTAATAAGTGAAAAAATCTGCAGGTGGAACTAGTATTATTTTTTATATTAAGGAGTCATTATAACTTATCTTACAGAAAATTTAATCGTTAGTTTCTTATTTAAAGTGAACTAAAATATTTGCACAAGGAAACTGTTGGGATGACGGTTGAACATTTACCTTCAAAGCTGTTCTCTCGCTGGAACCAAAACTTGATTTTCTATATTTTCCTGCACAGACATGCAGGGAAGCTAAAAGCTGATTGGCTGCACTGATGTATAGATCAAAGCTCAAACTGGTTTCTATGTTCAGGAAGTAAAACTCACACAGTCAGTGTGACTGAGAGCAGGAATGGAGCAGAATCAGCTGGACCGAGAAACAGTCTCCTGTCCGATCTGTCTGGATCTACTGAAGGATCCGGTGACCATTCCCTGTGGACACAGCTACTGCATGACCTGTATCAAAACCCACTGGGATGAAGAGGATCAGAGGAGGATCCACAGCTGCCCTCAGTGCAGGGAGACATTCATACCGAGGCCTGGTTTGAAGAAAAACACCCTGTTAGCAGCTTTAGTGCAGCAGATGAAAAAGACTGGACTGCTGCTCCTGCTGACCACTGCTATGCTGGACCTGAAGATGTGGCTTGTGGTTCCTGCACTGGAAGAAAACTGAAAGCCAGGAAGTCCTGCTTGGTCTGGTTGGCCTCTTTCTGTGAGAAACACCTTCAGCCTCATTATGATTCAGCTGCTTTTCAGAAACACAAGCTGGTGGAGCCGTCCAACAACCTCCAGGAGAACATCTGCTCTAAGCATGATAAGTTGTTGGAGATCTTCTGCTGCACTGATTAGAAGTGTATCTGTTATCTCTGCACCTTGGATGAACATAAAGGCCATGAGACAGTCTCCGCTGAAGCAGGAAGGACTGAGAGGCAGAGAGAGCTGGAGGAGAGACGAGGAAACATCCAGCAGAGAATCCAGGACAGAGAGGAAGATGTGAAGCTGCTTCAACAGGAAGTGGAGGCCATCAATCGCTCTGCTGATAAAACAGTGGAGGACAGTGAGAAGATCTTCACTGACATGATCCGTCTCCTCCAGAAAAGAAGCTCTGAGGAGAAGCAGCAGATCAGATCCCAGCAGGAAACTGAAGTGAGTCGAGTCAAAGATGTTCAGGAGAAGCTGGAGCAGGAGATCAGTGAGCTGAAGAGGAAAGACGCTGAGCTGGGGCAGCTCTCACACACAGAGGATCACAACCAGTTTCTCCTCAACTTCCCCTCACTGCCAGCACTCAGGGAGTCTAAACACTCATCCAGCATCAACATCCGTCCTCTGAGACACTTTGAGGACGTGACAGCAGCTGTGTTAGAGCTCAGAGACAAACTACAAGACATCAAGAGGGACTTGTGGACAAACATCTCACTGATGGTCACTCAGGTGGATGTTCTACTGTCAGAACCAGAACCAAAGAGCAGAGCTGGATTCTTAAAGTATTCATGTGAAATCACTCTGGATCCAAACACAGCTCACACACAGCTGGTTCTCTCAGAAGGGAACAGGAAGGTGACAGCGATGAATCAACCTCAGTCTTTTTCTAGTCACCCAGACAGATTCACTAAAACGCTTCAGGTTCTGGCAGAGAGACTCTGACTGGACGATGTTACTGGGAGGTGAAGTGGAGAGGGTTCTGTGTTTCTACAGCAGTCACATACAAGGATATCAGCAGAGTGGGAGATGGGAATGAATGTAGATTTGGATATAATGACAGATCTTGGGCTTTAGTGCGTTTCCAAACAGATTTTCAATTTGTCCACAACAGAACCAGGACCTCCATCTCAGGTCCAGTTTCCTCCAGACTGGGGGTGTATCTGGACCACAGAGCAGGTCTTCTGTCCTACAGCGTCTCAGAAACCATGACTCTGATCCACAGAGTACAGACCACATTTACTCAGCCGCTGCTGGCTGGAGTTTGGGTTGGAATAGGATCTGCAGAGTTCGTAAACTTAAATAGATTTTCTCTGATTGTTGATCAGGGTTCATTGATCTACTGTTCTTTATATTTTATTTTTAAAATGTAGTTTTTTGTGTTCGGGAGCCATAAAGGAAATCACTGCTGATGTTTTCTTTCATTTTTATATGACAGAAATATTTCTCCACATAAAAATCTGAATTACTATGAACTCTAGTAGTGTTACATTATTTGTATTGATGTATTTAGATATTCTGGTTTCTCTTCCAATGTTCTGCAGAGCTGATTATTTTGATGTGAACTGAATTGATTCAGTTTCTTTATTGGAATCCAAAGAAGAGGCTAGAACAAACAACTCAAAATTTATGTACTTTCTTTCCAATTTTTTTTTGTTTTAATTCAGAAAAATTAATGTCTTCTGTTCCGTCTCTGACATTCTTCAATAAAACAATTTGATTGCAGAGAAATGTGGAACGTTTTCTCTTCATTATTGCAATAAATTGCGAGTTTTGCCACCTAAAATGTAGAATAATTTCCTTCAGTGTCTCGTGATGCTGGAGAAAATCAGATGTTTGGTTTCACCTTCATGTACCAAGAACTCTCTGCTTCCACCACTGCTGCAGAGATTACAGGCACTGATCAGTTAACCTGTCAATAAAATAAATATCAAATCAATCGCCGATTTTTATCTTTAGATAATTGGTTGTTTATTTTAAAGATATTAAAAGTCAGACTAACTACATAGCTGCATACGTCGGCGGCTCTCACAACTCACCATCCATTTAACATTTGTTGCAACTGTAGGTGGTTTGGCACGTAACCCCGTCTGTCCTCACGTCACTCCCACACTAGTCCACCAGGTGGCGCATTTGGCAAATCTCCCCATTCGCCTTCAGTCTAGCTCAATACGAGTCCAGCAGTAAGTTTTTAAAGTTTGGCTGAGAACTGACCTTGTAAACAGGAGTTATTGTCACTTCCTGCTTTGTGGTGAATGATTGGCAAGTACTTCCTGTAGGCTTTTGAACCCGTATGTGATTATCAAGGGCCGGTGGGTACAGTTTCAAGGAGAATGATTATGTTGTTCAATATCAAACACAGGTTTAAACCTGTATAAAGCAAATAGTAAAATGAAAAAAAACCAGCAGCAGGTGACTTCCTATTCAAAGGGGGCGTGGCCAGGTGATGTCACCAATTCACCAGGTGAATGTGATCATTGCTGGTTTGTTATGACACACAAAGTCTCATGCAGCTATATTATTGTTTATTGAAGTTATGCCAACCTGATGTTTTATGGCAAATAGATTTTGAGGCCAAGCCCACATGCTTTGATGCAGCAAATCATTTTTGATAACTTTTGATCTCTAATGTTTCAAGACTTTGATAATGAAGTCCTAGGTCAAAAGCTGTAGGATACAACATGTGTAGAACAGACTAAATGATCCAAAATGACTGACTTTTTGTTGGCTAAAAAAAACGTTTTGATTGGACCTGAGATGACATGTCTAGTGAATTACATGATTCTTGGTCAAAGCACAGCTTGGGGCTGGATTTTTTAAAAGACTTTTAGGGGGCACTGTGGGAAATTTAGGCCACGCCTACTAAATATTCGACTGCGTTCCTGTTTGTGGTGTACCGGACTAAATCATGGTGAGTTAGATGCAGCTCTGCTGGAAAATTTGGACGTTGCAAACATACGTAGAGCGAGGGCGTGACAGCTGACTTTGTGTTCCAGTAAAACCTCTTTGTGCTTTAAAGCAGAGAGTGTCTTCTGACACAAGAGAATCTTGATTAGGACAAGGGGTTTGGAGATAGAGCTTTCCAAGAAAAGAAATGTTATTTCCTGTTCTGGGGCTTTCAACACAGATTACTCATGCCAAGTTTGGTGCAAATCGGTCCGTCTATGTGAAAGTATAGCATTTCGTATCGTGTATGCCAATTGGCCCAAAATGCATATTCACCAAAGATCAAGCCAAATAAGCTCAAAATCCCTCAGATTAGTTAAAGTTCAAGGCATATAATTGTCAAAAATCCATTGGGATGAAGAGGAGAATCCACAGCTGTCCTCAGTGCAGGGGGACGTTCATACCAATGCCAGTTTGGAAGAAAAACACCATGTTTGCAGCTTTAGTGAAGCAGATGAAGACAACTGGACTCCAAGCTGCGCCTGCTGACCACTGCTATGCTGGACCTGAAGATCTGGAGGAAAACTGTAAGCCAGCAAGTACTGTTGGGTCTGCCTGGTCTGTTACTGTGAGAAACTGTCAGCTGCAGCAGAAATAACTAAGAGGAAGTAGAAGCTCCAAGTGAGATGAAAAAAATTCAGCAGAGATTCCAGGACAGAGAAAAAGGTCTGGTGGTCAAACACAGTCCTGCAGCAGTCCTGTAGCAGTCGTCGACGGACCTCCGCTGCGGTTGGCATGCCAACTACCATCGGCAGAAAACCTGGCGACGCCTGCAGAGCCAGAGGAGCAGAAGAAGAAGAAAGCTGGGCATTAACTCCTGCAGCTCAACTCTGGACCTGCTCACAACAATGTAAGAATATCTACTCAAATTAATGAGAAAATATTCTTTATTCTTTTATTTTGAATTTTTAAATCCATTTCCGACACAGTTGGGGTGTTTGTAGAGACAAATCAGGAAATGGTCATTTTGCTGAAATTACTTTTTCTTCAAAGCTGAAATATGAACTACAAGCAGTCAAAATAAATTTTATAATTATGATTTCTGGAGACTATATTAAACACTGCATAATGCAGCAAAGTCCAATATTTGCAGCAAAGTCTAGTTATTGATAACTGTTCTACAGTAGATCATTTTGTTTTCATGGTTTAGATTATGAAAAATACAGGTTTGTAGTGCAGAGAGGATTGTGGTCAAATACTATTGATTTTATTAAGCCACATATATATAAAAAAGTGACGGAAGCCGGTGGGCTAAGGAAAGACTCTGCGACCGTGTGACACCTCGGTTCAGCTCCAGGAGTATGTGTGTGTGTGTGTGTGTGTGTGTGTTCGCGTGTGTGTATGCGCCAGCAGAGCACACACATTATAAACACTGATAAGTTGAGGTTTGCTGAGGAAAACTTCCTCCGTTTCCCCTTAAAGGGTTACAGGATAAATTTAACTTTAAATAAAACTTTCTGCTTACAAAGATTTCAGATTTAAAAGCAAACTCTTCTACAGTTGTTCAGGTCTGGCATTCTCTTTAACAGGATGCTAACGTGTAAGGAATAAACAATGCTAATTTCAAATATACAAGAGCTTAACAATATGAAATGAACTTTACAGTTAAAATATTTTAATCAACCAATTCACTAAGCTAATGAGTAAAGTTTATTTTATGAGGAAAATGGAATGTGTAAATTGGTTTTAACTAAGGGGGCGTTTACACGACAACGATCCAACAAAAACTTTTGTTCCGTTTTTGTTGGATCGTTTACACGATAATGTTCTGATTACGATCTGTGTTTACACAGTAACGGTACACATCGAAAACGTGTAATGCTCTTGCTGAAACTTTGAAAGTGCGCATGTGTTTAAAAAAAAGTTGTACTTGAAGGCATGTGGATTTCCGTGAGAGAACACGCATTGTGTGCGTCTGATTAGGGCGCATGCAGTTGGAAAAAGTGGGATAACTTTGCTGAAACACCTTGTATGAGCTTTCACGCTGTCTGTAGCGAGCCCCGGACTGGAAGCTGTTATTGTTTTTACCTTGGAATGGCCAGCAGTCTGTTATTCCTATATCAATTTGATAAAATAGGAGTTCCCGCACGTCCAATATCCGTGTCCTCTGTTACCTTTTTCAGCAGTTAAAACAGTTTTATCTGTCGCTAACAAGTAGTAACCCGTTTTTCCGAGCCGCCTTCAAACGCAACATGAACGCTGAGACGCTTGCGCTGGGTTTACACCTGTGAGGCAGCGAAGGAGACCTGATGCTGCTGCGCAGGTGTGTGTTAGAATCATGGCAGCAACCCAGCAAAACGTAAATAACTTGGCACAGTTTTTCCCCCGAACTAACCGACTGAGTTGAGTAAAGCTGTTGGATGCAGGTGATGATAGCTAAAAGATGACTAGCTAATATCAATACAGCACGTTAAGCTTGTTAACAAGTAGCCTGTAGGCTGCTGGTGTTGTTGTCTATGTTCAGCTACGTAAACTCATAGCCCCCAAAATAAGTCGATGCCCCCCTGTTAAACTTGTCTGGAGCCGGGCTGGTCCTGGTCCGTAGTTCTCTACATAAGAGCGCTGAAAAAGCAGCCGTGTATTTTGCCACCTGGGCGGTGCGGAGCGGTGAAGAGACGCTGAGAGAACCGTATCTGATGGGGAAACAGTAACACCAGCATTGTGAGTAGTTTCTTCTTCTGTGGATTGTAGGAAGCAGCTATGTTTTGCGTCATACTATGCATGAGCTGGGGATTCTCTGGAAGAAAAGATCCGTTTTCTAGGTTTACACAGAAATATCGCACTCTGGAACCCGTTTTCAATCTGTGCCGTTGTTAGAGAAAACATTCGGTGGTTTCGTGTAAATGCGCACTACAAACGCAACAAAACTCTTCCGTTTTCCCCCGAAATCGTTGTCGTGTAAACGGGGCCTTATAGGTTCATGTAACACAGTACACCGTTTTTTGTCACACAGCAACACCTCAAATTTCCTACACAAAAACCCTCATTCCGAAGAAATAAGGGTTTTAGTGATGTTTTATTATTCTGACAAACAAAATCTACCATTATGCCAATCACAAGATGGCAGAACAAACTAATCCACCAGCATTCTTATAGCCAGAATACAGAAAATAATTCTTATTCTGAAAGAAGCAATAATATTTGGGAAACATTTCACTTCATATTCACTGTTACAATATGAAGAGCTGCATGTACAAAATGTCAATATCTGTATATTTTACCCACCTAGTGTGAAACCTGTGTATGTTTGGATTAAAACAGCTGATTTCCTGGCAGAAATTGAAGAAAGACAAAGCTCTTCCTCAACAACTCAGTCTCTCTCTGGTTTTAGTTTTTATAGTAGCCAGACTAGAGAAGCTCAATTCACACAGATATGTTGTGGGAAATGGACCCATGTTCTTTCCAACCCAACTACTGTTGAGCTTCTCTGTCTTTTCCATCACTGTCGTCAGTCTTGCTAGATACGATGCTCTCACCGCCATAGACATTAATACGTAGACGCCTCATGGAGCAGGCCAGCCCGTTGCTGCGATACGCAACAGCGTCCGCCATATTGAATGTGGAATATGTGCCAGTAAGCTAATACAAGTGAATAGACCGAACTTCACAAAGTGCCGTTTTACAAAGTATTTTAAGTTAATACCTGCCATTGACACATTTTCTCACACACATTAATATATTTGGCAATCAAAGAAATTAGTAAAGACAGAGTTTCTTTTGATGTGATTATTTAATTGTTTTGGGGCATTTCTGAATAAAGAGCACAATGTTTTACTTGATAGAAATGATTGATAATTTTTATATTGAAATTGATGAACAGACACTTTTACAGTGTTTTATTAAAGAATATCCATCCATCCATCCATCCATCCATCCATCCATCCATTTTCTTCCACTTATCCGGGGTCGGGTCGTGGGGGCAGCAGCTTCAGAAGGGAGGCCCAGACTTCCCTCTCCCCAGCCACTTCTTCCAGCTCCTCCGGGGGAATCCCAAGGCGTTCCCAGGCCAGCCGAGAGACGTAATCCCTCCAGCGTGTCCTGGGTCTTCCCCGAGGCCTCCTCCCGGTGGGACGTGCCCGGAACACCTCACCAGGGAGGCGTCCAGGAGGCATCCTGACCAGATGCCCGAGCCACCTCAACAGGCTCCTCTCGACGTGGAGGAGCAGCGGCTCTACTCTGAGTCCCTCCCAGATGACCGAGCTTCTCACCCCATCTCTAAGGGAGAGCCCAGCCACCCTGCGGAGGAAACCCATTTCGGCCGCTTGTACCCGTGATCTCGTTCTTTCGGTCATGACCCAAAGCTCATGACCATAGATGAGGGTGGGAACGTAGATCGACCGGTAAATCGAGAGCTTCGCTTTTTGGCTCAGCTCTCTCTTCACCACGACGGACCGGTACAGCGCCCGCTTCACAGTAGACGCTGCCCCAATCCGCCTGTCGATCTCCCGCTCCCTTCTTCCCTCATTCGTGAACAAGATCCCCAGATACTTAAACTCCTCCACTTGAGGCAGGACGACCCCCCTGACATTATTAAAGAATATATTTACATAATTTAATGTTCATTTAACATTTCAAGACAACAAATAATTTTCCTGTATTTATTTTTATACGTTATTGAGAAATGACTTTTGATTTATAAATCAGTCATTATAAAACATTAAACTACATATTTTTCTTACCTTTTCCAGAGTAAAAATATTTATTACAGTACGTCAACTCTGCTATTGACAGCAAAGAATGAAAATAATTCTAACAGAATAAATTATGTTTATTTCATTACAAAAGCTACATTATTACACTAATACTTCAGATTGAGATATTTAAAAATACACAAAAAGTGAAAGAATAAAACATGTATTCATTATACTGGGAACACTGGTCACAGGCTTCAGTCTGCTGGTCACACTGGGAGAACTCCAATGACTTCTCAGACGTGCCGGTTCACAGGCTAAAGCCAAGAATAAAAGAGAAATTTTCCAAAAGTGTAATAGAAAATACATACGATCTATGTTTCGTATATGTTTCCTTCATATTCAGAAAAAGACATTTTCAGCATGTTGGGCTGTGACTCGTAGCACAGACTGAAGAACAGCAGCTCCAGCTCTGATCCTGACTCACTAAATCCTCTGGTTTTAAATGAACTTCTCCTCTAACAGCGATTTCTCATCAGCTCCCTCTCATTAGAAAACAGTTTGAAACGTTAGCTGCTATGCTAACAATCAGCGGTTATTTCGGGCCAATTTAGCTACTTAGGAAATATTTTCCGGTTGTTTAGAAGCAAATTTCTGGCTGCAAAGTAAAGTAATTCTGATCTTTCGTCCTTACCTGGGGAAGGTAATCCTAATGAATCCAGTTTGTTTTGTAAAACAGTTGAAACAAGTCCACACAGCACAGGACTTAAGGAGCTCCGATCGCCCTGCTGCCACATAGAAGATGGCGGACGGTTTTACGTACGACTCAGCGCTCTATGAAGTATTAATATCTATGGCGGTGAGCATAGACATCAATATGTAGACGCCTCATGGAGCGCTGGGTCGTACGTAAAAGCATCCGCCGTTTTCTATGTGGCAGCAGGGCAATCGGAGCTCCTCAAGTCCTGTGCTGTGTGTTTTAACCGTTTTACGGAACAAACGGGATTCATTCTCATGAAACGGCACTTTGTGAAGTTCGGTCCATTCACTTGTATTAGCTTACTGGCACATATTCCACATTCAATATGGCGCACGCTATTACGTATCGCAGCAACGTGCTGGCCCGCTCCATGAGGCGTCTACCCATTAATGTCTATGCTCACCGCTACCTGTTACATTCATGCATCACTAATTCTCTTGTTGTAATGTAAAATGCTGTGTACCTACTGCCATCTAGTGGTAAGAAAATTACATGATTACGCCGCTAGTCACTGCTACAGCAGACACTCGAAGATGGCATTATTTGCAGATAATTCATTTTCAAAAAATATTCGAACTATAGAGCGCACCATACTAGCACCTTCAATTTAAAAAAAATAAATTAATTAAAAAAAAAAACTGGAAGCTGCTCTCGGTTTTCCATAAGGACCAAGCAGAGGGCGGCGTCCTAATAGATCTGCATACATTAAGGACGCTGCACTCCGTCTTCAAAGTCGAACCATGGTTTCGTTCACACTGAGCTGACATGCAGCGGCTCTATTTCCCTCCTGTAGTGCCAGATCGACAGCCCTCAACTTAAAAGCTGCATGATATGAGTTTGAAAACATTTCACTGTCGTGCCTGCTGCTAGCATGTGGTTGAAAATTAGCACGTTCTTCTTTTGATTTACAATTTGGACTTCTAATGATTCACTTCCTGCTAGAGAGCCCCCTGGTGGTTGAAGAAAAATACACAGCAAAGCCACATCGGGCTACAATCCGCATGGTTCAAAGCTTAGAAAAACAGTAGCAGCTTATAGTCCGAAAAATACGGTACTGTAGGTGAAATTGAATCATTTCCACGGCACACCTGACGATCACTCACGGCACAGTAGCTGAAAAACACTGGATTAAGTGACGCAGTTGCAAAGGGTTAATAGCTTGAGTCATGCAGAACTGATCTGACCGTTTCCATGGCAACGATCAGAAGCAAGACATTCCCCTAGAACTACAGCTCATGACCTCTTCTATGACATAGATCTATGTCATAGATCAAAGAATGTTGGAGGTTATGAATGCTTGCAACTCAAAACATCAGGTTACAAACAAACAACTCTTTGACTTCACCACTGTTATATCAGGATTTCTAAAATGGAACAGGCATTAGTCACAATGTTTTTTCCCATCAGTTTCGGCGTTGGATATATGGTAACAACGGGAGTAAGGAAGGTCTTTAACAAACTGCTTCCCAATATCAAATTTGAAAGAAGTACTTCTCAGGACGACACAGAGTACGATATATTTGATTCATACCTTTTCAATCCTTCCCCGGCTGGGGAAGAAGTTTTCCCTGAGAAAAAAATTTGCTCACAGGACGTTTACACCGACTGCGAATATGATGTGATTGATGCCTATCTCTTCAAGCCTTCCCCAGCTGAGAAGGAAAAATCACTGGCTGGGGAAGACAATACAGTTGAAGAGACAGTTGCATCAGACAACGATTTATCCAATGGTTCCCCTGCCGAAGAACAAACATCCTCGAGCGGGGAAAAAGCGACATCTGAAGACGGGAGCCAGGAAGAAAGATCTGACCAAAGGAATGATGTCTCTGATCTCAGAGAACAAACTTCCCCGGCTGGGGAAGTTTGCTGTAAACGTTCTTCTCCCCCAATGTTCTCTTGTGCAGGAGTTGAGTATCATGACGAGCATGAAGACTCAACTCCTGCTCAGATGAAAAAGGCATCGGAAGACTTTACCCCTGAGGAAACATCTGTCCTAGAAAACAAGATCTCTGATCTCGGAGAACAAACTTCCCCGGCTGGGGAAGTTTGCGGAAAATGTTCTCCCCCAATATTCTCTTGGGCAGGAGTTGAGTCTGATGAAGACTCAACTCCTGCTCAGATGGAAAAGACATCAGAAGACTGGACCCCTGAAGAAACATCTCTCCAAGAGAACAAGGTCTCTGATTTCAGAGAACAAACTTCCCCGGCTGGGGAAGTTTGCGGAAAATGTTCTCCCCCAATATTCTCTTGGGCAGGAGTTGAGTCTGATGAAGACTCAACTCCTGCTCAGATGGAAAAGACATCAGAAGACTGGACCCCTGAAAATAAATCTGTCCAAGAGAACAAGGTCTCTGATCTCGGAGCACAAACTTCCCCGGCTGGGGAAGTTTGCAGAAAACGTTCTCCCCCAATGTTCTCTTGGGCAGGAGTCAAGAATGACGAAGGGCATGAAGACTCAACTCCTGCCCCGACAAACAAGGCATCAGAACAGTTTACCCATGATGAAACATCCATCCTAGAGGACAAGATCTCTGATCTAAAAGAACAAACTTCCCCGGCTGGGAAAGTTTGTGGTAAACGTTCTCGGCCAATGCTAACGTGGGCAGGAGTTGAGTATGATGAAGATGATGAAGACTTTTTTGCCCCTGCAGTGACAAAAGAGACAATGGACGACAGCAGCCATGACGACAACAGCCATGATCGCCAAGAACACTCTACCCTGGATAATGAATTTGAATGTGAAAATAATACAGCTGAATTTAAAGGCGAAATTATTAACCTACCAAAAGCACAATTAGAAGATTGGACATACGAGGCAAGATGCTTGCTAACAGTTCATGAACCTAAAAAGAGACCCAAAGCTAGAAAATATTTTTTTTGGCCATTTTAAGAGACAGATGTTAATGCAAATAAATTATATATATATATATATATATATATATATATATATTTTTTTTTTTTCTCCTAATATTTAGAATGGCAGAAGTAATTACCACTGGTAAAATGTATTACCAGTGGTAATTACATTTTCTGTTTCAATTCACTTCAAAAATACTTTGTTAATCCCAAAGGGAAATTACATGCTGTCACTCATCAAGATTCTTCAAAGAGCCATTGAAGAGCCATCCCAAGACAGTCTCGTCAAAGAGGATGGTCAGGACTGTCCCTAATTTTCTAGATCCTACGAAGAATCCTTCTTTGCATTAACATCTCCAGCAGTTGCACAGTCGTTTCCAGAACAGAACCAGCCTTCTCTATCTATTTTTAGGTCCCTGGCTCTGATGCTGCTGCCCCAACAGATGACAGCAGAAAAGATGGCGCTCTAAACAACAGATCTGCAGCATCTTGCTGCAAACCTTGAAGGATCTTAGCTTCTGTCTGCTCTGTCCCTTCTTATAGACGCTTCACTGTTGCGTCTCCAGTCCAGTCTGTTGTCTTGGGTTTGAATCCCGGCCGGCCTGGGTTCTTTAAGCATGGGGTTTGCATGTTCTCCATGAGCATGAGTGGGTTCTCTCCGGGTGCTCCGGCTTCCTCCCACAGTGCAAAACGATTTTGTGCACATTAGATAATAGATAGATGATGGAAGAAAATGTTATAATTTTATAATAATATAACAATTATTATAAAATCATAATAATTAACATAATAATTTGTATATAAATATTCATTATTATTATTATTGCTATTATTATTACAAATTCCATCCATCCATTTTCTTCCGACCCCGGATAAGCGGAAGAAAATGGAATGGATGGAATTTGCAATAATAGCAATAAAAATAATAATAATATATTAGCATATTAATCAATACACAATGAATTATACACTAATATGATACTTAGTGATATAGTAATTATATTACTATGTTAATTATAGTAATATAATTATTAATAATTATATAATTATATTAGTAATAATTTACTAATATAATTATATAATTATTAATAATTATATAATTATATTAGTAATAATTTACTAATATAATTAGTATATTATATTAATACAAATATAATATACTATATATATAGTCACAATATAATATATAATATATTGTGATAATATAGTAAATAATACTATAGTACAGTATTATACTATAGCATAATACTATAATACTGTAGTATTATAATATTTTATAGTATTATAAAATTATGATCATTTTATAATACTAAAATGATTATAATTAATCACACTAATTATTAACAATAATAATTAATTAATAAACGTTTGCTGGAGATGGGCACCAGCACCCCTCCTGGTGTTAGAAAATGGATGGATGGATTATTTATGTTGATAATTATAATTATTACTATTGATAACAATAGTTGTAATATAACATACATTTATTATAATTTAATATTATTGTTGTGATTGTTTAATAATAATTTTCCTACACAGAAAACAGAATATTCAGTATGTTAAAGTTTCCCGTTTTCATGGCTTGATGTTTATTTTGCGATTATTAATAAGTGATCGCTGTGGTAGCTTAGCTACCGCTGCTATTAGATAATCACACACCTGCTCAGCTGATGATCAGTCAGAGTTGGTGTTTAAGTCGCCTTTTTTATTTTCTGACGGAACTGAAACACAGAATTTCTCACCATATCTACATGTTAAGGTTGTCAAAGCATAACTGAACTGTTTTCCTTTCCCTTGATATTTTTCTGAATTAACTTTTTTCCTGACCTGTTCATCTAGTTGTCAGAGTAGCAAAGCACTGCATCCCTTTTTCTTTTATCAGGCTACATTTATTGACAACCTTTAGCCAAGTACTTCATTAAAGCTTTGTATTTTACATATTTTATAATGTGTTTGGTAAAATACTGAGTTATTTTGTCCTCTAGTTTTAAATAAGCAGTTTAATAAATGAACTAAAGGTTTATAATAGTTGTCGTGCTACATGTGCAATTATCTCTGTTATAGATCCAGATACGCACCTCACATCAGGAAAAATAGATCAATTCTTCTTCTACAGAAATGAATAATTAATCCCAGGTCTTTAGTCAAAACACCTAGAGATACTTATTTTCCTGGGTAATTTAAAACTTTTTAAATAACTCAGTTTTGTCCGTCCCTGACAGGGTAGAAGAAAAGTATAGGTGGAGGCTCAATCTTACCCTCTTAATACAAACTGAATTCTGTACTTATTAGGGAACAAATTCATTTTCTCATTTTAACAAATAGACCATCCACTCCAAATATTTTTATTTCTTAGGAAACATTAAAAGCATTTCTGAGGGACCAAATTATATCATATACTAACAGAATAAAGAATAAGTATAACTTTGAGCTTAATACTTTAGAAAGACAAATTTCTGACCTGGAGAAAACAAACCAAATTGCCCCAACTAAGGACATGAACAGAGAACTGGTGAATCTGAAAATAAAACACAACACTATGAATACATATCAAGCAGGGAGAGCAATAATCAGGTCCAAACAACAATTTTATGAACCTGGAGAAAAGGCAGAAAGTATTGGCATGGCAACTTAAAACTGAGGAAACCAAACAATTAACGCTACTGAAAACCCCCAAAAAGTTACGTTTAATCCCGGAGGAATCAATGAGGCCTTTAAAAAGTACTATTCAGATCTTTATACATCACAATCTCAGGGGGATTTATATGAAATCAAGTCCTTTTTATCCTGCGTTGGTTTGCCTTGCTTATCAGAGGAGGGCAGGATAACTTAGACAAAACCTTTAGGGCAGAATTACTCCATGTTATTAAGTCACTCCCAGGAAATAAATCCCCTGGTGAGGATAGTTTTCCATCCGAGTTTTACAAAGAATTCCTAGACCTTCTAGCACTTTTGATGGATGTTCTCGAGCAAGGTAGAAGAGAAGGGGGTTTTCCAGACTCCTTTGCTCAAGCTGCTATAACAGTCATCTATAACAAGGGGAACGATCCTCTAAAATGTTCTTCTTATAGACCAATCTCACTCCTCAATACCGATTATAGATTAGTTACAAAAATGATAGCAAAAGAATTGGAAAGGTATCTACCCTTACTGATCAACCCCGATCAAACTGGGTTTATTCTAAATACATTTTCCTCTAATAATTTGAGACGATTGTTTAACATGACACATATTGCTGACAAACAAAGATACCAAGTATAGCTGCATCATTTGATGCCAAAAAGGCTTTCGATATGGTTGTTAGGCAACATTTCTTAAGGCCCCAATTTCTAAAGGAAATTTGGGCTTGGTGTTGTCTTTGTCAATTTGATACAATCTCTTTATAGATCTCCTCTAGCTAGAGTTGTCACCAATGGGATCACCTCTGATTCATTCTGGCTGTATAGAGGCAACAGACGGGGAGATCCAGTTAGTCCTGCCCTCTTTGTGCTCGCCATCGAATCATTCTTATCAAAGTCTCTTGAATAGGAATCAAATAAACACAAAAATGCATTTTTATCACATTTTACATTTCTTATTTCAAATTACACTCAACATGTCCACTTAAAAAATACCCCTGAACAACACTGTGGTGTTAAATTTAAAGAAGTTGTAGAAAACTTCAAACTGTTTTACAAACTAATCCACCAGCATTCTTTTAGCCAGAATACAGAAAATAATTATTATTCTGAAAGAAGCAATAATATTTGGGAAACATTTCACTTCCTATTCACTGTTACAATATGAAGAGCTGCATGTACAACATGTCAATATCTGTATATTTTACCCACCTAGTGTGAAACCTGTGCATGTTTGGATGAAAACAGATGATTTCCTGGCAGAAATTGAAGAAAGACAAAGCTCTTCCTCAACATCTCAGTCTCTCTCTGGTTTTAGTTTTTATAGTAGCCAGACTAGAGAAGCTCGATTTCACACAGATATGTTGTGGGAAATGGACCCATGTTCTTTCCAACCCAACTACTGTTGAGCTTCTGTCTTTTCCATCACTGTCATCACAGTCTTGCTAGATACGATGCTCTCACGTACGATGCTGTTACATTCATGCATCACTAATTCTCTTGTTGTAATGTAAAATGCTGTGTACCTACTGCCATCTAGTGGTAAGAACATTACATGATTACGCCGCTAGTCACTGCTACAGCAGACACTCTAAGATGGCATTATTTGCAGATAATTCATTTTCAAAAAATCTTTTAAAATCAATTTCCGTATTTTTCGGACTATAGAGCGCACCATACTAGCACCTTCATTTTTAAAATAAAATAAAATTAAATAAAAAACTGGAAGCTACAATCTTAATATATTAAGGACGCTGCACTCCGTCTCCAAAGCCGAACCATGGTTTCGTTCATACGAAACCCTCCTGTAGTGCCAGATCGACAGCCCTCAACTTAAAAGCTGCATGATATGAGTTTGAAAACATTTCACTGTCGTGCCTGCTGCTAGCATGTGGTTGAAAATTAGCACGTTCTTCTTTTGATTTACAATTTGGACTTCTAATGATTCACTTTCTGCTAGAGAGCCCCCTGGTGGTTGAAGAAAAATACACAGCAAAGCCACATTGGGCTACAATCCGCATGGTTCAAAACTTAGAAAAAAAGTAGCAGCTTATAGTCCGGAAAATACGGTACTGTAGGTGAAATTGAATAATTTCCACGGCACACCTGACGATCGCGGAACAGTGGTTGAAAAACACTGCGCTAGAGGACGAAGTGAACTGCCGGTTGTCGGGAACAGTGAGTAAACACCTGTAGGCAGTCTGTAGCTGTTAAGCTATTAGTTTGATTTTATACGCCAACGTGGAACGATTAACTATGATAAACTGCCTGGTGCTTTAGGTCCTGTGATGGGTGGCTTGTTTACCGTTAGTGGCTAGCAGTGGAGCTTCGTTCGAGTAGCATCGGCAACGTTCGGTCAAGCTCGGTGAAACTGCGTCTCTTGGCTTTGAATCTCAGATGGATGACTGCTCCTTCTCCTTCTTCTTTAATGTTTTTGTAAGTTTTGGTTGCTTCTCTTCTCCTGGAAGTGGTCATCTGCGTGAGATTCCGACAAGATGCTACCCGTGCCACGTGTAAACCGGAAGTACGAAACATATAAGCAGCTCGAATGCGCATGCGCTGAGGAATATTTCCGGTTTATTCTTACAATATACATAAAAAATAATTAATTATTTTAATTAATACTACTTGCTGTAGGAGGGCATCGTTTTTAGACAATGTTATCATAATTGTCATAATTTAGTTCAGTATTGTAAGTAGAAAATTAACAAAGTCGCGATTACGTATTTCCGGTGAACAAACAACGCGCGCTCGCCGGCCCACAGTACGTTAGGCAGAGTAATAAGTTGTATAAAATAGCGAAATATTAGTCAGTTGTTTCTTCGAGATTTTAACTCATGACCACAAGAGACGTGATGCCTGGATCAATCACACGCACACCATTATACGGGAGTCACTTCTGTAATTCAGCTTTGGCGTAAATATATTACAGATGTAACAGAGATGTGTATATATTTTAAACATATATCATTTCTAATTCATTTTATATTGACAATTTGTGAATTTTATCTTATTCAGTTATTTTTATTTGTTGTTTTTGCCTGCGGGGGTCGCCTTTCTGCACTCTGCCTCGTTTGTGTCTCCTGGGCTTTGTTTGTTTTCTGTATGGATGTTGTTTATGTTGAAGTTTTACCATATGATGTTTATTGTTGTTTGTTAATGTGTTAATTTGCAGTTTTAACAATCATTGTGGATTTTTATAACCAGTTTCATTATAATTTAATTTTTTATTTTTGGCGCGAACAACCGGTGCTAATCCAGAAGAGTTCGATTGAACATTGTTTTTATCCTCACATTTAGGCTGCAGTGCGGGGAGAGCGTTGAAGAGGAGGTTGATTTGTTTTTTACTCTTCTCCCCCAGAATAACAGATTTAATTGAAACCTGGTCGAATTACTTCTGGAGACTCATTGATTGCACCCGTTACACAGGCACGTATTATTTATAAACTATCTTTAACATGTTTTTTGAATCCCCTTTAATAATGGTAAACTTTTATGGAGTCTGGATAAAGTACTGCTGCCCCGAGGCCAGATGGAGGTCATCAGAGAGCTCATCAGAGAGTTTCAGCTCTGGATCAAACTCCATGAAAACATGAACTCTCATTTAAATCATGGCTGATTGTGAACAGAGTCTATGAAGCATAAAACCGCCTCATCTTTTGATGGGTACTAGGTCCACTGGCAGATTATTCCACTTATAAAAAGACATTTTCCATGTTACAAATGAAATAATCTGCCATTGGAACAAATACTTTCCCATCAATATTGAGAAATTATTTACTTAAAATAGGACAGGATTCTATATCTTTCTGAAAAGTTACTACTTGCATGTTACTTTTGCCTTATTTGCAGTGTACGAAGATATTTGGATGATACACTAGGCCAAAATATTTGGTAATATTTAGCTTTTTTTCTCTGCAACACTATCTCAGAACAATCTAAGCAGTGGAACATTTATAAATATAGCAAACATTTATCTTAAACCAGCAATCAGAACTGGTTGCATCACACCGTGGTGTTTGAGATTGTGGTTTTATGTGTGCAAAGTTTTTCTGATTCCCATCTATTAGCAGTTTAACCTCAGAAATTTTCCTTTGAGATATTGTTACTTAAAACACTATTTCCTGTTTTGTTCTTTCTGAGTAGCTTAAGAGCCTTAAAGGTTTGGCAGAATCTGAATCACATTTAGCAGCTGGAAACAGCAGATTTAAAAAGTGAACAACGTTCACCTTCAGGGGAAAATCCATCCATCCATTAATTCTCTTTGCACCCTTGTCCCTTAATGGGGTCGGGAGGGTTGCTGGTGCCTATCTGAGGGTATGGGAAATTTAGATCATTTGGTTATGTTAAACAGTTTGTTTTGGTAAATCTATTAATGACATTTTAATGCTGACTGAAATCTGGTCTAAGAAGCAGGGAGTCAGAGGAACAGCTGATTTGGGCTTATTTAGTTAGTTTATTACCATAAATCCTCTTCCTGCGGTCCCAGACTGTGAAGCCTCTGGTTCTGAACCAGATTACAGATCTCTAACTGGATACTTTTGTGGGTCTGGTCTGCAGAGTGGAGACTAAAAACCAGAGAGTTCGTGAAGTGCAGTGTTTTTCTTCTGTCTTAAAATGAGCAACAAGGAATGAACAGGAAGTACCCCGACCTCAGCTAGGGAAGCCCCAATGATCTAAAAAAAAAAAAAAGCAACAAGTTGATCTACTCAGCAACTTCTCAGCCTCATCTCCCATGAAGACTGAGAGTTGATGGGGAGTTAGGAACTAAACTGCCCACACACATAAAATCCTCAAATATCTGAAACTCCCTGTAAAAACGACTATAGCTGCCTATTTTAACAGTTCAAACAGTAAATACATTAATAAACACATTCACTATAATACCAAAGGAAAATATTTGTCAATTTTTAACTGCTGAGCAGCTTTTGAATGTTTTCGATGTTTTGATGATTTATTTTTTCCTGATAAGATCCGAGTCTCCATGCCATCACCCTAATCTTTAACCTCTTCCACAAAATCTGAGCAGAACATTGATGTTACTGTCAGTCATCAGAAACAAGCTGGGAAAAGTACTTCAATTTAAATAGATGATGGTCAGACATTCAGTAAATTAGGATTTGAGATCCAATGAGGGTCTATTGTCAGATTAAAACACGTTTTAAAAATATTTTACTTTTTTGTAGTGTGAATGTTGAATTTTGATTAGCTATAAATGGAAGATGATCACAATTAATTGAAATACAGATTTGAAAATGTGTGTGTAATAAAACTCTGTAAAGTGAGTTAAAGAAATTAATTTTCATTTCTCAGTTATTAAATATGACTGTTTTACTACTTGAAGTATTTGGTGTTAATATAGGCTAATACATTTTTGAACCAGTCAGTTTTCTAGTCAGTGGTTACAGTTTAAAAACGGTTTTATTTCACTCAACGTCCGTCAAGCTTTTGGATCAACGATTAGTTTTTTTCGTCGCTGTGGAGGAACTTTAGTCGCCTTTTCTTTACAGAATTGCTTTAATTCAGCAACACCAGAGCGTTTCTGAGCGTACTTGGACTGATGAAGATTACTCATCTGCATTCTCAGTAGAATTTAAGTTCAGACTTTGACTAGGCCACTCCTAAATGCCTATTTACATATACAGCTAGACTTGATCTGTGTTTTGTTTAAATAACAGGGACTTTAACTGGTCAGGGTGGATGTGATTGACTTTTGTTTATAGGAATATTATGTAGTTATAATTTTAACTTGTAAAGTTATAACAGTTGGTTTGTTTAGAGCTTTAAAAGTTGGTTTTTGCAAATGCAACTGGTTTCATGTATCTGTGAACATGCTCACTGTGGCTGGCTGAAGTTTCATTTTCACATTAAAAGTAGCTCTACTTTGCTATCTGCTGATCTTTTGCACTGTGCAACATTATCTAATAATCATCTAACCATTAGAGAGTTTAATAGCAAGAACCGGTTCAAGCTGCCTCAGGCTGCGGTGTAGAAGAATATGGTTTCATGTTTTCTTTTGCTTGTGGTCTTTTATGTACGCCTGCAGCCATTACCTCTGAAATATTGGTTAAAACATAATTTCCTGTTATGCCCATCATGCTCATCTATTTAAGAGCTTTAAAGGCTGACGGAGCTGCATTTAGCAGCAGGTAGCAAACCGTTCCAGACGGCTTCGCTGCAGAGCAGAGACCAGACGTGGACGACTTCAACCATCGGGGGCAAAATGTTTCTGTCCATCGTGGCCGTTTGGATCCTCCTCACCGTTTCTGCTGGTAACGTAACTTTCAGACAATTTTGGGTTTTGCTTGAAATGACCTTGAAAATATAAGTTTAATACGATTCTTTTCAAATTTTGGTATTTTACAATTCAAACAGAAAACAGTTCAACAAACAATGATTGATCATTGCTTTGTAAGTCATAAATATAATAACAAAATAAATATCTGAATGTGTAAATGTACTTTTTGCTTCTGTTTCAAATGTATTTTCTTTGTATATAACTTTGTTTATTTTTTTTATTACACTACATTCATAAAAACTGTACTAAACTAAAAAATAAGTTTAAACCACATTAACCAGCCTTCATGAAGACATATTTTCTGTCTATTCTTTGCAGCATGAGGTTCTTTAGCGGCTTTGATTTGCTCCTCAAATATCAATTTTCAAGAGGAAAACCAACATAATGTCTGATGTATTAAAATTAATTCATTTCAATGTGCTGATCACAGCACAGGTCATCTTTAAAAGAGAAAAAAACAAAAGCAAAGATCTAATTCCTCTTTAGGATCTTTAACAGAAATACTGCAGTTACTTTGTGAGTTTCCATTTAACTTTAAATGGAAAATTTTAAGTGAAATTTGCAATTTTCTTCAACCCTCCTTCATTCTTAAGAGACAGGGTTAATGGGACTAGATTTTTACCCGACAGGGTCGCTTTTTACAAAAGATTTTTGTGTGGTTTCTGGAACTGACGGTCTGACAGGACAACGCCTTAGTTTCACGGCTGTCTGACCGTGACATCTGCTGCGCTCAGACCGCAGAGGGTTAATCTCACTGAACAAACAGATGTCAGAGTGTGAATGTAAGAAATGACCCTGCTCATCAGCTACACATCCCAGATCTGCATTTGGCTCAGCCTGCAGCTACAATAAGCAACAAAATAGAGCTGGAAGATGTTAAACTAAAGCTAAAAACAAGAAATTACACAGATATCTGGAAATATTTTAGACATTTAAATGTCAAATAAGGGGCGGCAACGTCTTTGTACCAATATCTTTCAAATTCCAAAATATTTTTTATTGATCCCAAAGGGAAATTAAGTGTTTTAACTTCTGTTGATTCAAATTCTTCAGAGTTATTGTTGGGGTTGGAAGATCTTTTGTAGCGGTCTGTATTACAGTGAATTCGAAGAAGCCTCTGACTAAATACTATTTTCCCAAGACAGTCTCATGAAGAAGATGGTCAGGGTTGTCCATCATCTTAATTTTTTTATTTTTTATAAAGCATCAACATTTATTTAAAAATCCTCAAGAAAGGCTCAAATTTACATAATGTTGCAGCAGGTAAATGTACAAATATGGAGCCAAAAATACATTTTTCCACTCAAAACCAGCACCACCACATCCATGTTCATCCTTGCAGGGCAACTTGGAATCTGAGTTTAGTTTAATAGAAACATTACATTGTACCGTTAAAGATTTAAAGCCTGAGGCTTAAAGAAAAAACAAAAATAGTTGATTCTGCTTCAAGATAAAGAAAACAAAATATCTTTTATGGGACAGTAAAGTCACAGCAAATGGAGTAAATGTGTATAAAAAAATAAGAAAAAAATGGCAATTTTTGTATTTCTCTCTAACATTTAATTTCTCCTGTTTAGTATTTAACGGAATACATTCAGTAAAATTTTAGAGTTGGTTTTACTTAAATTGGTTAAAAAAAATTTAATAAGCTTCAATTTTTATAATAAAAAAATATAATTAACAGTAAAATACCCGGAACTGACAGTTTTTAATGTAGCTTCTGTTTATTTTTATACAGCTCAGCATATAAATATATAACGAACTTCAGTCATAATCATGTATTCAGTAGTTGAATATGTTAAGATGTAGATGGTGTTCATCTATTTTTGAAACATTTTGTGTGGTAACCATGTTGATTTTAAATCAATACCTTATTGAAAGAAGAGGAAAACAGGAAATAACTTTGCTAAAACTTTTCTCTTTATGTTTTATTTGTTTCTAGGCCGTTCGTCTGCTGCAGGTGTGATTGTCCTGCCCTGCTGTCATGAGGGATCAAATAAGGTTCCAGGGAACATCACTGAGTGTTTCGAACAAAAACAACTGAAAGGAGACTGTCTGAAACACTTCTATGTGTAAGAACAGCAAATATAGAACAATCCTTCCCTTTACATCCCTCTTTCATTTCCAGCTGTGATATGTTTCTTTTTCTTCTTGACATAATGCTGGAAGTTTGTGGGCTCCCCCTAGTGGTAGAATTTTATGTCTGCTGTTCTAGTGCTTCATTTGTTTCTTTTAAAAAAACATCTTTATTTATCATTACAAAATGAGGTCTGCCCTGTTTAAATCACAGATATTGACTTTGGCCCTGTGAGATCGACCATCATTGTAAGACCCTAAGAGCATTTGGAGGTGTTAAAGGGAAAAATTATATCAGTTTATGAGTCTGGTTAGTGATTCAAGAAGTTCTCCAAATATCTTAAAATCAGCCATTTTACTGCATCTTACATAGTGTAATGGTGAAGATTCAAAACAGTATCCACCTTAACTTAAAAGGTAAAACGCAGTGATAATCTGTGATGTTTCTGTCTTTATAGGGTCGTTACTGAGAAAGGAATATATTGCATCAACCCAGTTTCAAAATGGCTCCAACAGAAGATGAAGAAGGTGAGAAATATCAGAGTTTACAGTGAGAGGAGCTACACAAAGCAGGTCCAGTTAAAACGGAGAATGATCTGAATATAAAGAACCTGTAAGGTTTAATATGTCTGTGTCTAAAAAAGAAGCTTTGTTTTCTCACATGTGGGTGAAATATAAATACATTTATTGCTTGAACTCAATTAGTCCCAAAGAATTTACCTGATTGTGAAATTATTATGTTGCTTTAATTAATTCTACTTTGATCATTTGTACGACACTCAGAGGTGGTCCTAGCTTGTTTGGCGCCCTGGGCGAACAAACCCACCGGTGGGGCGGGGGAATGCACTGGGAAAAAATCAATACTAAAATAAACATTCAGTAAACATTTTTCTACTCTCTTTTCTCTTTTAATTTTCTCATCACAGGGAAACCTGAAGTGTCCTCTGCCCAAGATGCATCGAGGAACCTGACTCCAATATTCCAGGATTGAGATGTTGCTGCAAAGAAAAAAACAAAAAATAATGCTTTTCTATCTGCAACAATATAAAACAACAGAAGAAGAAAGTGGTTTATAAAAGTTTGTGGTTTACTAATCAGTTAATGATAGAAGCCCTCTGTTTTTCTTAGGTCAACTTTAAGTGACCTTTTGGTCAAATACTGAAAAATATATTTTTTCTGGAAATTAAATACATTAAAGATGAAAGGTCATATTTTATTGGATTGTAAATAGTTTTCTCAACATATTTTTTGTCAAATTTCAAACTTTAACCCCCATCAGAAACATGAAGAACTTTTTTTCTCTATGTGATGAAAGTGTTATCATTTAATCACTTTAATAAAACTAAGTTTACACACATAAACTGTCATTTACTTAGTATATATATATATATATATATATATATATATATATATATATATATATATATATATATATACTGCTCAAAAAAATAAAGGGAACACTTAAACACTTAAGTGAATACTTAAGTGTTCCCTTTATTTTTTTGAGCAGTGTATATATATATATATATATATATATATATATATATATATGTGTGTGTGTGTGTGTATTTATATATATTTGTGTGTGTGTATACATACATACATACACATATATATACACACAATGGAATAAGTGAAGAGCCCACTGCACTGAACCCCTTTGAAGACTGTCGTTATTCCACCAAATATTGATTTCTGAACACTTAATGAGTTAGTAATGAGTTAAAACATTACTATTGTTGTTTCTATTCTAATTGAATATGAACTTGTTTTCTTTGCATTATTTGAGGTCTGAAAGCTCTGCATCTTTTTGGTTATTTTGTCCATTTCTCATTTTCTGCAAGTGCAAATAAATACAACATGGAGTTTTGTAGACATGTTGTCAGTAGCTCATAAAATAAAAAGAACAATGTTCATTTTACTCAAAAGTAAAATCAGAGAAATTGATCATTTCTCACTGGTCTCAATTTTTGTATATACATCTTTTTTTTTCCTTTCTAAAAGTGCCGGTGAGAGAGACTCCAGTCACTGGTGTCTCGTAAATGAGCAGCGGGAACGTAACAATTACAGTAAAACTGAAGCGTGGGTCGTAAGTGTATGACATTCAGAGACAACCTGTAAAGAAAAGTGTGGGAAATTGGTCACAGGAAGCTGAACAAACCCTGCTGGGAGTTTTTGAGGCCACTGATTGGGGTGCTCTTTGCCAGCCACATGGAAATGACCTCAGTGCAATGACAGAGCATGTGACTGACAATATAAACAGGACAATACAGAGAGTTATTGAGGAGTATGTAGAAACTGCAAGGAGGACTGTAGGATGAAAGTAGAATAAACATCAGGGGAAGAATATTGGAGATGTGTGTTCAGGGACGAAGAGGGAACCAAAGAAAACTCACCCATCACTCAACGACTGTAGACTTGCTGTCCAAGGTGGTACAGTTGTTGGGTTGACTTGGTCTGTGTCGCAGAGGGAGCTGATGAAAATGTGTTGCTCTGGCATTCGTTTAAATAAAGACTTTAACTGGACTCTTTGTAAATTTATGCCGGTTGGTTTGATTACAGTTTGGAAAGTATGTCAGTGGAACCATGACCCATTTCATGTAGCGGTGAACATATTCAATGTGGCCCCCTAAGTTTTGTTTTCACACTGGAACAAGACATTCATTTTGTTATCTGATGATCTCTTTTGATTTTACAGACAGATTAAGAATAAAGAATTGGTTCAGGCTGGTGTGAGAAAATGTGGTTTTCCTGTTTTTTGGCTGCGACCCCTTCTCTCTTGCATAGCGGTTACCTCAGAAACGTTCCTCTGAAGTATCATTGCATAAAACAGCATTTCCTGTTGTCTCTTTCACCTATTTAAGAGCTTTAAAGGTTGACGGAGCTGCATTTAGCAGCAAACCGTTTCACAGCCGATCCAGTCGCCTTCGCTGCAGAGCAGAGACCAAACGTCTGGACGACTCCAACCATCAGGAGCAAAATGTTTCTGTCCATCTTGGCCGTTTCAATCCTCCTCACCATATCTGTCGGTCGGTAATGTACTTGGGATTTGTTTGAATTGCCCATGGAATAAATTAAGTACTATCTTATCTTAGTCTGATCTCATCTTTTATCCGCAGAGTTCAGATATTTGAGATTTAATGAGTCAAAATTTGATCTTTTTCAATTCAAACTGAAAACAGTTCAAACAAGCAAAGATTGATTGTTTTTAAATAATAAATGCTGCGAGTATGACATTTTTTACTAAAAAATGAAGTTTAAAACTAATTAAGCAGTGTGTATGAACGTCTATTTTTCTGTCTAAACATTCGCGGCATAAGGTTCTTGAAGATGAAGTGTAGGGTTTTAATTCGGTTCTCAAATATTCATTTTACCAATCAGCATCTCAACCAAGAGGAAAACCAACATGGTGCATTAATTGTGTAACACAGATTAAAGTAAAAGGTATTAAAAAAAAAAGACAAAGACGAAAACAAAAGCCAAAATCCATGACCTCCTCTTTAGTATCTTAGAACATAAATAAATTTAAATTGAGCTAAAACTACCTTTAACAGGGTATTTTCATTGAAATTCAGTTTTTTATTTAATTTATTTGACCATATGGACATGAGAGTGTAGATTTAAGAGATCAAAATGTCTAAAAATAAACTTTTACTCTGTTTTTCTAGGGTGTCCGTCTGCTATGGCCCAGGGTCAAATAAGCCTGCCCTGCTGTTTTAATGGGATGGAGAAGGTTGAAGGGAAGATCATCGGGTGTTTCGAACAAAGAAGGACACCGCTCTGCAGGAGACATTTCTACTTGTAAGCACAGAAAACATGAAATACGTTCATCCTTCCACCAACATCCAACTTCCTCTCAAAAGACATCACCGATTCTCTTTTATGAAACCCAGGAGATTTGAGCTCCCTCTAGTGGCGCAGTTTTAAATCTACATTTAGAATTATTATATTTTTCTGGTTCATTGTGAACAAATTTAGAAGATTATTGATGCATTTCATTATGACACAACACCACACTTTTGTGTTTCATTTGGTTTTATTTCAAAACAAATGTTTACATGGTAGGACCATTTTAAGACTTTGCAATCATGCAAAAAATTATGTTACAAATAAATCAACAGCCTCTGATTTAAGACAAATTTGAATAAACGGGAATTAAATGATACTTTGAACAAAACTGAGAAATCCGAGTAAAATCAACAATGAACAGTAAATAAAAGTAGCTGCAGCCATTTTGGCAAAATTCAAAACAATTTCCTCAATTTCCATTTTGTTTTGCTTCGAGTGGTTTTGGTTTTTCCAAAATAGCTGAGAGCTTTGCCGAACTTTCTCATCCTCTGGTGGCTGTGCGCCTTACCAGAGGCACAGAAATGAAATTGTCCAAAAATGAAATTGTCCAACTGTGACGTTTGTCTCGTTGTAGAGTTGAAACTGAAGGAAAACCACCGCTCTGCGTCAGACCTGACTCCACATGGCTCCAACACAAAATCCACCAGGTGAGCGTCAACAGTGGAAAGCAGATCCGCTTAATTCAGCCAATCATCTCTGTGTCAATAACGGTTTGTGTAAAATAATGCATATTTGTGTAATATGTATTACCTCCTTCCGTAACTGCTGAAGATTTGGGTGAAATATGTTAGATGTGGTAGTCCTCATTGTCTGAGATTTAAGTTTCTCAGTTTCAGTATCTAATTCACAAAGCAAATATCAGACATGGCATCAAGGTACAAACAGGAGAAGCTACTTTCTTTTACTGCTGTTCTATTGCTTTAATTTGGTTAATAAATCTAAACAAATAAATACAAAATGTACCAGATTGCAAGTATTTTACATGTTGGTTTAATCAACTGTTCTGTTGTTATAGTAAATAGAAATTGACATAATTGGGAATGTTTGTGACTCGTCTCAAAAAAAAAAAAAAAATCACATCCAAAGAAATTATTCTGTAAATATTTCTCTTAAACCGCACACTTCTCTTACAGTTTATGGTGTAAATGGTCAGAAACGGTTTTCTGTCCAGTTACCACCACAAATATAAATATTTTTATACAATATTTTTCACTTCAGGTTCTCATAAAATATCCTGTAAACGTTTTTTTCTCATTTCAGGAATACTTGAAGTGTCCTCCGACCTACAAGTACTGAGGAAAATGATTACGAGGCCGAGGCGCTGCTGCAACAACAAAAGATAGAATAAACATCCCTGCTTTTTCAGCTGCAACAATATAAAGAAGAGCTTTTTAATGTTTCGCTACTCAATGACAGAAACTCTCTGCTTTCCTTAGATCTGCTCTGAATGGTGATTTTAACGCCAAATACTGAAAAATACATAATTATCCTGGATATTAAATGTATTAAAAGTGAAGTCATTTCCAGCCTACAGCCTTTGTTAAAGAACCTGCAACATTTTCTTCCCTTTATAATTGATGTTTGTTTCATTTAATCACTTTATTAAAAGTTCACACAAATAAAGTCTGAAATCAGCAAAAACATTTAACCTTTGAGCAAAATAAATGAGTATAAATAATCTTACTCTTGTTTTTTCTGCTTTTTTAACTGTTTACATATAAATACGATTAACCGTATTCTTTTTTTACCTTTGTTTTGTATATTGTCTGGATATTTCACCTTCCACCATTTTGGTTGTTTTTGTCCCTGAAACAAATCTCTTTATCTCTTTCTCACCGTTTATTCAATGTAATGTTTTTAATTTCTTTTTATTTCTTTTCTACGTTTTAATGATGTAAAGCCCCCTGGAAAACGTCCCAGTTAAAAGTCGTTTAACTAAAGTTACCCTTGTTAAACAGCGTTTTAACTAAAACTCTGAGGTTTTAGCCCAGTTAAACGACGTTTGACTGAAGTCCTAAAAGGGGTGCGGGTTTTAATGTTTTTATCTTTAAATCTCTTTCTCTTTCTCACTGTTTATTCAATGTCATATGCTGTTTTTATTTTAATCATGTAAAGCACTTTGAAATGCCTTGCTGCTGAAATGTGCTATACAAATAAAATTTGATTGATTGATTGAAAAGATTCAGAAAAGAGAAACGATGACAATCCAAAAGCTTTAATTTAAACTTCGGTTCTCGACGCCTGAACCAAAGGACTAAATTATCTGGTTCACCTCAAGCTGCGGTTGCCAGAGTTTTACCGTATTCACACGTTAAGATTCTGGCAACCCCAGCTGCTGGTATGTTACCGTAAGTTAGACGGGATTTTTTACAGTGTGACCTAACGCTGACTGCTGGAATGGGGGATTTCCAGCTGTCAATGGGCAAAAGGAAGGGTAAGCCTGAAGAGGTCATCATCATCATCACACCAACATAAAGACACCAAAGACAAACCACCATGTCGACACCCACTTAAACTAAGTACAGTTCTGAGTCATCATTCACCCAGATTGTGGCGTCTTCATACGGAGAGGAAGCTGCTCTACAACGCAGAAAGAGGGTTTTCTAACCTTTACCATCATATATTGTTCAGTTTTCCACTCCTGTCTTTTTCTTCTTTCAGTTTTTCTAAGTGTCTAAAACCTAAAGTTTATTGGCAAAATTTGTTTTTTAATTTAGTAAGTTTATCTTTCACATACTCACACATTGAGGTTCAAAATCTAAAACTCGCTAAATTTATTTGACTTAAAGAGTAGAAGACAGTAGACACAACTAAATGCAGCTCAAATGTTTTACAGTGTAATGACATTAATGTCGCGACCCGACCCCGGATAAGCGGAAGAGAATGGATGGATGAATATTCAAGACCACAATATTTTATTAACTCATTTACAGACCAGCCTGGTTTTAGTGGTGCTGCATTGAAATGATTCAGGTCTCATTTGTCAGAACCACGTCTGTGAATGTAGCAGGTTTTGAATCTTCTTCTGTATTGATGGAGCCACAATCAGCTTTTATCCACATTGGAGTTTTTGTTTTGTCTGTGTAAAGCCATTGCACATGGTTTTTACAGTCTGAACTTTCACTAAACACTCATTTAAAAACTGAAAAACAGTCGAAACAGAGTTCCTTCAACCTAAAGCTGTCTAGAATTGCCCTTTGACTCATTATCACAGGAACATTGACCAGCAGATTTGATTATTTTGATGATGACACTCACTAGTTTATTAATTGGCGACTGTATGATGTTTTAATGACTTTTTTTCCATGTAAAGCACTTAGAACTGAACTGCCTTGTTGCTGAAAGGAGCTACACAAATAAACCTAACTGACCTAACTTGATTTACACGTGCTCGTCTCAGGTTGTCTTCATAATTTAAGGCGGCGCCTGTCGGCCTCAGCCAACTATCCCCACAATGGATGGTTGTACTGAAACTGCAATTTCGTTGTCTGTCTGACAATGACAGTAAAATTCTTCTGATTCTGACAACAGACACAAGGAAAGAGGAAATCAATTTGGTGATTAACGTCAGTCCTGCAGCTTCTGCTCCTCTACATTAAATAAAATATAATAAATACTGTGATCCCACGCGACGGAACTTAAAACACCAAAAATGTATGTCTGAAGGAACAACTTGTTGACTAAACAAAATAAATTCAAAGAATAAATAAATGTTGACAAACTTCACATCAATAATTATTGTTAAAATAAAACCTTGTAACACAGTTTGACACCATGAATGAGTCTGGACTTGATCCGTGTTAAATTCGTAGTTGAAAACCAGTGTGATGGTTCACTTTAGTGTGTTTGGATGTGTGTGTTGTTAGCAAACATTTAACAGATCTCTAACTAAGTGGTTGATTTCACTGAGCTCCGACTTGCTTTAGTTGACGTTTGAAACGCCTGTCATTGCAATGCAACCCGTTTCTTGCATTTGTGCAAAGGTTCATTGCGGTCGCTCGTTTCGACTTATCAGCAGCATCTCAAGTTTCATTCTCATGACAAAAAAATTCTTAATTTTTTTTTTTATATGCTAACTTCCTGCCTGTCCTGCAACTTTATCTCAGAGTAATCAAACGTATGTTCCTCTGTTGGAAAACCAAAATAAAACTCATGTTAAGAACTGGGTCAGGCTGCATGGGGTTTGTTGATTCTCTAAAACGGCATCATTGGTCATTATGTCGGAAACAAGAAATCATTTCCTGCTTTGTTTGTTTTTTTTACTCTCTTATTTCAGACCTATAAAGGTTTGAAACACCAACATTCAGCAGCAGGTAACAAACTGTTTCACTGCAGAACAGATGAAAAACACGGACGACTTCAACCATCAGGAGCAAAATGTTTCTGTCCATCTTGGCTGTTTGGATCCTTCTCATGTTCTTTTATTCACAAAGCCCAGAAAAAAATATTCTCTGATCTTTTATTTAGTAATTTAGCTGTTACTAGTCTTGAACTAATTAACTCTTGCATAGAGGTGAGAAGTTGTCTTTGTTTATCTATATTTGTGTATTTTGCTGTTCAAAACACTCCAGTGCTGGATCAATTCCTTCATCTATTGTTATTTTAATGCATACATCTTATCATGTAACAATAAGCAAGAACTGAGGCTGAGCTATTTTTAATAACCAGTCGGTGCATCGATTTGATCATTTTGAGCTTAATTACATGTTTTACAAATAATTTAATGTCAAGTTGGGTTAATGAGCTCATGGAGCGTTTTCAGCAAAAAGCATGACGGCCCTGTCAGAACAGTGAATATAAAAACAGGACAGTGAGCTCCCTCTGGTGGTAGAGTTATTCATCAACACATTAATTGGGTGTTTTTGTTGTGTTTGTTTTTTAAAATGATGTCACCATTTTACAGATTACTGATTCACTTCATGTACATCACTGCAGAACAACTATTTGCTTTGGTTTAGGAAAAATAATTGCTTAACTGCAAAAAAGAGTCCCTGAGTGCATCACAGGAGTCCCTGAATGCATCACAGGAGTCCCTGACTGCATCACAGGATTCCCTGAAGCCTTTGCAGCTGACCTGGTTGTGCAGCGGATGGCGAAGCGGCTGATTCTGAAGTCAAACTGATCGCTGATCTTCTAAAGTTATGACTTGACTCTTACAATCTATTTCAGCCGTTTGCGTTATGTAAATTGCAGCTACTCAGGTCATGTTATCTGCAACCTTTCCAGTTTCGCTCCCATGCTAGAGGAGTGTTCAGCCACCTGTGTGTTCATTAAATCTATCAATGAAGAATCTAACCGAGAAATTTCACCAGCAGATGGGAAACTAGTAGTAAGAAGTGGTTCAGGCTGCGTCAGAATGTGGTTTTCAAGTCTTGCAGGTCATGTTCTAGGTCATTATCTCAAACGTTTTCCCTTCAGATATTTCTGCACACATCAGTTCCTGTTAGCTCCTTTCTGCTCACTATCTTTAATAATGTAGGTTAGTGGGGGCGGCTGCATTTCGTATATAATAAACGGCTTCATTCAGATCTGTCAGACATGTCGACGAGTTTCACCATCAGGAGCAAAATGTTGCTGACCATCATGGCCGTCTGGATCTTCCTCTCTCTTGCTGCGGGTAAAGTAGATTTTAAAGCTTTGGGGTGATTTAACGTTTTACTCAAAAATACTTGATGAGTCAACTTCTGGCGTTTTTGAGTGGAAACATGCTGCAGATGGAGTTGGTATCTAATTGGGGTCAAACTGACAGTTCACTGTGAGGAGATTATAGTTTATTTTCTGAAATTATAGCAGCATAATGTTCTTTAGGAACGAAGATATTTGTTCAATTCCACAAAATTTATTTCAATAACTGGTATTTGAAGAAACAGGATCTATGGCACATTACGCTTTGTACACAAAAACATTTTAATTCATTTTAATGAGTTTTACTGGTGAGATCACAACAAAAACCTCAAATTGACAGGAAAGCAAAGAGGTTTGATTCAGATCTGTTCAGATCGTTTCCAGTAAGTTAATTACTTTTACAGATAAAATTACTTTTAAAGTGAAAATATAACAAAGTTCACATAGATTCATAATTATATCGTGATAGTTTTGTCATATTTTGCCGATTTATTTTACTGGTGCCTCAGGATTTATTGCATTTGAAAAATTTAGACAGCTTATTAAATTTAAATCTCAAATTCTGGCAGTTAAAGAACAAAATGCAGCTTTTAAAGATGAATAGAAAGTCTGAGTGTTTGGATTTAAAATATAAAGAAATAAGGAAAGAATTTCAAAAATACTGACAGTTCTGCTTATGCTAATTTGGTTTAATTTACAATGCACTAATAAAAAACATCTGAAAATTTATTACAAATGTTCACAGTTAGCAAAAAGCTTATAACTCAGCTTTTTCAACGCCTTAGTTTAATGAGGTTAATAACAAAGCTGAGTTATAAGCTTTTTGCTAACTGTGAACATTTGTAATACATTTTCTTAATATTTTTAGTTTTTTGTGATTATTTAAATAACCTGTTTTCTGGCTCCTGAACTGTTTCGTAGCAGATTATTTAACTTATAACAAGACATTGTTCTCATGTTATAAGTTAATTTATCTGCCGATAGAACAAGTAAATTTATATCAATATTAAGGAATTATCTACTTAAAACATAACAAGCCTCTATATCTTGCTGAAAAGTTACTTTAAAATTAGATAGTCTTATAATAAGATATTTGCACTAGAAACTGGACTAAGAATTCTTGGTAAGAGTTTGTGTTTTTACAGTGGACTTGATTGGAATGACAGGAAATTATTTGAAACTTATTATCATTATTCCCTTCATGTTTTTTCACTGTTTGTTGTTGTGCTTTTCTGTTGCAGGTAGATGTTTGGTTTGCCCAACCTGCTGTGATAAGGGGACAGAAAAGGTCAAAGGGGAAATCGTAAAGTGCTATGAACAGAAACCAGGACCAGCCTGTGCTAAACATTTCTATATGTGAGCAGAAAACAGATTCATCCTTCCATATTCATCCCTTCTTCAGCTTTGAGCTCTGATCAGTTTTCCTGTTGATGTTAACACGAGCACCACCTGGTGGTGTAATTTCATAACAGCTGTAACACCTGGAGAAATGAACATAAAATTACAAAAATATTCCAGGACCTTTATTTACCAGCTAATTCATAAGAACATAGAACTGAACTAAATGCTCAGTCTGTTTGTTGCATCATCTAATTTGAAATGTTTATTTTTGCGCTTCATACAGGAATAATTAAATTGTCCAACTGTTTTGTTTCTATCTGCAGTGTTGTGGACAAAGGTGATAGAAAATTTTGCATCAACCCGAAATCTCAATGGCTGAAAAACAAGAGAGACCAGGTGAGTCTCAGCTAAAAACACCGTTAAGTCAGTCAAAAAGTACTTAAATTCAATTTTAGTTTCTCCACTGCTTCGACATATAAACAACGTCAGGATGAAAAAGGTTTAGACCAATTTCCAATTATATTTTGCTCTACATATAACATTTGAGTTAACTCCATATTTAAGTGATTGGAGGTTTTTAACTGAATCAGTCCAGAGAAGTAATAGATGAGGCCAAGATGTAAAAATATGCTGTTATTCTATCAATGCAGCTTCTAGAAAACACCCACTGTTCTTGATTAAATTATAACTTTTGATGGTGCAAACATTTACAAATGACTATCTGTGCATCAATTACTGGAAACAATATATACAACTATGGGGGCTAAAAATGTGTAAGTTTTCTGTTTTGCAAAACAATATGTAAATATTTGCTTTTTCTTTTTCTCATCACAGGAAGGATTAAGCTGCAGCTCAGCTGACGAGCATCATCGGCACAAATTAGATGTTGGAGCAAAAACAAAAGGGAAGAAACATTGACTTTCCTTTATTAATACAATCATATAAACTTCTGCTTAAGAAACATTAACAAAGCAGAAATATTTTGTTTGTTGATCAAAATCATCCATTTGTTTTGGTCAACTCTGGTCAAAACGCGAAGCAGTAGAAAATCTGATTGTTTTTCTTGGTAATTAAACGCATCTTTTTTTGTTTGTTTTTTTTACATTTGGGATTATTGTTCCAGCTGAGAAGCATAATCTTCGGTTTGTGATCATTCCACTTTTCAGCTTTGCAGCTGGTGTGATGCTAAAATGATCAAAAATATGCGAGTAAGCTAGCTAAAGGTAGCATATTAGCATGCTAATTATTGTGACATTTTGTATGACTGCTGTCAAATGTTCATCTGAACCAGCAGGTCAGTTTGAACGACTACAGGGAAACTATGCAGTAGTCAATAAAAATTCAAATATACATTGTATATTATTAAATATATTATTATTATTATTTATTTATTTATATTACTGTATGTTGTTGTAAGTTACAAGTTGCATCAGAATATCAGAATTTTGACGAAATCTTGGCCCAACGTTAGTAAACTTTGTACACAGACTCTTTATGGGGTTTTAGACAAAAACTTGTTTTTAATAACTTTTTCCAAGAAGAAAACTAAACAAGACAGGCATTCTGAAAATTGTACTGCTATTGGTAATACTATCTTTAACAGACTGATAACATATGAAGGCTCTGAAGAGGCTAAATAATGCAAAGAGCCAAAATAAAACCTCAACATTATACACGACCATATTTGGCATTCCTGTAACCTGTAGCTCCTAATTAAATCCAGTAGAACCTTTTCGTGTCAAGAAGCAACGATAAAACTAAGCTGAATCAAATTATCTGTGGAGTTCATCAAGGTCCTGTCCTCAGTCCCCTTACATGCTTTTACTCATTAAATATTACACAATAACAAGATAGAGTATCACAAATATTGTGCAAATTCTCAATAAATGCCTAAATGCAAAGGACAGATTAATAGTTGGATGTATCATTTTCTTCAGCTGAGTTCTTTTAAAATGAGGTTAAAGCCTTTTTTTGACCCTATTAACCTAATTTTTAATTTATGTTTAAATCTGTTTAATGTAAATGTTTTTGATGTGTTTTATTTAATGTATGTTGTTAATTTCAATACAAGCACTTTGAGTTGCCTTTAGTTGAAAGGTGATGTGCAAATAAAGTTGCTTTGCCTTGACCTGCTTCAGCAGAGTTTTTTTTTCCACATGCAGACTTTCCATTTCTGGTCTTATATCTTTTCTATTCTGATCAATCCCAGGGTAAAATTTTACAAAATGTTGTAAAAACACCCAGAGGCCTCTGTGCCATCAGACTCTACATCTTTTATTGAAAATTAAATCTACTTCAGATGTTTATGTTAATTGTGGTTGCAGCAGTTTTGCTCTTATGGTGAGAAAGACTTTTCTTTATGCGGTGACCTTCTGTGGGTTCATTAAACTATCAATGAATAATCTAGCAGAAGTTTTACAAACAGATGGGACTCTGGTTCAGACTGTTTCATGAGAAAGTGGTTTTCACGTCTTTCAGATCGTGTTCTCTGTCACGATCTCAGACATTTCCTGATCAGATATCTCTGCTCAGTTCCTGCTGGTTTCTGTCATGATTATTCATTTAAGAGCGCTGAAGATTGGAGGTGGCTGCATTTCTATTTCTCAACAGGTAACGAAGCGCTTCAGACAAGAGATCCAGTTGGTCCCGCTGCACAGCAGAGCCGGACAACTTTCAGCACCAGGAGCAAAATGTTTCTGCCCATCATGGCCGTTTGGATCTGCCTCGCTGTGGCCGACGGTAATGTACATTTACAAAAACTAGTTTGTTTATCTAGATATTAGTCATGAAATGAGTCAATATTTTACATTTTTGACTGCAAGCAGGACGCCATAGTTACAAAAATGTAATAATTTGGTCTAAAAGACTATTTTTGATTTGTTGACTTTTCAAAAAAGTGCAACTTAAAGGTTATTTTAGGACATTATTCAGAAAAGCAAACGGGTTTGATTCGGATCTGTTCTCACATCCTCTGCAGTGAGAACCAAGGGAGGAAATCCCATTTCATGATTGGGGCTGGGTTTCAATAAAGAGGGGACTTTTTAAGAACAATTTTGGGGGAATCTGCAAAGTTACAGTGAAATGTAACAGCAAATGTGGTTTGAAAAGTTTTTAATGTCTTCTAGCTGAAGGTCCAAAAATTACTAGTAAGTTGTAATGTACATGTAATGTGTCTTTTTCTCAGTAAACAAACTGTTGAGACCCATAGAAGCCAAACTAATATTTAAATGTTGAGTTTGGTTCAGTGTCACTGATCTAATCTCTTTTATTTAAGGCTCTTAAATAAAAAGTTTTAATGAGTCACTACTTGATAAAAATCCTCATAAGTATTGATTTATTGTAGTGGCTCTTAATACAAGTTATGTGTTATTTAAATTATATGTTGTTATTTTTTACTGCTTTTTTGTTTTTCCATGTCCTGGATGGCTGAGAAAATAGTTAGGTAGAAATAATGAATATCAGAGAAGTATCATAACTTCAACTTAAGGCTCAAAGCACCAGGGTTTCTACAGAATAATATTAAGATTTTATTTTGTGGTTTTAAAATAAATAAAGTCATACTTTCTTAATTTTTTACTGTCAGCTGCTCTGTAATCGCCCCTCTGCTCTCGGTTCTCACACACCCAGCTGTAGGCTAGCGCTAACGCTCAGCCCCTCCCTGTTTCAAACTCTTCTCATTAACGGAAGAGTTACATTAGAGCCAAATATAACTGAAATATTTGCTACCTTCGACAGAAAAAACGTTAGGTTTATCAAAGTGTTTCATGTATTCTGCTTTAAGAATTTACTTACATTGGTTTGTGCTGCGGCTCTAACGGAAGCTGCGCCGTTCCGCAGCGCTGCTGTTGCTCCTCCCACACGTTGGACTGAACCATTGTTCTAATAATGGCGGGGGGAGGGGAGAGGGCTAAAAAGTCATTGTTATTTAAAATGGCGGATTTATTTCGTTCTTTATTTCTTTAGCCTTTTCATCTTGATATTGTACGATACAATAATAATAATAATATAAAGATTTCTTTTATGATTTTTTTAGGGGGGACAATTGGAGACTTTTCCAATATGGGGAGGATCGGATCCCACGGGATTTCCGCCCATGGTAAGAACGAGTTATTAGAGATAAAACTTTCTTTACAGGTAAAATTTTACATAATTGCCACATTTCTTTCATCACAATGAACAAAGAAATCTAAAGATTTAATAGAATTAACAGTTAGGTTTGCGATCATCCTGAGTTTGATTCTTAATTAAATTTAAATATTCAATCTGCACAGCCATCCGTTTAAGGTCCACCAGGAGTCTGAAAATGTTGGATATTACTGGAATATCTTTTTGAAATCTTGGCTGACTGTCAGATGTTCCTGTTTGTAAAACTCACGTTAGAAAATGTGCCTCATTCAGTCTCATAGCAAATAATTTAAATTAACTTCTGTCAGTAGATATATGAAGATTTACTGTCAAATTGAGTTTTTAATTAATGCTTGATTAAAACAGCAAGAAATTATTTGAAAACTTTGTAAAAATATTCCTTTTATATTTTGCTTTTTTTTTTTTTTGTCGTGCTTTTCAGTTGCAAGTAGATGTTTGGTTTGCCCAACCTGCTGTGATAAAGGGACAAATGAGGTCGAATGGGAATTCGTAAAGTGTTATGAACAGAAACCAGGACCAGCCTGTGCTAGACATTTCTATATGTGAGTAGAAAACAGATTCATCCTCTCATCTTCTTTCCTTCTCTTTCAGCTTTGAGCTCTGATCAGTTTTCCTTTAAATGTAATATGAGCGCCATCTAGTGGTGTAATTTTATATTAGCAGTAACACCTGGAGAAATTAATATTCAAAAAAATTACAAAAATATTACATTTTCAGCATTAAGCATTTTATTTACCAGCTAATTTATGATCTTGATCACATCATTGAAATGAACTAAATGATCACTCACGTTTGGTGCATCATCTAAACATTTTTATCATTTCAAATGTTTATATAGTAATAATTATATTGTCTAATTTGTGTTTCACTCTTTGTAGCGTTGAGGTCAAAGGTGGTAAACGTTTCTGCATCAACCCAAATTCCAAATGGTTTGATGACAAGAAAAAACAGGTGAGCCTGAACTATAAACACTGAGTCAATCAAACTATTTAATTACATTTAATTCTGCTAATTTTGTTGTGCTGTAAAAAATATTATTTATTTGCTTCACTTTTTTTCTGGTAGGCTATATGAAAAGTTTTATTTCATTATATAAATCATAATAAAAACAAACAGAGTCAGAACAACACACTCTTGTTTTAGCTGTTTGATTGATTGATTGATTGATTGATTGATTGATTGATTGATTGATTGATTGATCTCAATTAGTCCAAAATAAAATGGGTACAGTTGTATAATTATGACATAAAACTTTTAAAAAACATTCACTGTTTGTGTTTAAATTATAACTGCAGTAAAAATGTAGAAATGATTTTAAAAAGTAAGTATTTGATTTTCTCTTTTCCTGTTTCATCACAGAAAAACCTTCACTGCGGTCCTGCTGTGTAGCATCATGGACACAAATGACATGTTACAGCAAAAACAAAAAAGAAGCATTTGACCTCCCTGCGTCACTGACTGCTACAGGACAAACAGAAGCTTAAAAACCTCTGCTTAACAAACATCAGCAGTGTTTTTGTAGATCTCAGTTGGAAACAAACATTTGTTTTATGAGTGTAGAGAAGCATAACATTTATGGAAATTGTTCCACAACTTTCTGTCCACCAGATCCATAAATATAAAATTATTCTCACTTCAAAATGTTCAGCTTGGTTTATTTATCAAAGAAAAAAAAGTAGAATTCATTGTAACTAAATATCATATTCATTAATATTGATTTGCTAAATGCTTCCTCTTATAAATGAACTCTGTTCAAAAGATGTCAACATTTTACAAGTTAATGTCAATTTTATCCCATGTTTTCTTTTCATTTTGTACTTTGATGCTCTGTTACCCAGATTATTAGTATTCAAAAAATGTTATATTTTCTGATTTTAATAGACTTGTTGTAAGTCGTTGTTTTTTTCAATTCTTCAATATTCAATAAAATGTAAAATAAATAAATAACATTATCATGGTTTTTCCTTCGATCAGCTCTGAAATGCTTTTATCAAAAACCCAAATAGTCAAAAATCTGATTCTTTCTTGTTCATTGAACATATCAAAACTAAAAACACATTTTTCTTTTTTTATTTACACCTTTTTGAAAGTGAGAGGTGCAACAAAGGATTTGGTTTGTGGTCACTTCCTCCTCCTACTTTGCAACTAGAACATCTTTCACAATCTGAGCTCCAACTTTCCTAAATGGTAACGTTAAAATGATCAAAAGTTTCTGTCACAACAACAACAAAAGACAAACAACATAAGACCTGCAGCCTGATGCTGCAGCAAGGCGCTGTGTGAAAAAATAAAATAAAATTTCTGCACATGAAAAGCAACATTGATAAACATAAAAACATGAATCATGTGGAATACAAGAGGATAGATGAGTATCAGAGTAACAACATATGTTCTAATATGATTAAAAAACCCCAGAGGCCTCAGTGTGATCAGACTCTACACCCTTTATGGAGAACCTAGTTCATGTAGAGCAGGGGTGTCAAACTCAATTTCACCGAGGGTCACTTCAGCATATTGGCCTCCCTCAATGGGCCACATTGACGGTACAAATCAGGAGTGCCCAGGTCCAGTTCTCCAAACTGCAACTTTTACATGCATCCCTGCTAAAACACCCCAGACAAAAGGTTGACTTCCCTCATCAGCAGCAACTCAGTTCTAGAGGCTTATAATGAGTCAATGATCCAGGTGTGATGGAGAAAGAACGCATCTAAAGTTGCAGATGGTAGCTCTGGAAAACTAGACTTGGGCAGCCCTAGCATAAATGTATGAAAATACAATGTTAAAAATAGATTAAACACCTCATATTGTTAAATAAGCTTTGGAGCGTCTGGTTAGGAAGCGCATTCAAAACCTTTGGTTGAAATGGCGCGTTAAATTCAAGTCTCCATTACAGACTAGATAAAACTAAAGAGAATGCAACGTTGTGTTAATCCATTTGAGGAGCCGGGAGTTTATCTTGAGGAAATAAATGACGACGCGGAAGTTAGTTAGACGTAACATGCGCAGTCCGCTGCTCAACCACTGCGGACGCGGCTGCGAAGAATTAAAAACCGCTGGAAGTAACTCATCCAGAAGATTTAACAAATGGAGCCTTCTTGGTGCACATTACCCAGGAGAGCGGCGTTCTGGAGGAGCTGCAGACGGAACATCTGTCCGTTTCGGAGAAGCGAAAACACGCAAAACAACAACAAAAAATCCTGGTAAAAGCGCAAACCGGACCGCGCACAGGGCAAAACACTCAGAGTTCAGTTGATCTGTTTGGACCAGACAGATCCAACTGACTGATGAATTAGCGCAGATTTTTCTGCAGAGGAGGAAATGCGTTCAGACCCCAGCGGGTGAAGTGATGCTAAGTGAAGTCGCTTAATTTATTTTATTAAAAGTTACTGAGGCCTCAGTCAGAAGTTTTTGTCACTACGGAGAAAAATGTGGGATCTGGATTCACGGTGAATATCAACTAAACCGCATAAAATGCGACTTAATAGCCGATGTTAATATGGTTGTAATTTCACGGATAAAAATAGTACATGAACGATTTTTTTTTATGTTGTCGGTCAAGATAACGGATAACAAAAAAAAGTTCTAGCTGCCGCCCTGACACCAACTCACACATCTTCATTCACAGTCTTGTAAATCGATGTTTCTTTTCTTGGACATTTTGATGTTAGCTTGTCGACGTCTCAGTTTTATTCGCTGGGAAAATCAATAAGCAGCTTGAGGTGACTCTGCTGCTCTCTAGTGGCGAGAAGCCGTAATGTTGGCTGGTAACAATCGGAATGCATTATGGGAGATGTAGTTTGTAGTCAATTCGTGCTGAAAACCTATTTTAAGTCAATCATGATCCTATAAAACGCTGGGGGGCCACATAAAATGACATGGCGGGCCACATGTGGCCCGCGGGCCTTGAGTTTGACACATGTGATGTAGAGGCTTTGAATGCTTCTCAATCAGATATCTCTGCCCAGTTCCTGCCATGATTATTCATTTAAGAGCGCTGAAGGTCGGAGGCGGCTGCATTTCTCAGCTGGTAACAAAGCGCTTCAGACCAGAGATCCAGAGCCAGACAACTTTCAGCACCAGGAGCAAAATGTTTCTGCCCATCATGGCCGTTTGGATCTGCCTCGCTGTGGCCGGTGGTAATGTACATTTACAAAGACTAACGTTTGTTTATCTAGATATTAGTCATCAAATTAGTCAATATTTTACATTTTTGACTGCAAGCAGGACGCCGTAGTTTGAGTTGGTTTGTAAAATGTAATAATTTGGTGTAAAAGACTATTTTTGATTAAAAGGAGTAATTTCAACAGAGTGATCTATTGCACAAAAACACTTGAATTCATTTTAACGTGTTTAAACAGATGAGATCGCAACTTAAAGGTCATTTTAGGACTTTATTCAAAACAAAACGGGTTTTATTCGAATCTGTTCTCACATCCTCTGCAGTGAAAACGAGTTACTACTGATACTTTCAAGATAAAACTACTTTAGAAGTAACATTTAATAAAACTCACATTGCTTTTATCACAAGTGTATTTTTTTTAATCTGACATCCAATCTGCCCCTCCACCATGTTTCAGTCAGGAGGAGACTGGAAATGTTGGATATTATTGAAATACATTTTTGAAACATTATCTGACCGCCAGAAACATCAATAACTCTAATAAAAATATGCAAAACCAATAATTTAATAAGCCTTCTGTCACTAAATGTATGAAGATTTGCTGTTAAATTTGTTTTACTTTTTAATTAATCCCTGATTGAAAGAAAGGGAAATTATTTGAACAGTTTGTGAAAATGTTCCTTGTATTTTTGTTCACTGTGTTTCTGTCGTTGTGTTTCTGTTGCAGTCTCAGGTCAGCACAATGCGACGCCAGAATGCTGTGATAAAGGGACAAACGAGATCAGCGGGGAAATCTTACACTGTTTTGAACAAAAACAAGGACCTGCCTGTGCTAAACATTTCTTCATGTAAGAACTGCAGCTAAAACAAGAGGTGTAATTTCACATCGGCTGTAACACCTGAAGAGAATTACTGAAATATTGCAGCACTTATTTATCTCTTCTGATTTTACATTCAGCATTTTATTTACCAGATAATATATGATATATGTAAGAACATTTGACTGAATTAAGTAGCCACTCTATGTTTATATAATGTAAGTTATATTTTGGTCATTTTAAATCTTTATTTTTGCACTTCATATAGTAATAATGAAATTGTCTAACTTTTGAATTTCCCTCTTTGTAGCGTTGTGGTCGAAGGAGGTAAAAAACGTTGCATCAATCCAGATTCCCAGTGGTTAAAAGAGGTGAGTCTAGACTATAAAAAAAACATCAAAAACAATTTAATTAAATCTAACTTTGCTTATTTATTGAGCTGTAAAATTAGATTTGTTATTTTTTATTTATTAGATTTTTTTTTGTTGGTCAAACTGAAAAGTTTCATATAAAAAAAAAATCATAAGCAGAGTCAACAGAGCACACTTTTGTTTTAGATGTTTAACTGATTGATTTGTCTCAATTAGGAATCTGCCAATAATGGAGACTTGTTTACATTATTTTACCTTAAAACAGGAAACTTACACATTTCCATTGTTTTTTTTTCTTTTTCTTTACAGAAAAACTTAACGTGCAATCCGGCTGACGGGCATCATCAGCAGAAACCACATGTTGTAGCAAGGCCAAAAAAGAAGCACTGACCTCCCCGTTCTACTGACTGCTACAGGAAAAGCTGAAGCTCATAATCCTCTGCTTATAAAAATAATCAATGCATCGATAACTTTGCTCCTCCAAAGTTATCAATCAGCTCCGACCTGCTCTGCTCAAAAAGCCAAACGATTCAAAATCTGATTGTTTTCCTTCTTTATTAAATGTATCAAAACTGACATGTTTTCCTCCTTCCTGTGTCAATAAACAGTTTGTTCTTCAGTGCAGCTTGTTTTGAGTTTAATAAAAACGTGATAAAGTTCTGGGCAGAAGCATCCTGGGTTGACTCAGAAACAGATTTAATCTTTAACCTGCTGCGTCTCTGAAGGAACATAAAGATCAGATCTTTACCTTTTATCCTCAATCTTTATTACGTGTATTTCTTGAATTAGATCTAAATTTGCATTAATGAGTTTAAAGGTTATTAAAAACATTTGAATTTAGAAACATTTCCACTATGACACAAATGCTGAAGCACAAAAAAAATTAATTTCTACAGTTTCTGCTTGATACATTTGGGAATAAATGTCTGCAGCTGAAGGTGTGATGAAATATTATGTTAGATTTTGTGTTTGATTCTACATCCATAACAAATACACTGCAAAAACACAAAATATTACCAAGTATTTTTGTTCTAGTTTCTAGAGAAAACATCTTAATACACTTAAATTAAGACAAACTCAACTTACAAGCAACTTTTCAATTTTTTCCATTTTATAAGAGTTTGTTTTATATCAATAAATTCTTAAAAGTGATGAAAAAGTAGCAGATTATTTCACTTATAACAACATTTTGCTGTTATCAGTGAAATGATCTGCCAGTTGAAATAATATGTCTTTAAAATATATTAAGGTATTTTTTACCTGACACAGGCTCCTATATGTTGCTGAAAAGTTACATGTAGGTTAGTTTTGTCTTAATTTAAGTATTAACGTATTTGCACTAAATACTAGACACAAATATTTGGTATAATCTTGTGTTTTGTGGTGTTTTCTGTGTTCATGAGTTATTGTGAGACTTGAACATCTGATCTGATCTATGCTGATGATAGAAACCTCAGTATTTTCTGGTCTTTTCCATTGATCCAGCCATAAAGCAGACGCTGATAAAGACTTTAATTATTTCAGTTATTAGTGAGAAACCTGATCTGTTATCTTGGTCACCATGATGCCTTGAAACTGTGTGAGTTGCTGCAAAAGTGTGTTTGTGTACACAAAAACACACAGTGTGTTTGTATAAGTTGTTATCTGGTACCAAATTATAACACACGCAAGAGGTGGCATTGAGGAGAGATTACCTGGGTTTACGAGAAGAAATGCAACAGAACCAGGATTAGAATAATCTGACATCTACCAGGGCAGGAGGAGCAAAACCGCAGACACAGAAGAAACGGCAGTGAAAACACTGCTGACTGTCTGAGACTCTGAGGTTCAGAGGCAGGAGTTAAAATGGAAAACAAAATCCTGCAAACGCTGCAGAAACACAAAATATTACTTCTAGGTTCTAGTTCTAATATCTTAGAACAATTTAAATAAGACAAAACTAATTTACAAGTAACTTTTAATCAGATATGAACTTGTGTAAAGTCAATAACTTCTTAATAATACTATAGCAAGACATTGTCAATGTCCCAATGGAACTACTTTACTTTTTAATGTATATTCAAGAATTATTTTCTAAAAGTAACCTTATTTCTCTTGTTCAAAAGTTACTTTTGAGTTGGTTTTGTCTTATTTCACGTGTACTAAGATATTTGCAGTAGAAATTAGACCTGAAATACTTGATAAGATTTCATGTTTTTAGTTTTTTGCAGTTCCTACAGGACTTAATATTGATGTACAGATCAGGCCTATAATTAGAGAAGTTAGCAAACTGCATGTCGTGCAAGAGACGGCCTTCACTTTAAAGGAAATAAAATCTGAAAGGTTACCAACAGTTTATTAACGGAGTGACTGAAGAGCTCATCTGATTAAAGTTTTCAGCTGAGCCGTCCCCTGAGAAAGCGTCTCTTTGGCTGTGTGGGTCAGCAGAAACGATGACGTTTCCAAAGATAACAGAAAATGAACAGACAGGCGACATCAGGAAATATTCACACCATTACTGATGAGAGTCTGTCCCCGATGAGCGTTGGCTGTTTGAGTCAAAGCAACACTTTAAAAACTTTTGCTCCTCTGTCAACATGAAGTCATAACAACAGATAGAAAGTCACTAAAATCATTAAAGAAGTTTGTTTTATTTTTTTAGGGCTTTTATATATTTAGAAGCCAGATATCCAAAGGAGTCGAGGAAAACTTTTTAACTCTTGTGATCAACGCTGCCTCCTCCATCATGTGAACTGACTCGGCTCATAACCGCAGCAGATTGGACGATTCTGCCGACCAGATGATGATGTCAATGATGTGATGTTGGTTTGAGATGAATCTTCTTAGAAAGCAGATTTTCATCAGATTCTTCCTGTTTTTACTCATTCTCTTTTCCTGTCTTTAAAGATTAAACTTTTTTTTTTTAAAAGTACTTCGACCTCGTTTCACTTTTATCCGGGGTGACTGATCAACTACAAGTGAACTGTGAATAGTTCATTTGTGATGATTTTCTTTTAACTATAACTATCAGACATCCAAGCCCAGAAATGCTCTGCTCATACTTCCAGGAGATTTAGACTCAAAGGAGACCTATTATGCAAAATTCACATTTTGCATATTTTTGTACTTCCATTTGAGTCTCTACTGCTTCTAAAAACAACCCAAGTGCTTAAAAACAAACCCCAACTGCTTTACGGCAATACGTTCATGTCTTTTGGTGTCTAGAAAATGAGCTGTTTCAAAAAACAACTCCATATGTAACATCACAAATCACCTAGCAACCCCAACGGAACCCAGCCTGTTACCTAGCAACGCCAGCAGAGCTCCAGCGCGTTTGGTCAGCGCTGGTTTTACCGCTGCATGTGCTGTACAATGGCTGCTGGAAAAGACAAGTGTTTAGTTGTTGGCGTGCCATCCAGAAACCACTTGCTGCATTCTTGTTAGTTGGGCAGGAGGCTCCACTTCTGCTTTTCAAAGATGTACACTTGTATAATTGTGCACCTTTCTGCAGCCATTTTCTCGGCGGGCGTGGCCGGCAGCAGCTTATTTGGATTTAAAATGACAGAGGCCCTAAAAGAGCGGATTCTAACTAAAATCTCATTTTCTAAGAATAATTAAGAGCAAAATAAATGTAATTAACATGTTTTGTGTAGCTCATAGATCTATCCTAACCTGTTCAAGGAATAATCATAGGTCACAGCTAAATATATTGTTTAGATTAATCTGTCAGGACAAATCTTCCCAACCAGATTAATGAGAAATGTTTAAGGAAAAACAATTTTGTCATTTTTGTTTCACTAAAAGAAGATATCAACTTTAACATTTTATGTATTTTAGTTGATTTAAATGGTACTGTTTTTTTGTTTTGGCATGTTTCTCAGAGTATATTTTCTCCACTTGATATCGATAAACTGAGGCTCATCCATGACTGCAGGGTTTCTGAGGACTGGTGATGCTGTCGCTTCAGGTTTTTATCACCAGAGCGTCTCAGTTTTTATTACATGATATTAAATACAAATAAAAATCAGGACATTTGATCAACTTAAAAGCAATCCGGTCTTCACCTTCAGGGGGAGACAAAGAGTCATGATGATCTCGGAGATACCAGGTTAAAAATGACAAGAACTAAAAGTATATTTAACAGGTTTCTCTATTAGAACAAATATACTAAAATTGAGAATAGCTAAAATTTAACTGTTGTGGTAGCAAAATGTATGCTTCAAAAGAGACCGCAGTTCAGCTTTTTTAAATAAACGACTTTCTACTCTGCCTGCTCCGTATAACCAGCCACATTAGGTTTGCTTTTATAATCATAGAAAGATTCAGAAGCTGTTTTTCTTCCATCTGAATTTCATAACACTACTCTCAGGAGAGATTTTATCTATAACGTACGTACAAATGAAACAGAATCTGGTGTCAGTTTCAATTGCTAACTTCTTCGAAGCATTCAAACGGTTGTAAAAGTTGTACAATTTCCAATGATTTTACTCCTTCATGTAGAAAAAGTTCAAGAAAATAGCTGGAAAAATATATTTTATTTTATTTGGTACTAGAAATATTTCTGTTATTCCTCCCAGAAGCTAAATGTTTTTATGCAGTGCAGATATGTAAACATCTGGTTGGAGCTGGTAATCTAAGAATACATTTTCATGAAATGCACACCATCTTTTAGCTACTTTTATAAATAAGCATGATTTTTCTAGCTAAGGACAACATTAGGGCACACTACTTCTAACAGGCCTGTGATTAATTTAGTCTAATGAGTAAATCAGTTTCGACATTTTACACAGAAATCCCACAGAACTATCAGATAAACATCAGCACCAACACCAAGAAAACTTGTGGTTAAAGTGGTTTCACTATCGTTCTTACCTTTTGCTGCAAACTGAGGCATTGATGTTAAAGAACACAAGTTGCGCCTGCTTCTGTTCTCTGCAAACACTAAAAACTTTACTCCCCCAGATTAAAAACAGAGTCACCCACTTGGAAAATCATAAATTATTTGAAATTAATCACATTTTAAAGACTAAATTGACAGCGGCTAGTACTGTAAAACCAATTAACCACTTAAAATGTTTCTGACAACAGGAAGTCGGCTAAAGAATCTCACAATGTAGCACATTCAATTCAATTCAATTTATTGTTTGTCACTGCACACATATGAAATTAAAAGTCAGCTCCAACAGTGCAAACAATGTTGGAAAATTATACAATATAACCATAAATATGGTGATTTTAACATTATTTACAATATTAATCAGTTATATTTAAATATTCATACACAGATAACCTCCATATAATTAGTGCATGTGAGCGCTCAGGGTGTTAATTGCTTTTGGGAATAAGATGTTTTTGAGTTTGTTTGTTTTTTTTTTTAATGCATCTGTAGCACACATCACATCATGCCACAATCTAAATAAATTCAAGAACTAATGAAACATTTCTCAGTCCCTCTGGAAAGGAGGGTCACAGAAATGATTAGAAAGCTAATAAAACAGGTCAAGACAAAAGTATGTCAGTTTTTAACATTACTGGCTGTTCATCAGCAGTAAAAGGCCCAAGTTTTCAAGAGATACACGATTAGTTGTAATAATAAACATTTCTTTCAGTTGTAAAAACAATGCAGTATAGTTTACTGTAGGTTGTTTAGTTTTTATACATTTACTGTATATAAAATATTGTCACATGGAGGTCGCCATATTGTTTACGTTGCAATGCATTATGGGCACATGAATGCCAGTTTCCATTTGCTAACTCCGTCCAGCCGAGCACTAATTTTGTGCCGCGTTTGTCTTTTGATTTTTACCTCCAGACCCGGGCCCCCATCCGGCCCGGTTCGGGGGGCAGCCGCCCCCCCAGCCCTCCCTATAGCTCCGCCCCTGGTTAGGTGGCTTACCTGCAAAGAGCTTGACTTTCTAACTCTGTTTACGGTAAGCATGAGGGTGAAAATATCTCAAATATATACGGTTTGTTGCGGTTTGTTGCATTGTCATTACTTTAAACATACATTCATTAGCTTGTTTTACTGTCATGTTAGCTCCAGCTAACGGCGTTAGCTCTAGTTAATATTTTAGCTGATATCTCGTGTGTAACTGCTAATGAATTAATCCATATTATCAATACATACAATTTTTCAAGTACTTATGAGTTTTTACATAACTCTGGGTTAAAAGGTAACTTTATGCCAACATGTTGTACTCAGCCCTGACCTATAAATTCTCCACTTCCTGACTACAACCACATTTTTTGCACGACGGCTCTGTAAAATATGCAGACGCAGACCGACCTGCTCCTTGATGAATGACTGGTCTCATGACAATGTGGTGTGAAAATATCCACTTTCTGGATGACTAGAAAACCAAACAGATTTGAGACAGAAGGAAGGATTGAAGTTATTTGGTGAATCTGCAAAACCTCCATCTATACATACCTTTGTTTTTGTTTTGTTTTATTTTGGCTTTTTTTTTATCAGTTTTTTCTAAATGTGTTTTATTTTCCAGGTTGTTGCTAGGTGAGTGGTAGCATGAACATTTACTACACTGTTGGCGTCAGCTTTGAGGGTTTTCCCTACTGTTTTCATCACTATCCGGTCACAGTAACACCACCTCGCTCATCACATCTACGCTGTTTCCTCCCAACCTACAGACTTTCCATACACACACGTTGGGACGGACAAACCTGCAAACCCAGAGACGGAGGCAATCAACATGTTCGCCTGTTTGGATTATGATGCTTTCAGGATATTTTGTAGAAAACTATCACCTAAATAATAAATTAATTTGTTGATAGTCATTGGCTGACCTGACTCTGCCTCGTCCTCTCAGTCTAAGGCAGTTTTTATCAATCTGTGGACTGTTGGTGCCCCCTAGTGGTCTGCAAGGTACTGCATTTAAACAGCTGTTTATCGGTCGTGACCTCGGCTCAAAGTGCAACGCTACAGCTAACTTACCAAAGGATTGTGTTTAAAATAATAAAGGATAAATGGCTTAAGACCAAGTTACTAAAAAGAAAATCTGAAGATACCAGAGAAAGTTTCTCAGGAAGAGATTTAGAGCTTTAGTTTTTGAGTGCGATGTGTTCGTAACTAGGCGCTGTGCCCCACGCTGACTAACTGCATCTTAACACCTAGAATACAACTATTTACGTTGGGCTATCAACTGACTGAAAGAAAATGTTTGTCTTTATTTTTTTCTTTTATTATGCGTCTAAATTACAAAGCCCTAAAATGTTATTTGTTCACACAAAACTTGTACTAAAGCTTAGAATCCATACTTTCAGAATCTGTAAATAACTCAAGGTTTTATTGTGGCCAGTCACGTTTACAAAACAGCGCCACCTTTCACATTAGGCGGAACAAAGACAAATGAGTTAAGAGCCTAATATTTTAATTTCAGGTTGTATATATTAGGATGTTGTTATTGTGGTGCAGTTTTAAGTTATTTGGACGGTGAGGGTTTGTTAAACGGGTAAATGAGCCTTGGCCTGTAAAAGCTTGACAAACGCTGATCTAAGGCCTCATGTGAAGAGTCTGAATGTTGCATCAGTTTTAATAAGAATAAATATATTTAGATGTATTTCTGCTGGTACGTCTAAATGCGATGATCATATTTTAAGACTCTTGAGTTCACAGATGATTCTATTAAAATGACACTTGACTTAGTTACATTATATAGATTCTCTGTAAGCTTTGCTAACTTAAGTTATAAAAACATGTGACAGTTTGATTAGTTGAATAAATCGCTCTCTGTGCAGAACAGTTTTTTTTAGTTTTTTTTACATATATTCATACTTTTCTCACTGTAATTTTTTTTTTTCATTTTAAGCGTTGGTATAATTGCTGCAGGATTAGCGATCTTTAAAATCCACCTAACCACCAGTTAGAATTGTGGAGTTCTCACTTTAACCCAGAAAAGGAATTAGATCAGTCACTCTTTAGCTTATTTTATCAGAAACTGTAGAGTTCTCACTATTTAGAAATGGTAGTAGATACTTAGCAACCTTGAACAGGAGTACCTAGTTTTCATACTTTAGAACATTAGATTAGTTTTCTTTCCTCTTTTTTTTCTTTCCTTTGGTTTGTTATTTTGTTTGTATTTCTTTTTAAATCATGTGAAGTACTTTGAATTGCCTTGTTGCTGAAAATGTGCTCTATAAATATAATTACCTTGCCTTACCTAAAGCCGCACAGTAGATAATAAAACTGAAGTTTGATTGTAGATAAAGACGTGTTGCAAAATAAAGTGAGTGCTATCTGAGCTCACATCAGCGTGAGTCTCACGGTATTAAAGACTGGCACTCAGCCTGTGGTTGTGCAACCAATTCTTTTTACACACTTACATGTATTAGTTACTTTTTCATTTCCTGGTGTCTATTTTTATAATAAATTTTTTCTTTCTTTAACACAATGCAAATATGATGCTGTTATGAAACTTGTGTCATACTCTTTACATTTCAGTTCATGGGTAAAAGATGCCACCGATGTTTGGCTTTTTACGCATTTGTGCCACTTTTAAGATATTTATTTTGACATCTTGTCCAAACTAATGGTTTTTTAATGCTTACATTTAGCAGTAGTTTTTTCAGTAATGTATTTAAGCAGAAATACGGTCATAATGCAAAAGGTGCTAATTTATTCAGCGCAGTTCCTCCACAGAAAACATGCAGAAGCAAATATTCAAGTTAAACTTACAGACTTTATTTCTCATTACTGCTGAATATGTATTAACTGATCTGACTCATTTAAATTGATCACAAACTGAGGCATGATGGGAGTGGCGGCGCTTCCTTTGAGTAATGAAGTCAGTTCAGCTGAAAGACGCCAACAGTTGATGATTAATTGGCACATGACCGTTTGATCCGTCCGAAGCTAAAACTCACTGAAGCTTCTTCCTCTTTCTCAGCAGATTTAAGTTAAAGTCACAACACATAAAGTGTGTGAAGGAAGTCATTGAGGGGTTTCAAGGAAATGTCGTCTTTCCTGTTACATGAATGCATGACACCAATTTTCCACCGTCAAAAAGAGCTACTCAAAAATATCGGAAGACTCACTGCAGTTAGAGTTAAAGCAAAACATAAAATTCAGTTGGTGGAGAAAAGCACTTTTCAGAAGACAGAACAAAGTTTAGCTCATTAAAGAAGTTTACTGTTAAACCAGAACAACCCATGCAAGTACAAAAAAACTGTTTTATATATTAAAGTAAAGAAAAATAACTGTAAGTGTTACCTTTGTTAAATGATGAATTTAACATTTTTTGGTTTAAAGTTTTTGTAGAAATCATTCATCAGTTACTGCTTATCTTTTCCAGCAGCCATTGCAGCTGACCCACTGCCCTGCAGCTTAGCTTAAGTTGCTAGGTAACGGGCTGTAGTTGCTAGGTAACACTGACGTGTGACTCAACCATTGGGAGGTTTTTGAAAAGGCTCATTTTCCAGACACCAAAAAACATCTGGATGGTTTTAAGCGCCTTTTAGACGCAGTTGAGACCCAAACTGAATTATCAAAATGTGCACAAAGTGAATTTTACATAATAGATCCCCTGTTTGACAACATGAAATAGACTTAATTATCTCCACATTACATGGCTTTACTGAAATAAAGCCGCATTTCATACTTAATTCATAAGATGTAAAACAGTTTATTTCAGTTGTAGCCAATGGCATCACAAACTGTTATGTTTACTGGGGAATTACTTCATTAAAGTTTTATCTGACATTAAAAGTAGTTGATGATCTGAGACATTTCAGACAAACGAGGTCAAATAGTCACACAGCGCTGCTGCTTTCACCTTTGACACCACAAGAAAGGTTGTAGTTGTGTGATGGGAGTGACGTTTTTGTCTTGGTTACGGTTTCTGTTCATGTCTGTGGGTATTCTTGGTATTGGTTCGATGTAACGCTACTGTCTGTTGCTCACTGCACGACTCATTTCCTATGCTTAGCGTCAGTTTTTAAGACATTTTTGTCTTTTTGTAAATTTGAAAACAGTTCATATTCACCTTTTAACTCAAGATTTGGGTCTGCATTCATTTATTTTAAAAGAGAAACCAAAACAAATGATTTTATGTCACTGCAGTTCAGAATCTGAATCAGTTTTATTTGCTTGCTGCACAAATTCAAACATTAAGCAGGTCAATTTATTTATATGTCATAAAAACCACAGATGTTGAACAAACTGTCGTACAATTCAATAAAGTGAAGCAAGAAAAAGATAAAAAGATAATAATAAAACATAATAAGATAATAATAATAATAATAATAATAATAATAATAATAATAACAACAACAACAACAACAACAACAACAACAACAACAACAACAACAACAACAACAACAACAACAACAACAACAACAACAATAATAATAATAATAATAAATGAAATAATACATAATAAGATAATAATAAAACAATAAGAACAAGAAATAGACACTTAAATGTAAGGTAAAAACAAAATACTAATAAACTCTATAAACTTTCATAATAAAAGATTCTCAAACTGAAACAGAATAAAAATGGGTTTCGACAGTCCAGCATAAATATGTAAACTTTAGAGGAAATAAAAGTGAAAGAGCGACGTGTTCGTCTGTTTAAGTGGAAACGTGTTTTTAATGTGACGTTAGAAAAGTTCAAACATGTTTTTAGGTCTTAGAGTCGATTAGCTGACTGTCTGCAGCGCCGACAGGAAGGTAAAAGTCTGAACAGTTTGTGTCCAGAATGTGTGTGGTCTGCTTCTGAATCCGTTAAAAGACACGGGGAGTTTTTACTCTTTTGCTTCCCCTAATGCAGCTGCTCAAGATATCTGCACTGGAGACTAGATAAAAAATAAGGTGAGGTTTTTATCCATCTGTGTTTCCTGCAGAATATCTGACTATCACTGATGTTTTTCTTTATCTCTGTGTGCAGAGGCACCACAACCACCTGCTCTTAAGGCTCAGCAGCCTCACTGGTGGTAGTGTGATTTGACTAGGCCACTCTCAGGTAGAAACATCCTGGTGCTCTTTGGAATATTCCTATTGTAACTGAATCTTGCAGCCTAAACGTGATGATGGCTGCATGCAGGTTGGATGTAGCGTCGGCCCTTCAGCCGGTTCTAACCTCACACAGCAGATTGATGAGTTCTTCTTCACTCCAAACTGTTTTTATTTTCATTTTTAAACAGTTTCATTTCCAAACACTTTTAAAAGCATGACATCATTTCCAGAAGCACCAGTTTTCCCGTTTGCCCGTCTGTCCTCTCACTGGGAGTGTTTTGCAATTATGACGCAAACAATCCATTCTAGTCGTTTCATACTAAACCAGAATGTTTTTTTATAACTTCTAGACCTATTAAGCTTGCAAAAAGTTAATATTTAGCAATATAATCCAAAAGAAGGAATAAATAAAGTGATTTATTAAAGGTTTTGGATTAAAATTTGTATTATTACATTCTTAATTCTAGTATTCACTTTGAAACTGAAAGAGAGCAGCAGTTACCACAGGCAGTTCCTCTGATTTATGGTTCCCACATCTCACATCAATGTCTGCATCAATGAAACGCCGAGCTCGGCTGAAACATGCAAAACCAAACCTGAAGTCACCAAATTATGATCATTACAGCAAACAAGTATTTGAAGATCTTTGGGCTCAAGATGCAGGTTGGATCGTCCACTGAGAAAAAACAGAAACTTTTAGCTGAGACAAAAACTCTTTCAGATTCGCACAACTTCAGGTTTATTGCATTCATAATTGACCCTCGTTCAGCACAGTCCTTCAGTTAACCAAGCTTGGCATTTCTGTTGCATCAGCTCTTTGCATGTGTAGTCAACCACAAGCGACAGAAGTGAACTATGCGACAGGAAAAGGAAAACGTCTCGCCTGTGTGCGACACGTACATCTGAAAAATAATCTTTTTTTTATTATTCTAAGAAGAATGAATTCAGATAAGGAAGGTTTCATGCACAGTGTTGCAAAATGAATGTTGGAGTGTCAGAAATGAGTGAGGTGTCATGTCAGTTTTTAGCTGATTCCCATCGCTATGGTTACAGGCCTTTAGCAGCATGAACTTTCTCATGTTTCCCGTTTGCACATTCAAACAGAAGCAGTAAATTTAGTTTTCTTTTTTCTATTTTACGGTAAAAACTTTAGAGTCTTGGTTTGCAGGTCAAAGTGTTAAAATGCTTGAAAGAACTGAGCTGATCTAAACGAGGAGGCTTAAAATGTTTGGTGCAAGGCAGAAAATTCATTTTTCTCTTTCTTGAAGTTTTCATGAATTTCTCACATTATTTACTTGTATGTAGTTTCCTGAAAACTTGTTATTATTTCTTGCAGGGCCTCACTGGAGAGAAGAAGGTTCATTTAAATCACAGTTTGTCAGAGTTTGAGTGAATCGTCCCTGTTTGGAATCCTGCAGCTGGATATTCTGTTCAGAAATGCTTCCTGGAGCAGAATAACAGCCAATAGTTCAAAACAAACATCCAGTGAAAGTGTCGTATTTAAACAAAAGCTCTAAAACCTGCATTGATGTTTAATACAAGCAGATTAACAAGCAGTTTTATGGGTTTTTTTAGGTTTGAGAAAGTATTTTGTGCCTACTCAAATGCTAATTTCCAAAATATTCAGTTTTAAAAAGGGAAATTCTCCAGATAAAAAGTCCATTCTGCGTTTATAGCTGGGAGAAACATCTCGTGTTGCGACCGAGAATAAAAAATGGTCAACGAGAAAGTCAGACAGGAAGCTCCAGTTATTTTAATCCAGTGCAGATCAACTTGAAGCTAGAGTTGAGTTTGATCTTAGGTTTTCTGTCTGCTTCGCTTTGCATTGAATCCAACTGTCTTTAAATCCTCAATCTGTTCTTTTCCATTAAAAAACACTTTTTAAAGTTAAGTTCTCCAGACAGAAACTTAGAAAACTTAACAAGAAAGCCGACAGCTTGTTTCTTCTGCTTCTGCTTTTGTTTTTCTTTCCGGTCTTCTGTTTTTTCCCAAACGCAGCAGATCAGGTTCTAATATTATCTAAACTGACACGTCCAGGGAAATACTCCTGAAATTTAAAGTTTTGTTTTAAAAGAAATCAACGTTTGAGCAGATGAAAAGCAGCTCACCCCAATTTTTATGCTTTTTACATAAACTTTTTGTCAACTGCAATAATAAACTGAACTTTAAAACCATGTAACTGACTTTGAATTAAAAAAAATTCTGCATATAAACTGAATGTGTCTGTTTTGTAAACTGCATTCAGACACTTGTTGTGAATCGATGCATTAAAAATGAGCTGAATTTAAATACTGCAATGTTGAGGATAAATATATGTTTGCATAGTGAAGAAATATAAAGTGTTTTACGTTTTAAAGCCTGCAAAAAGATGGACTCTGATGAAGGAACATAATTTTACTCTGTAAGACGGATCAGAAATTAGAACAAACTGTGTTTTAGTGTCTGGGAATCAAACGTTTTATGTTAAATATTCAACATTTTGTCTCAGTCATTAATGATTAATCATAAAAAATGATCAGGTTGTTTTAATGATATGAACATTTCACTAAATACTAGAAATGCTCAACTCTGTCTGTTTCCAGCTTGACGATTGTGAAAAGTTGAAACTTTTGCAGAGAAATCTTTCCCAACTTCGCGAAACCATCAATGACTGTTTTTCCTCTGAACTGTTCAGAGAGGAAATGATTTAATTTAATCACAATCAACAATTTCGATGAAATCCTTATTCGACAAAGTTCAATCTCAAATGAATCTGTAAGCATTTTAGCTAGAATATTGGACAGTTTGACAACCTGAATGTAAATCACGAGAACGGCTCTGCTGACCCGACGCCGAGTCATTTCCTGTCGCTTCTCTGAGGTTTTCCATTTAACCTCAGTGATGCCATTTCCTCCATTCTCCAAAGTTTCACTATGTCAGAGAGAAATAAAGGTTTTTACCTTTATTTTTACCTTTTTGCTCTTAAAAAAGAGCAAAAAGTAAAATATATCTGTAACGAACAGAAACAGGACATCAGAATGTAGCTGCAGTATTTATGTTTTTGTGGACATTTTGCAGAATAGAGAGGAAAAATAAAATTTGCAATTAAATTTTAATACTTAGGATATTTGATTCTGTTGTTTTTGACATTGATAGAATATTTATCATATTTCTTTGAGGCCTGTTTGTATGGTCATCCAGTTTTTAGCACATGCATTTGATCTCTGTAAACATGTTTTAATCGTTAAATGTTTAATTTCCTCACTAACTTGACCATAAGGATTTGTTAAATTGAGAAAATATTAGCTTAAAATTTGAAATATTGGTAAATTTATATTATTGTGGTAATATCATAACTTCATTCTCATAATATTATGATTTTATTCTTGTAATCTTATGATTTTGTTCTTGTAGGTACATTTTCTTTCTCTTAGTTTGGTCCTATATTCTGTCGTAGGGACGGGACTCTCTCATGTGAGGCTGTATTTAATTTTATGAGACATAACTATTTGATTTACTACTAAACTGCAAACCAATCCCACGTGTAAAGAAGGAAGGACTAATTTGGATTAAGAATCAGGTTTTTGGAACCAGACATAATCAGGCAATCAGCTTGGAGATCATGTTTAATAATCAAAAAGTTTCTCTACAATACTTAATAATAAATAAATGACAACAAAATATATATATTTTCTACTCATCTACAAGATAACTGAACTTTAGATGATCAGGAAACGACAGCAGCTGACTCAGGATCCTTTAGATTAGTTAGAAGAACAAGCCTGGAGAGTCACCAGTCCATCACAGAGACACTGAGACCAGAAGACACTTAGAGACCAATTAACCCAACAGAACCAGTAAAGGGAGTACCTGGAGAGAATCACCGCATGCACATGGAGACTCCCTGTATAAATACCAAAGGCTGGGATTTGAACCCGGAACCTTCTTGCTGCCTCAACGTCAAACAAAAAGGCCTAAATAAAGTAAAACAGCCATGAAATGACAGTGCTGATGAGAGTCCGACTGTTCAGCCCTAAAACTGCAACTTTTTTTTCCATCTCCAGCCGCTGTGGTTTTCTTTCTCTCTGCTGAGTCAAACCAACCTGTTCCCCTCCCCACCTGTGGGGGCGCTGCACCAAGAACCACTGAAGAAAACGACATGAAAACCTGTTCAGGAAGCGCAACTTTCAGATTTTAACGGTTGTTACTTTAGGATTTCTCTTTTGTTTTTGGTAAAAGACTAAGAACCATTTCTCCTGCTAGCGCTAGGTTAGCACGTTTGTTTTGGTTGTATTTACCCAGAATGCCCTGCTCTATGCATTCGAACCGCACCAGAGTTTACTTCAACCGAACTGAGACCGAGGTTTGTAAGACCAGATTCGATTTTTTTTGGTTCGATTACCCGTTCACACCTCCCCAAACGAACCGAATTTATGTTTCAGATAAATTATCTGGAGTTTGATTAAAGCGGACCAAGCAGGGCCAGTGTGAATGGCACCATAATTAAGTGCATGAAAGATGCTTTGACTATTTCCTAACCTCCGGTTCAAGGGTTCCTTCCACCCCCTCAGCGAGGAGCTCCCTATTTTTGACTCAACTTTCCGAATGAAACTTTCTGATGAAAGCGTTTCCGAACAGTAAAGATTTTGGGCCATTTGGTGGAATTCCCCTGAAGTCAGCATCTCCGTCCTTCACATGTCGGAATCGGAAGATGACTAACCAGGGAGCCACTTCTGCTTTCGGGCCGTTAATTAGAGGCGGTGTCCGTCCAGCCGTCAGTTCACAGCAGAGACTGACCAGAACCAGAACCAGAACCAGACACTTTCTCCTGCTTCTTCCCTCAGTCAGTGAAAATGATCCGGTTTGACGGTTTGTTGAAGGCGGCGCTGGTCACCGTCGTTTTGGTGGTCGCTTCTGGACACGCAGGTAAGACCGATTCAAAATGAAGCTGTTTGTTTTTGTGTGTGTGTTGAATTGGAAATGATTTTAAATCTTTATTTTCAGATGAGAAGTTGGCCACTTGCTGTGAAAAAGTGAACAGAAATGAGATCACAGAGCCGGTCCTGGGATTCCTGTTCCAGAAAGCCAATTATCCCTGCGTCCAGGCGATCATGTGAGTATTTTCAATCCAAAAACTACAAACTGCAAAGAAATGAGATCTTTAATGAGAGAATTTTACACTTTTTAATCAGAATATGCAAAATAATAAAAGGAGACTCAGCACTGCAAAAACATAAAACCTTAAATATTTTTTCTCTATTTTCTAGTGCAAATATTATAATACTTGAAATAATATTAAATTAACTTAAAGGTAACTTTAGAGCAAGAAATAAGAGTTTGTTTTAAGTCAATAATTTCATAAAATTGTTCCACTGGCAGATTATTTAACTTATAAGATGAAAAGCATCTTAAGTGGAACTAGTATTTATATTTAATAAACTCTTATTTCTTGGTGAAAAGTTACTTGTAAATTAATTTTGTCTTATTTTATGTGATCTAAGATATTTGCAATAAATCTAGACATAAATACTTGATCAGACGTGGTGGAATTTTAAGATGCAAACCTTCATTCTTAAATCTAATTATAAAATGTGGATTCTAATCATCTGTGTCTGTTTCCCCTGCAGCTTTCAGACAGAAAGCGGTTTGTACTGCAGCCAGCTCTCGGCTCCCTGGGTTAAAAGAAAGATCAGCAAATTCAGGTTTGTCAATCAATCAAATTTTATTTGTGTAGCACATTTCAGCAGCCAGGCATTTCAAGGTGCTTTACATTGTAACAAACACAAAGTCTTAAATAGACTTTCCTGGTGCTTATCCTTCTGTTTTACTCGTCTATAATCTGTATTTCTACGTTTCCTCTAACAGGGCAGCGAAGGCTCAGGCAAAGGCTGCGGACAGTTCCTCTCCATCAACGCCATCAACGCCATCAACGCCATCAACGCCATCTACCGTCTCCCTCCTTTCCATCATAACATCCACCGCCGCTGCTCCGCCTCCTTCCACTCTTCCTCCCTCCACTCTTCCTCCCTCCACTCTTCCTCCCTCCACCCTTCCTCCTTCCTCTTTCTCTTCTTTCTTCAGCTCCGCCTCCGGGTTTTCATCCGGCGATTCGTTTTCTGGTGAGGAGGAAGAGAGCTCCGCGACCTTCATGACCTCTGCCTCCGGCGAAAACAACTGAACATGTTTGATCAATACCGGAGCAAACAGCTTATTTATATTGAATTAATTTAGGATTTTTAGTTTCTTTCATTAGTTAAATTATTTATTTGGTAAAGCTAAATTTGCTGCTCTGACACAGTTAAGGTTAATATTTATTACCTTGTGTATTTATAAACATTTGGAGTAACTTATGAAGCAGTTCGGACATGTTGAATGTTTACTCATTTAGTTATTTGTGGAAATGTTTAGAATTTAAGAAACTTTAATGCTTGAACTTTGTACTCTGAAGGAAACATCTGGGAAAATAAGAACTTTATGCATTAATAAATATGATTTTATATAAAATATTTGTTCATTTTGGTTTCCATCTCATATTGTCAGTATCTGTTGGGTTTAAATCCCAGCCTGCACTGCAAAAACACAAAATCTTACCAAGTATTTATTGTCTAGTTTATAGTGCAAATGTCTTAGTGCATATGAAATAACAAAAAACTCACCAGTAACTTTTAGCAACATTTAAGAGCTTGTTTTATGTTAATCATTTCATTTACATAAAACAAGTACATTTAAAAAGTTCTAGTTCCACTTGAGCTCTGCTGCCTTGCAGCAAGAAGGTTCTGGGTTCGATTCCCGGCCCCGGTCTTTCTGCATGGAGTTTGCATGTTCTCCCTGTGCATGCGTGGGTTTTCTCTGGGTACTCTGGTTTCCTCCCACAGTCCAAAAACATGACTGTCAGGTTAATTGACCTCTCCAAATTGCTCCTAGGTGTGAGTGTGTGTGTGCATGGTTGTGTGTCTCTGTGATGTCTTGCGACAGACTGGTGACCTGTCCAGGTGACCTGTCCAGGTGACTCCGCCTCTTGCCTGGAACATTCGCTGCAGAGGCACCAGCACCTCCCGACCCCATTAAGGGACAAGGGTGTTAGAAAATGGATGGATGGATGGATGGATGGATGGATGGATGGATGGATGGATGGATGGATGGATGGATGGATGGATGGATGGATGGATGGATGGATGGATGGATGGATGGATGGATGGATGGATGGATAGTTCCACTTGCACGTAATTTTTCCTCCTAAAAAGGTAATTTTCTGAAAAAACAACATATTCAGAGCACTAATTAATCCAAAACTGTACAAAATATTTTTTACATTTTTAGCCAAAACCCATCAAGTTTTATAGTTTTGGGTTCACTTGGTTCAAATTCAGTACATGAAAGTAATGCTGTTGCGTTTTGGGCAATAAAAATGTACTTTTTAAATAAGAAAATAATATTTGTTTACTTGCATCTTTGTCTAATGTATTTTGAAAAGTTAAATGGAAAATCTGCTGAATGTAATTTTTTTAAAAAATTGATTAATCGTGAAAATAACTGATTACTAAAATAATGGTTCGTTGCAGCCCTAAAAATGTCTCAAACTCATTTAAAAATGTAAGTTTGTCTTAAATACAATAATCACAAGTATTAAATTTTGTCGTCACAGGAGTATTTAATATCATATATTCAGTGTAGTAGAAACGGTTTGAGTGTTGTGCAGAAAACTGCGATTTGTGACGGGAGGCAGTTGCAGCTACGATTGTCTTTTCTACATTTCTATCATTATAAAGGTCATTATAAAGATTTAATTCATAATGGTGTTAAAAAGGTTTAAAAATCTTACATTTGGGCTGGTGAAACCCACCAGGGGGCGCTGTGTGTGAGACGTTTCTATACCTAAACTTGGTACCGTTTGATGTGAGCAGTAGTTTTAAACAACCTGCTGAGGCACCGTTCGCCCTATAGAGGGCAGCACTGAGAAGATAATGTGGATATAAACGAATTTCTACAAAAATGTTAAAAGCATAAAAGATGAGTCATGAGTTAGTCGTAAGGCAGTTTGTTTATACCATATTTTCCGGACTATAAGCCGCAGGTATCTCTGCCGCTCCAGGTTTTCCACAACGATGCAGCAGCAGAGAGGGGCGGATACCCAACATTTGAGTCATAACAGGTCGATTGAATATCACATTTATTACGGTTGGAAAAGGTGCCAAGTTTAGATTTAACTGAACTGATTATGAGGGCGTCTGAGTTTGAAGAGAAGAATCTCCTTACTGTCTGCTACTAGCATGTGCTAAATGAAAATGGGCGCTTTCTTCTTCTGCTTCTTTAGATTTCAACGGCAGCTTGCATCCATTATTTCCATTATTGTTGCACTACTGCCATCTACTGGATCCTAATATCTATACCTCAAATTCTCATAATGATCTCAGTATTATTTAAAAAACAAAAAAATCTTCTTTTTCCCCTCAATGCTATTTAACCGATCAACAACATTCTCAAATTTCAATTCCCTATTAAAACCTAATTCCGTAATAATGGGCAATTTCTTCTTTTATTTCCAATTTTGACTTCCAGTCATTCACTTCCTGCTAAAGAGCCCCCTGGTGGTTGAAGAAAAATCCACATATAAGCCACAAGTTCCAAAGCTTAGGAAGAAAGTAGCAGCTTATAGTCGCTATATATACCCTATAAAATACGGTTTATATATTTAACTTTGTTTCCGTCATTTCTGCTGTAACACCTGAATTTCCCCACTATGTGACAACAAATGATATTTCTGTTCTATTGTACAATAATGATCAATGTGTGACTAATCCTGACTAGCAGGATTGTTATAGTTTTTATATCTATATATAGTTTTGCCTGAAGGTGTTCAGATATTGTGGCTTGTTTTTGTTACTGGGAGGGAAAACATTGTGACTTGTTGCATTAAGTCATGCTGAGACTTGTTGCTAAATCTGTTGAGACATAAATGCAACTTCCACAAAACAAGAACATCCTGACCTCAAAATCTTCCCTTTTTTACTTGTTTTCAACCTGAATTTAAAACACATCGAACCAAAATATAAACCAATTATTAAATAATGTTTCCTTATTGTAAGCAGTTATTACGTACGCTGATGTTGGTCCAATTAAATCAGTCCTGCTTTATTCTTTAGAGGAATTAATAACATTTGTTTAATGTTTTTGTGAAGTTGAAAAATGCATTTAAGTTGACTTCCCATTTAAAAATATTCATTTTTAGTTTATTGCCCTGGATTTTTATAAAATATGCCCTGATAAAGTTTTAGACTCATTTTGGGATTTTTTGTATAATTTATTAGCTTTACTTTTTAGTGTTAATTATAGCATGTTTATATTGATTTAAAAAAACATCCGTGAATCTCCAGTTCACGTTGGTTAGAAAACACAACCAAACACCAAATATGTCTTTATATTTACACTCAGAGACATTCAGCCAATCAGCACCAAGCAAAATAAACGCAGCTCCTGGATTGGCACCTTTGGCAGCCAATGGTAGATCAAGTAAGCCTAAATAGTTCAGCTTCCCAATCTGCATCTTGTTTTGAATATTTTAAATATATTCTATAAAAAATTCTCCAAATGGGTAAAATTTTCTGAAAATATTCTGACTTTCATTGATGCATTTAACTCTACACTGCAAAAACACAAAATCTTACAAAGTTTTTCGTCTAGAAAACATCAGTACACTTGAAATAAGACAAAACTAACTTACAAATAACTTTTTTTATCATAACATAGGTGCATATTTTAAGTCAATAATTCCTTAATATTAATTTAAAAAGTTCTTGTTCCACAGCAGATTATTTCACTTACAACAAGATGTTTTAAGTGAAATAATCTGCCAGTGGAACAAAAACGTTCTCACCAATATTAAGAAAGTATTTACTTAAAACAAGCTCCTGTATCTTCCTGTAACGTTATTTGTAAGTTAGTTTTGTCTTATTTCAAGATATTTTCACTAGAAACCCAAAACTTGTTAAGATATTGTGTTTTTGCAGTGCGTGAAGAGGTGAATCCACAGGTTCATGTCTGAACTCATGCCATCAGGTTGACCTCTTATTTCCCAGGGTTTCCATTCACCCACACAGTTTGGGATGAAATACGACAAAAACTCTAAATATAATTTAGTCACTTTGTGAAATCATCTACAAATCGTCGTCGTCTGAGTTAGTCAGACATTGAGTTGTTGCTGGATGACAAGCAGAAACTGAACTTCTGCTTTTCTCAGTTTAATAAATAGATGTTGTCTTCAGAGGGCTGTCAGTTCACCACCAGCTCTGTGGAGGGGAAGTGAGACGACTGACCGACCAGAAATACTTTCTTCTCTTTTTATTCTCCTGCTTTCTGACCATCAACATGCTGAAGATCGCGCTGGTCGCTGTCGTCATGGCGATTGTTTCTGCAAATCCAGGTCAGGTCAAACTTTAGCTGAATGTTAAGTATTAACATTTGTTCCTGTTAAAGACTAAATATTTGATTTTTTGTTGTTCTCAGGTGAGAAGTTGTTTAGTTGCTGTAAGAAAGTCAGCAAAGCTGAGATCAAAGAACCGATAATAAAGTTTGAGGTCCAGCGGCCGAATCCTCCGTGTGTGACAGCCGTCATGTACGTACCTGCAAAGTTTCTGATTCAAATGGGAACATGGAGACGACAGCTTTCAGGATCATTGTTTAGTTTACAGCTAAAAAAATAATGGTTTAGGCCAGCGGGGTCCAAAGTGCGGTCCGGGGGGCCATTTGTGTCCCTCAGGCTGACTTTGTGCGGCCATTGAAAATTATACAAATTTGTCCTGTAGATTCAGATGGAGGCTTTTAATTTGTAACCATGGTAAAAATTATTACATTTCTTACACAGAAAAAGAAAAATAGAACAGAAAAAAATGTGTCTTTTCACAACAAAGTTTGAATAAAAAGTTAAAGCAAAGCTTTTACTGAAAAGCCAAATTTCTTTCTTTTTTAAACTTGGCTAATATAGCAAACACTTTGAAACAAAGTGACCCAAATCCTGTTTTTATTAATTAAAATAAAGTTATTCAATAAAACCCAAAACAAACTTAAAACTGGATGTTTTACTTTTTACACATCAAACTTGCAGAATCTGCCGTGGCATTTTAGGGCCTTTGTGGAGAAAAAAGTAAATTTCTGACAAAAATTTGAGAGTAATCTCAGAAATTTTCTACAAAAACATATAAATTTTCAACAAAATAAAAATAGAATTTTTTTTTATTTTTCTAGAAAATTTCTGAGTCTTTGATTAAAATTTGCTAATTGTTTCCATCTGCAAGGTCCCTAATACACCCTGGGAAAAAAATCAGGATTTGGATCTACAGTGACATCAGTTTACTTAATTTGGCTGCATTTAGGTTGTTAGTGTGTTTGCTTCTGGTTTACAAAAGTTTGTACACCCCTGGTTGATGGTTTTCTTCTTTCTGTGTCCTGCAGCTTCACCACCCAGACGGGGCATTACTGCAGCCACCCTCAGGCTCCCTGGGTTTTCCAGAAGATCCAAGAACTGAGGTGAGTTTAAAACCTGAATTTATTCCTAAAAATTTCAATCTTTCATTTTTTAACTCATATTTTTATGTTTTAATTGTTTTTCCAACAGGAGAGCCAAAGCTCAGTCGTCCACTACTCAGGTTGTCGCTTCGACCCCTCCATCAACTTCATCTTCGTCTTCCGCGCTCCTCTCCATCATTACATCCTCCACTGCTCCGCCTTCATCATCGTCAGCCGGACCGTCTTCTCCCTCTTCATCTTCGTCTTCCTCCTCCTCTGCCTCCACAAACGCAGAAAGTGAGACGTTTTCTGCATCCACAGATCAGTAGATCTGCAGCTGATGCAGAAAAACAGAAAATATATTTGATTCATTTTTCTCTGTACAACTAAAAACTAAAGATAAAAATAACGAAAGAACAGAATTAAGCTAAATTACGATTCACGTTAAATATTCCGTTTTTCAGTGTTAATTTGGTAAAGTTATTTATTAAAGTATTTCACTGTGCAGGTACAGGATAAACTATATTTATATTTATTTACAAAGCTCCAAAGAGTTTAATAAATGATAAAATTGCCTGTAAAATATTTTAAGCTATCTGTCTACTTTAAGGCATTAACTTTTCACTCTGAAGTAAAACTGTAAAGACATAAAGATTGTTTTTAGAAATAAAAATATCTCATCTAAAACTTAATGTTTGGTTTTTTTCATCTTGGTTAATTTTCTGAAAATAAAAATCCAGATAAAAGTCAATGTTTTAAGTTTCATCAAACATTTTTATGGACAAAAATCATCAAACTTCAATTTAAAACAAAATAAATTCAATAAATGAAGATATTAATAAAAAGTCCAATTATTTTAGGATTTTTACCTCCAAGTTAAACATTATTAATTACCAGCAGATGTTTTAAAGCTTTTATTTCTGTTAACTATAATAATTTAAAATTAGAATATATCTTTAATGTAAAGTATGTTTAGTGTCGATTTTATGTCGATACTTTTAACCTGACAAATGAAACTCATTGGAAGTAAATTCTGATTTATTGAATTTGACTCTGCGGTATATAAATAAACTTTTCCTGGTTCAGGATTTTCTAAATCTGACTTTTAACTGACCAAGATTAAATGATATTTAACATCATGGCTTCATAAATAGCATTTAACAGCTTAATTCATAATGTTTAGTAAAAACAGAGACAGTTTCCATCATGAAAAAAGTAAAAACATAAGTTCAGGAAGGTGACTGGTCCATTGCTGGGAACCATTTCCGTGTTTCTGCAGGTGTCTAGTTAAAGTATTTGATCCGGTTTCTGGTCAGAGAGTGAAAGCAGTCCTTCGTCTCCTCAGAGTAAGAAGCCAAATGAAACTAAAACTGTTTGGTCACGATGCTGCAGCTGCAGGAAACGGGGAAGTTTGTCAAACGTTGTTGAAGAACGGCAGTGGCAGCATCATGCTGTGTTTTCTCAAAACAGATGGCATCATGGGAATAACATGTTACCCAGAAACGACATCACAAGACATCAGGTAGTGCAGTTAAAGCGGCATTAAGAAAGCTGGAAAGGATCAGGTCAGTAGGAGGAGGTCAAAGGTCAAACTAACTCCTAACCAAAACGCTCCAACTGTTTAAAGACAATCCTACCAAATATTTAACGTCTGAGTAAAAATCCACCCAAATGTTTTAGTTCTGTTGTAATGTGGTCATCTCGAGTAATTAGGAGCAGTCAGTATCTTATGTGCGTAAAGAATGAGGGAGGATTCCTGAACGAGGCGTCAAGCTAATAGCCGCCGCCGCGACTTCTGCTGATTCACAACTCAGAAATGTAACTTCCAGATCAACTACTGAAGATTTTATTGTTGTTTTATTAATTTAAAACAAAACAACAAAAGCATCAGGTCTGCTTCTGCAACAAAGTACAGGAGGAATTTACTCCAGAAGACGTTTGTGGTAGAATGAAGTAATTTTACATTTAGCAGGAAGTTTGTTTGGTTTTTAACCAAAGGAGAGGATTATGAATAACGTCTAGATAGATTATAATTCCTCCCAGAACCTTCCAAAGTTCCTACTTTTATTAACTTTACCTGTAAACATTTTGGAAGAAATATCTTATGAGTGAAATAATCTGCCAATGAAACCAGAACTTTTCATCAATACTAAGGAATTAAACAAGTTCATATATCTTGCTGAAAACTTACTTATAAGTTAGTTTTGTTTTATTTCAAGTGCACTGATATAAATAAAACCAGATAAAAATACCTGGTAATGTTTTTGTTTTTTGCAGTTTGGGGTTAAATGGATCCATGAAGGTTCAGGTTTGAACTTTATCAGGAAAACTGAACTTCCTGAAACGTTTCCTGAGCTGAAATCCTCTAAAAGTTTCGCTTTAATCTCAGAAAGCGATTCCGTTTCACAGTAAACCACATTTTAGGTTGAGAAACCAAGTGGCATTTCTTATACGTTTCCGTTTCTGCAATTTGTTACATCAGAAGCGTGTTGACATTTTGACTCAGGATGTTGTCTAACTCAATGTTTTCGTTGAACTTGTCCTAAGCTTAAAATTTCCTAATTTTCGTGCTTTAAATGTGACACGGTGTCTTCAGCCTAATGACTGACGTATTTCTTGATGCCGATCACGCCGAGTCACGGTGAAATCATTAAATTTCTCTCAGTCACATGATGCCTGAGGCGGCAGGATGTGGAAAGTTGCTGGCTAATCTTCCATTCTTCAGAAGTTGCCACAACTTCCTGATATTATAAAGCAACGCCCGTGATAAATATTGCCTGGTGAATTATTATGCTTCTGTGAACAGGTTAGGCTGCTTTATGGTCAAAACGTGACTAATACGTTTTTTTGAATAAAATCATCCTTAAACAATGAGATTTTATTCTGGTCAGTTCAGAATGAGCTGTTTTAGGGTTCTGTCACTTTAAACCTAAACAAGCTGCTGTTGGCCACGCCCACAACTCAACGTTTACAGCCACCTGTGAAAACAGACGCAAAGAGATGCAAAAATATTCAACCATACATCTTTGAAAAGCAGAAGTAGAGCCTCCTACACAACCAACAAGAATCCAGCAAATGGTTTCTGGATGTTAAGTCAACAACAAAACACTTTGTCTTTTCCAGCAGCCATTATACAGCATGAAACCGACTGACCACATATTTAATGTCAGAGGTGAATAAAGTACCCAAAAATTATATTTAACTAAGAGTAAAAAGTATCAATCCAACAGATTACTCAACAGTAAAAAAGTATTTGGTAAAAAAAAATAAAGTCCACTCAAGTACTGAATGAACAAATGATCAATCGTTTAAAATTTAAAAGTTACATCTTCAGACAGACCAAAATATGAAGTTAAGTGGAAATTTTGGTATTTTAAGGACCACCAAATTTTCAATAATTCATATAAGCAACAAAAATAAGAAAATCAGGCAAAACAAAATGTTTCAATTCAGTTTATTTCAATAAAAAACATATAAAACTTTAATAAAAACTGAAGGTGTGTGTCTGGTGGATTTTTGGTTTAAAACATCCTGAAATTTTACTCAACAGTAGAAATACTTCATAATAAAATTACTCAAGTAAAAGTAAAAAGCACAAAGAAGTAAAACTACCAAACCAACTTTATTTATAAAGCACTTTAAAACAACCACAGCTGATACAAAGTGCTGTACATTAAAACACAACATAATAAAAAAATAAAATAAAATAAAAACTTACAGTTTAAAAACAAACAAACATACAATTTAAAACTAGATCCTGCTGGAGCTGAAAGCCAAGTAAAATAGATGGTTTTAAGACGAGCTTTAAAAGTGGACAGTGAAGGGGCCCCTCTGACCTGCAAAGGCAAGTCGTTCCATAACTTTGGGCCAATGACAGAGAAGCTCTGTCCCCTCTGAGCTCCTCCTGGATCTCGGTACCTCCAAGAGCAGCTGATCTGCTGACCTGAGAGACCGACAGGGCATGTAGGGGTGAAGAAGCTCAGAGAGGTAAGCCGGGGCAAGATTATGTAGTGATTTAAAAACAATCATAAGAATTTTAAAATGAATCCTAAAATATACAAGTAGCCAGTGAAGTGAGGTCAGGACAGGGGTCACATGCTTCCCTCTTCCGAGTTCCTGTCAGAAGTCGTGCAGCAGCATCTGAACCAGCTGCAGATGTGAGAGCAGCTACTGACTGACTCCCAGATAAAGAGCGTTACAGTAATCCAATCCAGTTGAAATAAAAGCGTTGATCACTGTTTCAAAATGCTGCCTGGAAAGAAAAGATTTCACTGACGCCAATCGCCTTAAATGATAAAAGCTGGACTTAACCACGGCTCTGATTTGGCTGTCCAATTTAAAATCACTGTCCACCTTAAAACCAAGATCTGTAATAACAGGTTTAAAATATACCTCCAAAGGTCCCTAGTCAACAGAGGAGGACTCACAGGAGCCACTGGGCCCAAACACCATCACCTCTGTTTTGTTTTCATTAAAATTTTAAAAGTTCAGGGCCAACCAAACTTTAATATCACCTAGACATGCCAGGAGATGTTTGATTGAATGTACATCCTTTTGCTTCATGGGCAAATAAATCTGACAGTCATCAGCATAACAATGAAATGAGATCCCATGTTTTCTAAGTATGGAACCCAGAGGCAGTAAATAAAGAGAGAAAAGCAGTGGGCCCGGAATTGAGCCCTGAGGGACACCATAAGGCATTGAAGCAGCAGATGATTCAGAGTCACTAATTTTCACTCAAAATGTTCTCTCCTCCAGGTAAGACCTAAATCATTTAAGAACAGTACCACCAATACCTACATTGTGGTGTAATCGCGATATTAAAATGTCGTGGTCTACTGTATCAAAGGCAGCAGTTAGGTCAAGTAAAATCAGAACAACATGGTTACCAGAATCACATGCAAGAAGGATGTCATTAAAAACTCTTATTAAAGTAGATTCTGTACTATGAAGAGTTTTAAAACCTGACTGGAAAACCTCCAGAATGCCATTATCTTCTAAAAACAGTGTCAGCTGACAGAACACTATTTTTTCTAAAACCTTAGAAAGAAAAGGCAGCTTCGAAATAGGCCGATAATTTACCAGAACAGTATGATCAAGGCCAGGTTTTTTAAGCAGTGGCTGCACTACTGCATGTTTAAAACTAGCAGGGACCACACCTGAGGACAGACTGCTACTGATAATTGCAAGAACAGGCTGCCCTATGCTAGATAAAATATCTTTAAAAAATCGTGGAGGGACAGGATCACGTGGGGAACCTGTTGGCTTAATGTGGCCAACCACGTCCTCTAAAAGTGAGACAGTCACAGGCTCAAACTGAGTGAAAGCAGCAGAGCAAGGGACCGAAACAGAGGGGTCAGAGTCAGGAGCCGTGATAAGAGCCCTGGTTCTACCAACCTTTTCAATAAAGAAACACAAACAAATAATGCCTGTTTGGAAGGAGAAGCTTCCAAACAGGCATTATGTGGAATATTAAGTACAGAGTCAATGGTGTTAAATAAAACACGTGGGTTATGGCTGTTTGAGGAAATTATATTAGCCAAATATTCCCTTTTAGCCTCTTTAACCGTGCTCTGGTAGAGACGCCAACAGTCTATTAAAATCTGAAAAGTAACCTGCAATTTATCTTTTTTCCATCTGTGTTCAACACGATGACATTCCTTCCTTACAGCACGAGTTCCTTCATTAAACCAAGGCTCAGGTTTAATCCTTGGTTGCCTGGTTTTTAGTGGAGCAACCGAGTCCAGGATGGTTTGACAGGATGGTTTGCACAAAATCTTGAACCTTCGTGCATAAAACTACTGCTAAAAGTACAAAAAAAAAAGTTACTCAAGTAAATGTAACTAGTCTAATACCAGACTCTGCCAAACCAGCTGGAGCTCAACGGGGGTTGCTAGGTAACAACCTGGGCTGTGCTGGGGTTGCTAGGTAACGGGCTGGGCTTGGCTGGGGTTGCCAGGCAACATCTCATTGCCCTCTGAATGTGGCAGAGTTTTTTGAAACAGGTCGTTTCCTAGATACTAAAACCATGAACGTACTGCCTGTAAATGTCTGGATGATTTTAAAATCACTTTGGTGGCTTTTTAGAAGCAGCAGAAACTCAAAGTGGGAAATAAAAACTGAACTTTGCTTCACGTTGTGCTGCTCTTTTAGACGTGTAGGGAGGTGAACACTAACAGTGACGGGGATCCGAGTCGCCAAACCGCAGAACGTTACGAAACACAAAACTTTAGTTTCTGCAACATCGTTTTTACCTAAGAAGGAAGCGGCCTGAGCTGACCACAGCTGAGTGGTTGATGCAAACCGTTTCAGCTGTTTACCTACTGGTAGAGTTTAACATTTACAGACAGTTACAAAACCTTCACTGAGCTTTTAAAATCCTGGAAGAAAACCAGGATTTTAGCGATCAAATGTGTTCAAATGGTCTAGTCAAAGTACAAAAAAAACCCCACCAGAACAAATTTAGATGTGTTGTTCTGGAACAAAAGGTGTGAACTCATTACAGCGACTGACTGTGGGAAATCCATGTGTGACTTCCTGTGCAGTCAGAACAGGAAATCCTGAAAATGTCAAATTATAATGTTTTCCTCACTGTAGAGCATAAATCTGATTTAAAACAGAGCAACACTCTGTAACTCTGTGTTTATGCATCAGACTGAGATGACAGAGTTTCATAAATGTTTACGACTGCTGACATGAAGCATCATTTGTAAATAATGACACTTCTGATGTAAAGATGCACTAAAAGTTACATTAAAAGTGTCAACTTTGCGGGCTGCACAGTGGTGCAGTTGGTAGAGCTGTTGCCTTGCAGCAAGAAGGTTCTGGGTTTGATTCCCGGCCCTGGTCTTTCTGCATGGAGTTTGCATGTTCTCCCTGTGCATGGTGGGTTTTCTCCAGATACTCCGGTTTCCTCCCACAGTCCAAAAACATGACTGTCAGGTTAATTGGTCTCTCTAAATTGTCCCTAGGTGTGAGTGTGTGTGTGCATGGTTGTTTGTCCTGCCCAGGGTGACCCCGCCTCTCGCCCGGAACATTAGCTGAAGAGGCACCAGCACCTCCTGACCCCACTAAGGGACAAGGGTGCAAGAAAATGGATGGATGGATGGATGGTGTCAACTTTGCATTATTCAGTAAATAATGGGAATTTTAATGCAAAGATCCGTTAAAAGTTTCTTTATGGCATTTCATGTCAACAGTCATAAATATTCTTAAAGCCTCCTTCATGTTCATAAGTCATTGTGTCATGTTTATGTCAGATCCCTTCAAATAAAGAGTTACAAACTCTAAAGGTTTCTGTTTCCGCTCTGATTGGAAGTTAAAGGAAGTTTGTCGTAAGCGTCGCAGAAATGAGTCCATTTAAAAGGAGACATTTTTGTGCAAATTTGAAAAACAAACTGTTGATTATCCTCAGCCTTTGTGTTTATTAGAATTAGCCGTCAGATTGAAACAGAAATCCTGTTTTGTTGTGTGAAGTTGCCACCATGACAAAGCGAAACAGGCGACGTGTTTTCTGACGACGTGTGAAGCCGTTTCTCAGAAACATGTCACTGAGATGAAGTTTGTGGTCGGAGGGGCGAACAGCCGCTGATGTGAGGGGCGGAGGTGAGAAACGCTGACCACGAAACAATCACACCACCTGCAGAAGCATGAAGGCATGAGCGTCACGGGGCCACAGGGGCCCCGCTGATGGCACCGATAAAAACCAGAGCGGAGATCAGCTGCCGTCAGTCCGACCGATCAGCTGATGATCAAAATGAAGATCCTGCTCCTGCTGCTCCTCCTGCTCGCTGCGTGCCCATGCAGCCGCTCCTCTGCAGGTAGATTCTCCTCACCGCACATCTGCATTTCATCCATCGGCTACAGACACTTCAGTTTATTAACAGTTTATTTACCGCTGCAAAAACACAAAATATTACCAAGGGTTTTTGGTTTCTGCACTTGAAATAAGACTAAACTAACTGCAGGTTTTGTGTTTGTGCAAAGGATATTTTTGGTGTTTTGGCCAAATCTCCTGTTGGAAACCTTTAAATGATGCATCTGCTCTTGTCCTGAACTGGAAAAATTAATTCATGCTTTTGTTTCATTTCGATTATTGTAATGCATTCTGCACAAAACAAAATTCGGACCGGTTGAAGTCAAACTGTTCTCATGTGACTCCATCGACTAAAACAAATTTTAAGATCCGATACCCATACAGGCCCGTATCGCCTTGGACGAGGCATCTAAAAACCTTTTAAAGAAATATCGACACGATAAACAGAAACAACAGATAAACAAAACAAATTTATATCCATAGAACAATCATCAGAATATCTTCGTAATCGAAATTACAGAAAAAACTTTGCTTAATGAAAAGGTGCCAACTTAAACAAAACTCAAGTTTTTCAATAAAATGTTATTTTTAACATTTTATTGACATCTGGGGAAAACCTTGGATTATTTATTTATGTAACTTTACATGTAGGAGCATATTTACTTATTATTCTGGAAAACATGAAAATACTGCCAGGCGTTATCAAAAAGAGACTCTATGATGGTGCTGCATGTTTTCTAATGATTTATCACATAAACTCGTGTTTGATTTTAATTATGTTTCTTATTTAATGGAAATACTGCAATTGAGAAATTGTGTTTTTAGGACATTAGTGGAATATTGGCAAGTTTTACACACATTTGTAATGGAAACCAGTAAAACCCAACAACATGCAGGACAGAAAGATTACATTTTTTATGTCAATATTAATGAATTATTGACTTAAAAAGCTCCTGTATCTTTATGAAAAGATATTTTTATGCAATTTTTGTCCCATATCAAGTGTAGGGAGATATTTGCATTGGAAACTAGAGAGAAATACTTGTTCATGTTTTGTGTTTTTGCAGTTTAAACTCTAATCCCCTTTCTGTCGTTCGCAGCTCACTATCCAACCGGGAAGAACCGGCCGTGCTGCCTCCACGTCTCCAGGAAGAACCTCAGCCGTCAAGTCGCCGGGTCGGTTTTCCATAAGCAGCCGGCCCGGTTTCCCTGTGTGAACGCCGTGATGTGAGTTCACTCTGATTCATTTCAACACGCAGAATCACGCCATAATTAACGAGCTTGTTTACACCTCCAGATTCTACACAAAGAAAGGACCCATATGTGTTCATCCCAACAACTCCTGGGTCCAACAAGGTATGAGCTCTTCGAATGCAAACACAGGAAACAATGCAGCATTTATAAATTAACTCTGATTTTCACTTTCCTTCTTTTTCTCTTCAGTCATTGCAAATATTACGATGAAGGACTAAAGCGAACATGTGAACCCACTGCTGGACATGAAGCTTCATTTAAAATATGAATCATCCTCAGACCTGATGCTTACAGATGAGCTCTATTGGTTCTTATATTTATTTTTCTTCTACATGAAAAATAAAATATTAATTTGACTAATAAAATTGCTGCATTTGCTTTCAACACTTAAAATAATTGTATTTTTCCACTCGTCTCATTTTTGTACCTGTTTTAATGCATTATTTCCTGTGAAATGCTTTATGAAATATAAATAAAGTTGCTTACATATTCACACAAATTGTGCTGCTGAAAATTAAATAAATATATTTTTGTCAATAATTATGATTTTGAACATTTTTACACTGAATCTTCAATGCAAACGACAGAAATATAAAAATTACAGAGGTGAAATTCCAGGACTTTACTGACATCTTGTGGCCAAAGCTGGTATGAAAAACAGCGATTGGCCTAAAAGCGTTTGAATTTCTCACTGAAATCCTGATGAAGTTGTTTGTTTTTAACTGTCTGAATGCACTGACCAAAAAATAAAGTTTTATTTAGTTATTAGTATCTAATTATTGGTCATTACAAACTGAAAATGTGTTGGAAATCACATGAACATTGTCTCAAATATGAGTCAGTGACCATAAAATATATCATAACTCAGTTCAGTTCACAGAAAACCAAAACTAACCCAGTTTTTATGTCTCTATTAAGAGCCATAAGAAGTGTATTGTATAAAAGTGATAAATTATTCTTTAGTCATTTTAAAGATTCAGGATTTTATTTACTTTAAGTAGCAGTTAAAATAAATAAAGTATTTCTTCATAAAACAGATGTTTTATGCTTTCATTCTTATCTTGTTTTTAATGTCTGTATTGTTTTCATCCTTGAACTCTAAATAGAAACATGCTGTTTGTAAAATTATTGAATGTTCCCCCATTTTGCAAAGTTACAGCTTCAGCTCATCAGAATGGCCTAATCAAAGTCCAGAGCTAAACCAAACTTCTGGAGCAAGACTTCATCCAACCTGATAAAGTTTAAACAGATTTTCTTACTCTTCATGTTCAAAGTCAATAAAGAAAAACCCCAGGAGGATTTTTAGCATCAAATCATAAATCAAACCTTTCGGCTGCCCAGCGGTGCAGAAAGTCCGGATGTGTCGTTATTACAGCTGAACAGGAAAGAAAAGGAGTTCAGAAAAACTTTCATTTTCTTTGACTGAGTGCTGCTCCGGGCCGCCGGCACGATATCACCGCCTCTGATCCACACGAACACAGAGCCGCAAACCGAACCGAACCGAACCGCACTGATAGGGCACAAAACTCGATGCACACAGAAACTGCGGATCTGATCCACAGAAGGCCCAACTGAGCGGACAACGACACACACACACACACACACACACACACACACACACACACACACACACACACACACACACACACACACACACACTTATATGTCAACAAATTATAATAAATAATTAAGACAGGGGAGCAAATTAGCCTACCCGTGTGAGGAGGTCGCTGATTCCAGAGGACGTGAAGCGACATTTGCTTCATTTCTTCTCTGTGTGACAAACATTTGACCAGATTTTACTGTTTAACTCTCCGAGTCCAGCGTGACGCTGAGGAAGAGCGCGGAAGATGCCAGTGGAGAATCTCTGAGGTGTCAGTTCCCGGAACCACACACACACACACACACACACACACACACACACACACACACACACACACACACACACACACACACACACACACACACACACACACACACACACACACACACACAGCATATAACTGCGTCAGGGTTAAAGGTCCAGTAATAAACAAAACGGACCAACATTCAGGTTTAGGATGGACACCGTCCAGTCACAGGTTCACACAGATGAGAGCTACAACACAAAAGACCATTTTTATTTTTTCCCACAATTTTGTAAACAGCAAATGGGGAAAATAATAAAAAGTACAATAACTCATTCTTTTAAGTCTGAGGAAAATTTCACAGCAGCTGCAGGCGCCCTGATGCTAACAGTTAGCACCACGGATACAGTGACTGGTCTGATGTGAAAGTCTAATAATTATTAAAATTCAAAAATAAGCTGAAATATCAACTCTGTGTAAAAAGAATCTCTAAAAAAAATGAGCTAAAATGGCCAAACAGAAGTATTTTAGATTAAAAATCATTTCAGAACATATTTAATCATATTCAATCTGAAATCAGATTGTTTTCAAACATTACATTTTACAAAGCTTCAGTAATCGTCATAAAGTGAAAAACAGTTAAACAGAAAGAGACTTTATATTAAGTTTTTATTTTTTTAAAATCCAGATGTTTACATTGTGTCTAAAAGCTTCCATATTTTTATACATCCATGTTTAATATGATGCAGATAAAAATATTATAAACAGTGAGTCCATTTTACAAAGAAGGAAAATAATTTTCATTTATTTAAATAAAAACGAGCCATAAGCTTGAAAAATTATATAAAAATATAAAACCTGGCTGTAGTAATCGGCCCCTCAGACACTCAGAGGAAGCAATTTAAAATAAAACTTATGAAAAATAAATCAAACATAACAGACGCCATAAACAAAGCAGGTTCTATGAATCTCTGATGCTTAAATGTGGTAATAACTTCATATCGGCTGCAGTTTGGAGGATTTTTCTATCATGTTTTCCAGTAAATTAAATTCATTTTTTGAAACATGATTTTTACATCCTGAATTTTTAAAACGCTGCTGGTTTATACTGGATTTAATGCATAAAAAGCTAAACAATAACGGGAGCTGTTTTCACCAGTAAAACCTAAAATGGCCACTAGGAGGAGGATTTCTTAAATTCTGGATGTATCAAAATATTTGAAATAAAATGATTTAAGATCCTGGAATCAGAGACAATTTGCAGCATTTAAACCTGAAAGGTAAAGTTTTGTTTCATTCTGTGGTTTAAAAAAAGGAAACAAGTCAAACGTTTGTTCAGAAACAGGAATTACAATCAACCTGGAAGGAGAAACAAGCCCACAGCACCACAGATCCTCCACCATGCCTGATGTGTTTCCTTCCCCCATTAGTGGAGTTTTGCATTGCGTGGTTTCTGTTCCACCAGGTGCAGCGCATTTTCACCATTTCCATATTTTTGTGCAGCTGAAGGAGCCGAGAGCAGACTGAGTGAGAGTTAGTGAGATTTAAAGGTAAACGAATCAAACTATTGTTCCCTCACATAGATATATGAGCTCAGATCAGTCTGACTGTGCGCTCCGCCTGCTGCTGGGGCAGGTTTCATCCTCCGTAACGACCCGTTGACCAGTAACCTCGCTCCTCCTCCGGCCTTCTCTCACGTTTAATAATCGCTCCTTCTGCAGATATGAAGTTTCAGAGGAGCAGCTGTTTCTGTACTTGTGTAGGAATAGATACAATTTATACAAGTTATATCTCGCTTTTCTTCTCCATGAGGAATTATACAATCTTCTATATTTTTACTGTAATTTTATTCTGTTGAAACTAAACATTCATTCATTTTCAAACATTTTTACAGTGACGTTAAGTGAGGAGGGATCTGCTGGGAGCTGAAGTGTCCAGGTGGGAAAAACCTTCCAGAGGTTAAAGGTCAATGCAAACCGGTGTTTCCATGTTTGGCACTTTCTTGGTTTTTCTTCCAGTCAGTTTCTTTCAATCTGTTTCTCTCTGATTAACATGTGGTTTCTTCCCCAGCTGGGGGCGCTGTGGCAGAACCCGGCTGTTGGTTTAAATGTTTGAGTTTCCAGCCGGTTCTGGTCAGAGCATGGTGGTCTCAGTCTGCAGGATGGACTGGGCCCGGGTGTTTCTGGGAAACTGAGTGCCGGTGTGGTTTGTTGACAGGCGGCGGAGACTGTAGTCCTGCAACACGCAGCGCTTCGTCGATAAACTCCTCCATGTTCTACGCAGCTCTGCCTGAACCTGCAGAGAGGAGGAGGTAGAGGAGGAGGAAGAGGAAGAGGAAGACGAGACGAGAGAATTGCTGACTGAATCGTTTCCACAGACAGAAATGGTCAGGAAGTCTCACCTCGCTGTTGAGGAAGCAGTAGAGGACGGCGACGATGAGGCCCTGAAACACACAGAACAACACAATTATAAACCTGCAGACGTAAGTTTTAAGCCCCGGTCTGTCAGTCAAACCTTCATCACTGAACAGCAAAAGAGGACAGTGGTTGATTCTTAGATCAAGATGGATAAGATCGGCTTCATGTGTAAAAATCGGCAGATCACCGATCTCCTAAAATCAAGGAAATCTGCATCGATAAATCAGGTGGCTGACAAATCGGTGCACCCGTAGTTAGTTACATTTTATTTTCTGTCTGTTTTCTGCTCCTGATGTCCAGCTGAACACAGTCAACAGTTAAAACGAAATTCATAAATTGTTAAAACAAAAAAACAATTAACAATAAAAAATGTTAATGAGTTCAAATCAGCTCCAGTTATTTAGATTCTAAAAGGTTCTGAAAACGTTTCCTGACCTGGAAGGAGCCGAGTCCGAGGTCGAAGAAGATCTTGATCTGCTTCAGCGTTTCATCGTCCGGCTCCATCAGGTAGAAGAAAACTACGTAGTTTACTCCGAACAGAGGGATCAGCAGCAGCGTGGACTTGGCCAACCGCCTGGACAGCAGGTCAGAAACAAGGAAACTACAGCAGGAACTACAGCAAGAACTACAACAAGAACTACAGCAAGAACTACAGCTGGAACTACAGCAAGAACTACAACAAAAACTACAGCTGGAACTACAGCAAGAACTACAACAAAAACTACAGCAGGAACTACAGCAAGAACTACAACAAGAACTACAGCAGGAACTACAGCAGGAACTACAGCAGGAACTACAACAGAAACTACAGCTGGAACTACAGCAAGAACTACAACAAAAACTACAGCAGGAACTACAGCAAGAACTACAACAAGAACTACAGCAGGAACTACAGCTGGAACTACAGCAAGAACTACAACAAAAACTACAGCTGGAACTACAACAAAAACTACAGCTGGAACTACAGCAAGAACTACAACAGGAACTACAACAGGAACTACAGCAAGAACTACAACAAAAACTACAGCAGGAACTACAGCAAGAACTACAACAAGAACTACAGCAAGAACTACAGCAAGAACTACAACAAGAACTACAGCAGGAACTACAGCTGGAACTACAGCAAGAACTACAACAAAAACTACAGCTGGAACTACAACAAAAACTACAGCAGGAACTACAGCAAGAACTACAACAGGAACTACAACAGGAACTACAGCAAGAACTACAACAAGAACTACAGCAGGAACTACAGCAAGAACTACAACAAGAACTACAGCAAGAACTACAGCTGGAACTACAACAAAAACTACAGCAGGAACTACAGCAAGAACTACAACAGGAACTACAACAGGAACTACAGCAAGAACTACAACAAGAACTACAGCAGGAACTACAGCAAGAACTACAACAAGAACTACAGCAAGAACTACAGCAAGAACTACAACAAGAACTACAGCAGGAACTACAGCAAGAACTACAACAGGAACTACAACATAAACTACAGCAGGAACTACAACAAGAACTACAACAGGAACTACAGCAGGAACTACAACAGGAACTACAACAGGAACTACAGCAGAAACTACAGCAAGAACTACAGCAGGAACTACAACAGGAACTACAACAGGAACTACAGCAAGAACTACAGCAGGAACTACAGCAGGAACTACAACAGGAACTACAACAGGAACTACAGCAGAAACTACAGCAAGAACTACAACAGGAACTACAACAGGAACTACAACAGGGACTACAACAGGAACTACAGCAAGAACTACAGCAGAAACTACAGCAAGAACTACAGCAGGAACTACAGCAAGAACTACAACAAGAACTACAGCAAGAACTACAGCTGGAACTACAACAAAAACTACAGCAGGAACTACAGCAAGAACTACAACAGGAACTACAACAGGAACTACAGCAAGAACTACAACAAGAACTACAGCAGGAACTACAGCAAGAACTACAACAAGAACTACAGCAAGAACTACAGCAAGAACTACAACAAGAACTACAGCAGGAACTACAGCAAGAACTACAACAGGAACTACAACATAAACTACAGCAGGAACTACAACAAGAACTACAACAGGAACTACAGCAGGAACTACAACAGGAACTACAACAGGAACTACAGCAGAAACTACAGCAAGAACTACAGCAGGAACTACAACAGGAACTACAACAGGAACTACAGCAAGAACTACAGCAGGAACTACAGCAGGAACTACAACAGGAACTACAACAGGAACTACAGCAGAAACTACAGCAAGAACTACAACAGGAACTACAACAGGAACTACAACAGGGACTACAACAGGAACTACAGCAAGAACTACAGCAGGAACTACAACAGGAACTACAACAGGAACTACAGCAGAAACTACAGCAAGAACTACAACAGGAACTACAACAGGAACTACAACAGGAACTACAACAGGAACTACAGCAAGAACTACAGCAGGAACTACAACAGGAACTACAACAGGAACTACAGCAAGAACTACAGCAGGAACTACAACAGGAACTACAACAGGAACTACAGCAGGAACTACAGCAGGAACTACAGCAGGAACTACAGCAGGAACTACAACAGGAACTACAGCAGGAACTACAACACTGACAGGACAAACTCAGAACAATGAAATCCAGCTGAGTTTAACGATAAAAATGATTTTTTACAGTACCTGTACTGTGATTGGTCGTTTCCTCCGATGTGTGAGCTGCGTAGTTTCTGCACCAGGATCCGAATGATGCTGATGAACAGCAGGAAGTTTATCTTCAGGGGAAACAGAGCAGACACAAACGGAGCTTTTATTACATAAATAAGTAATTTTTTATAGTGCAAAATATAAATAAATACAGTTTTTAAGAGAACAAAAGCAGACATTTAACAGTGCAGGAGGAGCGCTGACAGAAAACACATTTCAACCAGGTAAAGGTCTAAAAACCTTTAAAACAGATAAATAAATAAATCTCACGATGACGGACGCCATGATGGGCCAGTTGATCAGCCGGTCAGGAACAGGATTATCGTTTATCTCCCAGCACCTGACAACAAATACAAACCGTTTTCAAATCTTCCCTGAAGTCAAATTCATTTCACCAGGTGTGATGGCCGTCCAAACCCACCTGGTGTCCTCCAGGTTGATCCGGCTGACGATCCAGGCCACGGTGAAGACAGACGGGATCCCTGAGAGAGAGAGAGAGAGGGAGGGGGAGAGAGAGAGAGAGAGAGGGAGAGAGAGAGAGGGGGAGGAGAGAGAGAGACAGAGGGAGAGAGAGAGAGAGGGGGAGAGAGAGAGAGACAGAAGGAGAGAGAGGGAGAGAGGGAGGGAGGGAGACAGAGGGAGAGAGCGAGAGGGAGGGTGGGTGGGGGAGAGAGAGAGAGAGACAGAGGGAGGGAGAGAGACAGAAGGAGAGAGAGGGGAAGAGAGAGAGACAGAAGGAGAGAGAGAGAGAGAGAGAGAGGGAGGGAGAGAGAGGGAGGGTGGGTGGGGGAGAGAGAGAGAGAGACAGAGAGAGAGACAGAGGGAGGGAGAGAGACAGAAGGAGAGAGAGGGGAAGAGAGAGAGAGAAGGAGAGAGAGAGAGGGGAAGAGAGAGAGACAGAGAAAGAGAAAAGGAAAGAGAAAGAGAGAGAGAGAGGGAGGGGGAGAGAGAGAGAGAGTGGTTCTGTTCAGGTTCTGCCAGATGGAGAGCGTCTCACCGTGGTGCGTTCAGGAAGCGCAGCGTTTAACAGGGCTGGTGATGCATCGGCTGCTGGGGACGTTTTGATAGATGGAGGAACGGAGAACGGAGCAGCCGGAACAAAACGGACCGGGAGGCATGGGAATGTTTACAGGATGACGCACCGTCTGCGGCTCCGCCGTAAGACGGCCTATTTAAAGGCTGTTTGGCGATGTATTCACCCCAGGAAGCAAAGGAGAGAGCTGACCCAGGAGATTAGAACAAAAATTATAGACTAGCACACTGCAAAAACACAAAATCATGAAAATTATTTTTGGTCTATTGCAAATATCTCAGTAAATTTGAAATAAGACAAAACTAACTTATAAGTAACTTTTCATCAAGACATCAGAGCTTAAGTCACTAATTCCTTAACATTGATGAAAAGGTAAAAATTCCACTAATAAATTACAACAACATGAGAAAAATATCTCATCATTAGTGAAATAATCTGCCAGTTTAACTAGTTCTATTTTTTTAATTATTGACATAAAACCAGCTCTTATAACTTGCTGAAAGGTTACGTGTAAGTTAGTTTTGTCTTTTTAAGCGTACTAAGATATTCCCACCATAAACTAAATTTAAAAAAATCCTTGGCAGGTTTTTGTGTGTTTGCAGTGCAGCTCTTCAGGAAACAGAAAGTTCACGATGAGAGGAATGTAAACATTTCGACAGAACCACGAAATAAAAACGTCATCGTTTGTGGAGGAATGGCAGAAAGCCAAGAGTTTGAACAGAAATAGTTGGAAATCAGCCGAGGATCCCTGAGCTGCTGGTCCAGCAGTTCATCACCGAGGAGAGAAAACCTTCAGGTTTATAACTTTACATCCAGACGTAAAGTCAAACACGACACAGAGACGCTTCAGGGCCGATCAGAATGATTTCCTCCCTTAAACCAGAAATTCCAGAAGATGGAATTTATTCAGGGCTGCACAGTGGCGCAGTTGGTAGAGCTGTTGCCTTGCAGCAAGAAGGTTCTGGGTTCGATTCCCGGCCTGGGGTCTTTCTGCATGGAGTTTGCATGTTCTCCCTGTGCATGCGTGGGTTTTCTCTGGGTACTCCGGTTTCCTCCCACAGTCCAAAAACATGACTGTCAGGTTAATTGGCCTCTCTAAATTGCCCCTAGTTGTGAGTGTGTGTGTGCATGGTTGTGTGTCTCTGTGTTGCCCTGCGACAGACTGGCGACCTGTCCAGGGTGACCCCGCCTCTCGCCCGAAACGTCAGCTGGAGATAGGCACCAGCACCCCTCCCGACCCCATTAAGGGACAAGGGTGCAAGAAAATGGATGGATGGAATTTATTCAGAAATTATTTAACTCCAATAAATAAATACAACTTTTGAGAGGAACTTACAGTCGGGTTCAAAATATATGTTTAAAGTAAAACTCCTAAAATTTGCATCAGAGAACCTATTTAGTTTTTTAAAAAGCTCCTATTTCTCACTTTTAAGTTAGTTGTGTCTTTTTTAAAGTGTACTGAGATGTTTCCAACATAAACTAGACTAAAATACTTGGCTAGACTTTGTGTTTTTGCAGGGTAGATCTTCTCTGACCACCCTGGACTACATGGAGCTGATCGTTCAGCCGGTGCGGTCCACTGGGACGGACGGACGTACGTCCAGCTCACCCCAGCCAATCAGCATGTAGACGGAGAGGTGGCCGCAGTAGGTCCAGATGACCAGCAGCAGCATGTGCAGGTACAGACCCTCCACCAGCAGCCAGAAGAAGTTCGCCATGACGAAGTAGTTGAAGAAAACCAGGCTGGCCTTACAGCCCACCTGGAACAGAAACCAGGACACGAATACGGAGGTGAAAAACTGAAAAACATTTACCTGCTTTATTATTTTTAGTTTTTTACCTTCAATGCAAATTATCTGCTTTGTTCAATCATAAACACTGTTAAACCATTAAGCACAGCAACGCTCTCACTTCCGCCAACACCTACGCTGTTTATGCTAAGCTAAGCTAAAAGACTTTAAGCTAAACCAAAAAGACACAAGCCCATCCTCCATGTTGGAGCAGCTGAACAGAAAACACCCGATAAACACATCAAACTTGTCCAACAGGCATCATTTATGTTCCCTTTGCAACACAATCTTAGCTAAATGTGTGAAAATCTGCTGCAGATTAACAATGAGGCATATTTTGCTGAACGCTACATGTAAACTCCTCGTAAAGATACCTCGAAGGATATTAGGTAACAGTCAGTATGTTGAGCCAAAAAAACTTACTTTTACCAAATACTCAATAGACAACGATGAAGCACTTGGTGCTAATGTGTCAAATAAAGAGTAAAGCACAGGAACAAAATGGCGGCATGAGAAGAGTCACATTTATTAGTTTCTCTGCTTCGATCCTGACTTAAATGAGATACAAATAGTAAATATTTCTAATAACATTTTTGCTAGATGAAAACAGATTCATAATTGTCTTCTAGTGAAGAGCAAAAACTGGGCAGAAAGTCGATAAAAAGAAGCCAAAGTCCAAAGATAAACTTCAGAAAAATTTCCAGAAAACTGAAGAACAGTTTGAAGGAGTAAACAAAGTTTAAAGAACTGAATCGAGACTTTTAGAGTCAAAAACTCTGAGATCAAAATGAGAACTTCTTCTAACATACCGGGGTAAATGAGACCCAAGAGTGTTTTCTATATGTTTTCTGTGAGTTTAGTGTTTTGTGTTTTCCATCTGTTCTGTGTGTTATCCATCTGTTCTGTGTGTTATCCATCTGTTTTCTGTGTGTTATCCATCTGTTTTCTGTGTGTTTTCCATCTGTTTTCTGTGTTTTCTCTGTGTTTTATTTTTTCTGTGTTTTCCATCTGTTTTCTGTCTGCTTTCCATCTGTTTTCTGTGTGTTTTCTATCTGTTTTCTGTGTGTTTTCCGTGTGTGGAGTCACCAGAGACGGCTGTGTGCTGCAGTCGGTGCTCTGGTCCTCTGAGAAGAGCAGAGTGTCTTTGGTCAGCACGGCCACGGCTCGCAGCATGAAGGACACAAACAGGTTCAGATGGATGTAGTTCCTCATGCAGTGGAGCCTCCTGCCCACACACACACACACACACACACACACACACACACACACGCACACACACGGAGTGTCAGGAGGAGTGTTTAAAGGGAGAGTCGACCCGGTGGGTGACATGTTGTCCAAACAGCAGCTGAAGTTCCTCCTAACCGAGTCACACACACCAACACGGCGAGCTGCTTCGACTCACTGGGAAACGAAGGATCCCAGTTTAGAACTTCTGCTGTTAATTGGTTCATCTTATCTCCATGTTCCTGAGTTTCTTCACAGAGAAACCGTTCTGGGAGTAAACGCTGAGACTCCCACATGCTGGACGCGTCGTCATAAATGTCTACACTATAAATAAAACCTCTTAAGAAGATAAATGCAGATTTAATAAACTGTGCAGCGACCTAACATGATTTATAAACCCTCTGTTTTTAGAGGATTTTCCCAGAAATGTTTCAAATTCCAAAAATATTTTCATGCTTGGACAAACGGAAAAGTGAAAACATAAACTTCATGTTTTTGCTGCATAAAAACGCTGCATGAGTCAAAACAGCATCTCTGGTGAAGACAAATTAAACATCCAGATGTGTGTAGATTCTTACAAAATCTGCATTTATGGGCAGAAAATGATTTAAACACATAAAAATCATCCAGTTAAAAGAACAGGAGGGCCAAAAAGTTCATTTTAACCTATTTATAATGAGCTAAGCTCGTAATATTTTTATTAAACAAAGTAGTCAGATTTAGGAATGTGTCAATTATTCTAGATCCAAAACTTATCAAGTTTCTGTAGATCTGCGTTATTAGAAGTAATTTTCCAGATTTTCTAGGTATTAATTGGGAAAAAGAACAATTTTAGTCACTTCTGATCAATGAAATCAGGATTTCAGTCACACTTTCTTTGAAAATGCTTGCTGCATTTTGCCAAATTAATTAAAAGCATTTGAAAGCAGCAAAGCAAAGTTTGGTTTGGAGTGAAAATCACGGGGAAAATCTGACTTATCTGTCATCGTTTTGCCCTAATTAGAAATAGAAAGTCTCCATTTATCAAATTTGTATTATTCTTAAACTGAAGAAGTCAGGGCCACACACAGTCAGTGAGGGGCCACAAATGGCCCCCTGGCCACACTTTGGACACCCTGAACTCGACCAAAATACTTGGTAAGATGAAAATGTCCAGCATTTCTTCATTAATGTTATTAGAAAAGATTATTTTCTCATCTTTGCAGCCACATAAAACTGAATGAACAGCAGGTCGTGATGGAACATCTGCTGGAAGGCAGACGACCCGATTCTGGTCCAGACCTTCTCATCCCGAAAACGTTCATCAGGTTATCCAACAAAACAATCAGATTAAACTGGCACTGAGCAGAAGAAGAAGAAAAATTTTCTTCTTCTTCTGCAGCTTTCAACAGGCTGCTGGTCCAAAATATCCCATTTCAGCTTTTATTTGAGTTTTTATGAGCTGCAGACTCAGAGTGTTGAATGTAAACAGGAGATGTGATGCTTTGGCAGCGCTGTACCTGAAGGAGCAGATGATGGCGGTGCTGGTGATCAGAGCGCCGAGCGACAGGCTGTGACCCAGAGTGGACAGGATGTGGACCACTCTGTAGAAGACCAGCTGCACACAGACATCACTGGATGAGGAACAATGAGGCCGTTCATCAAAGCCGCTCATAAAACACGAGGCGCAGCTGGGCTGGCCTCCGTTGAACCGCATTATCTTTCATAAACACAAGTGAAAATGGATTACGAGACGCAAACCGAGGCCAGCGCCGCTGTTTATAAAAAACAGATTCTTCTGTTCAAATAAATCTCATCTGAGTGCAAAAATGTTTATGAGAAAAGACACAAATTCAACCAAATATTTGTGAAGACTGAAGAAGAATAAGGAGGTTTCACAAAGCGCTGAACAATGCAACGTTTTTACTGAAGCAGCTTAAAAAACACAAACGTTCTCTTGTTTTAAACGAGATGTGAAGCAGAGGAACGTTTCCCTCCTCAAGACAGGAAAGACGATAGAACATGTAAGACAACATGATGATTTGGAAACAGAATTACTCATTTAAATCAGCAGAGGTAGCTAAAAATATACTGAGGTGAGAGTAGAACTACTTCAACTACGACTAGAGTAAAAGTAAAGAAGTTACTCAAGAGTAACAAAGTATTTGGTCTATTCAAGTACTGCGTAACTGATCAAATTATCAATCAGTTAATATTTAAAAATTACATCATCAGATGGAGAAAAATTTTAAATTAAGTGGAAATTTTGGTATTTTAAGAACCGAAATGACATTAATTCATATAAGTAACAAAAAAATAAAGGAAAATGTTTCCGAATCTGTTTTTTTTCAATAAAAAACTTATGAAACTTTAACAGAAACTGCAGGTCTGTGTCTGTCTGGTGAGTTTCTGGTTAAAACATGTTTGTTTTTCATTCAGAGGGAAGAAAATACAGAAAATTTACTCAAGTAAGAGAAGAAATACTTCATAATAAAATGACTGAAGTAACAAGAGCAGCATGGTAAAAATACTCCTGAAAGTACATTTTTCAAAAAAGTTACTCAAGTGAATGTAACTAGTTACTACTTAACCCTGGCTGTGAAACAAAGATGCACCTCTCCTGTCACTCAGTGTTAAGTACAGTGGAGGTTCCGTCATGCTGTGTTTTCCCCCTGGCTGAGGTGAAAACCTCTTCCAGATGCATTTAAACTCTTTACATGAAGAGTTTTAACTCTCCAGTGAACTGAAGTGAGTCTCTTCTTTCTGCAACGGGAGGAGGCTCTTTCAGAATAAGAGCGGGGTCTGCTCCGTCTCAGCATCTTCTGCGCCTGGCGTTCGTCGCTCTCTGGTCAGCTGTAAACAACATTCCCCACGGCTCACACGCCATCGCACAATTAACTCCACACACACACACACACACACACACGCACACACGCACACACGCACACACACACGCACAACCACCAAAACACTCAATATATAGCAGCACGAGTAAAAATAGCTGCATGCATGTCTGTCTCTGAAACCCTGAACACGGCGCAGAGCAGAACTGTTAGAGTCTGAACTGGTAGAGTTTGAACTGGTCGAGTCTGATCTGGTATAGTCTGAACTGGTAGAGTCTGAACTGGTAGAGTCTGAACTGGTTGAGTCTGAACTGGTCGACTTTGAACTGGTCGACTTTGAACTGGTCGAGTCTGAACTGGTAGAGTCTGAACTGGTTGAGTCTGAACTGGTTGAGTCTGAACTGGTTGAGTCTGAACTGGTCGACTTTGAACTGGTCGACTTTGAACTGGTCGAGTCTGAACTGGTAGAGTCTGAACTGGTTGAGTCTGAACTGGTCGAGTCTGAACTGGTCGAGTCTGAACTGGTAGAGTCTGAACTGGTTGAGTCTGAACTGGTCGAGTCTGAACTGGTCGAGTCTGATCTGGTTGAGTCTGAACTGGTAGAGTCTGAACTGGTTGAGTCTGAACTGGTCGAGTCTGAACTGGTCGAGTCTGATCTGGTATAGTCTGAACTGGTCGAGTCTGATCTGGTATAGTCTGAACTGGTCGAGTCTGAACTGGTCGAGTCTGAACTGGTTCCCGTGACGACAGATTCCAGTAGGAGATCCAGGCGAAGCGTGTTGGATATTTACAGCGACATTCCTCGTTTTCCTTAAATATTTCCTTATTTGGAAACTCACAGCTCTTCTCTGCTTTTTGTCTCAGCCATTCATCTCATTTCAGCTGAAATATTCTCAAATCAAAAAGTATTTTGCTTTCTGACAGCCACATCGCCTTCACGCTTCGCTCGGCTTAATTGCTGTTTACAGTTGAAACCAGATATTTACATGAACGGAGTGAAAAGTCAAAGTTCATTGATTTACAATTTATACCAACCTCAGCTGACTGAAGAAGACAAATGACATAAAATTAAGTTAAACGACAATAAAATTGAAAGGAAAATACCAGAAATAATACAAATAAAAAAATGTGAATCAATTAAGTACTGTTTTTTTATTTGAGCCAATAAGTGATAAGAGACAAACATTTTTCTTGTACTGTCTGAAGTTAAATCAGACCAAACTTTTCTTGTTTTAGTTTCGTTAAAATAACTAAAATTATTGTTATTTGCTAAATAACAGAAAACTTGGCAATAAAATATTTTTGGGAATTTTTTTTGCAGCTTTTCTCAAATTCATTCCAAAGTTGGTACCAATTTGGTCAGAGTCCAGATAAATAAATGTCTTTTAAAACGTTTCAAGTCTTTTGGGTTTCCTGCCACATTTTCATTTAGATCTGTTTCAGAGGGAAACCGCTGTGAGGAAAACCTAAATAAAACACAGGAAAAGCTTTTCACAGCTGCAGTTTGGTTCGACTTTTCACCACTTTGGAAGCTTTTTTGACAGAAAAGTTAGAATTTACTCTGGTTCATGTAACCACTACAGATTTGTGTTTGAAAACATTAATTGTGCAGCAGGACTTGAGAAAAGCTTTAACTGTTTTGTTAGTTTTCTGCTGAAAGCAGCAGACGTCCCTGCAGGCTGCGGCTCTGAGGATCGAGCCTCTGTCGTTTACGTTCGCGGCCCCGGAGTGTAAACTCACACAGCAAACAGCGCAGGCGAGTCGGAGCGCGTCTGAGATGACCTCAAAGGTTTGGACCAGAGTTCTGCGATCCAGACGATAAATCCTGCAGAGTGCTAAAGCGTGAAGCGTCTCTAACAGCTTTATGGCTTTACTTCCTCCAGCGTCTCTGTGTTTGCTGCACATAATCAAACCCAAACAGGCAGAAACGATCAAACTGGGAGACGTGAAGAGCTGCTGGGTCTGAGCAAAACTTTCATCTCAAACACTTTAAAATTAAAGTTTCACAGAAATAATTTACAGGATTATCTTTCCTGTGCCGATTTCTCCTGCTTTCCCTTAACGTCCTTCCTCTGCGTCTCCTGAAGGTTCAGTTCCTGTTTTACATGCAGAATGAGGATCAGCAGCCGAGACGGAGTTACGCTGGTTTCAGGAGACGTGGTGCTGAAAGATGTGCAGGGACAAATCTGACCCACGCTGACCGCAGCTCGGACTGACAGGACTTAACGGACCTGCTGACTGGGAGCGTGACACCGCAGGGCTCGGTCCGAGGTCCTACAGAGTCCAGCCGTCACATCAAGAACCGCTAACTGCAGGCCGACCGGCCGGTACGCTTCAGAGCATTTCTACAGCTCAGAATATCCTCAGACTGATTCGTTTTCTGGTTTTTAATGCTGCTGATCAGCTGGGATTTTTGTTTCTCTAATGGCTGAAGCCAAACTAAACGTAGTGATAAAAACAGCAGAAATGCTGAGCAAAAAGGATGATTAAAATAAATCAATATTTTTTATTTAAAACAAATAAAATTATTACAAGTTGAAATAAGAAACCAGGAAATATGTCAAACATGAAGAAAATCAAAATCTAGTTTTTAAAGGTCTTAAGATTTAAAGATGGCCGATGACTTTTCTTATTCGAATCATGAAACCTAAAAGCTTCCAGAAACATCAGTGGTTGCTTTCTGTCATTAGCTGCTTTTCCATTCACCATGAAAACTGAATAAATTGGAAATACAAAAATAAATTCACTTCATGGAAACACAGCAATTTAGAAAAAACTCACGTTTTTTTGCTAAAAGGTTTTTGCTTTAGGAAGAAGTGTTTTTTTCCCAGCCGTATCAGAATGAAAGTATTTTGCAAAACTGCAATTGAAACACGTTTTTTGCATCATGTGATCAACAACCAGAGGTTACTACTGGCAGAAACGAAGAGGAAGACGACAGGAAGTGGTTTTAGGATGATGGAGTTGCATGTTTTTAATGATTTATCGTGTAAACAAACTTATTCATGTGTGATTTTATTTGTTTCTCTTTTAAAGGAAACATCAAAACTGTGTTTTTTGGACATTAGCTGGTGAAGGAATCGCAGCTGAGGCTCCATTCTGCTTCAGTTCTCTGACGTTTCCAGACATTTGTTTCTGCACAGCTTTCTGAAAACTCAGATGTGTAGAAGATAAGAAACAGCAATAAAAACCTTTTAATCACGTTTAAAAACTAAAGCCAGGATGTGTGTTTGCATGGAGACAATAAAGATTTCGGCTTTCTGCTTAAACCGCTTGTTCAAAGCTATAAAGCAACAGAATCCTGGAATGCAGTAAGTAATAACTGGAAGGTCAGAGTTGAGCTGCATGGCATCGGACTGGAGGCCTCCGGGTTAAAAACGGGGTTCACTCAGGCTGCGGCCGGAACCGCAGACGACACGGAGAAAAGGTGAAGAACGGACCTGAAACACGCAGGATGAACCTGCAGCAGCGTCACTCTGCTGATAATCCTCCAGAATCGGGCGGAGGCAGGAAGCTGCAGGACCTGCGTCAGGTCAGCAGGCAGAAACGGATCCAAACCAACCCAAACGGACCGAGACGAAGGCAGACGAGGTGGGATTAGAGAACAGAGCGCCTCGACCGCGAACTGAACCCCTCAACTGGGAGGTAAAGCCAGCGTCTCGCCACAAACTACCTGACTAATAACCTGAAATCCAACCAGAGCAATCAAAGGAATCCTGAGCCCTCATGACCTCTGACCTCTGCATCCTGACACTCCAGCAAGTCACCAAAGTCTCACCACAACAATCTACCACATCAATCTAGAGTAGTGAAGCTTGTACTGCCATCAACCGTGACGTTGCGCTGCTCTGTACTCGGCCTTGACGGATCAATTCGCTCCTTAAAGCCTGTCAAAACATCTGATAGCCTGATATCTCTCTTATTTAGTTGGTTTCACGCTATAAATGGCTTTATGGTGTTGCACGGTCAGCGGCACAAACAGACAAGGACAGAAACCACACTTGTCATTTTATTGTATAAGTTTTACTGAGGAAACAGACGGCAGCGATGACGGCAGCTGACGACCACAACGACTGTCAGCCGTCTGTGTGAACACGGATCTACAGCAAACACTTTTTACAAGAAGATTAACGTTCATGTTTTATAAGTATGATTAGAAAGACATCAAACACTGCATTATGGAGAAGGTACGCGGCTAACTATTAATAACCATGGAGACAATCTGGTAGCAATAGCATGTATGATAAAAACAGGTCAGCATCTGGTATTTTGTATGTTTTTAATGCTGCTTCGGTGTAAATGGAAGGACCGTTTAGACACAGTGACATAAATCATGAGGTGTGAATTCAAGGAAAGTCAGTAATTTGATCAATAGGTCAGGAGGGAGGAGGTTCGGGTCGGTTTCTAGGCTAGCTAGCGCCGTCTATGAGCTCCAACCAGGTGTGTTACGTTCAGACAAATCAGCTCGACTCGAACAAGAAAAATCCACGAATAAACTGACAAAAATAACTTGGAAAACATTTTCAGTTCTTACTCCAGTCCTTCACTTCTGACGTCCAGCAAAAACAGAAACACGGCTCATCAAATCAAAGAGAAGTAACACAGAAATGAACAAAACCAACTCAAACAACCAAAGATGATGGCAGTTATGGGTTTGCAAACCCTGAATCTGCTGATCCAGGTTGAAGTAAAGAGACTGAAACCACCGAGCAACACAAGTTCAACCATCAGGAATCAACAGGTAGCATCTGGCAGCTTCAAACTAACATCCTGTAAAAAACAAACCAAACCAACAAAGATTAGTCCAGGAAGAACATTAAAGTCAGTCACCATCGAGTGAAAGGTCACGTAGATCCTGTTTGTGTTTCAGTCCTTGCAGCCCAATTCACAGGAAAACTCTGATTTATCAGTAAAAATGTGCCACTGAAGACAGAACCTGAAACAACTCTAGAAATCCTGCAGGTTAAAACTGGGTCTGTGGTTTGTTTGCTACCTGCAGCAGCTTTTCAAAAGTGGGTCAAACTAGAGATTTAATGCAGTTTTCCTCCTATTAGAGCAAATTTACCGCCTCTGATCTGTAACCGTTTCCCCTCTGGAACAGGACGGGATTTTTCAGCTCCTTGGTTGAAGCTCACAAAAGAGCAAAACTGTGGTTTGAATGTTTTTCACTTCAAGACTGAAAAATTAAATTCAGCTGGTTTTTCAATAACAACCATAAATATTTCATAAAATGCTTAATTTTTAGTTTATTAATCCTCTTGACTTGGATCTATGAATCAGTCAAACATAGGAAGGTATGAGATAACTTTGGACAAAGGAAAGTTTAAATGGCAAAAAAAAACTTTGAAAGGAAAAAAAAACTGTCCAATATGGCCGCCATTCACCTGAAACACAACAAATGTAGCAGGATAAACCATTTACTGCTCTCAGTAAACCCACAGTGCTGCAGAAATATATATCTGTAAACATGTTTAGTATTTGAACGCACCACAGGGAGAGAATTTCACTATTAGCTTGTATTGCTAACAGTTGTTAGCATAGCGATGAGCTAACCCCCCTGCTTTTATTTTTACCTTCCAACTACAAACAAACTCAACTTGGGTGGATCTGAGATCCAACAAACCCAAATTCACCCCATTATGCTACTTAGCATGGTAGCATGGTTAGCATGCTAACTTACAGGAGCACTGGTGACTTGTTTTGGACTCTAGGGTTTTTTTTACCAGCAACGTGCTACAGAAATAAGTTAATTTAGCTGAATATATAAAACAACATGATGAATTCCCCACAGTTTGGCAGAAAGTAGGAGTTTTACTCTGAAAGAGCTGTTAGCTGAAAACCAAATCCCATGTCATGTTTCTTAAAATGTGAGTTTTACGCACTGTTTATCATCTGGAGACAGTTTTATCAGATCTGGCACTTTTCCACTTTCCTCTGGACTGACAGACAAATAGCAGCTGCAGTTCAGAGCAAAACTTTGGAAAGTCAGAAAAACTTTAATATCACTGAAGCTGACTTCAGTCTGGTGTTTCAGAAAGGAAAACATGCCGAATAACTAAAATCTGTAAAACAATCTTCCAGTGAGTACTCGCCACTGAGGTTTCCTTTTATAATTTGTAAAGAGTTAAAGTTTCTGCAGAGAAAAGCTTGATATGAAACCAATCAGAACCCGAACAAAGCAGTTTTCGGGTCACCAGTGAGCATCAGAGCTGCTGCAGGAACGCTGACTCTCATGGTTTCCAGGCTGCGGCTGCAGGATGCGGAGCAGATTCAGGGTTTTGAACGCACCTCGTTGGGTTTGTCGCTGACGTCCGATGAGCAGGCGAAGCCGATGTCGGGATAAACCAACGACCAGCCGTCCTCCGTGCAGTTCCTGCTCAGGTTACCTGACAGAAACAGAAACAGTTCAGTCTTTTACGTTTCAGTTGGGTCTACTATCTTCTAAGTCAAATAAATTTAGCGGGTTTTAGATTTTTAACCTAAATGTGAGTTTGTGAAAGATAAACTGACAGTAGCAAGATGTGCTGACTTTTATTAATTTCATCAAACCTTCAAGAGTTGAATAAACTGGAGTTTTTAGGTTTAGCACTTAAAAAAAACTGAAAGAAAAAGACAGGAGAGCGAACTATTTCCCAGAATGCTTAGCGACATGTTTTTCTAACTCCTTGATTTCCTCAGATCATATAAGTATTTTCCTTCCATCGGTATCTTCAGTCTTTCTTTTGAAAGTTTTATCCATTGTTATTTTTAACCACAATCCTTCGGTAAGCTAACTGTAGCGCTTTGAGGCGACGTCACGGTAAACAAAGGTCAGTTACATGCAGTACCCTGCGGGCCACTGGGGGGCGCCGGCGGACCACCAGAGGACCAAAGTTTGATAAAAACCGCTCCATGTGGATTAGAGAGGCTTTAACTTGAAATGTAATCTTGTCTTTCTAACTGATTGTTCCGCCGTGAGAACAGAGCAGTTCCTATAAATCATTAGGAGAATAATTGCGCCTGTCCTCCAGCGTCCAGCAGGGCGGGGACATTTTGGAGACACAGCTGCTGCTGTGAAAGCTGCTGATGACTCCATGTTTCATCACTTCAGCAGCTGAGCCGACGCTTCCTTTGTTGCTTTCTGCTGCAGCATCGAGGCGGATGAACCACCCAGAGATAACGACACTTTACCGCGATCGAAAACAAGCTTAGAGGGAAAAACGCAGCAGAAAACAAGATTTTAATGAACAGAGCAGAGAAAAAGACCCAGAAATAAAAATATAAAACCACAGAAACAAATAAATGTAATTACTAACACAGCTAATCAACCTGACGGAGGAAGGAGACTGAATCCTTTAGATGATAAAATATGGAGCACTCAAACTGCCAAAATCAACAACAAATAAAATAATTTAGAAAAGAAAAACAATAATCATTTAAATTATGTCTCAACTATTTTCTCTTTGTTTTTGCCATGATTATGTAAAGTATTAAGCAGAGTAATCACTATAAAACTTCTTATTTTAGTGATGTTGTCTCCAAAAGAAAGGACGCTGGAGCCCTGTCACAATCAATCAATCAATCAATCAATCAATCAATCAATCAATCAATCAATCAATCAATCAATCAATCATTTCCATGATTTATTATTTTTCTGTTTTCTCTCTTTTTGCCAAAAACTGGATGGTAAAAGTTTCCAGTCAACCAGGATCATTTTGTTTTATTTGTCGTTTCTGTTGATTATTTTATTTTGAATATTTAAAATGTCTTCCAGTTCCAGAGTTAAATGTTAGAATTTAAAGCTTATTGATCTTTGAGAATGTCTTCTTGAATTATTAACCATTTTTATCACTATATTGCTTGAAAATGTTGTCAAAACTACAATATTATCTTTTATTGCGATAACTTAATAGAATTTATCGTCTATTAATGTTTGTTATGGTGACATCATCACTTTGCATCAAGATGCAGGAAACGAGGAATAATGTTTTTCTGGATCATCAAGAAGCTGAAATTCATCTGTACATTAAATTCACATCAACAATATCCATCCATCCATCTTCTTTACACCCTTGTCCCTTAGTGGGGTCAGGAGGTGCTGGTGCCCATCTCCAGCTAACGTTCCGGGCGAGAGGCGGGGTCACCTGGACAGGTCGCCAGTCTGTCGCAGGGCAACACAGAGACACACAGGACACACAACCATGCACACACACTCACACCTAGGGACAATTTGGAAAGGAAAATTAACCTGACAGTCATGTTTTTGGACTGTGGGAGGAAACCAGAGAACCCGGAGAAAACCCACCATGCACAGGGAGGACATGCAAACTCCATGCAGAAAGACCGGGGCCGGGAATCGAACCCAGAACCTTCTTGCTGCAAGGCAACAGCTCTACCAACTGCGCCACTGTGCAGCCCACACCAACAATATTTTATGAATATTAAACATCGTTGCAACTTTCATATCAGAGAATCACAGGAGGAAGGGGAATAATAAAAACATTTGACCATAAAAAGTAACTTTGCAACCTGGTGGGTCAGAAAATCACCAAAACAGTAAAACTCATGGGATTCCTGACAGAAGATGGAGAAATTGAGTTCAGGAGGCTGAGATTTCATCAGAAAGTAAAGTTTCACGTTATTCAAAGTCGGGATAATCATCATCTCGGTTCCCTAATCTCATTACCGGATTAGGATCCTCAGAAATGTTTGTGCAGAGAAGAGAAAAGGCTCCGAGGTCGGAGTGAACTCTGAAGCTATGAGCTCCTCATCCGTCCTGACAGGAATCTGATCCTCATGGAGATTTTATCCTCCTTATCCAAACACCTTCCCAACATTTCTGCCATTTTTATTCACGGCGTCTCTATTATCACCAGGTTTTCATGCATTTTTTATCATAAATTAGATTATAATCCTTGGTGAGCTTTAGCACTCACAACTCTATTGGTATCAATATAACTGGCAGGAAAACAGTTTCTGTTTTTTATTCATATAATTCAATAAGGATCCAAATCCATTATATATGTTTGTACTGAAGTTTCATCTTCAATTCTGTTTGTTTTGTCTTTTAATTCAGATTTTTTTTCTCCCCGTCTGAAGTGAAATCAGAACAAATTTTTCTAGTTTCAGGTCCGTTAGAATCAACAAAATTATTTTTATTTGCTAAATAAGTTTGATTTTTACCAGACTAATTAAATTAAATATCTGGATGGATTACAGCAAATCTGATGCCTCATTAGAGACAGCCATTTTTTTTTATTTACTGGAGTTTGGTTCTAAAAAGTTATATTTTTTATATTTGTGGAAGAAAAATACAAAAAATACTTTTATCTGTTTATTTTTAAGAAATAGACAGAAGAGACAATATTTCTTCATCTAAAAATGAATCAAAACTTTTATTTGTTTGTTATTTAGTTTGAATAATAAATTTATCTTACCAATTAACTAGGATTATATTGGGATTTTATGTAAACAACATTGTATGACTGGATTTATTGTTAAACAGACAATATTTAAATAAACTGAAACCAGTTCAGTTTCCAGATGTTTTAATGGTTTCCTGTTTGAACTTTACGCCTCGTAGATTTAATCGGGTCGGATCTGATCGTTTTGAAGAACAGTTTCAGATTTCTGCTGAACATCTGATATGACTGTGTGTCAGATTATAATCTAGAATAAAATAATGGTATTTTATTTAATCCACCGACTGCAGACGGACTGCAGAGATGTTTGTTTTAATCTGGAAGCTCGTCCAGGTTTTTCCTTTAACTTCTAGTAGCGTTTTCTGAGAGATGAATAAGGAAAGGAGGAAGTGTGTGTGTGGGTGAGTGTGCGTGTGTGTGTCTCACCATTTTTACCAAACAGAAGCAGAAAGGGGGAGGGACATGGGAGGGTCAGCACTTCCCCGACAGCAGCGCTGCGCCAACAAGAAACGTTGTTCCACTCACCTTCACATCCTGCACAGAGACACACACACACACACACACACACACACACACACACGTTTGCGTGGTTATTTTTGTGGGGACTTTCCATTGACTTCCATTCATTTCTACAGACTAAACCTTACGTTTACTCTTTTCCTAACCCCAACCAAAACTCAATTCACACCTTAGTCCTAACTCTGACCCCTGACCCAAAAACAGGGTTTCCCCTTGTGGGGGCCAGGCTTCGGTCCCCACAAGGAGCAATTGGTCCCCACAACGTAGAGTCAGGAAAATCGTCCCCACAAGTTATTACAAACAAACGGACGCACACACACACCCACGCACACACAGTGAGAGCTTCCTGTTTAGCTGAGCTACTGGTTTCAGACTCTCATCAGCCATAAATCGAGGAACATGAAAGTTTTCCGGCGCTCAGGAATGTTTTGACACTCAGAGAATGAAAACCTCTTGTGATGTCATCGAACGCTGATTTAAGAAGTTGCAATAAATACCTGGAAACACGAAGCTTTTAATACTGCAGCTGCTTCTTCTGTTCTGTTTTTAGATCTGCTTCTCTTTAGGAAATATTTAACTACTTACAGGTTCAGAAGCGTCACGCTTACACTTTTTAAAATTAAAATGTATCCGAGTTTTATTAGTTATTAAAGCAGATTTAATGTACAAAATGAAGTTTCCTGGGTCTGTCCGTCCATCACGATGTAATTAAAGTTTAAATAAAATGGTTCCTATTGCTGAGCCCTGTAATAACCATGTTATTTTCCTCTGCTGCCTTTATACTCTTTATTTCTCTCCGTTTCTCATTTACTGCTCAGTTTATATAATTTAGTTTTTCAAGTAAAAAAAAGTTGGATAAAAAATGAGATTCTGTTCTCATCAGTGATTCTTCCAGATGAACAGACGGCCGTCAGATGTAATCTGAACAGTGTGGATTATTTCTTGACTGTGAAACTGGCAGAATTAAAATCTGGCCTCAGGTTTCACAGAAATCCTTCGTATCAGGTTGACCTTCTGGGATCGACACGTTTCTGAGAGGAGAGCGTGATAAAAACGCAGCGTTGCTCAATCTGTTTGATTATCAGTCAGGAAACGTTTGACCAGACCAGTGCTGGGGGAATGAGCCTTTAGCTTGTGGTTTATCTAATCCATATTCACACAAAAAGACAGATTATCAAACTTTAAATCTTAAATTTCAGTTTTTATTCTCAAGGCTGAGGTGAAGTTCAGGTAGGAGCTCAGACATTTAGTTCACTCTGTGAAAACATTGCTTCATTCATTCGTTTCTGCAGCTCTCTCACAATCCCACTACAGCATTTTGATTAGTTTGAGGTCCAGACTTTGACTAGGCCATTGCAACACATTCTCATTCGCAACAATTCTGCTGCAGATTTGCTGCTGTGTTTGGGTTTATTGTCCTGTTGACCCAGTTTGGGCCAAACGTTTGACTTTATGGTCCAATTAATGACCGTGGAACAAGCCCCGATCATTACTCCTCCACCTCTGTGCTCAGCAGTTGTGATTATATGATTTTATTCTCTACATAGTCTAAAAATTTACTTTTATTCCTAGACTTATGTGCAGCAACAACTGTTTCTTTAAAACACTGCTCACCTTCAACAGTTTAGAGGAAAATGTTTATTAGTAAAGTCTGAACTCCAAGAATGTCCTTGGAGAAAAGTGGCTGGATAAGAGGGGACACTTTCCCAGAAGAGCTCTGAGCAAAAACACATGAAGAGTTTCGGATTTCAAGTTTCTTTAACTTTCCTGTGGTCTAAAGAGACGAGGTTGTTTGGATCCGGCGGGTTTTCACTCTACGGTCTGATCGGGTCGCACTGACCCTGCGTGCGCTTTTACGAGGTTTATTTTCTTTGTGTGTGGTTCCAGGAACTGACGGTCTGACGGGACTAAAGGACTTCAGATTTACTCCTACAGATCATTGTGTGCTTTAAGACATTTTTAACAAGCTGTTTCTTTAACTTTATGACTTCAAACTAATATTTTTGTGACCTTTTCTTTTATATTTTTCACAAATTACAAATATATTCACTGTCAACAAGTTGCATTTTACTAGTTTTATCTTTACTTTACCCTCACAATATTATAGGATACACTTAATATTTGTGTAATAGGCTTCTTGATTGAATTCTTTGTTTTATTTCCTGTTTTAACAAGTAATTAACCATCTGCGGACTTTACAAATCCATTTTTATAAATCTATAACATTTCAGTCATCTAAACAATAAAAATGTTACTTTTATGTTCGTTTTAATGTTCTACTTGCTTCGCTTTTTGTAGATTTTGTGGGGACGTTTTAACACCTCATTCCATTTGTTGTTTATTTAACAGAAACAAATAAAAACAAAGTTTATGTTTAACATCTCTGAGGCGTTTCTCCGTCTGCTGCTGTGGGAGGTGTGAGGGAAAGTGTGAATTAGAGGAGATAAAAGATGCATTTCTGTGTTATTAATAAATCACTAATATCTTAAGTGTTGAGACAACATTCAGCACATCCTCCTCCTCATATAAACCATGAAAACTAATTTCAGTTCATGTTTTCAGGGTTTTTAGTGAGGTTTTTTTGAAGCAGTTTTACCTTCAGCGCCTGGCGTCTGCTGCTGTAGTTGTGTCTGACACTCTCCTCTGGCTCGCTCCATCTCCCAGTACAGCCAGCAGTAAGGAAACCTCCCATCAACCTGTCAGGGAGAGGAGGACATAAACATAACGGACATCAACACCAACGTTAACAAACCTGCCGTCTGTTAAATTCATGCTTCAGCTCTCTGGAAGAGAGTTCGTGTTCGTGAAACCCGTTCACCTCTGGCTGCTTTCTGCAGCTCAGGGAGGAAAGTTAAGATGAACAGGAGCTTAAAAAATCCTCAGTGAGCTCATTCTGGTTTTATTTAACACTCTGAGAAGCTGCAGAGGGAAAAACACTAAACCTTACCAAGCATTTCAGGTCTAGTTTCTAGTGCAAACATCTTAGCACAATTAAGACAAAACTATCTTAGAAATAACTCTTCAGTAAAATATAGAAGCTCGTTTTAAGTCCATAATTTCTTAATATTGATCAAGAAATTTTAGCTGTATATAAGTGAAATAATCTACCATTGGAATAAGACATTTTTCCCAATTATTTCACTTATAGCTAGTACTTTTTCATCAATATTCAGAAATTATTGACTTAAAACAAACTCCTATGTCTTATTGAAAAGTTACTTGTTACTTTTGTTGTATTTTGAGAAGTTTAGAACAAAGATTATTGGTAATGTGTTTTTGCAGTGTAATTACACATAAACCTGATGTGTTAACGCGATGAGCCTACCAATATGAAAAAAAGCATTTTTTTAGTTTAATTAATAGTTCAGATGTCACATAGTTTGTTTTTAACAGCGGCCATCTTGTCTTCCCACCCACCCTGTTTGGTCCGTTATAAACACACTTCAGTCTGTCTAGAAAGACCAAAATAGTGAACAGTGGTTCACCTACAAGCCTCGGTCTCTGTCCGGTTGAGGTGAACTCTGGTGCGGTTTGACTGGATATGTAACCAAACGGACCGCAGACTGCTCCAAAAGCAGGAAGTGGACTAAATCGCAGGACATTCTGGAAAATACAAGCGAAACAACCGCGCTAGCCTAGGGCCACAAGGAGAAATAGCTACTTTTTTTTTTAGCTAGAAATAACAACAGAAATCCTACAACCGCTAAAATCTGAAAGCTACTCCATTTTTGTTTACATTTTAAGAACAAGGAAGCTACGCTTAGTTTCTTCGTTGTGGGTTTTCGTGTTGTTTCCTTGTTGGTGCAGCGCCCCCACAGGCGAGGAGGGGAACAGGTTTTCCAAAAGGTTTAGTTCATCTAACACAGTGCAGCGGGAAAGAGATCCACAGCAGCTGAAAATGTAGCACATGTTGCATATTTGCTGACAAATTAAACCAAGTCTTTAGTAAAAGTCTAATATGGAACTACTTTAGATAAAAATACCTTCAGTTGGATAAAAAAAACTGGATTGGACAGTCTTGAATTTTTGCATGCTTTGAAGAATCCATTCTCCAGATGCTTTTTTCATCGTGTTGCCACATGTTGCTGCCTAACCTCACCGTTTTTCAGGCTGCAGATAAATGGCTGCCACCTCCGTGTTTAACCTGTGTGTGTCCTGGTACGACTGAAGGTAACCAAGGATACGCTCTCAAACACGGCGTACACAAACGGCAGAGCTTACAGTATGGATGAAGGGAAAAACTCTCCAACAGAGCGAGTTCACACACCAAACCTGACTCCATTGATGTAGTGAGTGTGTGTAAGTGTGCTGGGAGGTCTGTTTACACTGAGGTACTGCCAACATGTCAGTGCTGTCGGCTCGCTCAGAACGCACATTTTTCTTCTGCTTTCCTCACTTCCTGCTGGGACTGTTATCACTTTGAACCAACCTGCCAACTTCACGTGTTAAAAAATAGTTTTTCTATCTGCGTTTTCCATGTTTTGCAGCTCATATTCCTGCCGCACTGCAAAAACACAAAATCTTAACACATATTCTAGTGTAAATGTTAGTTCACTTGAAATGAGGCAAAACTAACTTACAAATATTTTGTGGAAACCCAGAAAATTTCCCAAAGTCAATTTTTTTTTACATTTGAAACTCAGAAATGTAATAGTTTTTATTGTTTTCAATAAAAATTGTAAAATTAATCTAAATTTTTTTGAATTTTTTTATAGCAATTTTTTATTTTTATTTTCAGGCTCAGAAAATTAAATGTGCTTTCTTAAAAATGTATGAGATTAGTGTCAAAATTTCTGGATTTTTCTAGCAAATCTTTTGTATTCAAGCTGAAAAAATACACACATTTTTTCTAGAACATTTCTGAGATTAATGTAAAAATTTCTGAGTTTTTTGGCAGAAATGAACTCTTCCTTTCTTTGTTTCGTATCTGCAATGACCCTAATGCACAGTCGTAGTTTTGAGGTAGTTTTCCTCAAACGTAAGCATCAACATTTTCCACATTGCCTTCTGTGTCCTTCTTTACATGACGACGAATATTTAAATGATTCTGCAGGTAAATATGCTGCACATTTTTAAGGGATTTAAAGCTGTGATGTTGGAGAATAACAACAATTTTATTTTAATGAACATTAACAAGGGCTGCACAGTGGCGCAGTTGGTAGAGCTGTTGCCTTGCAGCAAGAAGGTTCTGGGTTCGCTTCCCGGCTCCGGTCTTTCTGCATGGAGTTTGCATGTTCTCCCTGTGCATGGTGGGTTTTCTCCGGGTACTCCGGTTTCCTCCCACAGTCCAAAAACATGACTGTCAGGTTAATTGATCTGTCTAAATTGTCCCTTGGTGTGAGTGTGTGTGTGCATGGTTGTTTGTCCTGTGTGTCTCTGTGTTGCCCTGTGACAGACTGGCGACCTGTCCAGGTGACCCCGCCTCTCGCCCAGAACATCAGCTGGAGAGGAACCAGCACCTCCTGACCCCACTAAGGGACAAGGGTGTAAGAAAATGGATGGATGGATGAACATTAACAATACAAGCCTACATTTTCTACATTCCTACATTTTTTTATCTGTAAACTGTAAAGCAACTTTATCTATCTCTCCTGAGGAGTTTAATGTTTTTGGATCAATAATAAAGAGAAAAAATGAAGACATTTCCAGTCTGCAGACTCTTCTTCTGCAGAAAGACGAATCAGAAGGAAACATGAGCGATCTGACTGTAACTCTCATCAGACATCGATTCTATTTCTAAGACGTTTAAACTTCTCAGATTTCAGATTTCATCGCTGCACAGAGACGACGCATCAGCAGCAATAAAATTATTAGATTCGATTGGCAAAGTGATGCTGTGAGGTTTCTAAAAGCTTTATAAGCTAATGCACTAAACATGACCGAAATACCTCCTCACACTGCAAAAACACAAAATATTACCAAGAATTTTTATTTAGTTTCTACTGCAAATATATTTTTACACTTGAAACAGGACAAAACTAGCAAGTCAGTTTTCAGCAAGAAATGGGAGTTTGTTTTAAGTCAATAATTCTTCATTTTCATGAATAAAAACTAGTTATGCTGGCAGATTATTTAACTAAATACAAAACATTTTCCCAGGTCATAAGTGGAATAATCTGTTGGTGGAACTAGTGCTTTTATTATTATCAATATTAAGGAAACAAGACAAAAATATTTGGTAAGAATTTGTGTTTTTGAGGTGTAAATCTTGACCTGTCACACAATCGGTGTCATGAGTGGATTTCTGGACGCCTGACATTCACCTTGGATGCGTCTACTGAAGCAAAAAGCCACTTAGAAAGTCAACTGTTCCATCCAAACCCTGGAAGGAACAAATCAGGTTTTTAGTTTCCAGATTTGAGCCAAAAGAAAATCTTAAAATGTTCCTCCGGCAGACAGAAAGTGAATCTGCTCATATTTTTTTAGAAAAATGCAGCAGAAGTGTCCAAAAAAAAAAGTGCCGGTTGATCATTAATGTGTTTCCTTGACTGGCAGCGTTTCACAAAGAGGAAGAAGATTCACAACTTACACCGAAAATGTGGAGAAATCCCAAATAAACCATGTCTCACTGCAAAAACACAATATTACCAAGTAACTTTGTTCTAGTTTTTAGTGCAAATATCTTAATACACTAGAAATAAGACGAAACAAACTTAAAGTAACTTTTCAGGAAGATATGAGCTTGTCAATAATCAATCAGTCAATAATATTAATGGAAATACTTGTACCATTAGCAGATTACTAAAAAAAAAAATTCTGCCAGTGGAAGTAAAACGTTTAATCAATACTAAGGAGTTATTGACCTAAAACAAGATCGTCTCTTATTTCAAGTGTTAAGATTTAGAGGTTTTCTGATGTATTTATGAAAGAAAATGAAAAAAGTTGTAGAAACTGACGGAACAAATAAGTTTCAGTTGTATTTACAAACAGACGTCATGCAGCATCAGACGTGCCGGCTGAGTTTGGACTGACCGTGTGGATGAGGGAGCCGCCGAGCAGCAGCAGAGCGAGGCGCTGCGGAAAGAACATGGTCGCATCTCATACACCTGCACTTCACCTGGCTGCTGTCATCCTGAGCGGGAACACGTCCGAACCGAACCGAACCGAACCGAAGCGCAGGCTGACAGGTGAGGAAAAGCCGCTCCTGAATCCCGGTCCTCACCTTTACGCGCGGTTTGGTCCAGGTCGCTCTTCTGTTCACCAGCGTCTCAGACCGAACCGAACCGAACCGAGCCGAGACGGGAGAGTTTATTAAATCGCAGAAAAGTTCAGCTGAATGTGCATAAAGTCCCGAAGAGGCGGAACTCTGTGGTTCTGCTGGTTCCGGTTCACCTTCTGCATTTAAAGCGCGTCACCGACAAATGGCCCTCGCTGGGCCCGGGGACCAGAGCGGACCCAGATGTCAGAGCAGTGAAGTCCGACAGCGCCCTCATGTGGCGCCTTCTGCTAACAGCAATGTTGTTTTAAATCAAATAAATACAGAAAATAAAAGCAAAGTACAATTTTATTTAGAATATCAGTTAATTAAGAAACAATATGGTCAAAAAGGAAGAAAAATAAATAAATACATTAAAAAGTACAACAAATAATCAGCAAAAGATGATTTAGTAAAAAAAAAAAAGAATGTTTGTTAATAAGCTGCCAGTGGAACTAGAACTTTTAAGAATCTGTATTAAGTAATTATTGACTTAAATTAATCCCCTTTATCTGGTTGAAAAGTTACTTTTAAGTTAGTTTTGTCTTATTTCCGGTGCACTGAGATGTTTGCAGTAGAAACTGAGATTGAGTGTTTTTGCAGTGCTCAGTACTTCACCTCTCACCATGTTCCGATACAGGAACATAATATTTACTCTTTTAGGGAAAATTCCACTTCTCAATAGAAATTTCACCTTTCACGGAGGACATAATGCATCTGCATTAATCCGTTTGCATTTGAACCATTCTGATTGTGGATGCAAACTGATTTTAACGAGAACACAATATTCTAAAATGGCCTAGTTAAAGCCCAAACCTAATTCCACCTGAGAATCTATGCCAAGACTTTTAATACCGATTGTCCCAGACTCCAATCAGATTGAGTTCCAGCTGCTTTGGAACGAAGAATTGGTACAAATTTGAGTTTCTAGATGTTAAAAAGCTGCTAGAACCGATTTTGTCAGAACAAAATCTTTCTACAAAGTTCTGCAAGCAAATGTTGTCATGTGTACAACCTTTGAACTCTGCTGTTGCAAAACCCAATCAGTGAGTTATTTTCAGACAGAAATAAACTTTATCATTCGTGTTTTTATCCCTCCGGATACAAAAATAACTTCAGGAAATTTTTGACTACACAGAGAGGACAGCAAATCTAAAACATGTTTTATGCTTCAGGCCTCCATCTGGGTCAGTTTTAATGGTGTTTATCTGGCCCAGACTGTTTTGTGATCACATTTTAACAAGTTTGTATCTATAAACTTTTCTCTTTCATGTGCAAAGTCAAACAATTTACAGCAGGAGGGAAAGAGTGGTATTTGAGCTAAAAGTCTATTCGCAGTAGCAAACAACTGTCCTCGAGCAAAAAGAAAACAGTGAAAATGAACATGGAAAGTTACTACAAAAAGAAAAAAAAACTTGAAATAATTACATTTTTTAGTGATATTTTACCCAACCATGCTACTTTTAAAGTATTTTTTCAAATACTGTCAAGTAGAAACATTTATTTTAGTATCAATTATGCTATGTAGCAAAAATTCTGCTTAGCATACTTAAAATATGTCTAAAAATTAATTTAATTAGGATGCTAATTGAATAACTGAACTCAGCTAATTAACTTCTGTTCTTGACATGTCAGTAGAATAATTTAGCTATGCAGCACAATAAAACCCCTAACTTTGCCACATTCTTAAAATACCCAAACTTTAATACTTTGCATAATTTAAAATGTTATAATTTTATAACACTCATTGAGATACTTCGCATAATTAGAATGACAGGGAGCAAGTAACCTTTATTAAAATGCTAACTCTCCCATTTTGCCTGGTAGAAATAGTTACTATACTTTGAAAGCCAACATTGCTAATCAGCATAAACTGAATACTTTGGCAAGTCAAATAATTAAAATGCCAAGGTTTTAATTAGAATGCTGACTCTGCTTCTCAGCCTAACTGGCTCAGGCTACTCTGAATAACATAAAATTATGCTAACTTTGCTAGTTAGCATATGCAGCTCAACATAAATTATGCTAACTCCACCACTCAGCCTGATAAAAATGGTTAATATGATTCTTGACATAATTTGAAAGCCATCTATATAGTTTAACATAACTGTATGTTAAACTGTATATAAACTGTAATCATTTGTCACTTCAAATAATTAAAATATTAACTTCTTAGTTAAAATGCTAACTGCCACCTAGCCTAATACAAATAGTCAATTAAATTCACTGCCACTGTTAAAAAGAATACTTAACTTCTATATTAGAATGCTGGAAGGGTACAACATAGTAGGTAGAATAATACGCAGCACAATAAATAAATCTGCATATTTAACTTGTTAATTTGACCCAGAAACAGGCACGTGCAGGGGGGGTGCTGGGGGGGCTTGAGCACCTGCCCCTTTTGCTCCTTGCCCCCAAGCGCCCTTTTGGTCAAATTTTTTTTTTTTTATTTTGGTATTATTATTTCCTAAGCCCTCTTCTGACACATAACATGTACTAAAATTGTTTTTGTTTTTTTGTACAACATAATAACCTGCAGAAAGAAATTACTAATAAAATATCTTACATAGGCATAGTGTTATGCTCTATATAGAGATGTTCATTAGCTTTGATTGTATATCTCAGAATTTTGTAATTTATCATAGTTTATTAAACTCTGAAAGCTGAGAGGCTTTGTTAATATTCTGTCCTATAATGCGGTTATATGGGCCCTTTGTTTTGTTGTTGAGCACCTGCCCCTTTAGCGGTCTCTGCACGGCCCTGCCCAGAAATGTACCGCATGTAGGATGTAAAAATGGTTATGATGCTACTAACATAATTATGACTTTTTACCGATTTCGATTCAAATTTGAGATATAAATAAACCCATTTCCTCAGATTTACCTCAACTTTAACTCACCATGATTCTGGTATCATTGTCCGGTTTCCTACTTATTTTTTTTTACATGTTTCAGTTTTAGCTGATGATTCATTAATACATCGTGGATATTGAAAAGAATCACACATGATCGTCTCTGCTGCAGCGGACGAGACAAAGCGGCCCAGCCGGTTTTAGCCAATCAAAGCACTTTATTGCACTGTATAGTGTGACAGGGAGCCGGCAGCAGGCTCTTATAAAAGTGTCATTTCCTCTTTTTATCATGTGTACAAAACAAGTCACACACACACTTTTACCGTACAAAATCAACACTATTTACATACAACACACACACACGCGTGCAGTCTCTCTCCCATTCAGCCCTGAACACAGACGGTCCTCCTGGTTTCCGACGGGACGCCATCGCGACGCTGCTACCAACAATCCAAACAAACCTCTGATATGCATAATTTTTTTCTCCCGATGATGTGAAACAAAATGCGATGAGATGTCACGTTTTTCACCCGCAGGCGTGTAAACTAAATTTATCCAGACATTGAGACTCAGAGTAAAACGCTTTACACCAGCAGGATCCCCAGGAATCTTGCCATAAACTGATATTTATTTAAACTCTTCATAGATTTATTTATTTTTAATCATCTGTTAACTCTTCTATAACCTCAGGAAATGTTTGAGTCAGTGCACACCAGGCGGTAGCTCCGAGGTTGTTCTGTACTGAGGATTCCTGCTCAAAATGCACAAAAAACAATCATTTATGATTTAAAGTCAAACTTTAAGGTTTGCAAGAAATATTTTGACATCTACAAAACATTTTCTATGTGACAAAAACAAAAAAAAAACATTTTTAGATATGTTACTGAGCTATTTTTTTTAAATTCATATTTATATGGTTTAAATAAAAAAAATCCTGCAACTCAGTTATTTCACAATGGGATTTTTTAAACAGATAAAAGTTATTTTTATTCCAAAACTGTGATGTTATAGTTTTCCAGGCTGATCAGAGTAAAAAATAAACATAAATCTTTTGCATCCAGCAGCTCGTTTCACGTCTTAAAGGTCCTGTCTGTGGAATGCAGTGCCATCTAGTGGCCCAGGTTGCAAACTGCAGCCAGCATTTAAACAGCAGCTGTTCTTTTTGTCCTTTTAAAGCCACCGTAGCAGCATTTCTGAAGGGTTTCACTCTAAGAAAAGTGTAATAAATGCAGGAAAGTAATAAAAACATTTAGGTATAGAAATGATTGTAAATGTTGTGATGTGTTCAGATTAAAACCAGGAATCCACAGAACCAGTAGAGAACGACCTTTGGATGATTATTGCTACAACGGGAGCTTTTTTTATGTAAACTTCATCTTCCTCTTCACCCCCACAGCTTCCAGATGTTTCTGCCAGGACAGAATTTAACTTCCAACCTGGAAGTTAAACGTTTTAATGGAAACCTTTGATTTAATAATTTAATTCATTTAAATAATCTGAAGAAACCCCCTCAACACGATAAAATGTTCATTTAAATAGTCATTTAGTTAATTTTTGTTCACATGTAAAAACCTCTGCAGTAACATCTGGATGCTGAAGATGTATTCTCTCTAAAACTTTATTTAAATAATGATAACTTTATTTAAGTCATATTCACACAGTGCACTTTGCTCAGCGAGTCGCTTTTGGTGCTTCAGGACTGAATTTCTGAGTTTGCTCACATACAGAAATGTTTTTATTGTTCCTGTTGAAATTTGCAGCATTATTTTTGGTTCAAACCGACGGCTTCAAGACTCTTTTCCTTCTTTTTTTGAGATAAAAACAAACGTTTAGCCCCAAACAGAAGAAAGCTGCAGCCGATTCACACAGTTGTAGTTTTTTCTTTGATCGTTTTTGAATAAAATCTGCGTTTAAAAGCACAGAAAATGTTCCTGTCGCACATCGACACAGACAGGTGAACACACACACACACACACACACTCGCACACACACGCGCACACACACGCGCACAAACACACACACACACACTCAGGGTGCGGGTGGAGAGAGCTGCATTAGGGGCTACTACACCTTTCTGTGTTTTAGTTCCTCTCCATATAGATTATTATGTTTATGTACAGTATTTATAGTTTTTACAATAATCTGACGCCCCCTAGTGGTGGAACTGAGACAGAAACCACAGATTTGAACACAGTGCTCCTCTAAGGCTTCCTGTTGGCCGCGGGGTCGAGCGAGGGGTTAAAAACGACCGATCGGCCGCAATCCGATCAATCGATCGCAAAAACAAACGACTGCAGAACACATCAAATCAACGCTCAAAAATACAGTACATCTGGATTTCTGGGAAATTAATGAACAACGACGGCGATATGAGCAACACACACGCACGCACGCACGCACGCACGCACGCACACACACACACACACACACACACACACACACACACACACACACACACACACACACACACACACACACAGCCAGGCTACATGTTGTAGGCCACGTAGATGGGGTCCAGCTGGTCTTGTAGGAAGCCGTCGCGGAGGTGCATGCGCTGCTTTTCGCCGCGGGAGTTGATGGGGATTACGCCGACGTCCGTCACCACGACGACGCCCACGATCAGGTAGTGCTCCTCCAGCACGGCCTTGGTCACCATAGGAACCAGGTCCAGGGCCTCCTGCTCAGAGCCCTCCAGCTCCACCACCACCACCAGCAGGTTGGTCCAGGTGAAAACGGCGCTGGTGGAGACACACAGCTTTAAGAAAAAACAACTTCCTGTTTGCAGAGACGGGTTAGAAGACAATCTATTCCTACGATTAATCGATTAATCGATACAGAAACTGGGATAATCTTAAGATTTTTCATTCAATCACTTAGATTTTTCTGTACCATAACAAAATAGATTGAAAAATGCTAAATTCAATCCCTTTTTTGGAATAAAATTAATATTTTATTTCCTAAAATGCTAACAGGTGAATTTTAATCAGTGAATAAACACAGAAAGGTGTTTTTATCTTAACTGCAAAATGAAAATATGTTTTGTACAATTTTGGTCTAATTGTTGCTGCAAATATGTTTTTCTTTTCCAGCAAATTGACTTTTTTGAGTCTGTATGCTCCAGTTAACGATTCATTGATTACAGAATTATTTACCACTATTTTAATAATCGATTAATCAGATTAATCGTTCCACTTTAAGGTTTCCTGGTGGCTCTTCTACATGTTAGTTATGTGATATAGGAAGTGTCTGGTTCAGGTTTTTCCACCGACGGCTCCAGATTTGTGATTTCATTTTCATTTCAATATTAAAATACATTACAAATGCAAATAAATAATTTTATATATTTTTGCTACAATTTTAACTTCATTTCTACTCTGAATGTTATTCTTTCAGCAAATGACCTTTTTTGAACTCTGAATAAACCGGTTAATGATTAATCAATTACTAAATTAGTTGACAATTATTTCAATTGAATCGATTATCACGATTAATCCATCCATCATTAATCACATATAAGAATTTGACACCAGCTATCAGCTGTCATCATATTGTGTAACTTGTTTAAAGCCATTCTTTATCATTCCAGAGAACAAACCATGAAAACAAACGTTTCTCATCATTAATGCCAGCAGCTTTGTACTTCAGACGCTCTCTGACCTGAATGTGTCTCCATGGTGCAGGTGGACCTACCACTCCATGATGCTCTTGTGTGCGCGGATGACGGACGTCTCGATGTCGATGGGGTGGTACCTCATCCCCCGCAGCTCCATGGCCTCCTCCAGCGCCCCGACCACGAACAGAGCGTCGTGCCTCTCTGCTCACAAACCCCACAAACACACCGTCAGGCCTGCTGCCGGTGCGTCACACCGGAGACGGACGCGTCCTCACCTCCGTTGGCGTCTGTGAGCTCGGTGCGGCGCAGGAAGCCCAGGTATCCGGTTCTGGCCCAGACCGTCTGGGTGTCTCCGAAGCTGAGTCTGGAGCTGAAATGGTCCGACTGCAGCACTTCCTCGCCGTAGCCGCTGTAGTAGCCGCTGCCGTTGTGAGCGCTGTGGACCCAGATCTGCAGCAGGAGAGAAAAAACACATCAGACTGACCCGACACAGAAGAATGGCTGAAACGATTAACCGTGAATCAATTAGTGAAATAATCGTTGAGTAATTTAGTAACTGATTAATCGCTAACTGCAGTACGATTCAGATTTACTGCAAAAAACAGCAAATTCAGAGCAATAATGAAGCTAAAACTCTACAAAAAATATATGAACATCACATTTAAGATTAAAAAAACCTGTTTGTAAATATGTTCTGCCTTGAACTCAAGAGTTTTAGCTTCACCGGGTTCAAATTATGTACAAAATGGTCATGTTGATTTTCTGAGTATTTTTTTTAGCTACCAATGATTAGTAATGCAATAATGCAGTTATTGCATTTTAGTCAGTAAAATGTTTATTTTTTGAAAAAGGAATTAAAATATTTGCTTTTTTAAAAAGCTTATGTGGTTAAGTGAAAAATCTGTACAATGTGTCATATTTTTTGTTAGAATAATTGATCAACCATCAGAATAATCGATCACTAGAGTAACAGTGGGAGCTGCAGACCTCTCCCAGGTGTGAGTCTCCCAGCGGCCCTTTGGTCTCCGGGTTGGCGATGATGATACGAACTCCTGGCAGAATCTGGGAAAATAAAAGCATCACTTAACCTCGCCTTCCTTTTTTACAGTGCATTAAGAGCCCAGATTACTGTCTGTTAATATTCCAGCTTCTCTTTGAACATTTTCACCAGTGAACTGAAGATCCTGATAAAATGGATCCAAACTGTTTCTCCAGTTTTTTACTGAATGTGGGCGCAGAGCGAGTTTCCTTCCAGCTGATGAGTTCTTCCTGCTTTCTGTGCGATTCTTTTCTCCCCCGGATGAGCGGACAGAAAGGGAGGCTGACGGTTTCCTGCTGGACTCAGACCTGCAGTCTGTTGTGACTCACTGGATGTGGGAGGACGTGCAGAGAAAAGCAGCAGAAATAGTCCCAGAGCCGGCTGCCACTCCTCGGCTCTGAGCTGTCAGCTCTCATCTTTGCCTCTGATTTCTGTCACAAGTGACCAACTTTTCTCAAAACTTCATTTAGATCTTAAGTCACGACTCGTCTCCCTCCTGGAAATGAGGATTTATGGTCTCTCACCTTCCCAGACTCCATCAGCGGCAGGCTGTGGGGCGAGCCTCTCTCCACCAGCCGAACCCTGAACAAAGAAACGTTTCAGGGTTAAAACCGTTCCTGCAGCAGAGGAGGATGATGGGTAGCAGCAGCCGGACCTGTCATGGCGCAGCGCTCTCATGTCCACGTACACGGTGGTGGGGTCGGGTCCTGAGGTCCCCTGCAGCCAATCACAGGGCAGAAACAGTCTGGCTCACTAACAAACACTTTCACACTGAGTTTTAATTTAATTTTAAAAAATGGATAAATGGTGCAACAGCGCTTTTAGAGATGTGCATTAAAACTGATATGAGCGCATTTATGTTTGTGACCAAAGAATAATAAAGAGGTAGAATTAAATAAATGTTCACGTTTTCATACTCCTTTTCAAACAGAAAAGCAGGAATAAAGAAATTATTTTGTTGCATGCACCAGTTTTCTCTCTGTCCTACTGATTGCTTGTTCTTTTGTTTTTTAAAACCGGTTTGAAATAAATAAAATAACATAAAGAATAATATGCAGTAGTGCGTTTAAATCTCTGTCTGCTTTTCATAAAGCTTATTTAATTTAATTCACATGTACTTTAGTGATTCCAAAGGGGAATTAAATGGTGTAACTCAAATCAAACAATATTTTTAAAAGTGATGTTTTAGAGGCTGATGATTGTAGCAGTCCGTTTTACAGCCAATCTAAAGATGCCTCTGACTGAAGAGTAATGAGTTACTCAACTAGCCAATCACAAACAGGCATTTTTCAGCCAATCAGAGGGTATTAATTGCAAACATTGCATTCTTTGCCGTGCAAATGGCATGTTGTTGAAGCTTCATAGGCGTGTCATAGGCGTGTCATAGGCGTGTTATCGGCGTGTTCCTCATGTGTTCCTGGCATGTTGTACCTGCAGACAGATGGCCAGGTTGACCCTGCAGCCAAATGCTGTGCTGACGGAGCGAGGATGGAGGCCCAGGTCCTTGAAGAGTTTGGAGAAGGAGTGTGTGAGCGCCATCCTGGGCCTCTCCTCTGCCACCACCACGCAGGCCCGGACCCGGGACAGGTCCAGACCTCGGGCCTGGATCGGAGACAAGCAGAACGCAAACAGAAGCTTTTTATAAAACGGGAATGGATCGGTTATTTCTGTCTTTGCTTTCACTCAAATCAAACCAAACCCTGTGGAGGGAAAAAAGTCTCCCAGGAGACTCATCTGCTCTTCAGCGAGGAAAGTGTTTCAAGAAGACACAGCCAGAAATAAACGCCGTTTCTCCTCCGCTCTGCGTCTCCATGGAGACTTAAAGACAGATAATCACTAAAATTAACTTCCATCAGTGACCAATCACTGCGACGCCTCCGGCTGAGCAGATGGAGACGGAGTTTATTAAACCGAGCTGGAGGACAAGCGTCTCCTGCAGAGGACCGCGATGGAGCCGCTTAGCCTCACAGGCAGGCTGACAGGACATGTCCAGCTGCACCGAGACACATCCTGCTGGGTTCGAGGATCCGGACCAGAGACAAACCTGTCCAGACTCATCAATCATACTACAGAGGACCAGAACCGTTGGGTCTCTGTGAGGAATTCATCTGAATCTGAACTGCCTCAAAGGTTTTAAATCATAACATTTTTACTGATTTCCACTGATGCTGGTTTGTGATTTCAGATGAACGACTCCACTCCAGAGAGAACCACGGAAACGGGCCGGTTCAGGGTTCTGCATCATCCTGACCTTCAGTGCTTCGGTCTGCAGGCCGAGTCCTTTGGTGCAGAGCTCCATGACGCTGTAGGAGCAGAAGGTGTCTCGCACCCGCAGCTGGCTGACGGCCAGCAGCCACAGAGCCGGGTTGGTCTCCAGCTCCACCGGCGGGATCAGGATGGACTGGTGGCCCGAGTAAACGCTGCGGACGACACGCAGAGCTCACATCCAGGAACCCAGCTCCCATCACGGGGAATCGAGTTTTTAACGACGACGAAGCACCGACCTGCAGAGACACCAGAGGACGAAGCCGAGGCCGCAGTACGGGTCCAGGCAGATGGCCACCTCTCTGGACGGGTACAGCTCACACTGCAGCTTCACCGAGCGGCAGAAGGCTCCAACTGCATTATGGGACATCTGGAGCGGACGAATAGAGACATGAATGTCAAAACTAAAGGGTGAAATTTACTTTTACAACAACTTTAAACGTGGAACGAGTTTGGACTAATTTGTTTTCAGCTCGGAGTAGAGATGGCAAAACTGGCCAATTTAAACTACTGACAGATCACAAAATTAATAAAATAAAAATACTAAATTTTGTTTATTGTGCTCAACAAACAATAAGATTTTAATTAAATCTGTAAAGGTCCAAAATATAAATTGACAGACAACAGAAATTGTCTGTTATTAAAAGAGAAACAGACGACTTCCAATTTGATCAAAATCTTCAATAACAGCTGAACTCTGACCCCAAATCCAGAAGGATAAGGAAGCTCAAACCAAATCTTCCCTCCACCATATTGAATAAGGATCGTATCCCCTACTCCAACATGTCTGACCAAACGGCCAGACTGAGAGTTAAAGAGGAGCAGCAAACGCAAAGGAGGTGGATTATCAGAGCAACTGATGGTGCCATTTATTTATTGAGCTGTTGGCATATTATAATAGCAACAGTCTTCAGTCAGAGGCTTCTTTATATTCGTCGTGAGACTGACTGCTACAGGAGATCCTTCCTGCCCACAGCATCACCGTCCACGACTCTTTCAACCTACTTGGATGATTTACAATATTTAATTTAAGTATTTCTGAATTTAATCCAAAATAATAACTTATTTTGGATTTTTTTCCCACTCACTCAATGAAAATGTTATTAAATTAAAATATTCAATGTGATACTCTGCTACCGCAATAAAAGGAGAATTTATTTTAAGGTTTTTTAAGCCTTTTATTTTTCCCGATAATAATCTGTTTTCTTCTAGGTTATTTTAGTGAGACGTTGAAGTAAAAATCTGGAATAATTTAAATATTTATCCTTAGTTTGAGAGTCCAAAGTTTTCAGTCTACAGTAAAATAAAAACCCCTTTATGTTCTGTTATTTTTAGATCCTTGTTACAGTCGTTGAACTACGTCTCCCTGCCGTGAGGAAGAGGATCAGGAGGAAGAGGAGGCCCGGTTCTGCTGCGGACTGACTGACCTGGACTCCGGCCAGCATGCCGGTGGTGGATACGCTGAAGTCCAGATAGGCCAGGCCGTCGGGGTTGGTGGGCTTATAGAAAGCTGGAGGCTTCTTCTTTGGCAGGTCGTCTGCAGAGCAAACAGAATCAAACAGGATCATCCGGTTCTGTTCGGAAAGCCCGACTGAACTCTAGGTGACCCCAGAGCTGCTGAGGGAGCCGTGCCGCAGCTGATGCTCCACTAACAACCGACCTGCACCTGAGACTGGTTATTAACTCTGAGGTCGTTTCTGATCCAGAACTGTAACAACCTCCATGACAAACACACAGGAAAAAAGAAAGTACACCTTCTACAGGTGTACATACTTACTTCTTATAAGACATTTCTCACATATTTTAATTGAAATAATCTGCCAGTGGAACCAGTATTTTTATATTATTATTTTCTTACAACAAGCCAGAATATTTTCCTGAAAATTTTTTTGAAACTTAGTTTTGTAGATGAACCCCCTGCAGTTGCCTGTTTTGTCCAGTAGGGGGATAATCAGCAGAAACAGCAGCTACAGTTCAGACTCTGATTTTACTTTCAGCAAAACGTTTTCAGGGGTTTCTACATGTTTCTACATCAGAAATAGAGTTACATTTTCAAGATTTAAATTCCTTTCTAGTAAAATCCAAAAGTTAAATTTCTGTAATATATTTTTGATAGAAAAAACCCAGGATGATAGGAAGGATGTACTTTTCTTTCTCTGGACGTTTGACTATTAAAATGTTTCTGCACTGATGAAAACAGCAGATGTTTGTTTGTACCGGTGTCCAGAACCGGAGGCCAGTTCCTGATGTCCACGGTGGCTGTGGCCTCCTTGGAGCGCAGCAGCTTGCAGATGACGGCCGTCGTCATGACGCAGGCCGAGTGGCTGACCTGCAGACAGGAGGGAGACGTGTTGGTTTGTGTTTTCAGCAGCAGAGCGCGCTCTGATGGAAGCAGCTGCGAACCTCGACGATCATCTTGACGGTGGGCAGCGTGGTGGAGATGTTCTGGGGGTGAGGCGGCCGCACCGTGATGGGAACGCAGCCGGCGTACAGGCAGCCGTAGAACGCCGCGATCAGGTCGATGCCTGCAGGAGGAGCAGAGATGAGGAACCTGAAGAAATGAGGCTAGAGCTGGGCTGCAGCTAGCAAATATTCTGCTATTCACCAAGTCATTTATCGATTATTCAGATGATTTACCGATTAATCAGATACATTTTGAAAAAATAAATATTTGAGTCTTTTTTATGTAATATTAAGAAAAACATTTAAAGGTGCAAATAAATTAAATTCATTAAAAAAATAAAAAATAAACATCGTATTGTGTGAAATGCAAAAACAGCATTTCTTTAGTATGTGTGAGCTGCTAAAAAATACATCAATAAATATTCAGTCTTTCTGCTTAAAACCAGCACAGTGCAGGGATGATGTGGTGATTATTTATCATTATTTGGTTAATAATTGGATTAAAAACCTGATTAATAGGAGATTTTTTTTTTTTACAGAATGTGAACCGGGTGAAGCTAAAAATTAAACTTGTGTAGTTTTGGGTGGAGCATATTTATGGATGAAGAAGGTTTTTTTTCCATCTTAAATTCAAAATGTATATTTTTTGTACAGTTTTGGCTTAATTGCTGCACAGACTGTGTTGTTATTTTAGCAGCTGACATTTTTTGCATCCGATACACCATTTAATCGATTAGTAGATTAGCTGTTGATTAGTAATTGATTAATCTGTATTAATCTGATTAATGGTTTCAGCCGTAGCTGGATCAGGCCATCATGTCTGACCTGGTGGGTAAACCAGAGCCACATGGTCTCCCTCCTGCAGGCCTCCTCTCTCCATCAGCAGAGCTGCTACTCGCTCCGCCCGCTTGTGCAGCTGCAGGCAGGTGAGGGAGCTCGACACCGCCCCCTGGGGGATAAAAGATGAGAAAACCGGACTGAATATCCACCGTAGCGCCATCTGTGGTTGGATGTGTTGATCTGAGGGTAGAGGCGTTTACCCGGGAGCTGAGCAGGGTGTAGAGGACGTGGTCCGGGGTGGTCTGGGCTCGCCACTGCAGGATTTCTGACAGGAACAGAAACTGGAAACAAAGACCAACATCAGAGGACTTCAACACGACCAAATCTGAAGTTCTTCAACACTTCCTGCTCAAACTGCAGCAGAGATGCAGAACTGGGCTTTTCTGTCTAATTATTGGAGCATCAGCGTTTAACAGGAGCCATAAAGCGCCGGAGCAGGACAGCAGGACGTCTTTAAACACATCTCAGCCTCAAATGGAGCCTGAGTCACCAGAGCTGCTGACTCTCTAATCAATTCATCGGGGTGTTGAATTTGATGGACTGTTAGTTGTTCTGTTTCATCTGATTCAGTCAGAGACAGAAGGAAAACGGTTCTGACTTTTCTCAGAAAGGCAGAAACAAAACCACCGCAGCAGAACGTTTAGCATCTGATCTGCAGAAATCTGAATCACACGTTTGGTTGTTATATTGTTTTCATCAATCAGTTCAGAATCAGCAAAAACACATCATTTTTCACCAAACAACAAGATCTTTAGTTCTATGTTAGATTTGTAAGTACAAATAATGCAACTCTTGAATCTGGAGCATTTTGCAGTGTTGGGTCAGATGCTTCTGTAACTTTGTCCTTGAGTTATTTCACTGTAAGCACTTTCAGTTGACCCAGAACGTAAACTAAATCTTCTGCTGATGTTTCTTCAATACAGATGGATTTTGGCTGAAATGTGATTTTTATTTATCGAGGAACCAGCAAAAAGTTTTTCTTCAGTATTTGCTGGAATTGAAACAAAGTTTTCCTGAATGAATCTGGATGTTTCTGGATCTTCTCACCTGGTCGTTGTCGTCGGTCTGCCCCAGGTCTCTGCCGCTGGCCTGAGCTATCCTCTTCCCCGACACCAGGTTCCCCACCATCACGGAGGCGGGTCCGATCTCTGCGGCACACGGACAAAACCCGGATCACAACCTGGATCGGCTCCGGCTTTTCTGAAGCGACCTTACCGGAAACAGGCGAGTCTCACCTGGCTGCTTCTGCCGCGGTTTGGGCAAGTTGGTGACGCAGGTGTGGGGGCACATCAGGACGTTGCAGGGGTGCAGCCCCCCCTCCAGGTACAGCTGCTTGATCTCCGACAGGTGGATGCCGCCCAGCGGGGTCTTGGGCAGGGTGTTGGCCGGGACCAGAGCCAGACAGAACACGCCGACGCCATGGATGCTGTCGATGGCCTGAAGGGGAGCAGATCCAACAAAAATCTGTCATTTCAATTAATTTCCTACCAATAAAGGTTATTACCGCCAGTTCTGAGGAGCAATGAATAAAAGATGAGTATGCCTAACTGTTGCTATGGCAGCGCGACAAAAAACTGATCCGATACTGACAGAATCTGAGGTTCTGTAAGGTTCGTGCATGCCACACTGTTTCCAGTTTCAAGTGCAAATGCCAAGATATCAGAGCTTTTTATATTAAGTCAATAATTTCTCAATATTGATAAAAAGCTACTAATTACTTGACTAATCATTTTTCCTGTTAAGTGAAATAATCTGGTACTTTTTGTATCTGAAAATAATCTTATTTATCTTGCTCAAGCAGTATTTTCATGTTAGTTTTGTTTATATTTCCAGTAGAAACTACAGAAAACGTTTTGTTGGTATTTAGCTTTGGCAGTGCAGGTGTTCCGTACCTGCAGCACCCGGCTCATCCACTGGAAGCTGTCCTCCTCCGTGGAGTCGGGCCTCTGCTCGGCCACCACCACGATGCGCTCGTCTCTCAGCACCGTCACGGAGAACACAGCGATCCTGCAGAGACGGAGAGCAGAAACACGGTCAACGCCGCTCTGATCACACTTGGACTGAAGAATCGGGTCAGAGGTCAGGAAGCATCGAGTCAGAGGTCAGGAAGCATCCGGTCACAGAGGTCAGGAAGCATCGGGTCAGAGGTCAGGACGGATCTCCAGGACCAGTCACTGACATCAGCAGTGGTTCATATTGTCCTGAATGAAACCATGAGTTGTCGGCACAGATGATCCGTCTCATTTGTTTTTGCAGCTCCTCTGCAAGCTGTATTTAATCACTGAAGCCTTAATTAATATTATACATAAAAAAACTAGGAAAATAAACACTTAGCCTCAAATGCAGTTGCAGTATTCATTTAGTGAACACTTGATCATCAAAAGATTCATCTGCAGTTAAACATCAATATGTGAAAAACTTCCGCTTGACTTTAGATCAACAGTGTAGAACTGATCTGCTCAGTGAATTATTCTTTTAAAAAAAGTTTTTTTTAGAGTTTGTGTACTGCAGTTAACGATTAACTCATAACTATACAAGTTGAAGATTATTTAAACAATTGATTAATCATGATTAATTGTTTCAGCCCAAGTTAACCTGGATTGGACCGACTTTGGGTTCCTGCAGCTGAAACTTGAAATCGCTGCAGCGAGCGTCATCAGACCCTGACAGGTAAAAGATGAATTTCCTGCTCAGCGGCTTTGGATACAATTAAGTTTCTCCGTTTTGCTGCGTCCTGATTCATCCGCCGTCGCTCGACTTTATTAGATTCATAAAGCGCCGGGCGCAGCTCATCCATCACTGTGACAGCTGGGAGTGACGGCCGCTCCGGGTGGGGGGTCCACTCACCGGCCCCGGTAGACGAACTTCATGGGCTCCACCGCCAGCGCCGTGGCAACGATGTCGTCGGCGTTGTGCCGCCGCCCGCTCACCATGATGAGGCCGTCCATCTTCCCCGTGATGAAGGCCAGGCCGCCGGGTCCGATAAAGCCCAGCAGGCCGGTCCGCACGAAGGCGTACTCGCTGATCAGACCGCCGCTGGAGCTCACCGGGTACACCTGCAGGCACAGGAGAAACCGTCACCGTGGCAACCAGCCAGGTCTGCAGCCCGGAGGCGGAGAGCAGAATAAATATGAGCTGCTGGTGGAAAACAGAGAGCCTGACGACCAGACAGATGATTTAATGGTTTTAAATCAACATTTTAAGGTTTAAATATCAACTGAAACCTTTGGTTCTTTGTGGGTTTGGCCAATAAATCAATTTTATAATCAATTTTATTGATTTTTGGTGTTTGAAGATTTAATTTGAGGAAAATCTGGATTTTTTCAGACTATATTTATTTGCACTTTGAATTCAGGTGAACTCAACGATGAAATATAACAGCCAGGCTAAGATTTATTTCTTTTTTTATTACAAGAATAGAATCATAATACAAGAATAAAGTTGTAATATTAGGAGAATGAAGTGAAAATTTTATGAGCACTCTGCCACAGAAACAAAAAAATTATTATCCCAGCCGTTTTTTATTAAAACAACTTTTTTTCTCCCAATTTTTTAGACAATTTTTTGATGTCTTTTAATTTTCTGGTAATATTGTGACTATATTCTCATATTTAAACATAAATTATTGTAGTCAGGCCTTTATACCCCATTGTACAATTCACAGACGATGGCTGAAATAAGACACTTTTTGAAAAATGTTTCCTGTCATTTGTAATATGTTTGGGTTTTTTTAAGAAAAGAGGGCAAGAAAAAAACGGATTAAAATCGGAAATCAGATCTGTTATGAAAAAAGTGTAGATTTTATTTTTAAGCCCTAAATTCTGTGTTTGTTTCCCAGTCAAAGGGTCTTATTTCCCAACTACTTAAATTTGTACTATGTATATGAACATAAAACAATTCTGAAATATTAACACAGTCCTTTCTTTTGCAGGCCGTACACCTGCAGCAGGGTTTGGGTTTGTGCAGAGCTGCTGCGTCCTGAAGCGCCTCACCTCGAAGGTGTTCTTCGTCATTCCCGTCAGGCCGTAGTAGGACGTTCCCGTGGCGACGGAGCAGACGCAGAATTCGCCGATCTCATCCGTCTGGCAGAGCTGAGGGACGCCCTCGGGCTTCACCACACACACCAGGCCTAGGCAGGAGAAACGAGGACACACGGCTGTTAACGGCCAGCGGGTCGACGAGCACCTGGTTCTGAAAGTGGACCAGGCGTCTGAGTCACAGCCTCCAGCAGCCCTGCTGCTTTAAATAGGCCGTTCTAGTCTGATGTCTGTGTACCAACAGAAACCTGGATGATCCAACTGGAACTGGGTAAAAGCTGAGAGCATTATGCAAGAAACAGAGAAGTTTAAATGACATGAAAGACGAATATTATTCATTTGCTGGTTAATGGAGAGGGTGATTATTGTATTTAACACAAAATCTTAGCACAATTTTTTAAATATTAATTGAAATAAGACGAAACTAAATTAGATTTTCATTAATATGTAGGAGCTTGTTTTAATTAAATAATTCCATAATAATGAAAATGTTCCAGTTTCTCTGCCAGATTATTTCAGATTAACGAGGGAAAAATGTCTTATAATAAATGAAATAATCTACCAGTGGAATTAGTCCTGTATATTATCTATATTTATAAACATTATCTGGTTCTTTATAATCTTTGCCAAACTTATTAGGAGCCATTTTGGAAGAACTGAAGAGCCACTGGTGGCTCTGGAGACCCCTGGTGTAGAATCAGACGTTCTGATTGGACAGATGCTTCCTGTCACAATTAACAATAAATCAATTAATCAAGATAAACTAAAACAATCTCAATCATTTCCATTTTTCTCTCTTTCTGCCAAACCTTCAGTCTGACGTTTGGTAAACAAATGACTGCTGTAAACTGTCCTTTATTATTTAGAAGAACCTGAATCAGCCCATGTTGTTGTTGAGCCATAACGACTCAGAAGATGAACTGTGCTGCGTCTCATCAGTTAAAACCCAGAGAGTGAAGGCTCAGGATGGATGGCAGTTGTTATTAAAACAGTTTCTGCGTTTTTCTCAACTTCCACAGGGAGATCAGTCATGAGCGGAGAGAGCGAGCCCCAGAAAAATGGACAATGATTAAGAGTAGAGGCCACACATTCATACGCCCTCCAACTAATTCAACGGTTTAATGGACCTAATGGATTCTCTGCCCTGCAGAGCATGAAGCTCTGACAGCTGATAGTTTAACTCTTCACACGGCTCAGCTTCTACTGCTTCACTTTTATTCACACTAAACTCACTTAAAGTTACAATAACCCAGTCAGCATTAATGTTAGAGTTTATAGGACAATCCCAAAACTTTCCAAAGATTTTCTTTGCATCTAAACATTAAAATTTTCTGAAGGAAAACAAAGATGACAAGGAGTAAGAGAATATAAATCAGTAAAAAGAGAACGAAAGACTGGAAGAAAGAAAGGAAGGGATATTGTAAGGAAAAGAAGAAAACAAGGAAAGCAGGGAGGAATAATGGAAGGAAAGAAGCAAGGAAGAAAGTAATGAAGAAAGGAAGGACAGACAGAAAGAAAGAAGAAAGGAATGAATGAAAGTAGGAAGAAAGAAAGAAGCCATCTCTCCTTCTAACTACCTATCAATCACCATGGCAACAGATTACATCTTGACCATTAATCTCCATAACTGAGGGAAATATTTTCTAAACAGAAACTGCTTTAGATGCTTAGGTCCAGAGTTTGTTTCTAGAAATACAGAATCAGAACCTCCAGCAGGTCTGGTTCTGGTTCTAAGTGGGTCTTCCTGTGATGAATACAGTCCTGGTTCTGGCTGAGGACCAAAGAAACCCGATCTGTTCATGCAGCTTACAGGACGTTTTCTGCTCTCATGGTTTTATTATCCTCCATTCAGCAGAAACAACCTGAGGACGTCTGAGGCTGGAATGCAGACTTAGGTGAAACGGCACCAGAGTCGAGTTCAGATCGTTTCTCTGTGGTTCCTAAAAATCCAGACGGAGCAGCAGGAAGCCGTTACCTCCTGGTGTGACGGTGCCGACGTCCTGAACGGTGAGGACCGACAGACGCTCCTCCGTGTCCACCCGCACCACGCCGTAGCTCAGACCCTGCATGGACAGGACGCCGCGGCCCGGAGGCTGGCTGCTGTCCTCCACCGGCCTGCACACACACACACGCACACGCACACACACACACACACACACACACACACACACACACACACACACACACACACACACCAGCTGACTTTCTGCAGGAAGCTGCTGGCTGACTGCAGCGCTGAGCACCAGCTCCTCCGATCGGAGCATAAACGTGTTTCATTGTGAAATTAAAAAGATTGTTCAAATAAAAAGCTGAAAAGTGTGGAGTACATTTTTATTCACACTGCCAAAACACAAAACCTTTCCAAATGCTTTTCTTTAGTTTCTGGTGAAAATATCTTATGACATTTGGAAACAGAGTAAAGTAACTTAGAAGTCACTTTTCAGTAAGATATAGGGGCTTGTTTAAGTGAATAATTCCTTAATGTTGATGAAACAGAACTAGTTATAAGTGAAATAATCTGCCAGTGGAACTAGTTCTTTTTTAACAGTTATAAGGAATATATTTACTCCTAACAAGCTCCCATCTCTTGCTAAAAAGTTATTTCTAAGTTGTCGTTTTTATTTTTTGTATTAAGATATTTGCACTAGAAACTAGACAAAATATCTAGTAAGACTCTGTGCTTTTGCATCACAACCTTCCTGACATTTTCAGATTTTTATTTGAAAATAATCATCCGTAGAACACAATCTGTAAAACTCTTCCTTCTTACCCGGGTTTCCAGTCTGTGGATGTGTTTGCATGCAGCAGGAATGTGAAGCATGCTTCATGTTTTCAGATTTCTGAATGTAAATGAATTGAGGCAGCATGTTTACCTCCTGATGGCAACCGTCAAGGCCTCGGGGGAGCTGGCGCAGGGACAGATGACCTCTGACCTCAGCCCTTTGGTCTGGAACACGTTGAGGAAGGCGTCACAGGAGGAGATGGACCCTAAAACACAGGATCATCCACAAACACTCAGAATAACATGTTTTAAAATATATACAGATGCATTCTGAACCAACTTGTTTGGCTGATGCAGCAGAAACTCTCAAAAATATTTTTAAAAATCCGTTAAGCATTTTTTGCTATCCAGTTATTAATCGGTTAAAATAAAATAAATAATCACAGATAAGTCCTGCTCTGTGTTGACGTTAGTGATGCCTGAACTTTTCACATGTTGATGTTAGAAGTGTTTTGTATCCTTTGCTACAAATCATGTTAAAGGAATGCTCCTGTTATATTTTATGTAACAAAATGCTTATTTTCTTACTTTAAAAATTAATTTAATTATGTACCTTTTTGTATTTTTATGCATTTCTAATACCATATAAAATAAGCTAAGTGGTAAATAAAAAAACTTTTTTTTTATAGGATTAATTATCGGACTAATTGATTAACCGTTAGGCTAATTAAGTAATTGTAAGACTAATCAATTAATCAAAAATGTTATTAAGCGTCAGACTAATCCACTAATTGCCAGACTAATCAATTAATAGTCAGAATAATCAATTGTCAGACTAATTGCTTAATCATTAGACTAAGCAATTAATTATCATATAATCAATTAATCTTTAGAATAATCGATTAATCGTCAGACTCATAAATTGTCTGAATAATCGTTTACTAAAATAATCATTGCCGCAGCTCTAGTTTAAGACAGATTTCATGTCTGTAAAGTAAAACGTTGGATTTTTAACCAGATATTTCAGTTTTTTTCTTGATTCAGACTTGAAAATCTTTATTGTACGACACGTCCACACAGAGACGTTCTGCTCCTGTGAGGAGGAGACCCAGTTTCCTGCCGTCCCCAAAGAGTTCCTCCATCTCCCACCAGCAGAGAAGCTGAGCAGGATCTTACAGGGATTGGAGCCGTCGGCCACCAGCAGCATCCGCAGCGAGCTCAGGTTGATGTCTTTCTGGTCCTTGTGGGCCACCAGAGCCCAGTGCATGTCTCTGGACTTGACACAGGCCACCTTGGCTGAAGGTAGAAGCGAACATGCAGGGAGTTAGCATCTAATCCGCCTGACAGGAAGGAGAGGAGAGCCGAGCGACAGAGGAGGAGGCTGACCTTTGTACTGGCAGACCTTCTGGATCCACGACAGAGGGTTGACCTTCATCAGGGAGTACGGCACGCTGATCACATGCATCATGTTCATCACGCTCTGCAAACACACACACACACACACACCAGCTTCTGCTTATTTCCTAGCTAAATATCCAATTACAGATTTCTAAGATAAACTTCAAGAGGCGGTGAAAACAAATTTCTAGGTGTCATTATTCAACTGGAAACCACACAACAGATACGTCCTGGATATGATATATAATATCAATAATCAATTATTGTTGGTGTTTTTATAAGAAAAAATGATTTTTCATCCCCTCTAATTAAAATTAAATGGGTGCTATATTGATGGGTTAGATATTAAATATGGGTTTGGTTATCTGGATAAAACACGCAGTAAATGTAAAGTTACTACCACTGATGTTTTCACATTATGCTTCACGTTGGAAGTATTTTTTGAACGCATTAAAGGAACAGGAAAAGGTCTGGTGTGTTCTCACCGTCAGGATGCCGTGCCACAAGCCCACGTCCTTCTTAAAGTCCAAAACGTTCACTATGGTTTCAGCTGGATCAGAGGAGGAGAAAGGGTTAACATCAGGGCAGGAGTAACTGCTGCGTGTGTGTGTGTGTGAGAGGATACCCTCGGTGTAGCTGCAGGACTGGGTGAGAGCCTGGCAGTGTGTTAGCAGAGCGATCCTCGTTACCGTGACGCCCAGAACGCTGCCGTCCTTACAGGTTTTATACTGAAAGAGCAGATGGAGAGTGGCAGTCAGAAGCTTTCAGCGTGAAGCTAGCAAGATCTTTAGCTTTAATTTGAAACATCATAAAGTTTAAATATAACACAGATGAATGTGTCCTTGATTCTGCTGCAGATCTTCTGTTTTACTCAAATCTGTGAATCATCCCAAATCAAGTTTGCTTGTTTTAAGTCAGTAATTCCTTAGTACTAGTTCTACTGGCAGATTATTTCATTTATAGCAAGACAGTTGTCCATGTTTTAAATGAAATAATCTGTGAATGTTGTTTTGTGAATCTCCCTCAGACCCTTGAATGGGTTTTGCTTCCTATTTATATCCTATTTTTTGTTGTTTGTGGATCTTTTTTCTACTACAGATCTTCCTTCAACTAAACTTTCCACAGGGTTGCTTGGGGATTTATCACCCGTTGATAAACAGAATTCCATAATATGAGCTTCTGTGAAATTTCCAATCAGTAAAAACTTTTTCTATTACACTTTTCTTTCCACTCAACTCTCCATTGATAAGCATGGATGTAGCACTCTTTGAACAGAGCCATCTTCTTATCCTTCCTTAGAGTCGGTCAGTGACGATCCCCAAACCCCATGATTGTGTCAGCCATAAAAAGCCATTGCAGGACTTTGTTTTATTTTTAAAATTATTGGTTTTATGTAATATTGTAATTTTCTGAGAAGCTGATGTTTGGGTTTTCATTAGATGTCAGCCAAAATAATCAAAATCAAACATGAATAAACCTGAAATATAGGTTCTGCCGGTTCTGATCCGGGTCCGTCTGGAAGCTCACCTCTATGTACGCCGTGTCGTTGTTCGCGTCCTTGATGTGTGGGAACCAGTCTCTGGGCGGCTTGGACAGATGCTTGGACTCCGTTACAAACCACAGCAGCTTGGGCCATCCTGCAGGGGGCGCTAACATGTAAACTCCTGCTGAACGCAGCGTCAGCCATGATTAATGACCTGCACTCCAACCTTTGAACTGCGGGATCTCTCCTGTTGCGCTCTTCGGAAGACCCTTATGGCAGGCATCGCTGGTCAGCGCCACGGTAACGCCGCAGCTGCCCAATAAAAACCCGATCTGCTGGCTGCCGGCATCCTATTGGATGACAGAGAAAACGACAGTTAACATTTAAATCAACAATTTACATGTGTTGATTTAGAACATCTGACATGTTTTCGAGTTCGTTCGAGGATAAAAAGTTAAATCTCCAACATTTCCAGAACAGTGCTGCTCTTTATAGCAGCACGTTCCAGCCGCTGTGCTACATTTGCTCTGATTTATTCTTTTTTTCCGGACTTTTATTCATCATTTTTCATGTTGGATCATTAAATGTTTGGACAATTATTCCCTCTGGGTTTGGATGTTGTGAAGCTGGAAGGACTTCTGGTCTTACATTTTTACTTTCAGGCAGTTTTTATGATGGGTAACCATGGCAACAAGGTATTGTTTCACAACCGGGAGTCGCTGATTAGCATCTCAAAAGCTCAACTAGTTCCTGAACTACGACCCCAAATCCCACAGGAGCTGAAAAGAAGGAAGTTCAAACCATCCGTCATTCTAACCAAACAGCCAGACAGATTTAAAGAAGAGCAGCAAAAACAGAGGAGGAGGATTAGCAGCTAGCTAACAGCTGATGATGTCATCCAGGACATGTCGTCCAGTTCCAGGAATAATCTTAAAATTCCTTTATTTTCTGCTAAACTCAAACCATCAATCAGGTCTGCAGAGAGAGTCATCAGAGCTGAGCTTCCCTACATCCAGCTTTAGGGTGAGAAAAAGAGCAGCTAACGTCTCTGCAGACCCTACACATGCTGGACATGCTTGAAGTAAAAGTCAGCGCTGCAGAGCACTATTTGTAAAAAATAAATAAATAAATAAATAATTACATATTTGTATCTAAAGTTTCATGTTTACGCTACAATCTTACACTATAAAAACACAAAATCTTACCAAGTATTTTTGGTCAACAGCAGATTATTTCACTTACAATAAGACATTTATTTTTCTATGTTCTCAGAAATAATCTGCTAGTGGAACTAGAACTTCAACAATATTAAGGAAATAATGACTTAAAACAAACTCCTTGATCTTGCTGAAAAGTTACATATAAGTTAGTTCTAGGATATCTGCAAACAAGAAACTAGACAAAAACTACTTGGCAAGGCTTTGTGCTTTTGCAGTGTAGTCAATAAAGCTGACTGTAAATGTTGCATGAAAAGTCTGCAGGAACTTTTCTCCCCTTTTGTTTCAAACTTTTAGACTAAAATAGGATCAATCATAATTGGACTCATCAGTTCCGACCTCAAAGAAAACTGTAAATGGAAATCAGCAGGAATCTGTTTGTTATTAATTTATCTAATGTTTGTAAATAAACTGATGCTTGAGCTGCAGTGACATTTTAAACCCTGCAGCAGAAACTCAAGCTGCCGGTTGAGGAGTTAAGAGCAGTGGACAGCGCGCAGCAAGACATTTTCTTACTGCAGTAAGTAATCAGAGTGTAACCATGCCAACCGTGACAGGCAGCACGTCTCGGTATTGGCTCCCAGATTAAGCAGAGGACTTGGTGTGCTGAAGCACGATTGGCAGCTGGAGACTCAGTAAACCGGCACAACGGACGTGTTTCCAGATACAAGTTGCTGTCAGAGGACAGACAGACCTCAGACCGGTTCACATCGCAAAGGTCAACTACATGACCCACAGGGAACGGGGGGGGTTGAGGGTGCGGCGGCGGCGTACAGACACATGTTTCTCTTCCTGCTGCTCCTTGTGCAGAGCGGATTAACTTCTCAAGAATACTTGTTGCCAAAAACAGATAAGACCGACGATCCGAAGTAGTTTTCCTATCACTGACAGGACAGAAACACGTCCAGCAGGTCAGAGGTGAAACGCTGACAGGGACGAGGGGAGGGGATTAACGTCACACAACACCTGACCTCCAACTGGGAGCAAAACGAGGAGCTCAAAGAGCCAATAAGAAGAAGGAGCATCTCTGATTGGCTGGCCGACTTACTTTGCGACTCAGCGGCACCTCGATGGGAACAGGAACCACCTCAGCCAGCAGGCATCCGTAGAAGGCCACCATGAAGGCCACTGGGTCGTTGTTAGGAAACACCAACGCCACCTGCAGGAAACAGAGGGAACAGCAGAGAGGCGTGGTTTAACATCTGGTGCAGCTATGCTAACAGACGAATGCAAAACTGCAAAAATACAAAATGTTACCAAGTAATTACATTTTTTCCATGTTATATGTGAAATAATCCACCAGTGGAATTAGAAATTTTTTAATCAATATTAAGGAAATATTGACTTAAAACAAGCGCTTATATCTTGCTGAAATGTTATTTCTTTTACTTCAAATGTACTGAAATATTTGTTCTAGAAACCAGACAAAAATACTTGAAGAAAAATAGTGAAGAAACTATGGGATTGTTTAGATGAAAGCATGTGTTGGAATGGCCTAGTCAAAGCCTAGTTAGTCAAAGCCTAGTCCTACCTCAAACATCTGCTCACTCACCCTTCAAATGTGACAAAGATAGACCTATTCTATTTTGTAAATGATATACATGTCTGCCACACTTCTCTTCTGATTTTTGCTAAATTTACCACAAAACATCCCAGAATAAATATAAGTCTAAAGGTTTAAAGGATGTGAAAACATTTGCACTTCATAATTTAATAAATAAAAGTCTTTTTCGGTCAGATTGAACAGATGAGCTTCTGTCTGTGCTCAGTTTCACATGTTTTATTTCTTGTCTTACAGACGGTGTTACTTAGGAACAGAACACCGAGCCGGTCTGGCTGAAAGGATCGCAGATGTATTTTTATAGAAGTCAATATGTCAGATGACGTCTGATCAGTGGCTGATTCATGAAGGGAGCCGGCGTTTGACAGAAAGAGGAAGCTGTGAGGGGTCGCAGGTGACTCACCCGATCGCCCGGCCGCACCATGGGCTCCTGCTTGCTGCCCAGTTTGTGGAGGATGTTGTAGGCCAGCTTGATGCTGCGTGACCACAGCTTCCCTGCAGGGGGCAGCAAAGGGAACATGAGTGGGAAAAGGTCCACAGGAAGTCAGAGTGAGAATCTTTGTTCTCCGCTTTGTGAAAAAACACTATAAAAGGTCTGAATGGAAGAAACCGCCATCGACTGATTCAGTTTCTATAGATAATTCAGATCCTAGTAGACTGACATAAGCTCAGCCACAGGAGAAAGTAAGTACACCCTTGACACTTTATGCAATTTTTTAAGATTAAATTATCCTGATTTGTTGATGATCATTAAGTCCAACCAGCTGCAGCTGCAGCATTTGGACACATGAAGTCAAATTAAAGATGTCTGGTCAGAAAACAAAACCCAGGTTTGGAGAACCTGAACTCTTCATCAGTATTAAGAAATTATTGACTTTAAACAACAACAACAAGCTCATATTCTTTGCTGAAAGGTTACTTGAAAGTAGGGTTGGGTGAAATTATCATCCAATATAATATGACCATCATTAGCAAATCTAGCAGATGATTGTCAGCGATAAGACCCGCCTCCTGACTCTGTGTGGTTGTTCCTGGTCAGGGTCTTCAGTCTGCATTAGTAGCTGCAGTCTACTAATGCAGCTGTGAGACAGATAATCTGTCTCACAGATTATCTGTCTCGCATGTAATAAACTGTCATCACATGGTGACAGTTTAAACAAATGTGAAAAACAAAAAAACATTTCTGTAAAAGTTACATAAAATATCTTCAATTGGAATTTATCAAGACAACAATTTAAAAAAATTCTCAATATGAGAGATTTTTTTGATAGTTGGTAAACAGTATGACAAATGCCCACTGCTAGTTGTGAGTTAATTTTGTCTTATTTCAGGTATATTGCAGTACTTGCATTAGATGTCATGTTTTGCAGTGTGCATGTGGGCGCCACCCCTGAAGAGCACCTGCTTACCATATGTGAGGATGTAGAGGGGTTTCCCCGCCGTGTCCAGGCTGGTGAGGCAGGGTGCTTTGGGGGAGATTGTGCCCCAGCGCTGCAGCGCCGCCTCTAGGGAGGGGGGCCAGTTAGTGACCACGCCCAGCGGCTCCCCCCTCACCGGTATCATCTCCGCCCCCTCCGGCCGCGGCTGGTTGGGGTCTGGCTGCTGGACTGGAGGGGAAGCAGAGAGATGCTCTGAGCGTCATATGGTTTCAGTTTGTGGTGCGTTCGCTGCTGCAAAACCATCATGGCTGCAGTAACCGAAGGCAACGAGGAGATGCAGCTGTGAGGCCGAACACACACTGCACCTGCTGCTGCAGGACGAGTTCATGAGCAGAAAATCCATCAAACTGTGACTTCATGCAAACATCAGAGGCGTAAAACTATTCACCTCCTTTTGTCAGGTTACAACCACAAATTTTAATGGATTTCATTTGATAACGCAAAGTAGTGCATCATTTTGAAGTGGAAAAAATTATTCATGGTTTACAAATTAAACGCACGGTAAAACGTATTTAAAGATGAAGTAAGTTTTTTCTTCTCTGAAATCTAAAATGTATAGATTCTTTGTACAAAATCTACTCTTAATATTCAACAAATGGCCTTTTTAGAATCTGGACATTTCATCCATCTTCATCACCCTTATCCCTTAGTGAGGTCGGGAGGGTTGCTGGTGCCCATCTCCAGCTAACATTCTGGGCGAGAGGCGGGGTCACCCTGGACAGGTCGCCAGTCTGTCGCAGGGCAACACAGAGACAAACAACCATGCACACACACACTCACACCTAGGGACAATTTAGAGAGAAAGACCCCAAGCCAGGAATCGAACCCAGAACCTTCTTGCTGCAACTGCGCCACTGTGCAATCCCTCTGGATATTTCAGTTAACGATTAATCAATTACTGAACTGGTTGATGGTTATTTTAATAATTTATTATTTTTTATAATTGCTTCATGTATTCGGATCCTTCTTGTACAAATGAGTAACTGGAAGAGACAGTAAATGACTGCTGACTGAAAATGAACAGACAGCAGGACAGATGGTGAAGTCTGAGCAAACCGAGCCTCAGAGTGGCACAGTTCAAAGGTCATCTTCATCTCAGATGTTCTGTAAACATTTATTCTCCATTTAGAGCTTTCTGACCTTCATTATCTGCATAGAGAAGCATTTCAATGTGGATTTTTAGAAGGAAATAAACAAACCAGAAAATTCCCCAGGAATATATAAAAAAAATATCAACCATCAGTGAAATTTTATGAGCCATCACCGTTCTGCCAGAATGTTGGGATTTTTATTGCCAAAATATTTGGTGACCAACAAGATTTCCCTCACATGAATCCTTCATGTTTGTTTCAAAATGTAAAACATTAAAGTCATTATGAATCTCTAGTGAGAAAACTTTAAAAGTCAGAAAGTAGGAAGTGTTAAAGGAAACAAGGAAGGAAGGATGAAAGAGAGAAAGAGGAAGGAGGGTCTGCATAAGGGAGCAAGGAAGGAAACAAGGAAGTAGATGAAGAAAAAAACACAAATAAAAAAAGACAGAAAAAAGAAAAGGAGAGAAGGGGAAGAGGACGTACACAGAGAAAAATGAACCAGACACAAAGGGACAGAAGAAAAAAACGCAAGAACAAAGGACAGGAAAAAAGGACGCGGAAGAGGAAGGAAACATGGAAGGAATGAACAAAAGGAAACAGAAAAAAGGATACAAAAGGAACGAAAGAATCCAATAAGTGGAATGAGAAAGGAAGTTAGTAAGGAACTAAGGAAGGAATTACATTTGTCCATATTTTTATTTTCATCTGCAGCCGTGGCTTTAAGGTTCTGGTGGTGACATAACTGTAAACTATGGTGTGGCTTCAGTTTCCATGACAACTATTCACCACAGAAACTTAGAAAACCATGCAGAGGTTTAAGAATCACAACTCGGCATGAATAGAAAACAAAGTGCAAACTTCATGTCAACGTGGAGCTGGAGAGCAAATGCAGCTGACAAAACTCCGTCAGTCTGGGTTCTGTCAGGAAGAGTTAGAAGTTAAACGTTTTTTAGTAATAACTCCTCTGGAAAATTAAGCATGTGTGTTGCTGCTGAACCGAGAGCAAGATGTGAGTGAGGACCGACAGACAGGAAGTGATGCAGACAGGACGGCGGTGTCTAACCTTCCAGAAGCTCATCAAAGTCGTCGACGAAGAACTCGCGCAGCGGCGGCCTGCGGGGCTGCTTCAGCGTGTTGACGAGCTGCTGGATCTTAGCCGACACCCGACTGCTGACTGGAACACCTGGAAGAATCCCAGCAGAGACAGCAGGCTGAAAACGGCTGGAAAACACGGCCGGAAACAAAACGGCCAAAAAACACAGCCGGAAACAAAACGGCCAAAAAACAGCCAGGAACAAAAAGGTCAAAAAACAGAGCTGGAAACCAAATGACCAAAAAACACAGCTAGAAACAAAACTGCTGGAAAACAAAGCCATAAAAACAAAAAAACAAAACAAAAAGGACAGAGAAAACAGCCAGAAAGAAAACAGCTGCAAACAAAATGGCCAAAACACAGAAATTAATTATGGAGTTGCTATTTCAGGTCAAAGGTTAAATACCAGGAAGAAAGAAAAGAAGCGAAATGAGGAAGGAAAGAATCAAAAAACTAAAAAGGAAGGAAAGCGGAACAGAAGCAAAGAAGGAAGTGCCCCCCACTTCCTGTTTACAGATCTGCTGGTTGTGTTAGCCCCGCCCTCCACTTCCTGTTTCCAGATCTGCTGGTTGTGTTAGCCCCACCCTCCACTTCCTGTTTCCAGATCTGCTGGTTGTGTTGGCCCCACCCCCTACTTCCTGTTTCCAGATCTGCTGGTTGTGTTGGCCCCGCCCTCCACTTCCTGTTTACAGATCAGCTGGTTGTGTTGGCCCCGCCCTCCACTTCCTGTTTCCAGATCTGCTGATTGTGTTGGCCCCGCCCTCCACTTCCTGTTTACAGATCAGCTGGTTGTGTTGGCCCCGCCCCCACTTCCTGTTTCCAGATCTGTTGGTTGTGTTGGCCCCGCCCCCACTTCCTGTTTCCAGATATGTTGGTTGTGTTGGCCCTCCACTTCCTGTTCACAGATCTGCTGGTTGTATTGGCCCCCGTCCCCAGCTCACCGTCGCCGGTCTCCATGCGCTCGGCGTTGCCGTACTTCTGCGTGCTCCTGGCGATGGTACCCATGTTGGACATGTGGTGCCGCTCGGTGTGGGAGTGAGACGAGTCCGACGAGTATCCCGTCACGTCCGGCGGCGTCGAGTGGTTCTCTGCAGGAGGACGGACAGGAAGCAGTCAGTCAGTGCCACTTCCTGTTGGCTCTACGCTCCATTAGACCCGTCTGACCGTCACTTTGTGTCACATCCTGCCGCGCTCAGCAGTCTGCCGTTTCATGACTCAGCGCTTTGGTCATGTAAACACTGATATGAAGTGAGCAGCTTCTCCAAACACTGTCACATAATCTAGTTTCATCTATAAAAAACTGATAAAGTTATTATCAGATCATCATAAATCCATCCATATTCAGCAGGGTTCGTTCACTTTTCACACATTAATGTTGGCATTTTTAATGGACTTTCAAGGCAGCTTTTAGAGCAACTTTGCCTTAAAAGTGTCATTATTTACCAAATGACCCTTCATGACAACAGTCAAACATTCATAAAGACTCCTTCATGTTTATGACAGTGTCATGCCAGCCTTATGCACGCCCCGTCAAATAAAGAGTTACCAAACAAACTAAATTTAGGTCTGATCTTTGTGAAGTTCGGATCTGTTTTTGTGTGAATTATTCCATAAGCCAGATTTGGGCTCTCGGTTCCCGGTCTGGACCTACCCTCTGACTCCAGAGGCGGCGGCCACAGCATGTCCGATCCAAACTCACAAGACCGCCGCAGAGAGCCGCCGTTCTCCGCCACGCTCAGAGCGCCCTTCCTCTTCAGAGACAGGTGGCCGATTCCTGCAGAAACACAGCGTGGTGTCAGAACCGGGTCAGAACACGAGACGCTACAGGAAAAAACGCTGCGACACGGAGCTTTAGTCACCCTAAAATCCAGGTTAAAATACTTTATTTATTAAAAGAAACGTTGGTACTCATTACTGAAGGTTCTTCAAAAGGTTATTTTAGAAGTTGATGGCAGGAAGGAACTCCTGTAGCAGTCTGTATTACAGCGGTTCCCTGGAAGCCTCTTACTAAAGACACTGTCGTTGTAATGAATACTCATTTTTATCCAAAATTTTCTTTATTTTACTTTATGGCTTTTGATTAAAACAGTTTTAATTTCTGCTTTTTAAATTACTTTTAACCAAATAAGGCCAAAAAGAAAAAAGAATTTGAGTTGATGATTAATAAAAAAAATAAAAATAAAAGAAATGTATCTGCCATCTTACTGAATAGTAAGATAGTGAGAATTAGGGATGTTGCAGACAGAAAAAAGATGTAAATTTCTACCCAAAAACTTAAAAGATAAACCTTGGATAAAAGCATAAAAGTAAAAAAATTAATAAAAATAGGTTTTTGACACTCAGAAATGTCCAAGTTTTTTCTAGAAAATTTCTGAGATTAATCTAAAAATTTCTGAGCTTAATTTTGCTGGAAATACTTTTTACACGTATATGTTTAATTTTTAGGCTTTCATGGCGTTTCAGTCGGTCACAGGCCAACGTTCTCACCGTGATGCGACTGTGACAGCAGGCTCTGCTGGTGGTGCGGCTGGCCCAGGTGAGGGTGGCCCAGGTGAGCCAGGTGCGCGATGTGAGTGTGCGCCAGCGAGTCAGCCAGCCGCCCGGCGTTCCCGCTGCCTCCGCTCTGCGTGGACGAGGACGACGAGGAGGTGGAGCCCAGGTGGGCGGGGCCAAGCTGGGAGGGCCGGCTCATCCAGTGCTCCATGCCCGTCATGTCGTCGCCCGGCCCCGCCTCCTCCTCCGAGCCCGACGACGAGTCAGAGCACAGCGGCGACAGGCCTGGAGTCACAGGAACATGTTACTTTACACACAGCAGGAGAAAAACAACCAATACCAAAGAAACAGAAACATTCAACATGACAGGAAATGTTAAGGAAAGAAAAACTCCATCACCTGCTCAGTCAATTTTATTTTTATAGCAACAAGCCAGATCAAAGTGCTTAATACCATAAAAACACAAAAATACAGTGTTTTTATTTGTTAATATAATAATACAGTAACCAATTATGAAACAAGCCAATGTACAAATACATCAACTACATGGGTCACCATTCCAATAATTATGAATCTAAAAATGAAATTAAAAACCAGTGATGGAACTCAGTTCAATTGTTTAGTTGAGTTAACTGCAGAATCTTTAATTAATTAATCACATTTTAATCAAAAACAATATCGCAACAAAAAAGCAACATTTTAAATTCAACACTTTTTGCTGCAAATTAAATAAATAATTTTTTTTAGCCTATATATATGCTGTTGTCCGTTGCTGCTGTTTGAATGTTGCTCGTGCGTCAGATAAATGGGAGTACCAGAAACGTGTGAATACAAAGGTTCCAGCCAAAATCTTTGTATGTAAAAAAGAAAATAAAAAAAATCCATTCAAATTTTTTACCCATTAAAGCTTTTACGCAGTTAATTAATACAAATTACTACAAAGAATGGGTGATTGTTTTCAAATGTGGTGCTAAATCTCTGACATGTTTTTGGGTTTAGTTCTGCTGTAGCCGAGTGTCTGAGGAGGAAGAACAATCTGGTATTGATTTGCTGCTAGGTGCTGTTTTGTTTTTCTCTGGTTCTGTTTTTTTCTTGGATTTTTGTTTTTGTGCTTGGATCAAAGTAGCTGAGACTTTCTGTTTTAGGACAGGCTGAATGTTCCAGAGCAGGCGGGAACATGAAGCGTTAGAAACGGAGGTGGAAATGCCTCCATTCCTGCCGAACTCCATGAGAAAAACCAAAATACTCCCGATGACAGTTCCCAGGAAATGAAGCATAATGTTCCCGCTGGTCTATTGCTTCACATCCCTGATAAATAGGTACAAGAATAAAATAATTTATTAAAGCAGCAATAAAATCCAAACTTGTATTTTGAGTAGATTTATAGACAGGCCCACAGCATCACAGATCTCCCACTTTACAGTGAGCCTGAATTGCTTTCTAAGTGTTTTCTGTCAAAAGGCTCAACTAAGTCTGGTCCTCATCATATTTTCACTTCCAGCTCTGTTAAATATTTTAATTATTGCCCAGACTGTGGCATGGAGACGATAAGATCAGTTACATCATATCTGCCTTATTAGAGTGACATGTTCTCTTTTCTTTCCAGTTTTGAAGAAGAGAAATTGACATCTTGCCCCACAAGGAAAATCTGATCAACTTAAAAAACAGATTAAATACTTATATAAAAAAATCTTCATTAAACTTATTTTATGCAACTTTTTGAAATCTGTCATATTTATACAAATTTTTTTCTTAATGTTATTTTCCACTCAGAATAAATTAGCGCTAATTAAAATTTGGATTTTTAAAAATCTTTTCATTGTGAAATTCTGCAGCTACAAAAAAAGATTAATTTATTTAAAGGTTTTTTACAGATCTTACATTAGTGTTTTTGTCCCACCTGAGTCCGGTTCTCGGTTCGATTTGGAACAAAAGCTGAAACATTCGTTACATTTCCAGCTGCTGCGGTTTGTTTTCTCTCTGCTCCTAGTCAAACCAACCAAACCCTTTGAGAAACCTGTTCCCTTCCTCACCTGAGGGGGCGCTGCACCAAGAACCACTGAAGGAGACAGCATGGACCCCTCTCAAGAAGACACTGAGCGCAATTTCCATCTTCACTAAATGCAAACAAAAGTAAAGTGGCGTCTGATTTTACCGGTTGGAGGATTTCTCTTTTGTCTTTGGTAAAAGACAACGAGCCATTTCTCCTGCTAGCACCGAGCTAGCAAGCTCGTTTTGGTTGCATTTACCCGGAATGCTATGCGCTGTCATTTGCTTTCTGCTTTTGGAGCGGTCTCCACTCTGCCTTTTTGTTCATATAAGCATTCAAACCGCATCAGAGTTCACTTAAACCAAACAGACAGAGGTTTGTAGGCGGACCAGAATTTGGTTTTTGGTTTGATTAAAATTCACATCTTCTCCACACCAACCAGTTTAGGGCCAGAAAACAAAACATTTAAGCTTCCAAACAAGAAATTAACTAATAATTATCAAAACTATGGAAATTATTAATGCAAACGTCCAGAAAGAAAAAGATTTCTAATAGGATAAATTCGCTGCTGCAGTACTGTGACCTTTCAGTGACTGAGGCAAAAAGCTCAGCAGCTCAGAGACACCAAATGTCAGTAATTAGTGAATCGGATCTTGTGGCTTGTCAGTGAAACAGCCACAAGAACCAATTTGGGTCCAACATGCTTCAGGCGGCTGAATTTTCTCCTCTGAACAGCAGATAATTGTGAGAGCAGCCGATAAGGCCGGTGAGCGCCGCTGTGTGCAGACATTTAACAAAGTGTTGTCAGAACGGTGGAAAAACACGACATGATGCGTTCAGGGTCACGTCAGCCCCACTTAGCCATGTGCTCAAAGGTTAAGGAGCAAATTACAAAGGAAAAAACTTATTATATTTCCTTCATTAAGACTCAATTAACACCAAAATTATTCCATCAACTGTGGCTATGGATGATCTAATGAGCTGCTGTGTGAGGTAAAGGTCAGCTGCGCTGTCCGTTTTCTGGGCCGTCTCTCAGCAGAAATGCTGCAGAAGGTGACGGGGTTCAGCTTTAACAGCTTCCTGCGGCCGGTTTCCTGTAAATCCCTCCGTGGGTTTAACACGCCACAGAGAATGTGCCTGGTTGCAGTTTGGGTGGGATGAGCGTTCCTCTGTCAGAGCCATCTGAGAAACCAGAGAATCCTGTCTGAGCACAGAGCTGCTTCTCTGGTGGAGTCAGGAGACGCAACTCAATCAATGTGAGCTGCTAACGTTACTGCTAACATTAGCGTCTCTGTGAGGTAGATCAGAGAAAAACCCCGAGTCTGCCTGGTAGGTGACCTGGTGTAGGGAGCAGGTTTTGTTTGTGCGTTGTCACCTGGAGGCGTATAAGCGTCCATGGAGGTCTGGACCACCAGGGAACGCCGTTTGGAAGGCATGGGCACCGCCATCTTCCTCTCTACGTGTCGCGCCAACACAGCCTGGACCGCCTCCGTGTGGACGTCTGAGGAACAGAGACAGGAAGTCACACGTCTACAGACACACTGGACGATCGTTAGCCTGTTTGTCGTTTTCAAGCTACCAACTCTGAGCTAATTTTCAACAGTTTTTGTGTTTATCTTGTGTTAATTTTAAGCAGAATAGAAAGAAACACTAAACAAGAGTAAGATAAGTTCTCTGATGTGACCATTTAATTTTGACATGTCTGTTACAGAAGCTTCGTTTCTATTACAAAAATATACAAAACTTTTTCTACATTCTGCTAATGAGACTTCCTTTAGCATCTTTCATGCTTCTCTCAGGGTGAACTTGTTCAGATGGCCTAACAGGCAGGCAGTGGTTTGACTTTCTTTAACTAGTTGACAATTTTCCCTTCTGTAGAACAGCAGATTTTAAGTTGTGATGTTTATAAAATCTTAACCAGACTCAAACTGCTACAGTTTTCTGCCTGAAGGTCTTTGAATTTTTTGTCTCCACATGATGTTGCAGTCTGCAGGATTTTTTACTTCTTCCATCCACTACAGTTAAAAACAGAGTGATTTGATTTCTCATATGGAAAATCAACACGTTATTATCAGGAACCATATCACCTCCCAAACGCAGACAGGTTCTAGAGTAATCCTTGCAAATACTGCGTTCAGTTTTTCCCCCAGTGTATTATAAGCCTGGCGGGTCACCAGGCTTTACTTGTGCCCCCACCAGGCTAAGCATTGCTCATTTATTTAAGTCTTTTTTAAATGTTTGCATTTTGTAAGACTTTGCAGTTGGTGTTCAGGTATTAATCTTCCAATATTTCAATATTACCTAATTATCAAGTGATATTTTCAAATTTCCTGTCAACTTAAAACATTTTTAATTCAAAAACACAACGGGCTGCTGGTTAAATGACTGCCCTCACAACCCAACCACCGGGCTTAGCAAGTTTTCTGGGGGAAACCTTGATATTCACTTGGAAAAGTCACAACCAGCTACTGTAATCATAATCCTGCACTAAACTACACTAAACAAAATGTTAGGATTTCTGAAAAAACATGAAATCTTAACATAACAGAAACTTTTGTTTTTTACCCAAAGAATATTTAATTAATCTTGCTTTGAGATCCACTGACTGATTAGTGTAATTATTATTTACTTTTAATTGTATTTTTCTGTGTAAGCCTTTCCTTAAGATGGTTGGTGTCTAAGTATTGTCCATACGTTCTTCCTATAACATATATTTTCATATTTTCTGTAAAGTTTCAACATTTTTTAACAAACACTCTGCTGGTTGCCCGCCTCAGCGCCTCTTCCAGCGGGTTTAGCAGGATTTCTGGGGGAAACCCAGACACGTCTGACTGCAGGCAGTGTGAAAGATTTCTGAGGTGTTACTCAGTTTGTGAAAACCACAATAAAACGGTGCAGCTGGTGTTTCTCTGAGACGAAGCGTGGATCAGGCAGGCTCCCCGTACCTGATCGGTAGCGCTCATCTCTGGTTCCGGACGTTCTCCGCCGGTGGAAGCGGGCGGCGGCCGGGGGGCCAAGCGGGGCCCGATGAGACATGGGCCCCTCCATACCTACAGAAGCAGGCAGAAAAGCTTGTGGACACACGGACAGGTTTTTACAGGAACAACATGTATATGAACATGAAGGCAACAGATAAGAGCGCAAAAAAGGAAAAAAAGAAACATGGAGGTGATTTGAAACGGCAGAAAAATGGCATTTTTCTGACTCCATAACCCAAAATAACCAACATAAAACCAGAAACATGCAGTTGTTGCATCTCTGCTCTGCGACAGAACATCGCTCAGCATCCCTGGACCCAAAGCTTACCCCGGTGTGTGTGATGTGTGTGTGTTAGTGGCAGGGAGCGACTGATTCAGAGGAGCAGGCCCGAGCTGAGCTCCAGGGAGTCCTAACCTACATCCACTAATGGCGGCTGAAGACTCCATCAATAGAGTACAGTGTTCAGACTACTGTACTCCTCCTGATAGCAGATCGATACTCCAGCAGCGCTATGGGAATATTTCAGCTGAGTGGGCGGAGCGGGTGTGTGGAGGGGGTCAGAGGTTGCTAAATTACCTCCAGCATATGCCCTGATCAGCTTGGACCTCTTCTTCTCATAACCCTTCTGAGTGATGTCCCCTGTGAACAGATAGATAGACAGAGAGTGAGAGAGGCAGTGCTGGCTGCGACGGACGCTGCTGGTGTCATCAGATACGTTTTGGTTGCTCATCTTTTTGTTTTAGGAAAATCACCGCAGCCTTTCCTGTCTCTCCCAGTCTTCAATGTCTTTATCTGACTGTTAATCAAAGAGAAAAATGTGAACATAAAGAAAAGAAGATGAGATGACGCGATGGATGATTATGCAAATGAAGAATGGAAAAACAAGACATAAATCATGACCAGATCAACATCCTCTTATCTAAAATAAACAAAAATTTAACATTCAAACAAAGATAACCTGAGTAAAAACAAACAATCTTCAAATTATTTATAAATGTGAAAATATGGTTCACCCCTCAACTTGATCATGAATTTAATGTGACTAACCACATGGTTTCGGTCCAGTTTCATTAGAAACAACCACAACTGATTGCTGCTTCATGCAAAGAATCAACAAACCACTTAAATAGAGCCAGTCTGACGACATGAAGTAGGACAAAATACCCCAGAAACCAACACATCAATCTAACAGCAAAATTCAAGAACTGATCAAAATCTAAGTCGTGAGCTATGTTTCCATCCAACTGTCATGTGAATTTTGAGCGAACTTTAAAAATGTCACAAAAAAAAATCATCTGCATGTTTCCATCGACTGATTTGGAGCAAATCAACCACGACACATGAAGTGTGATTTCATCTGATGTTGACATCATAACAAACCAACAAAGTTTACTGCAGCAACATGTTTAAAATGTATCCAACAAATCACAAAATAACCCAGAACCACATCTGAAGCTCACTAAGGTTAGAGTTCATGATGTGGCAAAAACTGAAGCCACTGCTGAACAGTAAATGATTTCCAGAAATCATGTTGAAGATCCCTGGGACTTGGAAAGTGCAGATCAGGTTACAGTTCCTGAAAACTGACAGTTTCAGGAAATAAAACGACAGTCAAACATGGAGGTGGTGATGTGATGGTCAGTGGTTGCTTTGTTCCTGAACAACTTGGCACAATTCATGGAACCGTGAAATCTGCTCTCTATAGGAGAAAGTCAGTTTGTGACCTAAAGCTCTGGACCTCTTTGGTTCTGCTGTCAGAGTTCTGGGTTCTACCAGAACCTGCAGGGATATTTTCAGGCATCGTTCACGACCCCAACATGAGTTTGTTGGTTCAGCATCCAACAGGAGCTGCAGCTGACGGATCATCTCTCCTGGCCGGCTCGTTTATGATTCATTTATGTCCGGTCTTCTGAGGCACAGAGCAACAAAGTGCTCCACAAACAGAACCCAGTATGGATCTATACATGAAAGCAAACACATAAACATACTCAGAAAAATGGAAGTGAAGGAGCGAAGCAGGAGTCAAACCCATGATCTCCTTTCTGCAAGGCAACAGCTCCACCAAAAGCTCCAATTTCTCAAATTGTAGCATATTTCAGCAACGACGCATTTCAAAATGATTTTTATAAAACACAGGAATACAAAGTCACAGGACACACAGGCAACAATTGTCCAGTGCTGTCGTTCATTTTTTCAAAAGCAGCTCTAACCAGGTGGGTTTTTAGCCTAGACTTAAAGGCACTCAGCGTTTCAGCTGTTTTGCAGTTCTCTGGCAGTTTGTTCCAGATTTGAGGTGTGTAGATGCTGAATACTGCTTTTCCACGTTTGTGGTTTAAAGCCATATTCATTTTGCCAACATCTTTCTTCTGACTGGACGTCATATTAACATTTCAGAGCCTCTCAGTCAGAATCAGGACTTGATTAGAGAACCTGGAGAAAGCTAGAGATTAGGGTGATGGCAGGCAGGTTTTCCTCTGGCAGACTGGAGACGTGTGACTGACTCGGTCCAGGATTAACTGGACCTCACAGAGCAGAAGTATCCCCCATCAGTCTTAGCGAGGAAACCCAAGAAGCTACATGAGCTAAACGGCGCTCTGCAGCCGAAGAGACGACAGCATCAGCGGCCGTGTCATCAAACCGAAGGCGGCCATGACAGTGGCCAGACCAGAGGTCGGTGGGTGATAGGAGGAGGTGGGGGTTCATTACAGTCCTTGAGGGGGATCTCCACTGCTATGGCAACCTTCCACCAAACCAACACAATCACCAGATATCAATCACACCCTACAATCAGCACAGCATCGCTAATATCTGCTGATACTTTCTGGTTTGTCCCAATTAAATGTTAAACTGCCTCTCCAGTTGCTGATTATTGATTGTTCTTCGGAAGGTCAGGGAGATTAAACAGAAGATGTGTAACTTCATGCTTTACAGTTTTCCCAATAGCAGGAGAAAATGGGGAATAATTTGTACTTGCAGTAAAACGTCGGATGTTTTCCACTCGCTAAGCTATTTCTCTGAGTCCTGAAATGCAGACAAACTCCCAGAACACAGACGGTCATTCACTTCTCCTCAACCTTTTAACATCTTGTGTTTTGACACACAGTTTTCTAAAATTAAACAAGATAAACAGCTTCAGCAAATGTTGCTAAACCGAGCAGAAGGAGCATCTGTGTGGAGTATTTTCATCCCCGCTCCAGAGCTGCAGTGGGTGTTTCCTACAGCAGGATGATTTATGTGGAACCCGACCCAAATAAACCAGTAATGAAGGAACATGTCAGCTGCTAGACTGGGACGGGTTCTGGAGGACAATCCGTCTGGGTTCAGGTGAACAAAGAAAACAAGAATAAATCACTGCTGGGTCGGATATTTCTGCAGACAGCAAGACAAATGGAGGACTGTGTAAGTCTGAACACAACCAGACAATAACAGCTTCTTCATACTAAAGAGTTTATAGTCGAGGAAAAGAAAGCTCTCCCTCCTACAGATGATTCAGCAAATAATAAAAATACATTATTATAACCTGAACAGGGTTTTCACAGCTTTCACCAACTCAACTTTTTACAACCTTTTCTAGACTATTGTGAAGAAAATGTAAGACCTGGTAAGACTAGGAAAGACTGGTGACGCTACAAAGCTAGCTAGCAACAGTATATTAGCAACTAGTTAGCAGTAGCCTCAATGGCCTTGAGTCAAAAACGCCATGAAATGAAAATGTCAGCGGATCAGTCAAAGTTTAACCTGTCCTGTGAAAAAAAAACTACATAGGAGAATACAAGATGAAATAGTTCTGCCACGATAAAATTTAAGATGTGTGATTAACAAATTCAAGATCAACTTACATTTTATTTTATGAATTTAAGACTTTTTAAAGATTCACAGACACCTTGCTGACCTAAATTGTAAGCAAAGATGCAGAATTTATTAGGGAAAGCAGTGACCAGGTGCTGCAGATCATCAGTGTCCATAAAGCTGCTCTTTTTCCAGTTTGCTGGCCTGCAGAGTACAATGCCAAACCAGAAAGACAACAGCAGTGAGCTTAAGAGAAGAAACTGCTGCTTGACATCAATTTTGGAAGGTAGATTAAGCACATTTCCAAACTGTTTGACGTCATTCTGCAGCTGTAAATCTTCCCAGAATGTCCATCATGATCAGCCCATGCAAGGCTCAGAGAACTAAAAAACTCACGAGATCCATCTTAGACTCTGCAGTTAGCAGGTTAAACGTTCTGACAGAAGAGGGGAAGAAGAATGAACATGTCTGGCTTGTTTGGAAGGGTTTAAAGGAGGAAAAACTACCACTTAGGATGTTTCACTAAGAGTTTTAACACCTGATAGCCTGGAGACCAAAGTCACAACATTTGTTACATTTCCAGATGCTGCGGTTCCCTTTCTCACTCCACTGAGTGAAATAAACCAAACCATTTGAGCAACCTGTTCCCCTCCTGGCCTGTGGGGGCGCTGCACCAAGAACCAATGAAGGAAATGACACAAAAAACTCTGGAGAAGACACTGAGAGTAACTTCCTTCTTCACCAAATGTAAATAAAAATGGAGTGGCGTCAGATTTTAGCGGTTGGAGGAATTCTCTTTTGTTTTTGGTAAAGACCACAAGCCATTTGTCGCTAGACTAGTGTGTTTGTTTTGGTTGTTTACCCAGAATGTCCTGCGCTGTAGTCCACGTCCTGCTTTTAGCGGTCTCCAGTCCGCTTGGTGTTTGTATATGCATTCAAACCACACCAGAGTTCACTTCAAATGAACCCAGACTGAGGTTTTAAAGGACCACAGTTCATTTTTTAGTTCCTCATCAGAGTTTGATTACACATTCACAAGTCTCCAAACAAACCGGACCTTCAAACGGACTAAACAGGGCTGGTGTCAATGCACCCTGAAATGATCATCACTGAGCACGGTGTGGGAGGTGTGATGTCTCGGGCTTCTTCTGCAGGCACTGTAAACTCTTCAGTGAACCAGATGTGGTAAAGCAGGTTTCTACCGGAGCAGCGTCTCTGCTGACTTCACAGATAACATATGCCGAGCTGTGGGGAGTCTCTGGAGTGCAGGGAGGAAATATGTGAGCAGAAACACGAATGAGGGGAAAATAAAGCGGATTTGCTGCATGGCTGTGGTGACTGAAAGGTGTCGGTCTGCAGCTGAATCACAGACGACAGAGAGCGCAGAGAAAACAGGCCTGTTTTTAAATCACCCAGAATCAAATCAAATGGGTTGATTTAAGTCAAATGGAGAGAGAGGGAAATAAAGAGTTGATAATCTGATGGTGGAGAACGGCCAGAACATCTGGGTCCAATCTGCTGATCGGTGCCGGTAAGCTTCGTCTGTGTGCTGTAAAAACCGACGGAGGCCTCCAGCTTCTTCTTCGTCTCGTCTCTGATCAGCCGCAGTAGAACAACATTCTCTGTTCTTCTCTTTTTTACTCTCTTACAAACACACCCGAGGTCCGTGGGGAGACGCCATCTTCCACTCGCAGCGCAGCGCAGCAGAGCTGGGAGGGTGTTGCCTAGCAACGGTTCTCTTGGAGAAGGCCTGAGATGGCCATCTTGGATTTGGAGCATCAGATGAGAGAGGTGCTCAAACGGTACCTGCCAAGGTGGATGAATATGTCTGGATCTGGGCTGTGTGTGTGTGCGTGCGTGTGTGTGTGTAGGGGTGTGCATGTGTGGGTGTGTGTGTTGTCGCAGGCTAATTAATTCCTCCTCCTGCTCAGTGATTTTAATGACACAGCGCGGAGGACGGATGGCAGCAGCTACAGACTGAAGTTTTTCTGCGGCTGAGCGGTGGAAAGGTCTGCTGCTCTCTGAACACGCTGTTCTGTTGGGCGAAACACACACCTGTGTATGATTTTCCTCTGCAGCAAACCCATCAGGCCTGATTTTCTGCTCATCTCTATCTTAAAGGGACAGGCACCCTTCAGATCCTGAACTCGCTCTCAGCCTGTTTGAAGCCACTTCCTAAAGCTGCTCAAACCTTTTAAATTCAGAGGTGAAGGAGGAAGATTTTTACACATCCAGACTTTATTTTTCATGGTTCATAAAGTTCAAGAACTTTTCAAGCATTTTCAAGGTACATTTTCAAACTTTTCCAGCGCCACACTGAGAAGGTAAAAACTACACAAATTAACTAAAAAACAGTTTCAATTCACCATTATATTCACTATATGATAATTTATCACTGTTATTAATCATGTCCTGTGTTAGAGCTGAAATGATTAATCAGATTAATCGTGATAAATTGATTAATAACATAATCGTCAACAAATTGGATTAATCATAAACTGAAGTAAACAGACTCAAAAAACACAATTTACTGAAAAACATCATATTCAGTGCTATAATTAAACCCAAACTGTACAATATATGAATACATTTTACATTTAAAATAAAATGTATTCATATACATGAATACTACTGGTATGCCTTTTAGTGCATTTTAAGCACTAAAATGTTTATTTTCTTATTAAAAAAGGAATTAAATTATTTGCTTATTTGCATCTTTTAATGTGTTCCTAATATTGTACAAAAAGGCTTAAATGGTTATATGAGAAATTTCTAGAATGATTTTTAATCAGTTCTTTCGATTAATCGATTAATCAATTAATCACCAGATTAATTGATTACTAAAATAATTTTCAGTTACTTGTGATAGACTACCTTCTACAGCAGGTAAACGTAATTAAAACAGCATTTTATGTTTTGAAATGTGTCTCACACCTTTTACAGCTGACTGGTCTGAGAACTTAACACTGAAAAATCCTCCAACCTTATAAACGTTGTTTACCGTATAAAAAATAAGCAGCATGTAATTAAACAGAGCAGTAAGTCATTGTTAGAAATAATACATATTCATTACACTGAAATAAAACAAACAAATCCTGTTACAGTAAATGACCCTCCTTCTCAAATGAAACGCTTTAACACAAAATAAAAAGAAAGTTACAAAATAATCTAATAAATGTTTTGTGACTGTTAAATATTATCTCTGCTGTTGAGCTGTTAGCATACAGCAAGTCTTCAGTCAGAGGCTTCTTCAGATTTGTTGCAGTACTGTGTGCTACTGGAGATCCTTCTGGATGTTATGAGTTACGACAGCTGAAACTGAGGGGAAAACTGCAAATCGACATATTTTACATGTAGATAAATACTTAAGAGACTCTAAATATTTTGTGTTTTCCACTCAAACTCCGACTGCCTGGGTAACTGTCCAGTCCAAATCTTAATGTAGCTTTGGTTCATCATTGGAGGCAGCAGCGCAGCAAGAAGGTTGGCAAAGTGTGACAGATAATAGCAAAACAGGGCAAAGAATTGGGAATAAGGAGGTTTAACATTCTGGATGGTTTGTTACCAGAAAGATGGCTGAGTGCTCTCTGAAGGAAAACAGAACTGGCCACTTGATTTTTCTCCAAAGCCTCATTTCAACTCTGGCTTTCTCCTCCTTAAGCCCCGTTTGTTCGGTTTTCTGGAGCTCTAATACATGCTGGAGCTGCTCTGTGATTCTCAGGAACTTGACATTTATCATCCAATGTAAAAATAAATGGCTCATTATACACAGCGTCGAAGCAGAGTGTGCTGAAAATGTCACGTACTGAAAACTGGCAACACATGTCTGGTCATATGGAGCGACTTATTCAGCCAGCCTCTGACTTCTGTCCACAGCAGCAACCAGGACCAAATGTTTCTGAGGCCGAGCTGGGAGGAGAGAAAAATCCAAATGTTTGGAGATTCATAAGCAGAATTACTAAGATGATGGAATATCAGAGATACGAATCTTTCAGTGTGTAGAGATGTGATTCGACTCTGATTTATAGGATCCCGATTCAATTCATTTGTAATTCAGAAACGGTCTAGAAAATCTGTCTGAATGATGAGGCTGACAAAGAAAAAGACAATAAACAAAATATTTATTTAAAACTATTCCACGCCACTGAACTGCCATCTTGGTAGACAGACACTGCATAAAGCATAAATTATTGACTTCCAGACCAACAAAAAGGAAGTTTATGGAAAAAAATAAGACTTAATAGCTGTAATGTACCTTTATTGTTTGTAGGTTAGATAGAAACCAGGTGAGAGCTACTTCTAAACTTGTGGCTTGTTTATTTTTGTCAAGGCAGTTAGCTACAGATACCTACCAAGATGGCTGCCAGCTACAAAAGCTCCCAGAAGTGTGATGTCACGTGAGAACTACATGTTGGGTTAGCTTAGCCACCAGGCTTTTTCTTAAATAAAATTAAAAAAACATCAAAGAACTATTTAAAATATAGTTTTATAAATAATTAGGCCGACTAAAATCTATTTTAGAGAATTGCCAGGATTGTGATTCTCCGTCGAATGTTTTCTTCTATAGAATATATTCCATAAGAACAGCATGGAAGCAGAAGCGACTGCAGCATCCAGATGTGAAACTTTGATATATTTGATAAAATGAAACGAGTCGTCAGTGCGTTGCACCGTCTCCATGGCGACCGGCCTCCATGGGAACCAGCTCACCCAGCCTCCTCTGAGCAGCTGCATGTGTCACACTCAGCAGACCCTCGGCGGTCCCGCTCACATGTGCAGGGTCCTTTAGCTCTACGGCCCGTCTGAACCTATCTGGACCCATCCGAGCCGGCGGCCCATAAACAAACACTGAACAGGAAGCAGGGCCCCCAGTTGGAGCACTGGGTCAAGGTCGTCCTGTAAGGTCAACCAGTGGCGGCTTGGTCAGCGCCCGGTGCTGAGTGTTGGGCTGCAGGCAGACTAGCTGCCCAGTTCTACAGAACCAGACCCAGAATAACCAGTGTCGAGAAAAGTCGAGCTCATCCCACTTCCCCATGCTGGAGATTTTAGTTTAATAGTAATAATAAATAAAATTACCTTAAAATTAATGACATAGGTGACATCAAGACCCAACAATAGAGTCAGACTGTAATAAAATGAATCTGGTTGTGTGTGTTGTTATTGTGTCCTGCAAACTTTGCTTTAATTCTACTTTTTTCTATTTAATCATAAAAAATCATAGTCAGGCAGAAAGAGAGTCATGAAACAGGAAGAGCTGGTTTTCTGAAGAAAAGGGGAAGTTTCTGTCTTGCATCAGGCTAAAAATAGTTCAGACCATTCCTTATTTTAAAGCATTAAAGGTTTTTAAAGAATAAAATCTAAACATTTTGAGAGATTGGATAAAACCCAGAGTAAAATATTTAAAATAATGACTTATAATTATGCCAATAATTAATATTGGTTTAACCAGTGGTTGATGTTAGTTTGATTATAAGAATATTTACACTTACTCTTACACTTGTGGAAGTACTTAAAGGTGAAACAAGTAACTGTAATTTGGTATCAGATAATTACAATAATGGATTATTATTGGGTTCTTTTCAGAAATGTCTGTAATAACTCACATTATGATTATAATAAGAGTAACTAATAAGTTATGGTTATTATAACATTATAAATGAATGTTGAATCAGATAAACTAAAAGGTTATAAATGTGATTTTGACATTGAACTTGAAAAGGTGTAAAATGTTGTAACTGTAATTAAAGGTCACTGATGTTGTGTTGAAGGTAGATGGTAGGTGGAAGGTCAGGGGAAAATAGGAACTGATAGGAGAACGGAGAAGACAACGCCTTATTGCTAAACTTCAACTTGCCTAAGAAAAGGTTGGGCAGGAAACAGAGGTAGGAGGAACTGTTGAGCAACTTGGGGACATTAGAACAGAGATCCGGTCATAAGGTCTCCAGGGTGATGGAGATGAGATCATCTGTCCAAGCAGTCAGCCAATGAAACAGGCACAGCAACAAAGCTAGCCAATGCAAACGCACCAAAAGGTGGATAAACCCTTTATAAGGTGGGTGCAAAAGAGGAATCTTTGGTTGGATCCTTCAGGCAGCTTCGAGCCAAGACGGAGATGGACAAAGAACTTTGCAGCTGAAGAAGAGCCGGGGCCACAGAACCGAAGACTGTTCTGCACATGGGGACCAACCCGTTAGCCCCGCAACATGTGGCTTCAAATCGCACTTCTCTCAACAGCTGGGTTTAGACCCCCAAAGACAAAGACCAAGGCAAAGATGAAGATAAAGACAAAGAACAAAGGCAAAGAGGAAGAACTGGTGTGTTCCTTCCGTGGGACCAGAAAGATCGTGAGACGAGGAGAAGGGAGCTACAGAGCTGCAAGACAAGAAGCTGAGGACCGCTACGCGCATGAGGAAGTCACCCTGAGGCCCGAGACCTGCCGCTCTAAGTCAGTACTCTTCCTGTACTGGGAACCTCCTGCTGCTGCAACACCTTCTTCATCATCAGGCCAGTTCTGGGGTTCAAAATGCCAAACTCTGTCCGTCTCTCTCAAAGTTTCCCTTTTTTAGTTCTCAGTGTCAGCATTAGGGAAAGATAGGCTAGATTATTGATTTTACTTATTTGATTATTTCTGCTACTGAATTAAGCTGTACTGACCCTTGCAAAATTGCCTTACTAATAAAATAATTAGCATTTAAGAAAATCTAAAAGATGTTGTGGACATTCAATTAATGAGTCACCTTAAAGTTCTTTGATGGTTGTGAAATAGCTATGAAGTTTGATTCTGGGAGGAAAAAGTAGAAATGTTTTATAGGTTGCTTTTAGCCAAAACTAAAACAACACCCTTGGGACTCGCCCGAGTCACTAAAACCAACCTGGTTCAGTAACAAGTGCAAGTTGTAATAAAGAGAAAGAGCGACCGTTAACAGGTGTGCTCTGTGAAGCTAGTTGGTTGCAAGCTACTCAATCTGGCTAATTCACAGGGTGAAAAAGGGTGGGACATCTGGATGGAGGTCGTTAGAAACCAGGCGAGTCTTTCTCGATGCCAGCTTAAACAGAGTTTACTCAGTTCTGAACAGGGTAAAATCCCATCAGATTTAGAAAACTCAAATTACCCGTTAGATGGAGAGCTGGCTGCACATCTCCCTCCTCTGAGAAGGGGAAGTAGAGTGAGAGAGAAGGGGGGGGAGGTGTTGCGCAACAACAAGTGGCGCCCAACGTGGGGCGTTGCGTAACCACAACAAGGTGGAGCCCAACGTCATAGAAGTCATAGCAGCACAAAAAACTGACGCAACTAATTAGCCAAATTATTAACAGTTAGTCAGTATTACTATACCAGTTAACCCAGTTCCACAGAGCACAATTACATCAACCATTTTTCAGGAAGTCACAGAAGAATCCAGAACATCTAAAGCTCTACAGGCTTGAAAAGCCTTGGGGAAGGTCATCCATCCATCCATCCATCCATTTTCTATACACCCTTGTCCCTCAGTGGGGTTGGGAGGGTTGCTGGTGCCCATCTCCAGCTAATGTTCCGGGCGAGAGGAAGGGTCACCCTGGACAGGTCGCCAGTCTGTCGCAGGGCAACACAGAGACACACAGGACAAACAACCATGCACACACACACTCACATCTAGGGGCAATTTAGACAGACCAATTAACCTGACAGTCATGTTTTTGGACTGTGGGAGGAAACCAGAGAACCCGGAGGAAACCCACGCATGCACAGGGAGAACATGTAAACTCCATGCAGAAAGACCCGGGCCGGGAATCGAACCCAGAACCTTCTTGCTGCAAGGCAACAGCTCTACCAACTGTGCCACTGTGCGGACCCTCGGGGAAGGTCAAAGTTCATAACTGAACAGAGAAATAGAGGCAGAAATGTACCAGAAAACATCCTGATGATCCTGAAGAGCCTCCAGAAATCAAATTGTTCTTCTTGTTTTCAGTTCTGCTTCCTTTTTAATCTGAGTAATAAAACAGTTTCATTTAATCACAAGCTCTGCTGATTTCTGATTCAAATATCTCATCATAATCATAAACAATCAGCTGATCAGGACTGAATAAAGCTCATAAGCTGCTCTTTGTAAAAAACAGACGGATGTTTCAGCAGGAGTGACGCCTCTCTGCTCCTCTATCATGTTTTTCACTCTGACCCAATTAAACCAGGAAGAAATGCTGCGGCTCTCACAGCAACACAAACATTTACATCCTCAAACTCAAGTTTTGATCATATTCACTGAAATAATTTGTTCTTCTTGGGCAGAAATATAAAACCAGTTAACCAGTAGTCATTTAAAACGATAAAAAAAATGATGTCACGGCTATCATTTAGGGTTTTAAATGGAGATGTGGAGATGGTGACTCGACTTTGACATTCCAGATCACTGAAGTTGCAAAACTTAAAGCTTCAGATTTGACTTAGACTTGTGATCTAAATACTTGGACTGTGACTGAACAATACATGAAAATGTACCGGTACCACAATATCCATGTTAATTCAGAGTTTTATTACTTGGACTTTTTATCTTTCAGGACGTGACTGAGACTTTTCCTTTAAAAACCTGAGACTGTTTGTGTTGTTTCATTAAATCAAAGTCAGCATAAATTAGCTTGAATGTGTTATTACTTTCCAACAGAAAATCACCAAAATCTAAATTTTCTTATTAGATCATAAAGAAAAACAAAAAATATGACCAATCAGAAAACTCTTGATTATCTTTTGGATGATCAGGGTTTGATGATGATGGACATACTGAAGATTTAGAATCTGTAAATCTGAATCGAGGTGAGGATGTGTCCGTCTTTAAAAGCTGACAGGAAGAAACATCTCCTGCCAGACTTTGTTTCTGCTGAGAGAGGCTGTGAGGTCTGGTGAAGTGACGCTGCACAAACTGGACATAAGAAAAGCAACGCTTTTAAATGCATCTAAAGTCGTTAAATCTCAGCAGAGCAGTCAGGCTTGTCACGGCTCTGGACCTTCTAACGGAGGACTGTCAGCAGAATCATGAGCAGTGAAGTTACACAGCCCACAGTGTGTTTGTGTGGAGCGAGGCGACAGAGACAGACGTCAGTGTAACCAGGCGGCGCAGCCACGCGCTGACAGCGTCTCCATTCTGAAAACACACCAACGCATCAGTCAGCCAGCTGTCACCAGATCGCCTTCAGACCTGGAAACACGCCGCAGTTTCCTCTGCTGTCCGCTAACGGAGGAAAGTTCATCCTCTGCTGTCCGCTAACGGAGGAACGTTCATCCTCTGCTGTCCGCTAACGGAGGAACGTTCATCCTCTGCTGTCCGCTAACGGAGGAACGTTCATCCTCTGCTGTCCGCTAACAGAGGAATGTTCATCCTCTCATCCTCTGCTGTCCGCTGACGGAGGAATGTTCAGTCACAGGCCTCTCCTGTCCGCTAAGGGAGGAACGTTCGGCCTCTCCTGTCCGCTAACCATTCAGTCTCTGCTGTCAGTCAGCAGAGACTGAAGGTTTCATTTTGTCAAAGTTCTTCAGTTTTGTTTTTATCTAGATTGAGAATATTTGCTACTTCAAGTGGATAAAAAATGAGTCGCCAAGTTCAGTGCAACTTTGATCAAGTGCACTGAAAAAAGAGAACAGGTGATTCAACTTAAAATATTGCATTAATTAGTCACAAGTAATCAAATTAGAGTTAATTTATTAAGTTGCCAAGTTCATCATTTATCCATCCATCCATCCAAGCCCGGCCACCAGGCGCTCGCCATCATGCCCCACCTCCAGGCCTGGCTCCAGAGTGGGGCCCCGGTGAGCCGCGTCCGGGCGAGGGAAAACCAAGTCCAAAGTTTGTGTCCATCAAGAGGGGTCTTCGGGCTGCGCTTTGTCTGGTTCCTCACCTAGGACCTGTCTGCCTTGGGTGACCCTACCAGGGGCATAAAGCCCCAGACAGCATAGCTCCTAGGATCATTGGGACACTCAAACCCCTCCACCACAATAAGGTGGCAGCCCAAGGAGAGGCTTTTAAACAATAATTAAGGCAATTTTTTAAAGTTCAAGGTCCACTCTTTTTTCAGACGAACATTAAAAAGTCTAACTGTTTCAAACAGCTGTAAAATTATTGTAAAAGTTGTTTATTTTGGTTCAATTTGCTTCCATGCCCAAACACAGCAGCCGGCTGACAGAACCACAACACACAGGAAGTAATCAGGGATTATAAAAGAGGCCACAAATGATCTCAGCTCCACAGAAACAGAGCTGACCTGAAACGCACCGCTGCCGGCCACATGATGGCATCGCTGCCGTCGCATGCGGAGCAAATCAGGGCTGCAACACTAACGAGGAAAACTCTCAATCTGCAGCGCTGCAGAAGGTCAGAGGTGAAACACCAGAATCAACAACAGGCTGCTCATAAATATCCAGTTATAAACTAAACAGGCTGCATGTTTTACACTTTACTGATTAAATATTACATTATTTTTTTCTTGTCCTGTCTGGTCCGAGTTGGTTTTCCCTGGAGAGTTGCAGGTTTTTATGGGACAAATAAGAAAAAAACCTTCTTTGAGCTTCATCACATAAAACTGGAGTGGATACTTCAAGGTGTGTAGGACATGTCAGAGATCACCCAGTTTGGTCTGATGTGTAATGCAGCAGCAGCAAAATGCTCTGAGACACTGAAGAATTGCGACTTTTAATGGCTGGAGGTCACAGAAAGGCGCTGGAGGAGATGTGATTCAGCGGCGGAGAGTCAGCTGATTGCTCAGTTTATCTAATAAACAGGTGGAGCGCCGATTATCTGCCAGGCTGGAGTCAAACGCTGCAGCTCAACCCATCAAATCTGACAGACAACTGCACCGATCTGCAGCTCTCGTCTTCTACAGGCTGGATTTTATTAGATAAAACACTAAAATTTATCAAAAACCTGCATCCAGGCAGCTGATTTGGAGGTTTCCTGTTTTAAACCCAATAAAGCTGTGTTCAGGTTGCCATGTTGGCTTAGATTAAAGTCATGTTATTATTGTTTCGTTGTGATTTTTGAGTTAATCCACATGTGTACCGGCAGTTTTCAGATTCCCTTCCAGAGTCTTTTTACTTCAGTCATATCAATCGTACAAATTCCCAATAACACGCCGAGGTTTGTGGTCGTAATGTGACAAAATGTTAAATATTTTCCATGATTCTGTGTTACTAAACAGACTAATCAGTTTCATTTGCCTCCTTTTCCTTTAGCTTCATAAGGAAAGACAAACTTTAGCTCTATGGACATTTCAAATAAGGGCTGAGAGATACGGCTTACAAATAAATCTGTCATTCTTCGTTCCTTGAAAAAAGTCCAAATGAGAAAAAATATCTTTAAAAAATGGCTTTTGTTTCAACCATTCCTTCAGCGAGTTGACAAGCTGTAAAAAATGCTTTTCAAACAAGATGGCTGCCCTAGGTGCGCTTACATCACTCTGAAATACGAAAACTCAAAGCGAGCAATGGTGAAATAAAAAATCCAGAATTTTAAAAAAATGAAATCTTCAAAAATAGAAAATTTGATTAATAATAAAATTGATGTCTATTTTTCAATTAGGAAAAACAGCTGTTGGCAGGCAGATTCTCCAGTAGCAGTCAGTGTGGCAACAAATCTCAAAAGGCCTCTGACTAAAGACTGTACAACCGTCTTGACATGCTCTGCTATTCCTCCTCCTTTGCTTTTGCTTTTTAATTCTCTGTCTGGTCGTCTGGTTACAGTGATGTTGGAGTAGGGGAAGAGACAGATTGTACTTGCTTCTTCTCTCTCTGCGCCTTTTCAACGTCTGAGATTTGAAGTTGTAGTTTAGGCATTATTTGAAGTTTTGAGAAACTTATCAGCTCCTTCCAGTTGTAAAAAACTAGCAGCAAAATTTCTTCCGGCTGCAGTGCGTCTAAAATCAGAGGGAATAATTGTCCGAACATCCAAAGATTCAACCCAAAAATATCAACAAAAGTCTTTAAACACAACAAATGATTGGAGTATTTTCTGTAGCAGCTGAGCTATTGTTGTCTAAATGAGGTCAGGACCAACTGGGCCGCAAGAATCCGTTCATCTGGGCGAGCCTGGAAATGCTGCGCAGGGCGCAGATCAACGGCATCTGAAATATTACAATCCACACATTCCTGTGTGGTGCTAATATTATCCACCCTGAACCAAAGACAAATACAGTCTGACAGAACGATCGCTGCTTTTCACAGTCTGTCTGACGGCTTTAATTGGTCACAATGATTAACGATCAGATCACTGCTCTGGATTTCCTTTAGGAATTTTTTTTTATTACTATTATTTCCTTTATTTAACCAGGTAAACCCCGTTGAGATCAAGATCTTATTTACAAAGAATCAAAACTGATAACTCATAACGTCAACATGGGCTGGTAAAACTAGGACCGGTTTGTTCCTGCATCACTGCAACACTTATTAAATCAACACCAGGAAAAGAAGAGCCAGACCAGCACTCAGATCTGCTCAGCTCAGTCTGACTAAAGTTCCCACATGTTCACAGAAACCTGCAGGGAAACTCGCTAAACGTCTTCCTGACGGCAGTAAAACAGAGGAATTCTGGGAGTTTTTTAAACAGGCGAGTCAACCAAGTCAAGAATCCAAGCTTGATGTGATCAGAGACAGATTAAAAAGTGAAAAGTTTTGCAGCGACTGCTCTCTCACACAGTGTGGCATCACCTCTGCTCCTGATTTACATAATGATTTGGAACAAACTGGATTTGTAACTGTTGGCCTTTTAGAAACCTCAGAGTTAAGCTTCTTAACTTTACATTATCATCATTAAATAATACGACGGCTTTATAGGTGGGCGATAAGGACTTTATCACGATATTTTGTATTAGTATAATAAAATTGAGAGAAGAGTTATTTATTAACTTTTTAAGCTAGTATGTGGCTGTGACTGTGTGTCACAGGAATTATAGTCCCACTAACAGAAACACTGCTTTTGAAACATTCCTATTTGTTTAGCTAATGTAAGATACTAAAAACAGCTGAATCATTTTGTCTCACCAATAATAAAATTGGTGAATCTCTACTTTTTTCTTGATTATGTTAAACTATGAAAGCTTAAAAATAGCTCTAGTTAGAGTTTTATGTACTAGTAACTATAGTCTCTATTACTGATCTTTGTTTTTGTAGATATTTAGTCCGAAAATATCAAAAATATGCCATTTAACTGAGCTTAAAATCACAATATCTGCTCATCAAACTCAACATGGAAAAAGACGGTAAATTTATGAAAAATCAAACAACAACCCTGTTTACATCAGGAGCAACCTGCAAGCTGCCCAAGCAGTTTTAAAATAAAACCATTTATTATTGTTTAAAAAGTCATGGCCTTCTGGTTAATCCTCTGAATCGCTGGCCTCCATTAAAACAGCTTGATCTCATTTGGTGACCGATTGCTCAGTCTGCCTCAGAGATCAGCAGCATAAAAAACACCTGCGCGTCTGGACCGAGCTGGTTCTGGAGGTCCACTTCACCTCAGCAGATCTCAAAAAAAGACGAGTCCTGATTGTGTGTCAACCTTTACGTGATAAATAATTCAGCATTCATCCCAGAGTTTGCAATAAACATATTGGAAAGATTGTATTAGATTGTATAAAACAGCTGCAGATTTAGCTGCAGTTTTATGTCAGGGATGTTTCTCCAAAATAAAAGAATTTTAGGTGAAAAATGTCAATTTCACAGGCCTTCCTGAGCCGATATGAATAAAATATGTAATTCCCATTATATAAGCCGGACAGGAAGAAAAACTGAGCTCAGATGTGGGTTAAGCTCACAGTCCAGGGAGAGAAGGAGCATCCTGCTCCTCATCCTCCGCTCCGCAGGCCCAGAAAAATACGCACAGGCAGAAGATGGGGCCCCCGGAGCCGGGGAGCCTCTGTGTGCTGCGGTGTCACGCAGCATCGCACCGCAAAGCTATTATTAAACCCGACCACACACACACATACACACGCACACACACACACTCACGCACACTCAGGTAGGCCAGGCTGCTTGTGTCAACATCTCAAGGTCACAGCACGGCTCTGTTTTTGGATCGGAACCGGCATAACAACACGGTGTTTTCCTAACAGCGACACCGCGGCTGAGACAAAGAGCAGCGGCCAAAACCCGCAGCCGGATCCCGCTCTGCCCTCACCCTCCCCGGGCAGCACGGAGCTGCCCAGGTCGGTTCCTCCGGCTGACAAACATCTGGATGGGAGGAGCGGGAGGAAGAGGAGGAGGAGGAGGAAGAGGAGGGGGCCGCAGGAATGAACGGCCGGATTCCGTTAGTAGTGAACAACCGGTGAGGATGGAGATGAGATAAGGTGATGAGGATGAAGAGGAGAGAGAGAAGGAGGAAGGAGGAGGGGGAGGTTTGCGCTCTTTTTCTCTCCCCCCATTTTCTAATTAATTCCTTACCCTCTGACAGCTCCAGTTCCAGCTCCGCCAGCCGGGCTCGGATCTCCAATGGTATCGGCGACGCCTCACGGTCCGCCATTCGGCTGGTACCGAAGAAAACAGCTCTCCGGCGGTAACAGCTACCTCCTCAGCCGCTCCTGCCTCCTCCTGGCTCGGCTCGGAGGCGGTGGTGGGGAGCGCTTCTCCTTCTCCTCGGCGGCCCCTCCTCAGCAGAGGCGCGTAAAGACAGCGAGGCGTCGGGGTAGAACAAAGAGGATAAATCTGGGTCCGGTTTTAACGGGGGCCCGCCATGTTGCCCGCTTCCTTGGCTCGGTGAAGACCCCCGGTGGTTCGGTCGGTTCTCCTCTCTGCCGCTGCAGAGGTTCTGCTGGCGGTTGTGATGAGGATGATGAGGCTCGCGCAGCACAGCACTCGCAGCCGTTTGAAGCTTGCTGCTGTCACGTGACTATACGGAGTAAAAAAAAAAAAAGAGGTGGTGACACTCATCACCTGCAGGGGGCGCAGCGAACAACCACACCTACACAGAGACACCGCTTCAGTTACACCTGACTGAAATACGAGATCAGCATAACTTTTATATGTCATCCACTGAATATATATTAAATGCATCTATTAAATTAAGTGTTGATTAACTAAAAACTGTTTTAATTAATCATTTTATAAAAATCCTTAAGTTTATTTTAGGCATTTTTACTGAAAAATTATCTTGCTTTACAAAACATATTTTGAGAGAAAATGTAAATTGTAATAGCGTCATTACGTCGTTAAATTATGTTTCTGTGCTGCTTTATTTTTTTTCAATTTTATTTTTCACAAAATATGTTTCTAATTTTAAATTAATCCAGTCTTAGACTCTTGAAATTCAACTGTTAATTTTCTTGCTTAAAATAAATTTAGTATTTAATTATTTCACTTAAAAATAATTTTGGTGGACTGACTTGAGGAATTTTGTGTCTTTCTCATGTCTCTTTTCAAAAATGTAGTTACATTTTTAATGCCAATATTGCATTAAAACTTTAAGAATAGAGTCCATGAAAGTAAAATAAAAATGCAATGCTAAAAGAAAGCTGAGGGAAAGACATCAAGATGCCCTGAAGACAGATTATGTTTTTAGGAGGCGTGTTGATCAGATGCACAACTTTGTTTCATATTTGGTTATGTCTCCATTGTGCATCTCAAACCTTTTATAATGTTCCTATCTGCAGGTGATCCACTCTGCAGCAAAGCCTCTTTGGAGCACAAAGTCTCAGAAACAAACTATCAGCACATGTGAGTCATCAGCCAAACTAAAACCTGTTTGATAATTTCCTTGAATTTATTTGATCATTTAGTTTTTCAGGTGAAAAGTTCATTACAGATTCCATGAAGAAAAAAACAAACGTTTCTATTTCTGTCCCCTTTATGACAGTTTCTGGCCTGAGATGTCCTGCAGCTGAAAGGGGAAATGAACTAAAATGTGTTCAGCCTGTGACCCGTTTTCATTAGAGGAGATTTATGAGTGCTGCCAGGACAAACAGCAGCTTCCTGCACTTTAAAACTTTTACTTATTTCATGTGAAGCAGGAGAAAAGTGGCGCCCTGGTTTTGACACCTGCCACTCCATGTGCAGGTCTCCTCTGAATGCACCTCAGGCCAGGCGGAGCAACGGCAGGATTTACTAAACCAGAATCTGTTCAGACCAAATTTGGTCCTTCTGGTGTGATTCTGGTGTAAACTGAATTCAGTGGCGGATCCTGAAGTCATCAGTTTTATTTGAGTAACGTGTGATGAATCGAGCCCAGTACGGATCATTTCATTAGTATGCTGCATGCTATTCATTAGGCCGCTGATAAACAAATGCTGAGCCAAACAATGTAATTAGAGTTGTGATGTGGCTCTACTGCCATCTGCTGGTTAGGAGAAGGAAATAAATCTGTAAGAGGCGGAATGACTCAGAGCTTCACACAAATACAAATCTAAACATGTTACTTGTAAAGGCACTTCTTTAATATATTTCTGTTCAGTATTCTGTACATTTGTACACAACAACATATGTCACAGTGGTGCCAGCTATACATTCAAACTTCACATCAGAAAACAACATTTGTCTCTTTACAATCAAAAGAAAACATTTCTTCAAGTTGAATCAGTTTGTTCTTGGACGCTCAGCGGTCAAAACTCAGCAAGTTAAATAAAGTCAACAACTAAAACAGGCCAGTTTAACACAAATAAAACTGAATCCGTGTTTAAAATGAAATAAAACAGTCAGAGCAACAATAAAGAGTTGATATTCAGTACTTTCAAACACACAGGAAGGCTTTACAGATCTAGTTATTAATTGTTGGGCTTCTAAACATGGGAAGGATCCACTTCAGACTTAAAAATTCAGAATAAAAAACAGAATCCTGACAGAACTTCCTGTACAGAGCCGACGGCCAAACACAATAAACCTGAAAATAACGCCTGGCTCTCATTACACTGAGCCCAACAAGACAAGAAACAAAACTAAAGAATTACAAAAACATTTACAGATTATTTTCAGTTTCCTGCCAAAATAATTAAAGTGTTAAAAGTTCCTATTCAGCATCAGCAGTTTTTATAGTTTTAAGATTAAAAATCCTGAGCTTGTAAAGGCTGGTTTCTGGTTTAGCTCAGAGTTGATCTCCATTACTTACTGATCAATCTTTATAATAAATATACAGCCAGCTATACAACTACACACTCCCATTGGACTGTTTTTGTCTCACAGCGGCAACAGAGGCTGTTGGGACGCCTGGTGCTCCGCTGAGGGGGCGGGGTCAGCCAGCGGCGCCGACGCCTCATTGGACGAAGCCTTCTGGCAGATCTCAGCGTAGCTCAGCTTCTTCAGCTCCTGAAGGAAGTGAAGAACAGGACGGGGCGTCAGGAGGCCGATACGCCGACATGTTTCAGTTATTATGTACTTTTCATCTTTACGTATACCATACACTGTTTTTAAACCAACAAATGAATACAGTTCAAATACAGCGACACTGCGACAGAGTACAACGTTTTCATAAAGCGGACTGTGATGCGATTAATGACATCGCACAACGGATCTGATGAGCTGCATTAAAACCAGCAGACAAAATACACCAGAAAACAGATAAAACTATTTTAGTAACAGATTATTCTGACAATTAAAAGAAATTGGCATATTCTGATGATTTTTTACATAAGCCTCTTATACAATATTAGAAATACATTAAAAGGTGAAAATCAACAGTTAAATTCTTTTTAAAGTAAGAAAATAGTTTATTATCTATAGTGCAGTGTCATCATTCCTTTAGTGAACGTTTGTAGAAAAAGATAAATCTGCAGATAAAAATCCTTCCAACATCAACAACAGACTTACAGAAAAAGGATTTTATCCTAAATGCCCTGATTAGTTTAATGTCTTTAAAAGAGGAGCAGCATGTATTTGCGAACAAAGCAACTATTTAAGATTGTTTGTCCGTTAACAGGCTGATTGTTTCAAATAAAAGGTTGAAATGTTTAACGTTGCAGTGACCCAATCAGGGATCACGGCCTGCTGTCAGAGCTGGTTGTGTTTTTGTCTCTAATGTTTCCAGGCTTTGTGTTGTTAAGGTGAAGCAATAGGAAACATTTTGTTCTTTTCTCCTGTTGAACTGAACCCAGATCAGCACCAGCCAGAGACAAGCACCATTAAACGACCCACACCTGCCCGTCTGGCTGGTCCAGGTGATAAACTGAGTCCTGAATGTGTCTTACTGCTGCTGGCTCCAGTGGCAGCTGGACTGGTTTGTCCTCCGCCGTCGTCTCTCCGCTGTCTGCGTCTTTCCTGCACACAACAACACAGCTGCATGTGAAGCCTCCGCTGCGGCCGCACAGCTGCAGCAGCTGGATACTCACAGCAGAGACGCCGGCTGAGGCTCCACTGGAGGAAGTGATGAAGCTGAGGATGAGGACGATGAGTTTGAGCTGCTGCTTTTTGTCGGACTCTGAGGATTCAGACACACAGGTCAGACTGGAACTGATTCAGGTATGTGTGTGTGAGAGTGTGTGTTACCTTGACGCTGTCGTTAGCTGCAGGTGTCGTCGCCGTGGCAACATTTGCTGTAGACAGGGGAGGGAAGCTGGACAAGCTGAGCTCCAGAGGAGGAGGAGGAGGCTGATGAATCGGAGACAGAATGGGAGTAGTTCACTTTTCCACAGTCTGACCTCTGACCTCTGCTGTGTTTTCTTACCTCAGAGTTCAGTTTGGGTCTCTCCAAGGATTTCTCCGTCTCCCTCCTCTTCTGGCCGAAGGCTCCCCTCCTGCTGTAACTGAGACAGAAAAACAAAAACCTGTTTTCTGTGCCTCTGCAGTCAAATCCTCATGTTGCAGAGCGTCGCTAAACTAAACTAAACTAAACTAAACTAAACTAAACTAAACTAAACTAAACTAAACTAAACTAAACTAAACTTTTCCATGTTTAGTTGCTTGCTAAGATCAAACTTCAGTGTATTTGGGGGTTTTATGAAAGACAAAGGAAAAGTAGAGATCGACTGAAGTGGAAGAAAAATTTTATATGGTCTTCAACAAAAACAACAAAAAAAATCTTAAAAATGCGGAGTGCATTTGTATTCAGCAGTCTGAGTCAATACTTTGTCTACAATTACAGCTGTCAGTTTGTTGATCAGCTTCAGACATCTAACATCTGAAATGTTTGGATGATCTTCAGAGTTTTCCACTCTAAACACACACAGGGCTCTGCGTGCAGGACAAAATGTTCTTACACTGCCCAGCTGCTGCTAGCTGCTGCTAGCTTGCTAAGGTTTGGTTAGTAATGACCAAAGCGAACAGGAAGGCCTGCAGAGGCTGAACGACAGCAGCTGTGACTCTGTAACAGGAACAGTTGCATTACCTTCCCCGGTCAGAGGGGGGCACCAGAACCTGTTTGTTGGATTCTGTTCTTCCGCCCCGGCTCTGCCGGCGCAGGCCTCCCCTCAGCCGGCCCCGCCGGGCCCTCAGGGAGGGAGAGGAGTACTGTTCTGCAGACGGCTGCTCCGACGGCTGGTAGAGGTCCGGGTGGTGGGTCTGCCAGCGGTCTCCACAGCTCAGCATCCTGGAGCCCCTCCTGCAGGTAGAGACCATAATCAGACCCAAGCCAGTCCAAACAGGTTGGAACCGACTCGGATGTGGTCCAAACAGCACAGGACTGGCTCCAACCCGGTGCATTAAAGGAGCAATATTATGTATTTTACAGGCACATGGAGCCATTTTATAGCACAATCATGTTACGTTACCTTCAGTTGTTATATCCTGTACATACAAAATGAAGCTCCGCCTACAGGAAGTCATCACAACATGGCTCCTCTATTAACCCTTTAACAATATTTTTACCAGTGTTGCTCTGGGAAGTAGCTACTACATCGAGCAGTTCCAACAGATGCTTGCTGATTGCTGCAGGCTAGTGTGTAGGAGTTGAGTGGGAGACAGCTGCTCTGTGAAGTAGAAGGCGGAGCTAGGCCCAGCTGCTAAATGATTGCCATGGAGATTAAAGGATTTCTCAAAAGTGAATGAACGAATTGAGGATTTTGTTTTTGAAGGAGAGAGTAACATTATAAGATGATGTAGAGCTGATAAAAGTGGATTTTTTTTGGCACTGGCCCTTTAAGAACGGCAGCAGCAGGGTGGCGATCGTACCTCTGTCTGTGAGCTGCGTGCGGCTTGAAGGTAGAAGCTGCTGGAAACTCGTTCATCAGGTTGTTCATCAGCAGCTCAGGCTGCAGAGAGAATCAGAGTTCATGACTGAAACACTGAGCAGGACCACAAAAGGAACCAGGTCCGGGTCAGGAAACCCGGTTCTGCTCTCACCTCCACGTTCTCCTGGTACTGGGCCGCGGTGGCGGGCCATGCCTCGTTGTTCTGGTCAAACATCTGCTGAGGGAGGCAGGACGGGTTGAAGGTGGTGGGGGGGAAGTAGGAGCTGTAGCGGCTGCTGCACTGGTCCAACTGGACGGGCCTGTAGCCGTTCTTGGGGGCGAAGGAGGCGATGGCCATGGTCTTAGCTTTGATCCGGGCCATGATGGGCTTCCCCTTAAAAACCCGGACCTCCTCTCTCAGGTACCTGTAGGCCTGAAGGACCGGCCATGTTACTCTGTCACATCCCACTCAGACAGGATTAGGATCTGACAGAAATACAGTCAAGCTGCTGGGAGCAGAAGACCTGAGACTGGGGTCAAAGTTCACCTTCCAGCAGGGTGACCACCCTGAACATGCAGCAAGGCTCTGGTATGTTGTACTAACAGCTCAATTCATGACTAAATCATCTCTGCAGTACTGAAGCTCTGCAGAGACCTGATGATGAACACCAGATCTGGACGACTGGAGCTCAGATCAAAGCAGGCTCATGTCAGAATGGCCCAGTCAAAGCCCAGGTTTAAGTAAGAGTGATATATAGGATCAATTTAACTGATTTATTAAAAGAAAACACCGAACAGAGAGGCAAACAGTAAAACCTCCTGTAGGTTGTCCCTCCACCGGTCCAGCCCGGCGTCTGACGCTTCGCTTCTGAATGGAGAACAACGACTTCAAGTTCATAACAGGAAGATAACTGAATGTTTTCAACATTATTTCCATTTTTAAGCTTTAATAACTAAATATTAGTCATACCATAAAGACCAGTATCTATTTCACTCCTGCAACATTAAGCTGAAGGTAAAGGAGTGAGCATAGAGCTGCTATACATAGAATATGTCATTAGTTAGTTCTTGTTATTCATGTCTGAGCTTAGTTGGACAGATGTCCATCCAATCTGACTGAGTCTGTTGTGAAAAGCTGAGACCAAACACGGTTCTGACTGAATACTGAATACCAACACGACACACTTTTCAGATTTTCATTAGTTGGTGGCATTCAGTCTTTTTCTTGTGTTTCCTGTCACATCTATGTGAATGACATCAACCTGTTAGTGTCTTTGACAGCTGGATCAGTGACCCGCTGGCTCTGGTTTGAAACTCAGCTAAGGCTTTGATAGGAGCTGCTGTACCTGCTGAGCGTCAGCCTCTGACTGAAAAGTGAGGAACCAGTTGTCGTTGTTGACGACCTCACAGCTCAGGACTTTGGGCAGGTTCTCTCCTTCGAACAGAGCCTCCACCTCCTGCAGGGAACATCAGAGCGGTAAGGCCTGCAGAGAGCAGCAGGCGGGTCGGTGCAGCAGCGGGACTCACCTCTGCAGGAGTGGTGTCAGGAATCTCCCGCAAGATCACAACGCAGCGGTTCTGTCTGGGCCGAACCTTCTGCCCGCATGGGGCCACCTGGACCAGAGGCATGGCTGCCAACCAGACAGCAGGACGTTAGAGCTCAGTTATTCTGGTGATTAAAGTTTTTTATTGTAACATATTGATGGGAGCTAAAACAAGGAGCCACATTTGAGAATGTCAGAGATGAGCTCCAGGTCTGTGGTGAGGTTCTTGATGCCGTCCAGGCTGGCCAGCGTGGCGATGGAGACGTACTGGTCGTTGTCCATCTGGGACTTCAGGTAGAGGTCGCTGCTCAGATAATCCCTGAGAAGGAGAGCAGGAGAGGCTGACGGAGAGGTTAGATCCAGAAAACAGCAAAAGGCACATTTCTCTGTACTGAGACACATGGAGGGCAAACACAGTGGGCAAAGGAGCTTTCTGCTGCGCCGGCCGCTGTGGTTCCAGATGTTACCTGGTCAGGCAGGACTCCAGAGCTCTGCTCAGTTCCTCTCGGATCTCATCTGGAAACAGAGCAGATGTTTTCAGTGCAACAGCGTGAAAAGTGTTGCTGCTGCATGTGTGTATCTGGCTGCTACCTGTAACCGGAGGATCAGGGGTTTCTCCGTTCACCGTCAGAGCTTCAGGCGTTGGAGTCAGATACTCGGCCTCCGCCAGACTCACGTTCCCTTCAAACTCCGACACGAATCCTGATGGGATGGCGATAGGGGAAGGTGAGGGAAAGAGGACGGCGTGATGCGGTGAAGCGGCGGGAGCCTGGGCTCACCTTCCTGGTGGTTCAGGTTGTCGGGGAGCTGCAGCCACGGCTGCTGCAGCTGCTGGTAGTCCGGGTCGGGGATGTGGAAGCTCAGGTTGGGGTCGTTCCATACTTCAGCTTCAGGGTTGAGACACGGAGCAGCAGCAGCTTCCTGAAACACAAACACATTTAACTCAGAATCTGAAACACGTTTAGACGTCCTGGTGGTCTGAGCAGACAGGAAACAGATCCACATCTAGTTCAGCATGTTGAGCCACTTCTTGGGTTAACAACAGCTTAACTAGTTAATCAAACCCTTAACTAGTTCTCAGTTCACTCAGGTTAACTGAATTTGTTCATGTTCAGAGTACACCAGGTAAATGAGTCATGACAACAGGTTTATTTCTTGTTTTTACCAGTTTAAGTGGTTTGGACAACCTCAGTAGTCAGAACTTTGACAGCATCAGCAACTTTGATGGACTGAACAAATTCTGTTAACTCACTTAATTTTCACTTTTTCTACATGTATAATACACCAAATGTAAAAATTTTGTCTGAATTCAGAAAATTTAACTCTCATTGATGTGGGACTTGCAGTTTTCTGGCAAATCGTCCCAAAGTGAAGCGTCAACTCTTCAGGAATAAGAAAATCCATTACAGGAGACATGAAGATCAGCAAAGTGTATTCTGACATGTTTTCATAACGTCAAATCTTCTCCTTCACGATGCAACAGAGACATGAACCTGGTCTGGTTTTCTCCTCAGACCTTCCTGACCCTCATGATTCAATCATTTTTTTCTTACCAATTAATATTTTGCTATGACTTTGCCATGTTTTTCACCAAAACGCCTCAGATTGAAAAGTTGTTAAATTATAATTTGTACATCACAGCTCCTAGACAGATTATGATACACACATGAAACAGCATGACCTTCTCGGTGCTCAGTTCAGGTTCATCATGTAGAAAACAGCGCTGTTAGGGTCAAAGGTCAGCACAAACATCTGAATGTAACAAAAACCATGACTCCAAGTTAACTCCAGCCTGGATGATCAATAAAACATAATCTCTTCAAACTGTGAATGTGAATAATAACCCATGTGTTTTGTTAACTAGAATATTCCAGATGTTTTCCTTCCAGTGTGTGTGTGTGTGTGTGTGTATGCGCGTGTGTGCGAGAGACATGGAGCAGCATAGCTGGAGCCAGACTTACAGCCTGGAAGCCGCTGGTGTGCCAGTCCCAGACGCAGGGCCCCTGGGGCGTCGCCGTGCTGTAGGGGAAGGCCCCCAGCAGGGCCATGGAGGGCTGCAGCTCTGACACCAGGGCTGGGATCTGCTCCTCATCCTCGCCCTTCGTACCGTCCGCCTCCGACGTGCCCTGGGTCAGAGCGTCGGGGTTCTGGTCCGGGCTCAGCCGAATCCAGGGCTGGGGATACAGGTGGCAGACGGACCCCTCGGCCAGCTGTCCCAGGAGCTCCGACACCATGTCCCTGATCCCGCTCACCTTCTCCTCCTTTTTCTCAGCGGCTGGGACTTCCTGGTTCAGGAAGTGAATCTCGTAGGATGGAGTGGAGGCGTAGACATCGATCTGATCCGGGTCCACCGGTACTGAACCAGAACTCTCCTGGCAGCTGGTATCAGTAACCATCCAGTCTGAGTAACCGGGGGCAACGGGGAGTAAACTCTTCATCTCCTCCATGTTGTTTCTGTCTGAGGAAGAGTCAGAGGTCCGATCCGGGCTGGGGGGGTGTCTCTGACCCGCTGTAGTAAACCCGCCAGATGGCGTCTCTTCGTGTGAGGAAGAGGAGGAAACGGGAGAGGAAGGTGGCGGCCCAGAGCGCTCAGAGCGGCTGGGTGGATGGTGGCTTATGTCTTCATGGTTCTGAGGTCCAATCCGGTCCCAGACCTCTGGTTCTGGTTCGTGTACACCAGAGGCAGCATCCCCGGCCTCTGCAGGGCTTCTCTGAATGATGACCTCTGACCCCTGCTCAGCGTTTCCTGTGGGCTCTTTGGGTTCCTCATGGAAGGAGTCTGACCCGGGAGCCAGCAGGGTGGGGTTCTGACCACGTCGGGTCGGCTTCGCTGTAGCATTGCTGACCCTGCAGATGATCTGTGTGTGGCACAGTCGAAGGGTCGGCCCCTCCAGCAGAGGAAGGTCATCCTCGTCTTCCTCCTGGAGCAGCATTCGGACCTGGATGGTCTTCGGACCTGGACGGTTCTGGACTTCCTGCTCCGCTCTGAACCCAGACCCATCACCGCTCAGCTCTGCTTCTTTCTTCCTTAAGCGGATGTTTTCTTCTTCTGTGGCGGCGCCGGGGTCCTTCGGCTGATAGCTGTCCACTGTGGATGCCTGAGGGTCCTCGCCGCTCACGGCGGCCTCACCCTGTTGGTTTAACACTCCGTTCTTATCCAGAACCGATCCAGGATCCAGTTTGTCAGCGGAGACCACTTCCTGTTCATGTGACCAGGTGGTACCTGTGTTGGCATGGTCCCTGAACATGCTGGCCTCTGATTGGCCGGAGGGTGTGCCGGGCAGAGCCGTCTGGGTCCAGCTGGGCTCCAGCTCCTCGGCTCCGATGGGACAAATGCTGTAGAAGCTGCGGTGCGTCGCTACAGCGTTGAGCGGGAGTTCTGCTGCGTCCTGGAGGCCCGATAGGGGACCCGGCTCCGGCCATCCCTGCTCGCCGTGCTCCGGCGCCCCGCTGTACCCTGCAGCCCAGTGCGCGGCGATCTCCAGCATTTCCGGGCCGAGCGGGCTCTGGGTGGACACCTCCATGTAGGGAGGAGTCCCGCGGCCGGGGCTGGCCTCCCGTGTCCCAGCAGCCATTGCTCTGGTATCTGTGTGTGTGTTTGTGGTGATGACGGCCTCTGGGCTCTTGTGGGGCCGCTGCGGTTCCGCCTCACCGCCAGACAGAGCCACCTGGGTGCGGTCCGGGTTGGGGCCGGGCCGGTCCTGTTCCCTGGCCGGCTCCTGGTCCTCCAGGCGGGCGCTGTGGGCCACGGCCTCAGCCTGCCTCCTGACCTGCTCCGTCAGCGTGCTGAGCCCGTCCTGGAGGGGCGGCGATAACAGAACACTCCTCTCAGTCTGCGGCTCGGGGCCGAGCTCCTTACTAAAGCAGCAGCCCATCTTCTCCGGCCTGGAGGGAGAGTAAAACACAAGTCTGCTACGGCCGCACTCACCAAGAGCCAAACAACATGAGAGTAACACAGCAGCTGCTCCTCGCCGCCGCCGGCCCGCATGCGGGAACAGGAACGCTCCCCCCTCCGGCCCCGCCCCCCCTGCCGCCTCGCCGGGCTTCCCAGAATAGCTGGAGTGAGGGGCTCACATGTCCCTGCCACTCAACCCAGGGAGGATGGTCAATGTGTTTGAATTAGGGCACAGACTGAGAGGAGTCACATGATCCAGCAGCCCACCAATCACAGAGCTGAGTTCTTCCAGGAAATCCCCCCCACCCCACTCCAGGTCCTTCCCTTCTCAACCTGCCATGTTTGAGGATAATCTGCTCATGGAGGATCCTTCTTTTATTTTTGATTTTATTCATTAGCTTTATTGGATAGGGACAAAAACACAATAACATAAACAACCTGAATGAAGCAGCAGTCCCACGCCTGAATCATGATGCTAATAGCACAAGCTAATGTGCAAAACTTCTCCCTAGATTGGGTTTTTCTAGTGAAATAGCAATAATAATGTAAAATAATAAAACATGATATTAGCAAACCATGCAAAACCATACACATAAAACAAAGAAATGAAAAACAATTGGTATGGATACATGTTTTTGACAGTCAGTTTTGTTTTATTTGTTTTTTGAACATATTGAATAAGAGTCAGTCAGCTTTAGAAACATGACAGAAAGCTGCAGTGACAGCTAGAGTTCCTTTAATAATCATAAGTAGAGTGTAATAGTGAACTGGAAGGAAAACTGTTTGTTTTACAACTAAAAACCCTGAAAACGTGTCATGTGTCTGTAGCCCCCCTCTGAGGCGGATTTACCTGGTAAACACAGTAATAACCAGGAACCAGCTCTCCGAGCGTCAGCTGCACCTCTAGATCAGCTGGGTAGAACGGATTCACTTCTGACGTCATGGAGGACGTCGGCTCAATGGGATGAGTGCTGCTGCTGCTGGTCGCCACGGAGACTGTTGGGGGACAGGGGTCCCAGGGAGAGAAGGGCAGCAGTTAGCAAACTCAGCATGAATCTGAACTCAAAATGAGATGTCAGGTTGGGTCAACAATAAAATAACTTTAAAAAAACAACAACAACAAAAAAAACAAAAACAAAAAATCAAGCTGCAAAGATCCAGTCAAAGTCTAGACCTCAACCTTATAAGATACCAATGAGAACTTTTTCCAGTCTTTTCTAGACCACTGGGGAAAAAAAATTATACTTAATTTGATTAGTTGTAACAAATAATTTTTTTTAAGTTCATCCAATTAAATATATTAAGTTTATTAAGTTAGAATTTTAAACAAACATAAATAAATTGATTTTGACAAATTTAATTTTATTACATGTAATAAATCAAGTCTTTTTTTTTTTTTTTCAGTGAACGCACCAAACCTGAGAACTACCAGCTCACCATAATATAGGAAAAACTTTGGATAACGTGAAAAAAACGGCAAGCAGATGTAAAGACCTGCTGGGTGATTTTCTACTCTTTGCCAGGCAATGAGAAGAAGCCATGTGCTGCAGGGTGACGAACTGGACCCATTATGGTCCAGAGCATTGGTGTCAAACTCCAGTCCTCAATAGCGGCTGTCCTGCAGTTTTTAGATGTGCCACAGGTACAAAACACTGGAATGAAATGGCTTAATTACCTCCTTCTTGTGTAGACAAGTTCTCCAGAACCTTGCTAATGACCTAATTATTATTCTATTCAGGTTTGGTGCAGCAGGGACACATCTAAAAGTTGCAGGGCAGCAGCTCTCCAGGACTGGAGTTTGATATCTTAGGTCCAGAGTGTCGTCATATCAGAAATCCACCATCGTAGGAATACTTTTTCTGACTTATTTATTTTGATTTATTTTGCCATTATTTATGCAGGTTATCTCGGTGAGATAAAACCCATTTACAAGAAACCTGTTTGGAAAAAACAAAGTACAAACACAGTAGCAATACAAGTTATAAAAACACTTGCATAAAAAGTGACCTAAAAACAAGAGAAGGTTTCATAAGAAGATTGAACTTGCGCAGATGATTTGTAACGTTTTTATTTTCATTTAATCTGCAGTATCTTGCTGTCTAAGTAACATATAAACCATAAAAATGTAACACGAACTATGTAAAAGTTTTTAACTGATCACAAATCTGGAGTACAGTAACTGATTTTTAACGGTTGCGTCACTTTCAAGCTAACTTGAAGTGACCTGAACTTTATTTAAACACATTTAAACATATTCCCAGTTTAAAATTTCAAAGAAACAGAGTAGTGTCAAACATTCCCAGTTCTTTATGTGTAAATATTCATCAATGGTGTGGTTTGGTTATTCTTAGCCTCAGTTCTCCGTTTCAAACAACCGATTTAACTCGGACAGCTCAAAGTAAACAACACAAAAACCTTAAAGAAAAACAAGCAAAAACAAAAATCACCGCTTCCGCCACTTTGGGTCAAGCTAACCGAAGTCAACACCCGCGTTTGTTTGCTTGCTTTCTTCTTCTTCTTCTTCTTTTTTTTTTTTTTAGAAAAACGGCCTCTTCAGTTCACTAGTCAGTCAATTATTCCCCCGCTCAACGTCTGTTAGGCTAACGGTTCCAGCTGATGCTAACATTTTGGCGCTCAGCTCGGCAGAGAGCGGCTCGGTTCGGTTCGTCTTCCCGGATTCAGAAACTCACCTGGATCCTCCTTCCCGCCTCCTCCGTGGGCTCAAGTCACGCCGGGTTAGAGGTTTTCTCGCACCGTGTTCGTGGCAGTGGGACTTTCTCCGCGTTAGCGTCCATGAAAGCGTCAACCGTTGACACTTTGCTGCTCATACCTAAATTCTGCGGTTGCTATGGAAACAACGGGGGGCGGGGGGGGGGGGGGGAAATAACAACATTCGCTGATTGGGCACGCGCGAACACTCACCTGTAGGCGCACAAAGCAAACATATTATATTATATTGTAATTATTTCAAAGGGAAACTAAATGTTTTATACAAGTATCTTGAAAGAGTTGTGTATGTTGATGCTTTTGGCAGAAATGCTTGTTTTTAAACAAATGTTAATTTTTTTTATAGAGAATGAGAACATTAGGCTTGATTTTATTATTATTTTTTGTACCATCAATAAATTAAAACATTTATGTGTAAAATAAATAATTGTAGTGTGATTGTTGTGTTACAATCTGACAAGTAGTGTTTGAGCTTCAGTTTGTTCAATTATCCATAATTGCTTTAAGCTCCACCCCCTTTTCTAGATTCCGCAGTTCTGCCTAAGCCCCCATATAACTTTGGGCCTTTCTGCCCTGTACATTAATTAACTAAACTGAATTGTGACAAGAATCTATAGCTAACATGTTTGAGGTTTATACCCTCAATTAAAATGGACGTTTTACTTGCAGGAAGCAATTTTTACATGAATTCAACTTTATTTTAGCTCTTATACACAAAATATTAGAACATTTGATCATGACAAAACACAAAAAGAAAACACAGTTTAAAAAATCCAAATAAACAAATGTTGTACAGTCAGGATGTTAAGCGTTTGGCTGATTGAATCAGTCCGACTCGTCCTGCAGACAGTGCAGCACGGATCCGGTCAGCATGGATCCGGTCAGCAGTACAGGCTCCAGTAGACGGTGTTGAAGAGCAGGTAGGACAGCGGGAAGGCCAGGCGTGAGTACGAGTCGATCATGTAGCTGTTGTTCACCAGCAGCTCCACGTTCTCCCGCACCGACCGCTGCCGCCGCAGACGCGTCCCCTCTGGCGGCCGCAGGTCCGAGTTCGGGCTTGGGGCTGTAAGGGGGTCGGAGGTCAGCGCCGGCGCCATCCGAGGGAAGGTGGTCAGCTCAATGTCGTTGTCATGGAAACAGCCATCAAAGGCCATGGCCTGGCTGGCGTTGAAGGTGGAAGGGATCTAAAAGGGGCAAAAAATTATTTGTTTTATGAAATAAAAATATCTAATTATGAACATTTCTGAGTAATTCTTAATTATGTGGTGTGTAGCTATTAGTTAGTTATTAGTTGGCAATGAAACATTTAATTTTTAATTTATCACTAAATAGAAATATTATAATAATATAATTTTTTATTTTTTTAAACTTAGAAATTACTTGTAATATCAAAGTGTGACCACAGGGGGGAGACAAAGTAAGCCATAATTCTGTAGATTTTTGTTGTGGTTTTGAAACAGCGTCTTCGTCCTGACCTTCCCCCTCCTCATCTTCCTCATCTCCTCCAGGGTGGTGCAGTAGTTGACGGCAGCGTATTCGATGACAGACAGGAAGACAAACAGGAAGCTGGTCCACAGGTAGATGTCCACAGCTTTCACATACGACACCTGCACAGTAAAACACGCCTTCTTTTTAACCCCACGTTTGCTTCTAATCAAACTTTTATTGGTTTATTTAGCTAAGAAATCGTTTTTTTTATTATTATTATTTGAAGGTCAGGTGGCATGTGTAGCAGAAGTTACAGAGAAAGAGAGTCAGATATAAACATCTGAAAAGCAAAACAGGACTGTTTCTAACCAAAACCTCTTTAAAAAGCAAGGTTCAAGTTTTTAGTTGAATTATGAAAGTATAAAGTTATATGCTATTTAATTTAGTATAATTTCCAAGGTGATTATCTTTCCATGTTGCTATCTCACTGATTTCCTTAGAAAACTAAGACAGAAACTCTGAACCAGAAAATAACGAGACTAAGTGTTAAGAGTCGGAGACGGTGTCCGTCTCCATGGAGACGTCCAGACCTGAGGCATGGATGAGGACACTCCGGTGATGATGGTGGACATGGTGAGGACGGTGGTTATACCTGCAGGACACAGCAAACGGTTCTGTCAGACTTTACTGCTTCAGTCTATTCACTGTCATTCTCCCAAAAGTCCAACAGAGGGCGCTGTGCACCTGTTTGGCCTGAAGTAAGGAATGGAAGAAGAGGCTAAAATAATGTTAATGCTGCAGTTTGTAGCACAACAAACAGTTTTAACAGTTTTTCTGTGCTTTTATAATTTGTCTGCTGCTTATTCCTAAGAAAACAATGAAAATAGCATCCTTAGAATAACAGATAAAATCCTAAATATATTTTAAAAAATCATTTAGCCATTTTAATCAAACTGAAACTTCTCATTAATGTAATAAACTACTATATTTGCTGGGTGTGATGACATTATCATAGTATGATAGTGATTTAACTACCAAAAATACTTTACCATTCAAGGAAACTATAATTTTACACACTTAATAACAAAAAAATTCAAGTTTATCCAGAAATACTTCAATTCTCTGCTCAGATAGACTCGATGTAAAGGTGTGAGAGGTGGTGACATCACAATATAAAAGAAAAAATAACCCAAAGTAGCAGCCATGCTGTGATGGAGGGTATGATGCGTTACCCAGAGACACGCGGGCGGGAACGGCTCTGCGGTCGATCCAGAAGGAAACCCAGGACAGGACGACCATCAGCATGGTGGGGAAGTACGTCTGCAGCATGAAGAAGAAGATGTGGCGCCGCAGGATGAAGTTTATGAAGAGTCGGTTGTACCAACCTGCAGACACACACAACGGTGTTTACTGCAAAACTTCAAACGTCTGACAGATTAACGATTGATTGACGTCATCCAACAGAACCAACAGTCAGTGTGTTAAAAACTGACTCGGGTCGATCTATGACTCAGGACAGAGAACCAGAACCAGAACCAACAGTCTCTGCTACGGCCACCAAGGATGGACATAAAAATAAAAACTAATGCAGTTAAAAACTCAGTTTTACAGTGTCTCACTCCAAAATATGGCAACAACAGAACAAAGTACAGCAACACAACAACGCGTAATATGGCCATACGTAGAATAATCTAGACTTCTGCATGTGTGACAGAAATTATTCTAAGAGTTCAGATTAACTACAAACCCTGAGAACTGATAAGACGTCTGCAAATTTTATTAATATTAAAACATTATGATCATAATGTCATATTGCACAGAAATAGAAAATACAACTTAATCTGCATTTTTAAAATACTAAAGGGTATTTAGAGTTATAAATTGTAATGTTTCCCAGCTCATTTGGCTTATTTATGTAGTTAATCAGATTAATCACACTATAGTGATGTAACTAATCACTGTTATGTTTTTTAGTCAATAATGTGCATATAAATGTCTTTGCTCTGGGTTTCATTTTCAGGACGGTCCAAGAAGTTATTTATTTTATGAATGTTAAATATAAACTGGCTGTGACTTGATGGAAGGATAATTCATCATTTTTCAGACATTAGAAGTGAAATAATCTGCCAGTGAAACTTTTTAATCTATATTCAAGAATGATTTATTTAAAACAAGCAAATTTATCTTGCTGAAAAGTTAAGTTAGTTTTGTCTTAATTCAAGCATACAAAGCATACAAACTAGAGAATTATACTTTGTAATATTTAGTGTTTTGCAGTGTATGGTTCCTGAAGGCCTCAGATGGATGTCTAGGTTTCCTTACAGCATCAAACTAAACATCTGAGGTTCAACAGGATAAATCTCAGTGAAAATGCCGAGTCATGACGTTCTCATCATGTGATTTTTGCCATATTAGGATGAGATAAACAACTTTTTGTCACTAAAAGTTGTATTTTTCTGGTTTGATTGCAGTTCAGTTAAATGATTTTGCATATCATTAAGTCTAAACATGGAAACTGTGCGAGTTTTCGTACCTGTGCTGCTGTAGAAGGCGAGGCCGCTGGAGGCGTGGAAATGCTCAATGAAGAACTGGGACAAAACGATCTCATCCGTCCTCAGAGAGTCGTTCCCGTTCTTCCAGTAAAGCATCAGGTCGTTCTCATTATAAGCATCTGCAGGCGACAAACGGGACAGAAAGTCGAGGAAACTGATGAAGTTTCTGTCTTACAGGTTGAGCTCGTTAACAGTTCAGAGGGATTCGTTACGGATTTGATCCTTACAGCTCTCCAGCTCCAGAGAGCAGTTCTGAGTGTCCAGAGGAAAACTGCTGAAGTCCATGGAGCAGAGAGCCGTTACCGTCACCCTGAAACACACACACACACACACACACGCACACGCACACGCACACACACACGCACACGCACACACGCACACACACTTCAGAGCAGAAATAACTTTCATTTTATATTTTTAGGATTTTAACATTCCTTGACGTTTCCTCTATCAGCAGCATGCATGGATTTTAAAAAGGACCAAACACTGAGCCGTGTGGAACTCCAAATCTGTCTTTATGTTTATGGAGGTTTTGGATTTGAATGTTTTTTCAAGCTAAGCTAGAAAAAAATCTGTCTCAAAATGAAAAACATTTAAAGGCTTCAGACCGAACGTTCAATACGAGTCGGCCCTGCAGATGACAGTGAGGGGAGCAAAGGCAATCGCTTCTGGCTGAAGATATATATTGAATAAACAAAGCAAATATCGTTGAAGTAGTCATAAAAATATACAGAATAGTTTTTATAACAAATAACATATGCAAATATAAAAACAAATGAATATAATAAGTATATCTATTAAATATATCTGCATGGATACAGTGCAGAAGAAGCGATGTTTCTTCAGGTAAAACTGTTTCCCACAGTAAAATCTGATAAAAACAAGCAGAGGACACAGTTTCACCTGAGAAATTTCTTTAAATCTATGATTTCTGAGAGATTGTGGATATTTCTGTGTAACCTGAGAGGACGTGGTCTTTTCTCTGATCCATACCTGACGCTGTAGAGGATGTTTCCGTCAGGGTAAACCCGCAGCATGATGTTCTCCATGGTGGTGTCATGGATGAAGGAGCGCTTGGAGTGGACGAAGAAGACGTCAGGAACCCAGATCTTCTTCACCAGCCGGGAGTCGAACGTCCGGCTCTGGTTGGTGTGGGACGGAAACGACAGCCGTTCGTCCTTCCAGTAGTGACGCAGGTACAGAGTCATGGTGAAGTCCTGCAGCATGGAGACATCACTCCCCTTTCAGCTTCACTTTACTCAACTTTTAGAATCGGCTGAACAAAACAGCAACCTACTGACAGTTTCAGATCATTTATTTTTATTTTACTTCTGTTCGAATATTTCAATTTTCTTGTGGTTTCATGGTATTTTTGATTGTGAAACATATATTTTGTATGCTCAGATGCTGTGGGAAACATATGCTAATTTTACATCGTTACCTAAAATATCCCAGCAGTACCGTTTCACATCAGCAGGGGGCAGAGATGTTTCATTTGGTCAGGACAAAAACTAAAATCATAAAAATATTGGGCTGAAATTGTTCCAATCTATTTTAATCAGATATTTGCCAAATATAAAAATACTGTCCAAAAAACTATAAATAAACCTAATTTCTGACTTTTTGAATATATTTTCTATAATGGGTTATTAGGGCCAAGCTAAGAAAAACAAGTCACTACGAAAATGGCGAGAATAAGATTACTAGAAAAAATCTGAACGAGAATAAAGTCATAAAATTATGAGAAACAAGACATAAAGTTGACATAAGAAGAGAATAAAGACGTGATATTACCAGAATAAAGTCATAGTATGAGAATAAAGTTGTACAACAATCAAGTCGTAAAAATACAAGAATAAAGTCACAATAATACAAGAAATGCATAATGAGAATAAAGTCATAATAAATGAGAAGAAGGTGGTAATAAAACAGCAGTAAAGCTGAAATGATTATTATCGGTAGCAGATCTGAAAAGACTGAGTTTAATTTGAAGAAAGAACCACAGATTTGCTAAGCTGATCTCATTAGATCTTAATAACTGAAGTTTTTTCCCATTAAAGTAACTTATTTCTTACAATTTTATGACTTTCTCCTGTGTGTTTATTGTGCTAATAATATGACTTTATTGTCATAATTCCAAAAACAAATCTGTCTAATATTCTGTTGTAATTTCCTATATTTAACCATCTGTTTTTTATTACCACAGACTTATTCAGCTGCTATTTTTCCAGAGTGGAATGACGAGGTTTTTCCTGCTGCGGATTTTTAAGCATATACCTCAAATTTCTAAATTGGATTAAACGGCTCTAATTTTATCCGGTCTGACCATAAAGCGCTTCTGCAGAAGACCTTTGACTTTCCCATGTCGGTAAAACAAAGTGATTTCTAAATGTTTAACCGTTCATTGCTTGATTCTTACCAGTAAACGACCAAATATCATGTAAAAAATCTCACTGAAAACTTTAATCAAGTAGAGGTTGCAAAACATATGTGTTGAAAACTATAACTTTTCTTTAGACCGTCGCCTTTTTCAGCATTTTATTAACTTATTTAGGAATGTTAAAGGCTTTAACAGAGTTATATGTATTTCTCTGAACTGGGAGGCTCCCGGTCCAGCTCAGGCAGCCATGACAACATCTTCCTTCCTCTGCATCGATCATCTCAGCCGGAGAAGAGTCCAGTTCAAAGCTGAACCCTGGAGGTCGCAGGGAGCGGCTCCACATTATTACTCCTCTTTTCACGGACAACAATGGAGCAGCAAATAAATCCACTTTCACAGAACATATTCACACAAACACTTCAGGAGATTCTTACCGCGTATGGTTGTAAATCAATGTGCTTGAAAGGATGTTTTGATTATTTCAGTTGATTTACATAATTTTTTTTAATTTCTTCCTTTGATGGGAGTCAGCAGGGATTTTCATGGGCCTTTCGCAGAGTAACAGAAAAAGACAGAAACTCACCATGTTGACCTCAGAGATGCTGTCGATGCTCTCCACCTGCACATCGATGCCCACCGGGATGGCTGAGCCTGAAACGACGGCAGGACGTTAAACTCTCACTCAGAATCAGAACAAAGCAGAGCGGATTGTTCCTAATGCAACCCAGGCATCTTGGATATCCGATAAGAATCTGATCTTTCCAAATGTGGCCTGAGTTTGTTCGGCTTTCATCCGACCTGAACGTCATTGGTACTCGACAAACGTCACTATTCTGCGCCCTGATGCGAGCAAGCGGGAAGAAAACCAATAACCATGGCGGACCATGATGTGGGTTAAGCTGTTCAAGTGCTGGCTCCGGCTCCGGCTCCGGCTGGACAACAAATGCAAAATCGTCAGATGTGCTCCACCATTAGCATCCACGTTTACTTCCAAAACACTGAGCACGCTCTCTATGTGTGACATTATGGCGCCCTCTACTGCGCATGCGGTCGTTTGCAGTTCACGCAAATCGCTTTTATTTGGAAGTGTGAACGACCACGCCAAAAAGAAAAAAATAAATCGATTTTACAAAAAATCGGATTTCGGTCCGTTCAGGCTGCAGTGTGAACGTATTATTACTAACCATTCATCTTGATAATCACTCCTGGAATATAAAAACATCTTCCCTATTTGGTTTAACAACTTTTGTTAGTATTGTTTCAGGAATAAAGGAATAGTGAGGACAATATAGATATAGTTATAAAAATACAAAAATTTAGTACAGAAAAAATATTTAAATATTTAAGCTACTATTGAACAGAGTGATGGTTAGCTTAGTCTAAATAGCCTGTATTTTACCTTATGTTAGCTTCAGCAGTTGCTACTCTCTTAGCTTAAGTAGATGCTAGTTAAACTAACTTTCAGTAACTCTTAGATACACCTCGTTTAATTATCAGATTGAGTAGCTCAGCTAGAATGACTTAGACTAACTTGCTGTTGGATTTATCAATTGGTTTGTTTGCTTAGTATAAGCTATGTTAGCTTAAACAACAATTAGCTCTGACAGATGTTAGCTTGATTAAGTCTTAGCTTAAGTAGGTGTTATGGTGTGGTCTCTTTGTACTTAGGAATCAGATTTTGTAGATATAACAGAAACACCCCAAGAAGTTGGAAATGGGAAAGACCAGTCGAAGTTTAGTATCCAATATGGCCGACACACACAGAACATGGTGAAAGTTGCTTATGGTTGTAGTGTTTGTTTTTATTTTTGAGAAAATAAATCCTGGGAATAAATAAAATAAGGGATACTTTTTTTGAATGTATAATTACCTTGACATTTAATTTTAAATATGCTGGAAGGCATGCTATGCCCTGCGACAGACTGGTGGCCTGTCCAGGGTGACCCCACCTCTCGCCCAGAACGTTAGCTGGAGATGGGCACCAGCAACCCTCCCGACCTCACTAAGGGACAAAGGTGTAAAGAAAATGGATGGATGGTATGCTAAATTTTTGTCATTCGTCTTATTTTATCACAAGATAAAACTTTTCCATACCTCTGTAAACAGATTAGGATAAAAGTTCTCTGATTTGATTGGGAAAAGTCAGGCACTCAGTCATGCAGTTCCTCTGTTCAGGCCTGTAAAGCTAATTTTGTTCAGTGACATCCTTGGTCTTTACCATAAGCTCACTACAACCAACATCAGCCCCTCTTCTGCCCGCCTCATTAGCAAATTAAATATGTATAAACCTGATTTAAGCACAAACATAGCAGAAAAAGCTAAACAGCACAAATTCTAGAGGAAAAAAGGCTTTGATCACAGCTACTCTCTTGGCTGCTTTGCCTCCACAAAACAACCAGGATCTGATGGTGTTTGGTTTTAAGAATGTTGGTCCACCACAATGCCAGCCACAACGCTCCTGCTCTTGTTTGGAAATTTGCTCGGCTAATTTTAGGATCTGTTTTGTGCTGTGGCTTAGAGACAAAACCAACAAACACCCTTCTTTCAACACAAACATCAACATTACAATTCACTGCAGACAAAGTCATAAATCATCCTTGTTATGGGGACAGAAAGTGAAAAGCCAAACAGGAAGTGAAATCCACAGGAGGAAAACAAACCGAGAGCCCCTGTCTGTTTTCTCTGTGGATATTTTCATGATTTTTGTTTGTGTAAAGGTAAAAAAAACCAACAAGTTGAATCAGGAGCAGGTGATGAAGTATTAATTGTAAAAATACAAGTTGAAGAACCAGTAGAACGGTCAGTCTGGAAAATGAATCCATTAATGATAATCTGGGAAGAAAGTTATTTTAAATACAAAAGTGTAAATGTATTCAGAGATGCTTCATTTATCCTAATAGGACATTAAATGTCATCATAACTGATATCATCCAAGTATCTTCAAATAATCGTTTTTGATGGTGATGTGTGAGCAGGATGAATCCCCAGTAGCAGTCAGTGTCACAACAAATCAAAGAGGCCTCTGACTGAAGACTGTCGCTATGTGACTGACAAGCTAACAGCTCGATGTCATGGCAGCAGAGACGATACTCCACAGTAACATGTCCTGAATGATCAGTTGTTAGCTAGCTGTGCTAATCCAACTCCTTTGCTTTTGCCGCTCATCTTTAAGTCTTTGTCTGGCCGTATGGATAGAGAGACGTTGGAGTAGGGGATATGATGGGAGGATTCTCTCTCTGCATCATTTTCACCTCCTCTGGGGCTTGGGGTCAAAGTTCAGGTATTATCTGAGTTTTTGAGATGCTAACCAGCTGCAAAAAATACCAGTTTGCTTCGGTTAAAAATCCTTCCAGCTGCACATCTTCCAAAACCAGAGGAAGTAGCTGTCCACACATACAACGCCTCGACTAAAAACAACACAAACAACAGTCTAGAAAAAAAACAAATGAGAAATAACGAGCTGCTCCAAAACACTGTTCCATAAACTCTGTGTTAATTATGTTTATTTTCAGCTCCCAGCAAATGAAAACACAAGAATATCACATCAGACCAATAAAAAAATCAACCTCCAGAAGAGAAAACCTCCAGGAGAACCAGAACCTGGCTCAGTGTGAACGGCCATCGGGTTGGACAAAACAAAAACACTCCGATCCAGGAGGAATGTGTGTGAAAGGCTGCACTGCTAAAACAACATTTTACCAAGTATTTCAGTTTAGTTTCTAGTGCAAATATCTTAGTATACATAAAATAAGACTAAACCAAGTTACAAGTCAGTTTTCAGCAAGATATAGGAGCTTTCTTTAAGTAAGTAATTCCTTCATATTGATGAAAGAATATTAGTTCCACTGGAGGATAATTTCACTTTTAACAAGACATTTTTTTCATGTTTTAAAGGAAATAATCTGCCAACTGAAATAGTACTTTAAAAAAATCAGTATTAATAAATTATTGACCTCAAACAAACTCCTATGTAAATTGCTAAAAAGTTACTTGTGAGTTAGTTTTGTCTTATTTCAAGTGTGCTGATATATTGGCAGTAAAATTCGACCAAAACACTTGGTAAGGTTTTGTGTTTTTGCAGTGAACAGGTACATTTTGTGACCGCTTTCTGGATCTGCAGCATCTGGTCACATTCCTGTCCTTCCTCCCGTGGGCTGCAGGGAAAGAAGCCATGTTATCCTGTTGGCTGAATGTAAGCAGACCCACCACACAATAAACATTTTATTTACTGACACGACTGACAGCCAGGCCTGTAAAACGTCTGCTGCCGCTCGGCTTTGTGCCCGGGAGACAGAACCGGCAGCGTTGCCCCGACAACGACCGGTGTGGACATGGAGAGCTTCCTCGCTCACCGCCTTGTCTCCTTAGTGTCTTAGAGGAAGGTCAAGGCCAACGCCGCAGCGTTTTACTCAGACATGAATTCACTCTGACATCTTTTCAAAGTGCTACACTGCAAAAACACAAAATCTAACCAAGTATTTTTGTCTTGTTTCTGGTGCAGATATTTTGAGTAAACTTGAACTAAAATTGTATTAATTTAGAAGTAAGTTTTAAGCAAGCGTAGCAGCTTGTTTTAAGTAAAGGAAATCCTTTGTATTGATGAAAAAGTACAAGTTCTACCAGCAGATTATTTCACTTACATAAAGAAAAAAATGTTTTATTAGTAATAAAATAATCTGCCAGTGAAACTAATTATTTTTCATCAATATTAAGGAGTTATTTACTTAAAAGGGACATATTATGCAAAATGTACATTTTGCACATTTTTATGCTTCCATTTGAGTTTCCTCTGCTTCAAAACAATAACCCAAGTGTTGTTTTAAGTTAATGTTTTTGATGTTTGGAAAATGAGTCCTTTCAAAAACCTCCAGAATGTAACATCACAAATCAGCAGGCACTACACGTTTTCTAGCAACCCCACCCGAGTACAGCCCGTTACCTAGCAACCAGAGCTGAGCTCCAGCACATTTGGTCAGCTGGTTTTACTGCTGTACATGGTTGTTGTTGTTTTTATGTGCTGTACAATGGCTGCTGGAAAAGACAAGAGTTTTGTTGTTGATTTTCCATCCTGAAACCACTTCGTTCTTGTTGGTTGTGAAGGAGGTTCTACTAATGCTTTTCGTAGATGTACAGTTGCATAGTTGAGCATCTGTTTGCAGCCATTTTCATGTGTGAGTGTAAACGTTGGGGGCAGCAGCTTATTTGGACTTAAAGTGACAAAACCCTAAAAAAACCTCATAGACATATCCTAACCTGTTCAAGAAAGGATAATAGATCACCTTTACATAAAGCTCCTATACTTTCGTAAGTTTTTTTTTTCAAGTGTACTAAGATTTCCATTAGAAACCAGACCAAGAATATTTGGTAAGATTTAGTGTTTTTGCAGAATAAACTACACTTTGAAGCAGCACCCAAAAAAATTCCTGAAGGTGAAACAAATGTGTCTGTTGTACAGGTAACAAAATCATTTAGACATTGCTGATTAAAATATGTTTTCCTGCTGTGAACAAAGTGTTCAGGAGCGTCAGAGCACGAAAAGATGAAAAGCTTTTAGAGCGTTGTGTTCTTTTTCTGCGCCAGTTTTTCTTCTTGTAAAATCTGAGCTTCTCTTGAAGCCAAAATGTTGTTCAGTACCGAGTTAAATCCAAAACGGAAAGAGGAAACCAAAACAAAGGCTGCAAAAAGCAGAAGGATCCAGAAGTGACACAACAAACCGCAAACTGATCCTGATGGGGAGGATCTGACAACAGAGGAGGGAAACGGAGGCCTGAGAGCAGAGGGAGGGCGATTATCTGGAGCAGGCAGGAAGACAAACCAGAGGAAGAGAGAAGAGAGCAGAGCCACAACTAAACCAGGACAGGTGAGAATTAAACGTTCTAAGCAGAACAAAAAATTAATGAAGCTAAATTAATACGAATTTCTACAATAAAACCAGAATATTATTTCATCGATCCAAACCCGCTCCAACAGATTTACAGAACCAAGAAAAGAAAGAAAAACCAACGAACACGACATTTAACCACAGCTTTCCACTTACACTGCAAACATTTAAATCTTACCAAGTATCCTGTCTGGTTTCTATTGCAAATGTCTTAGAACATTTAAAATAAGTAAAGGAAATCAATTCTGCAGCAAGATAGCAGTTTGTGTTAGCCAATAAAAATGTTGATGAAAATTATTATTTTCACTGGAAAAACTTATTTTTATTAGTGAAAAAAATCTACTTTTTAAAATAAGTATTAAGAAATTACTGACGTTGTTTTATTATACAGAAGAGGATTTCTCCCTCATTCAGCCAAAAGAGCCAGATCTGTGCCGTCCGTCCTTAATTATAACAGAAAATATCTAAAGGTTTTTGTATTTTCTGTATTCACAGAACTTGGATGCCTTTTATCACAGATTCACAAATCCAGCCTAAAACCAGAGACTTTTTCTGGATCACTGTTACATTCTCATTGACTCAAAGACACCTGATTATGGTTCTGCAAATCTGAGCTTTGTAAGTCGGATTAAGCTCAGGTTTCATCCACTGGGCCAGATTTAAGAGAAACAAAGAGACGTGGGGCCGAAACAGCCCGGAGCGTCACTGACGCCAAATCTGTTATAACGGAATTATGTCATAGAAATAACTCAATATAACATAATATCTAAATGATCAATTAGAGACACTTATGAAAATCAACTGGATCAATTTGGCTTTTATTGCAGATGATTAAAATCGTAATAAAAACTTTAAATAAAATCTATACAGCTATTGGCAGAAGCTGATGGTTTCTATAGGATTTGGTTCTGACCGAAGACGGATTTCATGTCAGATTAACAGTTTCTGCATTGATTTGATTTGACCATATGTATTGGATTATAATCCCATTTTTTGTTTTCTGGCAGAAGCAAGCAGCTTTTTATTCAGAATGTCGTATCAAGGAGTTCAAGATGAAAAATATTAATTTTTTAATATAGGATTTATTTTTACCATAAATATTTCAACTCAGATTAAAGTTTGGATATTTGTCCATATTTCTGTGTGAGATTATTTTTGCTTTAAATGCTTTTCTATCAGAGGGCCAATAAATGTATTTGGCCTTGTTGTCATGTTAGAATAGAATAGAGTAGAAAAATCCTTTATTCACTTTATAAAAGACATTATAAAACCATCTATAAACAACTGTATATTAAAATTAAAATTAAATAGAAACCTGAAAATGACATTATTATGTTTCCATTGGATGCATGCAGATGAACCAACACAAGGCAGCATTTTAAAGAAAAGATTTAATGTGAATGAGGGAAAATAAAAGCTAAAAAAACTGAGATTCTGTTGATAATTTGGTGCATTAATTGATTCAGTTTCTTTTGCTCCATATATGCCAGTTAAAACCTGCAGAAGTTTCTCCACCAATCACCATCTGGACTCTTTGAGCTCCAACTAAATATACTCTGCAGAGTTATGGCTGATTCCTATTTGACATTTTTATTTTTATTTCAAAGTTTCATGTTTAAAATCAAAGACAGAGAATCTTAAAATCCCAGCTGTGCTCAAAATAAAGATAATTTGAAGTCAACATGTGTTGATGTTTGTAAAACATATGTGGAGAAACTAAAGGTTTTTTTTTTTATGTTTCACTTTGATGTGTAAAGACCCCTTAAAGGTTGACCTGGAATTAGAAGTATTAGTCATAAACACGTGCAAGAAATAACATTAAATGCCACATGGAGTATTTTTGGTGTGTAGGTTGAACCCTGAGGTGTCTGAAGGGGGGACGACTCTAAATCTCCAGACGCTGCAGGCTTATCGGAGAGAGAAAACTGCTGAGATTTAAATTACAGTGCGAGGAAATGCCACAGGGCTGCGGGGCAGACGGTGGTGCTGCTGCTGACCCCACCCTGAATGACGGGCAGGACCACAGACTGCAGTGAACACGTTAAACACGGCTTCATCTTCCAGACCCAACGGGATTAAAATCATATCTGGATATTTAAGATGTCAAACTTCTGCCAAAATGCAAGAACACAGAATAAGGTTTACCTTCAGCCCTTGATTGAAATCAGTGACATGAGATAGTAAATTCAGGATGAGACTTTGGAAAGTGAAAGGAAGAAAATGTCATGAGCAAAAAGTATTACAGTATTGTCTTCTGTTCAGAGAAATCCTGTTTACATGATCACTACAGTTTGAACAAACACAGACGGTAAAAAATGAAGGACAGCGTTTAGATTCTCCTGCAGGATTTCCTTCATGTCATCCTTTGAACTGAGAGTTTAATCAGAAAATAACATCTATTTTTTCAAATGCACTGAATTTCAGCCAGATAAAAGAACAAATAAAGGTTAAATTAAAGAAACTGTCCAGTCGAGCTAAAAAAGGAGATTATAAGGCCTCCTTTTAAGGGGAAGATTGAAGTATTTGAAAAAAAATAAAAAAATACTTAACAAATTTTCTTCTTCTTCTTCATTTTTACCACCATCTACTTAAAGATGTTTCTAAACTGAAGCCACTTTCACTGAAACTGAAGATTTACTTTCAGAGAAACTCCAGTTTAATATGTGCCCATAGTTATTTGTCACTTTTGTCTTATTAAATGTGTTTCTGTTACTTCATTCCTGCAGGTGTTTTTCTTCCCACATCATGTAAGAAATGCTCTGAATGGGTCTGACAGTAAATGCCATCACTTTCTAAAGTCTCCTAACAGTACAGTGGGATTAATACATCTCACTTCACTAGCTCTTAGTACCGTGACATCATTTTGAGGATGTGTGTATATCTTTACATGCATTGTTGTGTGACGGTCATTGTTGCAGATGACCCTTTGTTTCCCACCTCCCATCTGCTCCAGACTTGGAATATAATCCAGATTAATGCCCACGAATCCCCCCGACTCACACACACACACACACACACACACACACACACACACACACACACACACACACACACACACACACACACACACACACACACACACACACACACACACACACACATACAGCAGATCCCAATCACATTTGAGTGAGCGCGCTGCTGTATTCCCAAACTGCATTAACACTCACACAGTGGTGATATCTGGGTCAGCGCTGCTGATTTTTGGATCGACACATCCGCTGTCTAAGCGCTGCTATCATCGGCGTGGGAGTGATTTTCTCTGTGTGAGTGAGTGGATTAACTCATCAGGGATCAGGGATGAAATGAGGAAAGCTATTGTCTGTTAAACAATAGGTTTGCTGGATTTTTTTTTATGATGATTTTCTGTTTCTGACCTCCAAAGCCTGGTCTGATGGCGAAGTCTTGCTCCTCGATCCTCAGCAGTTGTTCACTTTTTATTAGCAGCGTTTTGGTGCTGTCCTGCCGCTTCAGCTTGTAATCGATGCGTCTGCAAATGAACAGACAGCTGAGTGATTAGCTCTGTTTTAGGCTGTGATTACAGGTTTAATTAGACAATAGAGATTGTGCTTTGCTTTTTTAATCCTCACCTCCAACTCGCTCTCATTCGGCTAAAACCGTAACCTTAATGGCTTCACACTCAAACATTCATGCAAACAGAGACATTTGTTCTCCTTCTCTGTAATTTTATTGATTTGCAGCCGTTTGTTGCCGTGTAAGTCTCATAAAAATAAAACCAGCACATTTATGTTTTAAAATAAATCAAACTTTATTCAGCTGCTAACATAAGAGAGAATTTGAACCTCATAATTACAGGCTTAACTGACTGTGTGTGAGAAGTCATGAGCTAAAATCAAACACATGTGCAAACATTCAAAGCGCAGGTGAACAAACAGCATGAAAAACGACAAACCTGCATGTCTGGCAGATGAAAAGCTTCAGTAATACATCCAAACACATCCACAGGTTTATTATGAGAACAGCAGCCAAACGCTGGGTTCACTAAAACTACTGCTGAAACATGTTTAATCCTTAAAAATACAAAATAATACAGACTTATCCAACAAAAGGTTCAGAATAAAACTGAATAAATATAAAAATAATCCGACAACAATCAAAATAACTTTATCTCATATTCAGCAGAAGTTCACATTCTCTTACATACCCTCTTAATAAGCAAATATGATATTAATATCAAGTTTAAAGGTGAAAAAATGAACTTCAGCCTTTCTTAAGAGATTAAATAATATGAACAATCTGTAACTATTTGTGACATTTATACACATTTAGGATATTTTTCATTCATCATTTTGCAATACTATTACATTTAAGCTATACTTTACTAAATTCATTTATCAGTTCAATTTCTTAACTTCTAAGTGGATTTTATTGTAATTTTAGACATTAAAACTTACATTATTAAAGTTTTATCTTGAAGGATTGTAATTGAGAGAGGATAAGCTCATTAAATATGATTACTATTATATTAAAGTAAAGTAGTGAGTTTGAAAACATCAGAAAGTGAAAGTTTTTATGTTTATTTTCTTGAACCAGTAGAAGATTTTATCAGTTTGGCCCTCAGAGAGATGGAAGATCTGATAATCAGACAGATGAGGGCAGAGCGACTGCAGGTGTCAACATCTGGATTCAGCCGTTACACACACACACACACACACACGCACACACACACACACACACACACACACACACACACACACACACACACACACACACACGCACACACGCACACACACACACACACACACACACACACACACACACACACACACACACACACACGCACACACACTCACACACACACCTAACGAGCTACAGAATCAGATTTATGATCTGTTATCACATTAATTATTAGAAATGAGTTTGCTTGTTGCAGTTTCCAGATCATTCCAGTGGATCTCTGATCGATCGAGGGATTTCTCCAGTGTCAACTGGTCCAAATGGGATTTAGCAGAACTGGATGAGAATCTGACCCATTTCTGTTCTAATGTGTCTTTAAATTATATTTAACATGAAGTGAAGCTAAATAAATCTAGTCAGGATTAATATTTATCAATAAATGTATATTCCTGAAAGTTTATTCATAACGGTAATTAAATTAAAAAAGTAACACTGATATATTAAGTGTTTGTTTATGTCATAAAAATATAATATTACATAAAATCAATACAAAAGATTTTCAAAATCTGCATGCTAAGCTATGAGCTACACAACTAAGATCAGCAGCTCCACAAAAGTCAGAAAGGTGCTGCAACCAAACACATTGATGGAAAGTTGAGTGGAAGGAAAAAGTGCAGCCTCATGAAGCAAACCTCATTCGGGTGTGTGGCAGAGATTCCAGTCAGAAGGATCCAGGAATTGGACTACAACGATCACAGAAGCATCTAACTTAGACGTGGGAGAAACTTTGAAAAACATTTTTATGCATCGTTGTTGTTCTGAAGTCTCAACATACAGTCAGTTTTAAGTTTCTTTGGATTAACAAACCTGCAAAGTAATCGTTGGACTACAAAAACACAAAATATTACAAAGTATGTTTGGTCTATTTTAATATTAATATCTTCGTATACTTGAAATAAGAAAAAAAAAAACTTTGGCAAGAAATGAAAGCTTATTTTAAGTGAATAATTCCAAAATATTGATGAAAAAGTTTTATTTTCACTGGGAAATTATTTCAATTTTTTCCATTGTAAGTTAATTAATCTGCCAGTGGAACCAGAACTTTTTAAAAATCTATTTTAGGGATTACTGATTTAAAACAAGCTCCTATTTCTTACTGAAAAATCCCTTTTAAGTTAGTTTTGTCTTATTTTTTCACAATAAAAAATAGACCAAAAATACTTGACAAGATTATGTGCTTTTACAGTGTAAAAGTATTTATTTATTCTCTCAAAGCTTGAAGGAAAATCTCTGCAGAAAGTTGATTTTTCTGAGATTCTGTGCTAATTTTCACTGCCTCGGGTATCAGCTAATCGTCTTTTAAAAGATTAGATCCTGTTTTCCAATAATCACTCATTTCTCTGCGTAGAGCGTCTGACCCGACTGAGATGCTCGGACCGACCCGCCGCAGAGAAAACTTCTGTCCTCTTGACTCTGATGGCCTTTAGACACTTAACCAGAACCCAAAGTTAATTTTTTCCCATCATGCCGTAGTTCCTGCTCCCACAGATCACATGACTCTCCAGCTCTGCAGGATCGGCTCTGACGTTTTATGGATCCAGATGTCGCCGCCTGCTATCTAACAGCTTTGACCTCCAGAGAAACAAAACGTTTGCAAATGTTGAATCAGGTGAATTATTAGCTCTGGAGGCGGTAAAAGGCCAATAAACTGAAAGGTGTCGAAGTGATTATGTGAGTGAGGTGAGGAAGTAAATGCACTGCAAAAACACAAAACATTACCAAGCATTTTTATCCAATTTTAGTGCAAATATCTTAGTACACTTGAAATAAGAGAAAACTAACTATAAGTAATTTTTCAGCAAAATACAGGAGCTTATTTTAAGTCAATAATTCCTTATTATTGATACAAAAAATACTAATTCCATTGAGAGATTATTTAATTTATAACTAGACATTTTCCCCATATTTAAGTGAAATAATCTCCCAGTGGAAATTACATGTTTTCATCAGTATAAATAATTTTTGACAACCTCCTATATCCAGCTGAAAATTTACTTCTATGTTAGTTTTCTCTTATTTCAATTAAGATATTTGTACTAAAAACTAAGCAAAAATACTTTTTTGTGGCTACAACTTACTTTGTCTATAAAAATTTTACGTTTCGTACTTTTTTGCAACATTTTTAATCCAATTGAAACAAATCTCTGACTTAGACACTGGAAAATAACTTGTGTATAAATTATGTTGTAAATGTTTCTGAATATTAATTAAAAAAATAGAAAATGCAAGTTTCAGGAAGCTTTATGCTTTTGATGACATAACTTATTGAAACAGTAGAAACTAAACAGTCAGCAAAAAGATTTTCCTTTTAAATTCTGGTGAAATGATACAAACTCGCTTTTAGTTTCAATACCAGCAGTAGTTCAGATTATTAATATGCGGCTAACACTGAGTTACTTGACTAAAAATGAGAAATATGTTCATTACGAAACGTCATGAGGAGGAAGTGAAAGATGTTAAGAGTCTGCCTGTGTTCATTTCAACTGAACCCACAGAGCTACTGGAAAGCTAAAATAAAGAACGTTCTCATGATGAAGATTTCTTTATTATTTAAAAACCATTCTATCAGTTTCATAAAGTGGAAAATACTGAAGCTCAGTGATTTTACCTCACCAACAAAACCTGACATGAACTTAAACTTTTCTACTTCCCTGATTTTAGGATATGTTTTTGCATAGAACGAATGTAAACTGGATAAAGTTTGAACATGAAGGGGACTACTCTTTCTAATGAAGCTTTATTTTACATTTCTGAAACGGCTTCTTAACATTGCATCTTTATTATCTCTGTAAAATACAACAAATAAATCACAGATCAAAAACACTATTTAGCAGAGCAAAGTCACATAAAGATAAAATAAAATATTGCCCTTATTTCCATCCATCCATTTTCTATCACCCTTGTCCTTTAGTGGGGTCAGGAGGTCAGGAGGTGCTGCTGCCTCTCCAGCTAACATTCTGGGTGAGAGGCGGGGTCACCTGAACAGGTCACCTGTCTGTTGCAGGGCAACACAGAGACACACACACACACACACACACGCACACGCACGCACACACACACACACACACACACACACACACACACACACACACACACACACACACACGCACGCACACACACACACACACACACACACCTAAGGAGAATTTGGAGAGATCATTTAACCTGACAGTCATGTTTTTGGACTGTGGGAGGAAGTCGGAGTACCCAGAGAGAACATTGCCCTTATTTACTGTGACAATAATAAGGGTCAAGGTCAGAGCACTGTGTTTCATGCTAACCTCAGCTAGCGTCTTAATAACAAGCTAAGAGTAGCAATGCTAGGTTTTAGCGTTCTTTCTGACCGTTTAACATATTTTTATAAAAGTAACCTTTTAAAGTAATCTCACCATTTTATCTGTTTCTAAAGGAGTTAGTTATATTATTAAAAAAAAAAACTCAGACATCTTTTATATTACTAGCACACACATCTGTTAGCATCGAACATGAAGTCAGATCTCAACCACTAAAATATTTAATATGTTTAAACTAAAAAAAACACAAAAGTTTTTTAAAACAAGAAAACTTTAAAGTTACTTAGCTTGCTGATGTTAGCTGGCTAAGGTTAGCTTTGCTAGCTTGGTAACTAAACTAATATCTGGCTAAACTAAAGTGAGTTTTGTAATGTTATGTAAAAGTCTATTGTATTTTATAAAAACTAGAAAGAATAATGGAAGATTTGTGCTAATATCCATTTGGCTTTTCATCTGTTCTAGCACTGACAAACTGAAGACTCAGTTGGGCAGCATGGATAGAGAGATAGAGAGAACGGCTCAATGTGAATGTAAACTGGTTCGGATGCAGGCAGGTTATTGGTTGACTCACCTCTGTTGACTGCCCATGTAAAGTTAAGGTCCTCTGACATGTTTGCTAATTAAACAAGCATCAGTTCTGACGTAAATGTCGTTCAACTGGTCAGTCAACAACTGTAGAGCAAGTTAGAACAAATGTGGGCCAACTTCCTGAAGAACAGGAAGCAACGACAGCAGACTCTGTTTTCACCAGTTCAATGCTGGTACCTCGATCCCATACCACACTAGCATGGACCATTAGCATCCTAGGACTTCAGGTTATCATATATCTGATTTGATAATCACTACAATACAGCTACCTGACCTTTAACACCTGCAGTACTTCATTTTGCCTTTGTTTTGATGCTTATCTTTATGTGCACTCACATTTAGTACCACCCAGGTGTGTCTAATAATGATTATTCTTCTGCATTCTTTGCTAGTTGCCAATATTTTCAAACTAAAACCACAGTGGTGTCCCTCACATACCAAAAGCAGACAGATTTACAGTTTATTCATCACTTTGGCTTTGGCTTGAGTGAAACTGAGGCCTGGAAGTTTTACAGTCGACAGCTGAGAGCAGAGCAAAATCTCTTTATGCTTTATGCTTTACAATGACGGAGATTACAGAGATATGATGCCTCCATCTGCCACTGTTCCTCCTCTGTCTCCTCATTTTCATTCCTAAACTCTTCCTACATCAGTCTGCTGGAGGACAAAACTTTGACAAACTTTAAATTGCGTCTCACCCTCCAAACTTGAACTTGCTGTTTTCTCCCAGGAAAACCTCCTTGTGCCTCCTGCGGTTGGAGCTGCGGCCGCCGGTCGCCGTGGCAACAAAGCTGGCCGCTGTCAGAGCCAGGCAAGCCAACACGTCCGCCTTCATTTTTCACAGGTCTCCCTGCCAAAACCGACACCAGAGCAGCATCCCCGCCGCAGCGAGCGCCCTGCTCCGCCGCCAGGAACATCCACACTCAGAGCCGGAGGTTCGGGTCCAGCATCCCGCTGCGGATCGCTGCTTCCTCCTCTTCACGGCTCCTGGACGGCAGAGGGACTTGACAGCAGGGCAGAGACATGAAGAAACCTCCTGACTGCCTCCTCTTCCTCACTCTGCCTGCTTCGTCTCCGGGTTGTGGTTCTATCTCTGATTAAAATCGATATGAATCTATTCCTCGCGGCGACAGAGGAATGACACTAATTCCACCCAAATCCTCTTATCCACGGCCACAGCAATCTTTCACTAACCTACAAACAGTCCGTCTCGCTCACACTCACTCCCATCAGTAATCAGGATTTTCTCGGCAGGACAATGAAAAAGCTGCACCTGCGGATTATCTGGAACACCTTCACGTGTCGGTGTGAATGTGCACGCAAGCAGAGGTCAGCCGGGGCAAACGGATCCCGGAAAAAGAGAAAAACATTGTCAAGATAATTGAGGATTTAATCCGAGCTGAAGTGGAGAGAAATGAGTCTAATCCAGAATAACACCTGTGGAAGAAGTTAGCCCACTGACACAGAAATCTGTCTCTGCTGTTGCACTTTATTAAAATAATGCTGTGATACATAAACAGACGTTTTCATCCGTCGTTGAAGTTTTCCTAACTGGTTAAACTTTCTGCAGTTTTTTCTTGGTCAAAAGTTTTATGAATATCAAAACATGATGAGAGAAGCAAGAGAAAAACACAACTTCAAAAGAGATTATGGCAAATTATCATTTCCAACTCAGCCTCTTCAGAGGGAAGCAAACAAAAATGACTGATTTTGCAGCACCTTTTTCAAAAGGTTGGGCTCAAAGTTAAACATTTTTAAGCTTTATTTTCACTGTCTTACAAAAACATTGTAAGTCACATAACCTTCCCTTTCTACTGCGTTGTATTAGGGCCATTAAGGATTTCCACCAAAATACTCAGACATTTTGAGATTAATTCAACAAGTTTTCTAGAAAAAAACAGGTAAATTTCTTAGTTTCTGCAGTAAAAAAACGTAAAATTTTTGAAATGTCTTTGTTTTCTAGAAAATTTGACATTAATCATAGTTTAGCTAGCACTATCTGCGTGCAGGAGTGCTACAGATTACACGGTTTATTTGGAGAAAAACTGCTAAGTTTTTGTCTTTTGGCTCTGAATGATTGCAGGTAAAACGTTCAAGAGATTTCAAGACACAGGAAGTTACATCAGAAGGGGATTAGTCAAAATTCAGCCGAGTTGCAGTGAATAGTCAGAAAAAAAGGAAATACAGAAATTAAGTCAGATTTGCTGAAAATTTGCAATGATTGGTGAAAATTTCTGCTTTTTCTTGTTGCAGGTAGAAAAGCAGGAATGCATTGTTTTTATTTTTCATTGCTTCGACGTCTTTATAGGAATCAGATTCCTCAAAGTATCTCAGGCGGAGGACACTTCAAGTTTTCCTGTGAGGAGAGAAATAAAGAGAGGCAGACAAATGTTTACGGATGGTTTTTCAAGCACTGAGCTCTTTTTCATTCTCAGAAATGCTCCTAGTTGTGTTTCCTCCTGTACAAGTAATAAATACTTAAAGCTTCTGTTTCAGAATAATAAACCTTACAGGTTCTTTAAACTCAGATCATTGGCAGTATTAACTGGACCTGCTTTGAGTAGCTCCACTCACTGCAAACTCTGATATTTCTCACCTTCTTCATCTTCCATTGGAGCCATTTTGAATCTGGGTTGATACAATACGTTCCTTTCTCAGTAACGACCCTATAAAGACAGAAACATCACAGATTAGCAGGATTATCACTGTTGTTTGATACCATTAGTCCTGCTCAGGAAACAATTAAATAAACGATGCATTCACAATTACCTAATTATTAAAAATCAGGGACAAAGTGACCAGAACTAGTATTACTACTAGTTCAGGACTGCAGACAAAGAACAATTAGGACACCCGAATAAATATCAATTTCTTTTAAATGGTCACACATCCGTCTCATTTTTTATTATCTCTGGACAGAAAGTGGTTTTACTGCACTCAATCAACACAAATCAACTTTGTTATACTCATTAAAACAAACATAACAACATTTTGCCAATTCTGTGGTTTGCAGATGTGATTTAATCTGATGTAACAACGGCCTACTTAAAGCACTGAAGGCTGTTTTACCACCTGACAGTCCGGTAGAATCAGCTGGATTTCATTTATTCACCTGTTCCCCTCCTCACCTGCGGGGGCGCTAAACCAAAAATCACTGAAGGGAACAACATGAGAACCTCTGAAGAAGACATTGAGCGCAACTTCCTGTTTCACAAAATGTAAATAAAGATGGAGTGGCGTCAGATTTGAGTGGTTGGAGGATTTTTCTTTTGTCTTTGACTAAAAACCGTGAATCATTTCTCCTGCTTGCACTAGTCATCGTTTTGGTTTTATTTACCCAGAATGCCCTGCGCTGTAGTCCATTTCCTGTTTTCAGAGCGGCCTCCGGTCTGCTGGGTGTTCACATATTCATTCAAACCGGACCAAAGTAAACTTCAACCGAACAGAGACCGACCAGAGTTCACACCTCCCCAAACGAACCGGACTGGAGTTGGATTACAGCGGACTGAACGGGACGGTGTGAGTGCAGCACATAACGTCAGATTCAAAGCTGCACCACTAGAGGGAGCTGAGCTCACAAACCTCCTGCGCTCTAAGAAAAAACCTGTGGTCACACCTGGAGCAGGAAGAGAGATAAAAGATGAAGTTGATCTGTATTTGCTGTGCTTACAGATAGAAATGTTGAAAACAGGATGGTCTCGGTATCTGTTCGAAACACTCCACGATCTTCAATCTGACTGCATTTGATCCTTCCTCACAGCAGGGAGGGATTACATGGCCTTTTTCTTTAACAGACGAACAGCCTGGAGGAAGAAACGTCAGAAAAAACATGAAGAAAATAGTTTTAACAATGTTTTTCCTTTCAACACTGTATTTATTAAAGCTTAAAATATATTTATAACACACAATGTTTCAAAAACCATTAAGAACCAACACACACTATATATATATATATATATATAGTTTTCCTTCCATCCATTTTCTTTCACCCATGTCCCTGATGGGGTCGGGAGGGTTACTGGTTCCTCTCCAGCTAACGTTCCGGGCGAGAGGCGGGGTCACCCTGGAGGTCGCCAGTCTGTCGCAGGGCAACATAGAGACACACAGGACAAACAACCATGCACACACACACACACACTCACACTCACACCTAGGGGCAATTTAGACAGACCAATTAACCTGACAGTCATGTTTTTGGACTGTGGGAGGAAACCGGAGTACCTGGAGAAAACCCACCATGCACAGGGAGAACATGCAAACTCCATGCAGAAAGACCGGGGCCGGGAATCGAACCCAGAACCTTCTTGCTGCAAGGCAACAGCTCTACCAACTGCGCCCCTGTGCAGCCCGTATATAGTTTTTTTTTTAGCTGTTTTTCAAATTAACATTAAACAATAGATTAACAAATGATATAAAGTGCAACAGTACAACATGTTTTTATAAAACTGTATTCTTTATTAAATGAAATGATTTTGTGCATAATCTTTTAGTTTTTTCTTATTTGTTAAAATTTTCCTTCCATAGAGTCTGACTTTCTAGAAATCGTAAAAATATAGATTTGGAAAATGTTGTAATCTAAAGGTCAGGAGGTTTTGTTGAAACTTGATCAAGAGAACAGATGTTATTTCCTTGAACTTAAAGCCAGTAAAATCAGCCTGATATTTGCTAAAAATGATCAGAATAAAAGTAAATTTTAAACATTTTTATATTTCAAATTCACAGTGTGACGTCTGCATGTTCAGACAAATTATAGATTTCCCATCTGAGGTATATTAAGGTCTGAAAGTGTTTCTGTTTTAAGAGGAATTGCTTTTTCCCTGTAGTTGTTTAAAATGGTTGGTGCTGCATAAACACATTAAATTGAATTTATTTTAATGCACAACGTTCACCGTGTTGGATTTTTATCTTGGTTTATTTGAATAATCAAGAGCTGAATCAAAACACAATATGCTGTTAATATTTAAGACGTAGATCTTCATGAAGACTGTTTAATGTGTTTTAAACTTTATTTTTACTATATTTATATATTTTTTTGACATCATATACTTATTATTTATAAACCAACAATCAATCTTTGCCTGTAACAAATACAAAATGTTAAAAGTTGACTCTGTGGATGAAAAGAACAAAGATGTAATCAAACCCTGAATTATTTGAACGGTACGTTACCAGCAGATGCAATGAGGACGAACCAAACAGCCAAGATGGACAGAAACATGTTGGGGTCGTCCAGATGTTGGCCTCTGCTCTGCAGCGAAGCCGTCTGGATCTGCTGTGAAACTATTTGCTACCTGCAGCTTAATGCAGCTCAGTCAACCTTTACAGCTCTTAAATAAATGAAATAAATAACAGGAAATGCTTTTTTAAGCAATGGTACTTCAGAGGAACATTCATGAGGTAAGTGCTGTGGACAAACAGAAATGGTCACAGGCAAAAAAAAAACAGGAAATCCACATTCTTAGGTCACAATCTGAAGCAGCCTCAGCCGGTTCTTCTTCTTACTTTATTATATATTTGCGTTATAAAAACTCTGCGTTGGTGAGATTATAATGAGATAATGTTGCACAGCACATAGGAGGCCATCAGATAAGCAACGAAGCTAAGCTAGACCATAAAAACCAAGCTTAACCATTCTTTTTTTTGTCGCTCTTGACATTGGCGGTTGCCGGAGCAACCGGTCGCACTCGGCTCCTCCCCTTTTTCTGTCGCCATCTGTGACTGCGGTCAGCTCTGTGGGTTTCTTATTATGAGTACTAACAAGTTGACAAGTTGCTTTAACAGACTTTTAATGTTTTAACCGAACCAGAAGTCATGACTTTACAAAGTTTAAAAGCAATTTTAGTTTTTCAGTCGGTTGTTAAATTGATTTTACTGCTACACCCAAATGGACCAGTTAAAGTTTTCCTTTCAGAAAATGTCAGACCAAAACATTTTCATCTGAATCACAGATCAGGTCAGAGTTCAAGTCAGCCCTTAACCAATTCCAATAAATGTATGTAAATGGACATTTTTGGAGCGGCCTAGTCAAAGTTTGATAATAAAATAAATTTTTTTAGCTAAAATAAGGGATTGCATAAATATTCACGCTCCTTCAAGTCTGTCTGCACTTCCAGCCGCTGCAGTTTTCCTCTTTTCTTCCTGCTAAATTGTTCCAGTTCTGCCAGGTTGGTAAGGATCAGCTCGGAACAGTTCTGGGCTTTGACTAGGCCACTCCAGAATAACCGTCTTGTTGTCTTCATACCGTTTCTGTATAACTTTACCTGAAAAATAAATGCTCTCTGAAACTTTAGCTCTTTCAGATGGAAACTAATTGTCCTGCAGGACTTTCCTCTATTTACTCAATAGGTTGTTTTAGTATCCATTCCCTGACTTGTACTTTCAATAACCATTTTTCTGATTGGTTGGTGGGTTTTTCAGCCTTCATGCTGTAATGTCAACCAGGAGTCCTGATGAACCAGTGAATATTACAATCCCTGCTCTCAGACGACCAGCACCAATTGTCTGGACCTCTGTTATATTAAGTTAGTTGCTTTAAATGGGGTGAATATTCAATCAGATTTTACTTTGACCTTTAATTTTTTTTATGTTTGTTTTTTGTAGTAAGTTGTTGATTGTGAATGTAGAAGCAATAAAAATGTAAAATGTTGAAGGGAGTGAATACCTTTTATTGCCAGTGTTTTTTTTTTTTTTACACATCCTGCCTTTATCTGACAGGTTTCCGAACAGATAAGTAATTAGTTTGTTTTTAGGTTGTAGTGACCCTGGGTGAAGAAGGGTCCATTTCTGATGTTATCTTGAAATACCTGCAACTCGTTTTAAGAAAGAAGAAAAATTCCCACTGGTGTTTTTTTAATCTCCTGTCTACAGAAAAACAGTCCAACATTAAATTTAATTGTTAAATATGCAAAGTCAAAATTTATTGATTCTTTCTGAGCCATTACAGCAACAAAGAGATGATTTAACGTAGAACAGACAGCAAACAGGCGGCTGGTATGGATCTGTAATCTGGTTCTGCTGCATTCACACCAGTCCTGGTCAGTCTGATTTAATCCAGTCCATTCGGTCCGTACAAAGTCCGGTTCGGTTGGGGATGTGAGAACTCTGGTTCGGGTAGAAACATTTGTCTCAGTTCAGTTGAAACGAACTCTGGTGAAGTTTTACTGAATATGTGAACGATAAGCAGAATGCAGACCACTCTAACAGCAGGAAGTGGACTCTAGCGCAAGGCATTCTGGGTAAATGGAACCTAAACAAATATGTTAGCCCAGCGCTAGCGGGAGAAATGGCTCGTGGTTCTTTACCAAAGACAAAAGAGAAATCCTCTAACAGGTAAAATCTGACGTTACTTCACTTTTGTTTGCATTTTGTTTAGAAGGAAGTTACTCAGTGTCTTCTTTAGAGGTTTTCATGTCGTTTCCTTCAGTGGTTCTTGATGCAACGCCCCCACAGGCCAGGAGGGGAACAGGTCATCCATCCATCCATCTTCTGTACACCGTTGGGAGGGGTGCTGGTGCCTCTCCAGCGAACATTTCAGGCGAGAGACGGGGTACTGTTGTGATTTGAGTTTTCTATGTTTATTTTTGTTCTGTTCCCTGACAGTCTCTGTGGTGTCCTGTCTCCTCCCCCTTTATTGTTTCCCAGGTGTGTCTTACTTCTGTGATTATCTCCTGTGTATTTAAGGCCACCTGTTGTCTCTGTGTCTTGTCGTATTGTTGTAAGTCTTGTGGTTATTTGTTGTCGTCACAGTAGAACCGTCTCTTGTCCTGTGTCGGCTTCAGCTCGCCTGTTCAGTGTATTTCAGATCAGTTGCTGCCAGTGTTAACTTTAGCTTTCCGCTCACTTTGCTGCCTGCTTCTGGGTCTGTTTTGAGCAGCATTCATTATTAAACATCCATCTTCACTTCTACCTGGGTCTGCTCGGCACTCTATCTCATCACACCCCTATAGTTCATGACAGGTTCACCCTGGACAGGTCGCCAGTCTGTCGCAGGGGAACGGGTCTATCAAAGGGTTTAGTTTTCAGTGTGTGCAGTGAGAAAAAAACAAAACTGCAGCAGCTGAAAATGTACCAAATGTTGCAACTTTGATCCCAAATTAAACCGAGTCTACCGGACTATCAGGTGTGAAAACTGTTAAAACGAAGCCAATAAAGTCCTCAGTTGGTTAGAAGTACTGAGATGTGTGTGTGGGTGTGTGTGAGTGCGTGTGCGCGCGTGTGTGTGTGTGTGTGTGTGCGTGCGTGTGGGTGCGTGCGTGCGTGCGTGCATGCGTGCGTGCGTGTGTGTGTGTGTGTGTGTGTGTGCGTGTGTGTGTGCGTGTGCGTGTGTGGTTTCATGCTGTTTGAACTGAAAGCCTAACCACTTCCTGACCAGTCTTGTTAAAGCGTTTCTCTTCTTTTGATGGCAGAGAACCGACTGCTGGTCATTTATCTGCTCCAGGTTTATTGGAAAAGCTCATAAATGTAACAACTCATCACTTCAGTTCACAATGCAAAACCACAAAATCTTAACAAGTTGCAGTTTAGTGCAAATATAACTTGAAATAAGTAACTTTTTAGCAAGAAATAGGAGCAATAATATGAAATGAAAAGAAAAAAGTCTTATCAGTGAAATAATCTGCCAGAGGGACTAGTTATTTTTAATCACTATTAACCCTTTCATTCATAGTGGTCACTACAGTGGACAGATGTCTAAAAGCCATTTTCTTGAGCTTCTTGTGGATTTTTATGTTATATATGAACACTGAAGTGGACACTAATGCATCATAAAATACACCATCAACTACTGGCCATCAGCTGCAAATGCAAGAAATTATTTTTGTTAAATCCAATATGGCCGACAGACAAAAATAGCGACCCGGTTCCTCCTGCTGCTGTAGACGACAGGTAAAAAAAATCAGATAACCCCTAAAGAACAATAAAACTGATGTATTTCTAAATAACAACTTTGTATTTGGAGAAAATTACAACTGATCATCTAAACTAATAATAATAATAATAATAATAATAATAATAATAATAATAATAATAATAATAATAATAATAATAATAATAATAATAATAATAATAATAATAAATGTACAAAAATGTTTTTCATCTTTTTTATATCTTAAGAAAATTAAAAAAAATAGGAAAAAAAAATCCTGACACAAAGGATCATAATTCATGCATGAAAGGGTTTAAGGAAACTTCAAAAGCTCCTTGATGAAAAATAACTTATCAGTCAGTTTTGTCTTATTTTAGATGTGCTGAGATATTTGCACCAGAATCTAAAAGTCTGTTATATTTTGCAGTGCTGGCTCTCTGGTTCTTCTTTCGGCAGCCTAACTCCTCCAGGTTTCTGTCTGGTCAGTTTGAAATCTTTCCTAGAAAAGAGAAGTAAATAAAAGTCAGCAAAGGTTTTAGTTTTAGTTTTGAGCAGCATGACTTTCTCTGACAGCAGCACATGGTCTGAAAACAAACCCCTCTGACATTTCCAGCCGCTCCGATCCTAACTTTGCCAATCACAAATCAAACTCCACCCCTGGAGAAGAGGAGGTGTGTGTGTGTGTGTGAGCCGCCTATTCTCTAAATAACCTGTTGGACCAGTCAGACTAACATCGGTCTGTGAAGGCAGCTGCTCCTCTGCTCTCTTTCCTTTTTTTTTTTCTGGTTTTCTACTGAACTGAGTCACAGAAAGTTTCCGTGACTTTTACTTTTTTTTTTTTTTACACGTGTGTGTTTCCCAGCATTTCACTGATACCGGCTCAGTTTCCAGCTCCGAGCTTCAGCCAGGAAAAGTTTACTGTCACTACTGTAAGTAACTCACTTTGACTCACATTGCAGATTCAAATATCATTTATTTATGTGGTGGGTTTGAGATTTTAAAGCTGGAGGTTAATTATTGTTCAGTTAAGTCATGTAAATAATTAGCAGCTTGGCTGAATCCCTGGAAGTGTAAAAGTTTATGATACTTATGAGATAAGATATGAAGAGGGGATTATAATAGACGGACAGTGGGATTAAATGAATCATTTTATCAGTTTAAGGTTTCATTGATGTTCTGCATTTCAATAGAAGTTTCCTCATGGTGAGTTAAACATGAACACAGTCAGTAAGGATAAATAAATGATCATGAAACATAAGTTAATTAGTTCCTGTTCTTCTACCATTAAATAATGCAGACCGTCTAGTTTCTGGTGAAAATAATTTAGGAGACTTGAAGTAAGACAAAACTAACTTACAAGTAACTTTTCAGCAAATAGAAGCTTGTTTTAAGTCAATGATTCATTAATATTGATTATTTAATGTTTAATAAGTAATTTTCTGGTGTTATAAGTGAAATAATCCACCAATGGTATTACTTACTCTCTCCTAGTAAAATCCTGCTATATTTAGTCAAGAAAAATAATATTTTTACTAATAAAGGTAGTAAAGTTTGCTTCTGGATATATGTTGTGATACTTATTATAAATCAAAGAGGAAGCAAAAGCCTTTGTGTTCCCAACGTTTTCCATCCAAAGTAAAATATTTGTAATAATTTAGCAGTTTAATGAATTGGAGCTGAATGAACTTGATTTACACACAGCGGTTTGCCTCTTCTTAATTTTCTTTGGCTAACCGTTATAGCGTTTAAAAGGTTTTAAATACCTACAAACCGATGATGGTTCGACCTCAGGGTCACGCCAGATCATTGAGTAAAACTCTGAAGCTGCAACACCAGATTGAGCAACTCCTGAATTTAAAACACATGCAGGAATCTGAAGAGTGAGAAGAACCAGAGTTACAAACACCAACCAGAGCTTTAAACACCAACCAGAGCTTTAAACACCAACCAGAGTTATAAACACCAACCAGAGTTATAAACACCAACCAGAGTTACAAACACCAACCAGAGTTATAAACACCAACCAGAGTTACAAACACCAACCAGAGTTACAAACACCAACCAGAGTTATAAACACCAACCAGAGTTACAAACACCAACCAGAGTTATAAACACCAACCAGAGTTATAAACACCAACCAGAGTTATAAACACCAACCAGAGTTATAAACACCAACCAGAGTTACAAACACCAACCAGAGTTACAAACACCAACCAGAGTTACAAACACCAACCAGAGTTATAAACACCAACCAGAGTTACAAACACCAACCAGAGTTATAAACACCAACCAGAGTTATAAACACCAAACAGAGTTACAAACACCAACCAGAGTTATAAACACCAACCAGAGTTATAAACACCAACCAGAGTTATAAACACCAACCAGAGTTATAAACACCAACCAGAGTTATAAACACCAACCAGAGTTACAAACACCAACCAGAGCTATAAACACCAACCAGAGTTATAAACACCAACCAGAGTTATAAACACCAACCAGAGTTATAAACACCAACCAGAGTTATAAACACCAACCAGAGTTATAAACACCAACCAGAGTTACAAACACCAACCAGAGCTTTAAACACCAACCAGAGTTATAAACACCAACCAGAGTTATAAACACCAACCAGAGTTATAAACACCAACCAGAGTTATAAACACCAACCCTGCATCAGTGAAGCTACAGATTACCTTCTGATTTAACCTGTGAATATGCTTTTAGTGATTCTAACAGAAAACGAGAGAAGTTTGTCCTGACTGACCTTCAGACAGAAATAAATGGTGGACGGGTGTTTTTATTTGGTGTATGTAAACTCCAGACTCCAGAAGCAGCTGATGGGTACCGGCGGGCAAAGCGGCATGCGGCTCGGGTGGTTGCTGAGGCAAAAACTCAGGCGTGGGAGGAGTTTGGAGAGGCCATGGAGAAAGACTTCTGTACAGCAGGGTGGTTTTTGTCCTGGTCGTGGAACACTGGACCAGCTCTACACCCTCAGCAGGGTCCTGCAGGGTGCATGGGAGTTCGCCCAACCAGTCTACATGTGTTTTGTGGACTTGGAGAAGGCGTTCGACCGTGTCCCTCGGGAGGCCCTGTGGGGGGTTGTCCGGGAGTATGGGGTACCGGGCCCTTTGATACGGGCTGTCAGGTCCCTGTATGACCGGTGTCAGAGTCTGGTCCACATTGCCGGCAGTAAGTCGAGCTCGTTTCCGGTGAAAGTTGGACTCCGCCAAGGCTGCGTGAGCGTTGTACCTGTCCGTCGTGGTGAAGAGAGAGCTGAGTCAAAATGTGAAGCTCTCAATTTACCGGTCGATCTACGTTCCCACCCTCATCTATGGTCATGAGCTTTGGGTCATGACCGAAAGAACGAGATCACGGGTACAAGGAGCCAAAATAGGTTTCCTCCGCAGGGTGGCTGGGCTCTCCCTTAGAGAGAGAAGCTCGGTCATCCGGGAGGGACTCAGAGTAGAGCCGCTGCTCCTCCACGTCGAGAGGAGCCAGTTGAGGCTCGGGCATCTGGTCAGGATGCCTCCTGGACGCCTCCCTGGTGAGGTGTTTCGGGCACGTCCCACCGGGAGGAGGCCTCGGGGAAGACCCAGGACACGCTGGAGGGATTATGTCTCTCGGCTGGCCTGGGAACGCCTTGGGATTCCCCCGGAGGAGCTGGAAGAAGTGGCTGGGGAGAGGGAAGTCTGGACCTCCCTTCTGAAGCTGCTGCCCCCGCGACCCGACCCCGGATAAGATGAAGAAAATGATGGATGGATGGATGGATGGATGGATGGATGGATGGATGGATGGATGGATGGATGGATGGATGGATGGATGGATGGATGGATGGATGGATGGATGGATGGATGGATGGATGGATGGATGGATGGATGCTAGTAGAACTAGAACTTTTCATCAATATAAAGAAATTATTGACTTAAAACAAGCTTCTATATCTTGCTGAAAAATGACTTGTAAGTTTGTTTTGTTTTATTTCCAATGAATAAAGATATTTAGACCATTTTGTGTTTTTACAGTGTAAACCCCTCTCTGTTCTCTGATGGTTTTTAACAAAGTCTTCACAGAACAGAAAAAAGAAAGGTGAATGCAAATGCACGCCACACTTTTCAGCTTTCTCTGCAGAAATATTTTTAAAAATGCATCATTTCCACTGCTCTGCACCACGTTACAATAAAATCCAAGTAAAAGTTGCTGCAGTCTGCAGATCCTGCACTTCCCAACAGGATATAAACGGTGAATTTCTCCCATCATAAATTATAGGATCAGCTCCAGGTTTTCCGGGTGATAATGGGACATAATGGGAATCTTCAGCAGCTCATTACACTTTAAGAGGCCATTGTCTTCAGCTGAGCTGCAGGAAGGATTCAGGGTAAACATGCAGAAACCTTCAAACGCCACGCAGTCCTGATGAAGTCAGAGAAACTGATTGAGTGCACATGTTTGGTTCGAAGCTCGCCCTCAGTTCAGCTCCGTTTGGTCTGAAGACTGAAGATTGTGTCAAGATATTCTGAGTCCTTATGGAGCATGACAAACAGAGAAGGCAAGGGGATGAAATGGAGGCTTTCATAACACACAAGATTAGAGCAAAATAAATGTCTGGGGACAAAAAAGAGCCGTTCATTTTGGGGAGAAGACTCAACAAAAGTGCTAAAAATAAGTTTCAAGACAGAAACTTGCAATCGTTCTCACTCATCAAGGGATTTTCTGCAGAAAAGCTGCTTAAATTGCATGTTTTCTTTTGTCAATATGATGAACGATGTCTATAATTACTCCTTGTTCCTTCTGTGTCTGTGATGCTAACCCACCCAGAGAGATCCAAGGACAAACCTGCCACAAGAGGGGCGTCAGAGTGGAGGCAGAGCGTTTAGATGCCTGCAGCTGAACGGACGCCAAGTCAGCGATGTTCACCTGGGCCCTGCTGCTGCTGCTGCTGTGGGTCGGCTCGGCCGCGCAGGACAGAACCCCCGGTACGACACAACACCTCTTTGTCCCGCAGGCCGAGTCCGTCCGGCTTTCTGAGCAGAACCCGATACTCTGCAGAACAACAACAACACAACCTTTCAGCTCAGACAGCAAAATCCCTTTTCATTTGGGTCAGACTCTGACACCAGGTTGGAAAAATGATCCCACTGCTGACATCCACTCAGCTGCAGCCTGGGAATATTGATGCAAAATGAAATTTAAAACATGGGAGGACAAGCTTTCAATCTGAGGGAATCTATGTTCACAGCTTTATCTTAGACTTTGGTCACAATTTATGTAAAAAAAAAAAAAAAGATTTGAGGTGAAAATATATTTCTTCTATCAAGCTACATACTTTTCAGAGTTTGTATCCTGAAAAAACACAAACTTTTATCATTTTTTAACTAGTTACTCCTAGTTTCTGGTGCAAATATCTTAGTACACTTTAAATAAAACAAAAAATAATTTAAGTTTGCAGCAAGATATAGAAGCTCGTTTTAAGTCAGTAGGTATTATTTAAATTGGCAGATTGTTTCACTTATAACATGGGAGAAACGTCTTATTATAGTGTAATAATCTGCCAAGTTTCATCATTATGAAGTAAAAACAAACTTCCACATCTTACTGAAAACTTACTTGTACGTTAGTTCTGTGTTTTGTAAGGATTTTGTGTTTTTGCAGTGCAGCGAGGCTGAAAGTAACTAATTTGTGTGGTAATAAAAGGATAAACGTGGCAGAACCGGCTGGTTTCCACATGCTCTGATCAGGATGCTGACTCAGCAACAGCTCACTGGGAAACATCTGGAACTCTAACAAATCATCTTTTCAAATATTTACCACTTTAAAATCCACATTACTCAGTTTTTCAGCTTTAATGAGAACCTAACGTGTCCTACGTGTTTTTCCTGGCAGCTGGTCCTGGAAAATAAAATAAAACTGTTCGGCTCCCGTCTTCATTCAAACCCAACAGACGTGCATAAACGCACGTCTGAACTACTCAGGGAATGACTCGCGTTTTAATCGTTTCTTTGCCAGTATCGTATACCAGCTCGTTTCTCCGTCCATAAAACCAACAGCCACCTTGATCTCAGACGTCTGTGCTGGGATCAGATGGCAGATCCTTGTTTCAGGATTTTACTGCAACAAGAAGCTGAATTCTGCTACAACCTGAAACCTCAGGAGGTTTAACAAAGCAGCTTAATGTCCTCGTGTTTCTGCACCCGATTCACTAAGCAGATTGCAATAATTACAAGCAGGAGAAACCAAGCAGCAGCAGAAAGACAGGAATATGATACATGCAGTGATTACACTGCAAAAACATCAAATCTTAAAGTATTTTGGTCTAGTTTCTGGTGCAAATATCTTATTACATTTGAAATAAAACAACTTTGCAGCACAAGAAGACAAATTATCTCCCACTGGAACTAGTAAATTTTACATAAATATTAAGGAATTATTGACTTTAAAAAAAGCTCCTGTATCTTTCTGAAAAACTACCTACAAGTTAGTTTTTACCAGAAGCTGTCTTTATTATTTTCAATATTTTCTCTTAACTCAGAGTATGTTGAACCCATCCTGTGTAGATGTGGTTTAATAAACCTGACCTAACCTTCTCTGAAACATCTGGAAGAAAACAGATCTCTGTTCTTCTGTTTCTAGGATTAAAAAGTTTAATTTTCTAAAATTAACCCTGTTGAATCACCGGCGTATTGGAGCCAAACTCTTTTACGCTGATTTAAAGTTAAAAACATTTCACAGCGCAGCGTCACAGGTGGTGCCAGCAGCTGTTCTGCAGGTCCCAATGAGCTGTGAGTCAGAAATGTTGCGCGGCCACAGCTGGAGTTTACGAGAACTTGAAGAATGAGAAAACAGAGCAGAGAACACGAGCCGGAAGTAAAACAGAGAGGAGGGAAACAAGTCGCTCCTGTATGAACACGCACCGCAGCCATGCTGCAGAAAAACGAGGATCTGTAGCCGAGCCCCGGCTTTTAACACTTCTACACCTGAACGTGTTGGCGGCGACACATCTAAATTTGCAGTACCGTAATTCCGCCACACGTAGCGCTATCTGAAAAATTCCAAAGGTTTCTGAAAGGGGAGACGTTGCACTTTCCAGCAGATATTTTGAATTTTTTTTTTTTATTTTATTTGAAATTTGAAATTGAAATTTGAAATGTTATTCGAACATGATACAAATATAAAAATAAAATAGTGCACAGTAACAAGAAGTGCATAAAAAAGAAGAGTAAATACAGATATTTGTTTCAATTAACATATCATGCTCAAAATCGGGTAGGAAGAAGTGAGAACTTATTAACTCCTACCCCCTAAACACTTGAAAACTTACAGTCCTACTGTTATTAACAAAATCAAAGTCAAGTCAAAGTCAAGTGGCAGTCAGCAGTTACTAATATTTACCTATACATTTTCACTTTTTATGCTGGTTTGTCTTTCCAAACCCTTACACCAAGTGTTACCTTCAATACACAAATTATTGCTTTCTCTCACCCATATGTCTATCTCTATTGAAAATGACCTCCTTGTATTTTCTTTTGAATTGTACTAAACTATTGCTTTGTTTTAAATCTTCATTTAACTTGTTCCATAACTTTACACCTTTAATTGAAATACAGAAGCTTTTTCTTGTTGTTCGCACATTGCGGATCTTTAAGTTTGAGTGACCCCTTAAGTTATACCCCCCTTCTCTTTCAGAAAACATGTTCTGTATGTGCTCAGGTAACAACGTTTTAGATACTTTGAACATAAATTGAGCCATTTTAAGTTCTACAAGCTCGTCAAATTTGAGAATTCTGGATTTTATGAAGAGTGGGTTTGTGTGCTCATAATAACCAACATGGATGATTCTAATGGCTCGTTTCTGTAGGATGGTTACCGGATGTAAAGAGCTCTTGTAATTAACTCCCCCTGAGTCACTTCATATATTCAATACATGTCTAGCTCTAGCCAATATGGATATGCTTCTACTGAGTTTACCCTGTAAATGTTTAATATGAGGTTTCCAACTGATTTTGTCATCTATTATTACACCGAGGAACTTATTAGCAAAAACCCTTTCTAGAGTTACATCCTCTATTTGAACTTAGATTTCAGTATTTTTGTAAGAGTTCCCAAAAACCATGATTTTCGTCTTGTCTAAATTTATATCGGGTTATTACGGTAACAGCTGCAGCTGCAGAGAATTAACCGGGGGGGGGATATTGAAAGTTCCGGTTGTTAGGGATACATGGGTAAATATATCATCTCACAGGACATTTAAAGAACTACTTACAATTAAAATAAGAAAGATTTATTTAGACGTGTGAAACTTAGGCGTAAAAAGGTTAAATGACCTGTGCTACCATGTGTCCAGAGTGAACATACAGGAAATAAACAGCAGGCCAGAGATTATTAAAAACCTGAAAGACTTCCTATTCTTCATCCGCCGGCCGGCGTCTCCGTCTGATCCACAAAGTGAATGGCATGAAGATATGCTGGTGCAAAGATACCATCGAGTCAAGGAAGTCTGAGAGTTTAAACCGTTTTTTGTAACAAGATGCAGTTCTTCAAAATCTGACTTCAGATTATAAACCCAGCGGACACAACAGGGCCAGATGATTAATCTCTGAAGGGGAAACCAGATAAAAGAGTCAGAGAGGAATCAGGTTCAGGATGTTTAATCAATAGTTTAATGACGTAAAACACAAACAGTGAAGACTGACACCAACTTAAAGCTGCAGTTTGTAACTTTAAAAATTTTTTTTGTTTTGTTTGTTTTGTTAAAACTGTCAGTTTATGAGAGATAATGTGTGAACAGATCGAAACAAGGTCGACCTTCAGCCTGGTGAATAACAGCCAAACTGGTCTGACGTCAAACTGGTCCCTAACTGAACTCAACCTGCAGAACATTTGGCTTTTTTAAGTAAAGATGCGTTAAGTCAGACCCAAATCGAGGAATTACAGATCCAGCTTTCCCTCAGACAAAAGTCAACAACAAGTTTGTGGTTTTTTTAATAAGGCATTTAAATGATGTAGCCCTCAAACCTCAAACACTTCATGATAGTGGAAATCACCAAACCTGCTGACACAAGTTCAGACCAGTGAGCAACATGTTGGTCCTTTAACATTACAGTCAGTGAAACGTTGTTTGATTTGCTGTCATTCAGAGGTTTGACTTCAAAATGTTGGGAAGGAAGAAAAGCTTCGCGACGAGTCCAGTCCTGCTCTGGTCCCTGAACACAACTTGAACCTCCAGAGAGAGAGAGGGAGAGAGAGAGGATGGAGAGAGAGGATGGAGAGAAAGAAAAGGGAGAGGAGAGAGGATGGAGAGAGAGAGAGAGAGAGAAGGAGAGAGAGAAAGAGAGGATGGAGAGAAAGAGGGAGAGGAGAGAGGATGGAGAGAGAGAGAGAGAGAGAGAGAGAGAGAGAGGGAGAGAGAGAGAGAAAGAGAGAGAGAGAGAGAGAAAGAGAGAGAGAGAGAGAGACAGAGAGAGAGAGAGCGAGAGAGAGAGATTTATTCGTTAAAGGTCAAATTTTGGGATTTATTTGAATTGATGGTTACATTTATATCTGACAATTCAGTGCCTGGTTTTTCATGGACTGTTGGTTTAAATTTTCAAGGAGAAATGATTAAATCCTAGTTAACAGCAGCTGAATGTGTTGACTTTATGCTTAGTAATTATAATTCTCATAGTCATAAAGTTTTAGCTGAATGTAGGAAGCTTGTTCTTCTATAGTTTCAAAGTTTTAGAGATTCTTTGTGTTGCTTTTGCTCGATAAAATGTGGGTTTGTAAAAATATGGGTGTTTACGATCAACATAACATAACAAACCCACATTCCAACCTTTTCCAGGTAGGAGAAGGTTGGACTGATTTCCAGAAGGCAGAACTTCCTAATTCCTGGAATTTCCTCCTGGAGGAGTTCAGATCCACGGATGGTTTCTGTTTCTTTCATGAACTATTGAGCAATCATGTCCGTGTGTAGGCACCATTATTTCTGCTTTTTGGGTTATAAAACCAAGTACTTCTAGATCTATTTATTAGATACTGAAAACAAAGAGCCACAAAATTAAAAACTAGATAATCAGCTGAGTTTAGGGCCACATACTGATATCTGTTGATCTGTAGGTCATAAATACTGTTTAATCAACACTGTAATGGCTAAGATCACCACCTTTATCGTCTGTAAACAGACTTAAGAAAAACATTAAGGCTGTTTTCACACGTGATAGTTCTATAGACTCGGTTCCATTGGAGACCAGAATTGGATCATTTGTTTTCAGCTGCTGCGGTTCTCTTTCTCTCTGCTCTGAGTCAAACCAGCCAAACCCTTTGAAAACCTTGTTCCCCTCCTGGCCTGTGGGGGCGCTGCACCAACAACCACTGAATTAAACAATACAAAAACCTCTGAAGAAGACACAGAGCACAGCTTTCTTCTTCTGACATGAAAACAGAAATCAGATTTTAGAGGTTGGAGGATTTCTCTGTAATTTTCTCCTACTAGCGCTAGGCTAGCTCATTTATTTAGGTTGTATTTACCCAGAATGCCTTGTGCTATAGTCCACTTCCTGCTTCTGAAGCGTTCTCTAGTCCTCTTGGCGTTGACATATGCATTCAAATCGCTCCAAAGTTCATTTTAACCGAACAGACAGAGGTTTGTAGCGCACCAGAGTTTGTTTCATCGGTTTGATTAGCATTCACATCTCCCCAAATGAACTGGACTTTCTAGATAAACGGACTGAAGTTTGATTAAAGCGGACTAAGGTCTGCAAGAAAGTCTGGCACTTTGGAAAGAAGAAGCACACCTGGAATGTTCTCTACTGTTCTCAGATGTTTGCGTGTAATCTTACCTCAGAAGGGTTAATCTGCAGCTGGAGCAGCGTGGAGGCGGCGTCACGGTTGGATGATTGATTTGTCATCCTGACGTGAAGCCAGAGCGTTCTCAAGCTGTGAATATTTGGCCGGACAGAGAGCGGCTCCGGTGGCTCAGCTGTGGTACGCAGAACTCTGCCGGCTCGGCCCGGTCCACTTATCCTCTCACAGGGAGGTTGTTGCATTTCAGAGTAAGGTTTTTCTGAGTGACCTCATACTGGAGGAAAAAGCCACGTGCCCAGGGGCATTCTGGGTAACTGTCAGAGTTAATACAGCTGTGATAGAAACTACACATCAGGGAAAACCTATAAATAGTAAATAACAGAGAAATGAACTTATTATGGCAAGACATTACTGACAATAATAAACAGAAAAAAAGAGAAATGAAAAGCAGAACACAAACAAAGTTATATTTTTAAAAGGTTTCTGTCACTGGACTGAGTAAAAGTTTACTTACGGCAAGCCCTTTTAGCATATAATAGCCAGAGTGGCTTTTTAAACTAAATATCAATGTATCAATTCTTCCTGGTGTAGAAAATAGTATTTCAGATATCCTGAACATTATTCATCCAAGGACAAGTTAAAGATTTGATATTTTCTAATTTTATTTTTACATATTCAGGATTAATGTTTATTTTTATAATGTCGATTCTCCCCCCCCCCCCTTGGTTTTGTGGTAAAAATTGGTTATTTGAACTAAATTTAATTAGTGTTTGTTCTATTACAGGCTGATTCTGAATAAGATGAAAGTAAACTATGAGAGGGTTTATCTGGTCCAACGTTGACATCTGGTGGCCGGAAGACTTAAAAAAAAACAAAAATTAACTCTTAAAAGAAGATTTTTGTCCCTTCTTCAAAAAGCAGCATTATTGAACTGTAAAAACTGAGAAACTCAAATCTGAAGCAGCCTGTACTCAGTCCTTTATCAATAATCAATTAATCTGGCATCGAATTGTTGCACATTGTCCCTTTCAAAGTAAAGTTTATTATCATTACCACGTTGCGTTCCAGATGTTGCGGTGATCTGCTTTAACTCGGAGGACTGCGCGCTGCCCTGCTCCTTCCGGCCCGGCCAGAACGAGACGGTGGAGTGGTTCCGCCAGGGGGCGCTGCTCTACAGGTTCGACAGAAACAGCAGCAAGGAGACGTTCAAGGCGCCGCAGCTGGCCGACCGGGTCTTCGTCTCTGCGCAGCACATTTCCAACGGGAACGCCACCCTGATCCTGAGGCGCAGCGCCCCGCAGGACCGGGGCATGTACAGCTGCCACGTCCAGACCTCAGGGGGACAACACGCCACAAAGGTCATCCTCAAGGTCGAAGGTCAGTCAGAGGAGGAAATGATGAAGTATTTCTGCTGGGTGAATCCAGGATGCGGCTTGTTTGGTTCCTGCAAAGATCTACAAAACTTTAAACAGCAGCAGTCATGAGATTTTATTTTGATTAAAGAATAAATATGATTTTAGTTGTGATGGTATTTTCTCTGCTCAGGATTTGTCTTACTTTATATTTCTTAACATGATGTGAAACCTTGAATTTCCCTACAAAAACACAAAATCTTATCAAGTATTTTTATCGAGTTATAGTGTAAATATCTTACTACACCTGAAATAATACAAAAATAACTTAGAAGTAAGTTTTCAGCAACTTATAGGAGCCTATTTTAAGTCAAGAATTTCTTAATATTAATAAAAAGTGACTAGTTTCACTTTTAAAACTCTATATGTGTCAAGTTTGTTTCTTTAGCACTTTTAGAAACAGGATGAAACAGAACCAAGTTTCACTAAAACGACAGACAATAAAACTAAACCGTCACAACATGGAAGAAATGACAGTGGAACGAGTTCTTTCTAAAATCAATATTGAGAAATTATTGACTTAAAACAAGCTGCTATATCTTATATCCTACTTAAAAGTTACTTTAAGTTAGTTTTCTTTTGTTTTAAGTGCACTAAGATATTTACACTATAATTAAACAAAAATACTTTGAATGATTTTGTTTTTTTGCAGTGCAAATCCACAAATAAATCTGGCTGCGTTATACCTAAATGTTAAGAAGCACGTATTATATATAGAATAAATAGTAACTATTTATTTTACCCTAATCATGGATCTATTTATTCTAATCCAGACCTTCAGTCTGTTCCCCTGTCGGTGGTTTCAGGAGCAACAATGTTCCAGGAACTAAAGTGGCGCTGCGTCTAAAGTTAGCTCCATGACAATGACCTGACCAGCTACCAGGCTATATCAGGCCCTGACCTTTAGCGCCTATCAGCAGGAACTCTGTCCTGTTTGTGCTGCAGCTCCTATCCGAGGCCTGTTCCTGGAGCAGTCCCGGCTCAGCGGCTACGAGGAGATCAAATGCTCCGTGTCGGACGTCTTCCCGCCTCCTCGCGTCACCTGGGCGACGGAACCGCCCACCTTCGAAGACCTGCGGCCCGTCACGCGCAAGCAAGCTAAAGACAACGGCTTGTTCTCAGTGGACAGCCGGCTGACGAAGCTGAAGGGCCGACCCGACCTCGTCTACATCTGCAAAATGGCCACTTCCTACAGCCGGTCGACGTGGACCGCATCGCTCAGGGAGAGAGGTAAAAGGAGCAAAATCAAAAAGAAACTTATGATATTTGCTCCTTTTCACATAAAATGTGAGATTAAAGTCCTCTTCTTTAAGGGAGTCCTGCAAGAGGCAACATCCAATACAACATAAAATGACAAACATCAGGTTCATGTCATTGAATCGGCCTCAAGAACTTTTAGTTCGGCTGTAAAAACACTAAACGAGATGAATTCAGTCAATCTCAAAGTTTATTATTAATCTGTTTAAGATCCTGAGGTTTAAATCATTTCCATCAGATTTCAGTTTTTCCTCATTCACCAGGTTGTTATGGTGACCCACAAGGTTCTGTCCTAGGTCCGGTTTTATTCTGTTTCTTTCTAAAAGATTCAGGAAACACAACACCCGGTTCGATGTTTTGCTGATGACAAACAGCTTTACTAAAACATGAAGCTAGTCGACTCGGTTTCTCGGCTTATCTGACAGACTTTAAGTCGACAATAATATAATTTCTTTCAGCAAACAGATATTAGATCCAAAATATTCAACAGAAAACCAGCCTGGTTGGAAAAAAGGAAAGAAATAACAGCAGACCTGAAACTTTGACTCTGAAACATTCATTGCTGCTTCTGGTGTTTTACAGAAATAGCAGGAACTGAGGGACGGGACCTGACCATTCGCTGCGTGGCCCCCACTTACCTGAAGAACCCGTCCCTTTTCTGGACCTTCTCCAGAGGGGACAACTCCGCCCTCATCCTCAGCTACGACAGCCAGTCGGACCAGAAGGTGTCCGCGCCGTCCTGGGACGGCCACCTGGAGCTGGACGTCTACAAGGTGAAGTTCGGAGACGGCTCCCTGCGTCTGATGGACCCCAGGCACTCGGAGCACAGCGGCAGCTACGCCTGCGAGTTCTCAGAGAAGTTCAGCAGACACGTCGAACGCAGCCAGGTCTCCATCGGTGACCCTGGCGACCCTCCTGGTAACGGCCCAACGCTGCATGCAGTAAAAACTAAACATGGTTCCAGAGCAAACTGTGAGAAGGTTTTGTGTTTATTGTGGAAGATTAAAAATGGAACGATGCTTAAACAAATAATAACTTTGAAATTTACCGTACCAGCAGATTAACTGCAACAAGTATGGATAGAAAAATGTTTTAAACAGTTAGAAAAAATAAGGAAAAATTGTCCAATCCTCTCAACATGGATATAAATCACATTAAAAACCAGAATTAGGAGAACTGGCTGAATTTATTGTGGATTTTCTCCAACCTAAAGAAAACCTAAAATTAAGTTTACCTGCACAGAACATTTCAGCAACAAGGCAGTTCAAAGGGCTTTAATCAGGAAAAATATAATATTTGCTATGAAACAAGACATATGAAACATCATCATCAAAATTCAGAAAGGCTCCGTTGTAAATGAATCAGTTTTCCCACTGAGCCACAGTTGTTCCACTAAAATCCTAACCTCTATCTAACCTTTGACCTCACCTCAACGAGCTGCTGGCATCAGGTTGCTCTTCTGTTGGTTATTAACGTTCAGGAGAAAAGTTTCCTCAACCAGACGGAGAAACTAAAGCTGCTGTTCCAGGTATGGATGGGGATCGAACCCACGATCTTTGGTTTACGAGACCAGCGCCTTACCGCTTGGCCACCATACCCTGACGAACCACAGCGCACTGCTGACGGATAAATGAATCAGGTTCAAAAACAGATTCAGAAAATGTTGAACTCTTAAGGAAAAAATGCATAAAAATCATGTAAAATTTGCATTTTGTCACTAAAAATTTAAGACTTTTAATACTTTGAGTCAGAATGTTGAGATGAAAACAAATTTTATTTTAAATTTTTGTTCAGAGGAATCACTCTGACATATTCAGAGCTTTTAAACGCAGTTTACTGTAAAACTTTTTATCTAACAGAAAGTTGCTCTTAGCTGAAGTTTTTGAAAAAATTAAAACCTGCACTTGCATTTAGCCCCCATTAGTGAACACGGTGCTTCTGAAAACAAAAATTATACAGTTTAACGTCACATTCTCATTTTGATTCATGTCTGGACTTTGACTAGGCCATTCTCTCATGTCAATATGCTGGAACATAAAGCATCCTGCTGGAGATGATGAACATTTTAGGGGTTTTTAGAAGTAGAAATGATCCTCTAGACATTTTTCCAGGATTTATCTTCCAGGATTTTCCAGGATTTTTCTTCCAGGATTTATCTCCATCTTCCCATCACTTCTAACCACCGTCCCTGTTGCGTCGTTGCAGCTGTCTTAAACTGTTTCCATTTGTAATTAGTCTTTAAAAGTTGGGATGTTGTTTTCTGATCTTCTCCTCAACTTCCTCCCTGACCTGGCTGCTCTTTTTCTTGATGTTCAAGACCTAACAAACCCCTGAAGCCATCTGAATTTATGCATCACAACATTAAATGATGCACTATGGTGATTTTAAAATGAATCTGGATGGAATGGATTTTATTTTGGTGTATCAGAGTAAATGGGGCTGAAAATAAAAATGATAAATCCTGTATTTTCCAGTTATGTCCCAGTTTGCTGTCCGTTGTGTTTCTAAGCTGCTTCTGTTGCGTCGCAGGGCAGCGCAGCGTGGCGGAGAAGCCGTCCTACTGGTGGATCCTGGGTGTGGTGGCTGCTGGTCTGGTTCTGGTTCTGGCAGGATTACTCGCCTTCCTGAAGCTCAAAGGTGAGGCGGCAAATTAACTGAAAACACCAGAATATTCAGCCAGCTGCACCGTTTTGAGGAGAAACCAGTTTTGGTCTCGGCAGACCTGTAATTTTAGTAAAAGCAGCTTTTCAGATGTTTGTCCGGTGCAGCAGAGAAAATGTGAAGATGACAGTTTCTGTCTCAGAACTTCAAACATTCAGTTCTGGGCTGAAAACTTTAATTCATACAGAAATTAAAACGACTGAATGATGAAAAAACGCAGATAAAAAAATAAAAAGACAATTTTATTTATTTAAAACTTTTATCTTCTTCATCAGTTGTATTCTTTATCTTTATCTCAGAGTATTCATCTCCATTTTTGTTACATTAAACTTTAACTGGTTCATGTCAGTGACTGAGTCAGAAAAGGTCAAAGGTACAGAAGAAAATAAAAAAACATTTTCAACAATGAGAGGAGTATTTTATATTTTTAAATTTGATCAAATAAATTCTTTAACTTTAAGTGATTTCAAAATTTTAGGGTCTTTGATAAAAAGTTTGTTTTTTAATCCTTCACATTATTTTCTAACATTGAAGGCAATGAACTGATTTTAGCTAAATTATTAATTTTTAACTGGATGCTGAAATAAAACCTGTGTGTGTCTCCGTGTGTGTGTGTGTGTGTGTGTGTGTGTGTGTGTGTGTGTGTGTGTGTGTGTGTGTGTCCTCCACTTTCAGGGAGAGACAAGAAGCCCAGAGGTCATTCTGATGAAGAGACGGAGCTGAACAGGGTCAAAAGTCAGTTTCCATAAAAACAAACTGAACATGTATTTATAAAAACGTCCACCAGATGGCGCCAGCGGACAGCTACTGTAATCAGCCACCCGTTGCTCTAATGAAAAGAGCCTCTAATGACGTGGTTTGTTATTTAATGGTGAATTATGGAGAAATTATGACTTAAAAGTAGATTTTTATACTTTATAATGTCTTATGTTTACATCATCACATTAAGAAAACAAATGTAGCCTGATGCAAACGTGAATAAACATCAATTTAGACAGATTGTTTTCAGTTATTTGGTTTTGAATAAAGTGGTCAGATTAAACCAGAATTATTTAGGTTTTATGAAAATATATAAACATCAATATAATAAATGCGCAATGTTCTAAAATAATCTTTTTACTAAGATTTCTTCTGCAAAACCACAAAATATTATCTAGTATTTTTGGTTTAGTTTTGCATTAAGAGCAAATTTCTTAGTTCAAAACTTAACTATCTTATAACAGATTATACAGTTATGGGAAAAATGTCTTGAGTTAAACAATCTGTCAGTGAAACTAGTCTTTAATTTGATTAAAAAAGGAACTATTGACTTAAACAATCCCTAATGCTTTTCTGAAAAGTTACTTGTAAATTAGTTTGTTCTAATTTCTCATGTCTCCAGAAACTAGACCAAAATACTTGGTAGGATTTTGTGTTTTTGCAGTGTGTAATTCTTAAAAATGGAAAAACAACCAAAACCAAGCAGATAATGTAAAACTTGAATGATGTTTTTTGCTGTTTTTAATTCGTGTTTTGTGGTGTTTCAGATGGAGACGCGTCCCAGTAATCCGCTGTCTGGCTGCAGCATCACTGGACTCTCCTGCAGTTAAAACCGTCTGGACTGACAGCGGACTGAACACTGAAACGTTTTCCTTATTTTAAACTTTTCTCTGCCTTTCAGAAGGAGATGAGCTGCTTTTCACACTGCTGATGCTCAAACTGGACTGTAAAGTCCCAGAAAGCTGCTTTTTAATTTCTCACCGGGGGTTTCAGAGAATCTTTGAATGAACTTCTGAATTTTATTTTTCTCTAATCTCCAAACAGAGTCTGAATGTTGAGTCCTCACTCTGCTGGAGGATGAAGCTGTAGGGAAAAATGTACTTTCACAATGAGAACCAGCAGGTTTGGAGCTTAAACTGGGGTTCTGTGGAGAGGAAATAAGTAGTCAGTATCATACACTGCAAAAACACAAAATCTCATGAAGCAGTTTGGTTCAGTTTGTAGTGCAAATATCTTAATGAAATAAGTCAAATCTAAACAATAAGTAACTTTCCAGATATAGCAGATTATTTTAAGTCAATAATTTTAAATATTGATGAAAAGTTCCAGTTCTACTGGCAGGTTATTTCACTTTTTCCCATGTTATCAGTAGGAATAATTTGCCAGTGGAACTCTCTAAATATCTCCATCCTGAATAAATCTAGATATTTTTTTTCCCATTGAGGATAAAATCTGATCAAAGTCGGATTCAGACTGTAGAGGATTATCTTACAGCTTCAAACTCTGCAGTCCAATGTTCATTTGATGGTTATTTACTGAGTCTAAAGACAACGGAAACATGGAAGAAGATCGTTTTGGATCAATGACCTGATGAAAGATGAAATCTGAAGACGCTGAGAAGCATCACAGCATCACAGGTCCTCCACCGTGCCTGACAGGAGTCACAGGGAGCGTTGGCTGATTAAACCACACAGACGCAGTTAAAGTTGACGTTTATTGATCATCCGTTTTCTGCGGTTGTTACTCTCTTCACCTCGTCCTAACTGAACACGGCAGCAACAGAAACTCAGGTCCTGTTTGCCACAGATCCGGTGGTTTCAAACTTTAACGTTTCCTCTGAGTTTGGCAGGAAGACGTTTTCTCAGAAATGTCTTTGGAGCAAAATGAGGTTAGAAAAGCACTGATCACATAAAAAAACTCATACATAAATAAAAATCACTTAATTTGCATTGATTTTCAGGCCAATAAAATAAATCCCACAATACATTATAAAATGTTTTGTGGGATTTTTACCCCGCTTGATTAAATCTGCACAAATTGAAATAAAAAATATTTTTCTACATTTTTCATCTTTAACAGAGGATATATATATATATATATAGATATATTTATACTGAAGGTGCAACCTGTGACTCGTCTATAATAACTTTGTTTGCTGTATTTTGATCAGAAATAGACTTTATGGAACCAAAGATCTGTCTGTGTTTCACTCACCCAGCAGAAATTTAACTGAATGAGCTCAGAAACAGATTTATGACAGAAAACTGAATATATTTGAACAGTTTGTAGATGAAGAGTCAGATGGGAACTACAACCTGATTTATCCATATCTGGATGATCAGGATTAATGTTCTCCCAGTTCTGCTGCTGGTTTTCTGATTGTGATAAAGTTTCCAGGATGAATTTGAACTAAAACTGATCAAACTTTTATAGTTTTCTAGAGTTAAACAGGCCAAGTTGTTTCCTGATTTATCATGTCTGACTATCAGAGACGTTCCTGAGCTCTGGATGAATTTTCTATTGGACCAGGAGGGCACTGACTGATGAGGAGAGTTCACTGGTTTTCACTGGTTTTTTTAATTATTATTATTTTTACGTTTCTCTGCATCTGATAACATGTTAATAAAAACTCACCTCACTGCCTTTTAATGTGTCAAGAATAAAGTTTTTATTAAAACCATCAGAATCAGTTTCATTGTGACTTTTTTGTTTTTTAAGAACAGATTTTTTAATCTGTGCCAAACTGCAGAAGATGGTCTCATAATGCAGAATCACCTGAGTTTCATTATTATTACTTATGACGTTTTGAACAATCTTCTCAAGATGTTCATGTTTAATGATTTTCCAGTTTTATAGTTTCCCTTTGGACTCTCATCTGACAGTCATCTGTTTGTCTCTCCTGGTTTTTATTTTGAAAATGTCTCTAACTGGTTGTTGCTCCTCTAATTTAAACCGCCGGCTGCTAAATCTTCTAATTCTGCTGCTTTTCTTGCTTCTTTCTGTTTGTCTTGTTTTAAAATTGAACTCTGGAACTAAATTTGTTATTGACCTTTAACCTCTCAATCTCTGTTGATTATTGTTTTATGAACACCAGGCTGGTGTTATAGATGAAAGGATGAATTTGATCTCTGACGTTCTCATGCAGAAAAACTTTCACACGATACGGAAAAAACAAAAACAACTTATTTATAGAACATGATTTATTGACAAAATACTTCAAGTGTCAGTTTGAAAAACAAGTAAATCTATAATTAGGCTAAAACATTCAACAGAACTAAGTAAAGACAAAGGAACAAATAAATATACTAATATATTGCAATAAAAGGAACAAATCTGAGAATAAAACAACACTGTGATATCATAGCTCACTATAAATATATAAATATATGTTTATAGAATATGTAATTGGACCAAAAAGTGAACTTTGGTCCTCCAAACCTCGGGCTTGGCCTGGTTGAAGTGAACTCTAGTTCAGATTGAAAGCATATGTGAACGCAGGAAGTGGACTACAACGCAAGGCATTCTGGGTAAATACAACCAAAACAAGCACTCTAGTGTAGCTCCAGTGGTAGAAATGTCTTGATGTCTTTTGTCAAAGACAAAATAGAAATCTCTAACCGCTAAAACCTGCTGTAGCTAAATTCTTCTTTACATTTGGTGTAGAAGGAGGTTTGGTACAGTTTGGTGAAGCGATTGATGCAGAAAGAACCACTGCCGTTTCCTTCAGTGGTTCTTGGTGCAGCGCCCCTACAGGCCAGGAGGGGAACAGGTTGGTTTGACTCAGAGAGAAAGAACCACAGCAGCTGGAGGTGGAGCAGATGTTACAGGTTTGGTTCCAATAGAACCGAGTCTACCGGACTGTCAGGAGTAAAAATACCCTCCGAACTCCTTATGGAGGAAGTCAGAGCACCTGGAGGAAAACAAGGTACTCTGGCTTTGAACCCACCACTCTCTGACTGCAGGACAGCAGCGTTACCCACTGCACCACAATGCAGCATCATAATGAACAAACCAGGATATTAACCTTTTAAAACACAGGAGTCTGAAACTTTTGGACGTATTTCTGCTCCATAACGGTGTTGGAGGATGAAAGCTGTTGGAATCAGCTGATCATTGGATCCCACTACCAATATCTACAACAATGACAATAAATATCTTCAACAAGTTCTTCAACAACCATCCATCCATCCATTTTCTTGCACCCTTGTCCCTCAGTGGGGTCAGGAGGGTTGCTGGTGCCCATCTCCAGCTAATGTACCGGGCGAGAGGCGGGGTCACCCTGGGCAGGTCGCCAGTCTGTCGCAGGGCAACAGGACACACAACCATGCACACACACACTCAAAATTAGGGGCAATTTAGACAGACCAATTAACCTGACAGTCATGTTTTTGGACTACCTACCTAAACCTCTCTATATTTAAAAAAAAATAAATACTATCCATAGTTTCTGTTTTCCTTATTTACAGTTTGATCAGGGCGTAAGCGACAGGGTTGTTGTGTCATACTGCTGACCGTCAGTGGACAGGCATTCCAAAAAGTCTCTAAATATAGAAACTTGTATGAGTTACAGCTCAGTCTGCTCTGTTTCCAGGCATTGGTGTTAGACCAGGGGTGGGCAACTCCAGAGGGCTGGACTCCTGCAACTTTTAGATGTGTCTCTACTTCAACACACCTGAGTCAAATAATGAGGTCGTTAGCAGGACTCTGGAGAACCTGCCTGCACTGAGGAGGTGATTCAGCTGTTGGATTCAAGTGTGTTGGACCAGGGAGACAACTAAGAGTTGCGGGACGCCGGCTCTCGAGGACCAGGATTGCCCACCCCTGTGTTAGACCAATGTCCAATAATGATCAAAAAAAGCTCAAGATTTTAGTTTGTGGAGAAAATTAAATGAAACGATGCAAATAAAATATAAAGACACATAGACTTGTGGGAGGAGACACCCTGTTCGGTCAGCTGCTGAGTTAATCATTCCAGTCAGACAAGGTCAGACAGCAGAGACGAGTCAACATGAACGCCTCCGGATTCTTTGTCATTTTTGGATTTTTAAACTTCTTGACTTTAACAACAGGAGGTGAGTGTCACTTTTATACTCTTTCATCTCTGGATCCTATATATTTATCTTCATGTTGTTATGGTAGATTTTACTTTGAAAAGGAGATGGGAAAGGGTTAGGGTTTGGGGTGAATAAAAACAAACTGTTTTTATTCACCCCAAGGATATTTAAACTAAATGTGTTCAGCCTTCAGATGACAAGAAACTGTAGAAAACAGTTTCACAGCATAAAGTTTTTAAAATAACTTTCATAAGCTGGTCAGACACATGAAACTTTGACCTATAAATGTCCACATATCTAATCTCTGTAAATGTGTCACAGCCGTCTGGGACAAGGGGTTTAGAGAAAAGCTAAACTTTAAAATGTTAAACTAGTTTTGTTGTGTCGAAGGTGGAGGCCTAGTTTCTGTTTTTATTCTCGTCATACTGGATGAGTAACATTCTTATCCATTCACAAGAAAGGCTTCATTTCTTTTAACGATCACGTCATCTGTCCATCTGTCAATCTTTTCTACGTTTGTTTTCTGATTGGCTCTGGATGTGCATGGTAAATACTCAATAATCACTCCAAGTTTGTCTTTCTCTACAACCACACGCTTTTAATGGGTTTTATATGACAGAGCATGATAAATCAGTAATGATTATGTCGTAAGTTTTCGTAAATGATGACAGAAGTGATAAACGTCAGAGATTAGCATAATTCAAACCAATCAGAGTAAAGAACAGAAACAATGTTCAGCTGTAAAAGTCAAAATGTAACTCAGACACAGCTCTACAGGTGTGTTAAGAGTATTTCTGCTCCAGTTCACCTGAATCAAATCAAATGAATGACTTTTGCAGAAGGAATGCTTCCTGAAGCTCAGGAAGCTTCAGGAAGCATTCCTGAATGCTTCCTGAAGCACTCCACACTACATCTGGAGTGCTGCTACTCCAGATGTAGCAGCACAGAGCACAAGGAGCAAACAAACTCCAACAAACAGCTGGAAAACTGAGCTAAACATCAGCAGGAATCATAACAGGTTGTGAAACGGAGGAAAAACCAAATTATTCTCAGTATTTCTCTAATAAATTAAGTACATTTGTATTTGCAGAACCACAATGGAGAAAATTTTCTACCAGTTCTGCACATCTAGAGACTACAAACAATGTTTCTTTGCAAAATAACTCCAGTTCAGTCAGACTGAACAAAGTACATTTGGAAACATCAGCAGTTTCAAGTATCACACATCTTAAGAAATCATTGATCCATTCATCTAAACCTCCTGCAGGACCAGAATCCTGCATAATGTTTCTGTTGACCTACACATTGAATGAAACGGTGAAATGGCCCCGTTAGCATGCAGTCCAGCTCTGCACAGCTCTGCTAACCAGGTAATGTTGTAGCCAGGTGTGCTGAAGCAGAGAGAGGGAGTTTGAGAGCACGCGCTAAGAGGGCAATAAACAATGAAAAAAGGAAAGTCATAAAGCAAAAACTGAGTTTCAAAAGCAGAATTGTTGCATAGACAGAAAAATAAAAGTTTAAGTAGAAGTGGAGCGGATGCATCATGTCAGTCCTCGGTTCGATTCCCAGCCTCAGGATGTTTGCTGCATGTCTTCCTCCAGGTCTCTCACTGCCAATTTAGAGGCTGTGAATCTTAAAAATGAAAAGAAAAATAACCAACCAGGGGATTTCAGAACCATCCAAACCTTATGACATTTCCTGAACACCTGAGCTGAGTCAGGTGACTGACTGATACCTTTACTAGTATCAATGAGTAAAACCAATCAATGTGTCATGTGTGTAAAATTTACCGGAGTGGCCATGAATTCCTACTTATGCTCAATCTGAGCTGGAGAAGCTTTTCTTCAACAAGGCATATAGCATCTAAAGCAGTGTTTCTCAACCTTTTTCAGCCCAGCGCCCCTCCAGCCTTTATCCAGGTCCCTCACCGCCCCCCACCAAAGAATTTGCAGGCTACTTTGCACTGACTATTATTTTATCATTAATATTACTATCACTATTGTAGATGTGTTGATTTTTATGCTCGTTTCTGTATTTATCATCATAAATAATTTCCCAGAGAACAAAAAAGTCATGGGAATAGAAATTATTTTCACAGGCGTCTATAAAAAATGCAACGAACATTCAAGTTAAAATTGGTAACAGCAGCCAATCAGAGTGGAAAAAATATTCTTTGCCATTTTCTAGTTGTTAAATATTACACAAATGAGCAGATAAAAGATGTACAACATGCCAGTTTAAACTTTGAACTATTTGCAAAACGACTGAGCTCTGCAACATTAAAACATGGATAGAACTGTAACTACATTAATCATAGCTCTTCTTTTCTTCAGTGTTTCTGTGGGTTTCTGGTGGTGCAGCTCTGTGCTGCCTTCAGGAGAATGGGACATCAGAGTATCATCCATAAAATTTCACCCACATGGCATTTATTGTGCAAACCAGAGCTTTCAGTGGAAAAATAAAAGTTCCAGATCCTTTTAATTTCATACAAATATGAGACAGAAACATGGATTATATCTTTATATAGACCTGCTATTGATTTATAGATTAATAGTTTTACTGGACAGAAATTACAAAGAACAAATCTGGTTCTTAATCAAATCCTAATGAGTCAAATTCAAAGTGTCATGGAGTCATCAGCCTCATGACATTAACACTGACATGAAAAATAATATTGAAGAAATAAATATATCAAATCTAATTAAAAACATAAATAAGTGATCAGTTATTTACTGTTATGGTCTGTAAGATATATTTATTCTCAGTACTAGATGTGGTTTCAACAAACCCATGACACTTCAACAATATTATTTTACCTTTTATCTGGAAATAGTGTCTGTTTATTCTTACCATACAGTCCTCTGTATTAATTATTGCTCTATCTTGCCGTACCAGTTTATTCCTCTGTATTTACTTTAGCTTCTTAGTTTATTCTTGCATTTTGTTCTTGATTTATTTGTTCTTGATTTATTTCCATTCATTTGATCCACTTTAGTTTCTTTCCTGTTGCTAGATTTATTTTATAGTTTGACCATCAGTAATCTTCATTCATCACCTGCTGCGCTGCCTAATCGTCGCGTTTTTCACATCATGTGATGATTTTTCACTGTTCAGCGTCAGATTCTCTGTTTTTATGTCATAATTCACATCTAGTTCGTCGCTCCGTTTTACGTCCCGCTTCTCCTGTTTCAGAGTTTTGCACAATGTGCGCGTCTTTTTTTTTTTTAACCCCCTAAGGTGCAGGGCGGTCGGGAAACGTATCGATGGGGAAAAGGCAGACTGACATAAACCTTTTAAAACAACGGAAACAATTTCTGCATTCTGATTATTGAAATTTAAAAGTGCTGCGGTACCGTTGTTCTATCACCCCCGTTTCATACCGGACCACTTACAGCACCGGTGTTAACGCTATAAAATGAACGCTCTCTATCATGGTATCAACCATGGAGGGATTTCTTTATTTAAATGGGTTCATTTTTCAGAGGGTATCGTGATTTTAGCTACCAGTAGCAGGAGAACAGAGCTGCGCCAAGAAGCTAACAGAAGCTAACAAACACTGAATAGAAGAAGAAGAAGAAGAGCTGCCATCGATACAGTTGCAGCCAAGCATGTTTTAATGTTACACAATACAGTTTTACCAAGTTGCTCAAAGTCTAAACTGGCATTGTTGTGCATTTAAGGTGTAAAGTTTACCTTCGACCAAAGGCATCCCAGCGCCCCCCTATTGTAAAAATGTCCGCCAGCGCCCCCTGCCGTCCTCTGACGCCCCCTGGGGGCGGTACCGCCCACGTTGAGAACCGCTAATCTAAAGCATCTATAGATCATTTATAGCATCTAAATCTTTACCGAATCTTCAGCTCTAGTTTAGCATCTTTTCAGCCTAGTTAAATATTAAGGTTTCAGTCAAACCTCTGGGTGAACTAGCTACAGTGAACAAGTAGAAACAGACATTTATCCCACTGTTGATGCTGCTCAGCCTTATAAAATGTTGATGTTTTACTGTAACCAGCCCCACTATCTCCTCCTCCATGTTTTCAGACACTGAGTTCTCCTGCCAGTTCAGAACCGACTGCATCCTGCCGTGCTCGTTTAATATTGGCGATGAGGTTGTCATCCACTGGATCCTTAAGCCAGGGGACATCCAGGTACACTCCTACTACTACGACAAGGATCAGCTGGATCGGCAGGACCAGCGGTATAAAGGCCGGACTTCGCTGCACCCTGAGCAGTTCAGTAGGGGCAACGCCTCGCTGCGGCTGAACGACGTGGGCATTCAGGATGAAGGCAGATATCAGTGCTACACCAGCACCGTCAACGGAAACAAGGAGACCTACATCCAGTTAAGGGTTTATGGTACGAAAACATTCACTCTGCATTTGAACATGTCTTTCGTAAAGCAGACTGACTGATTCAAAGACTAAAGTCCATCATCATGCTAATCTTTGACACACCTTAAAACCTGTAAGTCTACATTCCTAACATAGTCAGTAGGTGCAGTTTAAGGCCTTTAAAGGTGATCTATTACACTTCCTCGAACAGGTTGGGGCACGTCATGGTCAGTACCAAACATGTTCATTGCATATTTTTGCACAAAATCATTGTTAGATAGTGAGACTTTAGTTTGGCTCTGGTTTCAGAATGAGCTGTTTTAGGGCGTCTGTCACTTTAAATCAATGTAAGCTGCTGGCCACGCCCCCATCATAACCTTTACAATCATTATGTGAAAATGGACCCAAACAGATGCTCAATTATACAAATGTACATCTTTGAAAAGCAGAGGTGGCGCCTCCTGCACAGCCAACAGGAACACAGCAAGTGGTTTCTGGATCGTAAATCAACAACAAAACACTTGTTTGTCCAGCAGCCATTGTACATCGAATACAGCAGTAGAACCAGCTGACCAAATGTGCTGTGGCTCCGCTTGTGTTGCTAGGTAACGCTGCAGTGCCTCTTGAATGTGACTTAATAATCTGGAGATTTTTTGAAAGGGCTCATTTTCCAGACACAAAGAAACATTAACTTATTGCCAAAAAAAAGTTTGGGCTGTTTTTAGAAGCAGCAGAAAAGCAGCAAAAAAATGTGAATTTTGTATAATAGGTCCTATTTAAAATAAGACTGAAAAAGAAAGAAATTCAAAGTCTAGGACAGCACTTGCACACTTTTTGAGCCATTAGTACAATAAAAAGTCATATTTTTAGCTATTATGTTTTTATAGACACAGAAAGAGAAAGTGAGTGTTTGGTTAAAAGGTGTATTTTAATAATTTTATTTTTACTTAGGAGTCATAATTACCATTTCCAAGTAGGAAAAACCCCAAAGAGATACATTTCTTGTCAGAAATGACAGTGAAAACATGGAGGTTTCTCACTAAGCTCTCACTCACAATCCAACATGGCTGCCGCGTGTCTGAGACACAGAACCATAAACTGTTTGTTTACACTTCTGACAGTTTGTTTCTCATTCAAAAACAGATGATTTAACACGTCTGTAATTAAACATGTTTCTTTAGAGACCGAATACATAAAATCCAAGGAAAATATTCCAGTAGCTGAAGTTGCTAATAGAAGCTAGCTTGTTAGCATGTCTCTTCATGTCTCTTGGAGATGATTTTGATACATACATGTATTTAATATGTACTTCACTTGTTAAAATTAGTTTTTTTTTAATGTTTCATAGGTAAAGTTAATATCGAATAATTAGTTTTTCCCTCTGGTTTCACTGGGTTTGACATCTTCTCCAGATTCACATGAAAAAAATGGCCACAAGAATTTGACTTTAGTTGAGTCAGTTTTTTAAATGGCTGCATTTCTGTCTAAATCAACAATAATCAGCTCAAAATCCCATTTCATTATCTTGTAACGTTAATTAGCTTCCAGACTGCAGGCACCTCATTCAGTCAGAGGTTTAGTCAGTAACTGGTGAGAACCAGCAACAAGTTTGAAACTTCATGTTGCAAAATAAGTTTGGATTTTAGAGAAAACATTTGTGTTCCCGTCGCTCTGACCTTGGTCAGCACCTGGACGGATAAACTGCTAGAAGATAAGGCTGAACGTCAGGCAGATACTGGAAAACTGTGGAAACTTACTAACCTTCGACAAACTGTGAAAAAGTTTTATTAAAACAACAATGAGACAGGAATGTCTCAATGATAGACCAAATAAAACTCCAAGGATGATTAATAACTCAGAACAATAGCAGGAAACGACATGAGGCTGAAATTTAGGAGTTAAAGTTTAATCTGGGTGGAGAATGTGTAATTACGTTATAAATTAATCTGGTTAAAGTGAAAAAGGAGGATGAAAAGTTATTTTTTTTAACATCAGAGGAAAACTCCGTCTTCTGGTCAGACAACAGTCATCTGACAGCATTCCTCCTGTTTGTCCAGTGGTTAGTTACTAATAAGCCAAAAAAGGAAGATTAGGCTTAAATAGTTAAAATGTGATTCAAGAATAAAACGGAAAGTAATTCTTTCCAGAAACTGTGACAAAACCCCTGAGCAACGTCAGGTTATCTGAAATATTTCAGATATTTCAGGTCAGAAGATTCTTTCAGTTCCAGTTTTGCTCTGCAGCTCATGGTTCCTCTGGGCTGCATCTAGGAAAACATCTTCGCATTGTCTATACCTCTAATATTGACTTTATAGATAAAAAACAGTAGTTATGTCTGTGATTTTATTCTTGTAATTCATCTGCTTTTTGACAGTTTTGAAAAAACAGATTTATTTGTCAATTTGTTTAATTTTGGGGTAAATAATTATAAATAATACTCGGACAATAGGGCATGGCAAACATCAAAATACATAATAAACTGTCAGTAAATCAATATAAACCACAGAAAAATATATTGGATGTAACTCAAACTATCCAATAAGTGGTTCCCACCGGAACCAAGTTTGGTTTAAATTAGATTTTTCCTTCCAGACGCCAAACTATTTATTTCCTCTGACAGAGTGACAGGAAACGGCGTCAGAGTCTGAGACGATCTGAGAATCACCAGAGGATGAGTAAAAATCATCCAGGAGGAAAAACTTAAAGACTGGAAAACATTTATTTCAAAAAACAGGAACTGAGATGAAATGGCCAGAGTTCCTCCATGTTCGTTTTAAAAAATAAACTACATTCAAATGCAAAAAGCAGAGAAAAATAAATTAAGAAATTAAACATGGAACTGAATATGGCAATACTTATCTAATGTAAACAGATAATAACTGTTCAAACCTCACTGAGGTTCTTAAGTTAGAAGCTGCTCTGCAGCATCAAGGCAGTTTGACCTGGAGATGTTTAAATGTGTTTCAGCTCCGATTCAGGAAGTCACCATCAGGAAGTCGGACAATAATCTCATCTGCAGTTCAGACGGGATCTACCCTGAACCCAACCTCATCTGGACCATCGGCTCCCAGCATGATCCACCGAAACCACCCAGTATATCAAGGACCGAGTCTCAGCTTTACAACATCAGCAGCTCCATACCTTATAACCTCAACGGCTCTCATAATGCTGCAACCTGCAAAGTCAGCACAACGAAAGACCAGAAGGAAGCTACTTTGATGGAGAAGGGTAGGTGGAAATGTTCCCTCTAGACCAGTGGTTCTTAACCTTTTTTGAGGTACCAAACCCACCAGTTTCATATGCGCATCATATGCGCATTCACTGAACCCTTATGTAGTGAGAAGTAAAATATTTTTTCCCCCCAAATTCAAGACATAGGTGACCCAACTAGAGTGTAGTTGGGTCACCTCAAGATCACTAAGTCTTCTTAGAAGGTAGAGTCTCTGAGAACAGTTCTTCAAAATATAGTCGGTGTTTTCAGCAAAGTTGAGCTGACTGTCCAGGAACGACCCAAGGTATTTAAAATCTGCCACAGTTTCAACAGTTTGGCCATCGAAAGAAACTGGAACCACTTTAAGGTCTTTAGATCATTTAATTAGCTCTACATTCTTAAGAGAATGAAAAATGTATAATAAATAATAAAGACTTTTCAGTATTCTGATATAGTAATGTAATTATATTAGTTGTGTTACCACCGCCTCGCCACTAGAGGCAGTAGCAACCCAGAAAAGATGCGACTAAGGAGTCGCATCTTTTCGACTCCTTAGTCGAAAAGACTAAGGCGTCTTTTCGGTGGAATTTGCTTTCCACCGAAAGCAAATTATGTAGCTTTCGGTGGAAAGCAACATAATTTGGTAAAAACTGAGCTTTGCTGAAGTAAATAAAGACAAGTTCAAATCCATGCTGAGAGGAGCTCCTTCAATCAGGGCTCTTCCGCAGCTCTGAATGGCTAAGCAATGTAACGTGATCCTCTGCAGCAAGTGATGGCAAAGCGGGGCGTCATCACGACTTTACACAAGTGTGTCTTTACCTCCGCGGCAGAGGCTCCGCCGAACCCCTGAGACCGACTCACCGAACCCCTGGGGTTCGACTGAACCCAGGTTAAGAACCACTGGTCTAGATGATGGAGTTCGTGTTTCTGGTGAATATACGGCTTTAGTTGTTGAATGTTGGGTGTTTATTTACTTTTAGCTCAAAGGAACTCTTCATTCACCGAAGCAAGAGTTGAGTGTCAGCATCTGGACGCTCCTCCAGATCAGATCGCCTGGAGATTCAACCACAACGAGCTCATCCTGACACAGAGCCGAGGTGAAGCTTTTCAGGCGACAGCGGAGTGGGAGAAATATGTGAAGGAGGTTTCATCACAAGGAGATCTAACACTGAAAGACCTGACATCAAAACAAGAGGGAACGTACACGTGTGAATCCAGGAACACCAAGCAAATCGCCATAGCAACCATACCGCTACATTTAGTAGATCCAGTAGACGGTAAGATCCAGAAACATCCAGGTTGCTGCTCCTGATCTCTGGGTTATAATTAGAAACGACAAGAAGAAAAGATTTTAAATCCATTTTAGTGACCAGAACCTGCCACTACATCCTGTTATCTGAATATGACTGCAGAGGAGAACCAGATGTAACAGGAACCAGATGTTGGGCCTTCTGGGTTTTATTTCAGGCCAAATTATCAGAGAAAAATGGTTTTAAGGAAACATCTTGAAAGTTGCATGAAGCTTCTTGCTTCATGGAAAAAAACACATTGTCTTTATTTATTAGTTTGTTCTCTCCATAGCATCCCACAATGCATTGCAGCACAACATAAAGTGATTTGGATCAAGCTTGCAGTGAACATGTATCTGTCAGATCGCAGTCAGACTTCAATCACACCTTCAGCGAATCGCTACAGTTTGTACTGAACAGAACCGACACCAGCTCCTCTCAGCGGTCCGCTCCGGTTCTTTGGGTCGGCACCTGAAGCGACTTATTTGTTTCACATCAACAGAACAGAAATCTTTTTAAATGTTCTAAAGTCCTCAGGTGTGAAAACTACCGACCTTTACAGCAGGACAGAGGAGCAGCTGCTCCTGACAGAAACCACTAAAACATATTTTCACTTTTGTTTTTATGTGCAGTCTGAGTTATAAATAACTAGCAAAATAATTACAAATGTTTCTCTTTCTGTTTTATTTTCTCCTTATTGTAGATGGTGGCAATAATATCGGAATTGCTATAGGAGTGTCTGTAGTAATCCTGGTAATGGGAATAGCAGCTGCTGTCATTATTTATAAAAACAAGGTAGGAATTATTTCTCCTCTTTTCTGCATCTTTAGTATTTCTGTCTTGTGTTAATTATATAAAAAGTAATTTCAATTACATTCTATACTCGGCTGTTATGACATTTTACATGCAGCTAAATCGAAACAACTGAGAATTTAAAATATTGCTCATTATTAAATTATCTTTGAAGCTTTTATGATGACTAACTTGGAACTTTATTTTCATAAACAGAACAAGTTTAAATACTCAAGACCCCAAGTGAGTTCTTGAGCTGATTCTTTATGTTCAGTCAAAGCAACATTGGTTCATAACTTCAGTTTACAAGCTTGAAGTTAAAATGCTGAAGAGACAAAAGTTTCCTCTTTAAATGAGTTAAGAGCTTGAAAGACTTAGGAACCATGAAGAACTATTGTTTGTTTGGATCGCATTAATCTGCTGCCGTCCTTCACAGAACTGTGAGAAAACAGACTGCAGGAAGGTTTCAGCATCGATCACTCAGCTACCAGGAGACACTGGACCGTCAGAGACCTTCCTGCAGGATCCGGTTTCCTCGTAGCCTGGAATCTGCTTTGGGATCCTGCAGAATCTGTTTGTCAGAGAAAAGACTGAGATTTTTCTCATAGATCTGTTTCCTCAACTGAAGAGGAAGAACGAACGACTGCAGAAAGTGACGAGTTGGCAGAACCATGAAGTGACTCTGAGATGAAGCTCTGTGGTGCTGGGACTGGATTTAATATATACATATATATATATATATATATATATATAATGAAGGCTTTGTATTAACCAGTATCTGTTAAACACAGAACAGGTCCTCATCTACCTCATTTTTTAAAAAACATTATAAATAATAAACATTATTTTCTGTCTTTACGTTGGAAGAACAAATTCTAAGAATGTATAAAAATATCAGTTTAAAAGCTACAGTTGCTACTTGTAAATCGACCTAATTGGTAAAATTTGCACTTTCTGAAGTTATTTGACTTTAAAAAACGGATCCATCTGAAGTTAAAATGATAAACAGCTTTTAACAGCTGTAATCAATATTTACTACTTTACCAGTTTTAAATACTTTATAGTTTTAAAACACTGAAATGAAATGAAGGTAATTTGACTGATTTTTAAATGTTTTTGTCTGAATGTTTTATTATTTTCTGTCTTTATGCACTTTGAGATTTTTCTGTTTTGTACTTTAAATCTCTGGATGTTAAAAGTTTCATTTATAAAGTTTAATTCTGTTTTCTCTTTGCAGCCGTTTGATCTTTTAAATATTTGTAACATCTCCATGTTTCTGTCTGTGTTTCGGTTTGTATTTTAAATCATCGTCACGTCGTTTTGTTTTCTGGTTTCTGTCTTTGCTTCTGGATTCATTTGATGTTTCTGCCTTCAGTTTACACAGTGAAGCTCATAATTATTCATACCTTCTGAATCTCCCTGAAAAAATAAAATAAAGTAAAAAGTTCATTATTAAAAAAAATTTTTTATTTACACTTTGTTAAAAAAAAAAACATTTGAGGAATCCCTTCCTCATATTTACATTCAGAGGTTGGACAGCCTCTTACCATGACCCTAATCTCTCCCTCCATATATTCTGATTCAGCTCCGGACTCCAACCAGGCCGCACCAGAACTTTAAGGTACTTTATGGTGAACGGGTTGATCAAAGATTAACTTTAATCCTACATAATTTGGGGCTTACTTGTACGATGCTGCCTGAATTATAGAGTTTTTAAATGATCTTCTTTGTCACGTGGCTTTTAATTTATTTTTATCTGAAGGTTGAATGTTTTTAACAATAAATAAAAATCTGCAGCTTGTATTTCTATTCTCTCTTTGATGGTTTGTAATTTTGAGCTCTGCTCAGGTCACTTTATGAATTATTGGATTTTTTAAAAAGGTTTTGGCTTTTAAAGAGTTTTATTTCATTGTACTGTTTTCTTAAAAATAAATCCTTTTTCTCCTGCTGGGAATAAAACAGTTTAACCAAACTGGAACCAGTTTCTGGCTCATTCACAGATTAACTGTTAAGAGTTGCATACTAACTAGTTACATTTACTTCAGTAACCTTTAGGAAACAAACTTGTAGGGTCATTTTTTCTACACTGTACTTTTCACTTTTACTTGAATAAATTAATTATCAAGTTTTTTTACTCGAGTAAAATTTCTGTATTTTCTACCCACTGAATGAAAATCAATCATGTTTTAATCACCAGACAGACCTGCAGCGTTTGTTAAAGGGGCAGTATGATGTAAAATTAACTTTATCTTTACATCGTGTTAAAATGTTATTTCTTTATCAAAAACATTCCTGGAGTTTTGTCTTGATGTTTGAGAAATCCTTTAATCTCCATGGCAACCATTCAGCTGTGAAAACATGGAGGTGGACTTAGCCCCGCCTTTGAGTCGCAGCTCCTCCCCACTCAGCTCCTTCAGACTAGCATGATTCTGGCTGAATTCAGGAGATTAAAATAGATTTATAGTTTGAAAGTTTTTTATGTGTTTGAGAACAAATTAGTTTCACTGTTTGGAATATAGTTTATTTATTCATTAACTGTTAACTTAAAAGTAAAGTATTAAATCATTACTTAGGAAATTAGTTAAAGTTAAAATGAACTTATTGGTAATTTTCTCCTGTCTGTTTGTAGGTTTTCGACCTGCTCATGTTTCCTACTCACATGGAAAATATGTTTTCTGTTCACATGCTGCTGATCAGATTCATCTACAGAAAATAAAATTAAAATAAAAGATGTCACTGGGATGAGTCGTTCCTGCGTCTCTTTGCAGGAAGCAAGTTTGAGCAAATCTGAGCTGTTTTAAGAACAAAACTCTGGACATTCAGTCAAAGTTCATCATCTGGTGTTTCATTCAACTCTGATCAAACTTTCTGGCTCTGCTGATCGTTTCTCACTGCCTTAAATCAGACTAAACCTGTTCAGTTTAATTTAGCAAAACATACTTCTGTTTCCTAAATTTCAGAGAAATGAAGGTTAATTTTCTACAGAATTTGTAATACATTGTATTTCATTAAAAATGATGTTAAAAATAATAAAACGCAGACATTGAGGCGCCAGACGGGCGGACCGAGCTGGGAGGAGCATGTCGGACAGAACCAGCTCCTCTCCTCCTGCAGACGCTGAGAAACGACCCAGAGGTCAAAGTTCCTGACTGACCTGAAGGCCCAAATGTCTCAGCTCAACTGGCTGCCAGGGGTCAGAAATGAGTTTATTACTGGAAGCTGTGAATCCGACATGCTGAAAAAGCAAAACATGCAGGTCAGAGTAAGACTGGAGTTCACACTGATTAGAGCTGTTGACCTTTGACCCCATGAGCAAAAAGCTGCAACATTTGAGTGAAACATAAAAGTAATGAGAAAAATCTGACAAAGAAACTCAGAGTTGGACTTTTCATGAACATTATGGCCTGAATCTGAGAGCTTCTTAAATTTAAAACAAAGTTAACCTGATAACTTATTTACCTTTAATTTGCATTTAACGTCTTTATGGCTTCATGGTGAGCTCTTAATGTGCATTAACAGGTTATTATTATTTTAACTTTTCTCATATTTCCAGGATTGTTGCAGTTTGTAAAATACAGTAAGTCTTTATTTAGTGAGACAGAAACAGACCTGGTGTCCAGTTCTGCAACTTTTATTTAAAACATGAACCTCACATCATTTGTTTAAACAGTTTTAAAGCCACAGCCTTCCTGATTTAATAAAACGTTCTTCCTGTCCTGCTGCACAGGTTGAAGCTGCCTATCATCGTTTCCTTGGTTTGTCACTGGCAGCTGGTTCATGAATCCAGTTCGGTGAGATGTTTTAAATCTCCGTCACGCCTTGTCCTTCCCTTCGGCTCCGCAGTCGGCTGAAAGCCGACCGGACGATGACGGAGATGAAGGGTGTCGTGTTTTGGGGCGTCGTGACGTTTTTCTGGACCCACTGTCGAGGAGGTGAGTGACACATTTACAGATTAATTTTAATCCAGCTTCACCTGCTTTGATTGGGATGTTGGATAATTCAGACCAGAGACAGAAACACAAAGCAGGAAACAGACCAGATGAAATGATTTTACTAATATTATAATCATTACCACTGACTGTGTGACTCGTTGTAACTGGGAAGACAATTATTTTAAATAAAAAACATCTGCATCACAACTTAAACCTGAATAATATGCATGCTTGCTGTTATTTAACATAAATATTTCTACTGTTACAAACCAGTGAGCTCTGAGTTTGACAAGCTGTGTTTAGATGGTGGAGAATAACTGCACTGTCTGCTTCTGTTTAAACATAAAATACATCCTGAAGGTGAGATTAGCAATGTGCAAATTAACCTGAGCAGCACCAGAAACCAGCAAACAGAACCAAACAGAACCAAACAGAACCAAACAGAACCAAACAGAACCAAACAGAACCAAACAGAACCAAACAGAACCGGTCCGAAAACATTCCTTCAAAATCACACAGCAAACATAACAGGAAGCAAAATTATCAGATTTAATATAAACCCCAGATTAATACAGATTTTTATTAAACTGGATCCAAACAACACATGACTGTTGAGAAATAAATAAATAGTAAAAGAATCAATTTGAAGATTGTCTCAGGAATGTTATTATTTTCTTATAAAAATGTCAGAGTTCAAAGTGGAACCAGGCAGATTGATCCTGTTTACAGCCTTAAATAAAAACTAAATATAACAAAAACAAACCAAAACCTGCACGAGGAAATAAACTGGTTCTGAAAACAGCCGGCGGTGCGGCGCTGCCATCTAGTGTTCAACTATTGAATTACATTTGCCATTGCTGGGCTGCCTGAAGGAAACGACTCACTGCAAAAACACAAACTCTTACCAAGCTTTTCTCTTTATTTCCTCCATCCATCCATCCATCCATCCATCCATCCATCCATCCATCCATCCATCCATCCATCCATCCATCCATCCATCCATCCATCCATCCATCCATCCATCCATCCATCCATCCATCCATCCATTTTCTTTCACCCTTGTCCCTCAGTGGGGTCGGGAGGTTTTCTTTATTTCCTTAATATCTAAATATACTTGAAACAAGACAAAACTAACTGACAGTAACTTTTCAGGAGGTTGTTTTAAGTCAGTAATTCTTTAATATTGATTTTTTTAAATCCTGGTAATTTTTTCACTTCTCACATGGGAAAAATGTTTTGTTATACAAACTAATAATTTTTCATCAATATTCAGAAGCTACTGACTCAAAACAAACTTCTGCATGTTGCTGAGAAGTTATTTGTTAGTGTTGTTTTATTTCAGGTGCAATAGGATATTTGAACTAGAAACTGGACCAAAATACTTGATAAGATTTTGTGTTTTTGCAGTGAAAAATCAGCATTTCTTTCTACTTTCAGATGTTGCTTGTACATTTCTCCGTATGAAACTAGAAAAGCAATAAGTTTAGGTTTTCTTATAAAAATGAATTTCCATGGATCAATATAATAATGTAGATTTGTTCTGCCTCTGCTGCAGACAGAGACGTCTCCTGTGTTTTCAGTGAGGTCTGCGTCCTGCCATGCAGCTTCCAGCCGGCCGATGGACCGGCGGTCCACTGGACTCAGCTGGCAGCAGGAGGATCTGCGGTTCATTCTTACTATGACGGCAGGGACCAAGTCCAACACCAGAACCAGAACTTCAGGGGCCGAACGTCCCTGTTTGTGGACCAGGTCGCTTCAGGAAACGCCTCTCTGCTGCTGACCGGAGTGAAGGTCCAGGATCAGGGCCGATATGTGTGCAACTGCAGCAGCTCAGCAGGAACCAGGCTGGCCTTCATCAGAGTCTCAGTGGACGGTGGGAACCACAGGATTATTAACGTCTGCATGGAAATCTGCGATCAGATCCATCCGTTCTTTACCTTTAATTTGACAAACATTCATGTTTTTCTCTAGTTTCTGCTGCAAATGGCTTAGTAAGCTTGAAATAAGACAAACTAACTTAGAAGTAACTTGTAAGAAATATGAGTTTGATTAAATAATCCCTTCAGATTGAGAAAAAATTACTGGTTAAATTTGGCAGATTATTTCACTTATAATAAGACATTTTTCCATGTTACAAGTGAAATAATCTGCCAGTGAAACTGTGGCTTTTGGTCAATCATTTTACCTGTAAATTAATTTGTCTAATTTCAGCATTACTGAGAAATTTGTACTAAAAAATAAAAAACATTCTTGTTCAGATTTTGTGTTTTAGTAACAAAATGTGTGTGCAGCTCCGGTGAAGACGGTCGACCTGCGACAAGCAGAGAACCGGATCATCTGCAGCTCGGATGGGATCTACCCGGAACCGAACCTCACCTGGTCCACCGAGCCGCCGTCCGAGTTCGTCCTCCACAGCTCGACTCTGGTGCAGCTGACCGAGCAGCAGCTGTTCAACATCAGCAGCTCCCTGATGGTTCCGGACAAAAACACGGACCTGAATTACGTCTGCACCGTCACAACCCGGAAGAACCACAAGACCGAGAGGCTGGTCAACCCGGAAACAGCAGGTGATTGTTTTAAAGTCATCCGGTCGTCTTAAAGCAGCAGAGGTCAGATTAAATATGGAGGTCAGATTAAATCTGGAGGTCAGATTAAATCTGGATGTGAACGCGCTGTGTGTTCAGGTCGGGCTCAGGGGATGGGGATCGTCGCTGGAGTCATCTTGGTGACATGGTCAACGATGGCGATTCCCTTCTGTGTTGAAAAATGTATCAAGGTGAGCCTGAGTTATTCTTTTGTTGAAGCAGTGAATAAATACATAATTATAAACAATATCTCAATATTTACATGTTTATGTTCAAATGTCTGAGACCAAATAGAGACTTTTAGAAGTTAAATTCTTCATTTGTTTGAACAAAGTTTGTAACTAAAGCTGATTCTGATGTTTCTGTTCCCTTCAGTCCATGAAGTCCAAACGATCCCGGCAGCAGAACATTTTATTAGAAGTACAACCAGAGAATGGATCAGTCAGCAGTCGGGGGTAAACCAGCTGCACTCCAACCCGTTTCTGCTTTCCAGGATTTCACTTTTGTTCTGTTCAGTTTTTTTCAGAACTGAAATCTAATTTCTTTCTGCAGGAGCCTGATGGAGACTCCAGACTCAGAGGAACCTCAGAGTCTCCACCCACAGGAAAACCAAGCCGGTTAAACTGGGTGGAGCTGAAAACGAGCTGACCTCCCTGGGAATAAGGGGCCTGATGGCCTGAGAGCCCAGAAGAACATGAAGGACCAGAACCAGAACCAGAACCAAACTGGTCCATCTGGCAACTCCTGGTTCCGTGTAAATGAACTTTCTGAGTTCCTCTGATCTCTGTAACGTTTTCTACTCCAACCTGTAGAAAATGTTTTACTGATGTGAAAATTAGGCTCTTTATATTTTTGCACTTATTTATTTGTAGCCGATTTATTTTGAATTTTCTCTTTTTTTTAAGAGAAAACAAACTCACTGTTCTATTTGTTATACAATATAATGTCATTAATTGAATTTTATATATAATGTTTTCATTATTATTACTGTAATTTTCCTCTTTCCCAATCATGTTTATTAGTACATTAAAGGGTGAAAAGCAACTTAATCTTTCAAATGAAAATATTTTATTCCTGACTGCTTTTCTCTTTAATTTCATCTGAATTGCTTATTTCACAGAACGTGATCCTTTTCTTTATGATGTAACAACAAGCTGATAACTGGTTATAAACACAACATCGATTCTTAAAAACACTATTTGTACAACATTACAGCTCAAACTGCAAAGGAACGATGGAACAAACTCAACTAATCAGATTTCTGTCTAAACACTGTGATAAAAACAAAACGGCATCAACAAAAATAAAACACAGAAAACTTACAAAGGCTGAAATTAATCCTGGTTCACACTTGTACATCACATCTAAAGTATTTCAGCCTCTCCTGGTATCATTTAGTGCTTTAAACATCGATGAAATTTTAAATTCTCTATTACTTTAGTGGTTTTTGTTAGTCTGATCTGTACATCAGTCACACTTAGTTCAGGACTTTCGCTTGTCACTCATTCAACTGGTTGGTTGAGATTATTTACCAACACACCTTGTTAACTCCTACCGAGTCATTTGAACGCAATGGTTGAGCTCAGGTGGTTCGTGTTTTTGCTCGTCTCGACTTTTCTGTTTAGTGTTTCTACAGAAGGTAAGTAAAAGATTTGATGGATTTTAATGTTGATGTCAGCATGAAGGTGCTACGTTCTGCTGTTGCATTTTATTTAGTCACTGAACCCAAAGGCGAAGGAACGAGTCTGTCACTGGAGGGGAAACGCATCGGAAACGTGAGAGATTAAATTTAAACATCAGTAACGCGTTACTCTAATCCGGCCCCTTGTTTCAGTAACAAGTAACACGTTACTATTTACTATCCAATAATCAGATTAAAGTTATGCATAGTATAATGACCGTCATTCCAGGATAAACACTCACTTTATCATTTCTCTCACAACTAGCGAGATAAATACTCTGGTAGCACAGACAGGCTACCAGATTCTGATATATTTTATTGGTCAAGACATTTGATTATTGGTCAAAATGCATTGATACAAGTTGACTGGCAAATGAACAGATTCTGCCTTTTTCTAAAACCAAAGTAAAAAACAGCTCATAGAATAGGACTCAGCAGTTTTAAACTCAATACATCAGTATGACCAACAAAAATAAAACAATATAATATAATTAATATAATATAATATAATATAATATAATATAATATAATATAATATAATATAATATAATATAATATAATATAATATAATATAATATAATATAATATATTGTGCGCCCACAAGGCGGCACAAGCGCTGAAGGAGAAGAAGAAGAAGAAGAAGAAGAAGAAGAAGAAGAAGAAGAAGAAGAAGAAGAAGAAGAAGAAGAAGAAGAAGAAAAAGATATAATATAATATAATATAATATAATATAATATAATATAATATAATATAATATAATATAATATAATATAAGTGGTCGAGTATGATCAGGTTCTGTGTAGACATCATTCCTCACTTTAAATAACGAAAAGGCTCATTTTGCTGCTGTTTCAGTCTCATTCTGATGACATAAATCATTGTGACTAAACTAGCTAACTTTTATACAAAGTTAGCAGTAAAATGTTGGACATGTGACTATTCCAGAATTAAAACGGCTTAACCAAAAATATTTTGTTCTATATATGAAAGTAAACTGACAGAAAGATGTTATAAACGAGCGATATTCAAGGCAACATTCCCGACAGTTTACCTCATTCAAACGGATTTTCTGGCTCCCGCTGATAGGGGAGGAAGCGCTGTGGTGCGCCTTCAAAATAAAAGCACGTGAGTGGAAGATTTTAAAATTGTTCGCAAAAGCGGTGAATTAAAAAAAATATATATATATTTTTGGGAGAAGGGACAATATTGGAGACAGTCAATATTGTTTTAAAGGAAAACTCAACCAACCCTACTTTTACTTTTTAATTTGATTCTGTATTGTTCTGTTGTGACAATCTCTTTTTTTCAATCTTCAAAAAACATCTAATGTTCCTCACAAATAAATCTTTTGTTGTAAATATATCCCTGGTTATTATGAGCTGCAGTATTCAGACGAACAGGTTTGACTAAAAAGTTTGAAACATCTGACAGTTTTCAGTCTTGTTTATATGACACCAATTCCCAACAACAAGAAACTGACACTTTTCTAAAATGTCAATTTAATCCAGCCATAAAAACAGATTAAAATCAAATGAACTGAAATTTAATCCTAGTTATTAAATAATTCCTCCAGCCTGGGGAGAGTCGCTGCTCAGAGGCAGAGGAGCTCAATCATTTTATACATTATCTGCCTCTATGGTGACATGTTTAACAAATATTTAATAAAATATTGTTATAAAAATTACACACTGCTGGCTTAAGCAGCTTTTGATGAGTTGCTGCTGCTGCTTAATGGAACAACTTGCACTTTTATCTTCTCTGCAGAAATTAGCATCAGTTCAACATGGAGGTGCCCAAAATGCTGAGTTGACTTCACAAAACGGTGATTCATAAACTTGAGCATTTCTAAAGCAATGATCCATACAGCAGTGCAGAATAAACAGCTGTAGGTCTTTTCTAATTCATTTTTTCTATTTTTGCAGCAGAAGAAGAGAAGGACCTGAGGACTGACAGCTAAAAATCACAAAAGAGCAGAAAAACTGAATCTCTGTCTGTCATGACTGATTAGAAGCTTAAAGGCATAACTTTTTTATATTTTATTTTCTAAGCAGAAATTTAAATTTTTTTAAAAATTGAAGGACTCCTAAATTGTGACAGAAGTAAAATAACTGCTGTTTTCTTTTGCTGCAGTCGGTTCAGTTTGAACCTATAATTTATTTGCAGACTCTGGATTATGAACTATCAATATCACTTTATTATTGTCTTTGCATGGACATTTTTCCATACAACAATCAATTTTTTATTATTTTTTGTTATTTTTCTTGATGCTGAACTCAGTGGGACAGTTCGGATTTCATAGAGTGGGATTCTGTGGAGTGATTATGAGCTGTCAGTGTCTTACTTGGTGGATAACTCTCCCTGCCTCAGGATTTCCATCTACATAAAAAAACAGGTTCATTTCTGCATTGTAAAACTATTTCACAAATCTTTAAACTGCCATAATTTTTGCTTTAGAATCTTATTTAATCCAATAAACATATAAGAACTGCTGTACAGTGAACCTTTCTGCCTACTTGTGGTTCGATATTTGTGGATTTTTCTGTGAATACAAAATTATTCATGAATAATCTGCCTATATGCAGATATTTTTGATAAGACATATTAAAAAAATCCAATTTAGGAAACGGAAATACTTGGGCACAATGCTGCTTGATACAAATTGACTAAAGTTTACAAAGCAGCCAATCAAGGAGGGCCATTTGTTTTCATTGACTGTGATTGGTTGTAAGTCTGGAGATGAGGAAGACTGTATGTTATCTTCTGTGGTGCTAGGCGATTTCCACAGCCCATATTAATGGTTATTAAGGTACATGTGGTGCTATAAGGATTCATGGATTTCATCAATTCCTGGGCAGATATGATCCTTAATCCCCATGGAAACTCAAAGTCTGCTGTATCATTTTGTTTTAACCGTAAAAATCTGTCAACTTGTCTTTCCTTTAATTCTTTATCCACAAACTTCATTTGGTGCTTAGTTATGATAGTATGTCTCATTCTTAACATCTCTACCTTCAGCAACTAACAATCAGCTAACAGTACAACCAGTGCATGACAATGAAACAAAGTTAAACCAAACTACCATGATTGTTTTAAAGATTTTACATCTTTGATGGTAAAACTGGCCCTGCTCTCACAACGCAGCACAGTTTGAATTTGTTGTTCAAACTTCTCCAAACTGAGATTGATCAGTTATTTCCTGGAGGTAAGATACTGACTGCTGACAATCTTCCCACAGAACCCCAAGTAAAACAAAAAAATGCAGTGTCCCTTTTACATATTCTCTCTCTCCTGTTTTAATTTGAAAACATATTTAATATTTTGAAGCATGTTGAAGATTTTAACAAATTTATTTAAAAAATTTATTTATAAAGTCATTTTATAATTTGATGCAATCTCTTGATCATTTTCAAAGGCTTTTTTTTTAAATCCTGAGCAGAAGAAAGCCTAAGTTCTGCACAAAATACAATTGTTTTCTGTGTTTCTGCTAGATGATGCAGAGTGATGATCAAAATCAGGCTCCACAATGTTGATCTGGGTATAAATGATTAAAACTGTCACAATATTCTCACTGCTCAAAAGAAATTATTTTTGTTTAGCTCATTTAGGGGTGCTATTGAAAATGCACATACTTATGTTCCACATGTACCAAATGACATGTAACAATAACAATAAACATGACATAAAGTAAATGCAAGTCCTTGCTTCAATCAGCAAATGTAACATAATCCATAAAGATCATTAAATACATTTTTAGAGTCATGATAAGGGAGAAATAATGTTCCAGATGAATTCACATTTCTTTAGTTAATTAACAAAGAATAAAACATACACACCCAAAACATCAAACACTGAGCAAATCATGTTGAGGCCAAATGAGGCTGACTGACCTGAACACAGGTAACCGGCTCTACTCTGCCCCCTAGCGTCCAAATAAAAAACCTTCTGTGCAGCATGTCAGAAACATTCAGGAAGCCCGTCAGAAATAATAATTTCTGCAATTTCTATTCATATTTTCCATGAGTGAAAAGGGAATTAATCATTTCCAACATGGTATTTTTAAAAATATCAATATGTTGAGAGAGTTTTCTCCCAACTGCAATGAGAAATTAACCTCTTGGCTGAAAGAAAATTATAAATCTAAACCTGTGCTGGGTGAATTATTTCAGTTTCAGTTCACATCTTTAATTTCATGGAGACAAACAGGATTTTCCGCCTAATTTTACCACCAAATATAGCAGTTAGACCAAGTCTGCATCAGAGTCGACCCAAAGAAAATCTGTTAATGTGAGAAAAGACTGGATTCTGGAATTAGTGAGAGAAACTGATATAAACTCAGTTTTAGTCAAACATGTTTGAATTTTTGAGGCGGTTCTGGACGCAGAACAAATCACCGGCCCGAAGAGCAAATCGCTGACAAGCAGCGGAAAAGGTGCAAGGCGACTTCTTTAAAACTTCATTTTTATGTTCATAATCTTGTATTTATGTTCATAAATCAAGATTATGAACATAAATACAACAGCAGCTTGTTGCTGTTACCTATAATCTAATTAATTACAATCACATTGTGTTAAAAATAAAACAGATTCCTGGATATTCAAGACAAAAACAGTGAATAAAGAATCTTATTGAAATGAACCAAATAATTCAGATAGTAAATGTAAACTTAATGGGACTTGATTTAATAAATTGACGTTTCTGAAGAAAATATTTTCCACAAACTTTTTAAACATAGATTCTTACTGACTGTAGTCACCTCCAATCAAATCACACTCATTTACATATTTTAAAATGTGATCTTATTTCTTTTTCTGGAACAAAATAAAATCTGTTATTTGATGAATGAGGGAGAAAAACAACCAGAAACGTGACGAAGATGATCAGAGAAACTCTGCTGCACTGAAGCTGCAGCCAAATAAACCGGACTGGGTGGATCCGTTTCTCTGATCCGATCCGTTTCCTTGAAGCCTTAATCAGGTTGGTGTGAACTGGGACCAGTAACTGGGCCCATGGGCAGCATCAGGAGCTACGTGGTTCTGCTGGTTCTGAGCTTCCAGTGGATTTCTTCAGAAAGAGGCGAGTGAAGCAGGAGTCATGTTGCTCTGCAGATTTTTATCTGACGATAAAACAAACAAACAGAGACGTGTTGAAATGTTTCTGTTCAAACTGCAGCTTGAGTCTGAAAACTTCAGCTCATCTGGCATTTTAATGGTTTTATTCTGTTTCAGACAAATTATGAATTTCAGACATTTTTCAGCTTAATGTTTATAAACATTTCTGTTATTTATGAAACAATATTTAGCTTAATACTTTCAGTTTTCTGATGAGAAGGCCAAGACAAATATAATCTACCAGTCTCTATTAATATTTATATATATATTATATATAAAAACACTGAACATACTGAGTGGAAACAGATGTTTTTTTTTTATTTTAACTCTGTAAAATCTGTGCATTTATTTTGTAATGTAAACATCCAGAACCTGGATCTCAGCCAGCAGCTGGTCAATAGTTTCACTTTTAATCAGCAAGACAAACATTTGATTGACAGGTTAGTTTTAGTTTTTAACATTTAAAGAGCAAAACATGATTCCTATACTTACAATGTTGAGAGGTGGTGAAACAAACTGAACCACTTTGTCACAGGAACTAGTGATTTTTTAGAAATCAAGAATCACGCATTTAAAATAAATTCCTTTACATTGAAAAGTTGTTTGTAAGTTAGTTTTGTCTTATTTCATAAGATATTTGCTCTAATTCTAGAAACTAAACCAACACTTGGTAAGATTTGATGTTTTTCCAGTTAAATTGTTTATTGCAGACATGAAGTGTGAATCATTTTTATAAAATTATATTATTTTTTTCAGTCACCCGGGTGACGTGTGTTTTCAGCCAGAGCTGCGTTTTGCCCTGCAGCGTCTCCAGCAGCTCTGATGTCATCATCAACTGGAGCCGCCTGACACCTGCAGACGGCGCCGCCCACCGTTACTACGGCAACCAGGACCAGCTGGGCCAACAGAACCAGAACTTCAGAGGCAGAACGTCTCTGTTCACGGATCAGATCTCCAGAGGAAACGCCTCGCTGCTGCTGACAGGGGTCAAAGTTCAGGATGAGGGAACCTACAGGTGCAACACCAGTGGAAATAAACTGGTTTTTATTCACCTGAGAGTCGAAGGTGGGATTTAAAACAAGTTGATTATTAATTATGTTGATATTTTTGATATTCTGATCTGTGTTTTATTGCAGCTCCAGTCTCTGACATCAGGATCCATCAGGATGGAAACAGGATCACCTGCAGCTCAGAGGGGATCTACCCTCAACCTGAACTCACCTGGTCCACTGAGCCTCCATCCAACACGGCTCTGCAGAACAGAACCACAGTCCATCAGACTGAGGAGAAGCTTTATGACATCAGCAGCTCTCTGACGGGTCCAGATGGTTCTGATCTGACCTACAGCTGCAGCATCAGAACCAGGAGGAACCAGAGGAGAGCAACGCTTCATAAACTCAGTAAGAATCAGAACCTGGTGGTTCTGGTTTGGTTCTGAACGTGTCTCATCTAAATGAACCTAAAATGTTGAGGTTCATCTTAACTTTCTTATTATTTCTTTCCAGGAAATTCCCAGATTGCTGAAGAAAATCCTGATGGCAGTGACTGGATTATCACCTGTAATCTGCACAGTGATAGCAGGTAAAATTATTCACTTCACTCATTAAGCTGCAGCTGAATGATACTGGGAAAATATCTGATATGCAATAATATTGGTAAACAATGTGATGGCAACATCCATCCATTTTCTTGCACCCTTGTCCCTCAGTGGGGTCGGGAGGGGTGCTGGTGCCGATCTCCAGCCAACGTTTCGGGCGAGAGGCGGGGTCACCCTGGACAGGTCGCCAGTCTGTCACAAGGCAACACAGAGACACACAGGACACACAACCATGCACACACACACTCACACATAGGGGCAATTTGGAGAGGCCAATTAACCTGACAGTCATGTTTTTGGACTGTGGGAGGAAACCGGAGTACCTGGAGGAAACCCACCATGCACAGGGAGAACATGGAGACTCCATGCAGAAAGACCCCAGGCTGGGAATTGAACCCAGAACCTTCTTGCTGCAAGGCAACAGCTCTACCAACTGCGCCACTGTGCAGCCCGTGATGGCAACATAATTTAGATAAATAAAAAGTTCTTCATGTCTTTAAACAGTGGTTCCTAAACATGTTCTGGGCCCCCCTACGGATTACAAATGGCTACCTGGTTGAACGACTTATGCGTTGTTTTTTCATCCAGACGGGGAAGTATGAGACGCCCCCCACCTGCAATGACACGGCGCCCCCCCTAGAGGGCGCGCCCCACAGTTTGGAAACCTCTGTCTTTAAAGACTTCATTTTAATTCAACTCTTAATATTTTCCTGCTTTGAGAAAATAAACAAAGACTCGTCTGTTTAGATACTGGAGAGAAATGTAATTAATCTGAATATGATTTTATTTTTTAAAAAATCATCTGTTTTCAGCAGTGATGAAGCCGAGCTGCAGCTTTTAGTGATTTCACCAGGATTTCCTAAAACATTTTCTGCTGCATTAATCAAACATCTGCTACAATATTTCTAGCACAGAAAGAAAAATACTTACTGTATATAATCTGTATTCTAAGGAAATGTTAGTTCCATTCAGTAATACAGATATAAATGTATAATTTACACATTTTGTTAGTGTTGTTATCTAACAATGTTTTTCCTGTTTTCTAGAAATTCTGAGTCGCCGTTGGAAGAATAAAGCAAACTGATGGTGAGTAAATCAATTTTCACATAAAATGTAAGTTTTTTGTGTCATAAAGTGATAAAAGACAGACAGCAGGAGGATTAATTCAGACGTGTTTTATAGAAGATAAAACTGGAGGAAAGTCTGGAGATGCTTTAACAAACTTTAATTTGTTACAACAAAGATGTTAAAAACACTGAATGATTTTAACGTACTTTGTATTTATATGTCTTAACTCAAACAGATCTTTGTTATTCACACATTTTAGCATGGAAATAAACATAAATATTAAATTATGAGCTCATTTCCTGTCTAATAAAATGCTGATTCATGTTTTATAAACAGTGACTTGCAAAATAATTTCTGCTCATATAAATCATGTTAAATAATGCAGTAATAAAGGTTTCATTTAGCAGGTTAATATTTAGTTTTAATTTAGTTATTTTTGACTCTTCCTCCATTTTCTCTGCGCTGCAGGAGAATCAGAGGATCTTCAGGACAAACCAGTTCAGGTTCCCAGTGTCCCAATCCAGACCAGCAGGATGGTGGAGTTTATTAACTTTAACTATTTTATGTCAAATAAAAAAACTAAAAACGGGAAAATATGAAGCATTGAAGATGAAACTCAGAACTAGAGAAATCTTTATTCAGCCCAACTTTACTTTTTACAAGCTGAACGCAGTTTTTCCCAAAAGAATCACTTAAAAGTGGAATTTAATTTGCATGTGATGCAATAAAATTGTCATAAAATTAGGGATTAAAAAAAAATTAAACAGGAAAAAATCTGAGGCTGAATTTTTTTCCTTGTAAATTTTTCAGGCAGAATAGATTTTTAGTTGTTAATACATTTTATAAAACTAGATAAATGTTACTTAAATAAAAATATATGGCTTTTATTTTATGTTTTATCTTCTGAACTCAATCTGTATTGTAACAGATACAAAACACATTTTTTTCCTGCTGATCTATTTAGTTTTTTTCTTAAATTTAACAACAGTTTAAATTTTTTTTGCCTAAATATTTCATTTATATCTTTACTTGTCAAATTTTCCTTAAAATAAGTTAGAAGTATTATTTGTAGGATGTATTTTTCCCACATAAAAATAGTATTTCAATGAAAAAACAATGTTTTACTGTTAAATTACAAATGATTCCAGCTGAAATTAATTTCTCTTTAATTAATAAAATCAAAACAAGCAGAATGTCTCTTTATACTGATCATAGTCTTTTAGGAATGTTTTGGGTTTTTTTTGATAATTTTGTAAGATCTGGTGTAAATAAATGTAAATATAAGGTGATTTTCTAAATCTTCCAGGAAGAGGAATCTCAACCTTTGGGTGAAATTTTAACTGAACATTAATTAATTAATTAAAACATTAACTGAGACTCAGTGTGGTTCAATATAGATTTCAGTATTTCTAGATTCTTTTTTCTTCATTTTTGCTGCTTTGATGAGATGAAAACACGTTTTATACACATTTCTTTTAATCTTCTGTAAAATTGTTTTCTTTTTGTTTCTTGTATGAATGTGGAATTTACAGTGTTCATTTTATTTATACTTTTTTAACATTTCTTTTAAATGAACTGCTGCTAGAACAATAATTAATTATCTCTTTTCTCTTGTGTTTCAGTTGCTGTATCTTATTATTCATCACTGTAAAACAAACAGCAGTAAAACTGTTTTATCGTAAATTCAAAAACTATTTTTTTGATGAATAAAATTCAATTCAAGCTGCTTTAATTGTGTGGTGCATTTGTGACAATGTTCTGAAAGAAGCTAGTTAATTTGTATTGTGTTCATATTAGTTGCACCTCGAGGAACGACAGATGGAAACTAACTTTATGGATAACTGGCACATGATGTGATGTGTATCGAATATTTTCAGTTTTAGAATAAATACATGCTGAATGATGTGCTAAAGGTGGAGCTTCTTAAAGAGACAGAGGACAATTTCATTACATCAGATGATGCAAAGTCAAATGAAGCTGTTTTTGAAGGTAACTTAGTTGTGTCAGATGAAGCCCCTTGGTGTTTGTGTCGCCTTATTTAAAACCACATAACAAACAACGTCTCACATTATTACGTTGGAATTTTAGATTTTCAGGAAGAAAGTCACAAACACAACGAATATTGCCTGCTCCAACAAGCACTGCACTCCCATGACACTATCAAATATAATATTGTATTACATTTAATCAATGTAATTTTAATTTTAATTTCTATTAATATAATGTTATAGTTAAAGGAACAAATCATTTTAATAACTATTTAATAACTGTTTTCTCTGAGCGGAGCTCCGAGGCTGGATGCTGCTCACACTGAGCTCAGGGGTCAAGCTGGAGACAACCGAGCCGGAAGGAAGCCGGGCCCGGGCCTTTCAAAATAAGAGCAGGATTAAACCGATTAACTGGAAGAAGGAAAAAAGCTAATTTACCAATTAATAAAATGAGTTAATATGTTTGTTGAAAGAACAAGTGACACACCAAACCAAAACTAAAGATATTTTTATTGACTTATTTACAATTTATCAATGTGTTTTTCCCAGTTAGATTTTATTTGAAAGTGCTTGAAGATATCTTACATTTCCTCTTATTAATAAACCAACCTGTTGTCTTCCTCTGTTCTGATTCTCTCTAATCTCACAGCTGAATCACATGAACTTAGTGTTTATATTATAAATGAAGCTACATTTGCAGCACAACACTGACATGTCATTTTGTTAGTAACTTAAACTAACCTGGTTTCTGTTCAACAAAAGTAGGATTACAAAATCCAGGAACGGAGATAAAACCGGGTTTCACAAAGCTCCATCATTTCATCCAGGATCTATCCGTTTCACAGAGACCAAACCAGCTATACAAGTTTAATTCAGGTGAATGTGCCACAGTAGATAAATTGCGTTCACCATCCCTCACACCAAACAAACATGTTGATGGAGGATTATGAGGAATGAAGCCGATCATACTCAATAAAAAAACTGCTGCTACAATAGCAAACAGTAACGGCTCGTTTAAATATGTAATTATCCCAAAGCATACATTCTTAAACCAATTTTAAAAATCATAATAATACATGCTATTTGCTCAAATAAACAACTTTAAACTTATATAAAAAACAGTGGAAGTTAATATAACGAGTGAATCTGACAGCAATTCAGTGTTTCCTGGTACTCACTGTCCTGCATGTTTTAGGTATTTTCTTGCTTTAGTCCAGCTGATTTCAATCAATGACTGATTAACAGACGTTTCTTGAACTGCAATCAGTTTAATCAGGCACATTAAATCAGGGAAACCTCTAAAACATGTAGGACAGTGAGCCTTGAGGACCAGGGTTGAGAAACACTGGATTAATTCATGTTACTCTTTTCTGATTCACCACTTATCAATAATTATCCAGAACAAACATGAACAACAGATTATATATAGGAACATTTACAGCTTCTGGGAAGTTTGTGGTTAAAATGTAACTTCCTGTTTGAGTTGTGATGCTTTTGTTTTGAAGAGACAATTTCTTGTTTAACTGTCAGTGTAAAAGCAGCTTAATGACAAAAAGACAAAAGATAAAATATAACGGAGCTTATAAGATTGTAGCCACCTGGATGAAGACAAAAGGCTAATTAATAATGTAAATAAGTATTTGTTTTAAATATTGTGCTTTAATTCTGAATTACGTTCGAAAGTATGCTATAGCTAATTTGGCTGGACTTGATTACAAAACCTGAGTTTCTTTATGACCCATTTCTCTAATCCCCTAAAAACTGCAACGGTTTATTAAAGGCCTTTATGTCAAACTTAGAACAGAGAAACCAAATAGAACAGGAAGATATCCACACTGATGCTTTTAAAATTGATAATGTTATATTCTAACATCATGATGTTACAAAAACATTTAGAATGAAAACCAAAATTAATTATTGCAGCATAATAAAAAAGACAAAAGAAAACAAAACTCATCAGTTCTTCATCGCTGACTGAACAGATGAAGCTCCAGGATTAATCCAGATGTTAGCATGTTAGCCTGGTCTGGAGCAGCTAGCTTCACAGAATAAATCGCCATGGCAACGTACGCGTTTCCTCTGTTGTGAAACTGAATCGAGGTTTAATTAAACCAGAATATCTGGAAAATTATGACTTAATTCACGATCCTGGTTTTGTGAAAAAGTCCTCTGGATATTTATAAGCCTCATTACTGGAACATAAAGTTTCAACCAGAGTTATAATAGTTTTGGGCTTTAAATTTAATTTATTTTGTTTGTCTAATTTAGTTTTAATTTGTTTCTAGAGTCTGTTTACTAGTTTTTACTAGTTAATAGATTTGTTGTTTTTTTATACTTTAGGTAATTTTTTCAGTACAGAATTCAAAAAGCTCAAAGTTTTATATTGTGATGATGAAAACAAATATTAAAATATTAGATTTAAAATCATCAGTAACAGTTTGATTGCATCATTTCCTCACTGAGTCGTTTCCAGCAGCACACAGAAAGACCAGAGCTGCACAAACATCAGAAACTGGATCCAAATGAAGCAACATGCAGCCTGGAAACGGCTGAACTGAAACATGTTTCATATTTCAGCTTCCAGGATGAAAATGAATCAGAGAAAAATTATCAACTTTAAAAACTGAATCAAGTTCAGATCAAAACTCCATGAAGCCTTACAAATTCATCTTCATCCATCCAAAGAGAAAAACAACATCAGATACAAAATGACAGAATGGTCATGATGACCTTTGACCATTCAGGTCAAAGGTCATCATGATCCAGTCAGAGTCTCTTTAGACTCAAACTGCTGCAGCTTCTGAGGATCAGCAGGAAACAGAGACGATTCTCTTCTTTACAGAGATCAGATCCTGCAGAGAGAAGAAAGAATCAGAGATCAGATCAGTGAGTTTCCAGCTTCTCTCCAGCAGCAGCAGTCAGTGACGCAGCACATCCAGCAGAAAGAGCAGCAGGGCCTTCAGTCGTGTTCAGAGCAGCTTCCTCTCAGCTCTCATCTTAACGTGTTGCAGTGAACACACTGAGCTCCAAGCTCACACACCTACACACACTTTCAGCATCCAGTCTGCTTCCTCTGCAGGTTCCACTCAAGTCCACAGTGGAAACCAACTGCTGAGAGCCTGAAGGTTCACTGCTGCTCCACCACTGGAGGGATGGATTTGCTGCTGCTGCATTTCAACACAAACTGCTGCTGATGAACAAACATCTGCTGCTGGACATCAGCTGACTGAGCAGCATGGAGGCTGTCTGTCCCTGAACACATCTGGATGAGACTGAGGACAGGACACATGTCCACATGTGAGGACTGGACTGGAGCAGGAAGAGCAGCTGCTGACTGAATGAATGATGGTTTGTGAAACCAGAGTTTCCAGTGGTTTCCAGGCTGCAGTCAGACTCAGAGCTGTGACCAACATCAACCTGATCAGTTGTTTCCTGTTGAACTGAGATCAGATCTGCTGCTGCCACAGGCTGATGAATGAGGACCACTGTCTCTAGACATGCTGGACAGCTGGACGCTGGAGTCCAGCTGGACATCCTGGAGACATGGACACAGCAACAACACTCATCTTCACACCAACACAAACACAGGAACACAGCAAGCTGCTGCTGCTCTGATTGGCTGATTGCTGTCTCTGTGTCCAATCAGGAAGCCTGAACCATTCTCCTTCCACTGAGAAACTGCAGCTTTACTGGGAACACTGGAACTTTGATGGGAACTGGTTTAGTTCAACATGCTGACAGCAGCTGGACTCACTGCAAACGTTTACTTACTTTACATCCTTTACAAAATGTTTCAGCTGCTGAACGTCTGAATCTTTCAGGTTGTTTCCTCTCAGGTCCAGTTCAGTCAGATGTTGGTTGGACTTCAGAGCTGAGGCCAGAGAAGAACAGCTGATCTCTGACAAACTGCAGTTCTCCAATCTGAATAAAGAATAAAATATGTGAGCTGAAGCAACAGGACGCAGGTTAAAACTGAAATATGAACAAAGTAATGATAAAAATGTAGAAAATTAATTTCACTGAATGTAAAAGTCCCAGAAATAAGGAGAACTGCACTAATATTTCAGTTCAGATTCATTTTAAATGTCAAACTGATTCCTGATGTTTCTACATCTGTTCATCTTTACAGGTTAATAAAGTTTGTGGTTTTATCAATAAATGGTTTATTGATTATTTATGATCAGAAGGTCAGAGATGTGGATGAACATCATTATTTAGTGAATTCAGCCTCAGTCTGTCTTGGACATAAAGACATTTGTTCAGATTTTATATCTGATTGATTGTAGATATTAAGACGTTTAATGATCCTAATATCAGAGTTTTATCAGCCTTTAGTCTCTAATCTGACCTTTGACCTTCTCTCTGCAGGTATGGTTGATGTCTGTGAAATGAACGCTGTGATTGGTTGGATGTGATGGTGGGAGGAGGAACTGCTGGTGCTTTTATAAAACACAGAAACTTTAACTGGACCAAACCATAGAAGAAGAAAGCAGACTTTACCATGAAGATCCTCAGAGTGGATCAGTAGAATATCAGCATCTGTCTGCAGTTTAGTGGCAACACAACTTTCACATCACAAACATCAGATCCAGAATAAAACATGGTTTCTTACGATAATCGTTTTAATCTGCATTCAGGATCCTGTAGAAAACCACAGAGCTCCTTCACTCCAGAATCTCTCAGGTTGTTTCCTCTCAGGTTCAGTTCAGTCAGATGTTGGTTGGACTTCAGAGCTGAGGCCAGAGAAGAACAGCTGATCTCTGACAAACTACATTCCCACAATCTGAATAAAAAAATCAAAGATGTGAGCTGAAGCAACAGGATGCAGGTTAAAACTGAAATATGAACAAATTAATAATAAAATGTATGAATAACATGATGAATGACAATTACTGGTGGTGAGCGTCAATAAACGATAAAATAAAACTAGGAACAGGAACTAAACTAAAGAGGACATAACGATAAACCAAGAGAGGATCAAACTAATCAGAGAAAACCAAATTAATGAAGAACAAAATGCAAGAATAAAAACTAAGAAACTAAATTAAATACAGAGGAATAAACTGTATGGCAGGGACAGACACTGTTTTCAGATAAAAGGTAAAATAATATTGTTGAAGTGCCCGTTATGATTGACATAATTACAGTTCTATCCATGTTTTATACAGTCTTTTTGCAAATAGTTCAAAGTTTAAACTGGCATTGTTGTACATCTTTTATCTGGTCTTTTTGTGCAAGATTTAACAACCAGTAAATGGCACAGAACAAGAATATGTTTTCCACTCTGATTGGCTCCTGTTATTCCTACCAAGTTTAAGTTGACACCTATAAATATGATCTTTATTCACATGGCTTTTTTTGTTCTCTCGGAATTTATTTTGAGGATAAATACAGAAATAAGCATAAAAATGAAAACATCAACAATAGTGATAGTAATATTAATAATAAAATAATATTCAGTGCAAAGTAGCCAACAAATACTTTTGATGGGGGCGGTGAGGGACCTGGATAATGGATAAGGGGGGCGCTGGCCCAAAAAAGGATGAGAAACACTGGTCTAGCCACACCCTCAAATCCTTATCTGCAATTAGTTATGCAAATTTACAAGAAGGCCTTAGTATAGTTTAATATAACAAATTAGCATGCAATAGAGATTTAACTAGATATAATTTTTATCCAAATAAACAAATTATCATAATAAATATAAACATAATTTATCCTAAAGGTCAGAATGAACTAAAACTGAATTTAGGCTTCTACACTTTGTTTACCTCACATTTATTCAGGTTATAAAATATTTACAAATAATTTATTTAAATTGATGCTGCTGGATGAAAATGTAACTGTTCTCTAATATTTCAGTTCAGATTCATTTTAAATGTCAAACTGATTCCTGATGTTTCTACATCTGTTCATCTTTACAGGTTAATAAAGTTTGTGGTTTTATCAATGATGGTTTATTGATCATTTATGATCAGAAGGTCAGAGATGACAAACATCAGATCCAGAATAAAACATGGTTTCTTAGGGGGCGTTTACACGACAACGATCCAACAAAAACGGCACTTTTGTTCCGTTTTTGTTGGATCGTTTACTTTGAACGATAACGTTCTGATTACGATCTGTGTTTACACAGTAACGGTACACATCGAAAACGTGTAATGCTCTCGCTGCGCCTAGTTGGTGCTAGGTTCTTTGAAACTTTGAAAATGCGCATGTGTTTAAAAAAAAGTTGTACTTGAAGGCATGTGGATTTCCGTGAGAGAACACGCATTGTGTGTGTCTGATTAGGGCGCATGCAGTTGGAAAAAGTGGGATAACTTTGCCGAAAAACCTTGTTTGAGCTTTCACGGTGTCTGTAGCGGCCCGGACTGGAAGCTGTTTATTGTTTTTACCTTGGAATGGCCAACAGTCTGTTATTCCTATATCAATTTGATAAAATAGGAGTTCCCGCACGTCCCTTATCCGTGTCCTCTGTTACCTTTTTCAGCAGTTAAAACAGTTTTATCCGTCGCTAACAAGTCGTAACCTGTTTTTCCGAGCCGCCTTCAAACGCAACATGAACGCTGAGACGCTTGCGCTGGGTTTACACCTGTGAGGCAGCGAAGACCTGATGCTGCTGCTGCGCAGGTGTGTGTTAGAATCATGGCAGCAAACCAGCAAAACGTAAATAACTGCACAGTTTTGCCCCCGAACTAACCGACTGAGTTGAGTAAAGCTGTTGGATGCAGGTGATGATAGCTAAAAGATGACTAGCTAATATCAACACAGCACGTTAAGCTTGTTAACAAGTAGCCTGTAGGCTACTGATGTTGTTGTCTATGTTCAGCTACGTAGACTCATTTTGCCCCCCAAAATAAGTCGATGCCCCTCCTGTTAAACTCGTCTGGAGCCGGGGCTGGTCCTGGTCCGTAGTTCTCTAGATAAGAGCGCTGAACAAGCAGCCGTGTATTTTGCCACCTGGGCGGTGCGGAGCGGTGAAGAGACGCTGAGGGAACCGAATCTGATGGGGAAACAGTAACACCAGCATTGTGAGTAGTTTCTTCTTCTTCTGTGGATTGTAGGAAGCAGCTATGTTTTGCGTCATACTATGCATGAGCTGGTCTGGAACCCGTTTTCAATCTGTGCCGTTGTTAGAGAAAACATTCCGTGGTTTCGTGTAAATGCACACTACAAACGCAACAAAACTCTTCCGTTTTCCCCCGAAATCGTTGTCGTGTAAACGGGGCCTTACATTAATGTTTGTATTCTGCATTCAGGATTCTGTAGTAAACCACAGAGCTCCTTCACTCCAGAATCTTTCAGGTTCTTGTTGTAGCTCAGGTTCAGTTCAGTCAGATGTTGGTTGGACTTCAGAGCTGAGGCCAGAGAAGAACAGCTGATCTCTGACAAACTGCAGCCGATCAACCTGAATAAAGTATAAAAGATGTGAGCTGAACAACAGGATGCAGGTTAAAACTGAAATATGAACAAATTAATGATAAAAATGTAGAAAATTAATTTCACTGAATGTAAAAGAAACATGATGAACTGATGTTTAATATCTGATCCAGTAAAACTGGTTTATAGAGTCCAAACCAGCAGAACCAGAACATGTTATTATGACTGACGTGTTGTTAGAATATTTCAGTCGGGCCTTCAGTGGTTCTGGTCGGGAATTAAAATGGACTTTAAGTACCAAAGTGAGACATTAGAGCTGTTAATGAAGCTTCAGTGATTTAATGAAGCAGCTCATTTCCACAGTGACAGTAACCTGCTATTGAGAGGAACTGACTGATTAATCATCTGGAGGATCAACAGCTGCAATAATTACACTTCACTCATTCATAAACACATGAACACATGAGTGGAAACTGAACTGAATGTGTTATATTGTTACACAGGATGCTGAATCACAACCAATCTGATATCAATGTTGTTACCATAGAAACAACAACTAATTCAAAACAAACATCAGATTTCTTTCTCCAAACATACAAGTTGAGATTTAACTGAAGACCAACAAGTCAAAGGTCATTGTTGCTTCAGTTAAATAGGTGGAGCCAATAACAAATATTCCTTTTCCAGGTTTTACTCTGAACCAGGTCTGGAAAACATTTCAGACTCTTCTGGAAAAATCATCACAAATGAAACGGTTATGAATTCTGTAACCAAATAAATTAATGGTGCTACAACCGTAGACATGAATATGTAGACGCCTCATGATGGGGTGCGTTCACACTGCAGCCTGAAGTGACTCAATTCCGATTTTTTTGCCGGGGCCGTTCACACTGCCAGTAAATGAAACCTGTATGTGTTCTGCAGTGTAAACGGGCAAACGACCTGAAAGTGTCCCGCATGCGCAGTAGAGGGCGCAATAGCGTCAGCGTTCTGCCAACCGCCATAAAAACAAGAAGTGCTCAGTGTTTGAGGAAGTAAACTTGGAGCCTAACGGTGGAGCTTAGCTTACATATTTGAAGTTGTTACCCAGCTGGAGCAGCATATTAACAACTTAATCCTCATATAGTCTGTCATGGTTGTTGTTTTTCTTCCCGCTTGCGTGTATCAGGACGCAGAATAGTGAGATTGTTGAGAAACTGTGATGTTCAGTTCTGATGAATGCGACCTGAACGTTATGGTCGCATTTGAATCGGATATGTATCGAATATGGGTCACATTCGAAATAGAATCCGACCTGTGCTGTTCACACTGCCATGAAAAGATCGGATTCAGGTCGCATTACGTAAAAAAAAATCGGAATTGGGTCACTTCAGGCTGCAGTGTGAACGCTGACAGCAGGGAGATCGGAGCTCCTTAAGTCATGTGCTGTGTGTTTCAACCGTTTTACGAAACAATCTGGATTCATTGGCATTACCTTTCACAGGTAAGGATGAAAGATCAGAATTACTTGACTTTGCAGCCAGAAATTCGCTTCTAAACAACCGAGAAATATTTCCTATGTAGCTAAATTAGCCCGAAATAACCGCTGATTGTTAGCGTAGCAGCCAATGTTTTCACACTGTTTTCTAATGAGAGAAAGCTGATGAGAAACCGCTGTTAGAGGAGAAGTTAATTAAAAACCAGGGGATTTAGTGAGTAAAGATCAGTCAGGATCACAGCTGGCGCTCCAGCTGCTTCCTGAATGTGTGACATCATTTCCTGTTTCAGCCACTCTGCTGTTCTCCCTACTGCCTGGAAACTAAAATCTAACTGTTTCTGTTGGACTAAGCTCTAATATTTTAGTTAAGATACATTTTAAATGTCAAAGTGATTCCTGATGTTTCTACATCTGTTCATCTTTACAATTTAATCAAGTTTGTGGTTTTATCTATGATGGTTTATTGATCATTTATGATCAGAAATTATCAATAAACAGATGTGGATGAACATCATTATTTAGTGAATTCAGCCTCAGTCTGTCTTGGACATAAAGACATTTTATCAGATTTTATATCTGTTTGTTTGTAGATATTAAGACATTTGTTGATCCTAATATCAGAGTTTTATCTCCTTTAGTCTCCAATCTGACCTTTGACCTTCTCTCTGCAGGTGTGGTTGGGGTCTGTGAAATGAACACTTTGATTGGTTAGATGTGATGGTGGCAGGAGGAACTGCTGGTGCTTTTATAAAACACAGAAACTTTAACTGGACCAAACCATAGAAGAAGAAAGCAGACTTTACCATGAAGATCCTCAGAGAGGATCAGTAGAATATCAGCATCTGTCTGCAGTTTAGTGGCAACACAACTTTCACATCACAAACATCAGATCCAGAATAAAACATGGTTTCTTACTTTAATCGTTGCAATCTGCACTCAGGATCCTGTAGAAAACCACAGAGCTCCTTCACTCCAGAATCTTTCAGGTTGTTGTCACTCAGGTTCAGTTCAATCAGATGTTGGTTGGACTTCAGAGCTGAGGCCAGAGAAGAACAGCTGATCTCTGACAAACTGCAGCCCTTCAATCTGAATAAAGAATAAAAGATGTGAGCTGAAGCCAACAGGATGCAGGTTAAAACTGAAATATGAACAAATTAATGATGAAAATGCAGAAAATTAATTTCACTGAATGTAAAAGAAACATTATGAACTGATGTTTAATATCTGATCTAGTAAAACTGGTTTATAGAGTCCAAACCAGCAGAACCAGAAAATGCTATTATGACGTGTTTTAGAATATTTCTGTCTTAGGCCTGTCGCGATAAACGATAAATCAATTAATCGCGATAAATTAAACTTATCGACCTCATTTTAATTATCATCTCTTCCGGCCTTTTTTTTATTTCTGTTGATGACACTGAATGAAAAAAGGTTAAACTCCGGTGCTCTCCACTGATCCTCCTAATGTTCAGCGCACACTACACGAGTTGTCGGCCAACTGTCGGCCCATTTTCAAAACCTGAGAGACATGACTGAAATCCTAGGTATAACGGTCCGATTGGGTTCGTAGTGCGTGTGGTGTCCAGCCACACGGCACTACGAACCCGGCATTAATTTTAAAACCAGGCATTAATCAATGCTTTACTAGAATCTACCTGTGATGCATGTGGCTAGAGTCAGCGTAAAGTCCTGACTGAATGAAAATCATTATAACTTATTTATGTCACGTTAACGAAGAACAGCTGAAAACTTACCGGGTTTATCTACTGCGGTAGCAATTTGGCTCCCACTCCTCCCCTTGTCATTTCTATATTCTTTGCACGAAATGTTGAATAAACATTATTGTTGTTTCTACATATCATCTCCAATGTCCGCTGGACTTCGGGTTGCGCCGTGTCAGCTGTTTGGGATTCCCCTCCGTAATTGTCCCTCAAAAAGCACGGAGAACAATCCGCGCTTTCTGATTGGCTACCTGTCACATTCAGCGTTAAAGCTCCCAGTCGGGGAAAACCCCTGATTTAGATCGGAGCGGCCACGACGATCTAAATCACACTACAGGATGATCCGTCAACGATCTAAGATTATCTTTAGGGGAAAACAGGGGCAGAAAAATCGTGTAGTGTGAACTATTACACTAGGTAGTCTGATGTGCCCATCTTCTCTATTTAAATCTAGTCATTACTGAAGGGCTATATACAGACTTTATAAGCTGCACTCTTTTGGTTGAATGCAGTATTTATTTCCACTTTCGCTTTATGTTGTTTAGTTTTTATTCAAGTATGTTTTTTTTGTTGATGGAGACTGAGAATCCATTTTATTTTTGGTTGTTGTCTTTAGTTTATCAGTTCCAGTGTTATGTGTTCTTTTGAAAATAAAGTCTATCTATGGCAGGAAATCACATGCATTATTACGTCATTTCCATTAAATAAGTGTCAAAAGGTCTTGAAACAATATTATTGTTTATCGCAATAATTTTTAGACAATTAATCGCTCAGCAAAATTTGTTATCGTGACAGGCCTATTCAGTCGGGCCTTCAGTGGTTCTGGTCGGGAATTAAAATGGACTTTAAGAACCAAAGTGTGACATTAGAGCTGTTAATGAAGCTGCAGTGATTTAATGAAGCAGCTCATTTCCACAGTGACAGTAACCTGCTATTGAGAGGAATTGACTGATTTATCTGGAACCGACTGCTGCTGTCAGTTTTTATTCATGTTATAGTTTCTGTTTGTTCTTACTATTTCAGCTCTTCATAAATAAGATGTTTTTATTACAAACATAACTTGTCTGGTTCTGGTTTTACTCTGGAAGAACTTTTCATTATTAATGTGAAGAAGAAATGAGAAATAAATCAATCTGATCATCTGAATCTTTCTCAGAACAAACTGAAACATCTCTATCATTAATTATCATCATTAAACTTATTTAACTTATTTTTGTTCATCAGTCCAAAACATTTTAAAATGAAAAATAAAGATCAATATTCTCAAAGTCTGAAAAAGGAAAAAAAAAATACAAAGCAAAATGTTTTATAAATTATATTCTGACATTTTGAGATCAGATTGTTTTTAAAGAAAATAGAATAAATGTGAATATAAATAAATATTAAAGTATCAATGAAATATTTTATAGGACAAATAGAGAAAACAAACCTCAGATTCTTCACTTTACTGACTGAATTCTGCAGGATCTCAAACACAGGATTCAGTTCAAAGTCTGTAATGTTTCTATTTATGTAGATCTCACTTATTTCCAGTTCAGTCAGATGTTGGTTGGACTTCAGAGCTGAAGCCACAACTTCACATTCAGCCTCTCTGAGCCAACAGCCACCAAGTCTGTGATTAGAGAAGAAATAAAGTCAGTTCTAATTAAACCAGTTAATCTATATAAACACATATGATAACATTGATATCATCTGATGAACATCTGGTCTTCACATCAATTTACTGAGTTTGATCATTTCATAACTAACATCCTGGTTCTGGTTCTTTTCAAAGATCCATTTAATAGAGAAGCTGAGCAACAGGTTCAAATAGTTCAGGCTTCATGTTCTCAGAACAGCTGAAGGTTTTAGCGGCGGCCATCTTGGCTGCCTGTTAGCAAACCTCCCTGTTTCTTCATGCTGAGCTCTGACTGCTGCAGCAACAATCTGGATCAGAAGCTCTTCATCACATGACTTTAAAACAGGATTTTCATTGGAAGATGAAGGAACGGATGAAACCAGTGGTGCTGATATCCTAACAGACCCATCATGGTGGAGCTATACTTTTCTGGCTCATTTATTTATGCATTTATTTCTATAGCTATGAATTTTTATTTTATTTATCGAGATGATAAAATAAAGAACCTTGAACACATTTATCAACAGGTTTTGCATGTAATTCAGCACACTCTCTCTCTTGGTTTTCTCATCCAGGCTGTCAGACACGCACAGAGACACATGCAGACACACACACAGATACACACACACAAATAATACACATGCACATTAAAGTATAGGTGGTAATGTTAGCTAATTGGTTAGATAACTAGTGTTGGCTTACTTTGAAGAAGGCCAATATGTTGATTCATGACAATAACGCTGTCACAGTACTCATGATTGACACACACAAACACATTTGTGAGGTAAAAAATAAAGATAATACTTATATGTAAGAATTTTTGTTGTGTAAAATAATATTATTCTGGGTTGACACTTAAGACTCAGTGTGTTTGGTTCACAAAAAAATGTTTTCCTGACAGTCACAGTTGGTAAGAAACAAAGATTCCCATTAAATTCCATAGGAAATGAATGCGGGTCATTTTGGACCCACTCACAGAAGAATGGGGTAACAACATAAAACATGCCATTTCTTAAAATGTATAAAAGGTAAATTAAAAATTTGAATTGCATGATATCAGTAACATGTTTCTTGAGGAATTCCTGGAATATGAAGTTATGAAAACTTTTCATTACAAAAGGACCCACTTACGCATCAAAGGGTTAAAAAAGTACTTTTTAGGTAACTAAAAAGTGTGCCTCTTTTAGTATTTTTGTTAAAATTGCAAAGAAAAAAATCATAATCCTGATGTAATGTTTAACACAGTACCCAATCCATTTTCAGATGTATGATGTAAGATCTATATAAATCAACGGCATTAGCTCCAGTTCATACTCCAGACCAGATAGTGGCGGTATTGCACACTTTTGTCTTTTTTGAAAAACGGCATAAAAAGAAGAAAAGCCTTGAAAGCCAGCAACAGATTCTGTTCAAATTCACCAATTTTACTCGCGTAATATTGCCTTAAAAGTAGAGAGGGCGTTGATGATAGTAATTTTGGTAAATTCAAGCTGGTGACGTCCTAGTCCGAGTTAGACGGCAAGACAACGGGACAACAACCGATGGAAATGAAATGTGTGTCACAAAAGGAGCCCGAAGTGGTAAGTTTGCTTATTAATTATCTTCGTTTAATTATAAACAGTGCAGTAAAAATATATAACTTATGTTGGTTTCAGAAATAATTATTTTATCAATTTTATTGTGACTTGTATGATTATTACAATAGGAATCATTCAGCTTCATATTATAACTGCACGGAGGCTGTTTGTTGCGACTTAATACTTTTCTTCATAAACTTAACCTGGTTTTAATTAAGGTCCGTATGATAAAGAGACTTTGATATTGTGAGGTTGTTGTTATAACTTGTTCATCAATGATTTTATCTTCAACATATGTTTGCAGTCTAAGCAAATGAAGATGAAAGAGGAAGCCAGATAAATCAGGTGTTGGGAAACCTAAAGACTCTCCTGTCTCAGAAGAGGCTCCAGATCACCAACCAACTCTGAAGATGAACCTTCACATCGTCTTCCTGGTGTAAGTTTTTTTAATTTTTATGAGGAGCTAGCTCCATTTTCAACAACCAAAACTGCTGTGTTACCTACTTAAGTACACTATGCACCAAATTAATATTTCAAAAATGTCATACTTTAAGTATACTAATTCTAAGTATACTTGAAATATACTCATGATTAGTCCTACTAAAAGTTTGCTTAAGTATGGCGGAGCATTGTTAGTAGCTGCTGAAAGTAACTAAAAAAGTTACTTTTAATGTAACTTAGTTACTTTCCAAATAAGGTAATCAGTAATCTAAGTAAGTTACTTTTTCAAGGAGTAATCAGTAATCTGATCAAAGTTACTTTTCCAAAGTAACTATGCCATCACTGGTCTGGACTCACCGAGCCTTTCTGCAGTTCCTCACAGCTGGAACCAGTCTCTGTCGCCCCGATTCTGATGTGTTGTACTTCTCCAGGTCCAACTCATCCAGAACCTCTGACATTTGCAGCATGAAGGCCAGAGCTGAACACTGGATCTCTGACAGTTTATTCCCTGATCTGTTCTCTGATTCCAGGAACTGTTGAATCTCCTGATAAACTGAGAGCTCGTTCATCTCCACCAGGCAGTGGAAGATGTTGATGCTTCTGTCAGGAGAGACTCTATCAGTGTTCATCTCCTTCAGATTGTTGATGATTCTCTGGATGGTTTCTGGACTGATCTCTGTCTGACCCAGCAGGCCTCCTAACAGACTCTGGTTGGACTTCAGAGTGAGACCATGAAGGAAGCGAACAAACAGGTCCAGGTGGCCATTTTTACTGCTGAAGGATTTAGACATAACTCTGTTCATAAAATCCTCCAGAGATCTTTTACTGTATGTTTCTCCCAGGAACTTCTCCATCACTTCTGTATTCCTGCTGGTGAAACAGTGGAACATGTAAACTGCAGCCAGAAACTCCTGGATGCTCAGATGAACAAAGCAGTAAACTGGTTTCTGGAAGATCAGACTCTCGCTTTTGAAGATCTCTGTACAAACTCCTGAGTACACTGATGCCTCTGTGACATCCAGACCACACTGCTCCAGGTCTTCTTGATAGAACATGATGTCTCCTTTCTCCAGATGTTCAAATGCCAGCCTCCCCAGCTTCAGAAAAACTTCCCTGTCAGCCTCCATCAGCTCCTGTGGACTTGTCTCATGTTCTCCATGGTACTTGTTCTTCTTTCTCTTTGTCTGGACCAGCAGGAAGTGTGAGTACATGTCAGTCATGGTCTTGGGCAGCTCTCCTCTCTGCCCTGAGCTCAACATGTTCTCCAGAACTGTAGCAGTCATCCAGCAGAAGACTGGGATTCCGCACATGATGTGGAGGTTCCTGCAGGTCTGGATGTGGGAAATGATTCTGCTGGACAGCTCTTCATCACTGAACCTTCTCCTGAAGTACTCCTCCTTCTGGGCGTCGGTGAAACCTCGTACTTCTGTTACCCTGGAAACACATGAAGGAGGGATCTGATTGGCCGCTGCAGGTCTGGTAGTTATCCAGATGAGAGTCGAGGGAAGCAGGTTCCCCTTGATGAGGTTTGTCAGCAGTACGTTTACTGATGACTTCTGTGTGATGTCAGAAACCAGCTGCCTGTTGTTGAAGTCCAGTGAAAGTCTGCTTTCATCCAGGCCATCAAAGATGAAGAGCAGTGTGCAGCCAGCCAGCTGCTCTGCTGGGAGCTTCTGGAGTGTTGGATGGAAAACATGGAGCAGCGTGAGAAGACTGTGCTGCTCATCTCTGATCAGGTTCAACTCCCTGAACGACAGCAGAACCACCACACTGACATCCTGGTTCTCCACGCCCTCGGCCCAGTCCAGAGTGAATTTCTGCACTGAGAAGGTTTTTCCAACACCAGCGACGCCGTTGGTCAGAACCACTCTGATGGCTCCATGTTGGTCAGGGAAGGATTTAAAGATGTCATGGCACCTGATGGGAGAGTCATGGAGGTTCTGGATATTGGAAGCTCTCTCCAGCTGCTTCACCTCATGCTGGGTGTTAACCTCTTCACTCTGACCCTCTGTGATGTAGAGATCAGTGTAGATCCTGTTGAGGAGAGTTCTACTTCCTGTTACATCACTTCCTGTTTCATCACTTCCTTCAGTCACACATTCACATTTCCTCCTCAGACAGATCTTTTGTTCCTCCAGAACCTGCTGCAGAACAACATCTGCTGAAACAGGAGAAACAACACAAGTAAAATAAAAACTACCATCTGAAGCAGAATTTGATCCATCATCATAAACAGAATATTGTTCTATTATCAAAAATCACATTTCTGCCTCTGTTTTGTGGCCAAATCTGTTTTATGTCGGTATTAAATTCACACATCAGATCAGTTGAATAAATCCTGACAGAAACACATCCATGAAATGATTTAAGCAACATGTCACCCTGTCCTCATTTCATTTCTATCTGACTTTCTCCCACAAGCAGCAGTTTCAGAAAAAAGAGAGGAAGAAAGATGTTTCCTCCCAGCATTTTCCAGCATATATAAAGAACATCTAGAGGAAAACCTTTAATCTGGCAGAGAAATTTTTTTTTTTAATTAACCGGAATTCAAGAGTCTGTTCTGTGTTGAGGATTTCACTGACAGGGCAGTATTATTCTTGAAGAAAAGATGAGTTTATAGTTTTTATAGTTCATGTATTGAACAGGGAGAGCAGACCAATCACACCGCTGGACCCTCTCCCTGTTGGCTGCTTCATGCGCGATGTCATTGCTTAATCTCTGTAGTTCCCTGGTTAGCCAGTGCGTTAGTGGACCGATGGTTCAGCCTATGGAAGAGCTTCCCGCTCGCTTAGTGACTAGTGAAGCACGCCGATTAATTTTTCATTTTAGTTTTATTTTTTGTGGTGACAGAAAGCATATCAAATGCTTTGCCTACTTAAAAGTCAGGTAGAGTTGATGCGCGGAGACCAGAACAACTCATCCTATACAGCTAAGGCAACCAAAACAGTTTCTGTGGCACTTATTAAAAACTCAACAGACATGACATAAAAGAGCTACTAAAGCCACATAAATTAAATCTCCTGTTCATTTGTCCCTCTACATTCAGCAGCACAGATGCGCTGTGCAGCGGGTCGAGCTCATCATGCAAGGCAGGTTCAATGCTTTATGAGGCCTTGAGCAGAATTTGATTTAGGGCCCCCTCTTTCTGCAAACATCAGCACCACTAACAGCATTTCACCATGGATTTAATGAAATCTGGGAGAAGGGGGTAGTTTAAGTGACTGAGCAGTGAAATGTAATTGTAGTTTACTAAGATGCATAATGAACAGCTAAAACTCAAAGATTAAACTGAGAGCATCGGATTGTATCTGTAGCAACAAAGTAACTATGAAGATTGTTCTTTGAACTTTTACAAAGTAAACTTGCCAGCTTCTTAAAATCTTAAATTTAAATGTGAAACCATTTGTAATCTTATAATTTATTTATGCTGAAACTATTAAGTCAAACTTGGCAGCATCAATATTCTCTTAGTTCTTTTATGCCTTGGGCCGGTTCTAAATGTGATCGGCATTACATCATATTTTTAGATCCACTGACTGATGACTAAATTTGGATTTAACAGAAGTGCAAATAAATTATATTTATTTTAATAGCTTTTTTTTTGTAAGGTTCTATAGTTGTGGGTTTAAGTATTGTCAACAATGTCTTCCAGAAACATAATTACCCAGTAATATTTTACATTTCCTGTCAACATCTTTTAATACAAAACCCCGGTGGACTGCCTTGGTGATATGACCACCATGGTGAGCAAGTTTTCTGGGGGAAACCCTGAATTACATGTTACATGTAAAAACATATAAACTGTGATCTGTGTTATCAGAGTAAATAAAAGTTTCTGTCTCAGACTTTCCTTCCCTCTTTCTGTAAAAGCAGCAGGTTGCTCTTTCCACCTTCTTGCCTCCATGAACTGGAGGAGCCAAATATGTCATATATTTCCTCTTTGCTCACTAGGTGGCGCTGTAGGCTCAAGAATCTGAGTCAGGGGACAACAGGTAGCAGGCAGGTGTTGAACTCAGAAGAGCAGCAAGTTTTTTGAGCGCTGTGTGAATCACTGTTGTTGTTTCCTTTTGGAGTTACTGATTCTGTGATATTCATCTAGTCAGAGTTGATTAAAGTGGTGAATTTCTATAAAGATCTCTGACTCTGACTTTTACACACTATAATAGGTACAACATTAACCACCTAGCATGTCACTAGTGCAGAACTAGGCTGCCGGGTTCATGGATCAAAATGATCATCAGATTTAATGAAATGTTCAGATTTATTGCAATTAGCACAAAGAGCTGAGAACAGAGTCACTTTAAAGTAAAACTATTTACACCAGCTGGAAATACACCGATTTAGTTGACAGGAAGATTTATAAAATCTTAAATGTCCAAATCCCATCTAAAGACGTTGAATTGGTTCAACAGACGACAGAAGAAGCTCTGATTGGACGTTTTCAGTCTCACCTGGAGCACAGCTGCTCTGATTGGCTGTCAGCAGTCCAGCTCCTGTTCTGGGTCTTTCTCCACACTGGGGGCAGGAGGAGGGTCCAGATGGAGCAGACTGGTCCCAGTAGGACCTGATGCATTGTCTGCAGAACCAGTGTCCACAGCTGGTAGAGACCAGATCCACCACAACCTTCTGACACAAAGCACAGCAGAACGGCTGCTCCTCCTCACCAACGCTGCTCCTCTTCCTCCCTCTGTGAAGACATTTCTTCATCACTGAAATAGTTCACTAACAACAGGCTGGAGCCGTCCTGGTACCAGAAGCTGAGTCAGAACAGAACCTCAGGACATTGATGATCTCTGGTTTGAAGTGTTTCAAACCAGTGTTTCATTTCATTTCATATATATATATATATATATATATATATATATATATATATATATATATATATATATATATATATATATATATATATATATAGAAATCTTTATTCTGTCTGAGTAGAAAACTGTTTCCATCTGATTCTGATCTGGATTCCAGTGTAGAAACAGGGATCATTATTTAATGGTGGAGCACAGGTAAACAAGATTCAGGTCCAGTTTGCATTTAGGAACTTTATAAAGAGCCTTGTACTGTGACAGAGCAATAAAATTATGTTTTGGTCTCCATGAATCCGTTTCTAAGATGAAATCAAAGTTTAAATCCTGGTTGGTCTCTGCAGAGTCACATGAATCAGTTAGAAACTGGTTTCTTACTCTGATGGTTCTGGTTCAGTACTGAAGTTTGGATTGTGTCCCTTGGAAAAGTCACTTCTCATGGATGGACAGATGGATCCTGGAGGTTCTGCTCTCAGTCTGAGGTTCTGACCTCTGAAACAAACATGTTATTCAGATCAATTACTGAGAAACTGATAAAAACATGAAGATCTGAACACAAACTGCTGCAGAGAAGCAGGAGGTTTAAAGTTGTAGATCATCAACCTGGATCAAATGGTCCCAGTGTTCCCAGTAAAGAAGTTTCCCTCTTCCAGTGGGCTTAGAGCAGGGGTGAAAGTAGACGGGTACGGCAGGGTACTGCATACCCCTAAAATATTTAGTGGGGGTATGCAGTACCTGCAAGAGAGAGGAGCGGTTGTCTGGTGTAAAACATGAATGGGTTCACTGTGCAGCCATGAGTTCACCCGCTAATCAGCCGTGACTGATGAGTTTTTCAAGAACAATCTAAAACACGACTTAATCAGTTAATAAATAGCTTTTTTCCCCATTTCACATCGTTTCCGAGCTGTTTGTGCTTTGCTAGAGCAGCGCTGCGTCAATTGCGGGAGGTTTTGAGTCGATCTCGGCATTAGGTGAAAAACTGAGCACCGCCAGGACGCTGAGACCAGCACATCCTCATCTGACTCCTTATCAAAAAGTTTGAAACTTTATTAAAGAACAAAAAACCAAAAAGAATAAAATCAATAAAACGTGTTCAAATTAATGACCCAACAAAAATAATAATCTCAGTAATTGGTGTTTCAACAAGGTGTTGCGCAATTCTAGGTGTTTCGGTTCCATTACCAAAATAACTAGCAGAGCAGGAGTTTAAAATTAACTAATCAACCACGGCTGTCTTTGCGAAGCGCTTATTAATAATCGCAAAATAAATATCAAGCCTGAAAATCTAATATTGTAACTGATTGAATGTTATGTTTTTAAAGTTATAAAGTTATCTCTGCTTGGCTTGCGGAGTGCAGGCAGTTTCCACGGCAACGGGTGTGCTTAAAAGCGAGTGGTTTTCAGTTGATCACCTGTTCAGGTTGTTTTACCTTTGTTTACCTTTGCTGTGGCGCATCATGTAGTTTCTGAACTTTCAATAAACGACAAACTTGGATTAATTACCTCGTTCGTCTGTGAGTGTACGTCATTCACAACAAACATCAAACACGGTAAATTAAGTATTTAACAGACAAATGGCTTCTGCGATAATTATGCAAAATTAAATTCATTGTCTAATATTTAGGGCTGCACTGTGGTGCAGTTGGTAGAGCTGTTGCCTTGCAGCAAGAAGGTTCTGGGTTCAATTCCTGGCCCAGGGTCTTTCTGCATAGAGTTTGCATGTTCACCCGGTGCATGGTGGGTTTTCTCCGGGTACTCCAGCCTCCTCCACAGTCCAAAAACATGACTGGCAGGCAGTAGCGGAACAAGTCATCGTCGGGCCGGGGGGCGGGGCTAATGACCAGGCCCCTATACGTTTAGGACGTACCTTTCACGGGAACGTCAGCGGGGGGACGTAGACGGAACGGAATGTATTCGTTAGTCTGTTTTACCCAGAGAGCACTTGGAGAAAATATCGGAAAAAACATGAGTGGGCAAGCCTACTATATAATTTACTGGGGCACCACCTCTATATTATTCTATATACACCTTACTCAACAGGAGAGGGCCCACTTTCTCCGGATGCACTCAGACATTAAAACAAATTGAAACTCTCCCTGCTGTCAGGTAAATTGGTTAAATTCTCCCTAGGTGTGTGTGTGTGTGTGTGCATGGTTGTTTGTCCTGTGTGTCTCTGTGTTGCCCTACGACAGAGGCGACCTCCTTTAGCCGGGCTGCCAGTCCTCCTGCTGAGAGTCGGCTCAGTCAGAGAGGCAGGAATATGTGAGATGAGGTCCTTTGCCCTGACCTGACGTACCTTCCTTTGCCGATTTACGTTTTTGCATCCAGGTGAATAATGTGTAGTTGCGCCACTTTATATATACTTACACTTTTGTCATAGTACCCCCAAGAATTTAAAACTACTTTCACCCCTGGTTTAGAGATAATCTCTGAATTGTTGCTCTTTAAAGTTTTGGTTGTTTTTGTTTCCATGGATCATTTTCATCAAAGTTTAAATCCTGGTTGGTCACAAGTATCAGTTAGAAACTGGTTTCTTACTCTGATGGTTCTGGTTCAGTACTGAAGTTTGGATTGTGTCCCTTGGAAAAGTCACTTCTCATGGATGGACAGATGGATTTTGCAGGTTCTGCTCTGTCCTTCTTTAGGTCCAAATCTTCCATCTTCTGGATATCAGTGAGTCTGAAAGAGAAACCAGAACCAGTCAGTTCCCAGTGATCCAGTCAGCAGAAAGTTGATCCCATCATGTGTTCAGAGGATCAGAGGAACCTGATCCAGCAGGAACCATCTGGGTTTGAATTGTTCTCTCCTTCACTTCTTCATGACCTTCTGATGTCTGCTGGCTGATCCAGAACCTTCTGCAGAACTTCTGACTTTATTAACAACATTTAAAACCTGAAACCTGAACTGGAATCATGTTCCAGGTCTGCAGAAACATCCAGAGTGAGGTCAGATGTAGTGAATGAAGGAGTGAACATTTCCTATGAAGTGGTGATGTGTTGGTCCTGAACAGATGGGCTCAGTTAAAGCAGCGGTTCTGAAACCTTTGGGGTCCAGACCTCCTTTAGACGGGCTGCCAGTCCTCCTGCTGAGAGTCGGTTCAGTCAGAGACCGACTCTCATGTGGAAGGAATATTTTCCAGACGGTCCAACAATCAGAGAGATTCAGGATCAGGTGATCCATGGAGATCATGATGATCTGATGACTCTCAGCTTCCAGCAGATCTGTTCAGGTTTCCAGCAGAGCTTAGAGACAAAGAGTTTCTCACTGCTGCCAGGAGAAACAAGAAGTCTGACTGGAAAAGAAACAACTCAGAGAGGAGGAAGAGAAGGAAATCTGTTGAGTTTAAATCTGATTTGACTCCACAGATCAGAGAAACATCAGTTTCTGATGAACCCCAGACTGCAGAGGAAGGAGAGATGCGTCACATTTTAGGATTTAAATACTCAGGTGAACCAGTTTAACAGGCAGAACAAACTTGTTGATCAACATTGAGATCATAAAGTCCCAACAGGCCGCTCGCTGTCTAACAGGCGTCAAAACTTAAATACGTTTATTTCCAGAGGAAAAGTGACAAACTTTCTATTCAGAGCATTAAATGACAGCAGAGCAATAATAAATGTGACATTAAACCACTTTTACACAAACAGAGATTATATTTAAACAGCGGAAGTTGCTGGTCAGATTAGTTCAAACTGTGACTGAAAGGTTCGGTCTGTTCTCGCTTCTCTGACCCGGAAGCAGAGAAAAGCCTGAAAACGGGTCAGAACCAGTTTTATATAAAGTGTGTGTACTCACTGGACCTGCTGCTGAGACGTCTGGGTCACAAAACGGAGACCAAAACTGATAGAAAACTTTCTGTTTATGTATCAGCTGACTGTGTTCATGCGCAGGTGATCTGCTTGATACAGGTGAGGAGGAGGAGCTCACCTGCTGATGTACACTGTAAAAAAAATCTGTACAATTTAAAGTAATAAAGTAGAAAATACATGGAATTACCAAAACTCAAGAAACATAAATTTCACATAATTTTAAAGTTATTAAATGTAGAAAACACAGACATCTATTGTGAAAATATAAGAAGTTGTAAAACTATTTGAAAAATATTGTATTATTGCCAGCAGTTAATTATCCTAAAATTAGCAGTAATAATCAGACCAAAATACACATTTTGTTGATTTATATCTACAATGTAAAACCATAAACTAGACTTAAAAATCATGTTAGAAAAAAGAATGCTGGTATGATATCTCAGGTTTTTTTTAAATAATACATTTTATTTATAGCAGGGCCGTGCACAGACCACTAAAGGGGCAAGTGCTCAAAAAAAGGGCACATCTAACCGCATTATAGGACAGAATATGAACAAACAGCTTTCAGAGTTTAATAAACAACGATAAATTACAATATTGTAAGATATACAATCAAAGCCAAGGAAAATATCTATACAGAGCATACAACTATGCATATGTAAGATATTTTATTAGTAATTTCTTTCTGTTGGTCTGTTTTGTTATAGGAAAGTTTTGCAATATTCAAACCCACAATTTAGCAAGATATGTAAATCAGAGCTGGACCACCTGACATATTTTCACCAGTTCAGGTTCAGTGTCCCAGTCCAGACCAGCAGGACGGTGGAGTTTATGAACTTTAACTATTTTATGTCAAATAAAAAAAAACAAAAAGAAAAACGTGAGAATCTGAAGAGCTGAAGATGAAACTCAGAAGTAGAAAAATCTTTATTCAGCTCAGCTTTACTTTTTACAATCTCATCACATTTTTCCTCAAAAGAATAACTTAAAAGTGGAATTTATTTTGTATGAGAGGCAATCAAATTTGTCATAAAATTAGGGACAGAAAATAAAAGAAAAAAATCTGAGGCTGAATTTTTGCTTCTGTAAATTTTGCAGGCAGAATAGATTTTTAGTTGTTAATAAATTTAATAAAACGATGCTTAAATAAAAATATATGGCTTTTATTTTATATTTTAGTTTCTGAACTCAATCTGTACTGTAAAACATTTTTTTATTCTGTTGATCTAGTTTTTTTTTTTTGTTTTCAAAATAAACAACAGTTTACATTTTTTTGCCTAAATATTTCATTTATTTCTTTCCTTGTCAAAGTTTCTTTAAAATAAGTTTGAAGTATTATTTGTAAGATATATTGTTTCTACATAAAAATAGTATTTCAGTGAAAAAACATTTTACTGTTAAATTACAAATGATTCCAGTTGAAATGAATTTCTCTTCAATTAACAAAACCAAAACAAGCAGAATGTCTCTTTATACTGATCATAGTCTTTTAAGAATGTTTTGGGGTTTTTTTGGTTAATTTTAACTCAACCTGTTCAAAGTGTCACTAAAACATTAATTGAGACTCATTGTGGTTCAATATAGATTTCAGTATTTCTAGATTATTTTTTCTTCATTTTTGCTGCTTTGATGAGATGAAAACATGTTTTATACACATTTCTTTTAATCTTCTGTAAAATAAATCGTATTCTTTGTTTCTTGTATGAATGTGGGATTTACAGTGTTCATTTTATTTATACTTTTTTAACATTTCTTTTAAATGAACTGCTGCTAGAACAATAAATAATTATCTCTTTTCTCTTGTGTTTCAGTTGCTGTATCTTATTATGCATCACTGTAAAACAAACAGCAGTAAAACAGTTTTATTGTAAATTCAAAAACTGTAATTTTTTTGGCAAACTGATGAATAAAATTCAATTTAAGCTGCTATAAATATGTGGTGCATTTATTACTAAAATGTGTTGTTTTTTAGTACATCTCAAACTTCACACTTGACAAAAAACATTTTTACTTTCTTCATTTCTGTAAATGATTTATTCCAGGGGGTCAAAGTGCAGCTTGAGGGCCATTTTCAGCCCTTGATATAATTTCATATGGTCCCAATTTATAACTGCAACCATTTTGACCCTCAAAACAGTTTGATGGACAAATTTCTATTTTCTTAAATGGAAAATATTTAGTACATAAAAAAATTAAAAGTATGACTGCAAAGATCCACTGAACTTTTATTCTTTTAAATTATTACTAATATAGCTTTTAGATAATCAAATATTCAGCTGATCATGTCATTTTTTTATATTGTTTGCATTGTGGTGAACTTTTGTGCTACGTGGCATTTTATACTTCTTACATTTTCAACTTAATGTCTTTTTTTAAATACTTTTTATTTATCATTATTATTCTGTTGTTTTGAAAGAAGCTAGTTAGTTTGTATTGTGTTCATATTAGTTGCACCTCGAGGAACGACAGATGGAAACTAACTTTATGGATAACTGGCACATGATGTGATGTGTATCGAATATTTTCAGTTTTAGAATAAATACATGCTGAATGACGTGCTAAAGGTGGAGCTTCTTAAAGAGACAGAGGCCAATTTCATTATATCAGATGATGCAAAGTCAAATGAAGCTGTTTTTGAAGGTAACTTAGTTGTGTCAGATGAAGCCCCTTGGTGTTTGTGTCGCCTTATTTAAAACCACATAACAAACAATGTCTCACATTATTACGTTGGACAAATTGTCACTTCATTTTGTGTCGGTTTTCAAAATAAAAGCGAGATGAACCCACAGTGTTTTTCTGTGGGTTGATGTAGGTAGTTTGGTCACAGTAGCATCTGAAGAGTCTTTTTCATCAGCAGCTCCTTGTTGAAAACTGTTTTCCAAGACTCTGAAGGTCATCAGCCAACAACTGCTGAAATAAAATAACGACCCACCCACTGCTGATTTGATGTTTCATCATCAGCCTCACACAGCAGAAAGAGACTGGAAGCAACAGGAAGCATGAAATATAATGTAATCTGGTATAATGAAATCTAAATATAATGGATTTGAACCTGAGATATTTAGAAGAATTTTAGATTTTCAGGAAGAAAGTCACAAACACAACGAATATTGTCTGCTCCAACAAGCACTGCACTCCCATGACAGTAAAACATGAAATGTCTTTATAGTTAAATCAGTCCAGGACATCAAAGAAAACACAAGTACAGCTGAGTCAACCTGTTAGTTGCAAATCATTTTAATAACTAAAAAGAGATTACACAGTTAAATAGGGATCTATAGACCCGACTATTACTCACCATCTCCTCCTCAGATGCTGGGGACAGGGGCTCGGGTCGGGTCCCTCTGGTTGGAAAGGGGTGCAGGTTTTAATGTTTTCATCTTTATTTATTTATGAATTTTTTTATCTCCCTCTTTTTTACTGTTTATTCAATGTTACTGTGTTTCTGTTTTTAATGTTGTAAAGCACTTTGAAATGCCTTGCTGCTGAAATGTGCTATACAAATAAAGTTTGATTTGATTTTGATTTAAACATTAATTTGATAAATCTTTATTGTGATAATATTTCCTATTTATTGAAGTACATTTTGAGTTACAAGGCTTCAGTTTCAGCAGCAGGTGTCACTAGTGAGCAATGAGCTGGAAAGATTCATCATTTCTTCATGAAGCTTATAATGATGGCATGATGCTGCTGCTTATGATGCCCCGATGGTGTAGTTGCCAGTCAGATGTTTGTGAATGCCAATGTACCAACCTGCGCTGCTGTGCTTCGAAACATTATGCACAGATGTATGTGTAGATTAACAGACACTGCAAACAGCATCATTCAGACTTTGACCGATCCTGTTCAAAGCTCAGTGAGATTCTTCTCCAGTTTGTGGAATCACTGGCACATTAGTTTATATGTCAGTGATTGATTATTTCATTATATTTTTTTTCTTCTTTTTATTGTTCTTGTTTTGTCTGTTTATGGACCATAATTGTGTCTAAATAAAGAGATTGATTGAATTGATTCATGAAGCTTCATTTGGCCGTCAGTAAGAGGACAGGAAACTGCTGGTCAGGGAGCTGAAGCACATGGAAACATGGTGCTTTGTAGTGTGACAGAATGGACATCAGAAATAATTACACCCCCTCCCTTTTATTTTTGTTTATTTGCTTTAATTTTTCTCGTGCTGGCTGTGCTCTTAAGCTGCACTTCTCTTGCTGAGATGCGCTGTACTGCAGTTACAACAGTTCGCCACCAGTGGGCGCATAGCAGCAGCTCCACAGAGAGAACATTTGCATTCCCAGTTCCCTGACATGAGTTTGCCTCACCCACTTATTTGCTTATAAAGCAGTCAGACCAGTCTGGTGGCGCTCAGTAGTTGAAAGAGTGAGATGGAAAATATATTACTCTTGTCTTAAGCAGGATGATTTTTGGTATATGGTTTTTGTAATCACTTCTGTCATGGTTGAAATTTTGTTCTTTCTGTTTTTGGTGATCCAAACATTAAATGGGGCTCAAGCAAATGGAGGTAAGACAAATATTTCCTGCATTTTCAGTTTGATTTCATCATTTCCTCAACAGTGTTAGTTTTTTAAATGGTGGACAAAGCAAGTATAGAACATAAAAAAATATTATTATATTTAAAGTTCCAGATATGTAATAATTAGAGATGTGCCGATCAGGTTTTTTTCTGCCGATACCAATACCGATCACCCCCTGAGGGACGATCGCCAATACCGATCACAGATACCGATCACATTATTATTTATATTATTCATATTATGTGGAAAAAGGAACCATGAATTCACCTTAATTTAGACAAAAACTTGTTTCTAATAACTTTTTCCAAGAAGAAAACTAAACAAAACAGGCATTGTGCAAATTGTACTGCTATCAATAATACTATCTTTAACAGACTGATAACATATGAAGCTCTGAAGAGGCTAAATAATGCAAAGAGCCAAAATAAAACCTCTCAACATTGCCAAAAAGTTCAGGTATAAAACTTAACATTCAAAGGCAAATACAGGATCCATTACAATGAACAATCCTGAGTTGCTGAATGAAAACTTCCTGATAGCATGGCGGCTAGTTGATTACTGCTAGTTCTGAGTGGCTGTTTCTGACTGAGCGGAGTAATTATGCAGAACAGGGAGGAGATCGATTATTTTTTTAGAGATTATCTGTCTCATGTTAGGACTGCGAAAGTTTTAATACATATGTAAAATGTATTTTTTTAGATTAGATGCTGCAGCTTTAAGCAGAGGTTCGGTGTGAGAGTCACTACCAGGTGGAGCAGAAGCGGCGCTTCGTCTGTGAAATATTGCTACCTGTAGCGTAGCAGCGGTTCAACAGCGAGAGCAGAACCAGCGTCTTACATCGCAGCTCGAAGACTTAAATCATTTTGCGGGTTATTTGTTTAGCTTTCTGACCGTCATGCTAATCCGGGTGAGTGTTTGTAGCTGCGCGCTGCTTTACCTGCTATCTGATTCTCCTATGTCTTTTTTACTGCAGTGAGCCTCGATGTAGCCAAACTCCGTCAAGTATGTCATTGTTTTTATGTCGTATTAGCTTCGTTGTGTTGATGCATTTTGACCTGCTTCAATTTTCCGCCGCAACACGCAAACGTCCCCATTCACTCAGTGCGTTATAGTTCCACATCGCTTAGGATTTGTTGCTGCGCGTTTGCGGAGTGTGAAGGAAAGAGGAGACCAGCTGCACAGGCAGGCTGAGAAATAAGATGCAGGTGATCGGTATCGGCAACAAGAGCCAATGATCGCCGATCACTGATCATACACTTTTTCACAGAAATCGGCCGATTATGATCGGTGACCGATCGATCGGCACACCTCTAATAATAATTAATTACATATCTGGAGTTTATTCACACTAACAATTTAACTTTGCTTTCAATATACTGACATTTTAAATATAAATTTGTGAATTTGGTGGGAGGAGATTAAATTTTATTTACTAAAGTGTGAATTTAAAAAGATCTTGATTAGCTTTTCATAGTTTACAGAAAAAATGGTGTTTATGTAACTGCACTTTATTAAAACTAAAATGATTCCACAAACTAAAACTTTGAGAGTGAGGGCAGCTTCATTCTTCAGTTATTCTGTTAGTTTTTTTCATGCCGCCCCAGGATTATTCAGAAATATAAAAGGTAAATACATAATTTTCAAGAGCAGAGAAATACATTTTTTGGGCATTAAACAAAAACAAGAAATAGAAAAATCTGCAAGAACTCTCAAACCACAACTTCACGAACAGAAAGTCGTCATTGTGTTTTTAGAACCTGTGAAGGATGAACACAGGTCTTTGTTAAATCAGTCCATGACATAAAAGAAAACACAACTACAGTTGAGTCAACCTGTTAGTTGCAAATCATTTTAATAACTAAAAAGAGATTACACAGTTAAATAGGGATCTATAGACCCGACTATTACTCACCATCTCCTCCTCAGATGCTGGGGACAGGGTCTCGGGTCGGGTCCCTCTGGTTGGAAAGGGGTGCAGGTTTTAATGTTTTCATCTTTATTTATTTATGAATTTTTTTATCTTCCTCTTTTTTACTGTTTATTCAATGTTACTGTGTTTCTGTTTTTAATGTTGTAAAGCACTTTGAAATGCCTTGCTGCTGAAATGTGCTATACAAATAAAGTTTGATTTTATTTTGATTTAAACATTAATTTCATAAATCTTTGTGATAATATTGCATATGCTACTGTGCTCTAATATTTATTGAAGTACATTTTGAGTGACAAGGCTTCAGTTTCAGCAGCAGGTGTCACTAGTGAGCAATGAGCTGGAAAGATTCATCATTTCTTCATGAAGCTTCATTTGGCCGTCAGTAAGAGGACAGGAAACTGTTGGTCAGGGAGCTGAAGCACATGGAAACATGGTCACTCTTACCGTGTATGATCGATAAGAATGATCAGTTGATTATCTGTGGCTGTGGGGAAGCTGCAGCTCCACAGAACCGCCCAGTTTGCCTCACCCACTTATTTGCTTATAAACCAGTTAGACCAGCCTGGCGATGCTCAGTAGTTGAAAGAGTGAGATGGAAAGTAAATAACACCAAAGAGATTACACCGATAAATAGGGGTCAATAGACCCTACTATTGCTCAGTAGGGTCTGTTGACCCTACTGACCCAAAACATTCACCACATTGTGGTGAAATGTTCAACAAGTTTAGCATTATTTCTATTTATCAAATAGAGATAACTTTGGTAATTCCAGCTAAACTAAACCAAGAACGGTTTAGTCTGATTTAGCTTTAGACTGAAAAAAATGCAAACATCTCTTTGTTTTCTGAATGTAAATATCTGGTTTCATTCCATCTCCTCCTGCAGATCCCACAGTGACGTGTGTTTTCAGACAGAACTGCACTTTACCCTGTAATGTTGATCCCAGTTCAGATACAATCGTCCACTGGGATCTCATAACATCAGGAGGACTTAATGTCCACTCCTACTTCAATGGTCAGGACCAACTGGGATGGCAGGACCAGCAGTTCAAAGGTCGGACGTCTCTGTTTAAAGATCTGATCTCCAGAGGAAACGCCTCCTTAATGCTGACAGGAGTGAAGATCCAGGATGAAGGAAGATACAGCTGCTACAGCAGCACAGAGAGAGGAAACAGGAAAACATTCATTCAGCTAAAGGTTGAAGGTAAACTGGCTTTATTGTGCTAGATTTTAGTTAGTGACATTTACCTCTCTTTACTATTCTTGATGTGTTTATTTGCTTGGTTTGCAGTTGTAATAAAAATCAGTATAAAGGAGATAGAAAACAGGCTCATCTGCAGCTCAGAGGGAATCTACCTTAAACCTGAACTAATGTGGTCCGTCAGGCCTCCATCGAAGTTGAAGCTCCACAGCCCAACGATGGTCCATCAGACTGAAGAGCAGGTTTACAGCATCAGCAGCTCTCTTTTAGTGTTTGACAGTCTTTATGATCTGACGTACAGCTGCACCGTCAGCGGCGGCAGAAACACGACGACAGTCTCTTTCCTTAAAATAAGTAAGTACATTTTTTTAAATGTTAGCTTCATTCAGCTGCATCTTTCTTTTTTTTAGAAAAATGCAGCTGTAGTGCAAATTTAAAGATGTGCTACATCTTTAAATTTAAGTCAAGGCATGTAAAGCAAACGAAGAAAGCACCTGTGGTGCAAATCAAAGAGAAATATAACATCACATGATTTTCTTTTGACTTGGTTCGCAGATAATATTTTTGTTATTGCACTACTTTTCAGTAACAGGCAGATTAACACCACTGCTTTATACTAGAAGCACTCAAAGATCATCCACAGGCACATGAGTTTACATCTGACTTTTTTTCTTCCCAGAGAAAGTTATGGACACTCAAAGTATAGTAACTTCACTGATATTTGCCATAACTCTTGGGACATCTCCTGTCTGGGTAACAGCAATCATAGGATGTAAGATAAGACCCTGACTTTACTTTTTAAATTATTTTTGAACATGCTTGTTTGTGTTGAATATGTTGTCATCTGATTTGCCAGATCTTTATTATGCAAGAGCCAAAAAAAAAACTGCTGCAACAGAGCAGTACATCAGCAGTAAGTGAATAAATACATAAATAAATCACAATGTAGTTCTGTATAATCTTAGAAGAAAAGTGAATGTGTTCATAAAATATTAATGTTAAGATAAACCATATTTTCCTCTTCCCAGGTCAAACAGAGCTGTAAACCAACAGTAAGTAAATAATCAAAAAATACTTTTCTCTGTTGTATGTTGTTGTGCTCTAAAATGAGTGTAGCATGTTTTAGCTTTTTATACTAGAACAGGTTTAACTCATGTCTAAAGCAAACAAATCAACCTTTCTTCATTAAACATTTAACAATTCTGGTTCTAGAATTGATGGCAGCGAGTTGAAGAAGCTCTGGAATCTCCAGGAGTAATTTTTTGATCAGGTTAATCTGAATGAATCTTTTAAATAAGGGTGTTTTATTGTATATGAAGAGAATTAACACAAGAGCAGGAGGAAGGGAAAGGGGGATTGCACACATTTGTATCATCATAACAATTTGACAAAGTATTTACTGTAATATGGGAAATTTACAGAAAAATGCTAATACAAAAGCACAGCAGGAAACTGGTAAAATACAGTTGTTTCCTGGCCAAAATGGGAGACTTGTAGCGCAACGTGAAGCTCTACATCATTCACAACAAACATTAACTTGCCATTAACAAAGATATAGCAGGACGGATCATCCGGGAAATGATGGACAGGGAGAACTTGATTAAAACTACTTGGATATCCAATAAATTCTGGGGTTTATTATGCATCTCTGCTTATTTCCAAGCCCAAAGTAAGAAACTTCACGTTCAAAAACCAAGCCCATGATGATGTGTATTGAAAACAAAAATATCAGCCATTTGGGACAAATAAAGTATTTTTGATTTGACTCACTGACCACAGTCACCATAATGGTACAACAAAAATACAGTACAGTGTCTCTAAAATGGAAGATATTCTCTCACCATTTTTTATTTTGTATCAGGCATGATGGGGCTAATTCTCCAAAGTAAGCGAAGTTAGCCCTCAAAGTTGAAACCAAACCAAAGTATTTAATTTTTTTAAATCCCTGATTTTTATGGATAAACACCATAACAACTGAACAAACTTGAAATTCATCGAGCCCAACATAAAACCAGATCAGTATGTAATTGCTTTAGATTGTTCTGCAGCAGTGGCGGTTTCTGATATAGGCAACATAGGCAAACACTCAGGGTGGTATCTTGTGCGGGGGCAGCATGAGGCACCCCATGGCTCCTCCTGGTTCTCTGCTAAAGCAGTCTTGGTTGAGGGCTCACCAGGGTTGTTCACCCAGGGTGCCAAACATGCAAGGACAACCTCTGCTCTGCAGAAATCTTACCTATATCCAAGTAGAAATAAAATTTGTTTTATTCTGATTTAAAGTTTTTCTGCCTGCTCATATTGTAGGAACTCGGCTGAATCTCTGCATCTTAAGAACACTACAGTTTAGCTCTACTGGTACAAGATGAGGAACGACAGGACAACATCTGTTTGAGCAAGAAGAACCCAACCGGAAACAAGGACTGAAGATAAACTGTTGTACTAAAAAAAAAAAAAAAAAAACATTACAAAACTGTGAGATAATACCAGATCCTTTTATTCTACATGATTGTTCAGGGTAATTGTTTTTTTTTTAAGTTGCTGTTTGCCAAAGGTGCAGCAGAAACATGAGACAAGAGGAGATTCATGGGTGAATAGAAAGTTAGCACAAAAACCAGTCAGAGCAGATTTTCCTTTGGACTCAGCAGAGAAATATAATCTCTGTAACAGAAAAGACAGAAACAGCTTTGGTTCAATGGTCCTCATGTCTGGAACAAACTGCCTAAAATCCTGAGATGTGCAGAAAGACTTGGTTCCTTTAAATCAGGAAGACCTGAGAGTTTGTGGCAATCTCATGTGGATGGGAAGAGTCGGATATGGATGGTGGTTAAGGAGAGTAAAGACACAGAGAAAAACATCCATATTGGAACTTAAAATAATCTAGAATCCTGTGTATTGTTTGGAATTGTGTTAATTAATGTATTTATGATGACTGACCTTAATTGTTCCACCACTAACGGTCACAACTTAATTCTGCTATTGTAGTTTAATCATTTCTGTCCATTTGAATGTGGTGAAGTCATGTGCTTTTTTCTTTCGCAACAGATAAAAGGAAACATATACCATATGCATGGACATTTTACAGTATGTTAGTGATCCATTGGTGGAATCTAAGCTTTTATCTTAATAAGTTTCCCCTGAAACGAAAGTCTGCTATGCAACCAATTTAAGTCTGCTTGTATTTAATGGTTTGAACCAAGAACAGCAACCCAGAGAAGAAAGTGAAAGCAGGTTGGAGATTTTGTTGTTGGTTTCTGGTCAGAGATGTGAAAGAGATGGACTGGTGATAAACAGCTGAGCAAACGCAAAGTATTACAAAACCAGGAAGAAGAGGATTACCTGACATTAGCATTTCCATTACAAATGTGAACAATTCCGCTAATGTTGGGAAAAAAAAACAACATAAATTTGCAATTGAGTTGTTTCAATTAAATAAGAGACACAATTAAAATCACACTACTGGTCTTTTCCACTAAGACCAGTAGTAAATAGTCATGTAATAATCATGTGATCTGGTTGTTGATCACATGAAATGTATGATGTGAAAAAGTGTTTCCATTGCAGTTTTGTGAAACACATTAATACAGCTGGACAGCTGGAAAACCACAACATTCAAGTGCAAATACATAAAAAGTTTTTGGTAACACTTGATTTGAATGGGTGTGCATAAGACTGACATGACACTGTCATAAAGGAGTCGTTATGAAAGTCTATGAAGACGTCTTTATGTTCATGACAGTTGTCATGAAGTGTAATTCGGTAAATAATGACACTTTTAATGCAAAGTTGCTCTAAAAGTTGCATTAAAAGAGCCAACTTTGGATAATTTTGTAAATAATGATAATTTAATGAAAAGTTGGCATTTTTAATGGACTTTCAATGCAACTTTTAGAGCAACTTTGGATTAAAAGTGTCATTATTCACCGAATTACACTTCATGACAACAGCCAAACATTCATAAAGACTCCTTTATGTTTATGACAGTGTCATGTCATTTTTATGCACACCCCTTCAAATAAAGTGTTACCGTTTATTTTAACTCAAGTTTTTAAAAATCACTTTGTGTCCTTTAAGCAAATTTGTATGTATGATTAAAATTTGCACAATTATATGATCAGTTAAGGATGATTTCCCTGGAGATTGTCTTTGGAGATTTGGACCTTAAATAACTTGGATCTTCTTAAAAGAACTGAGGATTAGTTGGTGTGTGTTTACTGGTTCGCCCGCAGGACCCTGAAGAGGGAATAACTACATGTTGGAGAACAAGGACATCCACTTGGAGAGTTCACACACAGTTACTTCATGGTCAGATCTCCAGACCTCTCAGGTCTTCTGGTTCTGGCATCACCAGAGCCAGAACCAAGCAAGGTTCTGGCTTGCAGAATAAAGTTGTGACTGTTTGTAGAACTTCCAGAACCGAAAAACTGGCTAAACATTTACTTCTTTTAAATCAAGGCTAGGTTATTAGAGTTTATATAACTTTTTACTTCTCTTTATTTTAATACATAGCTTATTTTTTTATTGTTATATTTTTTATAATGTAAAGCAGCTTGAACTGCCTTATTGCTGAAATAATATACAAATAAACTTGATTTGACCATCAGTGGAATGAAGGCTTTTTTTTGTGCTTTTACATATACATGTTTTATGTTTGCTACAACTACACAAAACATTTATATGTATCCCTAAAATTGTATCCTAATTTAGGGATGTTATCCCTAATTTTAGGAATAGTTGTAGTTGTGGTGTTCAAAAAAAGCAAAATGAAAAATTTTAAACACACACACATATATATATATATATATATTCCTTAGCCTTAAACTTGACTATGGTGACTATAAACATGAAATAATTAATTTACATCTGGCTGAACTGATTTTTGAACAAGTTCTAGTTAAGGATCATTTGTCCTAAACCAGCAAGTGAACCAATAAACTCAAAACATGGATAATGTAGGGAGTCCAAGGCTGCCATCTTGTGGTCATGGTGGTGTTGTGTTTTAACAGTGTTCGTTTTGAAAAAACTTTTATGTTGCAGTTATTAAAGGGAATAAAGTGAAATTTTTTAATGCATTAAAAAAAATTCAAGAAATAAATATTGTCATTACTTGATTAGATACATTTATTTTGACAAAAACTCCAACTTCCTGATGTTTTCTTTTGGAACTAAAATGTGAGAGAACCGTTGACTGGAATGTGGTTCTACAACATTCATCCAGTACATCAGGTTTCAGTCACTGTGACGCTCCCTGTGGACATTTACGAACAATGTCTGATCAACAACAACATGGCAGAGACATTTTACTTTAAAACATTTCTGTTTATGTTTTTTCTTCTGTCTGTTTCTGCATCAGGTGAGTTAAACATATATTGTTCTTTGTTCCTCTGATGTCAACATGAAGATGGTTTGTTGTGATTTTCTTCTGGTTTTCAACCTGATGAGCAAAAACCAGGAAACAGAATCACTGAGGATGTTTCATAAAACTTAGTGGCAGAAAATACTGTAAAATAAAGAGATTACTGAAGAATGATCTATTTCTTACCATCACTTTCTATATTCAGACTGTATTTAAAAAGAAAAGTTTTGCTTTATAAAGTAAACCTGATTTCAGAATATAGACTAAATAAAGACACTGAGTTTCATCGGCTGGAAGTTTTGGTCTGATTTTCATTTAGATGCTCATATTAAGGATAAAATTAATGTTTTGCTCAACAGAACCTTGTTCATTTAAATTATATATTAAAAATATTCCGACATTATTTCTAATTCAAATTGTGTCAAACTGACCTAAAACTTTCAAACTGCATAGAATAAGAATAAAAAACTTCAGTGGGTGTGTTCAGTATATTTTTTCCTTTTTTAATAAACAGGTTTTTCTTTCGACTTTCTATTTCTTTAATTAACACCGATAACATGAAACCAAATGTGAGATGAGATACAATATATAAAATTTTATAACTGGGTAAAGACAAAGACATTCATAAATTAAAGCCCTTAACCTGACAGAATATTATCTTTACTTCCACTTTAAACAGAAAAAGTAAAATATTTTTCATTTTGGCTCAAAGTTCTGAAGTAAAATCAAACTCTGTGGATTCAGAATGATGATACATTTAGAAATGTGTCATTACTTCATTCAGCTCTTTAGCATCCAAATAAAAGCTCTTAGTGAAATCTTATCTAACATGACTGAAGACATTTTTCTTTCTAAGGAACTGAAGCAACAGAACCAGTTTTCTCTCTCATTCATCTAAACTCACAGCTCTACAAACGTCCTGTTTGAGAAAGTAGTTTAATGTTTTACCTTTAAAATTAAATTCTGTTTTCTGATTATTTAAACCATCTGAAGTTATTCCAGCTTGTAGTTCTTGAAAATTTTCTTAAATATTTAACTAATTAATATATCTTTTTATAATTTACAATATAGTGGATCCAAGGTTTTCCCCCAGAAAACTTGCTAAGCCCGGTGGTCGGGGCGCCGAGGCGGTGGCAGTCCACCGAGTTTATTAAAAGATCTCTAGGTGACAGAAAATGTAAAAATATGACTCGGTAATTATACGTTACGGGAAAACATCGCCAGTGAAACACTTTTTTAAAAACACAACTAGTCTTAAAAACAACAAATCAAAACATACAATTAAAATGAACATCAATTATGTCCACTTGTGTTTAATCCAAATTAAGTCAGAGGCTCCATCAGGCTAATATTTTAACACAGATACATAAATGTAACACTTGTTTATTGAGATGATCAATGCTGCTCAATTGGATTTAATGGTTTCAGCATACATAGATGACAAGATTTTAAGTTTACTTTGTAAAAGTTCAAAAAACAATATTCAGTAGTTAGCTTGTTTTGTTACCATAGCAACCATCTGATGCTGTGAGTTTAATCTTTGAGTTTCACCTCCGTTTGTTCACAAATACAAATTAGTAAACTGCAATTATAATTTATTGCTTTTTAGGTTTGCCAATTAAACTACTACCCCCCTCTCAGATTTCCCTGAATTTAACACAGAATTTGTTAGAGGTGTTGATGTTTTTAGCAACAAAAGGGGCCCCTCAGTCATATTCTGCTCCAGGCCTCATACACCCTTGGACCGGCCCTGCCTGATGAGGTAATCTGCTGCACTGCGCAGAGATGCGCAACAAATGGGAGATTTAATTCAATGCTGCTAATGTGGCTTCAGTAGCTCTTCCATTTTGAGTCTGTAGTTTTTAATAAGCATCACAGAAACTGTTTGGTTTCATATACAGAGCTTTTCTGATCTCCGTGCGCATCAACTCTGACTTGCTAAGCCCGGTGGTATTAGCAAGTCAGAGTCTAGTAAGCATTTAGCTTACTAAAAGCTAAGCATTTAGTAAGCTAAATGCTAACTAACTGAAAAATAATACTAAACATAATAAGAAAATAATATAAAATCAGCTTGATGCGCGACTGCGAGGCGACCGTGAAAACTCCTCACCGGGCTGAACCCGCATGTTGAGATTAGCGCTGGTTCGTTAATCACTAACTCTTCGGCCAACCGGGAACACATACAGGGAAGACGAGGCCAAACGCTGGGCAGCATTTTAAGATGTAAACGCCCCACATAATTCTTTGTTCACAAATATAAATCATTCTCATCGCTCACTCAACCTGCATCTCTGAAAGCGACTACAAGTTATTTCTGCTGTTCACGCAGAGCTGCGCAACCAGAGCTAACCAGAGTGATGTTTAAACTCCTACCTTGATGTCAGCCTGAGAAAAGGAAAGGACGGTTGCGCGATCCGCGCTGAGCTAAACTTCATCAAGCAGCGGCGCCAGCGGTGTGATTGGTCCGCGCGCCGCCGGTGTTCTGGTAGGAAGGATTTAAGGGTAGCACATAGTCAGAACACCGGCTTTAAATGCTTAAACTATAAACCTATCTATTATAAACTCATCTTTTAAGAATAAATCTGCTCCGCCAGTGAAACACACAGAGCAACAGAGGCGCTTGCAATCCGGCTTAAAAAAAGTGTGTTTATTATTATTATTATTATTATTATTATTATTATTATTATTATTATTATTATTATTATTATTATTATTATTTTCCTAATAACATAAACAAGCAACGCTTCGTAGCTTTTTTTTTAAACAAATTTATTGCATATTTATACTTCAAACTTAATACCGCACAAACAAGCTTCTCTTCAAAATAAAAGCACTAATCACCACCAGGTGTCACAGATCAGCGAACAACCGGGAGCATTTTAACCCTTTAGTAACCAATTACAACATGAACAGCCTGAAAATGAAACGAGACGCATTGTAGTTATTTAATAATTATGAATCTGATTTGGTGACAGAAAATCTAAACATGAAATCTGATCTGAAGTTAAAATAATTCCTTCCTGCTGCAGATCCAGAGCTTCTGGTTCACTCCTACTATGAGGGCAGAGACCAGCTGGGTCACCAGAACCAGAACTTTCAGAACCGGACGTCACTGTTTCTGGATCAGATCTCCAGAGGAAACGCCTACCAGCTGCTGAAGGAGGTGAATATTCAGGATGAGGGAAGATGTAAATGTTACACCAGCACTGCCAGTGCAGGATTTAAAGAATAATTTATAAACCTGAAGACAGAAGGTAGAACTGAGTTAATATCTATTTAACTTCTATTTCCAGCTGATTTTCTTTGGTGTTTCAGTTTTGATGCATTTCCTTCTGTTTTCAGCTCCAGTCTCTGACATCAGGATCCATCAGGATGGAAACAGGATCACCTGCAGCTCAGAGGGGATCTACCCTCAACCTGAACTCACCTGGTCCACTGAGCCTCCATCAAATATCAATCTGGATGAGAGTATCAGGGTTCAGCAAACTGAAGATCAGCTTTACAACATCAGCAGCTCTCTGAAGATTTCAGATGAATATCCAGATCTGATCTACAGCTGCACCATCAGAACCAGGAGCAGCAACAGGACAGAAACTTATAAAATAACAGGTGAGAAAACCAGAACAAATGCTTATATGTTTTAATTTTGAATATATTTTTTATTTTCAGAAGAAGACTAAATCTTTATTTTCTCCTCTCTGATAGTAAAAACTTGTTAGAGGCTGAAGGATAAGTTTTATCTCCAAACATTACAAATCTAGAAACAGAATCAACTGAATCAGAACACGGTGCAGTTTTTTCTCAGATACAGAAGTGATGACATTCCTTTGCCTTTTTGCATATTAAATATTATTTTTCTCATCTGCAAAAAAGTCCAATAACCTCATTGTGCTGCTGCAGGTCGGCTGTCAATACAAAACTATTGGATGCGTTTAATTAATGAATAAAATTGAGTTATAAATCACACAAAGGCTCTAAACTTTTCCATTTTTTTTTATGCAGAATTTTTACAGCCAGATGAAGATTCACACAAGAGGTTGATTGGTGGTTTGATTGCATCAGCAGTGACGGGGCTAATTATAGGAGTGATTGTCTGGTGTTTTTGTAAAAGGTAAAACTACTTTCTATGTTCTGTTAAATTTACTGTTTTTCTCTGAGCTAAATATTTCTCTCATTCTAAACGAAATGAGCCATTTATTCATTTTCTGTCTGCTTTATTATTTCAGACGACTTAAAAGTAAAAAGAGTAAATATGGAACAAAATCAGCATCAGAGGAAAAATGACTGGAAACAAGACAAGAAAACACAACAATGATCCAAAACATGAAGAATCAACTGACCACAAAATGACACAGAACTGAAGTTCATGACAGCAGAGCTGGACGATAATGAAACTTTGATGAACTTCAAGAACTTCAGTTGAAGGAAATGAGATAAAAACTGTAAATTAATATAATTATTTCATGTTGAAGTGCTTTGTTTTTTTCTGCCTTGAATATATATTTTTTAATAAAGTGTTAAATTGCTTGATTCACTCAGAAACGTTTTTTACTTGCACAGTTTAGGAACCATTTTCATAATTAGTCCCTGCAGAGAGATCATGCTGTGGTTGTTGTTTCCATGGAGACAGGGCCTAAATGTTAACACATGGTGGTGGCAGTATCATGCTGTGGTGTTTTTTTTTCTTCAGCAGGAGCAGCAGAGCTGTTCAGAGTTGATTGAGAGACGGATGGAGACATGTGGAAGAAAGTGCAGAAGGTTTGTTCTTAAGAGGAAAAACACAAACATTTCATCCATTTTCTTCCACCGTGTCCCATCGGGGTCATGAGGGGAGCTGGAGAAAACATCCTGATGTCAACGGGCGAGAGGCGGGGTCAACCTGGACAGGTTAACCTGGACAGGTGACCTGTTTAGGTCTGTCCATTGCAGACCTGAACATTTCAGCAAACCTCAAATATGAGGCAGAATGATAACGCTTCCCATCCTCCACAGTGACATGTGGTAGTGGCAGCATCAGCTGCTGAGATGTAAGGGAATAAAAATGGAGCTAAATCAGGACAGTCCTGCAAGAAATCATAAGATAATGTAAGATTAGGGTGGAGTGGTCAGCCGTCTACTGGTTGGAAAAACAAGACAAGTTGTAAAGTAATGTTGCTCATGTTCAGGAGGGAAAAATAACAAATCAATACAGAACAAAATGTTTCATCTACTGAGACACAAAGTGAAACTATTAGCAGCTGATGACGCCTCCAGAAAAGAATTAAACTGGCAGCCAGCTGGTTGGGTGGAGCTGTTTCTACTGAAACATAAAACAGAGGCAGCAGAAGGGAGGAAGCAGCAGATAATGGATGAGTGGAGAGTAGTAGGAGAAAGTAGCAGATACAGTAAAAATGGCCCATGTAGTTATTCAACATTATTAAATAAAAGTTTCCTGTAGGCATCAGTGAGGTTCCTCTCTGCTCCACAACCATCATAAGGATAGAATCTAATTCTTAGTTGTAGTTTCATGTTCAGTTTGAAACAGTTCATATTTTACATGTTAATCTAGTTTTTTACAACCTGTTTGGATTTTTAAGAAACAATATAACATTTTCTGTCTGTGTGAAACTGATTCTTTTCTCATGGACATCAAGAAGTAACTTGGACAGAAACAAAAAGGTTTTATTATGATAAGAAGAGCAGTAGGTAAATGTTTTACGACTTTCAGCAGTTGCCTGATTAGTTAGAAATTTATTTTGACTACTCCGACTTCCTGATGTTTTCTTTAGGAGTAGCAAGTCTGGCTGCACTTAACAGGACTTCACACAATGTGGTTCTGCTACATTCTGCACGTCTTTGAGAATCATCAGGTATCAGTCAGTGTGACTCTCCCAGTGAGCATTTCTTATATCCGGATCAGTAAACAGCTGATCATAAACAACAACATGGCAGAGTGCTCTTATTTTAAATTATTTCTGTTTATGTTTTTTCTTCTGTCTGTTTCTGCATCAGGTGAGTTAAACATTTATTGTTCTTTGTTCCTCTGATGTCAACATGAAGAAGTTTTGTTATGATTTTCTTCTGGTTTCCAACCTGATGAACAAAAACCAGGAAGAGAATCACTGATGATGTTTCACAAAACTCAGTGAAAGAAAATATTACCATAAAATAAAGAGATTACTGAAGAAGGATTTATTTCTTACCATCACTTTCTATATTGAGACTGTATTTAAAAACAGTTTTGCTTTATAAAGTAAAGCTGATTTATTTCAGAATATAGACTAAATAACGACGTCGTGCTGGAAGTTTGAATCTGATTGTCATTTAAATTCTCATATTAAGGCCAAAATGAATATGTAGAATTTTCTGCTCTATGGTTTCAATGAAACTCTATTAAATATATATAACACCACATGTTCTAATTCTAATCTAATTCATCCCAAACTGACATAAAACCTTCACACTGCATAGAATCAGAATAAAAACATTTACTCTGTAAACTTGGGTGTGCTCAGTATGTTTTTTCCCTTTTTAATAAATATAGGTTTTTTTCTTTTGACTTCCTATTTTTTTTATTAACATTGAAAATGGGGAACCAGATGTGAGGTTTTCTTCATAATTATTTATATATAATTTAATAACCAGATAAAGATGAAAACATTCATACATTAAAACCTTTAACTTTATACTTTCACTTTAAACAGAAAAAGGTCAAATATATTTCATTTTGGCTCAAAGTCATGAAGTAAAATCAAACTCTGAATTCAGAATGATGATACATTTAGTGTCATTACTTCATTCAAATCTTTAGCATAAAAATAAAAGATTAAAGTCTGAGCTCTTAGTGAAATCTTATCAAACACGACTGAAGACATTTCTCTGTCTAAGGAACTGAAGCAACAGAACCAGTTTTCTCTCATTCATCTAAACTCACAGCTTTACAAACTTTAAATGTTTTACCTTTAAAATTAAATTCTGTTTTCTGATTCATCTGAAGTTATTCCAGCTTGCAGTTTTTGTAAGTATTCTTAATTATTTCACTGAATTAATGTGTTTGAAAACAATGTATGTGTATTGGCTAACATCTTATACTTTAGGCTCCTGGTTGCTGTTGCTTCTGGAAGACTTTGGTTTTACTTGATCTTCATTTGGACTTCAATCACAAAGTCATTAATTTATTCACAATGTCCTTCATTTTCCCATTTAGACCAAAACAGATCAACAAAACCCAAAACCACACATAGTAGAAAACAGTTCACCCCTTCCTCTTAGCAACGCCTAACAGAATGACCTTTGACCTTTTAGTAACCTCTCCCACTTCCCATACTCAGTAATAAAAACCGAATACGCCCCCTAGAGGAGACAAACACAGGAAGACCAGATAAATGGTTCCTACATGTTTCTTTTAGATAATAATAAAACAGAAATTAATGTTTACAAAAAATATGTAGCATCTTTAACATTTCAGCAGTTTTCCTTTTTAAACAAATAAACCAATTATGTTACAATACTGAAATAAACAAATTATCTTTCTTATCACAGGAAGCGCAGCATGTCCAAAACACACGAAGAAGAAACAAGCAGCTCTTCAAAATAAAAGCGCTAATGACCACCAGGTGTCCCTATTGGACCAACGAACAACAGGAAGCATTTTAACCCTTTAGTAACCATTTACACTACAAACAGCCTGGACTGACTGAACGAGAAGCATCTTAGTTATTTAATGATTATGAAGCTGATTTGGTGACAGAAAAATCTAAACATGAAATCTGATCTGAAGTTAAAATATTTCCTTCCTGCTGCAGATCCAGAGGTTTCCTGTGTTTTCAGACAGAGCTGCTTGTTACCCTGTCAGATCCAGCTTGGCTCTGATCCACTCATCCACTGGTACCAAGTGTCAGCTGGAGATCTTCTGGTTCACTCCTACTATAATGGCAGAGACCAGCTGGATCACCAGAAGCAGAACTTTCAGAACCGGACGTCACTGATCCTGGATCAGATCTCCAGAGGAAACGCCTCCCTGCTGCTGAAGGAGGTGAAGATTCAGGATGAGGGAAGATATAAATGTTACACCAGCACCAGCACAGGATATAAAGACTCATTTATAAACCTGAAGACAGAAGGTAGAACTGAATATTATCTATTTACAGCTGAATTTCTTTGGTGTTGCAGGGTTTTTAATGCATTTCCTTCTGTTTTCAGCTCCAGTCTCTGACATCAGGATCCATCAGGATGGAAACAAGATCACCTGCAGCTCAGAGGGGATCTACCCTCAACCCGAACTCACCTGGTCCACTGAGCCTCCATCCAACACGGCTCTGAATGAAACTACCATCCATCAGACTGAAGATCAGCTTTACAACATCAGCAGCTTTTTGATGGATCCAAATAACGAGACGGATCTGATCTACAGCTGCAGCATCAGAACCAGGAGCAGCAACAGGACAGAAACTTTAATAAAACCAGGTGAGAAAACTGTGAAGAACAACTACTGATGTTTGTTTAAATGTATAATATCACAATTATTTTCAGAATCAGATTAAATCTGTATTTTCTTTTCTCTGATAAAAAAAACTGGTTAGAATCTCAGCTGTGGAAAATTATTCTGAAGGATAAGTTTTATCTCCTAACATTACAAATCTAAAAACAGAAACAAGTGAATTAGAATACAGTACACGTTTTATTTCCAACATATAAGTGAAGGCATTCCTTTACTTTTTCATATAATAAATATTATTTTCTCATCTGTGAAACAGTCTAATAACCTCACTGTCCTGCTGCATTATGGCTAAATCACACAGTAACATTAAACTTTTCCATCTCTTTTTATGCAGAATCTTCACAGAAAGATGCAGATTCACCCTGGGAGCTGATTGGTGGTTTGATTGCAGCAGCAGCAGTTATAGTGGCAGTAATAATCATTATAGGAGTGGTAGTCTGGTGTAAATGTAAAAAAGGTAAAGCTACTTTCTATGTTCTCTTTTAAATTTACTGCTGTTTTCTCTAAGCTAAATATTTCTCTAGTCCTTACCAAAACAAGCCATTTATTCATGTCTATGTCTGCTTTATTATTACATCCAACTTAAAGATAAAAAGGATGAAAGTGGAACAAAATCAGCATTAGATGGAAAACCTCAAAGTCAGTAAGTAAACAATCAAAACTCAGTGTTGTGGATAAAAGACTTTTTTAAATGTTTAAAGTTAATATTTGTCACTTTACTGAGAAACCAGGATTTTCATTAACATTATATATTTTACTATCAAGTGAAAATTATATCTTGATCCATGTTAATTCATTTTCTCCCAAATATTTTCTACAAGAACAAAGAAAAGTTTAATATTTTGTTGTAACAATCAGGATTGTTTAAAGGAAAACTAACATAATTTAATCTCCTTTAAATTCACAAAGCAAATTAAAATGTAAAAAATAAATAAATAAATTCAGATAATGATCATAGTGATGGGAGTGAATAAATAAGGTAATTATCACATTTTTATTTGGTCTTTAGAAATATGACTTTGTTCTAAAGAACAAAATATAAACTAAACTGTGTGATGGTGAATTTTGTTGCAGGGAGATGAAGCTGATCCCTTCAAACTGTAACACAGGAGGATCTGACAGTAAACCAGAATCAGGGAAACAGGAACATAAAGAAGAATCGGTCACAGAGGAAGACAGAGTGAAGGGCCCCTTGATAAATCAGAAAAATAAAGACAAATCGGTCACTGAGGAACCCATGAAGACAGAGGAAACACATCCATGATTCCAGATGTGCTGCAGCTGTGAGGGGGAGGAGCCTAAAGGAAGAGAAAGGAGGAAAAATGACTGGAAACAAGACAAGAAAACACAACAATGATCCAAAACATGAAGAATCAGCTGAACACAAAATGACACAGAACTGAAGTTCATGACAGCAGAGAGCTGGACGATAATGAAACTTTGATGAACTTCAAGAACTTCAGTTGAAGGAAAAGAGATAAAAACTGTAAATTAATATTATATTATGTTGAAGAGCTTTATTTTTTTCTGCCTTGAATATATGTTTTTAATAACAAAGTGTTAAATTGCTTAATTCACTCAGAGACGTTTTTTATTTGCCCAGTTTAGGAAGCATTTTCATAATTAATAAATGTGATCACATATTGATATTCATCAATAAGTAAGATTTTATTATGTTTAGGAGAAATAAATTAACATTGATCTCAGATTTGTCTCAGTCAGATTGGCAATATGTCATTAATGATGTTTTTGAACCAAATTAATTTTATCGTTTGATATTTGTAATTACACAAGGAAGTTTAACAAAATCCTCTGACATGTTTTAATCAGATAAAAGTCAAATTTATCACTTTAGCTGCTTTTTAAAAATGGGAATTATGAGACATAAAAAGGGATTAAAAAGAAAATAAAGGTAATATTGATTTAATAACTTTCATACCACAGAAGTTCCTAAAATATAAGTTTTATACATTAAATGCTTATGATGAAGGAAATGTCTGATAAAATGTTGTTTGTTGTATAAATACGGTGCTGAAATGGATTATGAGAAACTTATTTTCTGGACATTTATTGCAGCTTATTCTGTTGCTTCAGGTTTATAGTTTTTTTTTAATTTACAACAAGGTGCTTTGAGATTAAAAGAACCACAAAGATTAAATTATAACCTGAAATGTGTAAATATGCAACGGTTGTTTCATTATGATCGTGTTTGTATTGGTTTATTGTTGAGTTTTTACATTCATATGGAAAAATGTTTGATATGCTAGATTTAATTAAATAAATTCAAATTGAATTGAATATATCTGAGATAATAATGTTTTATAGTCATTTATGACGTGTGAACAGCTGGATCTGCTCTGTGCCTTCAGAGCTGGACGGCAGCCTGTGAGGCCCAAACTGCTCTTCTCTTCTTTTATCAATGGTAGGTTTAAATGTGACCTCCAGGGGGCGCTGTCCGTCATATCACTGGCCTTGATTTTCATTTCTTTACCTCCAAATGTGAATTTATAGTTCAGGCAGAATAAAATTTTTGATTGTGTTTGTTTAATCTCCGATCTCCGTGGAAACAGAGTCAGATTATAAATCAGATGAAAAACTTTATAGAATCTGTGGAAAACAGAAACAGAATCATCTGAAGATTAACTGAACATCCATCAGAGCTAAAAAAAAAAAACATCAAACAGAAACTCATCTAGAAATGAAATAAATATGTCCGACTTTATTAACCTGATTTCCAGTTTCTCCTGCTACAGCTAAAGTATGTAACTTTTATTTTTAAAAAGATAAATAAATAAGAAAAAAAGTGTTTTACATATTTGTGAAATCTGTCAATATGTTGACAGTGCAGCATAAGATGGATAATCTGTGAAAAAGTCTGACTTCTCTGCCTCAGTTATGAAACCCCAGGATCTTTTATTCCAGATTATAATTATTCACCTGGATTTTAATCCCTGAATGTTCTTCATCTCATTAGACAGGATCTCAGCCCGGCTGGGTTTTGGTCAAAGACACGTTTAAATGTGTGTTGATGGAATTCTCCAAACCTGCAGCCAGAACCTCCAAGTTCACTGAGATCCGATCAGAATCGAACCGGTTCTGGAGGCTAAAGCAGCTTCAGATCCGGTTCTAGAGGCTAAAGCAGCTTCAGATCCGGTTCTGGAGGCTAAAGCAGCTTCAGATCCGGTTCTGGAGGCTAAAGCAGCTTCAGATCCGGTTCTGGTGAAATCAGCCAGATGCTCCACATGCAGGTCAGTTATTCTGTCGGATTATTATAGATGAAAATAGACTCAAACTCGTCAGTTTGAATTCATCCCTTCAGATCGGATCAGGAGAACCTTCATCAGAACAAGCCGACCCGTTTGGTTCACCAGAACTCCTCAGTGATCAGGATTTCAGTTCTGATCAGATCCGTATGATCACATCAGAACATGCAGATCATGAGAGGAACTTGATCAGCTTGTTTTGAACCTTCAGGCAGATCATCGGTTAGTTCAGATCATTTTCTTTAACGAACTGAACTTCCTGTTGTTGCTTCCTTGGAGCTGTGATGTCGGCGAATTACTGGGAATTCTGACAATGTGGCGTCTCAACATTCTGCATGTCGGTTTTATTGACTCTCATGAAGCTGATCAGAGTAAACAGCTGATCCTGAACATGGCAGACAGATCCGTCCTTAAAACCTTCCTGGTTCTGGTTCTGGTTCCTCTGCTGGCCGTTTCTGCAGCAGGTGAGTCAAAAATATTTATAATATTCTTATTCTGATGTTTGTTGTATTTTTCTGAACAAACGCCAGGAAACAGAAACACTGGCGATGTTTCACTGACAGGAAATGAAATCAGGATTTCTCTCATAACTCCTGAGTTACTGAATTCAGACTGTAGAGATTAAAACTAGAAAACTTAATAAAGTAAAGCTGATTTTAAACACACAGTGTTTTATCAGCTGGAGGTTCTGATCATGTTGTGTTTTAATTAAAATCTTCTTCACCAGAATAAAAAATCAAACTCTACACTTTATGTTTTTCTATATTTGAGTTTTTTAGGCGTATGTCTCTTTCTTCTAGTCAAAGTAACGTTTGTTTGGCTTCAGTTTATTTATTTGGCGCTGCATCATAACATAGTTCATCTGGAAACTTCCTGTTAGTTTATTGGAAACTGATATGAAGGATCTGGATGTGACGTTTCCTACATTTGAAGATTTATGTAAATTATTTTTTAAGCTGTTAAAGATGAAAACATTTGCGACCTTAAAGCTTCAGAGGGGAGTTTTTCCTTTACATGTTTAATTTAATTATTTCATAAACCATGAAGGGAAATTAAACTCAGTGGCTTCAGGAACATCAGTTATTGATCATTAACTGATTCGGCTTTTTACTGTCAAAAATGAATTTATGAGCTCAGGTTCATATTTTATGAAACGTGACAAGAAGCCGTTTCTTCTGTGTGTCAAAGTTGGAGGGAAGAAGCAGCAGAACCAGTTTTCTGTTTACAAGCTGCTGAGTTAAATCCTGCAGGCCTGGAAACAAACGAGTTTAAAATGTTCCTTCAATCAGCTCTCTGCCTAAAAACGGCTCAGAAATACTGAACTAGATTAGGGCTACTTACTTCTTTGTAATTGTTAAAAGAACATTTCAGAAAATTGAGTCATTTTGTTGATTAAATTTTGTTAGTTTTGCCTAAAGTTGATCAGGTATTTTTATGATTCCTTTTCCTTCAGTCTCAGCCGATGGAGAGAAAAAGTTTAAAGTTTTTCTGCCTTGAAGACGGAGGATGACGCACTGATTGTTTACTCTGACTTCAGGATTTTAAAGCATTTTCCTTTAAAGGAGTGGCCTAGTTAAAGCAGCAGGTCCCCCAGGCTAAAACTGCTGATATAAGGACTCTGTGGCTCCTCGGTGTTCAGCACCATCTTTGTTATTTAATGACTGAAAAATGATTTGATGAAAGTATAACCTAAAAAATACAAAAATTTAATTTGAAGGATTTATTATAAATTTTCCTGATTTAAAGTTTCATCTGCTTCCTGTTGCAGATCCAGATCCAGTTTCCTGTGTTTTCAGACACAGCTGCCTGCTGCCCTGTCAGTTCCAGTCCGGCTCTGGACCGGAAATCCGCTGGTCCAACCCGTCATCAGCTGGAGAGCTTCTGGTTCACTCCTACTATGACGGCCAGGACCAGCTGGATCAGCAGAACCAGAACTTTCAGGGCCGGACGTCACTGTTTCTGGATCAGATCTCCAGAGGAAACGCCTCCCTGCTGCTGAAGGAGGTGAAGATTCAGGATGAGGGAAGATATAAATGCAACATCAGCACCAGCACGGGATATAAAGACTCATTTATAAATCTGAAAATAAACGGTAGAAACACTTTATTACATACATTTCATGTTTTACAGATGATTTTCTTTGGTGCTGCAGGTTTTGATGCATTTTTTTTTCTGTTTTTAGCTCCAGTCTCTGACATCAGGATCCATCAGGATGGAAACAGGATCACCTGCAGCTCAGAGGGGATCTACCCTCAACCTGAACTCACCTGGTCCACTGAGCCTCCATCCAACACGGCTCTGCAGAACAGAACCACAGTCCATCAGACTGAGGAGAAGCTTTATGACATCAGCAGCTCTCTGACGGGTCCAGATGGTTCTGATCTGACCTACAGCTGCAGCATCAGAACCAGGAGCAACAGGAAGACAGAAACCCTTAAAAAAGGAGGTGAGGAAAATAATTAAACATCTATCCACTTTCTTACACCCTTGTCCCTCAGTGGGGTCAGAGGGTTGCTGGTTCCTCTCCAGCTGACGTTATGGGCGAGAGGCAGGGTCACCCTGGACAGGTCGCCAGTCTGTCACAGGGCAACACAGAGACACACAGGACACACAACCATGCACACACACACCTAGGGACCATTTAGACAGACCGATCAACCTGACAGTCATATTTTTGGACTGTGGGAGGAAACTGGAGTAATAATTCTTACACCGGGTACTCCAGAGTAACTGGAGTACCTGGAGAAAACCCACGCATGCACAGGGAGAACATGCAAACCCCATGCAGAAAGACCTGGGAATCGAACCTAGAACCTTCTTGCTGCAAGGCAACAGCTCTACCAACTGCGCCACTGCGCAGCCCATAACATAATTTTCATGAATTCTTCCATTTTACGACAGACTAAAATAAATATTTCATTTGTAGAAACTGGTTTGAATCTACAGAAATGTAGTTGAGATTCTAACAGTTTAAAAAGTGGAGGGATTAGTTGATTAGTTTTTTATCTTCCTGGGATGCAGATCAAGAAACAACTAAATGATGAATGAAAACAGTTTTATTTCAGATCCAGACGTCACGGCCTGATAATGTTTCCTCCTGATCAGAGGAACTGAAATCATTTCTCTGTGCTGCTGCAGAGCCGCGTGAAGTTCAAACCTTTTCTGTTACTTATGAAACAAAGTGAGTTCTAAAGGATGCAGACAGTCAGTGTTTCTCCTCTTCCTCTGCAGAATCAGCAGGAGGTAAAACCTGGAAGGTGATTCTGGGTCTGATTGGACCAGCAGCAGCAGGAGCAGCAGCCGCTTTTTTAAAGAAAAAGTAAAACTTGATTATGTCTCCTCTTTTCAGTTTACTGCATAAACTCTGCTTCTGTTGACGCTTCTTCAGAAGATCAATACTTATCTTGTCTAGAAGAAAACAGTTCATGGATTCATCATTTCCTGTCTTTGTTTTGTTGTTGCAGGTGTAAGAAGGATGGAAACAAGGAGAAGGGTGATGAGAAGAAGAAGAGCAAGGACTCAAAAAAAGGAGAATCAGAAACATTTGGAAATTTTAGTGAAGAGTCAGAGTAAGTAAAGCATCAAAAACTCTAAGCAAACTTTTTTCTTTGCATACTTAAAGTGAATGTTTAGTTATAACTTAAATAAAGACTGAAAGAAAGTAAGATGAGAAAAAAGATAGCATTTTATTTAGTTTTTGGAACAATTACTTTTCTTTTAACTGAACCGTCTGTGATGGATTTTATTGCAGCTCAGTTGACTTTAAGCCTTCTAGAGCAATAAAGATGATAAAGGATGACATAAAAGGAGAATTTGATAAAGTAAAGATGAGCGTGACCACGGAGGAACCAGAGAGCGCTGCAGCCATTACAGATGAGCTGCAGCAGCGAGGGGGCGGAGCCTAATGGATGAGCTGCAGCTGCGAGGGGGCGGAGCCTAATGGATGAGCTGCAGCTGCGAGGGGGCGGAGCCTAATGGATGAGCTGCAGCTGTGAGGGGGCGGAGCCTAATGGATGAGCTGCAGCTGTGAGGGGGCGGAGCCTAATGGAAGCTGGAGGAGAGGAAAATGACATGAATCCACAGTGATATTGATTAAATATCTTTCAGGTTCTAAAACTATTAAAAGGTTTTTCTAGAGGAAATGTCTAATTGAAACTGGTTTGTTGCTTCCTTTTACTTTTACCTTTTTTTCTGAGCGTTTATTGCAGCATGAAGATGAGACGTTTATTCTGTTTCAGCTTTAAGTTTCTAATTGTTTGAGATAAACTGGTTTATTTTGTGAAGTTTAATTTTTATTTTTCAAAATAATATTAATATGACATTTTGGGGTTTTTTCTAGTTAGTCACAATAACACAGTAAAGTTTTGAGATGATAAAATCATTTTATTGACAAACAAAAATATTGAGGTTTTGTTTAAAGTAACAACAAATTTCTAGATGTGAAAATTGTGCAAAAGTCAACATTTATGTCAAATATTTTACTTTTCCTCAGTTGTGGTGAAAACAGATCTTAGTTCATGAATTTAATTAGCACAAATAAAACAAGTTGCTTTGAAAAGAAATGATGAAATTATAATCTAAAGCTAAATGTGTGAAGATGCTCCTTTTGTTTCATTATTCAAGTGTTTGTGTGGATTTATTATTGTTGAGTCTAAAGTTAGTGATGGTCCATTTATATGTCTGAGAGATGAAAGTGTTTTATGATGTGTGAACGAGCAGGACGGGAGCCTGTGAGGTCCAAATCAGGTCCCAGCCTCTGTAACAAACATCTACTGTATATAGATCTGCATCATAAACAGATCCATGATCCATAAAAATAATCCATACCTGGTCTCACCTGTCACCACACAGTGACAGTTTAACAAATATGTAAAAATGATGAAACAAAAAATAGTTTTTATAAAAGTTACACATCTAGTTGGAAAAGTTCTGCTAAATTCACATAATTCAAGGCTCAAAACCTGAAAAACAGATTCAGGAAAATGAAGCTTCAGTCTTTCTACAGGTTTTCCTTCAGGTTTGAACTTGATGCCAGTTAATAAAGTTCCTTCACGCTGATCCAAATCCCAATGCAGAGCTTTAATCTCTGCTCCAATCTGAACTGTGCATCAGTGAGGAAATCTTTCATTCCTGAGGATCTGCTCCAACATGTCGGCTCAAACGTTAACATTTCGGTTCAGTTCTCCTCGTGCTGCTCAGTCGGGTAACAGGAAGACGATAAAAACGTCTCTGACTTTCCTGGTTTTCACGAGTTTCTGGAAAATATGTGAGTTTTGGTAACTTTTCTCTGTGTTTTACACTTTTTTATTTGTTAGCACCTTTGTGTTATACTTTTATAAAATGAGATGTTGGAAAATCCTATTGTTTTGTTATGACGTGTCAGAGAGGTGGAGGAAACAAAATTATTCTAAAGGTTGCATTGAAAGTCCAATAAAGTGCCAACTTTGCATTAAAGTGTCATTATTTACTGAATGACGCTTCCTGACAATCATAGACGTTCATAAAGACTCGTTCATGCTGGTGACAGCATCATGTCAGTCTGTCAGTCTGTTTTAGGATGAACGTGTTCAGACAGACAGACTCATTCATGCTAGCAGCTGTTTTTATTTCCCTCCGTTTGTGTGATTAAAATTGTTGTTCTCCTTTTCGTTCAGGACTTTTTTAAAATTCGTTACCAGAACAACAAGCTGTTATAATCTACTTTCTGAAGGCCTCAGATGGCCTTTAGTTATCGCTATGGCGACCGCTCTCACACCAAGATAAACTCATAGAGAGCTTTAAGACGTGTTTTCTTCAGTTTTGTGTTCAGTCTTGTTAAAATTGATTTTACATTTCCAAATGTCCAAAGATGATAGAAAAAACACAACCAGGGTGTCCCAACATTTTTCACATGATTTTCAGATGAAAATATTTCCTCCCAAACTGTTAAACTACAGAAACAAATTTATTTCAGCCAAACAATTTCCATCCCCACTGAGGTGAACATGACAGAAAATCATAAAAACATTCATTCCTTTGTGTTAATGTGTGACTGAACTGGAAACCTTTCAAAACTAATTTCAATATTTCATTCCTATATTTATTTATCTTTAAATATGTTGGATACAATCTAATATTTAAGTGTGATATCAATCATTACAACATTATGACTCCTCTAGTGATGAAGAAAACAGTTAAAAATAAATGTTTATTATCTTATTCTCAGTGGAATAAAGTGAAGTTTTTAACCCTCAACAACTGAAGCAGCATTTATATGTTGAATGTCACTGATTTACTAAATCTAAATTCTCATTTATAGTGAATGTTTGGAGTTTGCGGTCAGGACTCCGTAGTTCTGTTTCGTTGGAAAATACATTTTGGGAATGTTTTTCTTTGGACACTTCCTTAAACTTAAAATAATGCTGTAGATGTAACTCTAACAGATTGTACTGGATCTGGAAGATGATCTCTAACTGAGCTGCACTGAAGAAAGCTTAGAAAATTTATTTATTTTCTATTTTTAGAGGGAAACTGGAATTAAACTCACTAGAGTAACTTCATGGCAACAAGTTAAATCCTACAGGATGAGATTAACCTCAGATCAATGAAGGACTGTAGATAAAACTGACTGATGAGGCCATTAGTGACGTTTGTCTTACTGAACATGTCATCTGATTGTTTGCAGCCTTTGTGTCATGATGTTTCTACACAGATCCATGTTTATAATCTTATCTGTTGTTGTTATATGACTTCTGAATAAAATGTTTCTCTGTTTTTGCTGCCGTCTTGGACTCTAATCAATCAATCAAATTTTATTTGTGTAGCACATTTCAGCATCACAGCATTTCAAAGTGCTTTACATGATTAAAATAAAAACAGCATGTGACAGTGAATAAACAGAAAGACAAAGAGCATTTTTATTTAAAGAAAAACGGTTAAAAAAGATAGAAACATTAAAACCCGCACCCCTTGTAGGACTTCAGTTAATTGTCTCTCACCTCAGTTTTAGTCAAGATGTCATTCAACAAGGATTCTCACACCCCTAGATATAGATTCGTTTAACTGGGACGTTTTCTGGGGGGACTTTACATAGACAGTGTGAAAGAGAAATAAAACGAAGTTAATAACTGGATGAAAAGTAAAGATAAAAACATTAAAAACATCAAAGACATCAAAACCCGCAATTCAGCCATAAGCAACTCTAAACAGGTGGGTTTTAAGTTCCCCTCATTTATTCATCAGAAACCAGTCTGATGAATCCGACTGACATTCCTGTAGCAAAATATTACACAATGTAACAAGTTTTATCATTTCATTCAGAACAGAAGCAAAAACCAACCTCATGTATTTTGGTGATCAATGTTTCACTGTTAGAAAGATGAAGAAGGCATTTAAATCTTAGTTGCTTTATTTAAAGAACAAAGTATTTATACAATAACAGAACATTATGTAAAAATCTTCCAACAGAAATGAAGATCGTGGCATCAATAAAGATTCTGAAAAAGTTTAGCTGGTAGAAAATAAATGTTTAGCTGCGCCCCCTGCTGGGCAGAACATGAAACATACAGTAAAATCTTAAATACATGCAAATATAAGGAAAGAATTAAAAAAACATGAACATAAAACTACATCAAAGCTCATGGATCATGTTGACGGTAAAACATGGTGAGAATTAACACCAAACCAGTCTGAATGAATGAAAGGTTTAAAGCTGCGGAGCTTCACTTTCCTCCATTTTCTTCTTGTAGAGCCTCATAAATCCAGCTGCTGCTGCTGCAACCACAACACAAACCACCGTCCGTCTGACGAGCTCAGAAACCACCAGATTCTCTGAAACCAAAGAAGGTCAGGAGTTTAGCTTAGACTCTAACTTTTTACCAAACTCTGTAGCTTTCGGTGTTCTTCTAAATCTGCTCCTTAGTCGCATCTTTTCGGGGTTGGTACTGCCTCTAGTGGCGAGGGGTGGTAACACAACTAACGTAATTACATTACTAAATCAGAATACCACAAAGTCTTTATTAATTATTATTAATTTTTCATTCTCTTAAGAATGTAGAGCTAATTAAATGATCTAAAGACCTTAAAGTGGTTCCAGTTTCTCTCGATGGCCAAACTGTTGAAACTGTGGCAGATTTTAAATACCTTGTGTCGTTCCTGGACAGTCAGCTCAACTTTGCTGAAAACACTGACTATATTTTGAAAAACTGTTCTCAGAGACTCTACCTTTTAAGAAGACTTAGTGATCTTGGGGTGACCCAACTAGAGTCTAGTTGGGTCACCTATGTCTTGAATTTTGAAAAAATAAATCATTTTATCACGAAAGAAGGGTTCAGTGAATGCACATATGAAACTGGTGGTACTTCAAAAAAGGTTAAGAACCTCTGGTTTAGCTGGTTTAGAACATTAGATTTGTACCATCTAATGAAGCTTAAACCTGAATTACCTCCAGTCCTCCTCAGATAGAGGTGAGTTATAATCGTCTCCTCATCATCACTGAGCTCACAGCTGTAAACTCCCTCCTGATCTGTGGTCAGATCCTGTAACGTGAGGCTGCCGGACGCTGAAACACTCCTCACATGTTTCCTCCAGTCCTCTGAGACGTTGTAGATGTTTCTGTCAGTCTTGGTCAGGATGATCTGACTGTGGTTGAACCTCCAGACCAAACTGGAGGCAGAAATGTTGAAGGAAGAGCAGCAGATTGTAACCTGAGAACCTGAGAAACCCACAGAGGCTGAAATGGAAAATAAAAATGAGTTCATGATTTCTAGACTTTAATGAGAAAGATTGAAGCTTTAACATTTAGAGAGAAATCAGCAGAGAAATCTTTAATAAATAAGGTGTTGCATGAACATCAACAATAAAAACATCTGCAGAGCAATTAACTACAAATATTATATAAATCAGCAACAATTTAAAAATGCCTCCATCAATAAACTATATTGAAAGATATTAAAGTATGATGAAGTAAATATTGAAGCAATCTGCATGTTTCATGATGAGGTTTCAAGTAAAAGTCAAATTAAGTTAAATGAAATGAGAGCTTTCTGTCCATCTGCTGACCGGGTTCAGTTAAAGTTGTTCTCCTCTGGTTCCTCCTGGTTCTGATGCTGCAGCTGTAGATCAGATCCGTCTCGTTATCTGGACCCGTCAAAGAGCTGCTGATGTCGTAAAGCTGATCTTCAGTCTGATGGATCCTGGTAGTTTCATTCAGAGCCGTGTTGGATGGAGGCTCAGTGGACCAGGTGAGTTCAGGTTGAGGGTAGATCCCCTCTGAGCTGCAGGTGATCCTGTTTCCATCCTGATGGATCCTGATGTCAGAGACTGGAGCTGCAGGAGAATCATTACATAAATGCACCATTTTTCAGAAGAAAAACCCTAAAATCAAAGAATAAAAACTCTCAAAATTTGATTTGAATAAAATGTTTTTAAATAAAGTGTCGTACCTTCTACTGCAAGGTGAACAACAAATATATAATATGTGCGAGGTGGAACTACTCCTGTACGTCGAGCTGTTTCCAGACCACTGTGCGGCTCATTTATAAATGGATGACACCTATAACTGCCCTCATCATCAACCTTCACTCCTCTCAGCAGCAGATCGCCGTTTCCTCTGGAGATCTGATCCTCAAACAGAGACGCTCTGGATCTGAAGCTCTCAGAGTAGCTGAAGTTACCACGGTAACACTGTACAATCGGAGACTGTCGACTTCCATACCACCAATATATGGAGTCAATCCTTTCTTTGATCCGACATGGTAAAATGCAGTTCTGGTTGTGAACACAGGACACGCTGGTATCAGGCACTGAAATAAGAGATGAAAACAGATGAAAGTTGAGTTGAATGGTGTTGAGGAGGAAACCCAGATCCTCTGAAGCAGTTTTTCACTGCTGTAAACGACTGGCTGCAGCCACTTATGAAACGACAGAAGTTTATTAATCGTGATGCCATGAATATCTGAAAGCGTTTCGCAAACTGCCTTCCAAAAGCCCTGCAATTTAGAGCATTGCCAGGTGGAATGGAGGAAAGTTCCTTCCTCCATGCCGCATCTAAAACAAAGAGGAGATATATTGGAGTTATATTTATGAAAATTTTGTGGGGTAACATATAACTGATATAAAAAATTTTATTGTAATAGTCTAAATCGAGCATTTAGAGTAGAGGTGAGACCTTCTCTGCACAAATGATTCCATAATTGCCTCTCAATAGATATTCCCAAATCCTTTTCCCTTTTGATTCTGGAACTCTCCATACCAGTTATTATAGTTAAAGTTGACATGAGTGCTGTATTCACCCTTGAGACGATTTTACATGATGGCTGATTGGCATGACACGTTTCCTCAACGGGAGACATGGATGGCAACTTCCAACTTCCTTCCTGATTAGTTCTCATGAAGTCGCAAAGTTGGATGTAGCCAAGGAAATTTTTATTTGACAACTTAAACTTCTTTTAACTGCTGTAGTGACATAAATAGTTCATTTTCGTAGCAGTGCTCCAGTTGGCAAATTCCCTTTTCCTGCCAGGATCTAAAGTTACCAGACTGAAAAATCTTTGGTAGTGGTCCATTTCCCCATAACGGGGTTTTAGGAGAAAGGGAGCCTGCTAACCTAAACGTCTCTTCTTTTATCGCTGTTTCAATTTTGAGCCATGAAAGAGGAGTCTGCAAATCAAACATCTGTGCCAAGAACTTAAACTGAGCCGCATCATAGTACAATTAAGAATTAGGGAGCTTCAAACCTCCATCCTCATACCGGAGCAATAATTCATCCATGCTGACTCTTGGTGGCTTACCATGCCATATACATTTTATAATTGTTTTTTAAGAGAGATAAAGAATGCTGTTGGGATGTGGATTTGGAGTGACTGAAACAAGTACAGAATTCATAAGAATATTCATCTTTATGACATTAATTCTGCCCAGTAATGTGAGATCCATCCATTTTCCTAAATCCTCGCTCACCTTCTGAAGGAAGTTAGCTAAGTTGAGTTTAAAGAGGTTTTTAAGGTTACTATTAACAAACCTCCCTAAATATTTGAAATCCTCAGGAGACCATTTGAAATTAGACAGTTTTTTAACTTTACTGTGGTCAAAAACAGACATCCGTAAAACCTCACTCTTTTCCAGGTTAACTTTGTATCCAGAAAATGATACAAAGTTAACCTGTATTTACTCAGTGACTCCTGAAGGTGACAAAGAGAGCCTTCTGGATTGGTTAAAAATAAAATCATGTCGTCCGCAAAAAGCGAAATGTTGTGTACCAATCTCAAAACCACTAGTATTAGAATTTATTCTAACGGCCTCAGCCAGGGGTTCGATGGCGAGCACAAAGAGGGCAGGACTAACTGGATCTCCCCGTCTGTTGCCTCTATACAGCCAGAATGAATCAGAGGTGATCCCATTGGTGACAACTCTAGCTAGAGGAGATCTATAAAGAGATTGTATCAAATTGACAAAGACAACACCAAGCCCAAATTTCCTTTAGAAATTGGGGCCTTAAGAAATGTTGCCTAACAACCATATCGAAAGCCTTTTCGGCATCAAATGATGCAGCTATACTTGGTATCTTTTTTTGTCAGCAATATGTATCATGTTAAACAATCGTCTCAAATTATTAGAGGAAAATGTATTTAGAATAAACCCAGTTTGATTGGGGTTGATCAGTAAGGGTAGATACCTTTCCAATCTTTTTGCTATCATTTTTGTAACTAATCTATAATCGGTATTGAGGAGTGAGATTGGTCTATAAGAAGAACATTTTAGAGGATCGTTCCCCTTGTTATAGATGACTGTTATAGCAGCTTGAGCAAAGGAGTCTGGAAAACCCCCTTCTCTTCTACCTTGCTCGAGAACATCCATCAAAAGTGGTGCTAGAAGGTCTAGGAATTCTTTGTAAAACTCGGATGGAAAACTATCCTCACCAGGGGATTTATTTCCTGGGAGTGACTTGATAACATGGAGTAATTCCCCCCTAAGAAAGGTTTTGTCTAAGTTATCCTGCCCTCCTCTGATAAGCAAGGCAAACCAACGCAGGATAAAAAGGACTTGATTTCATATAAATCCCCCTGAGATTGTGATGTATAAAGATCTGAATAGTACTTTTTAAAGGCCTCATTGATTCCTCCGGGATTAAACGTTGTAACTTTTTGGGGGTTTTCAGTAGCGTTAATTGTTTGTTTGGTTTCCTCAGTTTTAAGTTGCCATGCCAATACTTTCTGCCTTTTCTCCAGGTTCATAAAATTGTTGTTTGGACCTGATTATTGCTCTCTCTGCTTGATATGTATTCATAGTGTTGTGTTTTAGTTTCAGATTCACCAGTTCTCTGTTCATGTCCTTAGTTGGGGCAATTTGGTTTGTTTTCTCCAGGTCAGAAATTTGTCTTTCTAAAGTATTAAGCTCAAAGTTATACTTATTCTTTATTCTGTTAGTATATTATATCATTTGGCCCCTCAGAAATGCTTTTAATGTTTCCTAAGAAATAAAAATATTTGGAGTGGATGGTCTATTTGTTAAAATGAGAAAATGAATTTGTTCCCTAATAAGTACAGAATTCAGTTTGTATTAAGAGGGTAAGATTGAGCCTCCACCTGTACTTTTCTTCTACCCTGTCAGGGACGGACAAAACTGAGTTAGATTTAAAAAGTTTTAAATTACCCAGGAAAATAAGTATCTCTAGGTGTTTTGACTAAAGACCTGGGATTAATTATTCATTTATGTAGAAGAAGAATAATTGATCTATTTTTCCTGATGTGAGGTGCGTATCTGGATCTATAACAGAGATAATTGCACTTGTAGCACGACAACTATTATAAACCTTTAGTTATTAACCTTTAGCTTATTTAAAACTAGAGGACAAAATAACTCAGTATTTTACCAAACACATTATAAAATATGTAAAATACAAAGCTTTAATGAAGTACTTGGCTAAAGGTTGTCAATAAATGTAGCCTGATAAAAGAAAAAGGGATGCAGTGCTTTGCTACTCTGACAACTAGATGAACAGGTCAGGAAAAAAGTTAATTCAGAAAAATATCAAGGGAAAGGAAAACAGTTCAGTTATGCTAGTTATGCTTTGACAACCTTAACATGTAGATATGGTGAGAAATTCTGTGTTTCAGTTCCGTCAGAAAATAAAAAAGGCGACTTAAACACCAACTCTGACTGATCATCAGCTGAGCAGGTGTGTGATTATCTAATAGCAGCGGTAGCTAAGCTACCACAGCGATCACTTATTAATAATCGCAAAATAAACATCAAGCCATGAAAACGGGAAACTTTAACATACTGAATATTCTGATTTCTGTGTAGGAAAATTATTATTAAACAATCACAACAATAATATTAAATTATAATAAATGTATGTTATTATATTATTACAACTATTGTTATCAATAGTAATAATTATAATTATCAACATAAATAATCCATCCATCCATTTTCTAACACCAGGAGGGGTGCTGGTGCCCATCTCCAGCAAACGTTTATTAATTAATTTATTATTATTGTTAATAATTAGTGTGATTAATTATAATCATTTTAGTATTATAAAATGATCATAATTTTATAATACTATAAAATATTATAATACTACAGTATTATAGTATTATGCTATAGTATAATACTGTACTATAGTATTATTTACTATATTATCACAATATATTATATATTATATTGTGACTATATATATAGTATATTATATTTGTATTAATATAATATACAAATTATATTAGTAAATTATTACTAATATAATTATATAATTATTAATAATTATATTACTATAAGTAACATAGTAATATAATTACTATATCACTAAGTATCATATTAGTGTATAATTCATTGTGTATTGATTAATATGCTAATATATTATTATTATTTTTATTGCTATTATTGCAAATTCCATCCATCCATTTTCTTCCGCTTATCCGGGGTCGGAAGAAAATGGATGGATGGAATTTGTAATAATAATAGCAATAATAATAATAATGAATATTTATATACAAATTATTATGTTAATTATTATGATTTTATAATAATTGTTATATTATTATAAAATTATAACATTTTCTTCCATCATCTATCTATTATCTAATGTGCACAAAATCGTTTTGCACTGTGGGAGGAAGCCGGAGCACCCGGAGAGAACCCACTCATGCTCATGGAGAACATGCAAACCCCATGCTTAAAGAACCCAGGCCGGCCGGGATTCAAACCCAAGACAACAGACTGGACTGGAGACGCAACAGTGAAGCGTCTATAAGAAGGGACAGAGCAGACAGAAGCTAAGATCCTTCAAGGTTTGCAGCAAGATGCTGCAGATCTGTTGTTTAGAGCGCCATCTTTTCTGCTGTCATCTGTTGGGGCAGCAGCATCAGAGCCAGGGACCTAAAAATAGATAGAGAAGGCTGGTTCTGTTCTGGAAACGACTGTGCAACTGCTGGAGATGTTAATGCAAAGAAGGATTCTTCGTAGGATCTAGAAAATTAGGGACAGTCCTGACCATCCTCTTTGACGAGACTGTCTTGGGATGGCTCTTCAATGGCTCTTTGAAGAATCTTGATGAGTGACAGCATGTAATTTCCCTTTGGGATTAACAAAGTATTTTTGAAGTGAATTGAAACAGAAAATGTAATTACCACTGGTAAATACATTTTACCAGTGGTAATTACTTCTGCCATTCTAAATATTAGGAGAATGTATATATAATATACATTCTCCTATATTTTTATTTTTATTTTTTTTTTTTTTGCATTAACATCTGTCTCTTAAAATGGCCAAAAAAAATATTTTCTAGCTTTGGGTCTCTTTTTAGGTTCATGAACTGTTAGCAAGCATCTTGCCTCGTATGTCCAATCTTCTAATTGTGCTTTTGGTAGGTTAATAATTTCGCCTTTAAATTCAGCTGTATTATTTTCACATTCAAATTCATTATCCAGGGTAGAGTGTTCTTGGCGATCATGGCTGTTGTCGTCATGGCTGCTGTCGTCCATTGTCTCTTTTGTCACTGCAGGGGCAAAAAAGTCTACATCATCTTCATCATACTCAACTCCTGCCCACGTTAGCATTGGCCGAGAACGTTTACCACAAACTTTCCCAGCCGGGGAAGTTTGTTCTTTTAGATCAGAGATCTTGTCCTCTAGGATGGATGTTTCATCATGGGTAAACTGTTCTGATGCCTTGTTTGTCGGGGCAGGAGTTGAGTCTTCATGCCCTTCGTCATTCTTGACTCCTGCCCAAGAGAACATTGGGGGAGAACGTTTTCTGCAAACTTCCCCAGCCGGGGAAGTTTGTGCTCCGAGATCAGAGACCTTGTTCTCTTGGACAGATTTATTTTCAGGGGTCCAGTCTTCTGATGTCTTTTCCGTCTGAGCAGGAGTTGAGTCTTCATCAGACTCAACTCCTGCCCAAGAGAATATTGGGGGAGAACATTTTCCGCAAACTTCCCCAGCCGGGGAAGTTTGTTCTCTGAAATCAGAGACCTTGTTCTCTTGGAGAGATGTTTCTTCAGGGGTCCAGTCTTCTGATGTCTTTTGCATCTGAGCAGGAGTTGAGTCTTCATCATACTCAACTCCTGCCCAAGAGAACAAAGGGGGTGAACATTTTCCACAAACTTCCCCAGCCGGGGAAGTTTGTTCTCCGAGATCAGAGATCTTGTTTTCTAGGACAGATGTTTCCTCAGGGGTAAAGTCTTCCGATGCCTTTTTCATCTGAGCAGGAGTTGAGTCTTCATGCTCGTCATGATACTCAACTCCTGCACAAGAGAACATTGGGGGAGAAGAACGTTCACAGCAAACTTCCCCAGCCGGGGAAGTTTGTTCTCTGAGATCAGAGACATCATTCCTTTGATCAGATCTTTCTTCCTGGCTCCCGTCTTCAGATGTCGCTTTTTCCCCGCTCGAGGATGTTTGTTCTTCGGCAGGGGAACCATTGGATAAATCGTTGTCTGATGCAACTGTCTCTTCAACTGTATTGTCTTCCCCAGCCAGTGAACTTTCCTTCTGAGCTGGGGAAGGCTTGAAGAGATAGGCATCAATCACATCATATTCGCAGTCGGTGTAAACGTCCTGTGAGCAAATTTTTTTCTCAGGGAAAACTTCTTCCCCAGCCGGGGAAGGATTGAAAAGGTACGAATCAAATATATCGTACTCTGTGTCGTCCTGAGAAGTACTTCTTTCAAATTTGATATTGGGAAGCAGTTTGTTAAAGACCTTCCTTACTCCCGTTGTTACCATATATCCAACGCCGAAACTGATGGGAAAAAACATTGTGACTAATGCCTGTTCCATTTTAGAAATCCTGATATAACAGTGGTGAAGTCAAAGAGTTGTTTGTTTGTAACCTGATGTTTTGAGTTGCAAGCATTCATAACCTCCAACATTCTTTGATCTATGACATAGATCTATGTCATAGAAGAGGTCATGAGCTGTAGTTCTAGGGGAATGTCTTGCTTCTGATCGTTGCCATGGAAACGGTCAAATCAGTTCTGCATGACTCAAACTATTAACCCTTTGCAACTGCGTCACGAAGGATCAGAGAAAAACCTGCCTGGAAACAAGATCTCAGCAAATAATCCCCAAGATCCAGATGATGTTCACTGAACCAAAAGTTCTGGTTCTGATGGGAAAACAGAGAGGAATCGCTCTGAAAGAAAATGATTTTAAAAAATATACCTGGTTTATTTATATTCTGTTTAATAATAATAATAATAATAATAATACTTCTTTATAATGAGATAGAAAAGACTCGTTTGCTGAAATAAAATATTAGTTTTAACCTCAATCTTCTATTAGTAATTTGAATTTATCTGAAATCACCAAATAAAAAAAGTCACATTTCCTGAATATGACAAAAGAAAAAAGGATAAAAATTTCGTTTTTTTCAAACAGAAACTTGTTTTAGGTGTTGTGGTTTTCTAATTTTTCTAAATCTTCTGACAAACAACAATATTTTAACTTTGTTTTACCTTAGAGTGAGACAGTTTGGTGAGTAAATTATCACTAAAATATGAGACCAGGGACCACAGGGTTATTACTGTTAACAACTGAATAATAATAATGATAAAATAAAGATGGAAATAAATGTTTTACTCACTATGTATAGTACCAGTCCACAAAAAAGGTAAAAGTACTAAAAACAAGAAGATTGTGGTTCTGATCATTTTACTCCAAATTATTACCTATTTACTGCAAAACTATGAACAAATTATTTTTTTTAAACACTGAACTACAAGTAGATCAGTTTTATAAAAAAAATTAAATGACTCCTATAAAATGTCTTCAATCCAGAGTAACTCTGATGACATGAAGCTTCATTTGTCTCAGAGTTTCTTCTGGTTGTAAAGAGGAAGTTTGTTCTGCTAAATGTTCTGATCAGCTTTACGATAAGAAAAAGTTTAGATTAGTTAGAGACGATGATGAGGAGTTTTCAGCTGTCGGGTTATTTCAGCAAATAGTCATTAACAATCTGCATTATTTATCCTTCTGGATTCATTTAATAATATTCTTATTTCATCTATTAAAACTCTGCATTTTAAAACAAAAATGAAGAGTTGATACTTTTTTCCTCCTTTTTTCCTTGTGCTGCCTGATGCTGCAACGATGCGGCTGAAACTGACAGGAGAGGATTGATAAGAGAAACTTCCAGGAAACGTGCAGAAACTCTACAGCAGCTCTGGAAGCAAAACCTGTCAGACAGTCAGAAACTGAACAACAAGGTTTCTGTTCATGACGGCATGAGGGGAAGATCTGAGTCTGAATGCAGGCATTTAGTTTTTCATAGTGATCTGTTTTGTACTGCTGGGGCCCAGACCCATCCTGGAGGAGCACAGATGCTAAGCTAACGTCTGGTCCCCGTCTCAGACTTCAGATACGCAGAGTGGACGGGTTCTGAAGGACCAGGTGGTTCTGTTACAGTAGAACCAGTTCTCCTCCCATGACCTGGAAGAGACGAGGCCTCTGATCAGCAGCCTCGGCTCCCAGTAGATGCTGAAGGTTGAGGAAGAGGAGCGGGGAGGAAGCTGCTTCCAGCTGCTGTCCTGGGACACGGCGGCTCATCGCTTCGTTTTGGACCAGCGTCCTGCTGGCGTTGTGCTCCATAAATGAGGATCCACAGAAGAACACAAAGCTGGTGGATGTACTGCAGTCGCCTCTGGGTGTCGATCAGGACATTAACGTCATTTCCTTTCGGTCTTTACTGAGCAGACAGAGCAGTTGTACAGCCATGCAGGAGAAAAGGCTGAGGAGACGGGATGTGGTCAAACTACCACAGAAATAAACACATTTTAATTCACCGATTGGATAATTATCCCATACAAATGGCAGCAGCGACACCTGCTGGCCATAAACTGACTTCACGCTCATTAACGACCATAAACTGATAACTGGAAGCGTTTACTCAGATTAAATGACTTAAAGTCATATTAACCAGGCGGATCAAACTAAAAACGGACACTTTTAAGAGCAAATGAAAACAGAAGTAAAATAACCGGAAATACGTCACTAACTTCACAATAAAAGCTGACGGGTGGAAACTTTATGCAGCCTGCTAATAACAACAGTCTGATAAACATCAGCATCAGATGAAACAAGTACAATGAACAAATAAAGTGACTTTATGAGTCAGTGACGCGCATCAGCACCAAATGAAACCATCGGCTCCACTCAGGGACACGATCCTCTGCAGCTTCTACTGTGGCAAAGACTCACCGCTAGGCGGCGCCTTCACTCTGCTCAGGCTCAAAGCAAACAGTTCTCAGCATCATGACGTTCATGAGTCTCTATGACCGAGTCATTCACAAAGCAGAAGAACGTTCATCCTCTTTGTTCTGAACAAACATTAATTTCACTGAATATTAAAACTTTGTTGGTTTCTGGGTCACTTTGGGAGGCAGCTGTGTTGATCTGGCCTCAAACCTGTTGTTGATGTTTGGAGGTGAAGTTTCCGTTTTAGGCTGGTTTAATATTTAAGGTGATGATAATTATAACATTATTATTATTCCCTTAACAACAATGAAGAAAACGGCTAATAAGAAATATTTACCATTTTATTCCCTTTATTCACTTAAAAACAAAAAGGGATTTTAAAAAATCAAACATTACATGTTGATTTCATGAGCACTTTTCTCAAATCTTCATTGTGTTAAGATTATGTAAGTTGCTCTTAAATCCATGGAAACTCATCATTATCTTCCAGCAGCTCAGGTTAGCACAGCTGGTTAGAGTGGTTTTTGGAAAATATGACTTATTTTAAACTCTCTTTTGTGCCCAAACGCTTCATTGCTCAGTGACATTTTTATCATAAAGTTAACTGGCAGAGCTCCTGGGTGGGAAGGTTGTGGGTTTTTCTTTGACGGCTGTGGCGCCTACTAAGAGCCTGAACAACGGTTTCCTTCAGGAACGCATCAAAGAGACGAATGTATTAACAATAGCTTGAACTCCCACATGCAGAGACCTTCAGCTTCAGCTGCAAGGATTAACTGCTGAAGCTCGAACTCGACTTTCACCTGCAGACAAAACACAGAGATGGAAAGAAATCAGAGCTTTCATTCACTGTTTAGAAAATAAAACACAAGAATGACGGTAAAATATGCTTAAATGTCAGGTATGCACCAGGTAATCTGCTAGATTAAATAAATTATTCTGTCAGGATTCTTTCAGGAATCTGTTAATGGCTTTCAAAAATGTGATTAAAGGTCAACGTGCAAAGGAACAAATAAAATACAGACAAAAAGAGCACAGCGAAAAAATCATCTGCATGACTAAAAGATTCCTAAAATAAAGCCATTTTCTTTCCAAAAGTGATTTTTGCAAAAATAAATAAAATGAAAAAATTAACCAAAATAATTTTATTAAGTATCTTATTAATATTAATATCGCAAAGATGATTGGTCCAGGTACTGAGCCTTGTGGTACTCAATAAAGTGACCATGTTTTGATTTAAAAAGAAAGTAAATCTTCGAAACCTTTAATTCTGACCTTACTTAAAGAAAATCATTAATTTTACACATTTAAAGTGTGGCTTCTCTACTTAGATAGAAAGAAAAGTTAAAAAACAAACTTCAGATAGGGTGCGTTCACACTGCAGCCTGAAGTGACCCAATTCTGATTTTCTTGCCGGGGCCGTTCACACTGCCAGTAAATGAAACCTGTATGTGTTCTGCAGTGTAAACGGGCAAACGACCTGAAAGTGTCCCGCATGCGCAGTAGAGGGCGCAATAGCATCAGCGTTCTCAGTGTTCTGCCAACCGCCATAAAAAGAAGAAGAGCTCAGTGTTTGAGGAAGTAAACATGGAGGCTAACGGTGGAGCTTAGCTTACATATTTGAAGTTGTTATCCGGCCGGAGCAGCATATTAACAACTTAATCCTCATATAGTTCGTCATGGTTGTTGTTTTTCTTCCCGCTTGCGTGTATCAGGACACAGAATAGTGAGATTGTTGAGATTAAGTGACGTTCAGTTCGGATGAAGGCGACCTGAACGTTATGGTCGCATTTGAATCGGATACGTATCAGATATGGGTCACATTCGAAAAAGAATCCGACCTGTGCTGTTCACACTGCCATGAAAAGATCGGATACAGGTCGCATTATGTCAAAAAAATCGGAACTTTCAGAAATACAAAAATTACTTTACAATTTCTGGAAATAAGTAATAATATTAGTAATTAATGTTTTGAGTTAGAAAAATAACCTGCAAGTCGGATTTTATATCAAGTAGGACAAAACTTACTCAAAAATCTTAAATTATATTCTGAGAAAATGTAGTATTTTCTTTCCAATGTTATAATAATAAAAATCAGAAATACATTAGTGCCCACAAAGTTTCATCTGATCAACAAAGCTGTCAGTTCAATAAAACTCCTTTGTTGAAACAAGAGTTGAAGCATTTCTGGATGCAAAAGAGGCAAACACAAACATCACATTCTCTTATTCTGACTTTATTTGTCCAGCATTAAAGTAGAAATACTAAGTAATACAGAGGATTACCTCAGGTCATCCAAGCTGAAATTGTGCAACATGATCTGGCAAACAAAGTCAACACAGCAGTAGGCAGTAAAGGGTTGAATCTAAAGCGAGTTCTAAAGTGAAAAGTGTTTACATCCAGGCACATTTTCAATCCTGTGATTGGGAGGAAACTCATTTACATGCTGCGTCGCCCCACCAACAGACAGGAGACACATTTCATCCAGGGCCTGCCTTTCTCCTCCTTATGGTCTATATTTCATATTTTTGCTGTTTAAAGAGGCAGTATTATGTATTTTCCTGACATATAGTGCCATTTTGCAGCAAAATCAAGTAACTGCGTTACCTTCAAAATGCTGTATGACTTCACAGAAATTTAATTTCGTAATTTAGTGCCTTGAAATTGGGCTTCTGTCTCTTTAAGTTTCTTTCTGAAACTTGGTTTTCAAGAAGTTATCACAATAAGGCTCCTCTATAAACCCTTTAACAACGTTTTTACCAGCGTTGCACTGAGAAGTGGCTCCACCAGACACGTAGTTCCACCAGGTGTTTGCTAATTGCTGCGGGCTAGTCTGAAGGAGTTGAGTGGGGGAGGAGATGCACTTTGAGGGCGGGGCTACGTCCAACCAGGTGTTTTGAACAGCAGAATGGTTCCCATGGAGATTAGAGGATTTCTCAAACATGCATTAAAGAATCAAGGCAACAATCCAGGTATGTTTGTGATGAGGGAATGACATCATAACCTGATGTAGAGCTAAAAAAGTAGATTGTACATAATACTGCCCCTTTTGCTAATTCAACCGTTACGTGCTCAAACAGTGGTGATCTGGTCCACTACTCTGGTGCTGTCATTCATTTCAACACACTCCACTTCCTGTCTCTGGCCCTCTCCTCCTGGCCGATGGTCCCTGCTCTTGGAGGGAGGCAGGAAGGTGAGGAGGGTCGGCAGGAAGGCCAGCGTGTGCAGGGCCGAGCACCCGGCCGTCAGAGTGAGGCAGCGAAAAAGTGTGCGGGTGAGGTTGGAGCGCACAGCGCAGATGGGCACCAGGGCGGCGCTGTAGCACACAAGCGTCTGTAGGGAAGGAACGCCGTGTCGCTCCAACGCCAAGCGAACCCAGCGAGTCCTGCTGTCACCGCGGCCCGAGGCGAAGCCACAGAGAAGGGGGCCACTGCAGTCCGCCGAGTGACCCAAAGCCGTGATCAGGCACAGCACCGACACGCAGTCCATCTCCACACCCCACAAAGTCATGAAGCCCAGAACCCCAAACTGGACAGAGAGAAGGGTGAGTCCGAGCCACAGGGAGACCAGCGGCTCCACGACGACCAGGGAGGACAGACCCAACAGGAAGAGCACCGCCAGCAGTGAGTGTCTGAGGGGGGAGCTGACCGCCGTCACATACCGGTCCAAATACACAAAGGAGGGGTTGAATATCAGGAAGCGAACCCGAGAGGTGAGAGACAAGCGGCGCAGAGTGTCCAGCAGCACCGACATCTCCTCGCGCTTGTTCTCCGTCGTCTTGGCGACCAAGAAGATGCGCGAGGCCGCCACGTCTGGCTCCTCCCCTTGTCCGCGCTCTGCGAAGATGATGTCGTCTGCAAAGTGGGCGAACTGCGGCTCGTGCAGGAAGAAGTGACGCAGAGTGCGGGTGAAGTTCTCGCGAGGCTGGCTGGTGGACTGGTTGCGGTCGGACAGGTAGCTCAGGTACGCCTCCAGCCAGCTGATCCTCTGGAAGCCTTTGGCGTACTCCAGCAGGTCCCGCTGCACCGAGGCGTTCCAGTAGGGGGCGCTTTCATAGATGTAGAATCCAATCACTGGCGAGTAGGAGCTGAAGTACCGATGCTGTGCACGCGTGTACAACACTGTTGCAGTATCCGTGGCAACCAGTGCACTGGGATCAGAGCCCTGGGTCACCTGTTGGAAACCGAAATATATTTATTCAGTGACAATAAGAAGAATTTGCAATTAAAACTTCACTTTTTTGAGTTTGTCAAAGTATCTGGAAGTTTATAACCTAAAGTTTGAACCCCTCATTCCTATCGCCCCTAATTTGAGGATAATAGCATTTGTTCCAAGAGACTCTAGGGATCAATGGGCGGTGAATATGATATGACACAAAGAGAGCCAATTGATCTGGGTATTTTTTATAAAGTAGGAAAGTTAAGAAATAAGGTAGGGGAGTGTTGAGCTTAAGTCACCAAAGGTTGCCCATATACTAATATATTCAACAATTACAGATCAACTGACTGTAGATACCATGTCCAGATGACCCGGAGCCATCTCACTAATGGTCAATTGACTAAGGGTCAGGTACGCCTGTCGTTGATTGACCCCTGCAGCCTTTGGCAAAGGAAAGGCTACTTTGCCAAACCTTGTTTAGTCTGTTTTGCTCAAACTCTAGCTTGTTTGCCTAGAAAGTCCAGCTCGTTTGGGGAGGTATGAATGTGTGATCAAACTCTGATGTGGACAAACAATGTCCCCAGTGGTCTGTATCCTGTATCCTGCATGTTTTAATTCAACACCCTGGAAGGGAGTATCTCTTCAGCCTGACAATGTTCTACAGAAGCCTAAAACTGAGCCGTCATTTGATTTTGGTGTGTTGAACCAAGCACAGAACAAAGACATGCAGGATACCGGGGCCCTTGAGCACCGACTTTGGACACCCCTGATTTAATTGTTCACAGTTGCCACTACATCAATGACCTTTCCAGCGCAAGACCAACATTTACTGGTGACAAAAAGAGGATTAGGACAAACAGAAAAACCTCAAACCATAGTACCACTTCTGAGGCTTGTAGCTGACAAAGCAACTGTTGAAAGAAGCCAACCAAATCTACATAATTATTACCAAAACCTAAGTTACTTTACAAGTCATTCTTAAAAATCCTGGTTTTCACCAAAAGGTGTTACAAAATGTGGATCTGAGTTGCAAAGTCCTTGTTCAGATCATGATGTGTTTGGTTCTTACCTGAAGAAAGCCCATCAATCCAAAGGAGATGTAAACCAGATACAGTAAAACTACGAAGGGTTTGACGTAAGTGTTGGTGATCCAGTCTCCATAGCAATGCCGAACACATCCCAGCAAAAGATGGCAGTCCTGAGGATGAGGATCTGCGGTTGTTGTTGAATGAGTGTGATGGGGCGAGTGCGTTTGTATGGAGTTAGCCATGTGTCCATGAACACCAGAACTGTTTGTCATGTGAGTTAGGTTAGGATTTGGCATATGAGGCGGGTTGGTTGATTGCGTCTCATCTTGGTAACGGGTGTACATCAAACACCGGTACCAAGCCGGTTTCGAGTCCAGCCGGTCTGGCTTTGGTACTCGCCGACAGAAGCAGCCATGTCTATACCTCGTCTCCAAGTAGCCTGTAAACACCAGGCAGGAACTGTAAAAGGACAGCATGTAGATGTAGCTGATGGTGATGGCGAGGGTGGCGTTGCGGCAGAAGAGGCGGACGGCCTCCATGTTGGTGAGCGGCGAGGCAGCCAGACCCAACGTCATCAGGTGGATCACGGTGGAGCCGGAGAAACGCAGCATGACATCCTCAAAGACGCTTGCCACTCGCTCTTTTACGTGCTGATCCTCCCGCGTTCGCCTCCATGACGACAACATCTCAAAGGAGCCGAAGAGACCGTGGCCTGTTGGAGACGGCAACGGGAATTAAAATCTACACCCAATTACACAAAAAAAACCAGCAAGCTGCCAAGTAAAGAACATTGGATATGCCAAAAAGACAGATTTTGTTTCTTTGGCGACTATAAAAAATGTTCTCAACTGGAAAGTAAATAGCTGTTCACCAATAAGTGTTACCCTCAACTGCTCAAAAAGGTCAATTAAAGCAATATTAACAGCCACTTTAAACAGATGGCATCAAAGCAGCCAGTTCCCATCACATTGACCCCTCTGGACATTTTGGTTTCACTCTAGTTTCATGTTATTTGAGACCAATCATGTCATCGCACCAGGAAGTTGAAAAACTGTCACACCTCGAGTGTGTTTGAAGCAGAGATGCATGAAATGACAGATGTAACACACCATGAAAAGCAGTTTTCCCACAACTTCCACAACCACTCTTGGTAAGTGAAGCTGCAGTGAAATCTGTTAACACATTTAAACTCAAAATTCAAATTAAACCTGCTTTTTTTCTCTCCATTCATAAATACGAATATTTGAAATTTAAATATTACAGTAATCCATTTATGCTCAGTCTCACGTGCAAGCATTCACATAAATATTTATACAGTATATGTGGAACAGATGGTTTTCATTGGCTTTTTTTACACTTTGGTTGCCATGGCGTCCATGAGTCACCAGTGACACACGGACACCCCTCTTCCTGTGGCGAGTTCACCATGGCAAAACACTTAACACCTTAGCAGAGCCACATTGTACTGACACTTTAATGTGGTGGCAGGAGAGAAGAGTGTGCGACAAAGATCTGCAGAGTGTGTGAGTGTCAAAATGACACAAGTGTTAAATCCATGTTTCCAAGAGAGACCCAGAGCGCAAGGAGAAGATGAGGACAGCACTTAGCACACAAGATGGTTTTTAGCAGAAAAAACACACAGCGTTTTAACTCATGTATATTTACAACAAAAATGTTAGTAGACAATAGTTACTATATGAGTGTCTGAGCAATAATGCCATAATAACTGCCTATATGACTTACACATACAAAAAATATTTATAAAAGAAATTATATGGTTGTTTAAAAGTGATCCTTTTCTAATTTCATGTAATTGTGTTGCAATGCTAACATGTCATGTGGCCACACATCGGCTGGTGGCAGTAAAGCTTATCTGACATTTTTTGTCAACCGCTACTAAAAATCAAGAAGAAGAAGCAGCTGTCTTATTTTTCATTTTTATTCTCCATGTTTGTTCCTAAGAAATAATAAATCAATGATTCACAGGCTGCTACTTTTCAGTATCTTCCTTTAACTCTCCATGTTGCCATTTAGTGTGAACCTTTTGACCATTCTAGCCCAAATACTTGTAAGGAGGAACAAATATAGATTCAATTTTAGCAGTAGGTTTCTTATCATTGAATTTAAAACATGTTAGTATTGTGCTTTTTTTTTAAATAACGTTGGTTTTTGGTGCTGCTGCTTTGTAGAAGTTACTATAAAGTCAATATCTTCCAGACGCCTTAAGGAGGCCAGCAGTTTTCTAATCACTTCTCATTCGCATCTTTTCCTCGTCTGTCTTCTCACTTCATCACTAAATTAGCTGCTAAGACGAACCTCATCTCAGCTGCATTTATGTGGATTAATATTTTATGCAAGATTTTGGAAACACTTCCTGTCTCTTTATGCTCTTTTCCTGTTCACTCTGCAATTATTTAAAGCTTCACTGGAACCTAATCAGTTTTTTTTTGTATTCTGCTCAGCTGCCCTCTTTGTCATCTTGTAGAAACAATTAAAGTTAATTTAAGATCTAATCAGAATCACTTGATTTACTATGTTTCTGCACACAAACAAGGAATTTAACTTCAGTTTAATTTTGCTCTCAATGTCGGCATTTCCAATACGGGTAATAAAAACAGTTACGTTTTAAGGAGTTCAATTAAATTAAACTAAAAATAAGTGTGCTAGTAATACATTTTAGGCAAAGAGTTTCAGCATTTTGAGATTTTTATTATGTACTGAAAGAGTAAATGTATTGAAGACTTAGCAACAGAGAAATGAAGCTTAATTAAATGGCAAAAAAAAAAAAAATTAGGAGCAAATTGAGATTTTTACGGCGCCCCCTGGTGGACATGAACTTTCTTTGGTTCTCTGGTCATTTCATGCGGCGTAACTGAAAACTGAAAGTCTTTCTGCTGTAATATGAGGTTTTTGTAAGGTTTAGATCTCGTTGGTGAGATATCTGAAGTTTTATATAGTTTTTAGGATAGAAATAACCAACAAACCAAGATAAACAGAAACTATTTGGACTATTTCTGAGTTATTATCGCGGATAATAGGGCGATACGTCATCTGACAGTTTTTATTGTGTCTTTTTGTGTTGGTTAACAAAGGGCCGTTTTCATCTCAACCTCACAGAAACAAACACAAAGTGAATAAATCAATTTTCAATCAGTTTTTTTTTTTTTTGCCAAAGAGTTAAGAATATATAAACATGTTTTCAGATTCTCTATAAATGTGCATATATTTTAAATTTTAAATTGACATTTGTGACTGTATCCAAAATATGCTCACTGCAAATATTGCAGTGAGCATACTGCGAGGGAACGTAAAATACATGTTATCCCCCTGTCCACTAGGGGGCTCCGAAGAATTTAACAGAAAGACGCTAAAAAATAAAAATAAAAACCGGGGCACATTTATACGGAGGCAGTTATTATGAAAACAGCTGAGTAATTACCAACAAACTGCAGCTGGAAAAGAAAGAAAGGTAAAGTTCAAATGAGTAACTAAAAGTGCAAAATAATCTACATGTCAAAAACCATCAGCTGCCAGAGAAAGATAAACCTTTAAACCATGTTTAATTTTTATGTTGTTTACTAAAACAACGAGAGACAAACCTGCATTTAAAAAACTGGAGCCCCTGTAATGAAGGTTAATGTAAATTAGTGCCTCAGAAAAAGGATCAGCAGTTACATCCTGTATTTTATCAGTGTGCACACAGAGCTTCATGTTCATCCACTCATGTTTAATTTTCCTTCATTTGAGGTTTGACTGACACTCTGTTCATTATATCTGTCAATACCCGATGTGAGTCAGCCGTGTTTGACGGTAAACAAGCTGCAGCTCAGCATGCAGACGACTGGATCTGTTAGCAAATATGGAGTTTACTCCGCAGGGAGCCACCGAATTAACCAGAAATCTAATTTTAAACAATAAAAGAGGAAGTTGCAGCAAATGTAGCACAGAAAAACCTTTCTAAACATCCATGTATGGTGGTATTTATTAAATAAAACCTTTTGATTTCGCTCCAAATCCGTATTAAACAGCTGCAACACCAGAAGTCTTTTTTTTCTTACCTTTGCTTTAGTTCTGAATTTGCCTCAAGTAATAAAATGTGTCATTTGTTTCGTCCTCCGCCCCCTCAGTGAGTTCCTGTCCTACAGCCTGTCAATCATTTTGACGATCTGTCTACTTTGAGACGTTCAGCCACAGGACTCTGCAAAATAAATCCCACGAGTCCCAGAAGAGGAGCACAGCCGCAGCATCACCGTGCTTTGTAAGAAAACTCGTTTTAACACAAATAATGATGTATTTCAATGGGGTTTTATATGATAAACTGATGCAAAAAGAGTCCATACCTGTACATTTAAAGAAAAAATAGTTTTTTTTTGCATTTGTATTTACTCCAGTGAGTCAATACTTCAAACCTCAACCCCAGTTTTAAGACTCCTGCAGCCTCCAACAGGTTTACATTCAGATTTGGGCCGATATCCAATATTAATATTACTATTAAGGATGGAAAACGATATTTAACATTATATATATTTCACTACCATTTCGACACCTTTTGGGAACAAGGCCCACCAGAAATAGATAAAAATAAATATCAGTTGTTCAAACAGGCCCAGTTTTATTGATCAGATGATACCAATATGTTAAAAAATCACTAATATCGGCCGATACCGAGGTTGGTCCCAATAAAAAAGTAATTGGTAAAAAGTCTAGTCAAGTACAGAGTAACTGATCACTCATTTAATATTTAGAAATTACATAATCAGTTGGCCAAAATATAAAGTTAAGTGGAAATTCTGGTATTTTAAGGACCAAAATGAAAATAAATCTTTTGAGTAACAAAAAAAATCAAAATCAGACAAAAGAAAATCTTTGAAATTTCTGGATTTTCTACCCACTGAATGAAAAACAAACATGTTTTGACCAAAAACTCATCAGACACAGACACACACCTGCAGTTTTTGTTAAAATTTCATAAGTTTTTAATTGCAAGAAACTGGTTTGAAAAAATTACTTTTGCCTGATTTTATTATTTTTGGTTGAATTATTGTAATTTTTGTCCTTAAAATACCAACATTTCCAGTTAACTCTTATATTTTGGTGCATCTGATGATGTAACTTTTAAATATTAACTGACAATTTAATAACTCGGTATTTGAGTAAACATTTAACCAAATACTGTTTTTACTCTTACTTGACCACTTTCTTGGGCAGCTACCTTTAACTCTCGAGTAAAAATATGTTAAAGTAGTGCTATTATTACTTGAGTACAATGTTTGGGAACATTTTGGGAACGCTACCACCTCTGATCTTCGCTGTATCGGCCGATAAACTTACCTAGCATGACGAAAGGGATTCCCAGGTAGGTGGAGTTGTATGTAGCTCCGGTCAGGTTCAGGATCCCAGCAGCAGTGAGTCCTGACAGAGCCACAGACAGCAGAGCCAGCATCCCCAGCCAGGGTTTGGACCTCACACAGTCCCTCATGGAGCAGCAGAGGATGGCCAGCACCCCGCACACTCCCAAACTCGCCAGCAGGGGGCGACGTGCCAGCACGGAGGAGAACTGGAAGTCAGTCCGCAGCGAGGAAGACGTGGAGGGATAAAGCCCCAGCTTTGGGTGCGACGCCCCGAAGAACTTCAGTTCGGCACAGAATGCTTTCTCCCACCGACCCGCCACCCGATCCATCAGCCCGCTTCGGGATTGGAGGTAGTAGGTGAGCTGCACCGCCTTTGCGGATCGGACTCCCTCCCCTTTGGCTCCCGTCCCTGGAGGCCGCACCGCCCCGCCGGGTCCCCAGCCCTGCACGCCGCCCAGCTGGTGCCCGATGTACGCTTGCCTCCCGTCCGCCAGCTGTGTGATGGGGTAGTGCAGAACCGGGACGCTTCGGTTGGAAGTCCGGGCTGACTGGATCTCCTCCATGGCCCGGATTATGTCGTCCACGATGCAGACGTTCTTGTCGTCGGGGAGACAGAGGTAGGAGAAGGAGTAGTTGAAGCCGCTGGAGCCCGCCGTCGCAGCCGGGACCGTCACCTGCATCTGGTAGATCCGCCTGTGGAGCTGCGACAGAAACGGAGAGTTTCTGTTTTATTTCCACATTAAGGAAAAGTTTCAGCTGCTACCTATTTTATCGGAAACTTTGCGTTTCGAAGATGTATGGCGGCGCGTGCTGACGCCTCACTACACCAAGCTTATTATAGTTAGCTAGTTAGCTAAAGCTAACAACAAAATCTGAAATAAAAAATACTTTAACTAAAATAAATTAAAATTGTAATTGACGGGGAAAAGCTCTAACTAACTGGAACGGTATTGCGTGTTTATAAAACTAAAAAAAAAAAGAAATACGGATGTAATATCCTTTTTCTACCTCATAAGAAGTTTACGTCAGCAGTTGGAAAATTGCGTCATTCCATACGCCTCTTGGCCACGTTTACGTTAGACCGCAAAATGGTGTCGGCAAAAGTTGGGGGGAAAACATTTGGATTTTTCAACAATTGAATAAATGTTTCGAGAACCGTATCTTCTGTTGCGTATTCATGACCAAATCATTGCATAGAATAGATGATTACAATACAATACGTTTTATTTTCTGCAACTAAAATGAACCAAATGGTGTCACTTTATTAGAAGGGGTGTAAATATGACATCGTCATGAACATGATTTCAAATCTGTCACAAACATGAAGGAGTTTTCATAAATGTTTATTACTGCAAAGTGTAATTTGGTAAATTCTGACATTTTCAATGCAACGTTAACACTTAGTGGACTTTTAATGCAACTTTGCACTATAGGTGTCATTATTTATCAAATAATGTTTGACAGCAGTCATAAACATACATGACAATGTCATGTGAGGCTTATGCACACCCCTTCAAATAAATGAAATGAAAAACTACCAATATAACTGATAAAAATTAAACTATATTTATTGAATAATAACAAATGAAAATTAGCAAACACTCTAAAAACTAAATCAATTGGACAAACAAAACTAAGCTATAGTGAAAAACCCAAAATTATTATAATTATTATTATCTGGCGAGATAACAGTGCCAGCATCCACAGTGCCGGTTGCTAGGCAACAACCTTGATGCCAGTCATTGGCACAGTGAGCCGACTAACACCTCAGAGTGCTGCATCAACCTTTAAGAGGACTTCTGTATCAAGACTTCAGTTTCTATTGCGTTTTTTTTTTTTCTTGGCCTGAAATGAGGAGATTATTCTGTAAAGTTCTGGAGCAAAACTTCACTGAAGATCGATGGCGTTTAATCCACAAAGCAGCAAGCTCAGTGCATTTTGCCCTAGATGTGAACAGGATTCAGACTCTTGAAGGATGCTGCCTTAAATAACTCCAAGTCACTGCAGGTATTTCATCAAAGACTAAGCAGGCAGAAAGCTCAGCTTTCAGATCTGTGTTTGTGTGAAAATATAATAAGATTTAAGATTTGTCATTAGCTAAGATATAGAAAAGTAGTTAAACTTTTCAATTACAAATGCCTATTAATGAGGCAACAATTAATAGAAGCAAAATTTCACACTAAAAAAATTGGAAAATCTATTTGAGTGCATTTATTCAGAACGGGAAATGTGTGTTTTGGTTTTTTTCTACAAAATTTTACCATGCCACAACAAAATATTAGGGTCATACTAAGAAAAACAACAATTAAAAACATAAAATTACAAGAATAAAGTCAAATTGGGGAAAAAAAGTCAAACTTTTATGAGAATAAAGGGCAAATTTTATGAAAATAAAGTTGTATTAAGAGCATAAAGTCATAGTGTTACTATAGTCATATTGCGAGAATTAAGTCATAATATCCAGGTAGAAATTCTTTATTGTTGTATGTTTCAACTTTATTCTTGTACGTCTTTATCCTTATTATACTATGACTTTATTTTGTAATATTAGGATTTCATTTTTGAACAACTTTATTCTTGTAAATTTCACTGGAGGCTTAATTATCCAAGATGCAGTTCAACAGAGAAATGATTCACCATAGACATAATAAACCTTCTTCCATGTCCAGTTCCCTTTTAAACTCACAGAAACCTTTTGCACATATTGGGGACGTGCATTAATAATCAGCTAGCTAAATGCATGGTAGCATAGTAAACCTTAGCTTCCTTCCTCTGTAAGGTTTTACTGACTCAAACAGGAATATTTTCTGGTTTTGTTAGTGTCAGAGGAAGCAGTAAGTTGTCTGAATGAGTCACAGTCGGTTACGTTCCCTCCATCAGTCTCTGTTGATCCTGGGCGCTGCATGCAACAAGTTCAGCTCCCTTCTCTAAGGAACATTAAAAGGCTTCCAGGGAGACGTTATAACACACACACAGTAGCTGACTGCAGGCACAGAGGAGAACAATTACAGAATCTCAGGCCTTGCAGACATCATCAGATTATGTAACAGTGGATTTATCTCTTTATGCACCACTCTGCTTGCTTCTCGCAGCCTGTGAGATGGAAGTGATGTATAGCCCTGAAACGGAGCATTTCCACTGTACTGCGGGAATCCCCTGCGGACCAACAGTGTTCCTGCAACATGTACACAAAACGGGTCACGTTGATGTTTTTCATGGGGGAAAAGAACATCATCAGCAAGATGCAGCCCTTCACAAAAGACCTCGCTTCCTTTGAGATGATCAGTCAACAAATCATTTCTTCCCTCATAACTACAGACAATATTGCACAAGCAAACACTCTTTCATTACAAACTGCTGGTTTAATGAATGCTAATGAGGAAGGAGTGAATACATCTTTTGGGGAATCTTATGATTGGTGGCAAGGAAGATGATGAGAATTTAATCTGTAATCTCTTGGTGTCCACATATAAGTTGACATAGATTCATCTCTTTCAGCCACTTTTCAAATTGGGAAACACAGGAAAACATGCCATTGCCAACAATAAAAAACCTCTAAAGCAAACTTGGGAAATCTGGAACTTGAGTTCACCAAATGTAATGCAAATCCAACCTGGTTGTTTGGCTTAAATGCCATAAAAAAAAAAGATTAGTTTCATAAACTTTACCATTTTCTAAACACTTCTGACACCAAGACTGAGTCAGATCAAATTAATGTTCACCATTTCAGCAGCAAACATTCAAGGTTGATTATGTGGAAATGTCCCTCTGTTAGGTTAACAGGATAGGGACATTAAAGGTCATAAACTTCTTAAAATGCCATCACAGTCTGATAAAAATTAAACCCAGAACACAGAAAATTGGTAATAATTGGGTCTTTTAGTATGGTCTTAATCCATAAACAAACAGAAGATATTCCTCAGAGGCTAACTGCACATGGGGAAAACATAGGACTGGACGATATGGACGAAAAACATATCACGATGTAACCGTTTCGTATCAGTCGATATCAATAATTATTTATTAGTTAGGTTTTTTTTCCTCGTTTTAAATATATGAAACACTCGCAAAAGCTGGTGGTTTGAGCGTTCGGATTTTATCCACAGATTTTACTCCACATTGTTCATTTTTCATATGTATAATTTTTAAGCAGTTACAAGACACAATGGCAGAACTTTGAACTGCTGCTGCCCGTTACTCAGCAAGTTGTTGCTAGGTAACCAAAGAATGAGTGAGTTGCTAGGTAACCAAAGAATGAGTGAGTTGCTAGGTGACCAAAGAATGAATGAGTTGCTAGGTGACCAAAGAATGAGTGAGCTAGTAGATTCCACCAACCTAGCTTAGCTGGCTGTGAGAGGTCGGGCAGCTAAAGGCTTTCCTCTGGCTACATCTCCGACAATGCCAGAAGTATTATCTATTGATATTGATCATTTGTCTATCGGGATATTGATTTATTGCCAACCCTCACTATTTACTTCCTGCCTGTTTTTTCAGGGTCAATATTTCAACCCAGATCACTGTAGAAAACAATAATAGTAAATTATTGTTATCAAGCCACATCAGCCAAGCTAATCTCCAGCAGTCACTGGGCAAGAGGCAGGGAAAACAGAGACAGTCCATCATAAAGATGTACAGGACAAACAATCATGAACACACACAATTTAGTCTACAGAAACTAATTGGTGCCAATTATGTTTTGGAAATGCAAACAGAGAACATGTAAACTACATGCAGAAAGACACTGGATGGGATTTTAACCCAGCACCTTCATGTTGCAAAGGCAAAAAATTGAGGAGAAATTCGACTCTGGGGAACATAACTGTCACAGGAAGCATTAAATCAATTAATCGCATTTGCAAGATTTATTGTCTCCTCTTTTCTACCAAAAACTGAATGACAAAAGTCTGGTGTTTTGGTCTCAACTAACCCATTTTATTGAAGGACAATTTTGTTTACAGACTTCTTAATTCATTTTATTTATTTCTGTTGCTTTATTTATTTTGGATATTTAAAGTGTCTTCCAGTTTCAGTATTAAATGTTGATTATAATTTAAAGTTTACTGATCTTTGAGAATATGTTCTTGCATTGTTATTATTATACTATTACCATAATATTACTTGAAAATGGTCTCAAATAATTATCGTTTATCGCAATAATTTCATGGGACAATTTATCTTCCAGCAAAATTTGATTCCTAAGTAATGCAATCTACCTCTAATTACAAATGTACTTAACTTAGTTTATTTCTTGATTAACTTTCTCTTTAAGTTTAGTTTTCCTAACATCGGGACCAAAGTGTGTGCTCACCTGTAGAATGGTGTCCAGGTGAACCGGGTCCAGCATGCTGCCCCTTCGGGCGGTGATGATCACGCGCCCGTAGCGTCCAGGTGTCTGCAGGTCGGAGTAGAGCGCGTGCTTGGATCGGTTCACGGGGAACAGGCTCTCCACCAGGTTGCCCTCGATCTTGGCCAGGCTGTGCTTGGGCGCCAGCAGGCTCTCCACGTCCCCCTCCACGCGGTAGCGGCTGAAGCTGGCCCCCAGCAGGATGGCCAGCAGCACGGGCGCCGAGGCGAAGAACACCGCGTGACCGGCCACGAACCGGCCCAGCGCGTGGAATGACGTCCTCAGCCCCGCGTGAAACACCTGGCGCAGCATCCTACCGGCGCGCGGCCGCGGCTCGAGCCTCTCCCACCGACCGGAAAGCCCCGGAGCGCCGCCGAGCATCAGGGGCCGCCGGACGCATCGGTGGGGAAGAAGAGGAGGCGCCGGGCGTGGGGAGAAATCTTCCCCCGGAGCAGGAGGTCAGCAGCCGGGGGAGAATCCCAACCTGCTGCGGTCCCCGCGGCGCCGCTGCTCGCTCTTTTCGCGGAGTTTTCTCATCCGCTGCGGTTACGAAGCAAAACTGATGCCTTCTGCAGGCTGCGTGCGCAACAGAAAAATCTCAGCAACTCCTCATGATCCGAGAAAACTCACCAAACAATCACTTTGCACGCAGTTGCGGGTACCAGCCTTGCAGATAAGACGCTCCAGCTCCGCCCTGCAACATCAAGTCACCACGCAGCCTGAAGGGTGGTCCAGCTGGGTGAATGTGCGGGTCGGTGAGTGATGCTGTGCACGCAATGAAAAGGACGCCGGCTGCATGCAACCCAGATCAGCCCGATCTGGATTCCCTCTGCAGCGTGCCTTCCTCCTTGTGTCTTTTATTTCCCCTTCATCGTGGCATCTCCAGCCCACCCACCCAGCCAGACACCGCTAATTAACGCCCTTTAAACCAGAAATCCGATCTTGATCGGGCTCCTTTGCTGCTCCGCCTCCTGCTTTTCACTCACTCTCTCTGATGCGGAGACACCAATAAAACTGATGTGTGTCGGATTTCTTAGCAGATCAGGAGAAATCTAACAATTCAGATCAAACATGGTTTTGGAAAAACACCAATTTATTTACCATCCTATTCTCACCTGGCACAACTTTCTATATTGTGTTGCCTGTTGCTACGGAAACCATACAAATTAGTCTTTTTTTCCTCTACAGCATGTCGTTTCTATGGAAACGGTGATGCCACCCCTCCCCCCCTCCTAAACTAAAGTCAAAACACACACACACACCTGCTGACTCCCCATCTGCTTATAGCGTTGAGGTGTTTAATAAAAAGAGAAGAAGAAGAATTGTGGAGTTCACACTCATCTCTGATCGTTCACCTGTGGAGCTCATTGGACACTGATGTGTCATTATACACAAAATCCTGGTGAAGAAAGTCGATTTGTAAGGGGCGAAATACCCAAAGTCCAGACTTTCCTCTCCTATCAAGGCCCAAATGAATCAAAAATAATTTATTGTCTAATCTTATTTTAAAAAGTTGCATTTATAAAACTCAATTTATTTTCAATTTGCGAAAGTGGGCAATTTGAAGTTAGAGCGCCCCTTGTGGTGGCTGCGTGACATTGCGTTTATATCGACATGATCCCGCTAGCTCAGATTGTAACAATATGTTTACGATGCCATCAGGAATCTCTCTGAACCAATCACTGAACAGATGCTAACAGATAAATACATGTGTGGATGTGCCAAAACTTTCTCCAGCGGAACAGAAACAAAACTGAAGTTATTATCATTGGACCTAAAGAGAAACAATCTAGAGGCAACTTCAGTTATTATAGCCGGAAAGTCGAGATCAGGTCTGAAATCTGGCTCTGAACCTTCAGAGACACATAAAGACGGTTACAAAGTCGGCCTTCTATCACCTGAAGACAAAATGTCCCAGCAAGATCTAGAGAAACTCATACATTTGTTTATCTTTATTGGCATTAAAAAATAGTTGAGTTTCCATGGACTATAGAATTGGTCAATTTGACATTTTGAATGTAAATTCACTTACTGGAAAAACGCCAATTTTAAGAAAACCTTGGTTTGGCGCTAGGATGATGTGTTTTTTCTTTTGGCCATACCAAAATTGGTTTATTTAGCAGAAACTGCAATGGAAACACTTTTTTCTGCATCACATGACCAACAACTGGATGTTGCCACTGTCAGAAACCACAAAGTAGACCATTACAGGAAGTAATTGGAGGATTATGTCTCATCACATGAAAAAACTTATTCACTTACTTTAATTGCATTTCTTATTTAATGGAAACACCACAGTTGCAAAATTGTTTTTGCTTTTGACATTAATGGAATATTGACAAATTTTGCTCACATTTGTAATGTACCTCAGAGATTATACTTCAAAGTATTTGTTATTTTATAAATCACTGAACAGCTTAGCACCAAAATACATTACAGATCTGCTGTTGTTGTATTAACAACTCGGATCTTCTGGTTCACCTGGACTAGAATCAGAACCAGAATCAAACATTGAGAAGCAGCATTTAGTTTTTACGCTCCCTTAATTTGGAGAAAATGTCCAAGAAAACTGCAGAACTGCTGAAACACACAGATCCTTTTAGAGCTTTCTTTAACTAATAATAACTGCAATATAGATTAATTTCTTCTCTTTATTCTTACACTAGTACAATGTTGTTTGTTTTTTTGCTTTTTGTTTAATTGTATGTTTCTACCATGTGAAACACTTTGAACTGCCTTGTTGCTGAAACGACAAAACTTTTACACAAGAACATCACTTCAGAAATATCCATCTTCTTTAATAATGAGCCACAGCTAAAACCAGACAGGAACAACATGAAGCGACAATAATTATCTCCAAAAACGTGAGTAAAAACCTAAGAGTACAATACGAACATGTCCTAATCTGTTATTCAATTAAGTCTCAATTAGCCCCGTAACCAGTCCGTGGAGGACGGAGCGGTGAAGGAATGACTGATTTACGCCTCCCGGGGGAGGAAGGAAGAGCAGGATCTGAAAATGAAAGGCAGTGGAGATATAAGTGGCTCGGGGGCAATCTGTGATAACAAAGGTTCTAATTAGTGTCGCTAAATGATTCATAGAAATCAGAGCGAGAGCAAGGCGGAGGAAAGAGACTTCAGAAATCACACTTTTACCTCCACCTGACGTGAGGGTAGGAGGGAATCCTCTTGGGGTTGGACACACAAACTGACAGATGGATTGCAAAAAAAAAAAACTGTCACTTTTTGGCATCCATGAACACTTTGACCTCTTTTCTGTCCATTACCAAAGAGCGCTACATGGATAAAAGCAAAGATCACGAGGTTTGTCTCCGACTTCCCCAAACCCTCGTCCTCTCCCTCCCATCCCCCCATCCATCTGTTTTGGTACAGGTCATCCATTAGTAAAGAGGCCGTCCTTTCATTTTCTATTTCCCTCCTTCTGTATTATTTATCCACCCATCCATCACCAGCCATGGTGGGCAGCCGAGGCTCGGATGTCGTCGTTCCACCTTCCTCTTGTAAATGAGAACAATTTTACTGAGAAATGAAAACCTCGACTCAGCCATAAAAGTGAAATATGACCCACGTTACTTTATGACGGATTATGTTTAAGAGTTTCAAACTGCCAAAGTAACAGGTTTTTTTATGCTTATTCGTCGATTCTGGGAACGGCTGCTGACTCGATTCATATTGAGATGAAGATAGACGCTGTGAATGTCAGATTATTGTTTTAGAAAACAATAAAAATGCAACTTTATGTTCACCAAAACATCCACTAGATCAGGGTGTCAAACTCAATTCTGTTTTGGGCCAAATTAAGATCAGAAAATCTCTTAAAGGGCCGGTTGTGCCAGAATGTATTGATAAAACCTGATGATAAACTTAAAATATCAATGAATCCTGAAAATTGAATGATATTATTGAACATCTTTTCAGTCTCTTAAGGATTTTGTGATACTTTTTGTGATTTTTTTTGCAATAAAAATCAAAGTGTTTGTGGTACAAATTTAGAAATATTTGAGCTTATTCATGACGGTAAAGGCGACTTTTTATTACAAGTGAAATAATCTGCCAGTGGAAGTTGTAGTTTTACATCAATATCAATCATGTAATATTTAGAAATTACATCAAAATGTAAAGTTAAGAAGAATTTTTGGTATTCTTAGGATAGAAATGACAATAATTCAAGTAAGAAACAAACAAAAAAAAAGAATAATCAGGCAAAAGAAAATGTCTCCAGATCAGTTTCTGTCAATAAAAAAATTAAGAAACTTTAACAAATTCACCAGACACAAACTGTATCTGGTGAATTTTTGGTTAAAATGTGTTTGTTTTTCATTCAGTGGGTAGAAAATCCAGAAATTTTACTCAAGTAAGAGTAGAAATACTTTATAATAAAGTTACTCAAGTAAAAGTAAAAAGTACAGTGATGTAAAAATCCTTAAAGGACATTAAAAAAAAATTACCAGTTAGTTTTGTCTTGTTCTCACTCATGTTCTCTCTCAAACTACATGAAAAATGGGCTACTTGGTAAGAATAGCAATACGATAATCAATGCATTATTTGTGATTTTAAAATTAGAGTTCCTAATCTTCCTATAAATTGAAAAACATGAAGGCAGAAAAATGTGACGTTTTCCTTTTTTTTTTTAATATCAGGGATCTCCTCTGATCATTTCCAGTTAGAGAGTCTTCTTGGAGGTCAGCAGCGTTCGTTTCTACGTCCCAAATGTCATTTATGCATTAGCCAGAAAGGCCAGGCGGACTGCAGCGAGTGGGAGTGATGGTGAAGGGAAGCGAAATACTGTAAAGTCATCTTCAAAGCCTCTCAGACCAAAAGATTTGATTACCGTAACGGGCCAGAAACAGAGAGACGGATGCAGACGGATGCAGATTTGAAAAGAGCATCTCCCCGCCCGGCTCTCCCGGAGAAGGAAGTGGAAGGAGATAAAACCCGAGGCGGCCGATGAGAAATGCAGGGAGAGGCCCGATGACATCAGCAGCGCCGGAGGGAAACCTTCACAGCAGAGAGGTCAGAGAGCCACGTCCGAGGAAAAAGCCTCTGAAAGCTCGATTGAAACGCTTCAGAGAGCGTAAATATTTTAAACTAAAACAATAGTATTCACTTTAAATATGGATGAACATAAAAATCAGCTGCTCTGCTTTTAAAACACAATTAATCCCCAAACTTGGGTGTTATTTAGAGCCCGTCTTCCAGCCTCAGCGCTGCAGGTTTTTAATGAGGAAATGACTCAAATGGCAACGCAGCTCTTCGCTCACTGAAGCCGTCAGTTTTACAGCAGCCACTAAAAAGGATTTACTGCAATCTGGTGACGTGCAAAGTGCAAAGTAACGACTCGGGTCCCGTTTAATGAATCTGCAGGCAGAATCAAGCTTGATAAAAGCCAGAGTATACGTTTCATTGTGATGTTCAGAAAGTCTCCGGGAATCGACAGAAAAGACGAAATCAAATCTACAGAGTTGTTTTCTTAACTCCAGTCTGGTCAATTCTTTTACATTTTGTTTCTTTTACGATTTCTCTGTAAATGTCATAGATTCTGATTCGCTTTTCTCTCCTTTAATTTTCTTTTTTGTTTTTTTTTTGTCTCCACATCATGGTGAGAGCTGGAAGATGAACAAAATGAGCCCAGTAGTTTTCAATCATCATGCATTTAAAACACTTTCACTTTTCCTTTATTATTTGGGGCTTTTTTCAGATTTTCCTGAGGATCAAGACTAACAAATATTTGAATAAAATTTATGGAATTTTTTTCTTAATTCACTGAAACCCGTAGTTGCAGATTTTCCTGTGAAATGTGACCAAATTATTCACAGAAAATGCAAGTTTTTATTCTGTGGAACATGATTCCAAATAATTCGCCAAAAATCTGCAGAAAATTAAAGGTTTTTTTTTCTGTGGCACATTTCTCCATATTATTCACAGAAAATTTATGTATTCACATATTTTTCTGTGAAATGGGACTAAATTATTTGGGGAAAATTTGAGTGTTTTTGTATGAAACATAACTCCAAAATATGAAAAATTAACCTGTTTGTAGATTATTCTGTGAGATAGACTAAAATATACACAAAAAATGTGCATATTTACATTTTTTTCATGGAATGTGACCTGGGAAGCTGAAACACCTACCAGTAATATTACCTGACAAGCTATTGGCTGGCATTGTTCAAAACAGCCAATCCAGGAGCGCCATTTATTTTCCTAGGCTCTGATTGGCTGAACTCCCACTAAGGCAGACCATGGATGTTAGATGTTTTATGGTAGCACTAAGAAGCTCCCCAGTGCATATTAAGGTATATTTGGTGATGTAACTACTGAAATAATTTTTGTGGAGATTAGCAATTTACAGGTAATAGGCGTTTTTGGTCTCCAGAAACCAGGAGGTTCACTTTATATTGAAGTTTCTGGTTGTTATGTGATTAAAATGTTTTTGTAGGGATCAGATTATCCATTAGATTTACCCATTATATGTTATTTATAGATAGATTATTAACTTGTAATTTAAAAATCTAAAAAACAAGATAAGATATAAAATCTCGTCTTATATGGGAGCGTAGTAGATAGAAAAATCTGAGCAACAGTTTCATCAGCAATCAGAACTGCCAGTGTTGAGAAATGGCTGCCGCGGTTATCCGCAGCATCTCCACCTCCGAACTCCCCATCGAGACGACAACAAACCGGCGGCTGGACTGTTTTCCTTAATTGGGTCTGAGCCGGCCACAGATACAGGCCATTACTGTAACTCCCCCCGCTGGGTACTGTGGGCAAAACTGAGACCCACAAACGCTGGGCATCAGGTTAAAGACCGGGTTGCCATGGGAACCGCTGGTATATGAATGAAGATGTGATGTGTGGCATAATAGCTAATCCACAAGGTGGACAAAAAATAATAAATCAATCCATAAACAAGCTTTTGTTGGCCATCCATCAGCTTCGTCTGCACTCTATCACTTTCATCCCAGACTAAATTTTAATAGCAAACGAACATCATGGTGTCCCACGGTTTTATTTTAACCAGAAACAAGAAGAAGGAGGAAATAAAAAAGGAACATGAGCACGTTACAATAAACTTACATTGTAGAAACATTTTCACAGTAAGTTTCAGAAACATAAAAAAACAGCAGATGATAAATATATTAGAGCTTTCCATAATAAAACTGACTGCACTGTACAGTAAAACTTTGAATGTTTTGGTTTCATTTCAGAACAACAAAATGAGTAAAAAAAATTAAATAGTTTCTGCCTAAAATATATAATTGTACCAATTAAAATAGTTTTTAACGGACATAAAATTAGGTGTTTTTGGGTTTTCAATTGAAGATGTTCAAATAAGGGTTTATTATGGCCGTTGTAAATAGTAAAAAGGAGTTCATTTCTGCCATAAAGCTAAAATTTTGAGATTAATCTCAGAAATTTTCTAGAAAAATTTGGAGATTGACCTGAAAAGCCCGGACATTTGCAAGAAAAAACACCACATATGGTCTAGAAAAAAACCCCCGAAAATTTCTGAGCTTGAAAAATCAAAACTTTGAAAATCAAAAAGATGTACTTATTTATATATTTTTTGCGATTAATCTCCAAAAAGTGCAAGTTTCATTTTTAGAAATTTAGAGATTTACCTCAAAATTTTCTGAGGTCTTAGGTAAAAATGAGCTTTTCTTTTCGATCTGCAATGGCCATAATTCATCTTCATTTTTGATGAATAAAACACCCCAGTCTATTATTTCATAACCTTTTCTAAAGATCATTTTAAAGTCTTCTCAGTTGGTTTTTCATTTTTAAAAAAAGAAAAAAGATTTGAATTATTGTTAAAACCGTTTTCAGTGGGTGTGTCCTAGCTTCAGATTTATTCCCGCCTTTACCCCGTGTATATCGTGTCGCCTAGCAACCATGGAACCTAGCAACCTGGAGCCTGGCAACCATGGAATCGCTAAACACAAACTAGTAAAAAATGGAGTTTGAAATCTTGCTGAGTTTATTACTTTCAATCATTTTTAATCAATGTAAGTTTGAAATGTAATCAGGTAGGTGTAAAGACTTTTAGCCAAAACTGTAGCAATGGGTCCACTGTGTTGGTAAAAATCATATTTCTCCATTTAATCACCTCGATTTGTGATAGAAACCAGAAATTATGCCTCAAATTGCATCCGTTACGAAACTTATTTCCAGATTGAAAAACGTTTCATCAAATAAAACCAAAAAGTAGTAAAATATTTAAAATATTATCATTTTGAGAGTTACTGAGCCACTTTAGAGTTGCTGATAACTCAGCCTATCACCTTTCCTTGTCTCGTCTAAAATTCCCCCTGAAATTCTGTGTTCACTTTTCGTGCCTGTAGTTTTATTTAATTAACTTACATCAAAACTGCACCGTAAACCTGGATGCCAGACATAAGACTGAGGGCGACACCACAAAGCGCAGAAACTATATTAAGACCTGAAACCTGGTCGTTTTTGGCCCAGCACAGTAAAACAGAACAACTTGTATTTCTGCTTTTGTAACAGTGTTCAGTTTTTAAAATATTCCAGCAAGTCTTTTATTGGTTCAGTGTTGAGTTTTCACGTAAAGAAAAATAAAACATTTAGGCTCAAACATGAACTGATTTTGGTTTACAGTGTTTATGATCTTATAACATAAGCCTCTCCCTCCAGTTGTGACTGGAATGTGTTTTTAATCAATATAAAAGTTAAAGACATTGTATATTTACATTAATATATAGAGCAGTTGATCAATATTAATAAACTTTAAGTATAATCCCCAAATGGTGGTCGCTTAAAGGCTTAAAGACAAATTCACTTAGGATTTTTGCAATAAAACAGGAAAAAAGATATTCCAACCTGATTAAAAATGGCTGCACTTTTGAAATGTTTCCGTTTACAAAAGCTACAACGTGCGATTACAGCTACACTAAGAAAAAATAAATAAAATAACGAGAATAAAGTCAGAATATTACGAGAATACATTTTTTTCACGGAATACTACAACTTTACTGTCGTATTATTTCAACTTTGTTCTCATTATATTATGATCTCATTATATTATGATCTTATTCTCATATTACTAATATTTTACCTTATTCTGGTACAAGTTTACTCTTGTATTCTTATGACTTTATTCTCATAATTTGATTTTGTTTTTCTTAGTTTGGCTCGTAAAAAGCATCCATTTTTCAGACACGTTCAGTTTCTTCACTCAACTCACTTTTTCGTTGTTCCCTCTTTGTGTAAAACATTTTGGCCACCTTGTCAGATAGTATTACCACCGTTTTCCAGCTGATGGCTCTGTCCTGGTCCAGGGCTTGAGAATGAGGTCAAAGGTCACCACACGCGGCAGGACTGCGCTCCTCGGTTCATTACCGACGACTGGGGACAGCTGAATGCTTTCCGAAATTCTTCGTAGTTGCTCATTGCGCCGATGACTCTGGACGATGACAGGAATATAAAAATGAAATGTACAGTATTTACAGCAACTTTAGTGACCCTATAGCATTCAGTGAATTTATAGCATTCATAGTGAATTTATAATCGTAGCAACATTAATAGCAACTTTGTAGCATCCATAGTGAATTTATAGCATCCATAGTGAATTTATAGCATTCAGTGAATTTATAGCATTCATAGTGACTTTATAGCATTCATAGTGAATTTATAGCATCCATAGTGAATTTATAATCGTAGCAACATTAATAGCAACTTTGTAGCATCCATAGTGAATTTATAGCATCCATAGTGAATTTATAGCATTCAGTGAATTTATAGCATTCATAGTGAATTTATAATCATAGCAACTTTATAGCATCCATAGTGAATTTATAGCATCCATAGTGAATTTATAGCATTCAGTGAAATTATAGCATTCATAGTGAATTTATAATCATAGCAACTTTATAGCATCCATAGTGAATTTATAGCATTCATAGTGACTTTATAGCATTCATAGCGAATTTATAATCATAGCAACTTTATAGTAACCTTGCAGAATCCATAGCAAATTTATAGCATTTGTAGCAAATTTATAGCATTCAAAGTAATGTTATAGCATTCATGGTGGCTTTATAGCATTCATAGTAATGTCATAGCATTCATGGTGACTTTATAGTGAGTTCTTTCTGTCTGCATGTTTTCTACTCTCACCTGTATTTGGGAGGACTGTGAGCTCCACTCTGGATCTGCTCTCTGGCTGCTTCTGGTCTGTATGAGTTGCATCTAACCTGCAGGATGAAAGAAAACTGAATAAGACTTTTAACTCTAGGATTCTAATACATTACTACAAGTATTTACAAATCTGCCTTCACATTTACATCAGGCTCTCTGCAGGTTTCACAAACTCAAATTTAAGACTTTTTATGACCATTATGAATGAATTTTAAGACCACATATGTCATATACAGAATGCACGTAGCATATTATGGGCTAGCAGCAGAAGTGAACCAGCAGCAAAGATGAATGTCCTCCAGTCAATTGGGTAGATTTGTGCAAAAAAGCGACAAGCTAGCTGGCTGGTTAGCAGTAGCCTCAACCATCAAGTCAAAGAATGTAATGAAAACTGACAATAGATAGAGACTTATTACATCTTTATTTAGGTAACTGTATGACTGTGTCTGCATAGCAGAGCAAAAACAGCTCTTGAAAAACACTCCAATTTGCAAAACGCTTCTTTAGGAAAAAGAATTGTGATTTATATCATAAAACTGCACATAGTAACTGCATTTTCAAATTTCTTGGTATTTATTGATGCTTTGATTGAACAAAATACCATTAATCCTGACCAAAAGGGCAGTTTTGTTTTCTTCAAGCATCATTAGTTGGAATTTATTGCAACAATAAATTAAAATTCTTGCAAGAAATGTATTACGGTAAATAGAAAACACCCACCCTAAAATGTCGTCAATGCAATTTTCCGTTTTATTATTGCGATGTCATATTATGTTCTCATTTCTGGACTCAAAACGTGACCAAATCCTGAAGCAGAACCACTAGCTCAGGATCAATCTTTAACTAAAACCCATCAATCAGCTTCATACAACATTAATTATTTAGAAATAATGTTACTCCTTCACTTTATAAGGTTGCATTTCTATAAAAAAGCAGGATTGATACAAACGGACTAAAAATGATCCAATAAATTAAGTGTATGCGTGTGTGTGTGTGTGTGTGCGTGTGTGTGTGCGTACATGTGCGTAGCTCAAGAAAAACAGCTGATTGTTGTTCAGCTCCAGTCCTGGCAGCAGAGGCTCCTCCGCGCCGCCTCTGCTGCTGTCCACCCACCGCCTGTAGGCCTACGCACACAGAAAAAGAAACATCCACTCACCCACTGCCGAATTACGTTCGGCTCACTTCAGGCAGTCCTGATTAATCACAGCAGTGATTATTTTTGCACACAATAAGCTCAAAATGTCTCGACTTCAAGAAATACAAGTATTACCCTGAATGCCTCTCTGATTCCTCCGTTGTCTGCTATGTTTTCTGCTAAGGTCCTCTTACCACGCACCTAAAAACCAGAATGGAGTCACACTTATTTGCATATTGACTTTGAATGTTTTTATAAGGAAGCTCAGCTGTTTTCTTACATTTAGACCTGCTTCTTCCCAGTAGTAATCATTATACTGATCAATCATACACTGGGTCTTCTCGGTAAAGGCCGCCACAGATGTCTCACTCCACCACTGGTCCAGATTTCCATTTTTGTCATATTTGCGACCTTTTTAACATAAAAACACACACACTAAAACAAATGTGTTAGAAACTGGTTCAGTTCAAAGTGTTTTTGGCCCATTAGCTTTTACCATTGTTATCGAAGCCGTGAGTTAGCTCGTGTCCCACTATCACCCCGATGGCACCGTAACTTAATGACCTGGAAAACACACGGATAAAATGAGGTTACAAAGTGGAAAAAATAAAAAAATCACATTTAGTGAAAAGCAGAAGTTGTAAAACATAAAAATGTGGACACGATTTGTTTTTAGCCACCAGGCTAACATTTACACTAAGTAAAACAAGCCAGCATGTGGAAACATTTTAATAACTGTCAACTAGTTCATATTATGTATAAAATGGAGGCCAATCTGTTAAAATAGACTAAAAATACAGAGATTTCAGAAGCACTGCTAGCATAGCATGTTTTTAGCTAGCCGTGCTGCTAGCCCTCCACAAATATTAGCATCTATGATAAAAATATATAAACAATCTTTTATTCTTTAATGTCCAACTAAATATATAAGTATTATATAAAGCCAGAATTTTATATTAACCCTACTAAAACAGAAACTAGCTAAACGAACCTCCACGGCTAAAAAAAATAAGTGTTTCACTACTTGAACAGGCAGATGGTAGGGACGTTTTTCTTTTGTCCTGTCGTTTCTGGCTCTTTGCAGCTGAAAGTATGAGACTCTGCATTCTGGACAGGTTAAGTTTTCTCGGAGAAGCTCCTGTCATGAAAATCCTGCAATTACTTCTGCCAAATAAAGCAAGAGGAGGCGACTCTGCTCTGCTAGCAGAGCATGTCGGATTTATTTAGCCTCACCTTGGATACTCCTTTCCCCAGAAGAAAGGCTTCTGAAGCTCTCCAGCAGGGAATCCTGCAAAAAAATACGTAGAAGTGAATTTCACTCAACTCTTTTAGGGTTCGTTTACACTGCAGCCTGAAGTGACCCAATTCCGATTTTCTTTTTTGACGTAATGCGACCTGTATCCGATCTTTTCATGGCAGCGTGAACAGCACAGGTCGGATTCTTTTTCAAATGTGATCAATATCCGATACGTATCCGATTCAAATGCGACCATAACGTCCAGGTCGCCTTCATTTGAACTAAACGTCACTTAATCTCAACAAATCTCACTATTCTGCGTCCTGATACACGCAGGAAGGAAGAAAAACAACAACCATAACGGACTAAGTGAGGGTTAAGTTGTTAATATGCTGCTACGGTTGGACAACAACTTCAAATATGTAAGCTAAGCTGCACCGTTAGCCTCCATGTTTACTTCCTCAAACACTGAGCTCTTCTTCTTTTTATGGCGGTTGGCTGAACACTGAGAACGCTGATGCTATTGCGCCCTCTAGTGCGCATGCGGGACACTTTCAGGTCGTTTGCCCGTTTACACTGCAGAACACATACAAGTTTCATTTACTGGCAGTGTGAACGGCCCGGCAAAAAAATCAGAAATGCTAAAAAATCGGAATTGAGTCACTTCAGGCTGCAGTGTGAACGCACCCTTGTTTTGACCATGTAGCCTCTATAAACGTTTAAAGTCAGAACATTTTCTCTTATGACAGAAATATCACAAAATATTACCAAGGATGTTTCTTTAGTTTCTACTGAAAATATATTATCACACAAGACAAAAGTCGAACTGACACGATAACTAATTTTTCTTAACGATAAATTTATTGCGATAAACGATAATATTTTCAAATAATATGATGGTAATAACAATATAATCTCGAAGATAAACTTAAAATTCTAATGAACATTTAACACTGGAACTGAAAGACATTTTAACAAAATAAATAAAATTAATTATGAAATCTCTGTAAACAAAATGATCCTTAAAACAGGAGTATTTGAGACCAAAGCATCAAACTGAAGACTTTAGTCATCCAGTTTCTGGTAGAAGGACTCAGAGGTAACTTTTCTGCAAGATATTGGAGATTGTTTTAAGTAAACAATTCCTTAATATTGATGGAAAAGCTCTACTAACAGATTATTTCAAGACATTTTCCCCATAAGTTAAATAATCTCCCAGTACTTTTTAATCAATATTAAGAAACTACTGACTTAAAACAATCTCCAACATCTTGCTGAGAAGTTAAGCTTTGTTTTAATTTACACTAGAAGCTAAAAATACTTTGCAGTAATGTCCTCACTGCAAAAACACAAAGTCTTACAATCAGTCGACTGTTTATTTAACTTTGTCTGAAACCTTATTTACAGTTTGTCAGGCAAAAGAGCAGGTAGAGAGAAACATCTCCCTCAATGAGCATGTTCCTCCTGCCACATCACGTCTTACTGATCTGATTTGTGGACGAGCTGTAGAAGGCGTTCACGGTGGTTGGGTTTGTAAACCATCTGAAAAGATGAAATATTTATATATTTACACACAACAAAGTGTGACAGCTGGGATGCAAAACAACAACAAAAACCCGTTTGCGTTGGTAGCAGAGACTCACTCTGTGCGTGGGACGCTCCTGCGAAGCCAGGAGACGTCTGATTGGGCGATGAACTTCAGCGTCTGCATCACGTTGCCATAGTAATCCTTTTCATCGAACTCTAGCTGGAACGCACAAATGCAAAAACAGACTGTGGACATTTCACGAAGCAAACAAGATGGAAAATAACTGCTTCCTTTACTATTGAAAGCTTATTTATGATGGTTTTAATTTATGATTACTTTTCAGAAAAAAAGTAAAATGAATGTCAGGCGCCTCCTGAAACCGAGTCCATAACCCGACCTAAGTTTCTGATGGGATTTGTCGTCATTTGTATTCTCGGGTTTTTTGAGTTCTGATGTCTAATTTGCAGTTTTGGGACCAAAAACAAGAACTTTGACCCATCCTCTCCCTGAGTTTCTGTAAGGGAGCGTGGTTATGTTGAGTGAATTAAGGTAAACAATGTAATACTTTATACATTGAGCGAAGGGAAGCATGCACAAATTCAAAATAAAAGTTGCCCGAGAACAGAGCCTTGAGGAACTCCATTTGATTTCTGTTTGCTCTCACCCAAAAGTACAATTTACCAAATATTATTTAACCATTATCTTCCTCTTGTCTTTGCATTAAATGCACCTTAAGTGTCATGAATGAATGTGAGCGATACGAACCTGCTCCAAGTCTTCTGTGAGGTAGGTGTCGTTCAAAATGAACTCTGGATACCCAACCTTAGGCAGGACCGCGTGAGCCTGGGGAAAATAAAACACAAACCGTTAAATATGTTTGGATATGAAAAACTCTGATTAACTAACTGGGAGAAAAATGTTTTTGATTTAAATGTGATTAAAATAAAAACGACTTAAATAAAAATAAACCTCATTTCCATTAATTTACCAATAGAACTGAAAAATTACGACAGCGTAGATTTACAAGAAAAGGAGTTAATTTCTGTTGACAATTTCAGGAATGTTGTTGTTTTTTTTATTTCATTTGTGAGTTTAAAAATTAAATTGCAGGAAAAAAACCTGACATTTTAAAATTGATATCAGGAATTTTCTAGAAAACAACTTAAATTTCTGCGTTTCAAAGTTTGAACATTTTAATCTCAAAACTACCATTTTTTTTCTAGCAAATTTTAAAATTCATTTTTCCAAGTTTTTTCTGAGATTAACCTCATAATTTCTGAGTTTCTTTCTATAAAATTTTCAACTTTTCAGAAACACGTCTTTGGTTTTTTCTATAAAATTTCTGAGATTAATCTAAAATTTTCATTTATTTTCTAGTGAATTTTCTACTTTTCAAACTCATAAATTTCCAAAATGTTTCTATATTTAAGATTAATCTCAAAATTAAAATTTTTTTTTCTGGAAAATTTCTGATTTATTAATAGATTCATAAATTTCAAAGTTTCTTCTATAAAAACAGATTAATCTCATAATTTCTGAGTTTTTTTAAAATAAAACTGTCAACTCAAATGTCCTTGTTTTATTTAGAAAAGAGATTAACCTCAAAACGTCTCAATTTTAATTCTCTTTTTATCAATAATTGCTTTCACACAGTGGCAGAGAACTTCCAAAGTTTTAACATTAAAGTTTGTGGTTTTAGAGTATAAATAACACAAAAGATCTATAAATGAAATGCTTCTGATTTTCAGGAAAAATTAATTTAAATTCCAGCCTAACGAAACCCAAAACGTTTGACCAAAGTCCCACATTTTAAAATAATTCTGTCCAAACCGTTGGAGTTTAATGTTTCGTACCTTTTCTATGGCTTTATTTTTCGTTTGTTGGTCCATCCAGTCGTTTTCCTTCTCCAGCATGTCGATGAAAGCCCACCGAATCCCCTCAATTAGCTCTTCCATCTGAGATTAACGTGCAGAAAAAGAAAAACAAAAGCACGACGTGTCGGTAAAAGGCAGGGAAGCTCATCACTGCATCCTGAAATATGTCTGTAGAACGTAGAGGGATGGAGAACCATGAGCTTCTTGTCCTCCTGGAAGTGTTTGTCGACGAAAAGCCGGCCGGTGGCGTAAACCAGGGAGTTCTCCACGTAGTTAACGCACTTATCCCAGCGGGGAGTCAGAGACGTAGTTCCTGTGGTGACCTGAAGGGGGAGCAAGAGTCAGAGTTTGATTAGAGTTAGAAAGTAGAGTCAGAATGTAGCGGCTCAGATTTAGGATCTTAAAGACAAAACTGGATCTTACGTTTAAAGAAAAGGAAAAACATACAAAGTTTTCAAGCGTCTGCAGATTTACACGTGAAAGTTTTCAGGTTAGCTCTGATTAAATCATTAATATACGATTTGAGTTACAATGGATCGATTTAGATTGAAGCATTCATGTGTTGAAAGGGTCTAGTCAAAGTTCATGTGAAACGTAAGAGGAAAGGCTCATGTCTCGACTCTGTTCAATCTGACTGGGTTTGAGGATTTTTTGGGGAAAAATTGGAACAAATTTCACTTTTCAGATTGTTTCACTGGCTGACAAAACAAAAAACCTTCAACTGAAAAAGTGCAGTCAAATATTTTCTTGTTTTTTTTTTACAAAGTATTAATTCTGTAAAAATATTTTCTGAGTTTTATTTGTCGAATATCTTAAAAACTATATATTCACTTCCTTCTACTTTGAAGTTATAAACTGTTTTCTCTTTGTTTCAAACAAAAACTTTAATCCACTTCATTTGGGTTGTATGTGATAGACAAAAAAGTTTAAAAAAATATTTAGTTGGTGTGAATATTTTGTAAATTGATGAGGTAGAGCTGCAGATTTACTCACTAAGTAAAGTTGCAGTTGATGCTTTTTCTATTTCTTTCTTTATTGCTGTAAAAAAAAACACGCTGCAGCTTTTCAGGGTTAAGCTTGTTTTAAAAGTTTGTAAATATCTGAAGCAAATCAACCTAAACCTTTGAAATGTGACAATAAAACTATACTTTTAACGTTTTAGTTTAAATAAAAATGTTGTGTTGGAACGTTATGAACATGTATCCAGGCAAACAGAGCCACCTGTTGGTGGATCCTGGTACTGCATCGTGTCAGACATGATGGAATATCAGGCAAATTAGAGCTTTAATAAACAAGAAATCCAGATCTAGTGTTTTGTTTTCTGTAAAAATGAAGCATTTGGTAACATTTGAAAACAGATGTGGTTCTGATATAACTGAAAGGCTGTTTCTCACAGGTCTGTTCATCAGAAAAAACATCTAAAACATGAAAAATAGCAGCTTTCAAGGCCTGGAACTGACAGCACCTGCACTGATCCACATTATAGTTGGGTATTTTTATCACTACAAGACATTTATCTGCAAAAATAAAAATGCTTTATAATGTTTGTTTTCCAACTAACCTACTGAAGTAAATTCAGAGATGTGCTGAGAGTACAAACCCGAGCGAAGTCCAGGTATCTGTAGAGGAAACGGCGACTCAGAGTGGTGATCTTAGAAAACACCGTCCTCCACTGGATGTAGTTGGCTACCGTCCTGAAGAGACAGAAAGATCAATATTGAATATTTACAAGAGAATGGTCTTGTGGTCACCGGTGAAAGAAAATACAATATGTTAGAGTGAATGCACAACTTTTACGGAAATTATTGCCTTTGGACCTAGAGAGGAAGAATTTACGCTGGATCTGTAAGCTAACTGTTGAGGAAACCTGGTAAAGACAATGACATGTCTTCATGTTTCTCAGGTGTTGCTACCTGGAGTCTGTGCTGTTGATGAGCTTCATGAGGTCCTTAAAGTACTTGGGGGTTCTGACGATGACGGGCTCAGAGGAGGAAATGGACAGGCCTGGATTATCTTTAGACTCCACCACAGCTTTCACAAAACCAAGCCAATCAAACTGGAAACACAACAAACATGTTGAAATTTAATATTTACTCTACATATTTTTATAGCACTGGAAAATGTTAATGATTGTGTCATGTTTGTACTCCTACAAAAACCATATTAAAAAATTTATTTCCCACCCCATCTTTTATCATTTTCAAACATTTTTGAAAAAACTCCGGAGAGCCACTAGTGCATCGCTAAAGAGCCACGGGTTGCCGACCCCTGAGCTAACCTTACACTGCGGCGGTTGATTAGCTTCTGCTGCTATTAGCTAACCTAACACTGCGGCGGTTGATTAGCTTCTGCTGCTATTAGCTAACCTTACACTTTGGCAGTTGATTAGCTTCTGCTGCTATTAGCTAACCTAACAATGCGGCAGTTGATTAGCTTCTGCTGCTATTAGCTAACCTAACACTTCGGCAGTTGATTAGCTTCTGCTGCTATTAACCTAACACTGCGGCGGTTGATTAGCTAATTTAAACCCCTGTCTTACTGATATTTCAGAGTTGATGTTCAGGTCGCCCTTTTTATTTTTTAACAGAGGTAGAGTAATTCATGTAAAACCACAGAAGTAAATAGATAAACATTTATCCAAACTTATGTTTTTAAAAAATAAGGGGAAAAAAAGAGAGGCTTTAATTATTTAAATTAAACTATACATGTATTAGGGAGTAGAAATTCTGAAAATTAATGCATACTTTTTTGGGAATTGCACAAACTGACTTGTGAAATGTGGCTGGAGAAAAAAATACTATGGGGAAAAATGTTGACACATAACCTTTATGGGAATTTGTGAAAGAACCTTGTTTGTGTTGCTTTGCAGCAAAATGACCGGATCCCAGACAGTTCATGGTTCTGCAGGTGGATTTCCCAGTGACTGTACCTGTGGCATGGAGCGCTGCAGCCGAGACAGCGTGTATTTGTTGTACATGTTCTCACTGGTGCGATTTTCATAGGGAATCAGGATCTGCACGTACAATAAGGAGCATTTTTATACACAAATATGTGGATGAAACCTTTTTTATGATCTCAGATTTATTCAATTGATTTGTATTTTGTTTTCACATGAGCAAGTTTGGTCTCGAAGTCGAGAGCCTTTTCCATCTGGGTCTGCGCCGCTTGCTTTGGGGCGCCCAGCATGACGGCTGCGTCCACCATCAGACTCAGCAACGCAGCACGATTCTGGAGAGAAAAAGACAAAATATATGAGGAAAAACTTGTACTTTTGTGGCAAACGAGGCATCTTTTCTGTACGTCACAGGAAGGGTTGAAACAATGTAATGTAATCTGTTCTAGATGATGGTGAGCTAAATTTGATTCAGAAACTCACCCCGAGAGCAGAGGAAGTGTTTGTGGTGTAATCCTCTCTAGAAGAAAGAGACAAGGACGCCTGATCCAGCTGCAGGAACAGAAAAACAACAAGTCTGCTGCTGCGTCTTTCAGTTTCTCTGTTCGTCTATTTCCTCAGCTAAAGCATCAAAAGCTGATCAGACCTGTCTGCATCTAATTCACAAAACAAATGGCATCAAACCTGGACATACTGGTTGTCTTTAAAAGAAAGCAAAAATTAACCAAAACATCCCCATAATTATATTTCTTGAATTGAGCAAACAGCTCAACAGATAAATTCATTCAAATTCAAAAGTACTTTATGGATCTCAAAGGGAAATTAAATGTAGCTCAAAATAATTCAGATTCTTCTAAGAGTTAATGTAGATAGTGGTGACTGTTGGCAGGAAATATCTCCTGTAGCAGTCTGTGTTACAGTGAATGAAGAAGCCTCTGACTGAAGACACTGGCAGTGGTCAATCAATCAATCAATCAAATTTTATTTGTATAGCACATTTCAGCAGCAAGGCATTTCAAAGTGCTTTACATAATTAAAATAAAAACAGAAATAAACAGTGAGAAAGAGAGAAATTTAAAAAATAAAAATAAAAAAACAAACTCCCGTTGTCCTTTGCAGAATTTAACTAACTATAGAGGACTCCGCCGTCCTTTGCGGAATTTAACTATTTCATAGAGGACTCCGCCGTCCTTTAGCAGGGGACGCCGCCGTCCCACACAGAATTTAACTAACTTAGAGTTAGGGGAGTCTGCCCTCCCGCGGACTTTAACTGCTTTTATTGTACCTGACAGTGCCTAGGATTCTCAGGGTTTAACTTCTTACCAGAGGACGCCGCCGTCCCACACAGAATTTAACTAACTTATAGTTAGAGGAGTCTGCCCTCCCGCGGACTTTAACTGGTTTTATTTTATTTTTATTTTATTTTAATTTTTATCGTTTTTTATTTTTATTTTTTATTTTCTTCCCCATACATAAAAGAAAGAAGAAAAAAATTAAAAACATTAAAGACATAAAAACATGGAAGACATCAAAACCCGCACTCTAACCCTAATTTAGCCATAAGCAACTCTAAACAGGTGGGTTTTAAGTTGAGATTTAAAGGCACCCAGTGTTTCAGCTGTTTTACAGTTTTCTGGAAGTTTGTTCCAAATCTGTGGTGCGTAGAAACTGAATGCTGCTTCTCCTCGTCTGGTTCTGGTTCTGGGGATGCAGAGCAGACCAGAACCAGAAGATCTGAGGGGTCTAGATGGTTGGTACAGTAATAACAGATCTTTAAGGTATTGTGGTGCTAAACCGTTCAGAGATTTATAAACTAACATCAGTATTTTAAAGTCTATTCTCTGAGCTACAGGGAGCCAGTGTAGGGACTTTAAAACTGGTGTTATGTGCTCTATCTTCCTGGTTTTAGTGAGAACCCGAGCAGCAGCATTCTGGATCAGCTGCAGCTGTTTGATTGATTTATTAGTCAGACCTGTGAAGACGCTGTTGCAGTAATCAATGCGGCTAAAGATAAATGCATGGATGAGTTTCTCTAGATCGTGCTGAGACATAAGTCCTCTAATCCTAGAGATGTTCTTCAGGTGATAGAAGGCCGACTTTGTGACTGTCTTAATGTGGCTCTGAAGGTTCAGGTCAGAGTCCATCACTACTCCCAGGTTTCGGGCCTGATCGCTGGTTTTTAGTTGTAATAACTGAAGCTGTGCATTGATTCTAGTTCGTTCCTCTTTAGGTCCAAAGATAATAACTTCAGTTTTGTTTCTGTTTAGCTGGAGAAAGTTTTGGCACATCCACACATTTATCTGTTCTAAGCATCTATTCAGTGATTGGATGGGTTCAGAGTCACCTGGTGACATCGTGATGTAGAGCTGTGTATCATCCGCATAATTGTGGTAGCTAATCCTATGTCCTGTTATAATCTTTGCCAGTGGGAGCATATAAATATTGAAAAGAAGGGGTCCTAGGATTGAACCTTGGGGTACCCCACATGTGACCTTTGACCTCTCTGATGAGAAGTTTCCAATTGAAACAAAGAAATCCCTGTTCTTTATGTAAGATTCAAACCAGTTGAGCACTGGACCGGAGAGTCCGACCCAACTCTCCAGTCGATTCAGTAAAATGTCGTGGTCAACAGTGTCGAAAGCTGCACTGAGGTCCAACAGAACCAGCACTGTGGTTCTCCCACAGTCTGTATTTATATAACAACCCTGACCTGACCATTTATATATGGTCAGGTCAGGGTTGTCTGTAATTATTACATAATTGATACATGAAGTTCAGCTGAGGCATAAAGTTGAGTCCAATTCTTGGTTAATTTTAATTAAATTAACTATAAAAGATAGTTGGCAATAACTCTTTAAAAAAAAGCAATATTTTACTGTATCTAGATTTTAGAGGTGAATAGATGAAACTATTTTATTCATGAATTTGTCCTTTTTCCCCTCTAATTTTTATTTAACTTAATTTTATTTTATTCCCAGAGCGTTGATCAATGTTTCATTAAGGTAAAAACTCAAATATACTGTAAAAAAAATTTTCTTAACAGTATTTTATCTCATATTTTACATCAATTAAACCACAAGCCTTTTTTTTTAGAGTCTAGACACTTAAACCGACCAACAGCAGTGACGGCTGACTGTCGGACCTTGATGATGTAGTAGGAGGAGTTTTTGTCGTCAGGGGAGACGTAGAGGCGGATCAGGACGCTCTTGCTGTGCTGGTTCCTCATCTCCACCAGCGTCTCCAGGAGACTCCACTGACTCTGAGACCACTGGTAGTCCCGGCCGAGTCCGTCCCCCAACACCGGCCATCGAAACTCAGGCTGTCGGAGCATTTTCAGCATCGGTCTGGCGTCCAGCTCCTCCAGTATGCCTTTTGAAGAAAAAACAACAAATTGTGCCGCTGTCAGTTTGTAAAGAAGTAAAAAGAAGCACTTGTAATATTTTGGGACAATAAGGAAGTTTGGTCATCTGCCGCGAAAACGATTGTTCACCAAAAGCAACAGAAGGTTCCTCTAACACTCAACGATCACTGAGACTTTGTGGAAAATGTCCTATAGACATGGCGGCGTTTTATTCTCCAGGACCAGAACAACTTGCTGCATTCACAGAAAATCAGGTAACAGTGATCCAAGAAAAACCAACAAGTTCACAAAACAAAGGTGGAGTGGCCTTGTTAAAGTCTGGATTTAAAGCTAATGCTGTAACGACTTACTTTCATTCATGCAGGAGCGGTACAGGATCTTGGCTTTGGTCACGGCCTGCAGCTCTTTTGCATCTGAAGGAGATTCTAACAACTCTGGAGGATAAAAACGATCAGCATCACCAAACAGTTCATGTCTCAAAAACAGAACAAAAAATTAAATATACACAAGGCTTTATTTGAATTTGTGATTAGAAATCTCTTTACGAATAAATGAAACAGACGTCTCTGCGTCTTTCACTCGGTTCTGTTCAAGTTTAGCATCTTTTCCAATAATTTTGGTTCCGTCTAGATTTCATATGCAAAGTTCTGCTGAGCCTGATTAGGCCGGCGCCAGAGAAAAATCAAAGCTGATTGGGCCATTCAGGAAGGCAGCAGCAGCCCGGCTGAACGCCTGATTAAAAATAAAATAAAATAAAATAAAATAAAGCCTTAAAACAGGCTACAAATTATACAACGGCTTTTCATTGGAAGAAGGAAACCTGCAGAAAAACACATGAGGTGTGAAACACTGTTGGATGGATGGACAGAAAGATGGATGGATGGATGGATGGATGGATGGATGGATGGATGGATGGATGGATGGATGGATGGATGGATGGATGGATGGATGGATGGATGGATGGATGGATGGATGGACGGACGGACGGACGGACAGTTGGGATGGATGGATGGATGGATGGATGGATGGATGGATGGATGGATGGATGGATGGATGGATGGATGGATGGATGGCCAGACAGTTGGATGGACAGTTGGTTGGATGGATGGATGGATGGATGGATGGATGGACGGACGGACGGACGGACAGTTGGGATGGATGGATGGATGGATGGATGGATGGATGGATGGATGGATGGATGGATGGATGGATGGATGGATGGATGGATGGATGGATGGATGGCCAGACAGTTGGATGGACAGTTGGTTGGATGGATGGAGAGTTGGACGGACAGTTGGTTGGATGGACAGATTGACGGATGGATGGATGGATGGATGGATGGATGGACAGTTGGACGGATGGATGGATGAACAGTTGGATGGATGGATGGTCAGTTGGACGGACAGTTGGTTGGATGGATGGACAGTTGGATGGACAGTTGGATGGATGGACAGATGGATGGATGGATGGATGGACAGTTGGATGGACAGTTGGATGGACAGTTGGATGGACGGACAGTTGGATGGATGGACAGTTGGTTGGTTGGATGGACAGTTGGACGGACGGATGGATGGAGCGCCACCTTTCAGCCGGATGTCCACATGCTGCCTCAGCCAGGGGTAGATGCCGTGGGACGATGAGTCTTCAGGAATCGTGTTTTCCTTCAACCAGCCGCCGCAGGAGAACGTGTAGAAGTCGTCACAGGGGTCGACTGACCGGTCCAACTTACTCAGGATGGACCCGGCTACGAGACAAATCACAAGGTTCTGATCCAAACCACCCAACACAGAAACCCAGAGGCATCAACTCCACTGCTGGGAACTTGCTCACCTGCCTCGATGCATTCTGGGGAAAGACAAAACTCCTCTTGACTGGATTTTTGGGAGACTAATGGAGAGAAAAACATTTTTATTGGGTTAAATTACTGATAAATTCAAACTGTTAGAAACTTTTCCAACTGTGAGAACTTTTACTGTCTATTTGGGTAACATTTATCTATAATTATCCAATGAAACCCCTGGTTCTGTAAGTTTAAATCACCAGTTTAAATCAGACTGGTGGAACTGGAACCACGGCTGATACATCTGGATGGTTCTCACACAGAGTAAACAGCTACGGTTTCTCTGAACTGAGCAACGTCTGAGTGTTTCATCTGAGCAGAAGCCATTTTCCATTATCCAGGTATTCTAAACTGAGATGTAATTTTTACGAAACTTTGTAAACATTCTGCTAACGCTGAAAAAAAACAACTTTCTCAATTGTGGTGTCTCCATTAAATAAGGAACGCAATTAGAGGACACAAAAATCAGAGTAAAAGTATTTGGTCAAAGGTCAAATAAGTACTGAGTAACTGATCAAATTGAAAAAACTGAAAAAATTTTAAAATCACATATTCAGATGGATTAAAATATAAAGTTGAGTGAAAATTTTGGTATTTTAAGGACAAAAATGACAATAATTCATATAAAGAACAAAAAATAACAAAATACAAGAATTTTTTTCCAAATCATTTTATTTCAATGTAAAACTTATGAAACTTCAATAAAAATTGCAGGTGAATTTTTGGTTAAAACCTGTTTGTTTTTTATTCAGGAGGTAGAAAATACAGAAATCTTACTCAAGTAAAAGTAACTAGTGCAGCGTAGGAGAAATACTCCTGCTACTCCCCAAACCTGGACCAACTACAGATTCTGACAATAAAAAATATAATCAAAACAAACAATAAAAAAAGGAAATTACAACACAATTATGACACATTTCTTTTTAACATTCTAAAAGTTTTGTGTACATTCATAATGAAACTACAGCTTGTGTCTTCAGTCAGAAGCTTCTTTGGGTCTTCTGTAATTCTGACTGCTACACAGTTCATCAGCATGAACGGCTGCAACTCTGAAGAAAATTGTAATATGAGTTACAACCACATTTAATTTCCCTCTGGGACTAATAAAGCATTTTCTTAATGAATTGGATGAGAGGGCATCTGATCTGCAGCACCAGGAACCTTTGAGTGGGAATCTAATTAGTTTTTCCCTATGGATGAATCGACAGTTATGGAAACTTTTCTCCTTTATTGTCCTCCTCAGCTCTGCTGGAAGTTATTATTACTCCACACAGCTGTAATAAGGGCGAGCAGAAGCTAAAATAAAACCACTGTAATCCACACAATGTTTATTCTCCTGGCAGCAGAGAACAAACCGCAGGTTTACCGGTTCATTTCCGTTACTCGACTCTTTCTAGAAAGTTCTCTAACGTCTGGTGTGATGTGGTTCTGTGGTAAACAAAAAGAAAACATGAAGCAAGCCGGCGCAGAGTATTTGGAAACCAAACTCTTATTGTAAACTGATGACCGGAGCAGGACCGGACTGCGCCGTGAAGTCTGACCTCAGAGCTTCACGTGTCCTGGGAGCCGCTTTGCAGAATCCCTCAACGTTGTGGTCACTTTTGATTCCAACACGCACATTTATGTCCCCGAAAACAAGCCGCTAACGACCCGTTGATGGACGCAAACGCACATCAAAGAGTCAAACTCTGGTAATTAATGACCTGTGAGTAAATCAAAGCAGAGCGAGTCTCTCTCCCCTCACTTGGCTGGAAACTCGAGGAGCGTTTCCATTAGAGTGGGAGTTTGGAACTGCCAGCTTGGGCACATGAGATAATTGCACTTCAGTGTGGCCACAAGTATGCAGCTTTCCCTCAATAACAAAAAGACAATACTCACCCCACCCAAGACCAACGCATGATGAGCCCCTGCAGCTATGACCATCGCTGGAACCACACAGCACTGCAACCACTGATGCCGTTTCCATGCCCCCCAAACTCCACATATTGGGAAATGTAATTGTTTCCAGTGGAAGTGGATAGTTCATCAGCTTTGCTGCACATCAGGACTTGAAACGCCAAGCTGAACGTCCTAAAAAGACATTTTTAAAAGATACTCATCGGCCTTTAAAGGCTTACAGATGAGCGTGGACGACTCAGTTTAGTCAAATGATAAATAAAATTTATATTTCTGCACTTCATCTTTAGTTTTTTACCATGTTTAGATCAAATCCACAACAGTTCAACCAGGCATATTTCCTTATAACTCTCACTTAAAGGGGCAGTATTATATGTTAACTTCAGTTGTTATAAAATTCGAAATTGGGCCTCTGTCTCTTTAAGAAGCTCCTGCTCGTTCTGAAACTCTGCCTTCAGGAAGTCATCTCCACATCGCTCCTCTATGTACCGTTTAGCAGCGTTTCACTGAGAAGTAGCTCCTATAACGAGCTCAGCTGATTTGCAGTTCCACCAGGTGTTTGCTAATTGCTGCTTGCTAGTCTGAAGGAACTGAGTGAGGGAGAGCTGAATGGTTGCCATGGAGATTAAAGGATTTCTTAACCATGCATGAAAGAATCAAAGCAACACTCCAGGTATGTTTTTGATGTGGGAATAACGTCATAACATGACGAAAAACTCAAAAGTCGGTTTTACAGCTGAAATTACAGGGTGCAATGGTTTATGACGTCCGATCACAGCAGCCAATCCTGGAGTGCCATTCATTTTCCTTGGCGCTGATTGGCTGAGCCCCAAAGAGCGATGACAAGAAAGACTACAAATGTTTCCTACTGAGCATATCAAAGTATAATTGGTGTTTTAACCATTAAAGCGGGCAGTAATAAGCATTCAAACAGGATCTAAAGTTATTACAGCTACTTGCAGGCGTTTGAGCCTGAATACCAGTGGTCCACTGTAGAGATCCATCCCATAATGACCAGTTTGGGCTTGTTTACCACGTAAAGATGCAGTCATTGAGTTAATAATGTGTCCGTGAGTCAAAAGTAAAGCCATCTGCCTGACAGATGAAACTACCAAAGAAAATTATTGTAAATCTACAAGAGAGCGTCCAAAAATGACTCCAAATGTTGCAAAGTCCAGAACCCGAACAAATGTTGCCTTTTTTAAAGAGAAACCAGGAAGTCCGCTCTGTCTAAAAAAGGATCAGGGCTTAGGTTACAAAGTTGCGCCTGAGCAAAGGCAGACAATAAATTCAACAATGTGTGTCGCAACAGATCAATATCAAAAGATGATACATCTGATGGAGTATTCACTGAATTCCAATCCAGAACCGCACAGCATTCTGGGAGATGTAGGAAGAGGAAAGGTTAAGCTGCTCCACCTCTGACGGCTAGCCAAGCTGGGTTGGTGGAATCAACTCGCTCATTCTTTGGTTACCTACCAACCCACTCATTCTTCAGTTACCTAGCAACTCACTTGTTCTTTGGTTCCTAGCAACTCACTCATTCTTTGGTTACCTAGCAACTCACTCATTCTTTGGTTAAATAGCAACTCACTTGTTCTTTGGTTACCTAGCAACTAGGGCTGAAACGATTCCTCGAGTGATTCGAGTACCTCGATTATTAAAATTCCTCGAGGAAAATTGACCTGCCTCAAAGCTTCGTTAATTTATGCTTTACCATTTAGTGCACCGTGTTTCAGCTGGAACATTATTTGCGTTGCGCGGAGCTCTGACTTCCGCCTCTGAGTTGTTGATGGAAGCTACGTGTTAGCGGCATAACGTCCAATCTTCAAGTTCGGCCCGCGGGGATTTTACTGATTGGTGATAATTCCGGGTTTTCATCATTTTTGAGGGACCAATAAACATCCTTAAAATGACCGGCGCGATGCCGGGAGTTCGGCAGCCTTTCTGCTCCGGAGCTGCTGGTTGAACGGCGGGAAGAAGCTGAGGAGGATTTATACAGGTGAGCGGAGAGACTGAACACGGCGGGCGGCTGAGGGTTGATGCTTACAGGGTAAGAGCAGCTTTACGGACGAACCGCACAATAAACTTATATCAAACTTGACACTTTGCTAAAAACTGTGTTTGTGTCTGGTGAATTTTTGGTTAAATCATGTTTGTTTCTCTGTTCAGTGGATAGAAAATCCAGAAATGTTACTCAAGTAAGTTTACTCTTAATAAAATTACTCAAGTAAAAGTAAAAAATGTAAAAATACTCCTTTCAAAAAAGTTACAAGTAAATTTATTGAGTAAATGTAAGTAGCTGCTGACCAACTCTGATCATTTCTTTACCCCACAAACTGCTCACGTATGGAATAAGAAAAGTCCTATCTAAAGTTTTCTATAGGTTTGCAGGGAGGTAAACATGTGGAAGAAGGTTTTCTATTCCATGAGACCAACATGGAAATCAGCAAACCACTGCCATGAGAAACACAGTGGTGGCAGCATCATAACATCAGCTGATAAACTTAAAGTTAGTCTGAAAGAAAAGAGTTGAAACTGGGCAAAGATGCATCCAGAGCAACAGTAAAACTGACCGCATCAAAGGATATTCCAGTTAGGATGGCCTAGTCAAAGTTCAAAAGCTACACACACACTTCATGGATCCAATACTTGTTCATTTGTACGCTTCATTTGTGGTTTAATTTTTACCTTTTCATTTCTCATAGTTTATTCTACTTCCTCTCAACTTTTCCTGAACCTGCTGCTGGGACTGTAGATGGAAATCAACTAGAAACAGCCACTGATCTGGTTCAGTACATTTTCGCTTTCTGGTAATCAAACTTTATGTACTTTGTTCCAGATGTATAAACACATAAATACAAGAGGAAGTAATAAAAGTTCATGACATAAACTAAAAGAGACACCTGTGACAATGAGAGATCCATTTTTAAATACAAAAATCTATCTGTTAATATTTAAACCCAACAGGTTTTTCCTTTTTCCTCTCCTGCTAAACGGCCGCATGAAACCTTATGTGACCCAAAAATAGTTTGACTCGTGTTACCCAACACCTCTCCGCCACCAGCGCGCCGTTTTGTTTTGAAACGCTGCATGTCCTGCAGTCCGAGGACAGGACATTTCTGTACCATACGGCAGATTCCCACAGTTTATAAAGTAGGATAAAGGGTAGCATGTGTGTGTGTGTGTGTGTGTGTGTGTCTGTGTGTGTGTGTGTGTGTGCAGACTTACCCAGTATGAGAGCGAGCAGAAAAGCAGCACAGACGCACACTGACATGGCCAGAGCGATCTTGTAGAGGCGATTGGTGGCCCGCTCAGGTTTAACCCCCCCATCCCGTAAATGTTCCAGCTCCATCGTTCACACACTCACAAAAAAACTAACAAAAAAAGCTCAAATATGTAAAAGGACACACTGGAAAGTGAAAAAAAGTGTTGAAAGAATAAATAAATAATTTAAGATTAAACTAAAAAAAGGTTTTTAATAGGGAAATTGTTTTTCTAACCACGTCAAGCAGCTTCTGTCTTCCTCCAATCTGTCAAAATTGTGTGGATCTTCTCTAACTTCCCTCTGACTGTCCCAAACACTCCTCCTCTCCCAAAACACTCCTCCCTCCCTCCCTCCCTCCATTCCCAGTGCCGAATCCAGGCACCAGTCCTCCCAGTTAGATGAGGAGAGATCCCAGACCTCTTATCTGGTTGCTGCGTTCTCACTTTTAGTGTGCAAGGCGCCGCGTTTAATGTGTGTAATCTCATGTCGAGGGCAGCGGGGCGCTCTGCAGGACGTTTATCACATCACAGAGTAACTGGACCAGAACAGAATCCGGGTCACATGTGCCAGCAACCTGATTACGGCACGCTAATGTGCCGTTTCTGGTTTTCTTTGAAGGCCTCGGAGGTGGCAACTGCAGCGATACCACGGCCCCCAAATCACTGCGGTCACATCTCTCTTTCTGCACGTGCTCATTAGGGGTTTGGGGCGTCGGCCACAAACTCCTTATATAGGCGTGACTTCCTCTTGTGCTGAAAAACAACCGTTCATCAAGCACCACAGCATTGTTCTCCATTTGGACTCGCAGCTACTGTGTCCTGTTTTTGTCTCACTGTGTGAAATCAAATTCCAAACAAGAGGCTCTAAAACGATGCGTAAAAGTTGAACTGCGAGGATTCACACAAAGTTTTCAAAAGGAAATTAAGTGCCCAACATAAATATTTATCCATAATCCTGCTTTAATAGGTCAATACTGAAATCATCCCAGAGTGTCTGTAGAGTTTGACATTCAGCTGTTTTACGTGACGTTTGCAGCTGTCCTGGATGAGTTTAGCTTCCCAATAAACTGCTTACTGACTTAATTTCTGTTAAATAAATAGTGACAGAGTGGAATGTGTAGGTTCTGTTTGTAGATTGCACTGCAAAAACACAAAATCTTACTTTACCAAGAATTTTTGGTCAAGTTTCTCGTTCAAATATCTTAATACTCTGGAAATAAGACAAACCTAACTCACAAGATACCTTTCAGCAAGATACAGGAGCTTGTTTTAAGGTCAATAATTAATTAATATTGATGGGAATGTGCTAGTTCCATTGGCAGATTATTTTACTTAGAACATAGCAAAAATTTATTGTTACACTTTAAATAATCAACCAGGTTATTATATCTGTAACTTCAGTATGCTTCAGTTAGTTTTAGAAAAGCACATTATAGGTCCAGTTAGTGATTATTTCTCGTTTTTACCGTTTTTATTTATTTCAGTTTAATGAGACCGTTTCTGCAAAACAGTCTCATTAATGGCATCACTGCAGAGCAAGAGATTGTTTTGTAACATGAACATGTGAGGCAGCAGGTAGTCGCCTCCTCCTGTGTCTGTTTACATGTCGCTCCAGGCTGTAATAAACAGAATGAGATAAGCAACAGCAACGCTCATTTGTGTCTGGAAACGTCGCGCATGCGCACAACGCTGAAGGGCTAAACGACCGTTCTTTCTATAGCCTGCTTGCCGTAGAACAAAATAAAACCAAGCGATGTAGGTATTATTAGTTCAGTACAGTTCGCCCCACAGCAAATGGAAAAATAACTCAGAAAACCCGTTAAGAACAACGTAAAACCGGTCATATTCTTTTTTTTCTCGCTCTCTGTGTCGGCAGCTACGCTACGCGCAGACTCGTTGCCATAGCAACTGGCAACAGCGCCATACTTTTCCCAAACAAAGAATAGAACATTCAGTCTGCTACAGTATTATTAATATGTTTTTAGGCTGGTTGTTTATTTTTGCTTTTATTAATAAGTGATCCCTGTGGTAGATTAGCTACCGATGATTTTAGCTGATCTAAAAACCGAGGTGGTAGATTAGCTACTGATGCTATTAGCTAATCTAAAACAGCGGTGGTAGATTAGCTACCGCTACTAGATAATGTTAAGTAGCGGTGGTCAATTAGCTACCGCTGCTATTAGCTAATCTAAAACAGTGGGGGTCGATTAGCTACTGCTGCTACTAGCTAATGTTAAATAGCGGTGGTCAATTAGCTACCGCTGCTATTAGCTAATCTAAAACAGCGGTGGTCGATTAGCTACCGCTGCTATTAGCTAATCTAAAACAGCGGTGGTCGATTAGCTACCGCTGCTACTAGCTAATGTTAAATAGCGGTGGTCGATTAGCTACCGCTGCTATTAGCTAATGTTAAACAGCGGTGGTCAATTAGCTACTGCTACTTTTAGCAAATCCATCTGTTTTCACATTCAGAAATACTTTATTGATCCCAAAGGGAAATTAAATGCTGTAACTCATTAATTATTCAAAGAGTTACTGTCCATAGTGATGGCTGACAATAGATAGGACAGATCTCTTGTAGCGGTCTGTATTACAGTGAATTTGAAGAAGCCTCTGACTGAAGACACTCTGTTTTCCCAAGACAGTTTCATAAATAGAACACTCACACAGAGAGGGAAAAAGTAACAAAACGGATCCGCTCTCTAAGAATCCAATCTCAACACAAACACATTCTAAGTCCTGGAAGAGAGTCCGCTCCCTCACATGCTGCTGAGCCTATTATTGGGCAGCAATGACGCCTTAAACGCTGCCGAACCTGCTGACGGCAGGGTCTGCTGCTGCTCTGTAAACACACCTCTGCTGCTGAGGTGAAAGCCACACTGTATTTACATGTCTGACGGAAACACCCTCCCTAATTACTATGTGTCATATCTCATGCCCGCTCACGCAGGAAGTGTAATCACAGCCAGACTCCTTCACCACGCCAAAGAGGCTCTGCGGTTCGAAGAGTTTCTAAAAGTGTAGTCCGTCTGCTTCCAGGGCCCAGCGTCTGAGAAAGACAATATGTTGGAGAGAAAAAGCTGCTCTGTAATCTCAGGAGAATCACCAGGCTCTCTGGATGTGATATTTTCCCACAGGCAAACCACCGAAACCACAAGTTTACTTTGATTATTATAGCTTGGTACATCTGTAGTTGTTAGGGTGGAATAGTAGTGCTTGGACACTGCAAAAACATTAAATCTTTCCAAGTAATTTTGGTCCAGTTCTACTGCAAACATCTTGATACACTAGCATTAAGTCAAAACTATATTACCAGTGACTTCTCAGCAAGAAATAAGAGCCTGAAAATTAAAAGTACTACTTCCACTGGTAGATTATTATTATTTCATTTATAACTTGGGGCAATGTCTTGTTATAAGCTTTTATATCTTCCTGAAAAGTTACTTTTGTCTTATTCCAATTGTATCAAGATATTTGTACCAGAAACTAGACAAAGATACTTGGTTAGATTTTGTGTTTGCAGTGTACAGTCTGGTTGTACTTGTATCTATAGAGATTCTTGGCTAAATTGTTCATAATAATCCCAGTTTTCTCCACATGCGAACCAAACAAGTACATACATACTGGTTACACTACAAAAACACACAAGTATAAAACTTAACATTCAAAGGCAAATACAGGATCCATTACAATAAACAATCCTGAGTTGCTGAATGAAAACTTCCTGATAGCATGGCGGCTAGCTGATTACTGCTAGTTCTGAGTGGCTGTTTATGACTGAGCTGAGTAATTATGCAGAGCAGGGAGGAGATCGATTATTTTTTTAGAGATTATCTGTCTCATGTTAGGACAGCGAAAGTTTTAATACGTATGTAAAATGTATTTTTTAAGTTAGATGCTGCAGCTTTAAGCAGAGGTTCGGTGTGAGAGTCACTACCAGGTGGAGAGGAAGCGAAGCTCCATCTGTGAAATATTACTACCTGTAGCGCGTAGCAGCGGTTCAACAGCGAGAGCAGAACCAGCGTCTTACATCGCAGCTCGAAGACTTAAATAATTTTGCGGGTTATTTGTTTAGCTTTCTGACCGTCATGCTAATCCGGGTGAGTGTTTGTAGCTGTGCGCTGCTTTACCTGCTATCTGATCCTCCGTATGTCTTTTTTACTGCAGTGAGCCTCGATGTAGCCAAACTCCGTCAAGTATGTCATTGTTTTTATGTCGTATTAGCTTCGTTGTCTTGATGCATTTTGACCTGCTTCAATTTTCCGCCGCAACACGCAAACGTCCCCATTCACTCAGTGCGTTATAGTTCCACATCGCTTAGGATTTGTTGCTGCGCGTTTGGGCAGTGTGAAGGAAAGAGGAGACCAGCTGCACAGGCAGGCTGCGAAATAAGATGCAGGTGATCGGTATCGGCAACAAGAGCCAATGATCGGCGATCACCGATCATGCACTTTTTCACGGAAATCGGCCGATTATGATCGGTGACCGATTGATCGGCACACCTCTAATGCTTAGCTTATCCAATTTTGGTCAAATTTGTCATATTAACAAGGCTGAAAAATGGAACATCAATTACAAAAAAAACAAACTTTTTATTTCACATTTTTAACACAATTAACTGTTACAACCAGACTGAACAGTGAGAGGTCAGAAGGGAACAGAGAAACCTCAGGAAAAGTCAGAACACAGTGAACACAGAAGGCTTTTTTCCTGCATTAATGCCTGAAGGAGATAAAGACACTTGACAGAGGTCCACTCGGGTAATTATAATAACCCAAATGTTTTCTTAAAGAGTATTAGTGCAATTTCTCCACCAGTGACAATGTAGATCACGATACTGCTGTGCATTCACCAAAACAGAAGCTGAGAAAACCATTTAGAACAACTTAATTCTTATGTTTCGCAGCAAAAACACAGTTTGGGAATTTTGGATAACATTTATATCCAAATTTAAACACCACAATCTTTAAAATTCTAAAATTTGCACTTGTAAACATTCAGTTGGAACAGTACATTATAGGAAGTATTTCCCCATCTTCTTCACATATCTTCATTATATATTCATAAGATTTGAACAAATAAAAAATAAATCTGATTTTAACCAGCCTCTTCGAATTAAAGTGTTCTCCCCCACCCCCTTTTTTTTTTACATGTGATCCTTCAAAAAGTTAGTTCTCCTGATGCAAAAATCACGTGTCAATGAAGCCAGTGGCTCCAGGCCCACCTGCATTTAAGTCAGGATTCCGACAAACATGTCAGAAATCAATTAAATTTGAACTTCAGAGAAAATTTTTGAAATTTAGACAAGAAAAGTTGTAAATCAGAAAAAAAGTCAGAATTTGGCAATTAAGGTTGAACTTTGCAGAAAAAAAGAATTCAGAGGAACAAAAGCCGGAATTCAAAGAAAAATAATCGGAATTCTGAGGGGAAAAAAGGTCAGAATTATACAATTAAAGTTCAAATTTGGAGAAATAAAAAATGTTGTTTGAAGGGAAAAAACATAATTTGGTCAAAATTCAGCAATTTAAGTCAGAATTTAGAGTACATAATTTGAAATCCAGATGAAAAAGTTGGAATTCAGAAAAAAATAATTGGAAATCTGACAAAGAAAGTCAGAATTTGACATCTGAAGTTGAAAAATGGGCAAAACTAATTCAGACATGAACAGTTGAATTCAGAGAAATATAATTGGTATTATGGGGGGGAAAGTCAGAATTTGACCATTAAAGTTGGATTTTGAAAAAAAAACATTTTCAGAGAAAAATTATCAGAATTCTTAGGGGGGGGGGTCTGAATTGGATAATTAAAGTCAAAATTATATGGGGAAAAATAATCCAGAAATTAAAGATGAAATTCTTAGGAAAAAAGACAGAAACCGGAGAAAAAAACGTGAATTCTGAGATTAAAGTCATAATTCTGTTTTGTGGTTCTCTTCCTCTTCCGTAGCTTACCTACGCGCGGTGGAAGAAGAAGTCTTCATTGGTAGTAACGGCTGAAAAGCTGATGGAGGGGAAACAGTCAACGTAAAGTAGCGGCGTTGCAGCAGCTTCACAGTTTCTGGTCAGCAGCTGGTCCCGGACAGGAAACGGACCTCCCTTCGATCTGCCGCTACCTCGCCGTTACCATCCACAGGCCGAGCGCCACGTTAGCTGCTAGCAAGGCGCTGCCCGCTAGCAGCAGGAAGAAACCGATTAGCTCGCGCTTCTGGCGGTCCGTTACTACGGTAACCAGCGTGGCCTCCAGCAGGGCGTTGAGCATCCACTGTCCGTCCAGGGCGAAGCAGGGCACGGAGTTAACGACGGCCAGCGCGCCGGAGAGGGACACCACGTACCTGAGAGGCGGGGCGGCTCAGGAAAACACCAGGAACCGAAAACAACCACACTGGGATCGATCCAGTTCAAACTGGTAAACATTTAGATGTTCCAGCCAAACACAGAAGAACCAGCTAGCATTGAGCTACTTAGATAGCCGTTAACCAAACACTACTGAAGGCTCTTTAAGAAACATTATTTGATTCTAGCAAACAGGACCAACTACCAACTCCTTCAAGAATAACGGACAAATATCCAGACAGAGTGACGCCAGAAACTAAAATAAAAAACAGCAACTTTGGTCAAAGTAAAACTAGCTAAGGCAAGAGTTTCTGCAGGTTTCATCGTCTCAAATTTATACAACAGCAAATTAGGGACAATGTAGATAAAAAAAATTTGTAAAATGATTAAATTTATACAAAATTATTTTTTTTTTAATCTCAGAAGTTTTCTAGAAAATCTGAGTTTTTCCTAGCAAACTTTTAAACTTAAATATTTCCCAGTTTTTCTAAAAAATAAAAAAAAGAGAATTGGGGGGGGAAAAAGGAGTAAATTTCTGCCAAAAACTCAGAAATTTTTAGATTGATTTCATGAATTTTCTAGACAAAAAGAAATTTCTACAATGCCTGGAGTGCCAATAAATTATAAATTTTCAGTTTTAAAAGTAAAATAAGTTGTTTTTTTTGTTGTTTTTTAGATTATTTCCAAAATCACAGCTTTTCTAGTAAATATTCAACTTTTCGAACTCAGAATTTTCCACGTTTATTCTAGTAAATTTCTGAAACTGTTTTGGGTGGAAATTTACTCTTTTTTTTTCCAAACACAGTGTCATAAGGATTAAAATAACCCTGTCACGATATGAAAGGTTTTAAGACCAATTAATTAATTTAAGACATTTTAAGGCCTTTAATTTTAGGTGCATTAATTTAAGACTTTTTAAAGGGATATTTATCCAAATATTGGTGTAGTTTATATTTGAGTACTTGATTAATTTAGACCTTTTATGGATTTTACAAATGTCTATAAAGATGAACAATAAATTGAAGCTCCAGTTGGTGGGATGGATAGATGCACCTTTCAGACAAACGTTAGGAAATGTACACTCTTATTTTTTTATTATTTATTTCAATTTTCCAGATCTATAGAGTTTTCCAGCTGAGCTGTAACCAGTTATAATAAATCTGCCTGACTCAGTAATGAACATTATCAGTCAATCAATTTTATATGTATAGCACATTTCAGCAACAAGGCAGTTAAAAGTGCAAAAATACAAAGTTATGAAAGGTATAGACGACTTCATCTTAACCAAGAAAGCTGCGCTTATGGCTTCAGTGTCTAAACACATTTTGTTTCTAACTTGAGCTTAGATGTGAAGCGACGTCGCATTCAGTCTAAAACACAACGTTCCAGTCAGCAGCAGATTAAAAACATGACACTAAATTGGTGTTAAACGTGCTGATCAGGGGGAACTTGAAGCTCTTAATCTTTAAACTGACGAAGAGATGCTTAGATTACATAATCTCACCGCTTTGTGTTGGCAGTAAATAAAAAGGATACTTTAGGAAGGTCTCCATGAAGACGGGCAGGTCCAGGTGGAGGAACCCGAAGCGCGGCACGAAGTTGGTCAGACTCACTGGAGGAGACAAAACAGGAAGTAGAAACGACACCTACGGCAGCCAGCCAGCTGTAATTACCCGGATTATGATGTTTACACACCGGAGAGTCTTAAAAATGACACTTTACAGAGGAAACACTCAACTTTAATGTTTAAATTATAACCAAACTCTGGCTGTTATCAATAACTACTTACAGTCACTGTTTGAAAAAAATAAAAAAACACTTTTAAGTAATTTTGCTATAAAGTGTTTCTTCTCTTATTTTCTGGATTTTCTACCCATTGAGTAACAAAAATGTTTTAACGAAAAATGAACCAGACACAGACACACATCTACAGTTTCTGTTAAAGTTTCATAACTTTTATGTTAAAAAACATTTTTGGGAATTTTTTTCTTTGGCCTGATTTTATTTTTTGTTACTTTTTACCAAACACTTTTCTGCTCTCACTGGAGTATTTATATGTTTGGGTTGCGCTGCCTCCGCAGGCGGCTGGACGTACCGGCGTACTGCAGGTGCGGCGGGAAGCCCACGAACAGCATGTGTGGGCTCGGCGGGTGAGCGACGCGGATGAAGCGGGTCTGGTTCTCCAGAGACGGGGTGACGCAGACGCTGGCCGAGTTCACGCCGCAGTCGTCGTCGGAGAGACACGTCGCCGTTCCCGTCACCATCTTCCTCACTGGCATGCAGGCGAACTGCGGGAGGCAAGGCGTGTCACTTCCTGTTTGGTTAATCTTATCAGCAGCCGGTTGAGACAAAGTGTTTTCTTTGTTTCTCTCAGTAGATTCAGCACAAAATGTTCAAATATTTTGGTGTTTTTGACTCTGGATGCTTTGGATGTTTGGTCATTTTCTGACATCAGCACATCTAGAAGGAAGGTTTTTATTTAAGTAGCAACTTTATGCGTCAAAGCAGGATCAGGGCATATAAAAATAATGAATTCTGACTTGAATTGAAGAATTACAAGGAAAAAACATAAAATTAAAAGAAAAGAGTTCAATATAAAGACATAAAAGCCAAAATTATTATTTTAAATTTAAAAAGGCAAAAAGTCTGATTAAAAAGTAAAAAATGGGAAATAAATTCAGAATTGTCAGAATTATATAAAAAAAACCTCAATTGTTAAAGAAGTAATAAATCTAAGAAAAATGTCAAAATTATAAGTAAAAAATGTTCAACTACAAGAAATAAGAAAGAAAAAGTTAGAATCATAAAAAAAAGTTTGTATCATAAACATCTCAAAATTATAGGAAAAAAGTCAGAATCCTGAGAACAAATGTCTAAATTTCTTTTTTGTCCCTATAGTATCATTTGTCTCCCGTAGTTGTGAATCTCATTCAACCAGAAAAAACTAAACGTTTCTGTTTAGTCCAAGCTAAAATCCCAGGTGAAAACAAGTAGAAGCCCATAAAAGTACTCAAACCTCTTAAACATTTTCCACATTTTGTCTTTTTACAACAACAGACTTTAACGTAATTCAATGGGATGTGAACCAAAGCAACACGAGTCAATTGGATTGTATTGATTTATCACATCTGCTGTATATAAATGCTATATATTGTTTTTAATCTGTATTTTTTTCACTCTTTCGGTGCATAATGCTGAACTTGCAGCTTAACATTGACAATATGGTGACAGGAAAACATTTCACACAGTGATGAGTTGAAGCAAAGCTGAGACATCAAAGTACGAAGAACAGAGACGTTTGGTTCTGATGAAGGAAGAACTCTGACTAAACCCGCTTTATTTACACAGCAGAGGAAAATGAGACCATTTTATTCCAGACAGAGAACTGGATTAAGGAAGCAATCTAGATGATGCAGCTCACATGGAGAATTAGTCAGACGAGGCTGACTCTGCGTCAGTGTGTGTGTGTGTGTGTGTGTCACCTCTCTCTCCCTGCTGTTCCTGCCCTGTGGTTTGATGTAGGAGAAGCAGAGGTCTGTCAGGCTGTTGTTGCTGCAGCAGTCCATCGTCCCGTCCAGACGCTTGAAAGCTACCACAGAAGAAGAAGAAGAAACGTGACTTTTCTTGACAAGTCTTCTGGTTCAGAAGCTGCATTGATATCTCGTTGTTTTAAAACAACGACATAAATAAAAACCAATGGCTCCATTTTCTCCAAAGACTTTAAAATATGGCCTGAACTCTGAGGCAATGATTATAATTTTAACTTTCAGGATTGACATGGTCGGTTGGATGGTTGGTTGGATGATTGGTTTCATAGACGGACAGACGAACGGACGGTTTGTTGAATGGATGCATGGCTGATTGGATGGATGGACAGATGGACGGATGGATGGTTGGTTTGTTGAATGGATGCATGACTGATTGGTTGGTTGGATGGACAGATGGATGGATGGGCGGTTGGATGAGGGTCGTCCAATCAGTCTGTTCTGAATGGAGAAGTAACTCTCCAAATCTTGCGTTCTCTTCTTCTACTCAAAAATCTTTATTTTATCAGGAGAAGAAGAACTAGAACACTGACTGAACGGTGAAAATCTCCCAATAAAACCCAGAGAAGCTAACTGTTGTAGCGATGCGTTCAAGGACATCCTGTCGTATTTCTGGGGTCACTCACGTCTGCCGTGAGCCCAGCTGGGCTGCAGGCCGGCCGCCGGGACGCAGTACCCGGTCTGCGGGGCGCGGGACAGCTGGGACAGGCAGCCGGCCCAGTCCTCCACTCCCCGGACGGGACAGTCCTCCAGCCGCGTCACCAGGTCCCCGACCGACAGACCCCGCGGCCCGTCCGCCGCAGAACCCTGCGGAACAAACACAGCACAAACCTGGTTCAGATTAAAGAAACGTCACATGATGTCGGTGCTGGACTCTGTCCTAAAACAGCAACATCATTTCAGATCAGAGCTGCAGATTCAACGGCTTCCTGATTTCCTGCCAGAACTAGAAAAAACAAACAGCAGCAGCAGCTAACATCTGGAGAAGGAAGTTTCTGTCTTTTCTTTAGTAAATCTGTTTACATAATGAGGAAAAACACGTCTAAACGAAAAGCCGAAGGAAGAGCAATATAAAACCTCGTGTTTATCGTGAAATTTAAATATTAACAGAGTAAAATGTGTCGACTAAACACTTTTAAGCACTTTATTTATCCTGAAAGGAAACAAAATGTTAAGAGACTCTGTGGGGAAAACGGCTCCAGTAGCAGTCAGTCGTGCAACCAATCTGAAGACGCCTCTGACTGAAGAATGATGCTCTGGACTGCAAAATAATCTTACCAAGTATTTGTTGTTTAGTTTCTAGTGAAAATATCTTAGAAAACTTGAAATACTGCAAAACTAATTTACAAATAACCTTTTAGCAAAATATAGGATCTTATTTTAAGTCAGTAATTCCTTAATATTGATTTTAAAAAAGTAATCGATCCACTGGCAAATTATTTTACTTATAACAATACATTTCTCCCATGTTATAAGTGAAATAATCTGCCAATAGAACTGGTAGTTTTTCATTAATACTAAGGTATGGTGCGTTCACACCAAACGCATTTTGAGCGTCAGGCGTGTCTGGTTTACATTCAAAGTCTATGTGGAGCGTCGGACGCGCTGGACGAGTCAAGCACTCAAAACGCTGCAAACAGTTCAAACTGGGCCGTTTGCAGCCCAGTTTGACGTTCGAAATGCCATTGACGTGAACGCATCGCACGTTTTACTACTCTTAACAGCAGCCAACTGTTCGTTGGTAGATATTGCTTTTTTAGTTTGTTTAGGGTTATTTATTGTATTTTTTTATTTATAGAGTCAGAAGCTGCTGGACTGATTCTAACCACCAACTTGATTCCCTCGTTTGTTGGAATAAATCCAGTGAACCTGAACGTGTCTCTCGTGAAGTCGGCCATATTGGACATAAAAGACGAGCATAGAAGGGTTACATGTGCGTCCTTTTTGGACAGAGTTGGGTAAAATGTTTAAATGTGGGCTGTAAAAGCAAACCTGAACCAAAGGGAGAGGCAGAGGAAAACCTGCAGGACTCACCTGGACGACCTCGGTAACCATAGCGCCGACCCCAGTGGCGTAGACCGGAAACAGGAGGACCGGCAGCAGGAAGAGGAGGGCCAGCGCCGCCACGCACAAAACAAAGTTATGCCAAACTCCTGGAGAAAGATTATCGGAAAAACCCTTCAATATGTATAAAATCCTGTCAGATTATATAGATATTAACTGGTGGAAGTTCTTGGATTTGATCCGTTAAATGAATCTTAATTGATGATCGGAGTAGATAAATGAAAAATTGTCAATTTATGTACATCTATTCATAAATGATCAGTGTTGTCTCATTAAAAGTAACCAAGTAGCATAAAATTCTTTTTTTTTTTTTTTAAATCACATTTCTTACACTGATTCATATATTTAAAGAAACAGAAAGACAAACCCTCTAAAATGTTCATTTGGTTAAATGAGAAATTAAAAACCAGTCTAAAAAGTGCTTCATAATAAACCTAAAAAGTTAAATCAGACTCTCCAAAGTTCTCAGTTCAAGTTTAATGCATGAACTGCAGTGACTTTAAGCTGAATCCTCTGCTGTAACTCTCTCCTGTATGCTGTGACCGAAGAGAAACCGCTGCTCGCTATAAATAGCCATCTATACCATCTTAATTATGCAAGAAGCTTTGAAACCACAGGAGAAAACGTCTCACGGTCTGATGAGTTCAGGCCCAACTTCTCAGCCTCGACGGACATTTTTAAAGAAAAGGAAATTTCTCTCATACCAGAAAAAAACTGTGAGCTACAGTCAAGTTCTTCATCATCACTTAGAAGGAAAAAACAGTTAATTTCAGACCTACGTGTGTGCGCAGTCTGATGTAACACAGAGTAAACAAGCTGTTAAAGTTTGTCAACAGGAGTAAATAATGTATCTGATGCAAAGGTCGATCTCACATGGAGAAACAAACAAACGCAGCGCGCCGTTATGTCACCGCTCCCCTGAAGGGAACAGCATCCGCCTCACATCACACGCCGCACGCCTCGCTCTGCTCTCTCTCATTTTCTCCTCAGAAAACCAACTTGTTGGTCAGAAGGAGATAAACGGTCAGAGCGGCTCTTTACTGCCCTCTGGTGGCGCAGAAAATAACTGCAGAAAAAAACCTCAGCAACTTTCACAGAAGTGACTAAAAAAAGTAAAATTTTCAGGAGTAATGACAAACACTTAAACATACCATCTTTGTTCTGTTTAACACCAAAATGTAGTCAATATATATATATTTTTTTTGTTGTTGTTGTTTTCCCTCTTATTTAAGTCTTTCACAATGACAAATTTTAATGGAGGATAAATTGTCCCCAAAGTTATTGCAATAAATAATAATATTGTTGTTTTGAGACCATTTTCAAGTGGTATAATGTTAATAAAGTAAGGATACATTCTAAAATATCAATAACTGGAACTGGAAGACATTTTAAAAATCTAAAATAAAGAAAGAAAACAACAGAAACAAATAAAATTAATCTATCATGTGATTAATTTATTGATTACTACAACATGTCTACTCTTATTATGCATCATTTGTTCTATACTCTATTCTTTTTCGTCCATCTGGGCTCAATCAGATTGGATAAAGAGCATCCATGAACATCAGTTTTCTAGTTTGCTCACTTAAAACTCTATCTGGGCTTTATCTAGGCCATTTAATTCATCCCAGTTTTAAAATTCTTTGAAAAATATAATTTTCCTCCCCAATTATGAGCTACTTTGTGTTGCGCCATCATATAAAATCCCTCTGAAATACAATCAGGTTTGTGGCTGAAATATGGTAAACCGTTAAAGATTTAGTCTAAATTACATTTTTTGTATTGTAGTAATTTTTATCATTAACAGCTGCAGCTCTTCTGCTAAAATCAGGAACATTTAGTAAAATACTTGGATTAATTTGCAGATTAAACATGCTTTTAGCTGCAGACTCGCCCGTTTCATCTGTGGCAGAAATCATGCATGACTAACGGCTTTTCTTCACCAATCAATTTATCAAGCTGCTATTAAACTAATCGAAACTGAAAATATTATATGTGATGCATCTGTCTGCTGCTCTGTAATAATCTGGTTGACCTTCGTAGTCAAAACAAAGTGCTTCTAATAACTGTGATTAATAGATGTGATAACATTAGCGGGCAAACAAGACGAGGGCTGCAGTAAAGGGTTGTGGCCAGAGGGGGGCGCTTCTAGAAAATGAATGAGATGAGGGAAGGAGAGAGTAAGAGGGTTAAAATAAAATTCATATTTAAAAAATAAATGCAATTAAAAGAAAATTAATATGTTTAAGTTTTGCTAAATTAAGCATTTTTATTAAATAACATTTTTAAAATGCAGCTAAAAATTAATAAATGAAAATTAAATATTAAATAAAAAAATAAGACACTGAATATAAATGAATGACATTCATTTTAATTCTTAGACCAAAATAAATACAATTAATGTAAATACAAATAAATAAAAAAAATTTAAAAGCAGAAAACTAAATAAATACATATTTTATTTAGTTAAATTGGATGATTTTTTATTATTACCTTAAAAAAGTAAAATGCAATTAAATACATTAAACTGTATTGAAATTATTGAATATACATTAAATACATAAACTATTTAATGTACATTAAGTGCATTAAATATTTTATGTACATTTTAAAAACATTTTGAATGTATTTAAAATTTAGCTAAATAAAATTTAATGTATTTAATTATAATAGTATTTAATTAAATATATATGTAATTAAATAAAATGTAAATAAATTTAATGAAACTAGATTATTTTTATTTTATTAACAAAAAAATTTACCGTAAACTTAAACAAAATAATCAGTAATACTAAATAAAAATACTTCTTAATTTAGTTAAATTTGGTTATTTTTTATTTTCATAAAAAAAGAATTAATAAAGTTAAAAAAAAAAAAAAGCAGGAATAAAAAAAATAGATGATTTAATATTAAGCATAAAAGTTTGAAGTCTGACCTGCACAGAATATTCTGAGCTGCTGAGCAGGAGAGATGAGGTTGAGGTGCGTAGTGAAGAGATCCACAAACGCCCCGGGATAAACGACGAAGACGAACATCCCGAAGCCGTTCACTCTCACAGACTCCCTGCAGGACGAGACAGTCAGACACGTCTGAGGATACACAATCACAGCGTTAATAAAGAAACAATGAAAGAACCTTCATTTTGGGCAAAATATGAAAAACTAGATCGTTAAAATGTTTATTTGAACAAATCCAGTGTCCTGAATCGTCTCCAGACTCATCTTCTCACTGCATATTTTTGTAAATATTAAAATTTCATTGAATGACGACGCTTTGAGAATAATGATAATAAACTACGACTGCAGATGGCAATAAAAGCTCCAGCCTGTCACGATAGCATACTTTGCTGGATGATAAATTAGCCCAGAAGTTATCACAATAAATGATAATGTTGTTGGTTTTTCAAGTAATATAATGGTAATGACATCATAATACAAGAACACCAAAGATCCATAAACTTAGTTGAAACCAAAGAACCAGACTGAGGACTTTTATCATCCAGTTTTTGGTAGAAAGAGAGAAAAGAGAAAAGCTATAAATTATGAAAATGTAAATTATTGAACTCATTTGTTAAAATGTGTCTAAATTTACACATTTTAACCATTTCCAGACCTTAAATAAAATAAAAAAATACTGGGCTTAACTAAAGCAACTAAAAACAGAATTGTACGTTTAAAAATGTAAACATTGAAAGAAATTTTGCTGCAAGACTCCAATATTAATAAAATAAATAACTAAAAATAAAAGGTATAATAATGAAGAGAATGAATATGGGAAAAACTCAGTGAGAATCAAAATGTTTACAGTACATTTATGAGAATCATGAAGTTTCAACAGAGAGCACCGAGCTGCTTCCGGCTCGTTGCCGTGGTAACGGTGCCGGTGTTTCCTACCTCAGCGCGGCCACAGCGTGACCCAGCTCATGGATGACGCCGCTGAGCAGCAGAGCGATAAAGAAGTAGGCCAGCTGACTGGTGGGCAGGTTCACACCGGGGACCTGAACACAAACCGGGAAGCAAAGGCACAGAAAATCAGGAAACCCTCTGGAGAACCAGCAGCTCCATCCGCACAGAGGTGGGTAGAGAGCACCAACAGTATCGCGACAGTAATGTTGACCCAGCACGTGACGTCACGCTCTTCAGAAACCAGTCCGCTCCGCCATGACGGACGTCAAAGCAACCAAAACAGGCAGCCGGTAGCCGAAAATGGCTTCTATCCAGTTGACTTCCCTTTAAAAACGGTAATAGGACGCTGCGCGGTCGGCTGCATAACCAGACAAGGATAGAAACCAAACTTGTCATTTTATTTTATAACTTTTACTGAGGCCGTCAATAATAATGACTGTAAAAAGGATAGTTTTATTTTTACAAGGTAAGAAGACTAACGTTCACATAACGTTTGTATGATTAAAGATATAAAATATCACATAATGGAGAAGGTACCCGTCTGACGGTTGGTAACCATGGAGACAGTGCCGCACCGTCATATAGCCTAGCGTGTACGGAAACAACTGCTTAGCATCTCCTCTTTTGTAAGTTTTAAATGCTGCTCTGGTTTAAAGGGAAACACCGTTTATGACATAGTGACATAAATCATGTGGCGTGAATTCAGGAAAAGTCGTTAATTTGATCAACACATCAGGAGGGAGGAGGTACGGGTCGGTATCTAAGCTAGCTGTTTCCAACTTTTTTAAACACCGCCGTCTATGAACCCCAACCCTACATTATCAGCAGGGTAAAACTAACCTGTCTCACGTCGGTCTAAACCGGACAAGTAGAAGCCATGAATAAACTGGCAAAACCAACTTTGGAAAACAATTTAAGTCACTCTGTTCAATACTCCCGTACCTCACTTCGTACGTCCATCATGGCGTCTCTTAATGATTAAGTAACGTATATGCAAGAAGTTAGAAGTTCGATAGAAACAACGAGTTAGTTCCAAGCGTGTAGCCTGTTTATTGTTGTCATAGCAACTCCATAGCAACTGTCATGCAGAGGTGGGCAGAGTTCTCAAGAATTTTACTCAAGTAACAGTAAAAGGGTGCGTTCACACTGCAGCCTGAAGTGACCCAATTCCGATTTTTTTGCCGGGGCCGTTCACACTGCCAGTAAATGAAACCTGTATGTGTTCTGCAGTGTAAACGGGCAAACGACCTGAAAGTGTCCCGCATGCGCAGTAGAGGGCGCAATAGCATCAGCCTTCTCAGTGTTCTGCCAACCGCCATAAAAAGAAGAAGTGCTCAGTGTTTGCGGAAGTAAACATGGAGGCTAACGGTGCAGCTTAGCTTATATATTTGAAGTTGTTATCCAGCCGGAGCAGCATATTAACAACTTAATCCTCATATAATCCGTCATCGTTGTTGTTTTAATTCCCGTTTGCGTGTATCAGGACGCAGAATAGTGCGATTTGTTGAGAATCAGTGACGTTCAGTTCGAATGAAGGCGGCCTGGACGTTGGGTCGCATTTGAATCGGATACGTATCGGATATGGGTCACATTCGAAAAAGAATCCGACCTGTGCTGTTCACACTGCCATGAAAAGATCGGATACAGGTTGCATTACGTCAGAAAAATCGGAATTGGGTCACTTCAGGCTGCAGTGTAAACACACCCAAAAAAAAGTATTTGGTTAAATGTCTACTCAAGTACTGAGTAACTGATCAAAACATCAATCATTTAATGTTTAAAAATGACAATCAGACAGACTACAACTAAGTTATGTTGAAATATTTGTATTATAAGGACAAAAATTACAACAACAAAAAAATCAGACAAAAGAAACGTTTTTCCTTGTTTTTCTTTAAATACAAACTGCAAGTGTGTGTTTGGTGAATTTTTGGTTACAGCATGTTTGTTTTTCATTCCGTGAGTAGAGAATCCAGAAAGTAGCAACACTTCATAATAAAATTACTCAAGTAAAAGTAAAAAGTACAGCATAGTAAAAGTAATTTTTTTCAAAGAACTTACTCAAGTAAATGTAACTACCATAGTTACCACCCAACTCCGCATATCTGCTGTCATTTCTTGATATTTTCTGTTGAAGTAGTTTCACAGTGAACTCTGCTTTCTATTATCCTGCTGCCTGAGCCAAGATGGATTTTCTCTCATTAAGATTCTGCTAATAGCTTCCCATGAATCACAGCCACAGGTCTGAAGGGAGCTGCTGCTCACATTAGTAAACGCCTATTAGACATCACGGATGATTAAAACAGAAAAAAGGAGAGAGAAGCAGGAAATGAGCTTCTGGTAGCCGACGACACACAGCCGTCAGGATTTCTACACATTCATGTTTTCAGTAGCTTTTTCATGTGATTTTTAAATTATAAATACAAAAGTTTAATTTGAATGGATGAAAATTTGTTCAATAGAGGCCAGAAATGAAATATAAAATCAATTAAAACCAGACAGGAAAAGAGAAGAACAGAAGATTGATTGGATTGATGAACGGATGGGCCGACGGATGGCCCAAAAGATGGACAGACGGATGGGTCAGTAGACGGACGGAAGGAAGATTGAATGCACGGACGGACGGACAAGTTGACAGACGGATGAACCAATTGAGAGATTAATGGATGGACGTATCGACAGATAGATGACTGAATGAATAGATTGGTGAAAGGATGAACAGAATCCTCAACTTAAACTAAGTGTATATTAGCATTAGCATATTACTGACCAAACATATAGTATTGTAGTTCTACATACTGTCCAGTATTCATACATGCCTTGTTCAATGTGGATGGAATTTAACTACCAACTCCTAACCAGACGTACCACCACCTGCAGAGTCTGCTGCCCACCGATCCGCGGGTTGTCTGTGGTCATCTGGGCGTAGGTCTGCTGCAGCGTCTTCACCAGCAGCACCACCGATCCCAACATGGCGGCCACACCAAACACTAGCCCACTGCTGAACCTGACACACACACACCACACCAGTGAGTTCAAAGGTCAATCAACCAACATTTAGGAACTAAGTGATGGGTTAACTTTTTTACTTTTATTAATTTAAGTAATTACATGTGTATCCTCACCAAAGGTAGAGGGCTCGGGGGTTGATGCGGGCACAGTAAGCAAACAGCCAGTTAAACATGGTGGTCTGCCATCTCACATGAAAAGGAGACAACATCAACCCTCGGCTGGCCAGCCACGACTCGTAGTTGATCCGGTGCGTGGCAGATGACTGCAGGAAAGGAGGAAATAAAACCACGTTTTTAAAACGGACGGTTAAGTACACCAACTCCAAACATTAGACTTTCACAATAACATTTGTATGTATGCAGGTAGGAACTAGCGCCTCATCTGGAGCCTCCACTATTGTGCTGAGGTTTTAAATTTTACCCAATGTATTTACTATGTTGGGCCAGTTCCATGCTGTATAGCTTTCTGGAAATCACCTGTTCTACAAACAATTATCCTCCACTGCAAACAGAGAAGTAAAGAGCTGAACAAGATGGCTGTTAATGTTAATTCAATATTTGTAAATGTGACCAACATACTCCCTCACTGTTGAATGGGCAAATTCAACTCTAAAACAGCGCAGAAAGTCACGTCAGCCTTCACAACTTCTTATTCTGTTCGCTGATTGGTTCAGTCGAAATTCTGTCAAATCCAAGTGAATGGGAGAAAGCCCAGACTGAACTGTGAAGCGAGATTTGAATCAAGCAGAATAGTGTTGGAAAACAATGGCCATGCTAATGTATGTATGTATGGATGGATGTTAGTTATGTTAGCACTACCATTAGCCAGCATTAGCCATCCCACCCAAATGTGTTTAATTTGTGAATTTACATTAAGGTTTTACAAATCTTAAGTGGCATGTACATTAACTGATGGATATTATAATGCAATTTGGTGCAGGACTGACCTAAATATGTTTAATTTTTAACGGAGGCAGATCAATAGTAGTTCAGACTCCCTAACGGTGGTGAAATCGCCCTTTTCTACGGATGCTAACAGCTAACTGAGGCGGCCTATGACGACCGAGCCTCTTTTTTCACCCAAAAAAATAATCTGTAACATTGATTCCCTGAGAGCTAGGTCAATTAAGTACAAATAAGGTTAAAACCTTACCCTGAGAAGTGTGTCGGCCAGGTAGACAGCACACCAGCCTGCCATCACGAACACCAGCAGGGACACCGGGATCATGGTGCGGCTGTCAGAGGACTCTCCGCGGAACCGTCCAACCGAACTGCGGCCTCTCCATCGCTCCGTTTGCGCACAAGGCCGCGATTAGGTGGCTCGAAAGCCGCGAAGAAAAGCCGGCATGTTTCTGTAAAACGTTCAAACAGGCGATAGTGGGTTTGTTTACAGCGGAAATGAGACACAAGTCACCGGCTGGTTGCTCTTCTTCTGCTTCCTCTGTGGTAAACATAGAGCGCACTACTGCCACCTAGCGTTGGATATATTTCCTGAAGATTTTAGATTGAAATAGAAAGTGTTGGGTTTTAATTGGGAAAAGTGTACACACAAAATGCTAGATAAAAACGTTTTAAAAATGTCAAAATTTACATTTTATTTTCAAAAAAATCAGTCTGAATACTTTAATGTTAGTTCACATTATATTTCCTTACAGGCAGAAGTGACTTTATGGGTTAGAGAAAATGTAGAAATTCTACTATTCCTACTCTTTAAGCGTGTCAACAAATTTTAATCAGCAATTTCTGTGTGTCAGAGAGGAAGATTTGGAGAAGATAAAATTAGGGTTAGGATAAAAAATAATACTCTAAGATATAAACGTCCCATATATTCATTCTTAAACATGTTTAATTGAAAAGTGCAAAGGCTGGAAACACTCAAATTATTTTGTTTTGATGTCTTAATTCTACAATCTATTTTCTGACTCAGGAGGACTGAATACAAATGTGTGCCACATGTTCTGGATGTGTATTTGACAAAAAAGAATTGCTTTTCTACATTTTAACATAAGCAATTATGCTCCACTGTCAAATACAAATAAAACACATAAAATTATGTGGCTGTAATGAGACAAAATGGGAAACGGTTCAAGGAATGTTGTGCATGGTCACTTCAAGCGAATCAGCAAGTTTTATATTGTCTGTGCTGTTAAATGCTAAAAATAAATAAACTCAGACCAGCGTAATCAATAGAGCTGTGGACATAAATATGATGTCATTAAACACGGTGATGATGCAAGTCGTCGCTATAAAGAAACTAGCTCAGACTCTGACTCATTAAGCCAGTGAAACATTAAACTAAATGCCTGTTGGTTTAGTCACTTCATATCTTCCCTGCACTTCACAGTCAAATACTCAGAGCCTGCAGTATGTAGCTTCATTTGGAGACTTTCAAAATCATAAATGCATTTACAGCTTATTAAAACAGCTGAAGTAAGCCTCTCTTAGCACATTATCATTAGCATATAGCTAGCTTTTAATTTTCTTCTTACTTTCATTCTCAGACTGATCTGTAGTATCTCAAGTGCTCTGATTTTGCAGCAACTTAACATTAGCTTGAAAAGTTGAGCAACTACAGCCTTGAGGGTGCTAAACTAATCTAAGCAACTACCTGATTTTATAGAAACGTCCCATAAATTTGAAAAGTTAAGCAATTACACTTTTGTAGGTGGCTAAGGTAATCTAAGCTAGCAACTAGCTATTTCTCTGATTTTATAGCAACTGTATATGAGCTTGAAAAATTATGTGACTACAGACTTGCAGGTGGCTAAGCTAATCTAAGATAGAAACTAAACTAGCTAGATCCCTGATTTTACAATGGGAAGTTAACCAGGCTGTATACTCTTCTCGCTACAGATGCTAAGCTAATCTGAACTAGCAACTAGCCACTAGCACTAATATGTCAGAAACAAAGTCCTCTACTTCTATCATCACCTCTTTTAAAGATGAGAAAAGGGTTTATAAACTAAGCACATGGTTTTATCTGTAGAATATTGTAAAATTTGGAAATTTAGAAGGTGGCAAGCTTTAATATTATTTAAAGAAAGTTTAACAGTTTAACACTAGTTTAAGAGAAAATGGTTGAAAAGCCATTTTTAGGGCTTTGGGACTCAATCCTTTTGTGCCAAAAATGACTTTACTTTATTATTTATTCATGTTTTTTTTTTTGCCTAACTTAACTTTTAAATCAATAATTCCTTTATACTGATGAAGGATTTATTCATCAACTGGTAGATTATTTCACTTATAATATGTGAAAATGTCTTGTTATAAGTTAATAATCTGCCAATGAAACTTGCAGCTTTTATTAATTTTAAGGAGGTTCTGGGTTCGATTCCCGGCCCCAGACCTTCTGCATGGTGTTTGCATGTTCTCCCTGTGCATGGTGGGTTTTCTCCGGGTACTCCGGTTTCCTCCCACAGTCCAAAAACATGACTGTCAGGTTAAATGGCCTCTCCAAATTGTCCCTAGGTGTGAGAGTGTGTGTGCATGGTTGTGTGTCCAGTGTGTCTCTGTGTTGCCCTGCGACAGACTGGTGACCTGTCCAGGGTGACCCCGCCTCTCGCCTGGTACGCTAGCTGGAGATAGGCACCAGCAACCCTCCTGACCCCACTGAGGGACAAGGGTGTAAGAAAATGGATGGATGGATGGATATTCCCTTTAAAGTTTAAACAAGCTTCTATATTGCTGAAAAGTCACTTGTAAGTTAATTTAGTCTTATTTCTAGTGGGCCAAGATATATTCACTAGGAACTAGACCAAAAATACTTGGTAAGACTTGGTGTTTTTGCAGTTAAGGTTGCAAATAAATGCACAGGGTTGCAGTAACTGCAGTTTGTCCTTCATAAAATGCAGTTTAACTCTCTGCGGTGAGGATGTTTATCTCTAAAACACCAGACTCTCGGACACCATGTGGGTTGTATTATTTGCATATGTTCGAATAAATAACCAGGCTGCAGTTTAGGGTTTCTCATTTCACTACTTGGACACACAGCAGCTCCATCTGTCCGGCAGAACCGACCCAGAAGGACCCTGGAGGTTTGTTGTGATGAATGTGGATCGGTTTTGACAAAGGTAAGTGAAATTCGCTCTTCATCGACTCACACTGAGAGGGAGGGCTGAAGGCTCATTTAAGTTGTGTGATGCTGGGTCGGTTTCCACACTTGGAGGAGTCCCGTGTCTACCGGAGCCAATCAGGACGAGCTGAAACGGGTCAGGTAGCTGGAGAGGAGCTCAGAGAGAGCGCGAGGCCGGCCAGAGCAGCTACGCACAACAGCAGGTAAGACAACACACACACACGATCACACACACCTTTAACTCTGCCGGATTCCTCCTGTGGCTGCAACGTAAACTTTAAATTTAAAAACATGAAGCGGCTCCTGCTCGCCCCTCATGGGCGTCAGAGCAGAATTAGGCCACTGCCTTTTTAGCCACTGAGATTAAAGAGGGGATTTACACGCATGTTGTTCTTTTCTAGTTTATACTATATTTTTATTTTGTTTTGATGTCTTAATTCTACAATCTATTTTTTGACTCAGGAGGACTGAATACAAATGTGTGCCACATGTTCTGGATGTGTATTTGTCAAAAAATAATTGCTTTTCTACATTTTAACATAAGCAATTATGCTCCACTGTCAAATACAAATAAAACACATAAAATTATGTGGCTGTAATGAGACAAAATGGGAAACGGTTCATGTGTTTTTTCATTGACATTTGACAATTATTTATGAAGTCAACAGGTCACCGTAGTTAAATATCCCAAATATGGTCTTTTACTCAGGATTAAAAGAATAAACAAACGAGTTCAAACTATGTATAAGGAAATAAAATCTTTATTTCGAACAAGTAAAATGTCAGACAAAAAATAAAATAAGAAAAAAAAATGAAACAAAAAAAATAGAATGAAATATGTTAAAAAAGTCTAATAGTTAATAATAATAATTGAATAAGTAAAATGTCAGAGAAAACATTTAAATGAGAAAAAAAATATATATATTCTTATTGTTTTTCTGACATTTTACATATACACATTTCTTATAGCTACATCTACCTATATATGGATATTTCAATATATATTTTGTTATATAGTAATAATAATAATAATTCCTTAAAAAACCTTCCATATCATGTTAAACGAGTACAGAAAATGAAACAATTGGATCCATCAACATCCAAATATGTATAATATCATACATAGTTATTCTAATTTTTACTCATGTCACAATTTCTGTTCTTTTTAAATTAAATATATTCAATTAATTTATTATTATGTACGCCATGTTTACTGCATACAGTCTCCTGTAAGATATTCTCACATCCACATCAATCTTTAACTAAACAATCAAAAGTAAAACCTAAGCAGTCAACGACCTGAAAAACCACTAAAGTGGTTTTAAAACAGAGTTTTAGTTGTTATGATCCGTTCAGGAGTCAGTGAGTGTGAGCGGATAGAAAGCAGGTCCCTTCTGTGTATCACTCATCTATTTATAGAGAGAACAAATCCTAGATATGAGAGGAATCCTTCAGCCACAAACGAGGCAGCGGCAGAGAGGAGAGGCTGAAGAGAAACACGTAGAGAGGTTCAAGTCAAAGGAGCCACATTTAGGACTCGGTTCTAGTCGTAGACGGCGCTGTTCCTTCATCAGGCGGTGAGTTAAAGCTGCTTCATGTTTTACATCCACCAGAAAAGTTTTAGATCATAACTCAAGTCAGAGTAAACTTATTTGTAATAAAGAAATGTTTATTTCGCTCTGATTTGATCTTAGTGTGAAGTAAATTCAAATTAAATTGGATAATTTGATGTTTTGTAAGCTAGCTGTGAAGCAAAATGCTAGCAAAATGGTGCTCGAAGTCAGTTTGTTCATAGGAATGAAGATTTCTGGCTAGTCGGAAAATCTGTAGGATTTGTGTAATACTTTATATTAAGTATTAAAGGTTCTACCTGTGGACTCCGCTATTGTTTATAGTAGAGCTGAACAAAATGGCTGAAAAACGCACCACAACATGAACGCTTCTATCAGTGTCGATAATTTTTTTAGTTTGTTTTGAATATCCAAAATACTACCAAACTGGTTGCATTTTCTCCTGTTTTATCCACAGTTTTCACTTTACGCCATTGTTTTATTTTTTATTAGTTTTTAATCCGTTACGAGGCACAGTGGGGGAACCTGCAACTGCCGCGCCAGTTACTCAGCAGGTCGTTGCTAGGTAACCACAGTTGGATGGGGCGGGGGGAAGGGGCTTGAAACTGCTGCTCACCCAGCGGGTCGTTGCTAGGCAACCAAAGAGCGAGTGACGTGACTTAGTTAATTCTTTTGGCTAGCTGGTAAAGTTTGGCTAATCTTTCCTCTGGCTACATTTCCCATAAAGCTGTACCGTTTTTATTTGGAGTTCAGTGTATATTATGTTGAATATTGAATATTATACCGGACGTATTATCTATTAATATTGATCACATCCAACTTTTCTGACTAAAGTTTGGCGTTCTCGTTTTGTTCGAACTCAATAAAACAAAGCGGCCATTTTAGCTTCAGAAACAACACTTATTTTTACGAAATGCTAATAAACATGTTAGTTATTAATGCTTTGCAATGTTCTTAGCTTTATTTAAAAAAAAAATTATTGTTACTAAACGTCTCTCTGGTCTGATTGCTTCATTCAGTTCTCCTGATGCTAATTACTTCTTCAACTTTCCAAGACTGTTGAGTCTGAGGCGTTTTTGACGTTTCCAGGACATTTTGAACCCTGAAATACCATTAGGAACATTTTCTAAACGCCTTTTCTTGTTGTTAGGCCAGAAAGCTGTATAAAAATGACTGTCATAAATCTCATTAAGACTTCAATAACAAGTGAATAGACACTTATTATGTACGTCTCTTGTAAAGAAAGTACAATAATAGCACGCATGCACACGCCCTACTAATCATTCCTCAACACGAAAGCAAAAGATCCAGTTTGTGCACAACTGGTTGGACATAAAATCTCCTCCACCTGCGCACAGAAAGCAAAAGACAGACTTTATTAGGAAGCAGCTGCTTCCCACAAGCTCTGAGTATTTTGGGGGGAGAGCGGAGAGTTTTTCCTGTGTTGTTGTCAAACAGCTCCATGGAAACCAAAGGAGTGAAACGTCCCTGGTCCTCATGGCTGCAAACGGACTGGATAAAAACAGAGGAGACTCCTAGGAGCAGGAAGAACTGCTCAGGAGAATGAAAACAAGTTTTAGGAAGGAAATAAATACTGAAAAATGACTCAGGAAAAGTACGACAGCATGTTGGAGAAAAAACATTAAAGGAGGAGTAAATTACTGCCAAAAAACTCAGAAATTTTGAGATGAAGTTCAGAAATTTTCACAAAAAAAACCCTGAAATTTTCTGAGTTTGAAAAGTTGAACATTTGTAAGAAAAAAATCAGAAATTCAAACATTTTCAAGTCATTTTCTTAAGAAAATCTGAGATTAACCTCAAGATTTTTGAGATTTTTCTAGAAAATTTTCAACTTTTAAAATGAATTTTTATTTTTTTCAATTTAGCCTCATCAGATTAAGAATATTTTCAAAGTGCCAATTGTGGCAGAATAAATACAGAAAATTATTTTACATAATATTAATTATTAGTTTATATATTACAGCATACTGTATAATTATGTAATTATTTTACATATTAATATGTAGAACCCATAAATAAACTGTTAAAATAATAAACAGCTACCTCTGCATTTTTGAAATTAAATAATATTGACTAAAGTTTGTATTATTACTTCCTTCATGTTTTCTGTTAAACTTTGCTCATTTAATTATTTCTGACATAATGTAGTTTGGACTTCAGTTGCCACAAAAATCTTGTTTGTCTGGTGGAAAAGTTTGACAAGTTTTCATTGCCTTAATACTTTATGGAAACAAAAAGGAAAATAAAGTGTTGCTGTAACTCAGATTAGCTAAAAAAAGAGCAAAAAGTGAAAATCAGTTCAAAACAAGAAGGAACGGTTGACCAATGACGGTGTGTTTGTTTGTTTTAGTGATTTTTCAGACTTTTTGACCTTTAAACTCTCCAAAAACGCTGAACAAGATGAAGTTTGCAGAGAAAACGTATGAATGGATCCAACAATGTTTTCCTTTATGCCGTCAAAGGTCCAGACTGAGGATGCAAATGTTGGTGCCTGTGCAAATTATATGAAAACAATGGTTTCAGTCTTCTCCGTATTCCTTAGAGTAAAACTCACACATGAAAATGGGTATTTACAAACACTATAAAAATATATACATTTATTCCTCACTGTGTGAAGAGAAACAATTCTTTGTTAAGAGCATATTTTTAAAGAAAATTTTAGTTTCTAGCTTGAAATAATTCATATACTGTAGGATTTTTATGTCTATAAATGCCACATGAAATAAAATCAGGCAAAATATCAGGAAAATAATGATCAGTTCAGTCAGGAGGAATGGGCCAGAATTACAGCAAACTGTTGTGAGAAGCTTGGGGAGGAAAAGTAAAACATTTAAAATTAATTCTACCAAATACAGAGGATGTGTACATGAGGCTAATCATAGTTAGAAAATAAAGACCCAAATTTCTACCAATAAACCCCCCCAAAAACTCAGAAATTTTAAGATTATTCTTAAAGAAATTTTTATAGGAAGAAATCTGAAGTCTTGGCTCCAAACGTTTTTTTTAAGAAAAAAAAAAGAAAAAAAATCAACATTTTCTGAGCTCCAAAAGTAAAAAACAAAATGAAGAAATGTTATTTATCTCAGTATATTTTTTAGAATACAGATGGAAATTTCTGAGCTCCAACAGTAAAAAAAAAAAAAATTTGTTAGGAAAAAAAACTCAAATTTTGGAAAGCTCAAAATTCTTGACTTTTGGAAGTCTTCTGAAATGTGAAACTCTAAAGTTCCAAGTTTTGTCCATATAATTTCAGATATCCATTTCAAAATTTCAGCTTTTTCTTGCATATTTTTGACTTTTCAAAAACTAGAAAATTTCTGAGATTAGTTTTAATTCTAGACTTTTGGAGCTCTGGATTTTTTTCAGTCTTTTTTTTTTTTTTTTTAAGTTTTTTGGTTACAATTTACTCCTTTTTAATCATCCACCAAATAATTTCTTTTTGCTCCAGCATTTAGAAAATCTTAACTGTAACTTATCTGAAACAGAAAAGTGGTTTTATGTCAGTTAGTCTGTTTACATGTAAATGTCTGGATTCAGGCAGTTTGCATGTCCTCTGCTTTAAATCATTTACTCTAATCATATAACACTACATGCATTTCTCCACACATTTTTTCATCATTGATTGATTAGTGTGACTAATTTATTTGATTACAATCCAAAGGTGCACCCAGAGGTGAAACCAGCTCACTTTTATTTTGACGGGATTTCTGTCTGCTTCTCATGAAAGATTCAGAGAACAGTTCCTGTACCTGGTTTTCTTTGTAAGAGTCGCTAAGCAACTGTAATGGTATCCCGTTCCTCAAAAACCGCTGTCCCAGTGCGCCCAGTAGCTTCCCGACCCGCTGGTGAATGTGTTGGGTTTCCCTCCTGCAGGTCAGCGGACTCACCGAGGATTATGTCCAAACCCGTGACCAACGTGAAGGCCTTGCAGGTAAAAAATGACTTTCTACTGCAAACAGTCTTTTCCACATGAAGGTTTTTATTATTACTGAAGGTTCAAACAGTGCATTTACAATATCAAGGCTTTTTTTTTTTTTGTGCAAATCTGAGAGCGAGGCAAACATACGCAGCTTTAAATGTCAAAAAAGAAGATTTGTTCACTGAATCCGCTTCTTATTGTGCTCGTTTTCATGTCTAACCATGGGATAGGCGTCGGTACAAACAGGAAATTCACAGCTGACGCTGCAAAAACACTAAATATTACCAAGTAATTTGGTCCAGTTTCTAGTGCAAATATCTTACTAAACTTAAAATGAGAAAAAATAACTTTTGAGGAACTTTTCAGCAAGATGTAGGAGCTTGTTTTTTCAATTGCTGGGTTATTTCACTGATAATATGGGAAAAGTCAAAATAATCTGCCCTTTTCTGCAATTTTAAGGAATTATTTACCTAAAATAAGATCATATGTTTTGCTAAAAATTACTTGTAAGTTAGTTGTGTCTTATTTTAAGTTCAGTAAGAAACTAGACCAAAATTACTTGGTAATATTTTGTGTTTTTGCAGGGCAGTCTCATAACAGCAGTACAATTTCACATTAAAAATATCTCATAAAATAAATAATAAAAGAAACCTTCTGATTCTGCCATGTCAGCAAATTTGCATATTAAAATTACTTATACCAAATTTTAGATTCTATTTTAAGTGTTTTCCAAATAACACAAAGTCATGTTATCTAGTTAACAATCACCAATCCGTTGATAAAAATAGCTGCTTATTTCCATTGCTGGATTTAACGTCATTTTAATGTTAAAATTCACGAACGTAGCTTCACTTAGAGCTATTTCTGTCTTTGATTTTTCCTACTTGAGTGTCCATTTTGACTATATCATTAAAAAATATTTTCCAGAAACAAATAGATTCACATATTGACGTCTGTAAGGCGACAAAATGCAGAGAATTAAGATAAAAGTTAATTTTGTTTGTAATATAGATGAATTTCTCATTACACTCCAAAAGAAAATGTCAATCTAAGAAAGAAACTCTAAATTATGGCGTTGGATTGTGGATAAAATAATTGTTACTGTCATAAATAAACACGGAAAAGTATTATTTTAAAATCAAAACAGTGTTTGTGAACCTATTTGTTTCAAGTTTTTGTTTTGTAACAAAAAATCATGTTGACTGGAATGAAAGAAAATGGTAAATTATAGAAAAACTAATGCTAAAATGAACAAAACAGTTCACAGAAATAACCTAAAAGCTAATTAGACTAATTTATACGTAATTAATGCATGTTATTTTTCAAATCTTAAAAGTTTATTTATTTTTTATTTTTTAAACTCAGAATGTCACTGGAACACAACTAAAACAAAATGTGTCACATTCGGAGCCAATAGTAGAACATGTATTAATCTAAATATCTGTAAAAGGCACCCAGATGCTAATATTAGCATTAGCATGCTAACACGAGGAACTTCGTAGGTTAGGTCTATTTGAACAGAACATTTCAGCAACAAGGCAGAAAAGCTGAACTACTTTACTTTGTAATCGTCTGAGTCTTAGAAATTAAAAACTTTTTAACATTTCCAGAAATAAGACAATCAAGCTAATGCTAATGCTAGCATTTCTTTAATGCTAGCATTAAAGAAATGCTAGCATTAGCTTGATTGTCTTAGGCCATTTTTGGTCCATTTTAAATAGCGTACATTACTACTTACATTACTACTTTTTTGTTTCAAAATCAATATGGACTAAAAATGAAAACCTATTAAGACGTGAAAACAACATCATGATATCAAAACATGAAAATAAAATAAACATGTTATTAAGAGCTGCTTAAACATGTCCAAGTACTTTTTTTTTTACACCAAAACAAACATGAACCGAAATCCATATATATAAACATTTATGTTACATAAAACACCAGTCAAGCTAATAATCAACAGCAGTTTCATAATATTCAATATTTTAAGCAAATATCAGTGCAACTTAAGGTTATTTGGGGGAATAAAACACTTTTTTGAGGATTTTTGGTAATATAGAAATAGGAATTTCACAACTCAAAGTAATGAAATATTAAGATAAATTAGAATCGCATTTAAGAGTGCTTGAGCAGAAAATCTGGACATTTTTATTAAAAATAAAATATAACAAATGTTTTGTTATATTTGACAAATTAAACAAGAAAACTGATTTGTTTGATTGGTTTTAGTAGCTAATAAATGTTGCAGATTTCTAAACTTATATGAATGGGAGTTGAAAAATAAATTCAGATTTTTACTCATAAAAGAAAAAAGTTAAATATCCAAAGCAGATTTAAATAGAGAAAAATCAAATAGAAAATGAAAAATAAAATGTTGAATTGTTTTGTTGTGTATTGTTTTATGTTTGTAATAGTTGAGTTAAAAAGCTAACTTTATTCTCATTCATGATTTCTTCCAGTTGTTACATGAACTATTTATGTTTATTATTGAGTGAATGATAAAAAGTGAAAACTGCTTCCTTAACTTCACAGCTGCGCACTACTTCATGTTCATAAAAGGCTTTTTAGTTTGTGGATGTGGTGCAATAAATACTTTATAGAAACTCTTGTCATAACAGCATAAACTTTCATTTTAAAACTCAGTTTTTCTTGACATAAAATGGAGGTTAAAAAAAAAACAACTTTATATCGAGGTGTTGGGATTTTTCAGTAATAATGGCTTTAATTTTTAGTGAAATACTCCTTTAATCTTTGGTTGTAGAGATAAATTAGTTTTGCTAAACGCATTTACGCATAAAGACAACAAACTGTTTCAGCCAAAGCAACATTACAGGAATACAAACATCAGCAAACATGCTGCAGGATTCAAGAACTGATTTTTTTATTTACCTTTTCTCCTTTCAGAGTCCGTTTCCGGTCTTAAAACCTTTAAAATACTTCAGTAACAAACACTACTCCAGTTTTGTACAGCTGTACAATGTGCGCTTATTTACAAATACAGTACAAACACATGAAACGGGCACAACACCTAGCTAACACGGAGCTAGCTAGCTGCTATCTAACTCCGTGTTAGCTACATGCTAACTCGATTAGCTTCCTCTCTTCTCTCTCTGGCCTAATTTTCATAAACACACGTCGGTTTTTATAGCCCGCTGAAACCAGGAAGCAGTGGTCATTATTAAAAACGAGAGAGAGCCAGCGCAAACATTGAGCTCCATTCATCCTCTCATCCCCCCACCAGGCTAATCTGAACATCCCGATGGGAGCGCTGCGTCCGGGGGCGGGACTTCCTGTCAGGAGGAGAGAGGAGACAGCGGACACAGAGGAGGTGAGACTGGACACAAAGCTCGGCTCACTTTCACTTTGTCCTGGTGAATCATCACAATTACACAAAAACAGACTGAAGGCAAAGGCCAACTCCTTCCTGTTTGTAAACAAATTTTACTCACTACTTCAACTTATTTTTACTCAAGTAAAAGTAAAAAGTATCCGTCCAAGAAATAACGCAGGAGTAAAAAAGCATTTGGTAAAAAGTGATCTAGTTATTAATCATTTAATATTTAAATATTACATCATCAGATGGTTCAAATATCAGTTTAAGTGGAAATTTTTGGTATTTTTAGGATCAAAATGGCAATAATTCATGCAAGTAGCAAAAAATAAAATCAGGCAAAAGAAAATGTTTCCATGTCAGTAAAAAACATGAAACTTTAATAAAAACAGTAAATGTGTGTCTGTCTGGTGAATTTCTGGTAAACATGTTTGTTCCTTATTCAGTTGGTAGAGAATCCAGACATTTTACTCCAGATAGAGATACGTAATAATAAAATTACTCAAAGTAAAAAGTACAGCGTAGTAAAAATACTCCTAAAAGTATATTTAAAAAAAACACTCAAGTAAATGTAACCAGTTATTACAAAACTCTACCTGCAGCCTACATTAACAAAATATATATTCTGCTCATATAAGAAGACATACAAAGATTTATATTTAAATATAAAGTTTTTGCGACAGCATAAGCCGTTATTTTAAAGCTGGACGGGACATCATTTGAGATCCTCACTTAATTCGATCCACAATTTAATAACTGAAACACAAAACTTTAGCATTTTCAAGTTTCTCCTATTTTTTCTGGCTTCGTTCTGCAGATTTGGATTCTGAGGCTGTTTAGTTAAAGGAAGCGTCAGATAATCTCTGCCTGTCTTAATTGTCTCGTTGGGTTTGGTTCTGTTGAGTTTTGTGAACCAGATTGAGTCTCGTACAGCAGGTGTGAACACCTCCTCATGTGGACTCTGGTTCTGTTTGGTCACGCCTCGTGTTTCCCTAAGCAAATGAAGCCGGGCCACATTGTGGGCCGAGCCGAACAAACAAAGAACAGAAACTACATTTCCCAGAACCTGAGGCTTTAAAGGAGAACGACTCGGTTTCAGATGCTTCCAGGGTTTCAACAGCCTGGAAAATCCGGGACAATTATGGAATAAGAAAAATAGAGAATGGAAAAACGTTTGGCTTTCACACCCTGCCATCCATCCATCCATCCATCCATCCATCCATCCATCCATCCGACTTTCCATCCATCCATCCATCCATCCATCCATCCATCCATCCATCCATCCGACTTTCCATCCATCCAACTTTCCATCCATCCATCCATCCATCTGACTTTCCATCCATCCATCCATCCATCCAACTTTCCATCCATCCGTCATTTCTGGTCCTTTGGATGCTGATCAGTCCGTCTGATCAAACGGTGATGAAATAACGAAACCAACGATTTTCACCATCTGACCGATTAATTAAACTTTCCTGTTTTTCACAGGAAAGTTAAAATCTCTGCCTTCAGCACTTTAGCTGCTCAGCCCAGATGTGAAGGCTTGACATAATCAAACTAATTTAAGGGTGTCTACATGTTTATTTCTCAGCTGCACTGAACAGGATGTGCGTCACATTACATTTTTAATTTCAATGTTTCTCATTCAGTTTGTTGTTGTGCTGCAGGCTCAACCACCAGAGCTACCGATGCGTCCCCCGTCACTAGAAGACAAGAAGCCTCTGCAGAAGCTACCGGGCCCGGCCGTCAACCTATCAGAGCTACAAAACAAAAAGAGCGAACTGCGATGGGTCACCAAGGAGTAACATGTAGGTTCACCTGGGGATTCACTCACTCAGCAATAAAAACGGAAATCTGTTGTACCAACAAGAGCTGAAAGTGTCAGCTTGATCATTTTTGAAGATGTATGGTTGAAAAGAACAAAGCTTTTCAGGTGAACTCTTCTTCTTTCATATTGTATCAAAACTGTTTTTGGCTGCAAAACAACTAAATCTTACCAAGTAATTTTGCTCCAGTTTCTAGTCTGAATATCTCAGCACACCTGACAAAAGTAGCTTTAAAGTAAGTTTTCAGCAAGAAATAGGAGGTTAATTTAGGTCAATATTTACTTAATATTCATTAAAAAGACATTTTTTTCCATGTTATAAGATAAATAATCTGCCAAGTAAACCAGTAGTAACTACTAAGATGTTTGTAATAGAAACTAGATTTTGTGTTTTTACATTGTGGGAAGAAAACGAAGTAAAAATATAACCTCAATAATTAATATAATAAATTAAATCCTCTAGAAAAGGAACAAAAGGTATCCAATGTTTTGTAAAAGTATATTTGTTTGTAATATAGAGTTTTGACCAGGTGATGATAGTAATTATAGAACAAATAACATCATATATGCAGCTAAAATATATATTATAAATGTATATATGTATATTATGGGATGTAATATAGTGAACAATTTAAGTCAAATACATTAAATTAAATGCAACATACAAACATGATAAAAAGGGAGCAACACTGAAACGCTAAAGTAAAAAGACTTAAAAAAAAACCAAATGAGTTTATATTACATAACTGAGGAACAAACATTGCTGAAAATATAAGACAAACGTAGAAAAACACATTTATTTTTCCGTTCCATGTTGTTGTTTTCAGAGTTGCTCAGTGCAGACGGATCACAGTGAAAGTGTCCAGAAATAAAACTGATGCAAATAAGAACCACAGCACAGAAAGGAAGGATAGAGGGTGACTTATGAGCCATGTATACTCCCTCGTTGTGACGGATGCAAATTCAGTCTGAGTGAAAGAAAATAGTTAATAATTTTCCAACAAAAACGCAGCTGTTTTAAAGTGCAGAAGGAAACTGGAGGCTGTTTGGGAATACAGCAAAAAGTCCAGAGACAAAACTATTAACTTTATCTTTTATTCATATAGATAATATTTAACTTGAGAAAAATAGTTTGACTTAAAAAAAAATACAAATTTTAGCTCGTAAAGGTAGAAATATTTAAAATCTTTACCGTCAAAGGCAAATATAGTTACTGGTAATTCTCTCAGTTCGCCACAGGGGGTCACTGTCGGCCACTCTTCTTTCCATTGGGTCAAGCTGAGCTATTGTTGGTGTGTGTGTGTGTGTGTGTGTGTGTGTGTGTGTGTGTGTGTGTGTGGGCTGGGAGGGTTGAGTCAGGCACTATATTTGTATTTTGTAGCAGTACTAGTGTGTAGCGGTCTGTGCTGTGACTGTCAGCAGGACACAGAGACCGCGGCACATAAACACCGACACCGCCCCACCCTGCCAGAGGAACGCAGCAGGAGCCGTCCGATAATGAATAAACCAGCACTAAAAACAACACGTTTTAATCAGATCTGTCGCTTTTCTTAAAAACAGGAAAAACACAAACCTCATTATTCTTATTAATGGGAATTTGGGTATGGCAGGTTTTTAAAAATAAACGTTATTAATCAAAGCAGTTCAACTTAAAAATAATCTAAATATGTATCACAAAATATGGGTTTTCATGTCAGTCGATGTTGATATTTAGTGATTATTTTTTGTTTTAAAAACCTGAAATCCTGACAAACTAGTGATTTTCCTGTTTTTTCCCAGATTTTCCTCTTCAGCTGTTGTAATTTTCCACTTTCTCTCCATATGGCTTTTTAAAAAGATTGAATCAGTTATGACAGGTGTCTAAACCTTAAACTGCTGCTGCGCAAGTTACTAAAGGGGTTGTTGCTAGGTAACCATAGAATGAGTGAGTTGCTAGGTAACCATAGAATGAGTGAGTTGCTAGGTAACCATAGAATGAGTGAGTTGCTAGGTAACCATAGAATGAGTGAGTTGCTAGGTAACCATAGAATGAGTGAGTTGATTCCACCATCCTTGCTTGTCTGGCTGTCAAAGGTTGAGCAGCTAAAGCCTTTACTATGCCTACATCTCCCAGAATGCTGTGCAGTTCAAGATCAGAGTTGAGTGAAATTATTGAATATTCTATTAGACATATCATCTATTGATATTGATCACAATATATGTTATTGATATGTTGTCCAGCTCCAAGTTGCTGTAACTCAACAGCTACTAAAAAGTTTAGCGAATACAGAAGGTGGGAGGGTTGAGTGCCTGTCGCTTTAATTGGTACTAACCAATAGGAGCACGTCTTACATTGTTCCTCTTTAAGCCCCGCCCACATAGTTCCTGTTCTCAGCACTCAAATTTCTTTGAGTTCAACCAAAAACAGTTGAAACCAAAAGATATGAGGATCAGAACCAAACATTTCTGACGAGCGCAAATAAAATTTTTGTTTTTCACTTATTGAGAAGAAATAAACAATTCAGATAAAAAAACATACGAGGTTTTGGAGATAATTTTCATTTCATCAGATAAAATAATTTGAATGAAAAACAAACAGATTTTTGTATAGAAAACTAGTTTCAAACATAAAATATTTCATTATAATGTTAAAGGTGTTGATCAGAATTTGATTTCTGATTTGAATCACTTTTTGTTTGAATGTTTTAAAAAAGTTAAATTTCCCTCCATGTCCACTTGGGAATACTGAGCTGCTTTCTGAGATCTCCTTGGCCTGATTCATGTTTTCAGATAAGTGAGTTTTGAAGGAGTAAAATACCGTTGTTATTTGAAAACTGTATTTTATTTTCAACCCAAATTATCAGATATTAATATTAAAATTGTATTTTTTTGATCTGAAACTTTTACATGCAACAAAAGCAAAGGATCTTTACGAGATTAATAGTTTTTTGTATGTCATCAATTTTCCTGCCATTGAGCTGGAGCCGTTTTCTCGTTTTCTCTTGTTGACAAGGAAAAAAACAATAATGTTGCAATCAATTTATGAAGAAAAATTAGAAAATGTAAATCCATTTTTCTCTTTAAGATCTGGATCATTTGATTCCTGCTGCTGCCTAATAAAATCCCTCACTGCAGATTTTCTCTTTTCTCCTCCTGCAGGAAACTGAGCTGAGGAAGACGGACGATAATCTCCACAAACGGACTTTCCCTCTGCTGTGAACGAGTAGAAACACTGCAGCTGCAAGATATCAGAGGAACCACAACAATCTGTCTAAACTCACCTCTAAAAACGTTCACTAATTTGATATTTCAGATTAAAATACACATTTAAGCCAATTCATATTTTATAAAAGTAGAAATTTTCTGTTTCTGCTGCAGTTTGGGTTTGGACTGAATAAGATGAGAGGTGTGTTCGCCATTATTTAAGTATTTTAGAGTTTGTTTAGTTTATTAATCCTCCTTTATCCCAAAACAAAACTAACTAACATTGTAGCAGTTAAATTTTAGACACTTTGGCTTTTTAGCGCCGCGTTAGCTGGGTTGAGCACAGAACCTCCAGTAAGAGTAGCGCTACTTCAGCATATTTTTACTCAAGTGAAAAGTTCAAGAAATGACTCAAAAGTATTTAGTAAAAACAATTACAAGTAACTATATTTTAAAATGATTTCATCAGACGACATAGTAATAAAATAATTCAGACAAAAGAAACTTTCAAATATATATTTATATTTTCAATACAAATTCATGAAACCAACACTTAAAGCAGGTAATATATACTGTATATGTAAGAACATTATTTTTGGTGTTTATTGTATTTTATTGATCAAACAGCAGGTAGCCAATAACATTAGGACAACAAAGCTTGTCTATTAACAAGAGGTCTCACTTCAACATAAACTGTAGGAGTGTCCAGTTTTGGTTAAGACATGTTTATTCCTCATTCAGTGAAGTTATTTGCAGTGAGTAGAGTTTATTTGAATAGTAATAATATTACTGAAGTAAAACTAAACGGTTCATCTACTCCTAAACGTTGATTGTGATTAAATATTTCTACTGTACCAACTGAAGGGTTGGTTGCTTGGGGATTGGAGGTAAATATTACTTGTATTTTTGTTGATGTTTTTGTGTTTTCCAGAAAATTAATATTATCACAGTAAAACCTATAAAAAAAAAAAAACAACAGACCCATTTTGTCATTTCCTGTTAAACTAAAAGATAAAAAAAATCATATGTTGGTTGGTTTTTCTACACCAAAACATCTGTTACCGAGTGGAAATCTAATAAATGTAACAACATTTCATTTTATACACTGGTGTAGATTTTCAGCGGTTGAATAAAAAGCAACAGGACTTTAATTATAGTCAACAATCACGCCAATCGACCGGTAACATCAGTAACCGGATATAATGACGAATGATTGCTCTGACCGTAACTTACTCTGGTACTTCCTGCATATGTTCACATTCTGGATGAGCAGGGAAAAGTCTAGTTGCCCTTCATTTCAGGATGTATCTTTATTGTCTGTTTTATTTTTATTTTTGAGTGTTACCATATTTTTTAAATTTGGGGGTTGTCAATGACAACCGTGGGATGGGTTGTAATAAAGTAAAGTGATGACACTTGTGGTTCCAACTGTGACACAAAGAGCTTAATGGAAATGTGCCAATTTATAAAAAAACTCACATTTTCAGTAAAATGTTTTTCCCCAGGATGAGGCAGTTTCTCAGTTGTATCAGAATTGGTGTATTTTGCAAAACTGCAATGGAAACACTTTGAGTCATGATCAAATATCAGATGTTACTACTGGTGGAAATGACAAAGACGACGACAGGAAGTGGTAGAAGGAAGATGTTGTGGTGATTTTTAATAACTTATTGCTTGAACAAAGTTATCCAGGTGTGAATTTTATTGCATTTTTTTATTTAATGGAAGCACTGTAATTCTGAAACTGTGTTTTTTCAACATTTGTAGAATATCAACTACGTTTTGCGCTGCTTTTTCTGCTAATATGGATTCTTCCTTAGGGTTAAGGTTTATATTTTTTGTAAATCTGCATTGGATTTGAAGAATTTTCCAAGGAAGCTATGATAAATGATCTTTACCAGGAAATCCTTGATCTATTCTGAGGTCTAAAACATCTTTACAATAAGTTTTGCAGACGACAATCGTAGTAAAGCTAAAAACCTGCTTCATTCTGAGTTATTTTCCCCAATCCGTCGATGTGAATCCAGACTCCTTAGGGAGGAAACCAATTTCAAGCTCTTGTATTTCCAATCTCTACGTTTCAGTCACATTTTGGCTCAAGGCCCTAGGTGAGAAATGGAGTGCCAATCAAATGGTAAAGTTAAAGATTTGACTTTAAGGCCAGTTTTCTCTTCAACATCACATCTCTTAGGCTTTGTACAGCCATTTTCTGTGGACAATCATGAAAAACATGTTGAAAATGAAGGACATGTATCTATTTTAACAATTTCCAGCCTTATTTAGATGCCAGGTAACTTTTTAAAGTTGACTATTTTTCAACCTTTCACCACATATGGATCTTTTTTAGACCAGTGATCCCCAAAGATGCATCTTGAACTCATTATCCTCCATAGTTTAGAGGTGATTCAAATAAACCCACTTTGCATCTAATAAGTTTGTAATAAGATGACAAGCTATATTAATCTTTCGTGTGGCAACATTAAAACCTATAAAACATCCTGGACAGAACAGCGACCCGGAAAGTGAACAAACACTGAAGTCTTGCTTGTCGCGTTTCTGCTGAGCACCGCCATTTTGAATGTCAAGAGCTGCTCATTCAACGCTGGTTTTGCAATGTGACATTTCTAATTTTGGAAGTCCGTCAGCAAATGGGGGCTGAAGGAGATGAGAGCAGGTGTGATTTCAGCAGAATAAGTAGCGTTTGCAACACTGAAGGGCCCAGAAAGAACCGTATTCCTGTAGTTGGTTCAGATCGAGGCAGGTCAGGTTTCAGCCACTGTAAATTAGTAAAAATATAAAGGGAAATGGCATTTTTAAATAACATATTACAGAACTTCGAAATTTTAATTACTTTGTGTTTCTTTAATTTCTTAGTGTTGGGGAAATTGAAATGTAATCTGTATAAGTCCAGAAAATGTTAGAAAAACACAGGTTTTCATAGTGTATCCCAACTTTTTCACATTTCTGTATGAATATTGAATAAAAGTGGGTGGAGAACACCGCCTTAAAGGAACTCCACGTGTAATTTCTGTTCATTCATTTTTATATTAGCCAGGTGACACAAAGTTTTGATCTGACAAGTAAGATATGAACCATTCAAACATATTTCCGGTGCCAAAACAGCACTGAGATCAAGTAAAAACAAGACAGGTTTTTCTTGTTTTGCTAAAATGTACAATAATAATCCATTATCTCACTCCAGCTGTAGAAGAGTTAATAAACCTTTAAAAGAGGCTCAAAGGTCCAGAATCTAGAAGTCAACCAAAAACAAACTTTTTCAATCTTCTGTGTTTCATGAAGGATTAAAAAAACCATAAAAATTGTCTTAGTTTTATTAGCCTGGAAATTACCTTTCTGCTTGATTTTCATTTCCTTCAGTTCTCCGTCTGGGATTTCTTCCATTGAGCTCAATTTCTCCATTTGTTTACAGTGCAGGCCATTTCCATTAAGTCTCATAGACCTAGCGCATTACATGTAGTCACGGTTAAACGTTAGCGACCGGGTAAAATCAGATCCAATTGTTTAAAGTTCAACAGAGTTTACACCTTCAGCTAGCAATAGCCAACAGTCAAGAACAAACTGCATTACTGATTTAGTGTTTACAGTTTTTAATCGTCTCATCATGTTTAGGTTTTTAAACCAAATCCCCCAACAGTAAGTAGCAGCTTTAGTTTTCAGATAATTTTGCTGCTTTCCTAAACATATAATCTTGCCAGCAGATTTGTTGAACAGTTTCTGGTATGAAAAACACCCAGAAATAGGATGATTGACTGTGAAAGTAATACTGTGAAGATCACACATTAAAAACTGATTTAATGTTGGCTGAGACATTTAATCCTCTCAGGTGGGTGTTAAGGAGATTGACATAGCGAAGATGTGAGATTGGTTATCTCAAGGCTAAATCATTTAATTCCTGAAGTTTTTCTGAGCCCTGCCAAAGCATAAAATCTGTCTCCTGTTATTATTCTTTATTCTTTTCTGTATTCTCTTAGGTGGAGGTGTCAACATTAGCAAACACACACACCCCCCAAAATTACAGCACAAATCCATCACCAAATCACGTGTCTCTTTGCACATAGATAAACGCTCACATGTAGCAGCTGCAGCTAAGTTTAGATGCCCATCAGGTCACGGAGGAATATTCAACCAAACAAACACTCCCGACACCAAGCGCCGAAGATTAAAAACTCTTTGCAGCTTATAAAAGATAAAAAGGAACACGAGCGTGGTTTTCACTTCAACGAGAAAGCAATGCACTGGATTTTGAAGAATATACTACGCCAACAAAAACATGCAAACTCATTTGCTGGGGTATCAAAATTCACATTTAAATGTCTCTCAGCATGTCGTGTTTTCATGGTTGAACCCTGACAGTAGCTGAACATCAATCAGATACATCCATAAACATGCTGGGAAGCTTGTAGTCGCGCTGTATTTCCCTCCCGCCGCCTCTCTTCTGCTGCATAAAAATAATACAGTGACATCCATCTTGTGGCTGTGAAACTCTGCAGGTCAGAGGGAGGTTAAATGCCTCCCCAAAGGGGACAGGATTACCCCGATACCAACAGCAACGGGCTACTTCTGACACCTCAGAGGAAAACCCTCACATTTAGTGATGTGGAAAAGTTTTAAAACATCCCAGATCAAGCTAAACTCAATTTCAAAAACTCTTGGACAGAGTTTGTGCAAAGTTTATTTTACTTATTAAAATTAGTGAAGAATGGTAGGGTTATCAGTTTCTTATACTTTAGTTAATGTGACTTTTTGTCCAGTTTGGTTAGTTTTAATTAGTTTTTAGAGTGTGTTTGCTAGTTTTTAATACTTAATAGCTAAATATTGCTTAGTTATAAGTAGCAATTTTAGTTTTTTCCTATTTTTGACAACTTTTAGGTGCAGAATTCAAAAAGTTAAAGTATTGTATTGTGTCTACATTGATTTGGTAATGGATACTCAACAGAAGAAAACAATTTCAAAAACATTAAATTATTGTTGAACAACCAACTAACTGGCATTTTTCCCCCCAACTTTTACTGTTGCCATTTTGTGGACGAGCTTAATTTGCTGGCAGCTAACGTCAGCTGCTTATGTGGGATGAAAAATTCATAAACAGATTCATAAACACAAAAACAAATTATATTATTGACACTAAAACTAATTAGAATTGTGCGTTTCAAAACTAACTAAAGCAGAACTAAACCTGAAAGTTTCTGCGTCTAATAGTTTCTACTAATTGCTCTTTTGGAATCACCTTGATTCAGATGAAATTACAGTTTCTGTCGTCATACTTTAGCATCTCTTAAAATGTTCTGGTGGTAAGGTTTCAAGAGATCAAAATTCTAGATTGTATCAATAAAATCCAGTTTAAAAGATTAGAGTCCAGCTTTCACAGTATTGTCCTTCCAGATGAATCCTATAAGCCGTTTCTATTCCTGACAGAAAGGTGCTTTATCAACCGTGCCCATCGGATTCCTGGACACCTCGACTGCAGCAGCTGTATTTACAGATGACTTCATCCACAGAGATAGACTCTCAAAGCCCAATCTGGCTCCCTGTCCGCCCAACTCTGTTTGACAACACAATGTTTGCTTGTTGGTTGATATTAAATTGAAGGCGTGCGCCTGGGGGATACTCCCTAGAACACAGGTGTCAAACTCCAGTCCTCAAGTGCCGCTGTCCTGCAGTGTTTAGATGTGTCACAGGTACAAAACACTGGAATGAAATGGCTTAATTACCTCCTTCTTGTGTAAATCAGTTCTCCAGAGCCTTGCTAATGACCTAATTATTCTATTCAGGTGTGGTGCAGCAGAGGCACATCTAAAAGTTGCAGGACACCGGCCCTCGAGGACTGGAGTTTGACACCCCTGCCCTAGAAGACTCTGAGGCAGCTGACAAACACAAAGCCAACAGCGCCAGTATCCCAGACAGAGACAAGAGAGCCAAGTCTCAGTGCCAAAGAGGGACGGGTTACAGGGCTGTGTTGATGTGTATGTGCAGGGGGCTGTCATGACCTCCCTATCATGGTGTCGGATAACAGCTTCTGCAGACAGAAGAGGACTAAAACAGATGGAGTAAGCTCAACTGAGGGCACTCTCTTCCAGCCTTCTTTCATGCAACGCATCAGGAAAAAAATCAGTCATCCTTTCTTCTTCTTGACAGAACTTATGCATGGATACCTACTCACTCCTCTACAGTTCCTTACACAGAACCGGACTCCTCTCTGGCTTCCAGCGTTTGCGGGATCAGAAGAAGATGTGCGATGTCGTCCTGGAAGCAGGCGGTGTTTCCTTCCCATGTCATCGCAGTCTGTTAGCGAGCTCCAGTGACTACTTCTGGGCCCTTTTTGGAGAGACAACCGCAGAAAGATCAGCAGACTCCATCAGGCTCCCGGCGCTGACGCCTGAGGGTCTGGAAGCCATTTTGGATTTCTTGTACTCAGGGTGGTTGAGCATTTCTTCCTCCACACTTCCTGTTGTCGTGGAAGCAGCCCGGTACCTCCAGGTGGAGGCAGCCCTGTCAATATGCGAGCGATTTATGGCGGACGGCTTAACTGCTGATAATTGCTGCTACTATGCCAATCTGGCTGAGCAACACTTCCTCCTGAATGCACTTGAGGCTGCAAATCAAACCATTGCCAAGAAGATGGCAGTTCTGCTGCAGAATAGCCAGGTTGATCTCCTTGGGTTGAACTTTCCGTCGCTGATGGCAGTGCTAGATGCAGATGAGATACCTGGGGTCAAGGAGATGGATCTCATAAGACTTTCTCTAGACTGGCTGGATGAAAATGGGCCCCTTCCACTGCTAAAGTCAAACCTTCTGCTGAGTCGTCTACGCTTTGGATTGGTTGCTCCTTCAGACCTTTCTGACCTTTGCCATGGAAGCAGGGCCATGGCCACTCCTCTGATCAGAAGTCAGCTGACTCGGGCTCTTGAGTACCATCATATGGGTTCAGCTCAGCCATTAGCACAAAGCAGGCAATCGACCCTTAGAGGATCACCCAATCATGTGCTTCTTGTTGGTGGTGGGGTTAGCCCTGATTGGCCAGAACAACAGGTGCTGGCGTTCGACACCTGTAGCAGGAAGTTTTCATCGCCAGGTTTTGTTCTACCTCTGAGACTCAGAAATCCCTGCGTCTGTTCGGTGGGAGGTTTTCTCTTCGTGATTGGCGGCGAAGACATGAAAAATAGCGATGAGAAGTCCGTCACTGTGTCGACCTCAAGTCAAGTCTGGAGGTACGATCCACGCTTCAACCACTGGAAGCAGATGGAGTCCATGCTGGAGAGGCGGGTGCAGTTCACCTGCTGCGTGGTGGAAGACGTCATTTATGCTATTGGGGGACGACAGTCACATCCGGACTCCATGACGTACACTTCCTTAGCTTCTGTTGAGTATTACGACATGGCTTCAGGAGCGTGGAGGAGAGCTGCAGCGATGCCTTGCCCTCTTTACGGCCATGCATCTACCGTGCTCGACAAGAGTATCTACGTGACAGGAGGACTCCCTGCCCACCAGGGTGGCATCAATGTTAGTAACCAGGATGTAAACAGGGAAATAAGTAGGGAATGCATCTCTTGGGACCTGAAGGCCACTGTCTGGGAAAAGAGGGCATCCATGTCCATCCCAAGGTTTGGTCATAGATTGGCAACCGCCCACGGTTACATTTACGCCCTGCTGGGTATGTACGAGCAGTTTTGTGACATTGAACGGTACGACCTGCAGTCGAACCACTGGACCCGCCTCAAACCACTCGCAAACGGCTTGTTCAACTATGGGATGTTAACCATGGCAGGTGGGAATCTGCTGGTATTCGGCGGGAGGAGGTGGAGCGACGGACAGCAGGTGACTGTAAGGAGTGTGCTGGAGTACGATACGAAGAAAGATCAGTGGAGAGAAATTGCCCAGCTTCCAAGACCTCTGACTGGCACTGAGTGCACTCTGCTGCCTCTGCCGGACTAATAGACCCACCTTAACATCTATAAAAAAAAGTAGTGACTTCAGAATAACTGTTGAATTATCACATTCAGTTGCCATGAAGAGAAATAAAAAGCTGTTGCTGAAAGCTTTAATGCCAGTGGTAGAAATGAGTTGTCTTAGATGAAAATTTGATCAATGCTCAACACATTTACTTTCCACCTTAAAGCTGCAGTAGGTAACAGGTCTTAGCGCTGTCAATCAAACCTGGATACTCGCTGCTAAATGTGCTAATGGCAGAGAAATAACTTACCGTAATGGGAAAATCGTTTATCCGTGGTCATCTGTGGCCATGATAACTAGCCTCAGCATTCACAACATGCTATGCTAGCTGCAGCCGAAGGTGGACAGAGGATGATCGACAGCGCTAAGACCCGCCTCCTGGCTCTGATTGGTTGTTTATAGTTGGCACTGGGAAAAGGCAGAGGAACTTGATTTTTTTCAAAGATTTTTATAAAAGTTACATATTGCAGCTTTTGAATGAAATTTTTTTTATAGAATTACTAGATTTGCACATTTTTATAGATTTATTTACTGTACAGTGAACATTTATTTATCATTTTACAGATTTCTTCTGTTCTTATATTTTATTTCTTTTTAATAAATGCTGCATATAAGCAAAACAAACGCCTCAAACAAAGATAACCTAAGTAAAACACAAAAGGTAGAGGAAGCCAAAGTAGTTTTGTAAATTTTAAGGTCAATAATTGATTATGTATTACAAAATAATAGAAAAAAAACTAAACATAACTAAGTATTTTGTGACAAAAACATCCAAAGTGACGTTTACTCATCACTTCTGATACTTTTAATAATACAATTTATTCTTGTGATGTTGTCAGAGGAAATATAGATTTTATAGCTAATAAGTTATGTTTTATAATAAATTAACAACGGTAATCTGTTTTCTTTCATTGTATTTGTGTTTTATGACAATGTTCAGATCAGATCACAATAATTCCTCTCAGTCAAAATGTCAGTTTTCCTCAGCCTCAAATCTCTCGTTGATGAAAAAGAAAAACATAATAGACAAATAAAAAGAGCCTCTAATCCAAATGACTAAAACTTTATTGATCCAGTCTCTTCTTCCAGCGAAACATGAAGAATGAACACATAAATAAATACCGTCTTTTAACCATAATTTATAGATTTAACACTAAACATTCTTTACACAATGACAGTTTGCAGAAAGAAACCCTGATATAATTAAAGATATTCTTCCAAGACAGTTTACACTCTATAAATAGAGATCTATTATAGTTTTAAACACAAAACATAAAATGGATATTGTTTTGATCTACAGCAAAAACATGCTACTACAACCAACCACGGGCAGCAGCATAAAAGGAGCAAACAAACCGTGTTTGTCAGTGCAGGTTATTACATGTTTATGATTGCTTTCGTAGTCTGTGAAACGTCTCAGATACATTATTACATCCTCTGGCAGCAGCATAGAAATAGACTAACATTTTAAATAGATCCAAGTTTTATTTCCTATGTAAATATTCCTCATATGTTTGATGCCACACGCCTAAAATAAAGCTGAAGTCTGAGGAAAAATCCACCCTGGAGAATTTTATACTGTTAATAAATGATTCATAACGGGGATTCTTTAGTTATTACATCTACGGATTTATGTATTTATTCAATAAATACATATAAGTATTTTTTTCACTAATGGGAATTACAAATAAAATATATTTTTCTGTTTATATTTAATTCAGTTTAATATTTCTTCAGTAATTAAGCTAAAAGTATGTAAAAATACATATTTAATACAGGGTTTGCATATAATTATTTTTACATTTTATCACATTACCCGACAAATTCTGATGCATTTTATTATTTTTATGTGATATTGTATTAAATCTTAAAAGGAAATTAAAATGCACGACTTCTTTATGTGTTGGTGTGAAGTCCTGTCATTAAAAAATAAAAACAAAACAATAAAATACATTTAAATTTGTATCTGTGATGTGATAAAATGTGCAAAAGTTTAAGGTGTTTGAATAATTTTTTCAAGGCACTGAGTATCTAAATTTTCTTTATTATATATAGACATTTTTTATATAGTAACCATTTAGTGGAAAATGAAGTTAAATACATTCAAAAAGCTTTCTTGGGTAAAACATTAACAATGCTTCTGAGATTTTTATAATTAACTATTTATTTCTGCGTGGATTTTTTTTCTGTCATGTTCAGAGCAAATATTTTTATCTCATATTTGATATATAACATTCTCTAAGATGTCTGCTGTAAATATTTAATATGATTTAATAAAGTGGGTTTCTAAGCAGATTAAATTAAATGTTTATATCATCACTGCAAAAACACAAAATCTTACCAAGTATTTTTTTTTCTAGTGCAAATATCTGAGTACATTTGAAATAAAACTGACTTAAAAGTAACTTTTCAGAAAGATATGAGAGTCATTAATTCTTTAGGATTGATTAAAAATGACTAGTTATATTTAACTTAGAACATGGAAAAATGTCTTGTCATAAGTGAAATAATCTGTTGTCAATAGAAACAAGTACTTTTTAATCAATATTAATGGATTATTGACTTAAAACAAAATCCAATTTCTTGTTGAAAAGTTACTTTTGAGTTAGTATTTTAAGATATTTGCTGAAGAAGCTGCATTTGTGTTTTTGCAGGATGTCTGTTGATGAATGTTAAGCGTTGTGTTAAACTACTTTAGGGTGGATTTTTCCCTTGAATGGCTCCTGTTCCAGAAGGAGGGTGCATGCTTCAGGTCCAGCCCAGCACTGTACGAATTTCTACCAAATCTGCACAAACAAAAGCCTCTAAATCTAAACAGAAATAAAAACAAGAGTTTAAAAAAGATCTCATTGTGGTTCGCTGTGACACTCACTGTACAGTTAATAATATCGATATAATCAAGTATAAGGCTTTATGGAGTAAAAAGCGTCAACTTACTGGCTATGAGACACTGTGCACTCAGTGTAAACATGGCACAACAAGCAGGATGAGTCGAGATACATTCTGTGATTTCGCTTTTAATGAAGGTGATGGGGAGGAACCATCCGCAGGAAATGATCTTCGAAGGTAGAAGCTAACAGAAGCTAACAGGAACTAGCACCTGTCGTGAGCTGGAGCGGCTCGAGGCGACAGGAAGCCGCTCGGCGTGAGGCGCTCCTCCGTAATCTGTGGTAGCGAACCGATCGGGAAGCGGAAACCACGAGTCAGTCCGTCACTACCGGACCCGCCCTGCGACATTCAAATGAACAATCGGAACCAGACGGCTCAACTGTCCGCGTTTAACAGGTCAGACGTGCGTCTCGATGTAGGAGTGCGTGTGGGACAGCGAGGGTGTGAGGGGCGGCGGCCCCGGGTCGGCGGGTTCGGGTTCAGGTTCGGGTTCGGCAGCGGAGTTCTGGTCCTGAGTGAACAGGTCCTGATAGGCTCGCTTCCACTCCTGGAACTCGGCCGACGAGAGCTGCGGATTGGCCAGCAGCCTGTCAATCAGCGCGAGCTCCCCCTCCCTGTCCTATGAGGATGCAGAAACACAGGAGGGGGCGGGTCACTCTCACACTTCCTGTTGCCACGACGACAGACGCAAGACACATGGAGAGGCGACACAGACGTGACTGGAGACACTCAGGTTTGGGGAGATTTAAGTTTAAATCCAACAGAAACCTAAACCTGAAGAATCAGAGAGGGCCAGAGACTACTTACATTTACTGGAGTAACTTTAAAAAAAAATACTTTTAGGAGTACTTTTACTTTTACTTGAGTAATTTTACTATGAAGTATTTCTACTCTAACTTGAGTAAAACTTCTGGATTTTCTACCCACTGAATGAAAAGAAAACATGTTTTATCCAAAAATTCATCTGATTCAGACTCAGACCTGCTGGTTTTATTGAGAGAGAAAAAAAATATTTTGTCTGATTTTGTCATTTTTTACCACTTACATGAATTATTGTAATTTTGGTTCGTAAAATACAAACATTTCCATTTAACTTTATATTCTGATCTGTCTGATGATGTAATTTTTAAATATTAAATGATTGATAATTTGATCAGTACTTGCATAGACTTTTACCAAATACTTTTTACTTTTACTTGAGTAAAAACATGTTGAAGTAGTGCTATTTTTACTTGAATATAATGTTTGGATACTCTGTTCACTCTGATTGTGAGCCCTTTAATTTATCACACAAACTTGTCTGTTAAATTATAAACTTTAAAAACTAAGGTTCAATTACAAGTTATACTTAGTTACTTAAAGCTGCGGTATGTAACTTTAATGAAAAATAGATTTTTAAAAACATATTTATTAAAACTGTCACTATGTCGTGGCAGTTTGGTATGACAGATAATCTGTGATAAATAATTCCTTCTCCCAGTGCTAACGGGAAACAACCAATCAGAGCCAGGGGGCGGGTCTTAGTGCTGTCAATCACAACCTCCTTGATCTCTGCTGCGCTACAGCTAGCAAAGCCTGCTGTGAATGCTAATGCTAGTTACCATGGCGGGTAAACGGTTTTCCTGTAACATTAAGTTGTTTCTCAGTCATTAGCATATCAAGCTGCGAGTACATGAGAATGATTGACAGCGCCAAGACCCTCCTCCTGGCTCTGATTGGCTGTTTTTGGTCGGGAGCGGTGCGTTTCTGCAGACAGCAATATGAGCTAAATAAAGGAGGTGATCGATCGTTTTACAGATTATGTGTCTCATAACAAGCCGTTATGTTTTAACAAAATATATATAAAAATTGTTTTATATAAATTACTTCTTAGAGGTTTAACGCACCAAAATACTGAAAATCAGACTTTTAAAAATATTAGCAGAAAAAGCAGAATTACATTGGATTACATGTGAGATTGTGGCAAATATTAATAAATTACTTTAAAAGAATATCAAATTATGTAAAAAATATATACACGGTTATGTCTTCTATGCAATATATGACATAATATATGTACTTTCAAGTGTATTTAAATATAACAGAAAAGCATAAAGGGAAGGGAATTTAAAAAAAACAACTTCTCTCTCCTTTTCCAATATGGCCGCTGCTAACAGTGTAAGATGTGGTAGAAACTTGATTATTTTACAATAACATCTTGTAAGAGTACGTCTAAAATCAGTTTTACATGCAGCGCCTTCAACTTTATGCTAAACTAATTAAAAGTGCCGTTAGCATGTGGAAACTTCAGCTTGTATCATATTTGCGTCTTGTACAAATTTGTAGCACTGAGACCTTTAAAAAAATAAACTGGGATTTACAACATTTAACGACGACAGCAGGTGTTCCCTGTAATTACTGTATATATTTACACACATAGCCTTTTCTTATATTGTCTTTTTTGTTGTCTGAAAAGAATTTTGTTGTGTTGTACGACGACAATAAAGGCTGATTCTGAACTCCAAGTCAGTTATTTGAGTAAATCTGATTATTTAGAGGCAGCAGCACCAGAATAGCAATCTGCAACATTTTCCCAATCTGCCTCAGAAATATTCTTCCTCTCTCCGTCTCTCATCCGTTTTGATCCACTGATCGTTGATAAGAGAGAGCGTGTTCACGTCCTTGTTGTTTCCACAGCAACCACTGCAGCAGATATGTTGAAACGTCCAAACCAGCAGCTTTGTGCTTTGCTGAGGGTAATAGATGCCGACTAGCAGGGTCACTGCTACCACTGCACAATGTTTTCGACCAAATGCTCCCCAAAGCTTGGTATATTCCTCCATAGACACCAGACAGGGTGCAAACACTGGTTGACTGAGACAGCCAAAGCCACAGACATGGAGATCTGGAGGAGTAAACACGCCGCATCCAAGGAATAAATACAAACATTACAGGAGAGCCGCTCAGGCCAGAAGCATCAATTCTGCTCAGGCAACACGAAGACACACATGGACCGATGGAAACCGAAACCAAAGAGACACGGGAGGTGAACCAGGACAGACATTTACCACAATGTGCTCATGTTTATGTGCATCACGTGTGAACAGTTTACTGTAAAACTAAAAAGTGGTGAAGTCAATAATCAAGACTTCTGCTGTGAATAAACTCAAAAAGCCAGAAGCTATTTATTAATTAACAGCTATGCAAACATTCACTATAAGAGCTGGAGACAGAAGGTGACACCAGCACTAAAGTTAGCTCTTATTTAAAAGGGTTCGGCAAACATTTTTATTTTAATTTAAAATATAAAGAGCTGATTCAAAATATTTACCCTGAACAGGATCATTTCCCTGTTTCCAGCTTCGTTCTTTTAATGAACCTTTTAAAAAGACCTTTTTTTCTGTTTGGCTTGTTAGCTGTAATGTCTTACTTCCATCAAAATGCATAAATAAATGTAGGATAAGTTGATGTTGAATAGAAAAACAAAAGAAATCTAAAAAAAAAAAACAGCTTTCTGGACAATAATGTAATTAGAAATGGGCTACGTTTCCTTTTATTTGTGTAAATTCATATATTGTTTATGCATTATTTTTGTTTGTTCAGAAAAAAGGCACAGACACATGAAGCATGTAATAAACTTTACAGAAAACCAGCCCAAAACAATCTGTTTTAGTATTATTGTTATTACCATAGTGACGTTTCTGAGCCACTCGGCTCCTCCAGACTAGCGGCAGCAGCAGTTAGCAAACACCTGGTGTGACTGCGAGTTTGATAAGTTCAAACAAACTACTTCTCAGTCCAACACTTCAAGAAATGATTGTAAACGGTATAAAGGAGGAGAATTGTTGTGACTGTGAGCTGAAGACGGAGAGTCTGAAAGAGCATGAGATTCTTAAAGAGACAGAGACCTAATAGTAAGGCGTCAAGTTTGAAAAAAAAAAATCACTTGATAATTACGTGTTACTGGAAGATTAAAGTCTGAACACCAACTATAAAGACTTAAAAATACAAACATTAAAGAACTATAATTAATAAGCCTGGTGGCCCGCCAGGCTTATAATAGACCGGGGGAAACCCTGGTAACCAGTGACAGATTAAAGGCCGCCCGGCTCTTTCTGCCGTGTTTATAAACAAATAATCCCTCTATGCAGCATTTTCAAAACAACTGAGGGTAACATAGTTGTTTAGTTTTGCTATAAAATGATAAAAATCTGGCATCAGCAGGTCAGGCCTTTCAGAAATCGGTAGATAATGAATGGCTGATGGTATTACCCGCTGCATGTGTCTGTGCTGCTTCAGTGTGGTGGCAGTGAATCAGAGCTTCTGCAGCTGCTTTCTCTCCTGTCCTGTGTTCATGCTGGAGAGGACGCACCTTGAGCGTGGAGTTGAGGATGCGCAGGCGGTGCAGGTGCTCGTTGAGCTGAGGGTCCGCCGCCCGTCGGAGGAACGACTGCCTGAACTCTGACTGGCCCTTGGCGTCCGAGCCCCGCCCCAGCGGACAGACGCCACCCTGTTCGCAGGCGCGGAACAGGTCGCCCAGGGACGCGCCTTCACTGCCACCTGCAACACAGGGAGCCGACGGTGGAGGCTGAGCAGAGGAGAGACGTCTGAGACAGTTTTATGAACGATGACAAAACCCTCATCTCTCTCCTGACAGCCTCAGGGACGCTCTCTGCTCCGTGGCAGGTTTATTTCCTCCTCCACGTCGGTATTTATTGTGCAATCTGTTTCTCAAACAGAGCTCACATAAATCTCCTGGTTACAAAAATCACATTTATTTACTATTTCAGGACGACATCTTCCCGCTGCTGCTGGTCTTATCTTGGCAACCAGAGCAGCGCCGTCTCATTAGGACGGAGAGCAGCGGCGGATGGTCACTTAAGAGCAAATCAGGATCTACACTGCAAAAACACAAAATATTAACAACTACTTTTGGTTTGCTTTCTAGTACAAATATCTTAGTACGCTTAAAATAAGACAACCTACCCTAAAAGTAACTTTTCAGCAAGGATATAAAGATTTATTTTTAGTAAATAATTCCTAAATACTGATAAAAAAATTACTTGTTTTGCTGGCAGATAAATTACAACATGGGGAAAATGTCTTAAGTTAAATAACCTGCACTTTTTAAGGAAGTGGATCGGTGCATTTCTACACTGCAAAAATCTTTGTCTTGAAGTTTGATTAAAAATTATTTTAGAAGCTTAATTTTTATGTCTTCATAGTTTATTGATCTTCCCTCCTCCTCATTTAAATAAAAGACCAAACCCAAATTGTTACAAATATTAGGAAAACCCTAATTTTTCAACACAAGTATTATGAAATAACGCAGTAGATGTTACTCTGTGAGACTCGTTTAAAAAGGATTACGAGACGAAGCAGCAAAGAGAGAAAGCCTGGATTCATGGAGGAGCTGCAGGAATGATGCCAAATGCTGAAGACAATCAACCTGCCAAGCAGCTCAGATGATTTAAAACACTCATCGTCTACAGAAGGTTAATTAGCCCTTTGGGTGATATAAAAATCAATAAGTAGCTTCCTATGAGCTGGGTGGTTTCAGTTTGTAATAACATTATTTCTCTATTCAGCATCACAGTCCTGCAGATTTTTAATCCGTCCTGAAGTTTTAAAATGTTTGTCTTGCACTGACAAAGAAAAGCAAAATGTTTCCTAAAATGCATTTGCATCCAGCTCGGTCCAGATGGAAACCATTTCCTCTCCCTCCAGCTCGACTCATTATTCATTCATAAATATGAATTTATTGGATTTAACCCTCCAGAAAATCCACTTCAGATTGGCTCAAAAAGTGACGGGTTCACAGTGGCCTAGTCAAAGTTTGGAGATAACTCTAATTGAGATGCTGGAGCGTGACCTTAAGTCCATAATGGTGAAAATCCAAATATTCCCAGTTTCACTTTCATCCAGTTGCATTAATTATTTACCAAAATGAAAAACTAGTTCTAGTTAAATTCAGATGGAAACTTTTTGTCTTCATATGACTTTAATTCAACCCAGTCAATGTTTTTAGTTTTAGAACATAATAAAATTTAGCTTATTTTAATTGTACGCAGGTCTTTAAAAGTCCTGTGAGTAAATATGTTTACCCATTTATCCACAACAACTGGAACTTTCAATATCTAGCAGTTATTTTTGCAACTTACCGTCTATTGAAAGAGCCACTCAGATTAATTTCACTCCCTGAAGAGGCGGGAGTGAAATTACCGTAATAACCTGATATTAGCAGGTTATTACGGTAACAGGTAATTACGGTAACAGGTCATTACTGTAACAGGTTACTACGGTAACAGGTAATTACGGTAACAGGTCATTACGGTAACAGGCTATTATGGTAACAGGTCATTACGGTAACAGGTAATTACTGTAACAGGTTATTATGGTAACAGGTCATTACGGTAACAGGTCATTACGGTAACAGGTAATTACGGTAGCAGGTAATTACTGTAACAGGTTATTATGGTAACAGGTCATTACGGTAACAGGTTATTACGGTAACAGGTAATTACGGTAACAGGTAATTACGGTAACAGGTAATTACTGTAACAGGTTATTACGGTAACAGGCTATTATGGTAACAGGTCATTACGGTAACAGGTAATTACGGTAACAGGTCATTACGGTAACAGGTTATTACGGTAACAGGTAATTACGGTAACAGTTAATTACGGTAACAGGTAATTACTGTAACAGGTTATTATGGTAACAGGTTATTATGGTAACAGGTCATTACGGTAACAGGTCATTACGGTAACAGGTAATTACTGTAACAGGTTATTATGGTAACAGGTCATTACGGTAACAGGTTATTACGGTAACAGGTAATTACGGTAACAGGTAATTACGGTAACAGGTGATTACGGTAACAGGTTATTACGGTAACAGGTTATTATGGTAACAGGTCATTACGGTAACAGGTAATTACGGTAACAGGTTATTACGGTAACAGGCTATTATGGTAACAGGTCATTACGGTAACAGGTTATTACGGTAACAGGCTATTATGGTAACAGGTCATTACGGTAACAGGTAATTACGGTAACAGGTCATTACGGTAACAGGTTATTACGGTAACAGGTAATTACGGTAACAGTTAATTACGGTAACAGGTAATTACTGTAACAGGTTATTATGGTAACAGGTTATTATGGTAACAGGTCATTACGGTAACAGGTCATTACGGTAACAGGTCATTACGGTAACAGGTTATTATGGTAACAGGTCATTACGGTAACAGGTCATTACGGTAACAGGTTATTACGGTAACAGGTTATTACGGTAACAGGTCATTACGGTAACAGGTCATTACGGTAACAGGTTATTATGGTAACAGGCCATTACGGTAACAGGTCATTACGGTAACAGGTTATTATGGTAACAGGTCATTACGGTAACAGGTCATTACGGTAACAGGTCATTACGGTAACAGGTTATTACGGTAACAGGTTATTACGGTAACAGGTCATTACGGTAACAGGTCATTACGGTAACAGGTTATTATGGTAACAGGCCATTACGGTAACAGGTCATTACGGTAACAGGTTATTACAGTAACAGTTTCCCCTTTCAGAAGCTGTTCAGATAACACAAAGTACCACACTGTTACGGTACCACAAATTTGTCTGGATCGTCGGCGCTGTTTTTAGGACTTAGACGGTTAAATATCCAAAATAAATAAACAAAACAAAACAAATAATTATGAAGTGTCTGTAAACAAAGCCATTCAGTTTTTGGTAGAAAGAGAAAAACAATAAATCATGCAAATAAAAATGAATGAGTTTGTTTTAATTCATTATGCGATTAACTGATTTATTGCTTATTGCGACAGGCCTAGCAGATATATTTCATTCTTTAAATATGACTACAGTGTAATAATTTTCCAGCTTCTGTCATGTTTCATAATAAATCTGAACTCACAGTTGTGTGTTGGCTGCTCTTCCTTCACCGGCGGAGCGAGCAGCGTGTGCAGGTTGCTGTCGCGCGGCAGCGTGAAGCTGCGGGGTTTCCCTCCCTGGGTTGCCATGGGAATCAGCCTCTGCATCGCCACGGGCAACGGGACGTTCCTCTGTGGGGGGAGAGTGTAGACGGCTCCAGCCATCATCGAGCCGCCTCCCAGGCCCGGCTCGGCGAAGACGGCGTCCTCTGTGAGGAGGAGGAGGAAAATATCAGAGCGACTCAATTATTTATGAGAACAAACTTTTAGTGATACGTCTGAACAGAGTTACTGAGAAACATCTGAAGCCAGAAAGAAAATAAACATTTTTGTTTCAGTAAATCAACAAAAATAATAATTAACTGTAGAGGTAAAAGAAATAATTGCAAATTCCTACTTCTGGGAATCCTGAACTGAATCCAAATGCTCAGAAATCGATTTTAAAACGAGGTTAAGTTGAAGGTTGTTTTATCCAGCAGATGGATTTTGAAAAATTCTTCTATATTTTTTCACTTAAGAAAAAGCAAAGCAGCTAAGTTACCATAAAACTAATTTAAAATACATAATTGTATGCACAAACCTCATTATGTTTAAATATAGACTAATATAATTTAATACATCCTTACAGAACAGCTTTAAATAAATGCTCTTTGTTTCTTCTCCTCAATCACACAATGTAAACAAAATCTCTAAACAACTGGACAGAAAAATAGTTTACTGAATTAAAAATATTTTCTGAATCAAATTGTGACCCTAAAAATCAAAATCGAGTAACTAGACGCTAAAATGGTTGGATTTTTAATTAACTGTAATAAATAGTCACATAATTTTCTGCACGAAAAGCCGGATGGTGGTTTTCTTAAGCAAATATAGTTTCAACAAGTTTTACTTTCTAAAATAAGCGAGTTTGAACTCGCTTATTTTAGAAAAGCTAGCTGGATAAAACAACAGAATTCAACTATATTACATAATAATCTGTACTAAATAAGCTAAATCTGTGCCTGATTACATGCCTGCACTGTTTTAAAATAAGATTTGTTGGTTTACGTTTTTTTATCCATATAAATGGATCTGAATTAGACAGTAGCCGAGTGGTGAAAAACAAAAATAGAAATAAAATAAAATGCGTAAATAATAATCCTGAATTTTAAAAATATAGATAATTTTAAAATTAATGTGATGAAATTGGTAAAAAGTTACCCAGTGGTCCAGTTTGCAGGTAGTGCAGTCCAGCTTCAGTCAGCGGCGTCTCTATCAGGTCCTGCCACGACCGCCTCTGCGAGGACGACGAACGGCCCGGGGACCCTGTCTCACTGCTGCCCCCCGCCGGACTGGAGCGGTACTGCATGTTTCAAACGGAATTAGGGTGAAATGTTACCAGTACAGAACTCCATGAAAAACAGCTTGAAAAATGTAGAAAAAAAGAACAGAAAGAAAAGTGTAGCTACCAAAATGACAAAAGAAGCAAAACCTTGATAAATTACTTTCAGTTTAAAATGAACTCAACAGGGACATATTCATTAAAGCGCTTTAAATAAGACAATTTAGTCCAAATTTAGAACCACAAACAAGTAAAGCTGGTATGACGATACATTTTTTTTAAAATCCTTGAATAAAAATAATCACATAATACCTCAAGCTTGTTTTCCTAATTTGAAAAACAAAATTATCATTAATATTTGTTACAATCTCCTCCACAAGATCATATCTACTTGCTTTTCAAATTAAATTGAGGTTAAACGTTAGCAGTAAAGACCTCCGCGTCATCTGCCTACAAAAAAAACTTACTGAAAGAAAAGTGTGGTTGCCAAAATGTCACAGTTTTATATGGGAAAAACTGAAAAAGAAGAACCTGGTAAATAAATAATTTGCAGTTTTTGCTAAATTTAATAAACACTAAAAACTCATCAAAAACAAACACTTCAATTAAAGAGCTTTAAATAAAGCAACTAATCTGGTAAAGGAAAAGTCAGAGTAATTTTAAAATATAGTTTTATCTTAACATATAAATAATATATAAATAAAATACAAACTCAAACCAAACAAGTGTTTACATGCTTGCTTGTATCCGTAAAACTGTAAAATTGTTACTAATTGTTAAGTCTGTCTTAATGCCCAAAGAGCAAATTTTATACATATAGTTGAGTCTGTTCCTCTGGACTGGAGTATTTGTTTTATAATTATACGATATTTATTTTGAAATTTTTCACTTGCTCTGTAATTTTAATTCTGTACTCTGTTTTTATTTTCTATTCTTTGTGTGAGTCTATTTGCTGTTATCGTCTGTCACTCTTCCGTAGTTGAACAGAACTTTTCTGATTTCTGGACAATAGAGGATATTTCTATTCTTCTGTTCTATTAAAATAGTTAGATATATTTTTTAAACAATGTTTTTCCTATTTAAAAAATGAAGTTTGTGGTTAATATCTGCTCAATCACCTCCACAGGGTCACATCTGTACGGCACGTCGCTGCTGCTGCTGCCCAGTGGCTTTCTCCCGCTGTGTGTGGTGCCTCCCCCTAGAGGGCCTGGGTGGTACTGCGGCTCCGCAGCTGTCACCGGGGGCTCGCTGCACAGGAAGTCCTCCTGAGAAGATCGAGAGCGAGACGTCTCCGTGGAAGACAGGCGGGTGGTTCGGCCTTCCAGGTAAGCGCTCATCTGAGAGAGAGTGGAAAATCCCAGCTGAAGCATCTGAGCTATAATTCAACCATCACTGCAAACTTTAGAGCAAGAAGGAAAACTAAAGGGCAAAAATGTTAATAACTAAATGAGATATTTACCAACAAAATAAGAGCTATAGTTTAGGACAAAAATAAATTATTCAAAAACTAGAGCAGAGATGTCCAAACTTTTTGTCAGCGCAGTCAAATGTGTTCGCCGGCCAAGAAAAGAAGAAGAAAAAAATAATCAACCAAATAATTTTTATTTCTTGTAGAAAAGAGATGTTATTCATTTTAGATGAATATCTGGTTTTCAAACTATTTTATACATGATTAAATTCATTTATTCTCAGCTAGCAGAACAAGATTTGGGTAACTTTCTTTCAATATGCTTTCTATCTTTAGCCAAGTTTAATAAATTAAATAAAAGCTCATTTAGCTGCAGTAAAGTCGGCTTTTCAGTAAAAGTCTCTGGATATGAGTGGATCTATTTACTATAAATGTTTGGTTGTAAGAAAACAAATATTTTGTGTAATGCTTAAATTTTTCACTTGTAAGAAAATTATCAATAAAAATTCTGCAGATTATTACAATTTAAAATGTTAATAAACACAATTGTTATTATTCTTGAACTGCAGTGGGGAGGGGGAGAGGGGGGGGGGCACAAAACAAAAACCAAAAAAATAAATCCAAGGAGCCACAAACGGGTCCCGGGCCGCACTTTGGACATCCCTGATCAAGAGCAATCGTTTCATGTTGTAGCTAAAAAATATAACATCACTATTCAAGTTAGGATTTTGCTGTGTTTGAACGAAGCGCCTCGGCGCTCTGACGTCTGCGTTGACTCACCGATGGAGGCCGTGGGTAGGTATCATATGGAGGTGGGGGGCTGTCCTGTTTCGGGCTGGACGTGGTGTCGTCCTCATGTTCACTTTCGCTCCAATAGTCTGCAGGAATCATGGGAACATTTCAGATCAGAAGCTCAATATACCTTCTGATTCTTCATTAACTAGTTATTGATGCAGAAACATTCAGCATGAAGGGAACTATCCCTGCTTGTCTTTTCTTTTAGCCCAACACTTTGAGCTTCATCCACATGGAGACAAACATGATAAATATCTTTACAAGTGGATTTCATTTGCCTAGAAAGTTCGGTTCGCTTGAGCAGGTGTGGACGTGTAACTAGGCCTGTCGCGATAAACGATAAATCAATAAATCAATAAATCGCACGATAAATTAAACCTATCGACCTCATTTTAATTATCGGCTTTATCGTCTCTTCCAGTGGCGCAACTATACATTATTCTTGTAGATGCGAAATCGTAGATCCCCTCCGTAATTTCCCCTCAGAAAGCACAGAGGAGAATCCGCGCTTTCTGATTGGCTACCTGTCACATTCAGCGTTAAGCTCCCAGTCGGGGAAAACCCGATTTAGATCGGAGCGGCCACTACGATCTACCATAACCCACCACACACTACAGGATGATCGGTTACGAAATCACCAGCAAGAATCTTAGATAAGCCAACGATCTAAGATTGTCTTAAGAGGAAAATAGGGGCAAAAAACCGTGAACTTTTGCATCAGGTAGTGGGATGTGCTCATCTTCTCTAATTAAATCTAGTGATTACTGAAGGGCAATATAGTATACAGACTTCATAGTCTGCTCTCTTTTGGTTGAATGCAGTATTTATTTCCACTTTGGCTTTATGTTGTTTAGTTTTTATTCAAGTACGATTTTTGTTAATGGAGACAGAATACATTTTATTTTTGGTTGTTTTGTTTATTTAGTTCATCAGTTCCAGTGTTATGTGTTCTTTTGAAAATAAAGTGTATCTATCAGGAAATCACATGCATTATTAGTCATTTCCATTAAATCAGTGTCAAAAGGTCTTGAAACAATATTATCATTTATCGCAATAATTTTTTAGAGAATTAATCGTCCAGCAAAATTTGTTATCGTGACAGTCCTACGTGTAAGCGAACTCTGATGCGGACCAAAACAGTGAACCTACAATCCAGTCCACCTACAAACCTACGTCTCAGTTTGATTAAAGTGAACTCTGACGCGGTTTGAATGCACATGTGAACGCCTAGTGGACCAGAAACCTCTACAAAAGCAGGAAACAAACTAAAGTGCAAGGCATTCTGGGTAAATACAACCAAATCAAACACACAAAACAGTGGAAATGACTCAGGAAATGACAAAAGAGAAATCCTTCAACCGCTAAAATCTGATGCTGCTCCATTTTTGTTTACGTTCCACGAAGAAGGAAGTTGCTTTCATTTCTTCTTCAGAGGTTTTCTTAAGTGGTTCTTGGTGCAGCGCCACCAGAGGCGAGGAGGGAAACAGGTTTTTGAAAGAGTTTGGTCTATTTGACACAGTGCAGTGAAAAAGAAAATGAATCACCAATCTAACCAAGTCTACCGGACTATCAGATGTGAAAACACCCTTAACTCAGGAAGTTCATTAGAAATGTTCGCGTTATCCAAAACCCAAACTTTGTATTGATAAAGCCATCCATCCATTCAGATAGTTTAACTTATTGCTAATATATGAAAACATAACCAGAATTTCACATTTTAACCTTAACTCTATCTCGTAGATGGGGCTTCATAAACTTTATAGTCACAAAACAAACTCAAAACATTAATTGAACTCTGAAGCCCTTTAATGCAAAAGTCAACGACTCAGCAAAAACACAAAATCTTACCAAGACTGCTAGTACACTTGAAATAGACAAAACTAACTTACAAGTAACTTTTCTGTAAAAGTTATGACTTGTTTTAAGTAAATATTTCCTTACTTGTTCCACTGGCAGATTATTTGTAACGGCAAAAAATACCAGTCTTGTTATAAATGAAATAATCTCCCAATGGAACCAGTACTGCTTTTCCAATTTTAAGGAATTATTTACTTGAAACAAGCTCCTATATCTTGCTATAAAGTAACTAGTAAGTTAGTTTTGTCTTATTTTTAAATTTACTAACATAAGTGTACTGGAAGCTAGACCAAAAATACTTGGTAAGATTTTGTGTTTTTGCAGTGAATATTCTGCAATCTGATATAACTGTTTGATAAAACCCAATTAAGCGTGTCGATAAGCCAGGAAGAGGTCTCCAGGCGAGAGAGATTCATGACTGGGAGTGGAGGCTATAAAAAGAAACGAGTGGCAGGCTCACTTTTGGTCCACAGGGGACTCTTACGGCAATGATTTGCTCATGCAGCAACGCCGGTGCAATAGTAGCAGCGGTGTTGTTGGAGGGAAGTCTCACCCTGCTCCTGCCGCATCCTCTCCCGCTCCGCATAGCCCACAGCTGCCATGTTGAGGCGACTCAGCCATCTATCAAACAGGAGGAAGTAATAAAACTCACTTATTTAAACAAAGGGTTTTTATGCTACATCAATCATCATAAACATTAAGTCAAGAGTAGCTGCTTTTACTCTTTTCTTGGGTTTTATTTTGTTGCAGAATCTCTTGTTTTCTGCTTTCTTGGAGCCAAACTGTGAGTTGCATTTTAATTTCGTCACTCAGCTGCAACACCTCCCTGCGACCTTCCTGCATGTTTAGCGCTTGCAGCCGTTACCTGTTCATGTCGTCCACTCCATCTGCTGCAAAGTAGAAGCTCTTGACCTTGGGGTGGCACGCTTTGAAAGCACTAGAGAGACACAGAGAGCTATTTTTGCCCACACACATTCACGCGTTCCAGAGCAACGGGCTCCACATACGGAAAATAACATAAATATGCAATAAACCAGGCACTTACTACTTCTTTCGACATTCACTGGCACGGTCAATCTTAAACTCGGGAAGACTGACGAAACCCTCCGCCTTCTCGTCCTGACACGACAAAAGGAAGAAAAACTCACAAAACGAGCTAAAATTAAAGCAGAAGGACATTATTAATTAAAAATTACAGCTTAGTTTACAGATGTTATTGTGATTTTCTCAACCTCCTGTGTTAAAAAAAAGAAGTGATTAATGGCCACAAACTGAACTGCTGCTGGAACCATTTACAAAAGTCGACCCGCATGGAGGCTGCAGATATGAAGAGACGTGTGTTTCTGCTGAGGTAATTAATATTATATATTTAAATTTATACTTTTAGGTCCTGTGGAGCTTGAAACTTTTGCCAAGAAGTCCAAAAAACCTTAAACTGTTGTCTAGCACAGTTTTATTCAATAAAAGCTACAGTCTAATGCTCTGCTGCTTTGCCAGATATCTAGATACACTTTATAAAAAGACATTAAATGGGACATATAATACAAAATCCACTTCTTTTTTTTATCCTTAAATATATTTTGTCGTGAACTTGGAGTCTCTAGGAGAGAATAAAGCTTTAATTTAGTCTCTGCCGGTGCTGGGTAGATGTCTTTATATTCTGTTTGGGTCGTATTTTTCAATCTGTTCAGGTTTCTCTATTCCCCGTCACGTTTTCTGAACAACTACTTCACATTATTTGCTGGAACTGCTAAACAAGGTCATAGACACAAATCCACCATTTCCGTTTCTCACAGCGACTTTATGGATGCTCAAGATACAAGTGGATAAGTCAAAATATTCTGTTGTTGGTCTCCATTATAGCACATCAAACAGAACCAGCATCAGAACTTCTTCTAAGTCTCTAGTTAAACTTTATTTTTATTGGAATTGTTCCCACATTAGAGAGGAAAGTCGTCTTTGAACGAAACACTTCAGGGACAAATCTGATTGATTTCACACAATTCATGTGTGTCGATATGACATGCAGTCCATTGTTTTGATAGCATTAGCATCATAACTTCTGGTTATGTTAGCATTGTATGCTAGCTTTTAACTAGCACAAAGTGTGTCTTCAATATTTGAATTACATAAATAACTTGCCATTGTTTTTACCATTTTTGTGTTGGGGAACAAATGACCTAAATGCATTCAGTGACGTTTCTATGCCACTAGATAAACTTCATATCTCTACTATCAAGTAAAAAAAAAAATGGCTGAACGGTGTGGAGGAACGCTCTGTGAACTGGAGGGGGCGGAGCCGGAAGTGCCTCATTTGCATTTAAAGACACAGCACCAAAACGAGTTTGATAACGAGGAATTCAGACCAAAGCATTGCAGTTTATAAAGATCACAACTGAATAATTTAAATGGGAAAAGGAAAGATTTAAAAGCAATACATGTTCACATTAAAACAGACTAAAACTTTTATTGTTTTCGATTAGGTAGAGTTACCAAAATTATTTTTATTGAAGTCCACACAGATTTATTACGATGGTAACTTTTTAAATTACAATATGGTTGTTTTTGAACCATTTCAGTTAGAAGCAGAGAAACAAACGACGCACCTCCTCATTGATGTACCAGTACAAGCAGTTGTCTTTCAGCACAAACCAGTACTTCTTCCATTTCTGAGAGAAGTAACCCTTGGCGTCCCTCTTTCTCCACAGCCAGCCCTCGCAGTCTCCTCTGCCCAGCGCTTTGCAGGAAACGCGCCTCCGACTCAGCGAGGTCAGACCTCGTCCTGGAAACGCAAACGGAGCGACGTTTAAGAACAGAGCGACGATAAAACCAAACCTGGAAGAAAGAACTCTGGAAACAGACGTGCAGAATATTCCTCTGCAGCTGGTTGTAGTACAGAACACCAACGTGGCCGTATGTGAAGTTCTAAAGGGAGACCATAAAAACAATCACAAAATCCTGGAGGGACTGATCAGTGTGAAAAGATGTTCAATGCTTCATGTTAAGAAACACTTATTGAATGCTGAAACAAACTGTTACTTATTGATATTTTAATGGTTAAGTTAGTTTTATCAACAGATTCTGGCACAACCGGCCCTTTAAGTAGATTCAGATGTTTTGAAATTGCCCAAAATGAAAGTGAGTTTCACTTTCGCCTCTGGTCTAAAGTCAATCTGAGTGAGACTCAAACTTTTGTCTGACAGAAAAGTCTAGCAGAAAAAAAAATAAGCTTAAGAGAATAAATAGTCTGACAAGGAAAATTTAAGACCTGTGTTTAACATATTTAAGGCCAACTTACAGCTTTAAAAATTTAATTTAAAACATTTTAAGTACTTAATTTTAGATACGTGACTTTAAGACTTTTTACGGATGCGCAGACATCCTGATTTAGCCGTTAGCATGTTAGCCACAGCATCACCATCCACATCGACTCTTTGACAAAACAAAACCATGTAATTATTTCCCTTTGGGATAGAAATTTATTTTTAAATGTATTTGAATTTGTAGCCAAAACATGAAGAATTTAAATGAGAACACGCGAATGCCTGAGGCAAAGTAGAAAAGCATCTTTGAGACATTACTGTTAATTTATTACTCTAAATGGAAGAAGCAGAAAAGGGAAGGTGAGAAAAATCAAAGGGTCATGAAAAATGCTACATGATTGCAGAGCAATCATGATTTACTGAGGGATGGCTGGATGCAAGCGACAAGAAGAGAAGGAGAATTGTTAAGAAGGCTTATTCTCTAGAATATTTTCCTTGAATAGCATATAGGCCGCACTTCCTGAGCTCTGAGCGTTTTCCAGAACGCTGTGTGTTCAAGGTTTCCCCCAGAAAACCTGCTAAACCTGGAGTTGGATGTTAGAGAAGTCGTTCATCCAGAGGTTCATCGTGTTTTTGAGTTAAAAAATGTTTAAAGTTGACAGGAAATTTGAAAATATCACTTGATAATTATGTGTTTTTGAAAGATTGGAAGATTAACACCTGAACACCAACAATAAAGCCTTAAAAAATGAAAACATTTTAAAAAGACTTAAAAAATAAGTGATGCTTAGCCTGGTGGGGGCACAAGTAAAGCCTGGTGGCCCGCCAGGCTTATAATACACAGCGTGTGCTTAATAAAAGCGGTTCTTTTCTTTCCGGCTTAAAGGTGACGCAGCAGTAAACTCCTTATTAAGGATAAATGGAGCAACATGGTTTCAGGTGAGGCCGGCAAAGAAACTCCTGCTGCTCTGCATGAAATGTCTTTTTAACGAGAACCAGGATCCAGGAGTCAATTTTCTTCCCTCGCAGCTTTTTCTAAACGAAACAACTCTACATGAAAGTGTTGACACAAAAAAACCCCGAAACATTCTTGCACGCAGTGTGGAAAGGTTTTCAGCTTAGAGATAATGAATCATTTATATTCCTGCCACAAGAGGGTAATATATCTGAAAACGCTCCAACAACGATCGTCCTCATTCCTGTGCAGCCGCCTCAGGCCACCAACTAATGCCGCCATCCGTTTGGTCACAAAATGACCCATTTGTGACAAAACCAACACAGTTTTACTAATTACTAATATACTGATAAATTAGCTATTTAAAGCTGTAATTATTAGCATCAGATTCTTTTGGAAACGTTGGTTTAATTGCTGTAAACAAACAGAGCCGTGTGCAGATGGAGCCAAAGCTTTCAGAGCTTCTCACAGCAGCAGATGGCAGAACAAGCGATCGGACTGTGCAAAAAAATTAAAATCTCACAGCATGTTGATCCGTGACAGCGTGGAAAGTTTGTCATAGAGGCAAAGGCACTTATGTCAGAGTGAATATTAGAAATAAATGGAAAAATCTCAACAATTACTTTAAAAACTGAATAAAACTGACAGGAATAATTAAGAGAGTCTTTTTGAGTGCTGTTCAGAAAGCTCTCATAATTAGATATTCCTTGTAAGAAATTAATTTAAAGCTGTAAAATAAGCACCATTTGTTAAAATAAAAATGAAAATGCTACATTTTTAACAAATCTAGATGGGGAACAGATCAGATCCAAAACCAGAACTGGACCTGATTCTGGTTTAATTCCCAGATTGAGGATGCAGATCCAAACCTCATGTTGCCAAAAATCACATTTTGGTTCATTTTACCCTGAAAGTTTCAACTTACAGGCACAAAATTTACACTTTTAGAGATTAAACTCTACCTGTTGCAATAATTAATAAATCTATAAATCAATTAATCACATAATAAATTAACATAAACTGATTTTGAAAGGCAATTTAGTTGACAGAGACAACAATCCATTTCATTTATTGTTTTGTTTGTGCTTTTTCTTTTACTTCCATTTTATTTACTGTTTATTTTTCATTATTATGCCATAATCAACATATTACTTGAAAACTGTCTCCAAACCCCAATATTATTGGACAGTTTATTGTCCCATAAGATTATCTCTCTTGACAGGCCTAACTAAAAACTCTACGCTGTGTGATTTTTGGACAGAAGAGGATGTTGGGTAATTCTTTTACCTTTGCCAAAGTGGATAAGATCGGCTTCACGTGCGAGTATCGACCAATCTCCCAAAATTAAGAAAATTAGCGCAGATAATTTAGTGCACCCCTAATAACTAATACAGCGATGAAGTTGTTTTGATGTGAAGTGTGCATCTCAAACCCAAAACAGAACCAAATGAGGAGAAGCAGCATTCAGCTTCTATGCACCACAAATCTGGAACAAACTTCCAGAAAACTGCAAAACGACCGAAACACTGAGTCCCTTTAAATCTAAACAACTAACCGGTTTAGATAACTTGATTTTGAAACATTAATCAACATCCTGATGTGTAACGATGGCACTGGACAAAATGTAATGTTTCAATTGTTGACTTTGTGTTTTTATGACCTTTGAACTGAAATGTGCAAAACTAATAAACTGGATTGAGAAAGCTTTGCACTTCTTCCAACTGAAGATGGTAAAAGTGAGTTATGATCCACATTGAAATGATTCCTGTGCAGAAACGGCTGGTCGTCTGAAGCCGACCTGGTGCCAGCCCTGCTTACCTTTATTCTTCTTCCTGTTCTTTGTCTGCAAAGAGGTCGACTGCTGGTATGTCTGAGGAAAGAAGAGGGAGACGGAGACAGAGCATGCTGTCAGGACGGATCAGTGGCCTTTGTTTGCTGCAGTGAATCCTGGGATATAAAAGATGACAGCAGATCTTAGAGGCAGCAGGACACAAGGAGAGGAGGCTGGAGACAAACAGACACAAAGGAAACCATCGCATCTCTCACACAGACGCATTCAGTCAGGGGTGGAGGAGTCAGAGCGGGCTGCTTTCACACGTCTAAACATAGAACGGAGGGCTGGAGGTGACGCTTAGGTGGAGCGATGGCACATCCAGGTGATGGAGGAAGTGTGAAACAAACAGAGCCGCAGGGAGTTTATAAATAAAGAACAGCTGACCGTTGATGAGGAAGAACTGGTATCAGTTATTCTCTAATGTGGCAGCAGAGGGACAGCGAGCTGGAGTAACAGAGACATTAAACTGGTATTCTTCTGTTTCCAGCCTTTACATCGTGAGGGAATACGAAGCTGACATCACAGAAAAGAAACACACCCACACTGTGAATGTCACACTAATCCAACTAGAGTATATTTAGAGCTGGACAAACGTAAATAATAATTACCGATTAGTTTTTTGTTTTAAACCAAACTGGTGGCGCCAGCTTTCCTGTTTCAGCCACAGTTTTAACTCTTTTTAAGTAGCTTTGAGGCAAAACCTTAAACTGCTGCTGCACCAGTTACTCAACAGGTTGTTGCTAGGCAACCAAAGAACGAGTGGGTTGCTAGGTGACCAAGGAATGAGTGAGTTAGTCGATCCACCAACTGGCTGGCTGTAAAAGATGGAGAGGCTAAAGTCTTTCTTCTGCCTACGTCTCCCAGAATTCTGTGCGGCTCTGGATCTGAGCTCAGTGAAATTATTGAATATTCCTGATATTGATCACGTGTCTATCGCATTACATATTATTGTTACTGATATTATTCTTACTGATTTATGATCCAGCACTAAGTATACTTTTCACTAGAGGTGTGCGATACCAGCCCAACAAGCTCCAGATAATTTGTAAGTTTAGATAACGGCCTTTTTAACCTCCATGTTTGACAGATTAATTGTTTGTTGGTGTCAATTAATCAATATTGTGTTGTCAATCATTTAATTTCTGTCTTCTGTTTAGCTAACTGCTAGGAAATAGGTATTGATCAAAATGAAATCTGATCACAGATTTTAGTAATCACCTTTACATTTTAACTGAAGTATCATTAATTTAATGGATTTTAAGTAAACTAAGTCTTAAAGTACAAGAGTCTTCTCCTTTCTTGTTTTGAAGCTTCAGTTTTTCTTCCTTTCTTATTTTCAGAAAGGTTTCAATAATTTATGAGACTGGTGGATTTGTGAAATTTAAAATACTTAAATACGGTACAACCTCTGTGGAGGTCTGCTATGAAAGACTGGATAAAGAGAACAAGAGCTCAAAACTTATGAAACGACTGGCATAGTGATTGGTACATTAAGCCAGAGTTACTTAAAATGTATATTTTACTAACTTAGATCTGTGGCTGTTGCTCTAAGATCTCCGAGAAAGTAAATGAAAGCCAGTTTGCTTCCTGAAAGCTGCACCGGTGAGGCTGCAGATGGCTGTTTTGCATATGTGTTTACTAATGTGAACCTTTGAAGAGCAAAACTCAGAATAAAACTTTTCAAGGATTTTTTACAGGGATTTCCAAGAGTTTGTCTATTTACAGCTTTACAGACTTCCTTGCTTACATGCAGTAAATATAATTGTTAAAAACAGGCTTTCTAGACCGTAAATGAGTGAACAGATGGATAGATAATGAAGCAGGAAGTAAAGTCTGTTCTTAATGGATACTCCATATTTTATTTTTCTACACGACTCCACACCTGGAAAATACTCGTATTATGTGAGGCTGTCACAGAGATCTAAATTAACTTGAAATTAGGAGTATTTTCACACCTGATAGTCCGGTAGACTCGGCTTGATTGGGGACCAAAGTAGCAACAATTGTTACATTTTCAGCTGCTGCAGTTCGATTTACTGCACTGTGTCAAACAATAAAAACTCTTTAAAGAAATCTTGTTCTCCTCCTCGCCTGTGGAGGCGCTGCACCAAGAACCACCGAAGGTAATGACACAAAAACCTCAGAAGAAGAAACCAAGCACAACTTCCTCCAAAAATGGAGTGGCGTTAGATTTCAGCGGTTGTGGGATTTCTCTTCAAGTTTTGGTAAAAATCCACGAGTCGTTTCTCCAGCTAGCTTTAGACTCCCACGTTTGTTTTGGTTCCATTTACCCAGAATGCCCTGTGCTATAGTCTGTTTCCTGCTTTTGGAGCGGTCTCCGCTTAGCGTTCACATACGCATTCGAACTGCACCAGAGTTCACTTCAACCAAATTGAGACCGAGGTTTTCAGGTGGACTAGCCTTCACTTTTTGATTGCGCATTCACACCTCCCCAAATGAACCGGACTTTCCAGGCTACCAAACTGAAGATTGATCAAAGAGGACTAAACGGGTCTCCCTGTGAGTCCTTCTGTTTAGTATTCATAAGCCAACTCACAGATGCTCCGGTGATCAAACATAAATACGTTATACTTATTGTGTAAAAGGTATGCATCTTGTATTTGTGACTTAATTTGGCAGAGGAATGTCTCTGAATACCAAGTGTGCTAATTTGAGGTTTGTGAATCCTCATAATCCTGTTTCTAATCCATCATGTTTAGATTGAATCTCTCGACGGATCAGATGGGGCAACAGACCAGCTCTGATGTCACGGTATTACACATCTCAGGGGCCGGACCTCAGCCACTCAGAGCCACAGGCTCAGTGGGACAGATGACAAGGGTCCTCCCACTCCCACCGACACGCCATCTGTCATCAGAGCACCACACACACACGCACGCACGCACACACACGCACACACACGCACACACACGCACACACATAGCTGCTGCAATGGAAGCACAACCTGGGTGCAAAACATGCAGCTGTTTTTCATTTTCAAAGAGATTCTGACAAGACGAGTAAGGTCACTGCCGGCCAAACCCGCCAGTCTGGACCGGCTCAGACGGACCAGATGTCATGGATGTGACAGGAGGGCAATAACGAGCCAGAATCACACTTCACTGCAGCTCTTTCCTGTCGGGGTCAAAGCTCAGTTGCTTGGAGACCGGCTGTTCGCTTAGTAAAATGACTTAGAAGGAGAAGTTCTAGGAGTGGGAAGTTTTGGTCCAAAGTGTGTGGAGTTCCATCTATGACCAGTCAGGACACAATGAACTGCATATCTCTGATTTACTGGAAAAATATTGTTTACATCAGGTGGTGGAAGTCAAACACTGGAGCTAAATCAAAGTCTAGACTTTTTGTCTGTGCTTAAAGATCATCATCCTGCTGCATAACTCAAGTGCGCTTAAGCTAAAGGTCAAAAGCTAATGGCAGCACCTTCTCCTTCTGGAGCCGTTTTCATATTTTGAAAATAAATTTGCGTAATGGAAGGTAAATGAAAGCCAGTTTGCATGTGGATGCATGCGTTTTTACTATTTGTTACTGATTTTGACTCTAGCCAAAATCAGTAACAAATAGTAAAAACGCAAACAACAAGTAACTGAAGAGAGACACCAAAAAAGACAAAGATTTGTAGTAAATAAGTTTAAAAACTTACATGATACATAGAGGTTTGGTCTCTGGGAGGCGATTCCCTCTGATTGGTCTGAAGCAGATAGTGGGAGGGGCTTTGGCTGTGGTGGCTCCGCCTCTTGGCACGCTTGGCCGTGTCATTGGACCTTTTATTTGGACGCGCCGTGTGGGAGGAGTAGTCCTCCGAGACGGTCCGCTCGTCCGCAGTGGACAGTCCCACGTAACGCAACAACGAGGCATCTGCAAAACAGAAAACATCAAACCTTAAATAAAAAACATCAAACCTTAAATTTATCTACAAAACGGAAAACATCAAAACTTTAAATTTATCTGCAGCTTCTATAATTTTCAGTGTTTTCATCAGGGTTGAATATATTATTTATCTACATTAATCCAACAATATATAAAATTTAAAAATAGTCCAGAAAGAATTCATTATTCAAATCTTAACCTTTAATCAGAGCATCAATCCTGGTTAATTGGGTGTCAAATTACATTATTAAGCTTTCACTGGGATCAAATCTAAGCAGGAACTCAGATGTTTGTCTCGTTCAGTCGGAGTAAAAATCAAACCCAACAAAACAGGGAAATTTTCCAGCGGCTTTGTAAATCAAACTCCTGGACCGTTATCTGTCACTTCAGTGTTATCTCAGCTTTGGCGATGCAGTGAAGTTGTAAACAGGTAGGAGAAAGGCAGCAGTCAGCAGCTACAGTACAAACAAAAAGCCACAAATCCTCTCCAGGCCGCCTCCGTTGATAAGACTGACATTAATCCCAAAATGCTTCATTTAAACCCTTTTTTTATTAACAGTGTCTTTTGTTTTAGTGGCGAATGCAGCAAGAAAAGCAGCAAAACTGGAGACAAACCAGTTAATTTGAAAAGACTTTACAGAAAGTAAAGATGAATTTTGCTGCAACAAACACTAATATCACTAATTTTCCTCCAAAAGATTTGATTCTGGTTTTAGAAAACAATGATGAATTGGTCAGAATTGTATTGTTTACAAATGATTGGATTTTGTAAAGAAAAAATTAATTGTATTAGATAAATAAATACAACTTACACATAATTTATTAAAAACATAAATGTGAAACATAACTGGATCTAATTAAGAGTGTTTCTGGTAGTCCAGTTGATTCGGTTCGGTTGGGGAAAAAAATGGCAACATTTGTTAAATTTTCACACTGTAATGTTTCAAATTAACCTTCCATTCTGAAAAACCTGTTCCCCTCCTCACCTGTGGGGGCGCTGCATCAAGAATCACAGAAGGAAACAACATGTTGCTCGTTTTTGACACTGAGCTCAACTTAATTCTACACAAAATGTAAACAAAGAGACAAGCATCTGATTTTAGTGATTCCAGGATTTTTTTTAAACTCTGAAATTATTTTTGTATTTTTTATGTAAATGTATTTATTTTAAAGATGTGAAAATGTCACAAATCTAAAAAATATATATATATATATATATATATATATATATATATATATATATATATATTTTTTTTTTTTTTTTTGTACATATCTAAAAATTAGATCAAATTAAATATTTATACATGTAATTTTTACTAATGTCGCAATTTCTACTCTATCCAAATTATATCTACGCAATTTATTATGTTTGTTTTGGTTGTATTTACCCAGAATGCACTGTGCCATTTCCTAATTGTACCACGTATGCTAACCTATAAACACGTTTAATACATTTTATTCATTTACAATCAAAACATCTCCACAAACAATTTGTAAAAGGGAAATGATTCAAAATTTTCATCCAGTGTTTTTTTTTACGTTGCTTTGCTTTAAGTGAGATTATTGAAACCAAATCCTGAGTTTAGTCGACCTGAGTTGTATAAAATCACAGCTGTGTAGTTTATTATCACTACAGCTCATCCATCTTCCAAACTTCTTCCCACCTTCTCCCCAAACTCAGGTTTCCCTCTGCAGTTTCCTCCCTCCTGTCCTTCCCTGGTTGCTAAGCAGCGGCCAGAGGAAAGTGAGAAGCTGTCAGCGTCGCCATGGAAACTGTGTGAGTGATTCAGGTGGAGGTCAGAGAGAACGATCTCTTTCTTTTACTCCCTTTTTTTGTCTGTTCTCATCCCTCTGTTCCTTCTATTCTTTTTTTTTCTTCTTCCACGGCTGCCTTTCATTTCCTCCGCCTTTGTGCTCGTATCTCTTTACCTCCTTTGCTCCTCAGCAGGTTTTCTTTGGTTCCTCTGTGATGCTAATGACAGGGGGAATTAGAGAAGAGGCTCGCAGATCCTCACGCTCGCTGATCGCTGTCATAATTTGTACAGATGGGACCGTTTAGCTGATATCCAGCCGGCTCCTCTGGACTCACCTCTGCGGGCTTCTCTGTTCAGCTTGGCTGGGTCTTCGTAGTCGCCCACCCAGTTGCACTCCACAGGCATCGAGATGGGCCTCAGCCTGCCTACATTAGAATAAAACAAAATCCTCATTACTCACTCTGGGAACTGCCTGTTTATTCAGAAGGTTTGGTCCTGAAGTGTTGGGAGTTCATTTTAAGAAAATATGTCAGTACATATTTGTGCAATTTGTATGAATTTGGCTAGAAGAAACATTTTAAAGGGGCATATAGTGTCATTTTTAGCACAATCAAGTAACTACATTAACTTCCGCTGTTATAAAAATGCTACACATATCAAATATGACTTAAAGGAAATTTGACTTTGCAATTTAACACCTTGAAATTAGGCCTCTGTCTCTTTAAGAACTCTTTCTGAAGCCTTTAGGAAGTCACCACAATATGACTGTTATCCCTTTAACAACATTTTACCAGCGTTTCACTGAGAAGTAGCTCCTATAATGAGCTCAGCAGATGTGCAGTTCCAACAGATGTTCGCTAATTGCTTTTGGCTAGTCTGAAGGAGCTGAATGGAGGAGCTGTTTCTGACAGACAGAAACTCTGAAGACTGAAATCTGCAGCTCCAAGGAGGAGCTGCAGGTCGAAGGCGGGGCTACGTCCAACCTGGCGTTTTGAACCGCTGAATGGTTGTCATGGGGATTAAAGGATTTCTCAAACACATAAAAGCAACTCTCCAGGTATGTTTTTGATAAGGGAATAGCATTATATAAAGTTATTTTACATAATAATGGTGACCTATTATGCTTCCTTGAACAGGTTAGGATACAAAACATGTTCATTACATTTTTTGATCAAAGTCATTCTCAGATAATAGAAGTTTAGCTAAAACATCGTTTCATAATGAGCAGATTAACTGGATTACTTAAATCCAAACACTCTGCCGCTGGCCACGCTCCTAAACTCAGCGTTTAGACTCTCGTATCAAAATGGCTGCAAACAGATGAGAAATTATACAGCCATACAGCTTAGAAAAGCAGAAGTCGTGCCTCCCGCACAACCAACAAGAATGAAGCAAGTGTTTTCAAGACGGTAAGTCAAAAACAAACCACTTGTCATTTCCAGCAGCCATTGTATAGCGGTAAAATCAGCTGAAACGGCTCATTTTCCAGACATCCAAAACATAAACTTATTTCCAAAAAACAACTATGTGTTTTTGTTAAGAGCTTTGTCTGTTTTTAGAAGAAGTAGAAACCCAAAAGCACAAAAACGAGCAAAATGTGAACTTTGCATATCAGATCCCCTTTGTGCATTTACAGAAAAAGTAAAGAAATCGGAAACTGCTTTATTTAAGGTTAGATAAAAGCTGGTGTTTTTCTCTCTCATTACCCTGACAGTAGTTTCTATAAACGGTTCAACTGTACAGAATGAGGTTTAACTCGCAGTGACATGTTCTGGGCAGAACCTGCGCACCGTATGTGGGCGTGGTGCAGTACACCGGCTCCTCCTCTTCTCGCCGGTGAGACTCTTGATCCAGGAAGGAGTTTGGTGATTCAGAGCGCTTGGCAGCGCTGACGCCACCATGGCTACGAGACGCTTCGTCTCCAGACAGGGTTCCTGTCTCGTCTCTACGGCAACCAGAGGCAGACGCTCATCAGAGGAAGTTTGAACGACGAAGGAAACGGTACGGCCTTCAGGGATGCAGAGGAAGTACCTGGGGGTGTAGGGCTCGGCGGGGGGAGGCGGGATGTAGAGATCCTGGAGGGCGGAGCTTTTGGTGGGTGTGCCTGACGGCGTGCCGGAGCCGCTGCCTGGGCTTCTGGTCGGCTGGATTTAAAATTTAAAGAAAAAAACACACAATTTACAGTTTTTTCTTGGAAAAGTCCATCAGATTCTGCTTTAAATGTAACGTTTCATTTGTTGATTTTTGTGTTTTAATTACGTAATGTGAACTCTTTGAACTGACTTGTTGCTGAAATGTGCAAAACAAATAAAGTCTGATTGATTGATCGATTAAAATGAGCTGAACTGAGACCCACAGCATCACAGATCCTCTGTCATAGTTCTTCATGAGTGTAAGAATATAAGCTAAGTTCATTTAAATTGTACTACATATAAATATAAAAGGCATAGGGAATAAATAAAAACAACATAAAAGCCATAAAATAATAACTTTACTTAAAAATAGTCAAACACAATTGGAAACAACCAGAAGACTCTGAACTTCCAGAGTTCAAGATGAAGTTTTGTGATTTTTGTGTTGTACTTTAAAGTCATGATGTTTTTCCCGTTTTGAAGAGTAACCAGGTAACAACGCGCATCATACTTATATCCCAGGAACTCAAAGATTAAGTGTAAGATTTTATAAAAAATTATTTGTTACGTATTTGCTAAAACTGTCATCATATTGTGACTATGTAAAATGAAACATGTAATCTGTGAACAGATGAAAAACAACCAATCAGAGTCAGGAGGCGGGCCTTAGCGCTGTCAATCAATCTAAAGTTGCTGCTCAATGTGCTACTGGCCGAGAAACGTAAAACTGATCCGCTTTATTTCTGGTAGGAGACTCTAAACAGGTCTGCAGTCGAACATGTACAAGATTAGTTTTATTTTTTTAGGGTAATTGACAGCGCTAAGGCCCGCCTCCTGGCTCTGATTGGGTGTTTTTGGTGCATTTCTTCAGATGGCAGTAGCAGCTCAGAGAGGAGATGGAGGAGATCAATATTTTCACAGACTATCTGTCTCATATTATCCTGTCACAACATGAATATAGTTTTATCAAATACGTAAAAACATATATTTTATGAAAGTTACATACTGAAGCTTTAACAGGATTTTCCTATGTTAAATTAGTGGCTTTTCTTTGAAGCATAACTTTAAAAATAGTGTATCGGGTAATAATTTCTGCTCTAGTGGACCAAAACACAAAAAGAAAGTCAATTTTTGATGCACAAACACTTTTCCTTCTTGTTTCCTCCCGTTTGTCGCTAATTAGAGATAATTAGCGGTGGAAATTTCAGCCTCAGCTCCGAGAATGTGGGTGGAAAGCCATTAGTTTTCCCTTCCCATTCACTGCTTTCGGCCCGGCTAGCAAACCCCGTGCTGAGCCACAGCTCCGTGACCTAATTACACGCTTTGGCTGCGGCTGAGCGGGAGGAAAAATGCTGCGGGGAATCGATGTGGGCCAGCGAGGCGCTTTAATAAAGTCTATAAAAGGTAGAGGCAGTCCCACCTGCAGAGCCAGGGGTTTCCAGCGCATGTTCTTCAGCAGTGCAGGGGCGGAGCTGAGCGTGCTCTGCGGACGCTTCTTCAGGGTCAGGGACACGACGCCTTTATCGGCCCGCAGCGAGCCGACCAGGTTACGCAACTGCCAGCCCACCTGTGGAGCAACGAGGAACAATGTGAGGCAGGGAGACTCGCTTTGGACCACAATAAAAGATCAGTGATGTTCTTAAAGGGCCGGTTAGAAGGTATCGATACAGTACATGTGTCAAACACGAGGCCCGGGGACCGAATCTGGCTCGCTGTAGCTCCTTATGTAGCCCTCTAGACTCCAGAGATAAGCATAAATAAAACCTTCAAGGAAACAGTTGTGTGGTTAAATATAATTTTATTAATCAAATCAAAGTGGTTTTTATCTCTTTACTGCCAATTATATTAGTCAATACTTTCAGTTTTACTACGATCGTGAAAATTTACGCAAAATCAACAAATCGGGTCATTTTTAATGCATAATTGTGAGTTTATTGAAAATTTTCCAGAAAAATGACCAAAAACAAGTAAGTGATGCCAACTCCCACCTGCAGGTGGCAGTGTAGTTTACTTCTTCACTAAAATAAAAAACACTTTAATTTGATTAATAAAATAATATTTAAGCACCCAACTGTTACCTTGACGGTTCTATTTTGTAATTTTTTGCAATAAATTGGTAATTTAAAAATGCCAACATACCAATAATTTAAAAAATGTTCATTTATATTTGAAGGTATATGTGACTTTTTATTACTCACAAATAATCGATCACCGACTAGAACATGGCATCAACTAAGAGCAGAGGCAGAAGTGTTAGCAAAATATACTGCCACCTGCAGGTGGGAGTGGGCATCACTTAAAACCAATATTTTCAAAAGATTTTCTGGAAAAAATTTCAATGAACTCACAATTATTCACTAGCACAAAAAAATGATGTGATTTGTTGATTTTGTGTGAATTTACACAATCGTAGTAAAACTGGATTCATTGACTGATGTAATCAACCACTTTGATTTGATTAATAACGTAGCATTTCAGCAGACAAGTCTTGAAGGTTTTATTTATGTATACCTCTGGGATCTAGAGGGCCACATAAAAAGGTACAGCGGGCCAGATTTGGCCCTCGAGCCTCGTGTTTGACACGTGGTGTAGGAAAATAAAATTCTCCCTCATTTACATGCAGGCTGAAGTTTGACTCCGGTCCACATCGTGAGCGAAACAAGTAGGCGGCGAGGCAGCATAACTATCTATAGAGGCTTCATGTGATGTAACCTGCCCTCATTTCCAAAACCAAAGCGTCTTATCATCCATCTTTCTTTTTTTTCTTCATTTTTACCAACTATGTGCAAAAAGCCACGCCTACACTGCTCGCCTCCAGCAGATCTGCGAACGAAAACAAACTGTAAACAAACACGAAGCTGCCCACCGGGATGCGGCGCTCGCAGCCTCGGCGTACCTGAGCGTACCGCGCTGGCCTGAGATCTGCTCGTGATCAAAGACCGACGGTTGTTTTCAGAGCAGACCGGCTCCAATACGGCAGCAAGAACACGATTACTGGGTTTTATTTACTGGGGTTTTATTTACTGGGATTTTATTCATTGGCGACGGGTTTGTCTCCTGTTTTGCCACTGAAACTGTGCAGATCTGTGCATTTTACTTTTAACCGAGTTTTTTTAGTGTTGTGTGAGATTTTCATATTAACGATTTCTCAACATTTTCAGAGTTTATCTCTGTTCTTATTATTTTACTATAAATATAAATTTATACAGACTAAGACAAGTTATGGATGGATGGATGGATGGATGGATGGATGGATGGATGGATGGATGGATGGATGGATGGATGGATGGATGGATGGATGGATGGATGGATGGATGGATGGATGGATGGATGGATGGATGGATGTTCGGATGGATGTTCGGATGGATGGATGGTTGGATGTTCCAACAGTTGGATGTTCCTCTCATCAGTTCTGGTCAGTTTTCCTGTCGCTGTTAAAGAAAACTCTCCCCACAGCATGATGCCTCCGCCTCCATGTTTCACAGTGCATGTGGTGAGTTCAGGGTCCGTTGTTCGTTTCTGCCTCTTAACGAGCCACCATTACTGCTGTGAAGCTCAGCAGGTAACATCTAGATGGAATCAGCTTTCATGGATTCATTTCACAGCCAACAGAACCCAGAAGAAAGGAAAACATTTCATCGTTTCCTGCAGTTTCATCGTTTTCCTCCACTTTTCTTTTGCTCTTTACGGAAAACGTCTGATTTCAAACGTACCACGGTCTGGTGGTTGACTTGAATCACTTCATCTCCTGCGTGGATCTTCTTGCAGCGGTCAGCTGGAGACTAAACGCACACAAAGCAGAGATTAATAACCCATCTGAGTATTGATTCCTGTCTGACACTTTTTGGGAAGTTTCACAGCAAACCCCACTTAAAGAATCAATATCACCAGGCGGCCATGTTGTCATCCTTATTGAAAAAGACAAGCTGCTGTTGAAAGCAGATTCAATGATCGATTTTTAGAGAAAATCCTCTCACCCCTTCGGTGGTTCCTGTGATCACATGCAGACCGTCATAAGTGGACTTGATGTACATCCCCTGATGGAGACAAGAAACAAAAATGTTCAGTTTCTTAAAGTAGCAGACACGACTTTCTCTGCGGTCTAGCCCAGTGTTTCTCAAACTTTTTCAGGTTCACTTACTCTATTTAATAAACACTCAGATGAAATCTCCTTTGAATGTGAAGGTGGTGCTGTTTTGTAGAAGTAACTGGCCACAATAAAACCAGGACGAAGTCTACTGAGGGCATTTTGAGTTCCAATGATGGAAAACACATGGGAATCAAAAAAGTTTTGATAACATTTTAAGGCTACTTGTAATTTAGAAACATAATAAAGTAAATATTATTGCATTGGGTTGGAAAAAAACAAACATCTTCTTTCCAAAAGTAGGTAGTCCAACATAAATAACTTTATTTTAGGCGTTCAGATGCAGTTAGACAGCGCGGGGCGCAGCAGGTCATGTCGCATTCAGCAGAGTCGCAGACTCAGAACTGCATTTGTGTGGAATGCTGTTTATCATAATAGTGTTGAAAAACAAAAGTACAACTCCTTCAGTTTTTATTTTTAGTGTCTTGGTTTTAAGTCATTTATTTATTATTATTTTTAAACACAATCTTTTGCTAAGCTCGCTGTAGTCACACTTTGAGCTAACGACACGGTAAATAAACGGTTACATGCAGTACCTTGTGGACCACTAGGGGGCCCATGCGGACCACAGTTTGAGAAACACTGGCATAGAGCAGGGGTGTCCAAAGTGCGGCCCAGGGGCCGTTTGTGGCCCTTGTATTGATTGTGACCTCATTTTGAGAGGTTTGGCCCTGCAGCACTTTTTCTAATTTCTTTAAGATGAGACTTTTGGAAAGTTTATAAATTCTTAAGAGGAAAAATATTAAGTAAAACAAATAATTTTTATTGGCATTTTATTTTTATCTCACGCCACAAACATCTGTTGAGTTTTCATTCACAGACTTTGACACACCCATCCATTATATTTCACAAAATACAGCAAAGGTTGAAGAAGAAAACTCTTATTTTTGTTCTAAAATATTTTAAGTCTAAATATTTTAGACTTCAAAAAGCATCTAACTAAAAACTTTCTCATGAAGAATAATTTTATTTATTCCATTTAAGTATCTTGATTTTGAAGCACACAGGCTCTATTAATTCATTTTTTTTATTATATTTCCAGAAATAAGTTGGTTTTGATGGCTTTCTTCTCTTAATGGATGAAATCATCATTTGAAAACTACTTTTTGTTTTTATTTATTTTACTTTTATCCAACATTTAAATGTGTTTAATTAATTGAAACATTTAATTATATTAAAAAAAAGCAAAAATAGAAGAAATCTGTTTGTCATGTCGCTCTTATTTTGACCTAAGAGTGATACAATATTGAATATTTGTTGTTTTTATGATAAAAAACAGATATAAAGTCGGTGTAGAGCAGTACCAGGCCTTCGGATGGCTTAGTGTTGGTGAGGTGAACCAGTTCAAGGTGGGCAGACTGGGAGACCAGTGGGTCCGACGAAACGCACACGATGTGCTCACACACTTCAGACAGAGTCTTACACTGCAGACCAGAGAAAGAAAACAGCAAAATAAATAAAAAACTGAAGATTTACTGACTAAACATGACATTACTGTGATAAAAACATGAGAAAAACTCAACTGTTTCCGTCACAGACCAAATAAAAAAATCAATTTTCTGCTGTAAAGATCAGATTAAACTCAACTATAACATGCAGGTTTATTTTTATTTATCAATTCAGCAGTTCAGTAAACCACAATAACCGAATCCCCTCCAGATACAACGGAGGTGAATTTAATTATGCTTTTCCTTTTTTTCTTGGCAGATTTAGTCGTGTTTTCCATAACAGAGAGGTCTGAATAGAAACTGCTGACTCTATTTTTGGATCAGCCACAGCAGAAGTCACTAAACTTTGTCTAGAAAAGTTTTTCTGCCACGTCGACAGGAAAATCCCTGCTACCTATTAGACATTTCCCCTCCTGCACTTATCATTTCCAAACTTAGTAGTGCGACAAGTTGAACTCATCATTTCTCTGAAAATATCCCAGAATCTCAAAAGAGTTTTGGCTTCGTCCCGGTTCTGGTTCTGGAATCGTCCTCACAGCTGACATGTCGGTTTGTCCCAATAAGTAAAGACCTGCGTGGATTTAATGGGCTCAAACATGAATTCACTCAATTAGTCAGTGATGGAGATAATCTGAAGAGAAGATGGCAAGTCAGGACATCTGATGTGAGAAAGATAAATCAAGTTTCAGCTGACATTTAAGCCTGGACGTTTAATGGATATAAATACCACATCAACCTTCATTCACAGGTCTAACCTAGATAAATCAAAGAGACATGTTTGTTTTTTTAGTTTCTGGTTCTGAAAAGTTCATCTAAAAGTTGCTAGTGTCCATAGACTGAACATCAGGAAAGAACAAAGTTTCCCAGCAAAGAATCGGACCTGTGATGTTCAGTAGTTCCCACTGGTTTGACTCAAACATGAGATTTCTCCTTCATCACTCCGGCTGCTGACTCCTCATTACTACATCCTACATCCATTCTTCAAACGAAACAAAAAATCTCTTACATTTTTGTAAATCCTGCTTGTAGTGTAACATTTATGAGCCAACAAACATAAAAGAGCTGCTTTCTGGGTGATAAATGCAGAAAGGAGACGATCAAAGCTGGAGCCCAACATGTTGACATCAAAATATTTGCTAATTGGTGCGATTTGAGGCAGATACTTATTTGTAGGAGCTTGACTCTTAGAGAAAGCAGCAAAGGGAAGAAGAACAGAAAAAAATGAGAGATTTTCTTATACGTTGCTCACAATAAAGTAATATTTCCAGTGGAAACATAGACAGCATTTTAATAAAGAGAGGAAAACTTCCAGTTTTCCACGTTGTTAAAGCTGCAATGACAAAATCTTACCAAATATTTCTGGTTTTGTTTTTAGTGCAAACACCTCAGTAAGAAACTATTTTACAAAAGTAACTTTTCAGCAAGAATTCGGCATCAATTTTTTAATATTGATGAAAAGATAATACATTCTGATTATTTCACTTAAAGGAAAAATGTCAAAATGAAATAATCTGTCAGTAGAACTAGAACTTTTTCATCAATATTAAATTAATTATTGGTTTAAAATAAGCCTCTATATCCTTCTGAAAAGTTACTTGTAAGTTAGCTTTGTATGATTTATAGTGTATTAAAAATATTTCACTACAAACTGGACCAAAAATACTTGATAAGAGTCTCTTATTTTGTGCTGAAGAGTTACTTGAAAGCTAATTTTACCTTTTTTAAAAGTGTAATAAGATATTTGCACTGGAAAGTAGACCAAATATACTCGGTATTACTTATGTTTTTGCAGTTTAGCTAAAAGTATTTATTTGTGTTTTTGTTAGTAATGCAGGAAACAACAAGCTTTTCTCTCTAATGATAGTTTTATTGTCCATCATCTCACTTAAATATTAAATCTTACTTAAATATTGTCTCGTTTTCTGTTCTTCCAGTTCTTACAAAAATAAATATTTTGTGTTTTTGCAATGAAGATGTGCAAACCACCTAAAAATTTACCAAAAAAACACAAATGTTGTTCATCTCCAGACACTGAAAAACACAATTAAAACGAGATGTGAGTAAAGTATCCAAAACTTTTACTCAAGAGTAAAAAGTATTTGGTAAAACGTCAACTCAATTCTGAGGAACTGATCAAATTATCCATCATATAATATTGAAAAATGACATCATCAGACAGACCAAAATATAAAGTCAAGTGGAAGTTTTGGTATTTTAAGCACAAAAATGACAAAATAACAAAATCAGGCAAAAGAAAATTTTTCCAAATCAGTTTCTTTTAATAAAAAAACTTATGAAACTTTAACACAAACTGCAGGTCTGTGTCTGGCGACATGTTTGTTTTTCATTTCAGTGGGTGGAAAATCCAGACATTTTTCTCAAGAGTAGCGATACATTGTAATAAAATTACTCAAGTAAAAGTAAAAATACTCCTAAACGGACATATTTTCATTTCAGTGGGTGGAAAATCCACACATTTTATTCAAATAAGAATAGACATATTTGCAAAAAAGTTACTCAAGTAAATGTAATTGAGTAAATGTAACTAGTTACTATCCAACTCTGATTGAAGCCGGTTTAGGTTTGTGCTTTATAAAGCATCTGGCTAAAGACAAACTCACCACATGGAGGATTTTGTTCTCTGTCTCAAACACCGTACAGTCCTGAGGGAAACGGAGAGAAATTTAATGTAGCAACAAGAACATTTTGTGTTGCACATGCTGCTAAAGTATCTCTGCATGCTTCCTGGGCCTCACATTGCCGCAGCCCAGCCACCTGGATACTATACACCACCACAGATACAACAAACACCCACACAAACAGACATGCATTCAGCTTTTATTTATACCCACATCAGTCACATAAAAGACAGGCTGAGAAGGATGTAAACAGCAAAGAATCGAGTCTCGCTTAAGGATGCAGACTGCTGCATCACACCCACCCACGCACATGCATACAGCGCACTTAGGGGGATATGTCAACCCACGGCAGCTCCCCTCAGCCTCGCGCTTCAAGCACAGCAGAATAAAAGCTATCAGCCTTCAAAACGAGCACACAAACGCTTCCACACACCTGCTGTACAATGGTGGTGAGCTCCAGGCAGAGCTGAATGACATTATTTCGGGTAACTGAGTAGTCTGCCACAGCAGCAAAGGGAGACCTGGGAGGGAAAGATAACAGCGGTGAGTCTTTAATGTTGCTGCTGCGCTGGATGATGTGCAGGGGTGATGGACAGGGGCAGCGCTGAAGGGAGAGGTTAGCGAAAATGCTGCCATGCTGCAATATTTAAACCAGGATTTATTTCATTTTTCAACCTTTGGAGCTTTTAGAATAAATGTTTATTTTTTTTTACACATTTGTTGAAACTGTCACAGCGTCACAACAGTATGGTACAAGACAACCGAAAAATCAAGCTGGTCTGACTTCGAAACAACCAATCAGAGTCAGGAGGCGGGGCTTAAGCTAGCTAGCATAGCCTGTCATGAACGCTCAGGCTAGCTAACACAGCCACCGATGACGGCGAGTAAATGGTTTTCCTGTAACGTCAAGTCGTTTCTCCACCGTTAACACATTCAGCGGAGAGTACATGAGATTGACTGACAGCGCTAAGACCCGCCTCCTGTTTCTGATTGGTTGATTTTGTGCATTTTTTTTAGATGGCAGTCGTAGCTCAGGGTGGAGATCGATCCATTCACAGATTATCTGTCTCATAACAAACTGTCTCAACATGGCGACAGTTTTAACAAATATGTAAGAAACATTTATTTTTTATTTTTATAAGTTACACATGGCAGCTTTAACCATTTCTGAAAGTTAGAGAGCTAGTATCTTTGCTATTTTTCTTTTGTTGTAGTTTTCACATAATCGATAACCTTATTTTAAAAATATCCTAAAAATAGAAAACAATGTCTGGTGCTGTGCTAAACTGGCTTATAACATGTTTTGGCAGACAGGGGAACTTTGTATGAGTTAGTAAATATAAATTTAAGCAAACAAAAACTATGCAGTTCCTCAAGGCTCCAATCTCGGCCCACTTATATTAAGAAATTAAGAAATAGACAAGAAGGCCTGGAACTTTACTAAACTGGTTTAGATCTTATTTTGGCAGACTGGGAAAACTTTCTATAATTTAAATCTGGGCAAACAAATATTATGGAGTTCCTCAAGACTCCAATCTCGGCCCACCTATATTAAGAAACTCAAAAACAGAAAAGAATGTGATGAACTGGTTTAGATGAGCAGACTGAGATAACTTTAGCATTATGCAAACATCTCGCACTCGTCTCAGGCTGTGGGTTTTTCTATTCACCAGTCAATGGTCTGTGTTGTGTGACTCCAGTACCATTTCCTATAAACCTAGAACTGATGGGAAACCAGCAATAAAGAATATGTAGTAAACCTAAATATGAACATTTACTCATCTTATTATCCCTGATTTTGTCTTCAAAACGATCTTAAACCAAGCTAAAGTATCTCCAACTAAAACAGAACATAGAAAACATCGTACATGTTCCGTACTTTCCATTGGTTATTTAAAAATAATTGTTGAAGTGACAGTAAGTCATCCAAAGGTCCAAACCAACACCAGGAAAATGGACAATAACACCAGTTTGTAGAAGTCTGCTCTGGCTCCCTGTTGGTGAAATGAATGGCGTATAAAACTGTATTATTCCATCTTGTTGAAATATAATCAACAATAAAAAATATTTCTGGTTTAGCGCGTTATGTTGATGAATTGCTCATGTGCTAATGATCAGGGACGGTGCTAAATTGTCGTCATATTTTGGAGTTGTCGGTATTAAAGGTTGCCATCTGTCATTCATAGGTTGCTAAATGTCAGTGATGCGGTTTTCATGACTCTGTCGCGCGTTTGTTAATTATCTGACTGAATCAATTTGGTTCTAAATGAACCAAATCCACAGCTGTCACAGCGCTCATGTGTGTATGGAGACTCATTCGTTTGTTATGAGGCCAGAAGAAGAAAAGAAATGTCAAAAACATCATAAATGTGCCTCAAATGTAACACAGACAACATTTTTCATTCTGAAATGCCTTCATAATCCACTGCAGTGACTGATTATTAAATGCTCTTTAAGTTTATAGTATTTCAATGTTAAATATTTGTTTCTTAAATTTGTTTATTCACATTAAAGTTCTGCTTTTGATTGTTAATAAAGCAACATCCAGCTTAGCAGAATAAAAGATAACTTTACATTTTAGAACATATTAATGTGAAATTGTACCATTGGACTAAATGTATAAGTTTGTCATCTTTAAAATATATACATGTAAAACCTACAGTTTGTAGAAAGTGCTGTTTCCTCTTAAATTGTTTCACATTTTCTCAAACTTTAACCACAAACGGTAATGAGTTTAATTAGGATTTTATGGGATAATCCAACACAAAGTAGAGCATACTCGTAAAGTGGAAGCAAAAAAAGTGAAAAAATAAAACTAAATGTGATGCAAGTAATTTAAATATGATTAAATATAAAAACTAAATAAATAGAAAATAAGCATACACATGGAAATAAGTAACTCACATAATGAAATAACTATTAATTAATTACTTTTTTGATTAAAAAGTTCTAGTTTTCAATCAAAAACTAGACAGATTAACTTATAACATGGATCAATTGTCTTGTTAGAAGTAAATTTATCTGCCAATGGAAATTTTAAGGAATTATTTACTCAAAACAAGCCTCTGTCTGTTGCTGAAGAGATACTTGTGAGTTAGTTTTGTTTTAATTCAAGTGTAATGAGATATTTGCAGTAGAAACGACAGTAAAACTACTTGGTAAGATTTGGTGTTTTTGCAGTGAAAAACAGATTCAGATCCTTACAATTGGCATCAGAGTCGTTATCGCACCATAAATATGTCCACAACACAACTACAATCTATAATTATCGATATCTACTGACATGAAACGCTTTTATAGTGTTGAGTTTTTCAGTCATGTTGACAAAGAACGGGATTTTAATTTGTTCTCAGAGGAAAAGGAAGCAGTGTTTGCTCCACTGAAGGTGAACAGACCTTTCCTTTCAGAAAACACCCATTTTCAAACCTTACACGACTTTGAGTTTTCCGAGGCAAACAAACACGGCGGCGACCTCTGCTAATGTCTGGATGTTTCTCTATAAACGGCTTTGTGAGCCGAGCTATTAGACCGGCTTGAATTTATTATGTTTTCTTGCCCCGAGCGCCGTTAGCTCACTGTGTCTCCTTTGTGTTCCCAGTTTCCACTCTAGCACACTGTCCATTTTGTTGACAAGTCTACTTCCCTGAAAAAAAAGAAAAAAAAACACTTCCTAGTGAGGAACGGCTCTGCAAAGCGCTCATAAATTAAACCCTGCTAGCGCTCAGGTGTGAACAAGGTGAGAGTGATAAGGAGCAGGTGGAGTTAATGAGGCGCTAATGACCGCACACAACAGCAACGTTAGCGCAGAGTCATGACACATTAGGACGGCGGCAGAAAGCGGCACATTTCCTTCGCTGTTCCAAAGACCCAGATAAAGACTCAGCCCAGCCTCTAGCGTATGATTTATCAGTGGTTTGTGTGATTTGGGTCATCACTATTGAGGTTGACTACTATATATACACATGCACAACCTGGGGGTGTGCAGGAAGTCTGCTAACCACCAGGCAACCGCCCTGAAAACAACTCTTTGGTTTTTTTTTTTTAACTTGAACTGTAAAACTTTAGGATGTAAAACTCTGCAGGCAGTAAAACACAGAATTTTATTTATTTTCCAAGCACATAGCGTCATTTCAGAGCACATTCAAGTAACGATGTCACCTTAAATTTTTATAAAAATATTACAAATGTCAAATATGACTTAAAAAATTTGACTATAAATTAACGCCTGGAAATTTTGCCTCTGTCTCTTTAAGAAGCTCCTGTTCTCTCAGACTCCGTCTTCAGGAAGTCATCACAACATGGCTCCTCTATTAACCCTTTAATGTTTTTACCAGCATTTCACTGAAGCAGCTTGTATAAGATGTGAAGTTACCAGGTGTTTGCTAATTGATGCTGGCTAGTCGGAAGGAGCAGAGTGGGGGGAGGAGCAAGGTCCACCCAGCCGTTTCGCACAGCTGATGAATGGTTGCCGTGGAGACAAAAGGATTTTTCAAACAAGTATCAAAGCATCACTCCTCCAGGTATGTTTCTAATGAGGGAATAATGAATAAAAAGCTAAAATACTGCCCCTTTAAGAAGTCTGTCTGGTTCTGGTTCTGGTCTGGCCTGCTCTGCATATACAGAACCAGAACCAGACATGGAGAAAGAGCATTCAGCTCCTATACACAACAAATCTGAAACAAACTTCCAGAAAACTGCAAAACAGTCGAAACACAGAGTTCCTTTAAATGAAGACTTAAAACCCATTTTAGATTCACATTTAATTTGTAGTAAATTAAAAACTTACAACTAATGTTTGATGTGTATTAATGATTTTAATGATGACATTTCACGAAATGTAATGTTTATTTGTTTTTATCATGTAAAGCATTTTCTTGCTGTTGCTGAAATGTGCAAACAAACTTGAATTGAGTTAAAATTAAATGGATTTTTAGTGATCATAACTAATCAATTGGATGATTTTGAAAGTGAAAGGACTTCCAATTTTAAGAGGAAGACCTTTCACTTTCAAAATCCACTCATTTTGACCCAGGATTTACAGATTCTGGGTCAAAATGTGGTGTATTTTGAGTCGGAATCTAATCAAACTTAGGTAATTTCTATAGAAAAAGCTAAACGCTAAAGTTTTGAAGCTACAAGTGAGGCGTTTCCTGCAGCTATGAAACTGAATTCCTGCTTTTAAATTTTATAGAGCTTTTAATGAGCACAGTAAAGAAAAGGGACGAACCGAAGAAAACAACTGAGCGCATTCATCACTCTGGTTGAAATAAAGAACACTGTTACAGCTCCTGCATTTTGTAGTCATCAGCAAAATATATGACACATAAAACGCCTCCGTGTGAATAATTAATGTTGTGTGTACGCAGTTCAAAGGCGCTCACGTCGAGTTCAGCTCCTGAATTCAGACGAAACGACGGCGAAGTAAGAATATATCAGGAGAGCTGAACTTCTGCGGTTATTTTGTACATGGAAAGGTTGCAGGATGTTTCCCTGCAGGTTCCTACGCTCTGCCTGAGATAACCGGCAGTCAGACGGATAAAAGCTCAGCTTTGCTCCGATCTGACTCTGTATAAGACATGCTAACCTTTATCCCCATTATTAAACTCATCACTCCGAGCTGCAGAAGTCAGTTTGGCAAGATGAGATTTCTTTGCCGCCGTGCTTGTAGGAACGCTGTGCAGAGGTGGGCAGAGCACACAAACATTATGATCAAGCAAAATTAGCGCTGCTTTGACGTAACTTTCACTGCTGGTGAATTAAATTGGTGGAAACAAAGAGGAGAGGATGAGCGGGGAAACGGGAGAACCAAATAATACGATCACTTTGTGTCTTTTTTAAAGTTATTTATTTATTTATTCTTTGTTCTGGAAAACTGTTTACTTCTTTCCCTCCCTCTCTTTTCCACTTCTACCCAAAATATTTAGGTCAATCAAGCCGAATTAGAGAATAGAAAAATAATTAAAATTAGAAAATAAACACCTAGATTAAAAGAAAAATTAATCCACATATGTTAAACAATTTCATTGTTTCTGTTATGACACCAGTTGATTATGTTCAGTGTTTTGTCTTTAATTTGAATGTAACAGTTTTAATGTATACCAGTTTGTTTGTTTTTTTATTTTATGTTTTTGTTGCTGTTGTTTGTTTTGTAGACCAATATCCCTTTTGCTAGTTTGTAATGTTTGTTGTATATACACTAACTGGAGAATAATTTTACTCAAGTAAAAGTAAAGAGTGTTTGGTAAAAAGTCTACCGAGTAACTCATCAAATTATCAGTTAACATTTAAAAATGACATAATCAAAAACGAAAATTTAAAGTTAAGTGGAATTTTTTTGTATTTTAAGGACAAAAATGACAATAATTCACATAAGTAACAAAAAATAACAAAATTAGGTGAAAGAAAATGTTTCCAGATCAGTTTCTTTCAATAAAAAACTTATGAAACTTTAATAAAAACTGCAGGTGTGTGTGTCCGTCAGCTGAATTTCTGGTTAAAACATGTTTGTTATTCATTCAGTGGGTAGAAAATCCAGAATTTCTACTCAAGAATAGCGATACTTAGTAATAAAATTACTCAAGTAAAAGTCAAAATACTCCTAAAAGTACATACTTTCAAAAAGTTACTCAAGTAGAAGTAATAGAGTAAATGTAACTAGTTACTCCACAGCTCTGGCCCTGATGCAGAAACTTTGTGTTGTTGCAGCATTTCAGGAGACTGACACGGTTTGCACCAGACCGTCTTGGGAGTCTCAATGTCACTTTGCCACCTCCAGTTGCATCATGGGATGCGTGCGACGCCTGCGTGTTCAGCCGGACGCGTGCGTGCGCGATTCGCGTGGGCGTCTGTGTATGTCCGCGGCGCGTCCGCGCGCGCCCGGGGTCGAGATGGCCTGAGGACCGGTGTGGGTGTCTGGCATTTCAAGAGCCGGTGTCGAAGACCTTTAGCTCTGTATCTGACGTTTGTGTGCTGCGGGCGGGAGATCGTGTCGAGTCATGAATACAAGAGGAGACACAAAGAAAAGGGTAAAGAGTAAAAGAGACAGACAGGGAGAGCGAGGCATGTAGAGGGCAGGAGAAAAGGCTCTGAAATGAAAACATATTTCCAAGCAGCAGGAGACGAGTCTGCTGCTTTTTATATCTGAGCTCTGATGGTGGAAAGATTTATTCTTTATGATCACATATAGGCTGCAGCTGAGTGCTCAGTTTGTGTTACATCAGGGTGAAATTCAATCGACAGTATAACATTTCTTAAATTCTTACAAAATACACTGAAATATTTATGCAAAAAAATCATAAATCGCAAAGATTTTTCTGTCAGATTAATAATTTGCTGAGTTTCCGAAGGCGTTTTGGCTTTAATGAAACTGAAAGGCTTTTAACAGCAATGCAGCTAAAACATTCATTATAAAACAGACGCAAACTCTATTTCTTTTTACTGTCTGGTACTAAATCAGAGTAAACTTTTCCTATTTCAGGTCAATGAAAAGGCAAAAATATTACCCTAACCCTAACTTTTTCTTCCAATCTCACAGTGTTTGATTTTAATAGCAGCTCGCCTGTGTGAAATCATAAAAAGATTCAAAATGAATCTGCAAAAATGTTAAGATGTTTGTCTTGGGCTTGACAATATGGCTGAAAAACATTTCACGATATAAACATTCACACCAGTCGATATTAATAACTATTAGTATGTTTCTTTGTTTTAGATATCTTAAAATACCGTCATACTGGCATCGTGACCTTTCCTGTTTTATGCATACTCAACGCTGTTGTTTTTTATTTCTAATCAGGTGGCAAAACCTTAAACTGCTGCTGCGCCAGCAGCTCAGCAGGTTGTTGCTAGGTAACCAAAGAATGAGTGAGTTGCTAGGTAACCAAAGAGTGAGTTAGTGGATTTCCCCAGGCTTAGTGATCAAAGAATAATATGTGGAAATATTGAAACAATATCTGAAGACATCAACCAGGAAGTTAAAGGTTGAATGTACGTAAGTTTTACCAAATGGTGAATAACCCCAAGAACACTTACACAATTCTTTATAGTGTTGTTAGAATATTAGGCATCTGATTGACCTTAGTAAACTGTATTCAACATCTCCAGTTTCAGAAAAAAGGATTTAAATTATATTTGAATATTCCAAGACCCAATTTTGTAATTGAAATTGTTACATTTGCAGTTATAATGTTTATTTTCCACTGTCAATCGAAATACAGCTAAATGTATATATTTTGTGATGTTTAGTTATACAATTTTGCTACTGTTAAGAAAATATATTTAAAATAAGCTAGTTGTAAAACTTAACCATATCTTCAATAATTAGTTAAAATTAATGGTGTTTCAAATAAGGAAATCCACTTCAAATTATATTCACGGTTCAATTGGAGTAATCATTTATCTAGAATATCCATCCATCCATCCATTTTCTTGCACCCTTTTTCCCTCAGTGGGGTCGGGAGGGTTGCTGGTGCCCATCTCCAGCCAACGTTTCGGGCGAGAGGCGGGGTCACCCTGGACAGGTCGCCAGTCTGTCGCAGGGCAACACAGAGACACACAGGACACACAACCATGCACACACACACTCACACCTAGGGGCAATTTGGAGAGGCCAATTAACCTGACAGTCATGTTTTTGGACTGTGGGAGGAAACCGGAGTACCCGGAGAAAACCCACCATGCACAGGGAGAACATGCAAACTCCATGCAGAAAGACCCCAGGCCGGGAATCGAACCCAGAACCTTCTTGCTGCAAGGCAACAGCTCTACCAACTGCGCCACTATGCAGCCTTATCTAGAATATTTCTAGTGAAACATACACTAAGTTGAATTAAAATAACTTAAAAGGGCAGTTCTCTTTAATTAAGAACACGGCTTGTTTCCTTGTGTACGAGTTTGATCACTTGATAAAATTCTAGACCGGGCCATAAAAAACATCTGCCTTTATTTTAATGAAAAATAATACTTTTTTGTTCTTAAAATGAAAGCTCGCTAAAGCACACTCCCCCTAAGTTCAATACGGCGTCGAAGGGAAAACACGCCCTCCCGTTTAAAGTGTGGGACCCGAAACCTCAAACTTCAGATCGCCATGAGGTTCCCTTGTGCCCCGGTCTCCGAAGAAACATCCGTAGCGGTGAGATGTTTCTTCGTAATATTTTGTCGTGGTGTGCGGATGTCTGTCGTGTGAGGTAAATATTGCTGGTTTGTGATTTTATTTGAGTTTTGTCGGTGTCATTAGTTGTTTGTCTAATAAAATGTTATGCTTTTGGACGTGGAGAAACGCGTTTTTTATGGTTCAGCTGATACAGTGACGACTTCAATGAGTCCGGGAGCACAAGAGAATATAACGAGCCAGAAGTTAATGATTTTATTCTCTTAACACTACCTAATGCAAATTTTGTACTGAATTAGACTATTTAATAACTGATAAATACGTCCCTGGTTTTAAATTCACCTGGATCTGTTGCCAAAGCAAGCTTGAAGTCTTAAATACTGATTTGAACTCTGACCTGAACTGTAAATGTATCAAAAGTGTTTCCGAGCAGCATCCGCTCGCTCTTAAGCTGCTAGAAAATATAAACGTAGAAACCAGAGGAGGTATAACCTGTCCAGCCATGCCAGCAGGCTCTTGGCAGCGGTGATGAGGTCAACCACGGAGGTCAGCAGGTCGTTGGGGAGCCGCCGTGAGCTCCTGCTCTCCAACTGGCTGCTCCGCCGGCGGCTGGAGATGAAGTTCTGCAGGTTCTTGGCCGAGGCGCCGAGCTTGTGAGCGAGAGTCCTGACGCTCTCGGTCTCCAGACCCGAATTCTGGAGGCAAAGATGGATAAATATGCAGACCAGGGAGTGAAAACAGTTAAAAACTAGAACTCCTTCTCTTTACATGTTCTAAAGTTGATCTGTTAGCAAAAATACGCTGGAATTCCGCTGGGGTTGCTAGGTAACAGGGCTGGGCTGAGTAGAGGGTTGCTAGGTAACAAGGCTGGGCTGAGTAGAGGGTTGCTAGGTAACAGGGCTGGGCTGAGTAGAGGGTTGCTAGGTAACAAGGCTGGGCTGAGCAGAGGGTTGCTAGGTAGCGGTGCAGTGCCCTTCGAATGTGACTCAATAATCGGGAGGTTTCAAATACTTAAACAGTCACTATTTTAAATTTAAATAACTAAAAAAATTCTCATAAATTCAATCCAACAGTTTTGGAGTTTAATTCCATTTAATGTACAATTATATTTAAAAACTTCAAAGTTAGGATTTTATCACTGAAGTCCACCAAAGTGATTAAATTGAGCTATTTTACCATAATTACTCCTGAAAAGCTCACAAATATATTTAATGAAATTCAACTGAATGACATAAAATTCAAAACTTATTATAAAATGATACATTAAAACATTAGATTTGTTCCTTTCTGAACCATGAATAAAAAACACATGTATACATTTAAAAAACATACTTGTGAGACAAACAATAACACAAGAAAAGAAAAAAAAAAGTAAAAAGAAGAAAATATCCGGGAGATTTTTCAAATTGCTTGGGCTGTTTTTAGAAGCAGTCGAGACCGAAATGGAAGTACAAACGTGCAAAATTAGAATTTTGCAAATATTTGCTAAAATGTTTTGTTTAATGTTGATAGATAGGGCCAACATCATGATTCTGAATGACTAAACTGGGCTGAATCATTAAAGAGAGCAGTTCAAGAAGTCAAAACTGTGATTATGAGGATGGCATTTAGATTCCTCTGATAAAAGCCCTGCTTTTTTAACCTTTGTAAGTTCTGGCTGGAAATGACAACAGATTTATTCATTTGTAAATCCATTAATGGGATGAAAATAGTTCATTCTGGTTGGTATTTGGGAGTTAAAATAAAGCAACTCGCCATTTCTTTGCTTTAGGGACCCTTGGGAAATCTAAAGAAAAAGAAGCAGGAAACAAACAATTTACTCCCGGCTAGTTGTTGCTTTTGTGCACTGAAGTGGAGCGGCATATTTTACAGCCTGATAGGAGGCAGGAAAAGCAGAGGAACCCTCACCAGAGCACAGAGCAGGTCCACGGCCTCCAGGATGAGCTCCTGGTGTCCGATCCGAGACACGCCCAGCTCCTCCAGTTCGGCGTGGCTGATCCTCAGCAGCCGCTCCCCGGACACACCCGCCCGCTCAAACACTCCCACATACTGCTGCAAGCAGTCGTCCAGACCTGGAACATAAACACACACAGAGCTGCTGTAGGCGTTCGACTCTAAAATCACAAATCAGATCAAGAGAGAAATCAAATTAAAGAGTCAAACTTCATCAGTAATCTGCTGGTGGTTCACAAATAGGCTTTAAACTTTAAGTCAATGCAAATGATTAACAGAAACAACATTGTAGAAAGCGTTAAAAATGACTGTCTTAAAGTTTATATTTATTAGTGCTGTCAGTCAGTTAAAATACATTAGTTTAATCACTGGCTCTGTGATTAATCACGATTAATCACTATGTCTAACTTTGTAAGCGTGAAATGTAAACATGCTCTCCCGCCGTGATCGAATCAGGAAGGCGCGCGCGGCATCAGGACGTTGTGCTGCACTGCAGACATCTCTGTCTCTGGGTTGTCATATAAAAACAACACATTTTTTATTGGTAAGTTATTTTTACGGAACGGCCGATGTCCGATATTAAACTTCACAGCTAGTATCAGTCGATACAGATACCATGCCGATAATATCGTGTATCCCTACTTCTGGCTGTTTTCTGGAAGTTTGTTCCAGATTTGAGGTGAGTAGAAGCTGAAAGCTGCTTCTCCGTGTTTGGTTCTGGATCTGGACGAAGAGCAAACCAGAACCAGAAGACCTGAGAGGCCTTCATTGATTTATAAACTAACAACAGTATCTTAAAGTCTATTTTCTCAGTGGAAGGACTTTAAAACTGGTGTACTGTGCTCCATCTTCCTGGTTTTAGTCAGAACCCAGCTGCAGCGTTCTGATAGATGTTTTTAAGCCGACACTGTTGCAGTAATCAGCTGGTGACCATCCTGAGAACGAGGTCCTGGGTCGTTCACTAATTTACTCCCATCCATTACTGTCTTATCTTATTTCTTCAACATTCAATCATCTAATGATTGAAGATAAGAATCAGTAGCAGAATAAAATGTCATGAAATGAAGATTCTTAAATGTTCGCACTCCTGTTCAATCAACAAATGCATTTTGATTAAAAATGTTGCAGAAAAAAGAAATCATGTCATTCTCATATTATACTCCAAGTATCTCCTGCCTGCCTGTAATAAAATATTTAAAGAAACCATAATACAGTTAATTATTACTAGAGAAACGATGGGCTGTGGTCGTTGCAGGGGGCTCTCATCCTAACTGCACTTATTCTGCCCAACGTGGTAATTTTGCCCCTCAGCCCACATTGCAAACACATGGCAGGACTCCAGACTTTCACTGGTGGTTCCCCTCATCGAGCTGCGCCTGCAGGGAGAGTGGATCGCTCCACACAGGAAGAGGCCGTTAAACTGCTGCTCGTTCCGGTAATACAGCAGCTGCTGGGTCGGGTTTTTCTGATGCTTTTACTTCGGTTGCAGGTTTGTATGCTTCCTGTGTCTTTTAATATCAAAGCAGAGATCTAAGCAGGAACTTTGTTAAATGTGGTGGTTTTGGGTTTGTTCTCACATCCAAAATGGCACAAAAAACACAGGTAATAAACAGTTTTCGTGCTTTTTTCCACCGCACTGTTTTATTTTAAACTGAACAGCACTGCTTGAACCACACAGCAGGGTTCCTGTAAAAACATACTTTCAAAAAGTATTCATACCTCCTGAATTGTCTCACATTTACCGTAAAGTTTATTGTCATAATTGGGCTTTTTGTGATAAAGGGAAGGAAAATATTGCCTGTTTTTCCAATTTCTTTACATAAAAATGCAAAAAGTGAGTCAGTTTCAGCATAATTCTGCCACCACCATGTTTCATAGTGTGGATTTGAGGCATGGATGTATTTTTGGTACAAAACTATTTGTGCCTTTTAACAGTGAACTTGAAGTCACACAGAGAAATACTATAAGATCTGTGATGTTTCCAGTTACTTTTTAGATTTGCTCCAATTGATCAAAAATAAATGGTGCAAAACAAACTGTGTATCAAGAAAGACGCAAATACAAATACATACAGAAACATGTCAGACAGAAACAAAACTACTGTTACACAAACACATTTTCCCATCACACTGGCTGTTTTTACACAATCAGTGAATCCAACTGCATGAAACCACTGATATGAGTCACAAATGCCACTTTCCAAACTAAACTACTTTCCTCCTTTTGTCACGACAACATTGAAGCAAAATCTGTGACTTGACGATCATTTGTTTTCCCCACAGCGACTGGAAATACCACCATGCTAAGAACCATCAGGGAACAAAATGTTCTACCAACTCCTTAAAAGATGTAGCAGCTTGTCTTAATAATTCCTTAATATTAGTGAAAAGGTGCTATTTCCACTGGCAGATTATTTAACTTATAACAAGACATTTTTCCCATGTTGTAAGACAAATAATCTGCCAGAGGAACCAGAAATTTTTCATCACTTTTCAAGAAATTATGCGCCAGAAGACAAAAATACATGGTAAGATGTTTTTGCAGTGTAAAGGTCTCAATTATTGCTTGATTTATATTCATCGATATGTGCAAGACTTAGACTTTTTTTTCCTCAGAAATCAAAATTTTTTTCTTAGAATTCAGAATTTTTCCCCTCAGAACTCACTTTTTTCTTAGGATTCTGATTAAAATTAAATAAAATGAGATTTATCTAACGCTTCATTAGGACGCTGAAAGACACTTTACATGAAATCAGTCATTCTTATTCACGCACACATTCGCATGCTGAAAAAAGTCACAATTTTGGAAATACAAAATTCTGAGAAAAAAGTCAAAATTCTTTTTTTCTACTCCTCTTCCGTACAAAATGACCCAAAACAAACGCTGAACCTTAAACAAGAATCAGGATGCTGGAACAAAAAAGGAGCAACTGAGCAATAACGGAGCAATCAAGCAACTTAAGACTTCACTCTCTGCTGGATTGCGTAACATCTGTGAGAATGTGTGGGACGATAGTTGGCCTTCCACAGCGAGAGTGTGTGTTAGTGTGTGTGTTAGTGTGTGTGAATGCATTGTTTAAGCGTTTGTTCCTGCGTCTGGCCGGACAACGTTTGCTGAGTCAAAGGAAAGCAGATCAAGACAGAGCGGCTCAGCTGCAGCCCCTGGCTCCCAAAACAATGAACGCATCCAGCGTCTAACCGATCAACAAACAGGCAACCGCAAACACACACACACACGCACACACACACACCTCTCAGAGGAAGGAGCATTGATTTCCCTCGCTTCAAGTCCCAGCTTTATAATACAGTCATCTATCATAACCACACTAACAAAGATTGGGAGGAAAGAAAGGCGGAGGAAGGAAGGATGAGGAAAAGAAAAAGAGCATGAAGAGGAAAAGCTCAGAAGCAGCTGCTAAATTGCTTTCAAACGCATTCACACACACACACACACACACACACACACACACACACACACACGCACACACACACACACATTCCTTTGCTCATCAGCGACAAGCAAATAGACTTTTTTCCTGCCTCTGCACCCTCCCTCCGCTGTCACCAAATCTGAAGTCTAAATGAAGCATTCAGTCCCAGAACGGCACATATCAAGAAGAAGAAAAAATCTATGGGGTTCAATCAATCTCAAATTTGAGCCACACTGACCCTGCAGAAAATGTAAACAAATATGAATTCTGTGGCACTAAATGAAAAGATACAAACATATTTCAAAGATCCTTATCCTTATAAGAGTCTCAACTGAGAATAAAGAAAAATGTAAAGAAGTTGAACTGGTTTTATTATCTTCTTCAGCATGTTTGGAACCATAGTGACACCATTTGGAGGAAGTCCGTCTTGTTTAAACCAACTGCTTCTAAAGTCAGCCAAAGCTCTTGGTGTTTGGCAATAAGTTGATGTTTTTTGGTGTCTGGAAAATGAGCAGTTTCAAAAACCTCTCAATTGTTAAATCACATTCCATAGTAGGGGTGTCAAACCCATTTTTGGGCCAAACTAAGATCAAAAAAGCTCTTAAAGGGCCGGTTGTGCCAGAATGTTTTGATAAAACCTGATCACAACCTGTAAAATATCAATTAATTCTTAAAATTCTCAAGAAACTGGAGGGACTGATTGTCATAATTTGGCAGTAAACTGATAAAAACTGCATTGATTTGATTGACAACATAATATTTAAGTGTTTAGTCTAGAATCTAGAGGGCCACATAAAAACCTATGGCGGGCTGGATGAGTTTTGAGTTAGGCAAATGTTTTCTGTAGGGACTGCGCCATTGCCTAGCAACTCCAGCCAAGCCCAGCCTGTTACCTAGCAACCCAAGCGGAACTCCACCAGTGTTTGGTCAGCTAGATTTACCTCTGTGTGACAATGACTGCTGGATATGGAGTTAAATTTGTTTCACAGTTAATTTAACTCCATACATTTGTTGTTTCTAAATGAACATGAACTTGTTTTCTTTGCATTAGTTGAGGTCTGCATCTTTTTCTTTATTTTGATCGTTTCTCATTTTCTGAAAATAAATACCACATTTTTGCTTGTAATTTTAGATACATGCTGTCAGTAGTTCATAAAATAAAAGAACCATGTTCATTTTACTCAACCAAGTACCTATAAGAAGTAAAACCAGAGGAACTGATCATTTTAAGTGATCTCTTAATTTTTTCCAGAGCTGTATAATTGTGCATCTGTTTGCAGTCATTTTTATGTGCGAGTCCACTTTAAATCCAACATAGAGCTGGATTTAAAGTAAAAAAAAAAAAAAAAGCCTAAAACAACTCATTGTGAAAAGAACACAAAAGAAATAAGACCAACTAAACTAAATGATTGATTTTATGCAAAAAATGTAGTGAACATGTTTAGTATCGCTCCTAGCCCGATCTTAATCTGCTGCAGGTGAGATAAGGTCCATGACAACTTCACAAAACCGCACTTGAAGAAATCTGAATCATCTCTTACTTCCACTCTCTGCTTTGACATTTCAGATTGTTCCCAGCTCACCAATTAGTGTTGGGGAAATTTTAATACCGTTTTCGTTCTAATAAGACATCAGTCCCCTTCTCCCCAAACCAACCATCAGCGCTTGTGATGCGACTGTTAGCAGAAGTGAAAGAAGCGAAGCTGATTAAAACAATTTCGGTTCTCGCAGACAGATTGTTACTCCAGTGGAAAGAGGCAGAGAAGCAGAAGAGGAGGAACGTACAGTACGGCGAAGGTTCAGCGATAATCAGCATCGCTTATCGCTGGCAGTGAGGGCGAGCGTGAATGCCCTGAATACTGAAGAGTCAAATTGTAAGTGGCATCAGCAAGCACACACTCCCACACAGTATGCAGCTAGAAAGTGAAGCGCTGCCATATGGTTTATATACATACACAGTAATGTCATCTCTTTGGGATCCATTTAAAAAAAGAAAACATAACCTTTGTCAGCTGAAGTCATCCATTATGTTTCCTCAATCTTAAGGAGTTCAGTAGCTATTAACTTTAGTCTTCAAATCATCGCTTTTATTAAACCTTTCTACCCAACTCATGCAACTCACGTTCTTATCTCCTTCTCACAGAACTCATGCATTTTCCGATCCAGTGCAAAACAAATTTATAAGCGATAGTATCCGGGGATAAAGAAAGGACCTCCAGAATACAACAGCAGAATAACCAAATAGCAGTACTACGCCTCAACAGACAATTTTACCACACAACAGGGAGAAAAACAGAAATTTGCATGAATAAATATCCATGCATTCATGTGTCTTTGGCATCAATGCATCTTAGGTATTTTTTTATGGCTTTTCAGCTCTGTTGGTTCCAGCATTCCTGCCAAATTGGGTCGTAGTAACAATCTGTTTTAAAAAAAAGAAAACTACTGCGGTGTAAGCAGCCAAAATATTAAGTTCAAATGATTTTTGCACTTCCTTACATTTCTGCTAGACAGATAATCTGCCCAGATATTCATAACACGCTCTGTTTTGCAATAGGTGTTTAATGTAGGAAGCTTATTATTAGCAGGTTGCACATCTACATTGTAAACATCCATCAAATGCAAATATAACAGTATATTAAAGGTTTCTAAAATAGTGTCTGCATGAGCAGTTTTATGAATTAAACGTATAAAGTATTTTGTTTTACAGCAATAATGGAAAAATTGATGAAATAATAAAATTACATAAATAACAAATCAGCCTTTCTATTGGTTTTCAAAGCAAATAACTGGATTTAAAACACACCTAAAATGAATTTCCTTTAAAAAAATGTAGATGAATGCATTATTGATAAGACAAAAAAACATTTAGTAAATAGTTTTGCTACAAAAATCATTTGTGCAGGAAATTTAAATAAAAACCATGAAAGTAAATGAATTAATTGTTCCCAATTCACAAAAACAAGATGATAAAAATCACTTCATCCCATAAGTACAAAAAATAACTTAGCAGGGAGTAAAAAGCCAGACCATCAAGTAATAGTGGTTGTTTATAAGGTTTAGCAAGTCGGAAAATGTTTTTTACTGAATATAGCTAAAACTGTATATTTATTTCTAAGATGGTTTGAATATTTGAGTATTTATTTTAGAAACTACAATCTATCTGGATGCTGCTAGAATTTTAGCGTTAACTTGATGAATTAAAGATCAACTTGGATCATCATACAGCTTTTAAATGTTACCACGGAGTGCCGTTGTGTTAAGTCTCCAGTATACTGGTTTGAGAGAATGTATGTAGTTTTGCTATTAACTTTTTTAAATTTCTTTGTTGATTTTAAAGTTGTTTTTCTGGAATATTATAAAATTAAGTTCAAGTGGGTTTTTTTCTGAAATGTGTCTGTTTTCTCCTGCACAGTATTTTAAACTTCTAGAAAGTTTGTTAATACTTTTATATTTGTACAAAATACAAAATTCATTATATTTTTTTTTTTAAATGTATGTTAGACATAATTAAAAAAAAACAATTTCCTGTTTGACAGTATGACAGGGTCTTTTAATAAAAACATGAATGCACATGGAAAATATGCAACAAAATTTATACCTGATGATTTAATCACAACATTGATAGATAAGTTGGTCCAACTTCTTCAATTTTTGTTTGTAGGAAATCTTTATTCAAGACATTTTAGTTTCATTATTATTATATTTAAGGAAAACGTCTTTAGCTTGTTTTGCTATGAAGCATGTTTTGCTTTTCTTTCAGCTGTAAATCAGACATTTTTCTAATTAGTTGAGCTGCTCGTCTGCTTGAAGCTGCAGAAAAACTGCGCTCATTACGAGAACTCCTACTGTAGAAAAAAACAGGCTTTTTTCCACCCATGTTCTTCTATAAATTCACAGAAAATCACTGTAGATGTCAGTGTGGGTTTGTTGTGTAATGAGCCAGCGCAGTCATATGCTCGTACCTGCATTTCGGTACGTCCATGTGTGCGCGAGACTGAAATCATGCGTGTGCTTGTGTTGGACTGTTAGAAAAAGCGTGATTCAGAGCTGACTCACATACTTAACTCCCACAGTAGCACACTTTTCACAACAGCAGGCAAGCCAAACTCCCACAAACACCCTCTTTCTCTCTGTCATACGCACGGCTAATAAAATCTGATTTTGCACTCACTCCAGAGATGTTCACGACTCTGATAAAAGAGCCCGGCCCTCCCAGTCGGGTTATGTGTCATCTGGTCCAAGCGCTGTGAAGCTCCAGTAACAACAAAAGTTAGAGCAGCAGCTCTTTCTGCCTCTCTCATTAGGATAGACGGGATGTTTGCAAAACTGCAGCTCTTAGAAAACAACCTTCAACTTGAAACCTGTCAGATTATACAGAAGAGGATTAGGGCCACTGAGGAAAAAAAATATTCTGACTTCAATCACAGAATCCTGATTTTTATCTCAAGATTCTGAGAAAAAAACATCAAAATTCTGAGATTAAAGTCTTTTTTTTTTCAGTGACTCTAATCCTCTTCCGTAAGATTAAATCCCACTATTATTTAAACTGTTCTATTAAAACTAAATACTCAGTAGTACTAGAATAAAAAACAAGAAAACAATTGGACTTTGCAGGGAAATCAACATACATCATAAATTATTTGCAACTCTTTTCAAGATTTCTAACCTTAAGTGCCTCTTTTAGTTATTAAGTTCTGTTCTTAATAGAACCGATTTTCCAAAAAGGTATGTTTACGTTTTTGGAAAAATATTCACATTTTCCCAATGGCATATGAGTATATTTAAATTTTTAGGACACATTTGTATGTATTTATTCAAATGTATTGGTACACTGTAAAATCACAAAATCTTACCAAGTAATTTTGGTCTGGTTTCTAGTGCAAATGTTTTACTAACTTGAAATGAGGCAAACTAACTTAAAACTATTTTTTAGCAACATAAAGATATTTGTTTTAAAATAATTCCTTAATATTAATAAAAATATTAAATCTTTTGGCAGATAAATTAACTTATAACATGGGAAAATGTCTTATTAGCTAAATAATCTGCCGATGGAACAAGTAAGTTTTCATCGATATCAAGGAATTATTTATGGTACTTAAAACAAGCCCTTATTTCTTGCTAAGAAATTACTGAAAAGTCAGTTTTGTCTTATTTTAAGTTTACTAAAGTATTTGAACTAGAACTTAGAGCAAAAATACTTGGTAAGATTTTGTGTTTTTGCAGTGTATTTATTGAAGCTGTCATTGAACAAACAGTGGAGGAAACAGTAAAACTTATCACGGTAAACGATAAAGTATACAATAAATGCCTGAATCAAAGTGATTTAAAAGAAATTATATTTTAATTATATCTTTCAATAACAAAAAAACACAAAATCACAGTTTGAGCTACAGTCTTTGACAGGTTTTCGGTGTAGCTGACATTAAATTATTATTTTTGCATTATTTTTATTGAAGCATAAAGCGTTATGCCAAGTTAAATTGAATCTGTTTGCTAGGCGGATTCCCTTTCACAGCCTGTCAGAAAGCAGCAGAAATCAGAGTCCATATTTGCTAAATGGCAGCTATTTAATATTCATGTGGCAGCAGACGGGTTCCAGTCTGTTCAGAGGGTCAGAGCCGGCAGAGCGGCTCTGCGGCCGAGAAAGGCAGGGCTCTCAAAATGCTCATCATCCGTCTTATTGTTTATGCAATAATCAGCGACCTAAACATATTACACTGTAATATTTGATAGATCAAGGTCATTACATGAGTTCGACTTAAGGCATTTGGAGTCTAAATCTAAACATGTTATTAATGCAGTGGCCTAAAATATGAACAACTTGGACAATCCAGCAAAGTCAAAGGTTCCTATTGTTGCCAGTTACATATTTTGTATCATGCATCTTCATTTTTAAGTAAAAAAATTGACCAAGTCCTTGTCTTAGTTATGTTTCCAAAACAAAGTCCATATTTAATTCAATACATGGTGGAGAAAATTACTCTGATCCTCTGTAAACAAGTGGATTAAAAAACTGAAACTAAAGGAAATCAGTCACCAAATCCAGCATTATCTTAATGCATAAATGTTGCAAATTAAACTGAAGTAGTAACCCGGAACATGCGAGTATGTCTTTAGGTCTTCAGGTAAACAATATTCCAGAAAACGCATGAATAAACTGGCTCTGATGTAATCTAAGGCTGCATTCACACTTGCCCTATTTAGGCCGCTTTAATTAAACTCTACTTAATTTGCGTAGAAAGTTTGTTTTGTGTGAATGCATAATCAAACTCAAAAAAGTGAACATGGGTTCACCTACAAACCTTGGTCTTGGTTTGGTTGAAGTGAACCCTGGTTTCAATATGTGGATACCAAGTGGAAAAGCAGGGCATTCTGGGTAAATACAACCAAAACAAACGCCTAGCGGTAGCAGGAGAGATGCCTAATGGTCGTTTGAGAAAGACAAAGAAAAACCCTACAACCACTAAAATCTGACGGTACTCCATTTTTGTTTATATTTTTAAAAGGATGGAGTTGTGCTCAGTGTCTTCTTCGTTGGTTTCATGTTGTTTCCTTCAGTGGTTCTTGGTGCAGCGCCACCACAGGTGAGAAGGGGAACAGGTTTCCAAAGGGTTTGGTTTGTTTGACACAAAGCTGAGTGAAAGCAAACTGCAGAAGCTGAAAATGTAACAAATGCTGCACTTCTGGTCCCAAATTGAACCGGATCTCCCAGACTATCAAGTGTGAAAACACCATAAGTCCTTATCTATTACAGCTTTTAAACTCCTGTGGATTAGAAGAAATCCCGAATGCTGTTACTATCACTCAGTCTGATTCCTCCCGTGGCATGAAGTGTCATCAAACGCCGTCACGCCTTTTTCACTGCTGATTTTCAAGTCTGGCGGTGAAATTCACCCAAAGGGAAATGAGGTGAAATTCTGCCCGGATCACAGCGTGAACAGATGACAGCGGAGGAAAATTCCTGGCATTCCCATCAGAGCGCTCATGTTGCTGTTAGAAAGCCTTGCTGGTGTAACATTGCTGCACTGAGTCGACGGCGTGGCGACCCTTTGGCCCACAACGCCTGCTGCGTACAGACCGTACATGTTACTGTACACACATTTGTAACGGTTTTATTTGAACAATTTTATAGATGTGAAGTTTGTCAAAATCTGTTTATGTATTCTTTTAATTTATTTTTGTTTAGTTTCTCCAGACATTTATTGGCGTATTATGTTCTGTTACATTGCTCTTGGCAGTTGGTGGTTACCATAGCAACCAGTAACTGACAGCTCCTCCACCTTTTTTCTCTGTTGCCGCCGGTAACTGTAGTAGTATTACAATAAGCTCTGTATTTTCTTTACAAGTGTTATATTTTAACATAGGTTTTAGACATATTTAAATTATATGAAGCGTATATAATTTTGTCATGATTTGTACTGGTTATCAATATTAGTGTGTTTTTAGGTTTAATTTTACAACTGTTAACTTCTGCTAACTGCTATTAGCTGCCATTAACTTCTCATTGGTAGATATTTTTCAGTACTTTGTTTAGTGTTATTCATTGCATTTTAATTAATGTATAGGAGTATTAGTTGATGTTCACCACCAACATGATTTGGTGGTGAACAAAAAAAAAAAAAAACACAAAATCTTACCAAGTATTTTTTGTCTAGTTTCGAGTAAAAATATTTTATTACACTTGAAGTGAGACCAACTTCAAACTAACTTTTCAGCAAGATACAGGAGCTCGTTTTAAGTAAATAATTCCTTAATACTGATGAAATACTTCTATTGGCAGATAAATTAACTTATAACACGAGAAAACTTCAAAAATAGAAAAAATTGGGCTACTTTATGTTGGGTTGCCACTACTGTTGAGTTGACAACTTTGGCCCACGTGATGAAACGTTCGGACCAAAACTAGACCAGAATTACTTGGTAAGATTTTGTGTTTTTGCAGTGTGAAGGTCAGAAGGGTTAAACACACATACAGTCCGATGTATCACGTTACCCGCTGTCGCCACGGACACACCCAGACCCAGCGTGAACCGAATACCAAACCGAGGCGAGCCACGTTTCTGAGCGGGCTTCGGCGTGTGTGTGTTGGTGCAAATGTCCGAGGATTCGGGCACGGCCTTCTGCTTGGAGCCGGCGCGCGAGTCTGTCAGCTGTTGAGCACAGACGGGCCGAGACCGGCAGCCCACTACCCACCCCGACACATGTAAACACATGCCGAGTGACAGCGGCCAACAAAGAGAGTCTCACACCACCTGCATTTTATTGGTGTGTTTGAGCTAACAGATCCCCTGACCTGCTTTTTATGCAACCAACAGACATGATGAGTGACAACTGTTTGCCATTTGTCACAGATTTTTTGTTTTTCTTTTCTTTTTCTTTTTTTTTAGGAGAGAGTGTGTGTCGTGTTTTTTTCTTTCCTCATGAAACAAAAAGCAATGACAACAGTTAGGGAGAAGAAATACAAAGAAAGTTGAAATACTTATTGATAACAATCAAAAACAAAAATGTTTTCAAATCAAAATCGAATCAAATTTTATCTGTATAGCAAATTTCTATGGAGGACCAAAACTGACAGTCAAAAATTAAAGCAAGGCAAAAAGAAAATATTTTCATTTCTTGACAAAAACAGATGTCTAAGGACAATAAAAAAATATATAAATTTCTGCTTTTATTTTTAATTATGTCAGTTTGGGTCCTCCATAATTTTCAGCAACAAGGAATTTCAATCATATTGCAAGTTATTGATCTTATCATGTACAGTAATCTAATCCATCTCATGCAAACCTTTTATTAGAAGCTAAGCACTAGATTTTAGGGGAATAGCGTCAGATAAAAGCTGTGATATGGAGGTAAAAAAAGCACCAAATGCTACCTTTATTTTCACTTGTAAAACAAAACATAACTCAGAAACAGGAAAATTAATCCCCCTAGATTCAGAAAGCCATAGGAATGTAAAGTTCTTAAAGTTTAAATGAACCACAAGTTGACTTTAAGACCCAGCTGCTTGTGCAAACCGGACCGGAAAGTTTATCTAATCATAAATGACCTTCATATTTTCTCCCTTTAAGCCCAACTGAACGTATATCATTCTGCTAATGGAGCTGGTGCTTAAAGCATCAGCTTGACGGTAAAGAGTTGGCAGCTGGTTTGAGCCCCGATAATAAATGTGATTAATGTATTAGTCCTTAGAGCTGGCAGGGCCAACGGGGATGCCTGGTGGACGTGGAGCCAAAATCAGTTTCCACCAACAATCGTAACGTGTCGCGATAATTCAGGACTATTAACACAAAAGATAAATGAAGAGGAGCCAAAAAACTGATCATAAAGACAACCTTCTTTTTAAAGGACTGAGACTGAAACAATAGCTCTATTTTTTTTTTTGCACAACCTGATGACAAACGTATCAAACACAAGGCCCAGGGGCCAAATTCGGCCCGCTGTTGCTTTTTATGTGGCCCTCTGGACTCCGGAGGAATGTATAAATAAAACCTTCAAGATAACAGTTGCACGCTTAAATATTATCAGATCAGAGTGGTTTTAATCTTTTTACTGTCAAGTTACAGCAGTCAATACTTCCAGTTTAACTACGGTCGTGTAAATTCACTAAATCAACAAATCACGTTATTTTTTGTCCTAGTTCATAATTGTGAGTTCATTGAAAATTTGCCAGAAAATGGTCAAAAACAGGTGATGCCAGTGATGCCAACTCCCACCTGTAGGTGGCAGAGTGTTTTACTTCCACACTTCTATCTTACTTGATGTCATACATAGGTGCAAATATTACAAAATTCCTTGAAAATATTTTTAACTTAGTAATTTATCAGATAAAAATTGGTGATGCATCATTCATCAATGAGAAAAACTGTTAAATATGATTAAATTTTAAGAAATGCAGAGACAGTTCTCACCGTTATTCGGGTTTATCAAAGCATTCTGGTACAACCGGTCCTTTAAGAACATTTGTGATCTTAATGCGGCAAAAAATGAAATCAAGTTTGACGCCTCTGTTCTAGACGGTATGGAAATAAATTGCATTTCCATACAAAAGCCATCTACGTGTGGAAAAGTGTTCACCAAGGCCTGAAGGTACAGACCTAATCAGATTGGCTGCTGAATTATTCATGACTTAATCTCCCGTCTGATCGCTGCCCAATATCACAGAATCCCTCATAAACACTGAACTACATTCCCAGATAAATAATCACGCTTAGGTTAGTGTGTGTGCGTATGTAATTTTTGATTTTTAGATAATCTTCGAGCATGAGAAAGATTGGAGTTACGTGTTTAAAGACTGCTTCGTCAGGACTTGATTACTGCATTTATGTGGTGCACTGCAGTAAACTATCCAGGGTGAGCCAAATAATTAAATCTGTTGAACTTTGACCAAAGTTTAAGGCTGCAAACAATAACAAGGTCAAAATTTTAATAATAATAAAAGAAAGAGCCTCGGGAAATAATTATACTTTTGAATGTTAATTCTTCCTGCTGATACACAAACTTGCAGATGAAGATTCAGATTCACAACCTTTAGCTGTATCTGAATGTAACACATGCAAAATGTTAAGAGTTTAAATTAGTCATTTGCTTCGGAGCAATTACTTTCCGCCCAACAAGTGATCAATAAAATCTGCCCCTGTGGTGAAGCATTGAGTTTCTGTCGCAATAAAATACCAGAATTAGGTCCAAATTGCAACGAATTACCAGCAAAGTTAAATAGAAAAGAGGAGAAAGAGTTTCAGTGACATTAACCAGCCAGAGCACAGAATATATACATAATTCCTTAATATTGATGTGAATCAGCAAACTGCAGAAAGTATTCAAGTCATCAACAAGGAAATAAAATAGAAAACCAACAAACATTATGTGGATGGATGGATGGATGGATGGATGGATGGATGGATGGATGGATGGATGGATGGATGGATGGATGGATGGATGGATGGATGGATGGATCTACCAACCAGCAGAAAGATGGATGGCTGGAAGAGTCCACTTTATTAGGTACGCCAGTTGAATTGCTGGTAAACTCAATCAGCCAATCACGTGGCAGCATTTCAAAGTCTTCAAACATCCAACCTGGGAATCCAACCTGCTGAACTGAGCAGCTTCCAAACAGAACGAAGGGTTGAAGAGCCTTTGAGCAAAACATGGCTGATGCTGACGAGAGACCAGTTTGAATGTTTCAGAAACATTTGGTCTGCTGGTTCCTCACAACCTCACTGACGCACAGAACGAACCAAAAAACAGAAAAAACCTTCAGACAGGAGGGGAAATTATCAGCTTTTAAACCACGGTGTCCAAAGTGTGGCGCAGTGGCCATTTGTGACCCTTGGACTGACTCATCATGGCCTCCAACTACAGCTCAAAAATGCTAATTAGTTTATTTTTAATCAGGGTGACATTATTCTTGACATAAGTTCTTACAATGGAAAATGTTATTTAGAATTTAAAATATTTGTCTTTTTACAACTCAACTTCTAAAATAAGAACTACATCTATCCAGAAAAGTCAACTTTGTTGCTTTTATTTTATTTGTTAAACTTTTCTAAATAGCAAGCATTTTAAAAGAAAATGACTCAAATCCTGTTCCTATGGCTCAATTTGTTAAACTGAGCCTAAAATGTTTTAAACTAGACAAAAAATTTGTCAAATCTACAATGGTGTATTAGGGTCACTGTAGAGAAAAAAAAACAGCAGCAAATTTCTTCCAAAAAACCCCGAAATCTTCAGATTAATCTCAGAAAATTTTTACAAAAAAACATGGAAATTTCTTGGTTTCAAAAATCTTTTTTTTTTACTTTTCAGAGCTTTAAGAGTCAAAAAATTGCAAGAAAGAAATCTGGGAAATTGTTGAATTTCAAAAGTCAAACATTTGAAATGTTTGAAACTTTTTCTAGAAAATTTCTAAGATTAATCTGAAAATTAATTTTTTTTTTCTAGCAGATTTTTGACTTTCCAAACTCAGAAATGTACTTGTTTTTTCAGAAATTTAATGGAAACGACATGAAAATTTGAGTATTTCTGCAATTTTTTTCTAGCAAATTTGTCCCTTATCAACCTCAGAATTTCTACTTTTCTAGAAAATTTCTTAGCTTAACCTCAAAATTTTTGATTTTGAACATTGACTTTTAACATTTCTAGGTTTATTCTAGAAAATTTCAAAGAATCTCAGTTTCTCAGATTTTTTGCAGAAATTTACTCCTTTCACTTTTATGTACATTGCTCAAATACACCACTGTACCAATCTAACTTATCTGAGGTACTCCGGCCATCTCTGGCTTTGGTGCCCTTTTTGTCCCCCAGGCCCTGAAATCTCTAATGCTCGCCCCTGTTGGCAGCAGAGAAGTTTGTCTGTCTCTCCTGCTGTCACTCTCACAGCAGGCTGCATCATCACCCACTGATCATCAGGTGCTAGGATGAGACATGGACACTCTCCCGCGAACACACCTCCCACGCAACATGCACCCATCTACTCCCCTGAGCCGCTGCCTGTTTATCACACGGGGAGTTTCTGCGTGTTTCCAGGTGAGTTGATGGTTACATGACGGCTCACCTTTCATCCAGTCCACCACCTGGTTTGTGCTCCATTTGCTCACCGGCTCCATCACCAACGCCATCGAGTAAACTTTGCGTGGACTCTCCGTTGTGTCGTTACCCCCAAAAGCAGAGCCCAGTCAGGCGGACACACCTCCACCCTCTCCTCCTCCTCCTCTTCCTCCCTTGAGCCCCTCCAGCTCTCTTCCTCCTCCCGCAGCCAGGTGACTCCTTACTTCTTCAAACTGGCTGCGCTGGTCCCGGTCCAGTCCGCGCTCTGCGATTCGTTCCCGTTTGATACAGCAGGGTCCGGTACATCCCTCTGCCGGAGCCTGTCTGACTCCTTTCTCTCTCCCTCTCTCTTTTTTCTCTCTCTCCTTCTCCCTCTCTTGCCCACGGTGCGTCAGTCCCGCTGAGTGTGTGTGTGACAGCTATGGAGTGCGTGTAGGTGTGCGCAGAAGCAGCAACAGCAGCGCCGAGTGTAGGATAGATAAGTCACACCGGACTCCACATCTCTCTCTCTCCCTCTTCAGATATGATTAATCCGCGCACGCGCCCCGTGGGTGGCTGCGCGCGCGCACGTGTCGGTGTATTTCCCACAGGAGCCGCAGAATCGTGTAGGGATGATGGAGATGGAGCTGATTCTCAGAGATATTCATGATTGGAGGCTTCAGCTGCTTTGATGAAACCTAATGAGCCTTCAGCCTCCGGCTGATGTCTTCCTCTCCCAAATCTGGACAGATAAATCAGGTGCCAAGTCGCACCTGAGCAACGCAACTCATCCCTCTCTGCAGGTGTCAGCGACCTAAATGGATCTGGAAGTTACAGTCTTTATGTTCCAACAACTAAGCCACAATTGTTTGAGAGTTTAATGTGGAAAAAGTGGATGTATTTGTGAAAAATACATGTTTTTCCTGGCTGGTGAAATCTGAAAAGTGTGGCATGCATGTTTTTTTTAAAGTCATCGCTCTACCAGTTTTGCACAGCTACAGACTGAAATGTGTTTGTTCTATTTAAAAAAAAAAAAGAAAATAGTCAAATGATTACCAACATAAAAGGTTCCTATAATCATAATAAAGGTTTTTATCTGTATTTTTAAATTATTTCTGGTTAGTGTTTAATTATCCAGGTATTTTTGATTAGCTTATTGGTGGTGGTCCAAATCCCTCTCCTCTTCCCTTAATAAATATAATTATCACTTAAAAACTTAATTTTGTAATTATCTCTGGGTGATATTAAAATTCCTTTGATTGTGTGTTAAAGAAATCTTTAACAGCGCTGTAATGTTGATTTGAAACCGACTGGGTCAGATTAATGAAATAAGGAGAACAAAGGCTAAAATCTGCCTCCATTTGTTGCTTCTTTTTTGTTTTCCTGTGATGTTTTTGTTTTAGATCAGAGGCAGAGCGGTCTCAGGGCAGCTGGTTCATGGTTCATATAAACAGCAGAGCGTTGAGACGATGAACATTTCTGTTTGACGAGAAGGAGCAACAGAAGGTTTTGTTGCCATAGCGACGGTCTGAAAAGCCACCGAGGTGCCGCCATTGAAAAGCTACTTTCTTTAGATCAATAACAGCTTGTTTGGAAAGTTTACGCAGGATCAAACAAGCAAGATCTTAAAAACAAAATACATTCACAGCTCCTAACATTTTTTACCTGCTTTTTTTGTTCTTCTTTTGGCAGATAAACAATCCTACCAACTGTTTTTAATTTAATTTTACTCCACTTTATGAGTGAAAGGAGCTGCTGTAAAGGAAGACATTTCATCTTGTGAAAACTGTAGAAAAACATCAAAATTTAGATGATAAAATACCTGAATCATGAGATGACAGGATTATAATTTAAATCACTAGAATTATGTAAATGATCAGATACAGAGAAGCTATTTTTTAAACAATACTAACACCATTACAGTCAGATGTGGTTTGTTTGATGTACCTAAGTGTTGCATCAATAAGCCGTAGATCTATGGTAAAGATATGACAGTTTTAAAAATGACAGTTTTCTGTTTAAATAGCGACCTCTGCTGGTAACACGTGTAAATGACAACAATGGCAGCAAACCATAGGATTTTTACACATTACAACCAGAAAATCCAGTATATTTCACTGGGACTTTGTGAGGCAGACTGACTGAGTCGATACTTTCACTTCCTTTGTACATCTAGACTTATTTTTGCCAACATGTTTGGAAAAACTCTCCCAGATTTAGTGGAGAGTATCTGTGAAGTTTTATCACAATTTTCTTGACTGAATTTAGAAATGGATTTGTACTTGGCTATTCTAATATATAAATATTAATTCCCCCCAGTTTTTGTGACTTTGCAATTGTGGAAATTCACACAAAATCAACAGATTCTCACATTTTTTAATGCTAAGGTATAATTGAGGGATTTTTTGTGTGCAAATGTTCTGCGAAAATGCTTAAAAACATTCATAAATGGGATATTATGGCCCAAAAGAAGCTAACATGTTAAAATATATATATTTATCTAACATAACATTGAATAATACAAACTAAATGCTATTACGCACGGAAAACTTTATTTCTGTTATTGCTAATAGTTATTGCAGAAATAATATATTAATGTCTTCTTGCTCCTGACTCCTGCCACTGTTGGAAAAATATAAAATAAAACTTGCTAACTTATTTACTGTAAAATTTAGTTTTTATAAGCTGTTTCTTTCAAATAAACACAATAAAATGGCAGACTTTACATTTCAAAATCCAACTATTTTTTTCTTTTGTTTGCTGCTCCTGTAAGGTTAAAATCAACTGCTATATTTTTAAAAAAATTATAATAATTACATTATATAGAATGGAGGCCCCAAATAAAAATCTACGTAGGGCCCCACAAATGTTTGGACCGGCCCTGTGTTTAAGTGATGCTAACTCCCACCTGTAAGTGTTAGTATTTATTACGCTGCTGCCTCAGTTAATGTCAACATAGTCTGTGATCAATATGCTGAGTAACAAAATGTGACATTTATGCACAAATATTGCAAAAATCATTGAAAATATTTCTAAAATAGCAACACAAAATCTGTGATTCTGATTGCAAAAAAAATTAAAAATCTCAAACTCCTGGAGGGACTAAAAATAAAGTGTTCATTTTTTGCTAAAAAAATGAAACAATCTTCACAACTTGTAGTTGGAGAATTCATGATTCCAGTTTGCTAATGTTGAAGTAGATATCAGCTGCGTTTCTGTTACAAACATTCGCAAAAACTCTGTCGATGTTCCGCTAATGTCGGGAAAAAAAAAAAAAAAAACACAATTTCGCAACTACTGTGTTTCCAGAAAATAAGAAACTAATTAAAATCACACGTGAATAAGCTCGTTCACAATCAATCATGCTGTCAAAAAACACACGGCGCCATAATCCTCCATCTACTTCTTTGTTTTCTTCTTCGTTGGTTGCGCCAGAGGCAACATCCTTGTTGATCATGTGACTTGTGTGATGCGAAACAAACAAATTTAAATACGGCCAAAAAAAAAAAACACCTGATCCCATCGTTAAAACTTTTTTTTTTATCTAAAAAGAATTACTATTAGTTATTATCAAAATGTCAAATTATAAACAATATGGTCAAAGAAAAAACAGCTAATGTTTGTAGTACCTCTTACAAACACATGAAGCTGTACTTTCCACATGCAAACACTATTTTACTCAAAATTAGATTTAAGAGATAAAGACTATAACATTTACTCAAAAGTAATCATGTTAACCCAAATTGTTTTGCTATTTTTTATTTTTTGTTGTTAGCTTACTGAATTTGTAGCCATTATGTTATCGTGCCAGTCCTGGTTTAACATTGCAGCAACTGTGAGAGAAGCTTCTCACACTCCAGTTGTTTCTGTAAAACTGCAGTTTCAATCCAGTTCTGCCACATTAGGGAAGTGCTTATTCATTACATACGTAAAATAAGGAAGCAACTATGGTTTTGCTGGTTTGAGAAAAGTACCTGGACCATGTTGCAGAGACAGCTAGCAGTTTGATGTCCCCCATACTTACAACTCAAACGAAACCAACAGATTATCATGATTTGTGGTTATTAGGAGATTATTTAGTTACATATACAGCTGCAAAAAGGCAAAGCAGATCTAAACAACTTCTTGTAATCTGACAGGGAAGCGCCTAAAAGCAGAAATAAGATAAAACACTATACAGTAACTGTCAGTTACAAAAACATTCAAAAAGAAAACAGAAAAATGTGAATTCTGCAAAAATAAATAGGAAAACTTTGAAAATAGCAGAAAAACATATATGGTACATATCAGATATTTTATCCTTTTTATTGATTTGTAACAACAAAATTTGGCTTTTTTGACAAGAAAATTACCAAAAAATAGTTTTGAAAATGAACAAACCGTTGATTTTTTAAAAACTGAATCCAAGCAAATAACATTCAAATATATTTCTGAAATTTTAATTTTATGCTTGATTGTCAGAACAACGGGGAAGTGAAAGTGATTTTGCTTGGATTTCAACAAGAAGCTTCCTCTAACAGGACTTCCAGTTTGACTCACAACAAAGAAAAGGAACAGAAACATAAAAATTGATAGAACAAGATTCAAACGTCAAGATTTCACTCGTCAAACAAATCCTCCACTTTTCGTCTAAAAGTTTTATATTTTACCTGCAACAGAGAAAAGCTCATAATCTGTGATTCAAGGTAAGCACCAGGAAACTATTTGAATTGAGAATTTGTTCCAGTTTCAGTTTCCACAAATTTGTTTGAATTTGTAGTATTTTCATTTCACAATGTTGGTGAAATGGACATGAAAAACATCTCTGTTAAAATGACATTTGTGTTGTTGTGTTGTGTTCGATATAGCTTCAACATTATTTACCCAAATATAACCCAAAGTTAACACAAAACAATAGATACGCGTACAAGACAAGGCAATTACTGAAATAGTTGAATTATTTAAGAATTTTCAACTTTTTAATCTAAACTTCTCTCTACAATTTTATTCAAAGACAATCACTTTCAATAGAAAATTATTGTTCCCACCAAATCACTCAGCTGTAATAAGGGCCATTGTAACTAGGGTTACATGTCAGCCAAAAGATCTCAGAAATTTTCTAGAAAAGTAGAATATTTGCTGGAAAACTCTGACATTTTTAGATTAATCTCAGAAATAATTGAGAGAAAAACATGGACATTTTTCTGAATTTCAAAAGTTGGACATTTATGACTTTTGATACTCAGAAAATTTAAAAAAGTAAAAATAAAATGTCTAAAACAGCAAAAGTCGAAAATATCAAACTTTCAAAACTCATTTACATATTTTATCAAAAGAATTTCTGATATTTTAAAAATTACTGAGTTTTTTTTGTAGAAAATTCTTGACTTTCCTATCTCAGTGTTTTTTCTAGAAAATTTTTAAGATTCATCTAAAAAAAATAAATAAAATTTCTAGCATTTTCTTGGCTTTTCAAACTCAGGAATTTCCTAGTTTTTTTTATTATTATTATTATTATTTCTGAGATTAATCAAAAGTTTTTTTCTAGAAAATATTTTACTTTTTGAAATTTTCAGAAAATCTATTTTGGCCCCTGAATTTTTTTGAACTTGGGGATTTTGGGGCTTGGTGCAAAAGTTTGGACACCGCTGTGTACACTTAATTACTTTTTTGACTTTTCAGGTTTATCAGCATCTGTTTTGCTGCTCAGGAGTTAAAAATGGGACTGGAGGAAGACAAAACCAAACCAAATGCTGTGTCTAAGTGTTCTGATTATAGCATTGCTTTTCTCCTGATTTACATGATCTGTTCAGTTCCTCCGGCCACCGGATTTTCCCTGAAGAGTTGCAGGATCAGCCTGAATGCAGCCATATGTACAGACAGCCAACTTAAATTTGTTCCTCAAGACGTTCCATCAACTGTGACGAGTTTTGATTTGTCTAAAAACCAAATCTCAAGAATACAACGTTCAAATTTCACAAATCTAACGGTTCTAGAAGACTTAAACCTTCATGAAAACCACATTTCAAAGATAGACAGTGGTGCTTTTGCTAACTTGATCTCCCTTCGGAAGCTGACGCTGAACAACAACAAGCTCGTTAAGCTAGGAGAGTTGGCTTTTGATGGGTTGGGCAACCTCACTGAGTTAAGACTTAACACTAACAAGATCACAGCATTGTCACCCACCGCTTTCCAGTCCTTGACCAGATTAAAACTTTTGGATATTTCTCAGAACAAACTGGAAACGATGTCAAATCTTCATCTGATTTTGCAGCACACGCCACAACTGCAGGAGTTTGTGATAAAAACTAACGTTTTAAGAACCTTTCAGTCATGGAAACTTACCAACCGCTCGCTGGATCTCCAGGCTTTGGATTTGTCCCATAATCCCATAAGAGACTTCAGCGTCACTGCCAACATCTTCCCAAATCTGACTCGCCTCATCATCGGTGACAAGTTCAGCGTCGTACCAATGAAATGGGACGTGAAAAACAGAACTTTCCTCAGACAGCTGGCCAGTCTTGATGTCAGCGGACTTCATACATCTCTTGAAAACATGGAAGCATTACTCAAAACTGTTAACTCCTCGCTAACATCGCTAACTCTGAACAATATAAAACGCAGTCGGACGCAACTGATCAACCTCTCTTGCTCCATCCCAACCGTGTCCAAATTGCAGTTTCGAAGCAACAATCTCCGAACAATCTCTTCGTATTTCTTTAAGCCGTGTGTCAATGTAGTAGAATTGGATTTATCAGAGAATCACATCAAAAGTATTGACGAGAATGCCTTCACATCTATGATAAATTTAACGATTTTGAAGCTGAGTAAGAACAAACTTTCATCGGTTCCTAACGCAACACAAACTCTGCAAAATCTCTCCCAACTTGATCTCAGCAACAACATGATCAGCACTCTGACCTGTCAAGATTTCTCTAGTCAGACGAAACTGAAAGAACTAAGTCTGCAGAACAACTCCATCTTTACGTTGACTGAATGTGCTTTCAAGGGCTTGGTACAACTCCAAATTCTCAGATTGCAATCCAGTCAGATTACTGATTTAAAAGGGGCTTTTAAAACCTCTTTGCCAAAACTGAAGCGGCTGCATTTGAATGGAAATAAACTCACAGCTATTAGAAAGGGGGAATTTGAAGGATTAAAGTCTCTTTGGAATTTGTCTCTACATCAAAATCAAATACAGATCCTTGAAAAGGGTTGCTTTGCTGGACTGTTGAACCTCACCGACATTCAACTACAGTCAAATGGTATTACAACTCGTACCCTAATAGGGCCCTTCCAGGGTCTCTCTAGCCTAAAAAGATTGTATTTAAACGACAATCACATCAAATATTTTAACATTACACCTCTGAGAAAAACACCGTTTTCTGATCTTCACCAGTTGGAAGAGTTGTCTCTTCATGGCCAGCACCACAGGGGAAAGTCTAGTCTACCTTCCAACTTCCTCCAAGGACTAAAACGTCTTTTAAGTTTTAGTGCTAGGAACTCCCAGCTAATCAATCTCGACAAAGACACATTTGTGAACACACCTAATCTGGAAAGACTTGATTTGAGCTCAAATGATTTGGAGATTCTGACGCCAGAGCTGTTTGCCCCAATTCGAAATCTTAAAAGCCTCTACATATCCAGGATTGCTGTTCACTCACTAGACTTTCTTACAGGCGCCAATCTGAACAAGCTGGAGTTCCTGCAGGGAAGACACAACCAATACTCAGTCGTCAGTGAAGACATAATCAAGTCGCTTCCATCTCTTCAGTATTTGGATTTTAAGTATAATAATTTCTACTGTGACTGCAGTAATGCCTGGTTTGTCAACTGGACAATTTTCAGCAAACAGACGCAGGTTAACGACGCGTATAACTTTTCTTGCAATTATCCAGATGACTTCAAAGGCAAAAGGCTTTTGGATTTTGACTTGAAACCTTGCTCACAGGATATCAACTTAATTTGCTTTGCTTCAACCACATCTATGATCCTCTTCGTCATGGCTGGATCCTTCATTTACCACTTCATGCGGTGGCAGCTGTACTATGCCTATTATCTCTTCTTGGGTTGGCTTTTTGACTCAAAGTATAAAAATAAGCAAGCTCCTCATCAGTACGATGCTTTTATCTCCTATAACCACCACGATGAGCCTTGGGTGATTGGTGAACTGTTACCCAAACTGGAAGGAGAGCAGGGCTGGAAATTGTGTCTGCACCATCGAGACTTTGAACCAGGTAAGACCTTTTAAAACGATATTAGCATTTATGTAGAAAAAAAAAAGGTAATTCATTGGACCACCATCCATCTTCATTGGATGAGGGTCCAATAAAAGATGGACCCTCATCTTCATGGGTTTTCATCTTCATTGGTTTACTTCATTTTGCTGGATGATAAATTGCCCCAGAAGTTATTGCAATAAACATTAGTATTGTTGTTTTGAAATTATTTTCAAGTAATATAATGAATAATATTGCAAGAAGATCAATAAACTTTAAATTCTTATGAAGATTTGATTCTGAAACTGAAAGACATTTGGATAGTTAATCCAAAATAAATAAACAAAACAGCAGCAATAACAAATAAAACTAATTATAGAGTTTCTGTAAACAAAGTAATCCTTCAACAGAAGGAGCTAGTTGAAACCTAAACACCAGACTGAAGAGTTTTATAATCCAGTTTTTGGCAGGAAGCAAAGAGGGAGGAGGAAAAGTCATGCAAATGGGAATTATTGAGCTTGACCCTTCCAAGTCGGAAGTGAGGGACGGGAGTAAATGAAATTGTTTTACAACGTTGTTTTTGCCAGTTTATTCATGGCTTCAACTTGTTGAGAAGTTCTAATTTGTCTATGAACGCAACTCACCTGGTGGGGGCTCATAGACGGCTGTATTAACTAAAGTCAGAAATAGCTAGCTTAGAAACAGGACCATACCTCCTCCCTCCTGACATGTTGATCAAATTACTGACTTTGTCTGAATTCACACCACATGATTTATGTCACTATGTCATAAACAGCGTTTCCCCTTAAACCGGAGCAGCATTAAAAACGTACAAAAGACGAGGTGCTAACCAGTTTTTTTCCATACATGCTAGGCTACATGACGGTGCCGTATGGTCTCCATGGTTACTAACGGTTAGGCGCGTACGTTCTTCATAATGCGATATTTTATCTTTCTAATCATATTTACTTATAAAGTTTATGAATGTTAATCTTCTTACCTTGTAAAAAATGTTAGCTGCAAATCCGCGGTTACACCGAGGGTTGCCAGTCATTATGATTAATGGCTGCTATCCATCGCCGCCACATCTTTACTCATTAAAAATTCTAAAATAAAATGACAAGTTTGGTTTGGTCGCCATTGCTTCACTGCATAGAAACCATTGAAGAATATGATGAACCGACTGTTTCTGTACGCACTCACTTCTAGGAAAGCCGATAACAGAAAACATCATGGATGCCATCTACGGAAGCCGGAAGACCATCTGCGTCATCAGCAGAAGATACCTGGAGAGCGAGTGGTGCTCCAGAGAGGTCCAGACAGCCAGGTACACTGTAAAACATTAGACCCAGTTTGAAAACGGAAGTAAAGTCAACCAAAAATTCCTCTGGTTTTATAACTCGGAAATTAACATTCGTGAAACTGATTTATCAAGGGACAGTGCAGTTTTTTTTGTGTGTGTTTTCCTTTTAGTTTTGATAGCTCGTTAATCTTTAGTTTATATAACTTAACAATGTAGTATAAACCGAGTTATTTCACATTATGCAAAAAATTGTTATGGTTAAGTGAACAATAACATATTTCTGTATTTTCACTCACAATTAAATAACTTATTTGAACTAGAATTAAAATTCTTGATTCAGCTTGCATGAACATAATACATGATGCATTTTATGAATGAATTCTGATCTGAAATATTTGAACAAAATGTAGTTAATGAGAAAACATTGTCCTCAACATAACACGGCATATTAGGAACATTGTCAATAGAAAAACAAAAAAAGAGTAAATTTCTGCCAAAATCTGAGAAATTTTTAGATTGCTGAAAATTTCTAAAAAAAAAAAAAAAAAAAAAAACTAATAAGTTTCTGAGTTTGAAAAGTTGAAGATTGGCAATGAAAAAAAAATAGGAATTTTGAGATTAGTCTCAGAAACTTTCTTAGATAAGCATAAAAATTTAAAAGTTTTGAAAGTTTTACTAGGTCCAAAATGTTTAACATTTAGATTTTTTTTTTATTTTGAAAAGTTAAACATTTGCTAGAAAAATAACTCATCTGGCCCTAACAGAGGAGCCATGTTGTGATGACATCCTGAAGGCGGAGTGTGAGAAAGAGCAGGAGCTTCTTAAAGAGACAGAGGCCCAATTTCAAGAAGTTAAATTACTAAGTCAATTTTTTTAAGTCATATTTGATATATATGCCATTTTTATAACAACTGAAGTGCTATAAAATGGCTCTATATGCCTGGAAAATACATAATACTTTATGTATCAATGCCTTAATACCTTTAAGAACTTCTTAGATATGTGTCCTTTATTTCCTTTTTGGTATTTACCTGATTTTTTCTTTGTGGCTTTTGAGATTTTTAAAATAAAAACAATACATTCATCACAGCTCTTTTCCTTCCACATTTACTAATCTAAGCTATCATTGCGTCCCCTCTCTTAAATCCGACATAAACCTTCAGGTATTTCTTGTCCTAAAGCCGTTTCGTTTCTCCTGGCCTCCTCAGTTTCCGTCTCTTTGACGAGCAGAAGGATGTGCTGATCCTGGTGTTTTTGGAGGACATTCCCACCTACCTGCTGTCTCCTTTCCAACGCATGAGGAAGCTGCTGAAGAAGCAGACCTACCTGAGCTGGCCGCGCGCCGCCGGCCACCCAGAGGTGTTCTGGGAAAACCTGAGGAAGGCTCTGCAGACCGGAAACGATCCAAATGAGGAAAACTTCCTCAGTTTGACACAGGAATGAGAAGGAAATATCTTTACAACCAGAGAACAAATGTATAATTTAGCTGAGAAATACATAATCATATGTATATCTTCTATCAATTTTGTGTTGTTACTACACTTTTAATTTATGTATTTATTAAATCTAATATGTTGTACTATGTAACGCTCTAATTTTATGCTTTTTCCATGTAACTCATAACTGTGTTTATACTTTTTGATTGTGTTTCTATATAAATTTTTTATTTTTTTACTCAGAGAAATAGATTTATTGTGTGGAAATAGTTGCAAAAGCCAAAACAAAAAAAGTTTGTTCTGTAAAAACAAAGCTAATGTCTCATTAATAATTAATACCCCAATAATTAATAATAATTAAATATATTATTTAAATTCACCCCCGTGGGTGAATTAATAATAATTCACCCACTGGGGTGAATTTAAATAATATAACATATATAAAAAACAGAATTAATGATAAAATACTGTGCAGTAAGGCTGACATTTCAACATAAAATTCAACAAAATGTATAAAATGTGCATTTGCATAATTTATGTAGTAAAATCAGACTATTTGTTGTCAGTAAAAATAAAACTGTGCAATTTCAAGTATGTGTTAAAAATTTAATTGAAAATATAAAAATAAAAAATTTACAAAAAAAACTCAGAAAATTTGAGATTACTCAAAAGGAGCTTTGTCTGGCAATACCCTTTCTTATTCAAATATTCTAGAAAAAATGTAAAAATTTGAGTTTCAAAGGTCAAATTTACAAATTTTTGTCTAATTTCAAATTAATCTCTTTTTCTCACAAGCTTTTGACTTTTTAAACTCAGAAATGTCTAGAAAATGTTTGATACTAATTGTAGTGACCATTTGTCTCTAAACTTAAATTCAAAAATCAAAAAACTCAAAACTCGAAGGTGATCTAAAGAAAAGGTGAATCAAACTCAAATAGTCACCTGATGCACCGTGGATTCTGGTTTACGCAGCAAAAAAGGATCAAAGGTCAAAATATAGTTCTTTGGTTTTATTTGCAGATCAGGCTAAAGGTTACAGGCTTCTGCTCCTATTCCTGCACCTGCTCTCTGACTGACAATAGAAACCGATATGACTTATTGGCTGATTCTGTAGGCTGGTAAAAAACCTTATGACCACCCACGTGCATAATATGCTACCCAAGACCCACCTATTTATACCGTGAAATACCCTCATCCCAACCTGAAATTAATTAACTAATTCCTAATAATTCCTAATCAAAGAACGTATTCTAAACAGCAAATTAAACAAAAATTCTAATGATAAATCAACTAGGAAATAAACAATAAGAATAAACTAAACAATTTAAATTCTAAGATTTAACCAAAAAATGGGAAAATAGCTCCTACACTAATCTCAAAATGAATAAATTTGAGTTTTTGTTCCTGTTTTGATTCAACGTACATTTTTGAAAAGACAATTAACCCTCCCCCCACATCTTCCATCCTACACTGCAAAAACTGAAATCTTAGTAAGATTAAATATCTTAAATTAAGGAGATTTTTCTTGTTTTCTTTCTGACAAGATAATTTTTCTCACCAAGAGGGATTTATGTTAGAATATTTTTCTTATTTTAAGTGTTTTTGTACTTAATTATCTCAGTAAGATATAAAAGCTTAATGTTAAGAAAATATTACTTATTATGAGTAGATATGTGCTAGAATCTAGAATATCAATATTTACCAATCAAACTTCAAGTCTAGAACTTATTTTATATAAGTAAAAATTTCTTATTTCAAGCACAGAAAGCGAAATCACATACTTAATGAAATGTCTTCAGATAATTAAAACAGACTATGTCCAAATGGAATCCTTTGTGTTTTTGTCAATGAAAAATAAAAAAAACCCATGAACTTATACTCTTGTATAAGTTGGCAGAGTGTACTGGAAATTATAATTTAATATTTAAACGGTTGACATTTAACACAACAATTTCAGAGACAATATCAGCTTATATATCAAGATAATTCTTGGCATGTTTCCATCTGCTAAGGACCTTCTTAATCTGATCTTCTTGATGTAAGATGTGGGACCTCTTACTGACATGTCATGAAATTTCTATTGATGTGTGATTTGAAATGGCTGGTATTCCACACAATGAGATTAGAATCAACAATATTGATTGGGTCAATGTCATGATAAATATTTTAACTTTTGGTTTATATTTCAAATTCTTACTTTATAAGTTACTAATATTAGTTTGAACAATATTTTATTCATCATGTTTGTAACCCCTTTTATGACATCATACAATCCAAATGGGAAAGCGCCCAAAATGTCAGTGAGATGGTAGTAATGTTCGATACAACAGATTTTCTTTCCGATCCAATACCGAGTAAAATTTAAGATGGTATTGGCAATACAGATCCCATACTTTGTGCAAAGACAGTTAATTTGTTTCTTAATTAAATAAAAAATAAATGTAATCCATATCTTGGCTTCATAAAAAGAACACAATGTACTCTGATGCACTCATTTTAAACTCAGAAGTACATTGAGACAACAATCTTGTTTACTATAAACTATTTTAATTCAGCAGAAATATACAAAATATGTGAAAATGGAGTTGCAAACTAAAAAAAAGAAAATTAGTAAAGTAATAACCCTACTAAATATACTGCTCAAAAAAAATAAAGGGAACACTTAAGTGTTCACTTAAGTGTTTAAGTGTTCCCTTTATTTTTTTTTTAGCAGTGTACATCATTGTTTAATTATTAAAACTACTATAAAATGACAGCTGAAATAGCTCCGTGTCACTTTTTTATAATCTGTCAACATGTCCATTTCTGAGTGAGTGAGCGTCAGCAGCACGCTGCGCATGGGCATTACGTCCTTACACCTTACATACTTACCAGGCGGAAGAAAAAGTAGTTCCCATTAACAAAGTTTCATTTAGGCAAGATCTCAATAATTTAGTTACTTTCTAACGTGCTCTTGTTAATCTACATTATCTCAAATTACTAAAATGTTGAAAGTATTGATCCTTGGATCTGACAATAGATTTTAAAGAATTAAGTTCTGGTATCGGAAGAATCGATATTTCAGTATCAATCCGCACATCACTAACGGCAACGCCAGAGATCATTTAACTGCCCTGATTAACGGTTAATTCAGTTGTAACAGCCTAACTAAGCTTTTATCTACTGTACTTTTATAAGATTTTCTTTTGGCAAATTCTCTAATCTCGGTTGGACATGGATGAAGATGGAGGACTTTTTTACGTGTATAGACCCTACAGCTGCTGTACTCAGAGGTAAGTTTAAAGTTGTCTGTCTTTCTAAGATAAGCTAACTGAAGCTAGTTAGCATGTCGTGATATGCCAATTTTCATCCGCGGTTAAAGAGCCGCTCTTGTGAATATGAGCTTTGAACCACAATAGATGTGGCTTAAAAATAATATCGACACGAGTTCTTGGTAGCTTCCGTTTTTTAACATAGCTAAGATGGCTTCTCATTCGTAGCTTCTGATTCGGGAAATGGTTAAAGGGCAATTCCGCCTAGTATTTCACTAACTGAGGGTGTTTGATGTGCTGTAATTTAAAAACTTAAATGCAATGAGTCTAATAGCCTAGGTTAGATATTCCACACTGTTACCAGGATATTTTAAACACTATTTTTAATTGGTGAATTTAAGTCGTCCTTGTTTGATTTAATTAAAATGACTTTCTTGCCATCTTGAATTCATGTAATATTGTAATTGAGCACATGAACTAAAATAAGACTTGTTTTATTTTTCAAGTAAACCAAACTGTTGCCATGGTGAAGCCTATGCCGGATAAGTCTCCAATCACGTATTGCACCATCTACAAGAAACTTTGAAACTTTGGGAATTGCAAGTGACGGAGTCCTTCACATTCTTGAGGTAAGAAATGTATGATACTGATTCATCATGACACTGATTAGTCCCTTAAACGTGATTTGTTTTGTGATTGTTTTTCTGTCTGTGCTCCAAATAGCAGATGACCCAACAACTTCAAACAAGACCACTTTTCAGCTCTGCGGTGATCGTGAAACCAACTTTCTACTGGCCATTGGAACCATGCCTGCCCTGATCTTCTGAAAGGAGGACATCACAGCTACTACACCTTTCAGCATGCTTGTCTGTGGCCACTCCTCTCTGTGCTGCTGACAGATGTCTTGAGAACGGCGTCCGTAACTGAGGCAAGACTTCCACATATAAAAGGCTATGGCTTATTGGAAGAAGTTCATTGCGGAGGAAGCTCCTATTGTTGACATCTAATCCCAAGATTTTTCTTTGCTTTGGACAATTTGGTTTGCTTGACTCTTAGGGCATCTTATGAGTGCGGCAGATGTGTCAGATCGTCATTTTTCTGTCATTTTACAGGATTGTTCCAGAATCAGATGCCCATCCAGACTTTAAATTCTGGCCAGTAGTCATGTTTTATTTTGTTTATGTGAAACTTAAATGTAATAAAGATGTTAAAAGTAATTGAACTTATGTCTTCATTTCAGCAAGCCAATAACATCTCTTGTTCCAGTATTCACAGGATCAATTTGTAGATTTTTGTCTTGGCATAAGAACCTTGAGTAAAGCTATGACGAAATATATATTTTAATCCTATGCAACAATAAAAATAAACTAGATTTAGGTATATCACTGCAAAAAGTCCCCTTTCAAAAACAAGAAAAAAAGTACAAAAATAGGGTATAATCTTCTTAAAATAAGAAAAATTATCTGCCAACAGAACAAGAAAATTTATCTTGTCAAGATTTTCTAAAACAAGAAAAAATATCTAACCAAGATAAACCTACAAATATCTTAAAATTAGTGTATTTGTACTTAAAACAAGCCAATTTTACTAATACAAATAGAATATATGAGATTTATTTTCTTAATACATAGAGCATTTTTCTTAAAATAAGAATATTTTACGCTATTTCAAGAAATTCAGTGTCAAGTAACATTTTCTTTACTTGAGATAATTTTTCTTAAAATAAGATAATATATCTTACTCGTATAAGTAAAATTGGCTTGTTTTAAGTAAAAATACACTAATTTTAAGATATTGTAGGTTTATCTTGGTTAGATATTTTTTCTTGTTTTAGAAAATCTTGACAAGATAAATTTTCTTGTTCTGTTGGCAGATAATTTTTCTTATTTTAAGAAAATTATACCCTATTTTTGTACTTTTTTTTCTTGTTTTTGAAAGGGGACTTTTTGCAGTGTACAAGTCAAAAATGTTGGTAAAACAAACAGTAATTTTTTTATAACCCAGCAGAAATGCGATGAAGTGGGAGGCCAGTAAGTTCTGCAAAGTACAGGATGTATTTTACATGTCAGGAACCAAAACAGCCACAGAAGATGTGTTAGTTTCTAGATAAGACACAAGAGGAAGTGAACAAGGATTATTTATAAAGCAGCTTTCACACAAGTTGCACGTGCTACAAAACCAAGCACAATAAAGTCAGGACATAAAGGCCTGGAGGAACAAAATGGGTTTTAATTGTTTTTTTTGTTTAAATGTTCTCATGCTGGAGGCAGACAGTTATCTGGGACTACTGGGAACATTTCCGGTGGGTTAGTGGGCTGCTGGTTTGGTTCATGAAGAAGTTGTCCTGCTGGACACATGAGCTTGTTTTTCACACCTCAAACCTCAAATAACTTCTCTATTTTTCACCGCTCCCATCAGGCAGACCTCAACGTGCTCATCAAAAACTCAACGGTTACAAAACGGAAAAACCTTGTTCCTACTAGAGACACATAGATTACATTTCTGTTTGTCTCTCCAGCAGAGAGACACGAAGTACAGTTGGTTGTTGTTAAGTTGTAAAAACATAAATACTTTAGCAATAAATGCTGTTTTATTTGAAATGGAAAAACATGTCCCTACTGACATTGAACTTTTTAGTGTTAACTATAAATTACAAAACATCTGCAACAAAAAACTAATTTCCAGATTTTATCATCTTCACTTAAAATCAAGTTAAAATGCTAGTAATCCAAATTATATCTGCTGTTGAAAGACCACAACCCTGGAGCACCAATTTAATTTTCACATTAATTACTTGTCCTTTTATGCCCTTAGATATTTTATAAATATTTGTATCTTGTTCTCTGTATGTTTCTAGTTTGAACTGATGTTACTGAGGAAAAAATAGAATATGAAGAAATGGAACCGCTGCATAAACGGTCTTCACTTCATTCACTTCAAAATAAAAGCATAAATATAAACATCTAACTACTAGAAGAATTCTTAACAGCTGATAAACTTCAATAAAGATGTGGAAATTAATTCAATTGAAAGTTTACAAAGCAGAGAAGTAAATTAGAAAAATTTATTTAGCACACTAAACATTGTGAAAGTTAGCAAAAATGCTAAAATCCCAAACGAAAACATGAGCAATTAGCACGTTAGTGGGTTAGCATCACTGGTAAGCATCATATACTTTTATTGGAAGAACTTTACCCTGTCCTAATATATACAAATGCTAATGTTTGTCTGTCTGATGACATCATTGTAAAATATTAAATCAGATGTTTTGATCAATTACTCAATACTTGAGTTTTCTACCAAGTTACAGAAACTTTTTCACTCTTACCAGAGTCATAACTTCTACTTGAATTAGAAAAATGTAAGTATTCTTACTTGAGGACATTGTTCTTGGTACTCTGTCCATCTTTGTCTAATACAGAAGCAACAGTAAACAGAAATGCAACAGTTTCTAAAATACGTGTTGCAAACAAATAGTTTTCTTAAAAACACTGACATTGATAGGGTTACTGTATTACAGATCTTAAATGAGCAGCAACCAAAATTACCCTTCTTCTATTGCTGAAGGCAACTTCCTTTTCCTCAGTGATTCGCAGAAAGATGATCTGTTTCTAAACTTAGCTAGATTGTCTCACACTAACTCTACAGTTGCAGAACTGACTTTTTCAGCCGATGAGTTGGCACAACGTTTTGTGAAGATCGCTGATATGTGAGCGTTTCTTAATAGCAAAAGTAAGTGTCTGAAAATCTATATTTTAATACAAAAAACTTCTAAAAATGTTGCAAACCTTTGTATTTTATACACTCGTCTGGTTACTGACTTTTCAGGGATGCAGATAAACTCATCCAGAGGATTTGATGAAGATTACAAAATGGGATCAGAGGACATAGCTGGATCAAAAAGACATTTAAGATGTTCCAAATGCAGCATGGTTTTCCTCTTGATGTTTCTGATTTGTTCTGCTGTTCCTGGCAGTGGATTTTCACTGAAGAGCTGCAGCCTGAGCAAGACTATAGCTGTGTGTGTAGAGAAACGACTGACTACTATTCCTCAGGATATTCCTCCGACCGTTACCGGCTTTGACCTTTCTGTAAACAGGTTGACAAAAATACGATCTTCAGATTTTACACCCTTACCTCTTCTAGTGTACTTGGAAATGAATCGCAACAAGATTTTACATATCGACAGCGCCGCTTTTGCCACTCTGACTTCCCTCCAGAAGTTAAATCTTAACAACAATAAAGTTATTAAACTGGAGGAAAGAGTTTTTGATGGGTTGAGCAACCTCACCGAGTTACGAATTAATCATAACCAGATAAAAGTTGTGTCGTCCACATCTTTCCAGTCTTTGAGGAAACTAAAAGTCTTGGATATTTCTTACAACAAACTGAATCAGATCACAGATGTCCATCTCATATTGCAGCATATGCCACAGCTACAAGAGTTGGTGCTAAGAGGAAATAGTTTAAAAACCTTTCATTCATGGGAACTTACCAACAATTCGCTCAGTCTTTGCAGACTTGATTTGACTTTTAATCCTTTGGAAGACTTTAGGATCACTGCTGATGTCTTCCAAAATCTCACCTGTCTGAAAATTGGCAATCCTTACGGCAACAAACCAATGAGGTGGAACCTGAAAAACCACACTTTCCTGAGCACAGTGTCCAGTCTTGACATCACTGGTTTGATTATGTCTCTTGATGATATGACAGAATTATTTAAAGCTGTAAACTCATCACTCACCTTTCTGCGGATGAACAGCATGAAACGCAACCAAAGTCAACTCATCAACATTTCCTGCTCCATCCCAACAATGTCCAAATTGCATTTGCGACGCAATAAGCTCAAGATGATCCATTCAGATTTATTCAAATCATGTGTCCATCTGACTGAGTTAGATTTAGCAGATAACTATATAGAAATTATCCAAGAAAATGCCTTCACTGCGCTAAAAGGTTTAAGGATTTTGGATCTGAGTAGAAATAAACTTTCATCTGTTCCAAACGCAACAAGGAATCTAGAAAATCTTTCTGAGCTTGATCTAGACAGCAACAATATCCGCTCAATCACATGCCAAGATTTCTCCAATAAGACGATGCTTAAGGAACTAAGCTTGAAGAATAACTCAATCACAGCTCTGAACAAATGTGCTTTCAAGGATTTGCTACGACTCCAAGCTCTCAAATTACAATCCAACCAGATAGCACATTTAAATGGATCTTTTGAAAATCATCTTCCAAACCTTAAACGTCTGTATTTGAATGGAAATAAACTTACTAAAATTTTACCAAAGGAATTTGGGGGCTTGCGATCTCTCCTTAACTTATCGTTACATCAAAATCAAATGAAGGAACTTCATAAAGACAGTTTTGTTGGGCTGACAAATCTCACTGTTGTCTGCTTGCAGACAAACAGTATCACAAGACAGGCCTTAAAGTCAGGTTCTTTCAATGCTCTGATTAACCTAAGAAGATTGGATCTATCTTCTAATCACATTAAATATTTTGACTGTCAACCTCTGATACATCCACCATTTTCTAATCTGTCCCGTTTGGAGGAGTTGTCTATTATTGGTCAGCACTCTTCTGGAAAGTCCTGTCTGCCTGCAAATTTCCTGCAAGGTTTAAACAACCTTTTGAGTTTCTATGCCAAAAAAATTAATATTAACTACATTGATAAAAACACATTTAAATACACCCCAAAGCTTGAAAATCTTCACCTTGGGTCAAATGACTTGAGGACTCTTTCTTCAGAACTGTTTGCCCCAATTCAAAACCTTAAAAACCTCTACATACAGCGAACAGGCCTTCAGTCATTAGATTTCTTCATAGATGCCAACCTGACCAAGCTGGAGTTCCTGGAGGGAAGACACAACCAATACTCAGTCATCACTGAAGATGTAATCAAGTCGCTTCCATCGCTCCTGTGTGTTGACTTTACATATATTAGTTTCTCCTGTGATTGTGACAATGCCTGGTTCCTAAACTGGACAATAGCAAATACACAAACACAGGTTATTGATGTGTATAACTATTCTTGCAACTATCCGGATGACTTCAAAGGCAAAAAGCTTTTGGATTTCGACTTCACATCCTGCTTACAGGATAAGGGTTTCATCTGCTTTGTGTCCACAACATGCATGGTTCTTTTTGTTATGGTTATGTCCTTCAGTTACCATTTCATGAGGTCCCAACTTTACACTGCCTATTACCTATTCTGGGCTTGGCTCTTTGACTCAAAGTACAAAAATAAGGAGGCTCCTCATCAGTATGACGCCTTTATCTCCTACAACTCCAGTGATGAGCCTTGGGTGATTGGTGAACTGTTACCCAAATTGGAAGGAGAGCAGGGCTGGAGGCTGTGTCTGCACCATCGAGACTTTGAACCAGGTAAGACCCTTTCTACATCATACTGAAAAGTCTTTACATTTGCATGAAACTCTGGTTCAGTTGCTCAGGTCCAAGGAAGAGTAGATGTTAAAGAGGTTGAATGCTAGAATCTGGCAGTATTTGAACATAAAACCTACCTTGTGCAATCTGCTAAATGTCAGTGTTACCATTCTACATTTGAGGATTTACTTGTGTACTCAATGGGTTCGTATTTGACAATACTTTACAATCCATATGTTGAGTAATTAGGCTACTTGAACACAAAAACAGATCGATAAACCAAAACTGAGACCCTTTGAAATTGTCTGAGGTCTCCTTTGCATGCTTTAAAATTCACATACCGTTTGATCTTCTTGTTAACATGGTTGCCATTTACCTACCCCCTGTTGGTCTCCATGTGTACCATATATCTTCAAACTGGATCATCACTTACCTTGACACACAAATGATATTTTTTCCCTCAAGTACCACTACATTACAAATAGAAAAGGCCTTGATCATCTGTAAACTCTCAGATTCAGGCGGGACCACTGTTATTTTCCTTCCAATGACAGAAAAGGTGACCAGATCTTTAGACCTGAGGAGTTGCTTAAGTGTCATGGGAGTTTGGTGGAGTCCACCTGAATTTTCTGGATCTGGAGAAAGTTTATGCATATATCCCCTATAATGAATACTGTGGAGGGTCTTGCAAAAGTACAGGTTGCTGGGGATGCTTTGAATAGCTGGATTTGCATTCTTGGGACAAAGACATGTCCAGGACCTACAGGAAAAACAGAGACTGGAAAGCAGGAGCATGAAAAAATGACAAGACAACAGCAGAGAGTGAAATAACAAGAGACAAGTGGGGAGACTAATTAGGTGAGATGTTGAGAGTGCAGAGTACAGAGACCCAAAACACCCAACGGTACAATCACAACGCTCAAGATAAGTCAACCTTAGAGGGACGAAAACAGGAAGTAAAGCAAACTCAAAGGAGAAAGTCCACATTGACCAAAAATAAAACAGGAAACAGCAAATTATAAAATCTGAAACTAAAGACCACAACTCCGAAGACAAGAAAATTAACTGCTTAACAGAATAAACACAAAGTGTAAAAGTTAATGATAGCTCAAACTCTGGAACCTTTCCAAGATTGACTGGGTATTATAATTTCTTCTGCAAGGGTCTCTGTACTTCACATTATGGTAAAACTGTTTTAACTCGTGTTCACATCAGAAGAGGCACCTTTTTGGCAGAGCTGTTAAGAGACGAACCGTCACCCAGTTCAGATGCGGATTCATTGAGTACTTTTGTCACATGTATAGCAATCTCATCTTCATCACCTAATATATCTTTTGGTTGTTTCGAATGCTCTTTTCGGACTCGTATGCAGGACATCTCCTCCATGCTTTTTATTTAGACAAGCTGAAATATTTTGCAGTTCAAGAAAGACCTTTGTTTCCCCTTGGCTGAAACAGACATCTTTGAATTTGGTTTTATTTTCTCAACATGATCCCAGAGATGCTGTTTCTGCCCCCAAAGCTTCAAGCTGTCGGTCCAGTTCGTCATTTCTTTTTTCCCACAGCTCCTCCTCCCAGTGGTGCAGCTCTATGAGCCTCGGCTCTCTCATGTCAGACTCCAACTAGTGTCACTGACAACAGTTCAAGCAACCTATTAGCATATGGCAGGAAAGGCTGGTATAAATTCCCAGGTAGTTTTTACCAGTGAGTGTTGTAATGTCACTAGTTCTCCAGAGGGTGTCGCTGTTGTATATTAGCTGAACCATTTGAAAGTAGTCATGATGAATCCTTGGAAACCTCTGCGGTTTGTTGTTCTCCTCTGCAGGGAAGCCCATCATTGACAACATCACAGATGCCATCTATAGCAGCAGGAAGACGATCTGTGTGATCAGCCGCCGATACCTCAGGAGCGAGTGGTGCTCCAGGGAGGTCCAGACAGCCAGGTAAGCAAAAGAGAACAGAGCTGTCTGATAGTATTTACCGCCTTTATATCCTGGAATGTTCTTCATTTCCAGCATATGGCAGGAAAGGCTGATTTTGAACTGTCTTTATGTGACTATGAAGGTTCAGAGTCCATCTGACTCCATCACTACACCCAGACTTTAGATCGTTCCTCGTTAGGTCCAAAGATAATGACGTCAGTTTTCATTTAGTGTCAATTAGGGCTGTTGTTAATGATTATGTTAGTAGTCGTTTAAAACATAATCATGCTGTAAATGATTACCAACAACCCTAAAATCAACACTGTTGTCCTAAAGCTGTTTTCTCTCCTTCTGGCCTCCTCAGTTTCCGTCTCTTTGACGAGCAGAAGGATGTGCTGATCCTGGTCTTCCTGGAAGACATTCCCACCTACCTGCTGTCTCCTTTCCACCGAATGAGGAAGCTGCTGAAGAAGCAGACCTACCTGAGCTGGCCGCGCGCCGCAAACCACCCAGAGGTGTTCTGGGAAAACCTGAGGAAGGCTCTGCAGACCGGAAACGATCCAAATGAGGAGAAACTTCAGCTCGCTGTGATAGAAACGCATTGAGAAGAAGGAAGAGCCCAACTAACAACTTCCTTCTGGATGATCTGGAATTACTTCCTGCAACGTGTGAAGGATTTAATTTTGTCTTCATCAACTAAAAGATACTGTAGTATGAGTTGAAAAACATGCTTTTAAAAGTTTCCAGAGCATTGTAGAACAGCTCTGGAAACTTTACTACGATTTCATATTTTTCTTTAGCATGATTTGATAAATATTGGTTTTTGTAATGTTGATCTTAAGGTTCTGTGTTTCTATTTTTATGATTTTATACCAGTAAAAGTAATTTTTCCAGTAAATTTCACCTGCGGTTCTATACCTGACAGACTTTTTGTCAGATCCTGTTTCCATTTCTGCTGCTCTCTTACTGTGTTTCCAGTTTAGATATTTTCTAAATGTTTTTACCTCTTGGTAATGTTTAATAAAAACAAAAAGTGAGAAAATAAACTTAATTTATTTCTGTAAGCAATTCACCACACATTACTTACTAAAGCATTATATGATTATTTGTTTACAAATTATCTGGGAAAAACTAAACATTTTTATTAAATTTAAGTAAAATAAATCAGCAATGCAGAAACACAAAATTGCAGCTTTTTTTATTTATTTTTTTTTTACAAATATAAATAACTCAGACTAAAAGCAAAACTATGAAAACTGAACATTCGGCACATTTTGATTTAGATGAAAAAGTCCCGACTCTTAAACTCTTTAAATAACTTTTACTTCCTCAAGTGAACAGAGATGATTTTAAACTATCTCCACTTTCTGAAGGAGGGAAAACCTTTTATTTATTTATGATTAGTGATTTTGCACAGCAAATTAAAACTTTTTGAAAGACAAAATGTAGAATATTTTTACTTACCTATCTGCATTTAAAAACATTAAAAAGCGGTTATTTAAACTTTGTTGTAAAATGCAACATTTTAAATTGAAATGCGAGTTTTGTTTTCTTTGGATGAGGAGCAAATTTAAACTTTTATATCAAATTTTTTAATTTAACTTATCTTTAAACAGTTATCCACATCTAAGATAAACATTTTATATGCATGTTATTTAATTGTGCACAGAAGAAACCTCCTACAGTCTTTATGTTGGTGAAAACAATTTTTGCTTCCTTTTATTGTATATGAAAAAAAAGATAATTATAGATATATCTTTTATGAATTTGAGTTATTTAAAATATTTAAAGTGTAGAAACCAAACAGGATGTTCATAATTACATGTTTGAAATAAAATCAAATATACAGAATGATGTTTTTCCAGCTTTATTAGACATATTTTAACACCATTTAAAAATGTATTTGTTAAAATCTAACAAATAAGATGCATTTCAAATAAACAGCAAATAAAAAGTTGCGTCTATTTATTTCAACCACTATAAATGTAGTTATCTTAGTTCAATTTATTGTTTAAAAAACAAACATACAGGTTATTTTCCCATTATCAGAACAGCTACAGATGTGGTATTATTAATACTACACATTCCTGTTTATAAAACAGAAGAGATATAAAAAAAGTCACAGAAAAGCATTGAATCCGTCACCATTCAGCAAGACTTTTAGAGAACCTTAAACACATTTTCTCTTCTTTTTCCAGCCATTTTGTCTCCAAGTTACTGAGTTTTGCTGTCATTGCTCAGTTTCCCCATCAGGACTTCATTAACTCTCTTCTTCCGTCTCTCACTGCAAACAGCAACACAGATTTGATCAGTCAGAGGCTGCGAGAGCCGGAAGACGAAGCCCGTGAAGAGCAGCGTGAAAAATACTCACTCCAAGCACTTCACGGCCCTCGCGGTCCACGGCTTCGTTGGGTCGGCGCACACGAACCTCCTGTTGACGTGGAAACTGCAAGACGAGAGCAAACGTGCATGAGCAGTTGCTCCTGAAATCCAGAGGAGGGCAGAGTTCCCGAAAACGAAGAGGAGCGCGACCTCAGCATATTTTAGTATCTAAAAATTACACCATCAGATGGACCAAAATATGAAGTTAAGTGGTAATGTTGGTATTTTAAACACCAAAATGATGATAACTCATATAAGCAACAAAAAGTAACAAAATTAGGCCATTTATTTTTTTTTTTTACCAAATCAGGCTCTTTCAATAAAAAAATACTTATAAAACTTTCAGGTGTGTGTCTGTGTCTGGTGAATTTTTGGTTAAAACATGTTTATGCATAAAGCAAAACTTAATAAATTCATTAATCGTTGATCTGGGTGGATCAATACTTGCTAGATAGATGTGATACAAAAAGCCTGGGAAATAAATCAACATTTCTAAGATTTTAATTTGTGTGGAATAATTCTGACCCAATTAAAAAAAAAAAAAATAAATAAACTTTTATATCATTCTTGAATAGTGGGCTGCTCAAAATCTGTTCACAGGGCACAAATGGCCCTTGCGCCACATTTTGGACATCCTTGGTTTAATACATCTCTAGGTCAGAAGATCAATGTTGTTCCCTTCAAAAATGTGTCTAATTTGACAATTTTCAACTACCTGAGTGTTGTTTCACAAACATAAAAATCCTAAAATTCTACTACTTGTAAAGTGCATGCATTCATAAAAAAAGAGAAAAGAAAAAATAAATAGATCTGTGGGCTACCCCCAAAAATTGGCACCCTGGGCTACCACCCTGTACCTAACATGCACTGTGCAGAAAATTAAGTTATTGCAGCTATTTTTGCCTCTGTAAGGTAAAAATAGCAGCAATAACTGTCCCTTAATTGTGCATGTTATTAAAAAGAGACTCTTTGTTTTTCCTTTAGCAGCTCCACAAACTCACATAACATTTCATTTTTTTTAATAGTATCGTTCAAACTCACATGATGGCAGAGATGTCACAGGAGCCCTGGATGGTCTGGACGCTGTAGCTCTTCACCGGAAGGCAGGACAGCTTCTTTTTGGTGTATCTCGTGCAGCAGCTCGCTGCAAACAGAAAAATCAACCATTAATGAATCACATTTTCTGTAAATATCCACCTCAAACTCATTGGCGCTTCCACCGATCCGACTCACTCACCTGAATCTGAGCTGCAGACGAAGCTGCAAACAATGAGGAAAGCGCACAGCGCTGCAAAGAGACACGCCTTGTTGCTCTCCATTCTCAGTCTGTCGAGTGTGAATGAAGCTGCAGAGGCGCGACAGGTCTGAAGGGATTCGGTGATTGCTACACATCAGGTGCAGCGATCCCTCCTTTAAATAGGCCTATGAAGCCGGCAGTGGGACTTCCCAGGTGGGCTGGGTGAGGTGAGACCATGTGCTTTTCTTCAGTATAAAACCAGGAAATGATTGACAGAAAGTCTGGAAATTTCACCTGGCTGGAATCAGCTGAACAAACAACTAACTAATAATTCACTGCATGGACGAGTGTTGCACTGCAGCATGGAGTTCAGGATGGAGAAGTTTGAATCAACGCTAATGCAAAAACACAAAATATTAACTATTTTTGGTGTAGTTTCTTGTGCAAATGTCTTAGCACACTTGAAATAAGATAAAACTAACTTATTGGTGACATTTTAGAAAGACAGATGAGTTTGTTTTAGATCAATACTTTAATATTGATGAAAAAGTCCTGGTTCCACTGGTGGATTATTTCATTTTTTACATAGGAAAATCTCTTGCTACATATTTTAACAATATTAAAGGATTATTTACTTGAAAAAAGCTCTTATATCTTGATGAAAAGTTACTTGTTTCGTCTTATTTTAGGGGCACTAAGTGCCCCTAAAATAAGAACTACAATAAGAACTAAACTATAAGAACTAAACTACACCTAAAATAGTAGGTAGTATTTTGTGTTTTTGCAGTGGAGGGAAACCTAAAAATATGTTTCCTTTCATAAAACGGTAATTTTGAATTTAAGATAAATGGATTTTCAATGCAGGATTTCACAAAAAGTGATAAAAATCAAAGAAAACATCAATATGCAGGTCATATGATGTCTGGACTGTAGCACAAAGATGTCACAATAATAATTTACATTAATCAAGTCTTTTGTTTACATTTAATTTAGAAATAAGTGGGAAAATCTTCACTTATTACAGAAATCCAATCCTCTTTGTAGCTGCTCAGCAGTTTATTTGTTTGTTTGTTTTGCATATTTTTGCAGTTATTTCGATACTATTTTGAAAACTCTTTGAGGATGGAAGGACTCCTTGACATCACTGTCATATCTTGCTTCCTCCACAGATTCTCCACACAGTGGGAGTCTCTCACTGCGCCGCTCCATTAGTACCGGTCCAAACATGAAACTAAACCATCACTTTAAACCTGAATCTGAATAATTTGGTGCTTAACTGAACATGTAACCTCAGTTTGAATGAGTCTTACAAATATGTTCACAAATTACAGATTCTGTAAAGTGTTTTCTATCAGTGCTGACATTACTGCAGGGGAATTTTTCTGGGCAGTTACTAAATTTAGAAAAAAAAATCCCCCATTATCAACTCAAAGATTGGAGGCTTTGGTTGATTAAACTTCAGATATACTCCCATGTAGAAAACCCCCCTACCCCATCATGCTATTACTGTATGTTTTATTGGAAGGGAATAAAGATAAACAGTTCATATTAAAAAACTTTCCCCCTCCTGTTACTGTATTTTCTTCCTCTTTCTAAAGAAATTTAATTGAATTACAGTTAATGTTGCTCTTTTCCTGGCGACATGACATGAGGATTTGGTATTTAACAGAAAACATCCCTTGGACTGACAGTTGGTTGGTTCAGTCAACTTAATTTACCTGAGATGAATCTTAACTAAAAATCTCAGGGATGATCTGTGGAAACAGTAACTGCGTTTCCATTACAAATGTACGCAGAATCTTTGTTGAAAAAACTCAATTTCCATTAAATATGAAATATAATCACATGGGAATAAGTTTGTTCACGCAATAAGTCACTAAAAATCACGACGAGCCATAATCCTCCAACTACTTCCTGTTGTCTTCTTTGTGGTTTCTGCCAGTAGTAACATCTGGTTGTTGATCATGTGACTCATGTAATGCGAAAAAGTGTTTCAAAATTGTGTTTCTATTAAACAAATTTACTTTCAAAATGTCAAATTGCACAATTGTGTGGTCACTAGCTGCGATCCCATTAGGAATGCCGTTAAAATCATGGAGGCGATGAATGTAAACATTTATAATTCAGCGATGGCGCGAGCGCTCATCATCTATCAGTCTTCAGAGTCGGAGCGACAAACCCGCCTACTTGGGAGCGGCTACGTCTGAAGCGTTTGGGGAAATTGTAGTCGGCCATTTTACTTTAGCGCTATGGATTCGACACATTCAAATGACATGCAACTTTTTATGAACTTTGAGATGTTGTGAGTACCACTTCCTGTTGTCTTCTTCAATGTTTCCAGCAGTAGTAACATCCGGCTGTTGATTACGTGACTTGTGTGATGCAAAAAAAGTGTTTCCATTGTAATTTTGCAACATCCCACCTCAGTGCAAAAGCTTTTTATCAAAAATTTGAGTTTTTTTCCAAAATTAGCACGTTTATTACATTAGCGCAATTTTACGGCTAAAGGAAACGTAGCTACTGATCTGCGAAGGTTTGAATACTTATGTGAATGTGAATTCTTGTTTTTTTTTCTACTTTTAGTAAATTTGCAAAACATAAAATAAAAATCCAAATTGTAGTATTTGGGCATTTATGTTTTTAAGGAATGAGATCAATACAATTTGGAATGAGGCCATAACATAAAATGCGGAAAAAGCGAAACGCTGTGAATACAACACAGACCCAAACATTCAGCCTCCTCTGCACTTTTCCCCCCAACAACACTTCCCAAAAAATAGTCACTCAGTAATCTTCTTCCTGGTTCGTCTGGGAGTGGAATTTCCTTTTTTCATGTGCACAGTGCATGCCAACACCAGTGACCTTGTGCACACAGTCGCTTTTGTCGGCTTTTTCAGTTTCCATAAAGGGCGTTCAACAACAAAAATAGAAAAAAAAACATCAAATAAAAATTTATTCTCTCAAAAAAAACATGAAGGTTTTATTCATAGATTATCAGGAAAAGCAGTAAACTTTTTTTTTCTTTTATGATCTGTGTGACACTTAAAAAAGTATTTTGTTTTGTGAATGTTGATGTAGAAAGTCCCCAACTATCCTAATCGGGCCGATCTTGGGGATTCATACCTAATTCACTCATATGGAGTGAATTTGCCAAATTATGGCAAATTCACTCCATATTTTCCTGTTTTGTCAGATAATAGTCTAACATAGAATTCGACTATTACCTTCTGATTAACTCCTTTGGTTGTTTTTGTAAAGCAAATCCAGAGAATAAAAATAGTTTAAAGGCAAAAGCAAAATAAAACACCCTCCTAATGTAAAGTTGTGTTCGCTCAACCGTAACCAGATGTTTTTTCATCTTCAAAAACAAACCCAACATGCAAAAACACAATGAACTGCACATCTAAGGCTGCATTTCTACACTATATTTGTTAATCTTGATCTGGTAGAACTACGTTTGTTGTAAAGCCAAGCTTTTAATTGTCTATAAAGTCATTTTTTCCCAATACTTTATTAAGAAAACACTCCTTTAGAGAGGTAATCATTGATGTCATTTCTACATGACTGCCAGCTATTGTACCTGTGCACTTCCCAGAGACGTCTGAGTGTTGCAATACCTACCTGAGAGGACAAAGAATATCAAGCACAATATCCTGGGAAATGTTATGAAAGAACATCATGTGAGATGAAAAACAGCTGTCATTATGCTCTTCAATCTTTGCTTATTAATATTAAAATTCCTCAAACTATATTAGATTAAGATATTTCAAAAACAAACTGAGGTCAATAGAGGATAAACATGCATGAATGGCTATGAGTGTATACAGCAACTTTCAAAGATATGACAACTAAGATACAGAAAATAAATAAGAAACCACAAATTGATCGTGGCAAACTTTCAATCCAACAACCAAAAAACTATTGTAAAGTACTCAGAACAGATACAGCGACCGTCTGGTATTTGTAGGAGTTAGAGACCAGAACCGCCCATAAATAGCAGAAATCTGCAAATACTTGAGATTCCCTGTAAAAATGCTCACATTTCAACAGTTCCAACACAAAATATACCTTAATAAGCCAAGGAAGACCGATGGACGAATCAGGTAGATGGATGCAACGTACATCAGGAAAAAAGAGACATCTAACGAAACCAATCAGGGTGTTAGAAAACCCGAGCATCGAAACCAAAGTAAACCACCGATTACAGTGTACCAGACAAGTTCTGATACGTAGCTCTTTAAAATGGTTGTAATTACTGAAGGCTGAACTCAACAGACCCGGTACTGGGATCGCGTGCAGGTGGATCCGTAAATACTGCAGATAACAATCAGCGCCCTTTTCAAACACCAAAACAAGCTGATGTTTTCCTTGCAAAATAGTTCAATAAAACAAATGTTAAGTTATACTGTTTGCTTTTAAAGGGTTTTAATAAAGTTTGTGCTTATAACGTGTCAAAGTTTAACAAAGTTCAGTAGCTGTCAATACCTTTACAGTATACCTTTGCACTCACATTGCAGCGGCATGCAAGCGTCATAAAAACAAACCAGTGTCACAACATGTTACAGAAAACATATCGCATTTCAAAAAGGCCTTCTTCACCTTTCACTCATTTCCTTTGACTCAAACTACAAAACAGGACCGTTTCCCTGTAGGCAACGTAAATTGTGACCTTTTTGTCAATGGACAACAAACAAGGTATTTTAATAGCCTCTGAGAAATGTACCCATGATGTCACTACGAACTGTGAAAAGCAGCATGGTTTGAAATCTATTTTTAGACCACAGGTGACCAAACAACAAGCTAAAAATAGCACAGACAAAAAAAGTTACTCATTGATGATAACGCTCAAAGGTCAAGCATGGAATTTGAGTTTACAATGGTGACGTTTGTTTCCTTGTTGGTGATGCAACTCAGAGTCCTAAAAGAAATTTGATCGGCCTTGTAGTAAAACAGTTTGCATTTCCCAGATGGGTGAAGCGCTTAGAAAAGTACTGACAGATTTCTCCCAAGTTAAATATGTTAAAATCCAAAATGGTTCCAAATACTGCAACCAAGTTGTTCAAACGCTGCGTTTATAAAAAGCTTAAAGACGATTATGTAACAAAATTTAGAAAAAGCAGCAATGTCTAGTTCAGTTTACGGCAGGAAAAACAGACTCTGGTGCAAGATCTGGAATGCAGAGTTATACAGTTACTATGCCAAGAAAAACTAACTTTGATCCAAATACTTCATTTACAAAGTATTACGCTTTTTGTCAAAGGGCAAAAACAGGGAATGTCCCAGTTTTAGATTAGAGAATCCTTGAACTCTGAAGGCTCTGACGCATGATTTTTATTGCAGAGGTATACAATTATAATCTGCTATAAATGTCATCAGACATCAAGACTGCAAGATTTTCTTTAATTTACGGCTACACCTTTTTTGCTACCTTCCGTCTCATTTATTATAACTTTACAGACTTCTTTTATTTGTTCATTATTTATTCAGGGTCTATTTTTAGCTCTGGAAATGTGACCCTACAAGCTTTTCCTGCCATACTGACTTCCCTGTCCCTGCAAGCACAAACTTCAATGGGGATTTATACTAATGCAAAGCGTTGCACACATAACGATGTCTCTCTATTGTGAGAAACACTCAAGAGCGCCACTGTAATTTGAGATAAACTGCAGAGAATATGTCTAAATGGTAAAAATTAGTCCTGCAATCGACAAATCCACTTTTTATTGAAAAGTGGCAACAAAAAAGCCACTGTTAAATAAAGCCATTAACCTCGAAGCAAACATGCTGAGGGAGTTTGGCAAAGTTGTGGAAGATAGATTGAACCAAATACAGGGGAATCCTTAAAGAAAAGCTTTTGGAAGCTGCAAAAGACTTAAACTAGGGTTGAGGTTCCCCCTTCAGCTGCAGAGGATCCTTAACAACCACAACCAAGGCATATTTATCAAAGCATATCCATGTTAGAATGGCTCAGTCAAAGTTCAGACCTCAATCCAATTGACAAGCAGTTGCAAACCTTGATAATTGATGTTCGCTTCAGCTATTTTTCAAAGACGTACCTCAAAAACACTGAAAGGTGCTTCCACAAAGTATATTTCACAATGTGTGGCAGACTTTTCGGATAATTTATACAAACGTTTGTAACCAGGTGTGTTTTTCTTTTCACCCATTAAAGAATGTGGAAATAAACAATTCTTTTGTTTCAACTGTTTCATTTTAAAATGTCATTGACGCTATCGTGACGAAGATTCTTGAGAAAGTCTATAGATACTTTTGAAATCTATTTTTAGATCTTTGGGTGGTAAAAATATCACAGCTGCCAAAAATAGTTATTAAAATATTTCAGATGTCAAGCGTTGGAATTTGAGTTTGCTTTCCTTGTTGGTGATGCAACTCAGAGTAACAAAAAAATCAGATCATCCTTCTGGAAAAACGGTTAAGTTTGCATTTCCCGGATCGGTAAAGAGTTTTAGAGCGCTTTTGAGAGCATTTGTCTCAAGTCAAATGCATCGAAAGTGGTACTTGCATCATTTGGAACCAGTCGTTCTTATGATGCAGCCATAAAAAAACTTAACAATGACTATAAAGCAAAACTTAAAAAGAGCAGGGAGCAACAACTCCTAGTTCAGTTCATGACCGATAAAAACAGGACATGCAATGCAAGCTTACACATTTACTCTGGTGTAAATAACACCAGGTGCGAAGTCTGGTAAAAATTTACTTTGATATTGATCGGATGCTTTGTGCACAAAGAATGGCGTCTGCTTTTGTCACTGGGAAAAAAAGGGACTATGTCTTAGTTTAAAGAGCCATTCAACTTTCACTGAATAAATCCCTTGACCATAAAGTGGTTTTATGTATCAATGTGACAAAAGAATAGAAATGTACTCTTTCACACGGGTGCCCCATATCATTCCTGCATTCAAGTGCTTCTTCAGACAAGTAAGACTTATATTCAACAAATAAAACGATTAGGGTGCTATCTTATGTTACATTAGGTGTTTCTCTTTCCGTAGAAGGTGCACCTGTTCCTCTTCACTGATGGATCCACGGCTGTTATTGTAAAAACCTTAGAAAGTGGGATATATAGTTCCCACAAGTATGAACCAGAAGTGATCCGCGCCATCTTGGTAGTAAAGTCAGTGTTGTTGGTCTGAACCAGCGGTGTCGAACTCATTTTCATTTTGGGCCGTATCGAAAATCTGAATGTTCTCAAAGGGCCGGTTGTTCAAGAATATATTGATAAAAACCATTAAATTGTTAAAATATTAATAAATAGATGTTTCATCCAATAAGTGTTTCTTAAAGTGAAATTATATTGATAATTCACACTAATTAGTCCAACCAGTACTTGGTGATTGTTTTTGTGTTTTTTTGCAATCAAAATCATAGATTTTGTAGTGATAATATAGGAATATTTGTTAGGAATTTTTACGATATTTGCGCTAATATATGATGTTAAATGTGACTTCTTGTTAATTGCTGTATCAGTCACATATATACCTTGGCCTCAGGTGAGGTTAAATTAATGTTTTTGGCCAGTTTTGAGAAAAAATGCCAGTAAAATCAGAAACAATGTGGGGATCTGTTGATTTTGTGTGGATTTTGCGTATTTGTGAAAAACTGGAGGTACTTATTGATGTAATCTGGAGTCTGGAGGGCCACATAAAAAGCTACGGCGGGCCAGATTTGGCCCCCGGGCCTTGGGTTTGACACGTGGTCTGAACCAACAAAAAGAAAGTATGTTAACTCTCTTGATCATATACATCAACAAGAGAAATATACATCAACAAAGTTGCTGCAGCTGGGATCAACCCGCATGAAACAGATAATTGAAACATGTCAGACAATGTGGACAAGCTGCCGCCTATTTCCGACTATGACGTAGTTCACTAGTTAGCAAACATGACGTAGTTCACTAGTTAGCAAACATGACGTAGTTCACTACTTAGCAAACATGACGTAGTTCACTACTTAGTAAACATGGAGCAGCTTTGCAGCCTGAAACTCATGGATACACACAATCAGTGTTTCAACGGCTTTGTAAAGGACGTAAATAACAAGGTTATGGCGGCTGGCAGTACAGGTAAGCTACATGTCTGTCTTAGCTAACAGCTAAAAGCTACGTTAGCAAAGCTAGTTTTGATAATTCCTCTGTAAGTACTACAGTAACTATCCCTGATATTTATCTTAGTATCACACAGAGGTGGGCAGAGAATGAAAAAATTGTAATTGAGCAATAATTGTAATGTATTTATATAAAATTGTTGTAATTTACATACATACATACATACATACATACATACACAAGGCTGATGGTTTTCTTATGAAAAAACATGACAGTTACAAATAATCGATACAGAATTTACTGAAATACCAAGAACTAACTTTGGAGTTAGATTTGTTTCACAATTATTCAATCAAAAAAAAAAAATCACATTAAACAAAAAAGTAGTATTCAACCAAAAAAATACCTTTACAGCATCGTGTGCAATTAGCTACCGGCTAACTGTGGCGAAATCTCATCTACAAGCCACAAAATATGTGAATATAGTCGGTAACAAAATGTATTCAAGATATTTGTAGTAGTTACTAAACCCACTTGTAACAATACATGTAAGTAAAAGCGTAAACTCATACCTGAAAAGATGAATATTTCAATAAAAGAGCCACGGACGCTCACGGACGCGCTAGACTCCCCCTGCTGGTCGTATTTGGTTACTACATCTACCAAATAAAATTAGACTAATATTTTTAACTCGAACTGCTGGTAAACACGTTGTAAATATAAATAGTAAAAGTTAAGTCTTTAAGGCATACGTTGTGCACATAATGTCTTGTGAATTGTTCTTGTTATCATTTATTGTGATTAAGATATTTAGTTCACAATATTTTGTGGTATTCTGGTGGTAACAATAAGGCTGGAGATTAAAAGAAAAGTGTTCCCATTTTGAATTAAACTTCTTCAGGAATTATGTATGTTTTATGTTGTATCATTTAATCAAATGATAGATAATTCCAACGTTTCTTCCTGTTTCATCCCCTCTCTATGGCATTAACTGTGCCACAAATGTCAGCACACAGAGATCAATCTGTGAGCACAGTGAGATTGATCTTAGTGCACATTTCTATGTGAACGAGGAATAATTTGAGGCAGGGAAATTTCTCACACCCACGTTCTCATCTCTAACAACTCTTACTCTGCCAGACACGCGTCAAGCTCTACATGCACACTCAGCTCTTTTAAGTGTTTTAAATATTGGACCAGTAATCTCTTTTCCTCCTTCTCACTACATTTTCAGTGCCAGTTTGCACCTGCCAAATATAGGCGTAAACACCCGCAATCTGGTTCATGCTTAATAAATGGCATTTCGATTGGTAAGTCATTTCATTTGGTTAGACTTCTCAACTTTCTGATATCAGAATGTTTTTCACATTCATAAAAGCAGACATGCTTAATGGGTTCAGCTTGGCAGTTAGCACATGCTATTAATTTTGAACTTGCTTTTGTACGTGCAAACCTTTTACAGATCAGGTCCTTAATTTGGAGTTTGATCTGCTTCTAAATTAATAATAATTAGTTTGGAACTGTGACATTTTTAAACGTATGAGTGAAATGGTGAAAATGCGACAAAGTTACAGTTAATATTTGACGGTGACTTTGAAAATACCACCAGATGCTCCTCACTGTTTACATAAGTTATGAAAAAAGCCACTGACTTTTAAATCCTTTCAGTCAACACCTGACCTGACAGATTGAATAACAAAAGGCCTTTGTAATGGAGACATTCACAAAGACACAAAGCAAATATCTCCAGGCTGTCTTTGTGAGAAGAGTTTCATCAGGCCACTGAAGGCTCTGTATTTATCTGCCTCCGAGATAAAAATCTGTTATTATTGACTTGCTGGAGCAAAACGGCAACAGGTGAGAGTAAAACCGTGAACGGATCCGTTCGCAGCCGTATATGTGCGTCTAAATGTCACACTTATACTAAAAGTCATTACCAATGCTCCTTCACGGCTGTGATACACAGATTTAACCCCCAAGATAAGAACCGGTTGGTATTCGGGTCGTTGATTCTAAGAGTGTTTTATCACACAGAATGACGACAAGAGATGATTGATACGTTTCTGATTTGAGTTGTTTTCGTTGCATTTGGAGTTTTTACAAGATCTGTTCTGCTTCGCACATCCAATAAAAGCTTCTTCTGCAGTTGTTATATGCTGCGCCATGGGAGAAACTACTCAGGTAAAGATAGGCGCTCCACACCAAAGCAATGCAGGAATGACTGGAAAGAGAACACACAGGGTGCAGAGGACATTAATAACGCTTTTGTGTTATCGTGGTTGGATGACTGCAGTGCTCTTTTTACCAGTCTGAACAGATAATCAGTTTCACGCCTTCAGGTTATTCTGAACCCAGTAGCAACACTGCCCACTAAATCGTCTACTCCTGGTACTAGTACTGGTTTATAGTTCATACTCTGCTACAGGCCATGCTTCTCATTATTCCTCTAACCAAACACTCTACACCTCGGTGCCTTTTATCCCAATCCCAGAATCTTCTGGCCCTTTCTTGTATTTTGCTTCAACTCACAGGGGTAGGGCCTTTCAATCTGTGACCTCTAACCTGTGGAACAGTTTGCTCCTGCAGCCTAGCTTTGCTGACTCTTTGAGCATCTTTAAAGGGCATCAATTATGTAAAATTCACTTTTTGCACGTTTTTATTCTTCCATTTGGTTTTTACTGCCTCTAAAATATTTTTTAAAAGCCCACCGAGTTGTCTTTTGGCAACACATTAATGTTTTTTGGTGTGAAAAAACCCTCCGATTGTTACGTCGCATTCAGTATTGCACCGTTACCTAGCAACGCAGCACATTTGGTCAGCTTTTATTACCACTGTGTGCTCTGTACAATGGCTGCTGGACAAGACCAGTGCTTTGTTGTGAACCTATTATTTAGGAACCAAATGATGCTTTCCTGCTGGTTGTGCAGGAGGCTCCACTTCTGCTTTTTAAATATGTACAGTTGTATAATTGCGCATCTGTTTGCAGCCATTTTCACATGCAAACATAAAGATTGAGTTGGGGAGCTTCTCTTCTGATGCAACTATTGCTATTTTTCAACATTTATAATGAATGTCTTGTTTTGTAGATTTTGTTTACCTTTGTACAATAAAGCTATTTTAGTATTTTGTAACTTCCTTGCATTCCTTGAATGATAAGCTTAATCAATTCAGACTTCTCACTTTACCCTTATTCTGTATGTTGAAGTAAGCTGTTTATTTCCTTTGCAGAATATTTTCAACTATGAGGAAAAATATTCCTCTTCACAGTAATAATAAAGAAAATTAAACCCAATAGTAATGACAGACCAAAAACGTGCGTTTTCTCAAAGAAGCCAGAGTTACAAATCTCAATAAATCAAGAGATAAAAACAAAACACTGTCAGATGTTGAAGCCTAAACTACTCAATTTATTTCCCTGAAAAAAATCCCTAGGAAGGTGTCAGATTTAAACCGCTGAGCTGTTGCTTTGGTTGAAGAACTTGTCAGGTTGGTTGGTGTGAATGTGACAAGTGATGTCAAAGCAAACATCGGCTGTTATTTTTCCATTTAAAAACTTGCACGAGTTTCCAAGTTCAACTTTATGACTGGATTAAATGCCTGGAAGGTGTGTGAAATCTATTGGTGGAAAAATACCTTAGCGGTTAGTAAACATGGCGTCTGGTAAGACAAAAAGGCCACATTCACACTGCAGCCTGAAGTGACCCTAATACGATTTTATTACTTTTTTTTTTTGCCTTGGTCGTTCACATTTCCAAATATATACGACTTGTATGTGATCTCCAATGTGAACTGCAAATGACCTAAAAGTGTCCCGCATGCGCAGTAGAGGGCGCACTTAGAGAGTGACCTCAAGTTTTTACCAACCGCCATGAAGAAGAAGATGAAGAAGAAGAAGAAGCGCTCAGTGTTTCAGACGGTAAATACTGCAGACACGGATGCTAATAGCGGAACATATCTTACGATTTTAAAGTTGTTGTCCGACCGGAACCTGCACATTAACAGCTTAGTCCTCATTATCGTCCGCCATGTTTGTTGTTTTTCTTCCCGCTTGCGCATATCAAGGCGCAGAATAGTGACGTTTGTCGAGTACCGATGACGTTCAGAACGGCGCTGGGATGAATGCGGCCAGTGCCGTTCAGATTCAGGGTCACATTTGAGAAGACGTGCATCGTTCACTCTTCCTGGATGTCGCGAAAGCAGACAATTTCTTGCGTTGTTGACTTTGCAGTTATCCTTCATACTGAGCATGTATGAGAGAAAAAACTCCCCAGTAACAGGAATAAAATTCCCAACAGAACCAGAACTGGACTCAATATCAAAAAATAATGACTTGTAATAAAAAAATGTGAACAAAACAAGAAAGCACAGGCAGTATTTCAGATATTTAAAACAAAATCAATAATCATCAATATCGACTGGGAAGAAACCCTTTTATCCTGATACATTTCAGCCATATCGTCCAGAGTTATGAGAGCGTTTCTTTTCTGTTGTTTGGATTATTGGAATGGTGTTTCTATAGTTGTCTTTAAATCTCTGCTAGTTTTTGTTTGACCTGTAAAAGAAAACATGGTTTTAAATGACCTTGTATGAATGCTGCTATGTAAACTTGCCCTGCTTTGGAACGTAACTGCAGTGACGTTGTCTCCAGAGTAAATAACTTAAGACTTACGTGTAAACACCATAATATCAGCGCAACTGCTTTGTAAAAGTGCATGACAGTGCTAGTTTGGAGTTTTTCCAATGCAAAAAGTTCCTTGTTGGAGGCAAGACAATGACTATGAACTCTACAAACCCCCATTTAAGAATGTGAAACCTCTAACTATCCCACAAAGACATTTTCCATAAGTCCTGCCAGGTTTTAGCTATTTATAGACGACGCAGATCCATTTTTTCTAAACCTGAATATGTTGTTTTCCAAAAGCAAAAAATAGAAGCAATAAATAACCCAGTCGAGCGTCTAACCAGAAGGGAGTTGCTGCTGAGATCGCCTGCAGACAAGATTAAAACTATTAGCATAATTAGATCCTCATAACCGTCTAAGTTTCTTTCTGCTGTCGGAATGTCAAATGGTCATGTAAACAAGTTGGAGCGTTGAGCCGACAACAAAGCTGATGGAAGGAATGCAGGCTACGCTCAAACATGCAGGCGCTCAGATTTAACTGCAGAAGAAGAAAAACAGTTTGTTCCCATGACCTGCCAGGTACAGGTGCCATTGTCATCTCAGAAAACAGTTTGTTAAAATGACGTAGCTTAAAGCATAACCAGTTTATGTTCCATTCACTATAAAGTAAGGGTGTTCAAAGTGCGGTCCGTGGGCCATTTGTGGTCCCTTGGTTGATTTTTTTAAGATCGTTGACCGCAATTCAAGAAGTTTGGCCTGGCGATGCTTTTTGAAAATTTTCTTGGGATGAGAGTATATTAAGTACAACGTCAATAATTTAATTTAATTTTATACTCATTTTACTTTTATCTCATAAGAAATCACCAACATCAAGAACAAAAACAAAATCAGACTTTGGCACACAATCCATTACATTTGACTAAAGACAGCAAAAGCTTGTGAAAGAAAACTGCAAGAAATAAAAATAAAATAAATAAAACCATTTTAAAGACTCAGAAAATAGAAAATAATCCCAAAAAGCCACATGACTAAACCGGGGTGTCGAACGCATTTTCATTTGGGCCGAATCAAAAATCTGAATGTTCTTAAAGGGCCATTTGAGCCACAATGCAGCGATAAAACCCACTAAACTCCTAAAATATCATTAAATAGCTGTTTGTTTCTTAAAATGTAATATTTTATTTGGACATCTTTTCACACTGATCAGTCCATCCAGGATTTTGATTGTTTTTGTTTTTTTGGGATCAAAATCACAGATTTTGTGCTGCTAATTTAGAAAAATGTGTAAAATATAAGATGTTAAATGTGACTTTTAATTAATCGCCGTATTGGTCACGAACTATAGCTTCATATGAGGTGAGGCCGAGGCAGCAGTCACGTAGACCCAATGTTTTTGGCCAATTTGGAGAAAAATATGCAGTAAAAGCTAAAAAAAAAATGTTGATTTTGTGTGAATTTTTATTAGTTGTAAAACTGGCTGGAGGACCACATAAAAAGCTACGGCGGACCAGATTTGGCCCCCGGGCCTTCGGTTTGACACATGTGGACTAAACGGCAAAGCAAACGTAAAATATTACATTTTATTTATTGTTGTCCAGGTAAAAAGGAAATAATTCATCAAGATATTTAAGCGTTTTCTAATTGGAGAAAAAATTTAATTTTGGCCCTGAATCCTTTCAACTTGAGGAAAAAGTTCTAGACTCCCCGTCTATACAGCATCAAAACTTACAAATCAAATCATCTTTGCACCAGGAAGTGACAAGAAATTTGATAAACAAACCAAGAAAGTCATTATTTTCACAACTTTCACAAGTTTATTGCAGTTGCAAAGCATATAAATAACAATATACAACATCAAAAATAAAAAAAAAAGAGAAAGGACAATTTTAGCTAATAAATTACAAGCATACAAACATGAAGGTGATAATAGGCAGTTAAAATCCATCAACATGTTAAATTAAAGATGACTTTAAGGCTTCAGGTTGACTCACCGCCTCCTGACGTGGGTAGTTGTGTTTAACTCTGTGGTTTTACCCAAAGATCAAGTCAAATTCACCTCAGGATGATTTTTTTAACATAACAAATTGAGGGATAACAACCAATCAGCCAGACCACTGACTGAAGAATTTATTTGTCTTTTTTATGATCCATGAGCGGCTGAAACATGATCAAAGCAGTTAGAAGGTGTTTGCGTCAGTAAGCGTTGGTTCGGTTTCATCATTTGACGGACGTGTTGACAGTAAACGGCTTCTTCAAAGCAGTGAAGGTGAAAGTCAGTCAAGTTTAGGTTTTTTTAAGGAGAGGGTTCATTCTGTGCACAACAAAACATTTGATTGGATTTTTGGCTAATTATTGGGCTCAAATTAAGAAAATCCAACTTTTGGCTGAGTTACAACTGCTGCAGATAAACTGAGCCACTAATATGTGGCTGGATGTCAAATTCCTCTCCTTAAAGCTGCAGTACACACATTTTATAAAAAAAAAAGAGAGAATCTGAAAAGATCCGCTACTACTGCTGTCTGATGAAATTCATCGCTCCTGACCAAAAACAACCAATCAGAGCCCGGAGGCGGGTCTTAGCGCTGTCAGTCAACCTCGTGTAGTCCCTGCTAAATGTGGCAGAGGAACAAGTTACAGTTCCATAAAAACTGTTCATCCGCCATCATTGGTGCTCATGCTAACTAGCCTTAGCATTCACACAGGCTATGCTATGCAGATAGCAAGGGGAAGATGAGCAGCGCCACATGAAGGGTGATTGACAGCGCTAAGATCCTCCTCCTAGATCTGATTGTTTCTAGTTTGCACTGGGAAAAGGCAGAAGAGTTCGATTTTTTTCACAAATTTTCTTTCATTGTCAAGATAGTGATAACTTCAAGAAATATGCAAAAGAACATTTTAAAAGTAATAATTTTTACTTTTAAGAAAGTAAAATGTTTTTAAAAATAACAGAATATATATATTTTTTATTTTAGAACATTTCCAGAGTACCAGAACTCTCTGAAGGGGCCAAACCACAGAGCTTTAATACTCCAGCATTTCAGAGCTGATATAAACACTAAAAAACTGACTTCATCTCTCCATAAATGTAAAAATTCCTAACCTTTCAAAGCTCTGAAGCACAAACACATTGTGGCAGCACAGGAATACACTGGAAATGCATACAGTAGTGCCCGCACTAAAGCGCTTTGGTCTGATCAGTTCGGACTCTGCTTGGACTCGGTCTGCCACAGACGACAGCGTGGAAAGGCACAGAGGAGACGGCAGGAAAAGAGAGGCGGCCATGCGGGGCTGGTAATGTGTCGATGTGCGCATTACTTCCTCAGAAGTTACAGTCGTAGTTAAACGTCCCCTTTGGAGCGCCTGTCAGCCGTCAGCCTCTCTCGCTCTCGGTGCCGCTGAATGGCTCGCCAGATCCGGCACAGCACTCCACCGCTGGGCGGGAAGAAAGCAACAGTTCAAAACGGATACAACCAAAACCGTTTCTACTGGGGTTTAAAGTTCCATAAAATACTATTCTCACATTTTGTCAAGCTTCAAACTCAAACTTCTGTGTTTTACTGGGGTTTTATGTGATAAACCATCATAAAGTTGGAAGTGGAGAGAAAAATGTAAAACTTTTTCCCTTTTTTCCCCACTTGTTTTAACCGTACGTGTGTTTCTGTTGAGAATCAGAAACACACGTATAAAACAAATACCTAAAAACCTTTACCTGACCCGATCTCTAAGGCGAATGTTAGGCTTTAAAGGTGACCTGTTATACTTTCTTGGACAGATTAAGATAGGTGTATAAACAAAACAAGTTCATTACAATTATTTTGCACAATTACTTTTACATAATGAGATTTTAATCTGATCTTTTAAGAATGAGATGTTTTAGGGCGCACTGTCACTTTAAATCTAAATAAGCTGCTGCTAGCCGCGAAACCACAACTCAACATTTGCACTTGCAGGTGAAAATGTCTGCAAAAAGATGCACAATTATGCAACTGCTTTACATCTTTGAAAAGCAGAGGTGGAGCCTCCTGCACAACCAGCAACAATGTATCAAGTGTTTTCTGGATGTTAGAAAACACCATCCAGAAAACACTGGAGGATGTTTTCTGGACAACAAAACACAAAACACTTTTCTTTTCCAGCAGCCATTGTACAGCTGTTTTTGTTTTTTTCTTAATATCCCGGTTGTTCTGTGTGTTTCTACTATATTTTTTATATTCATTCAAATATACTTATATATTATTATCTATGCATTTATGTGCACTGCCTTTGAGAGTTGCTGTTGTTTACATTTTGTTGTGCTTTCTTGCACAATGGCACTAAAGGAATTCTGAAGCTCTGCTTGTGTTGCTAGGTTACGGAGCTGGGCTTCGCTGAGGTTGCTAGGTAACGGAGCTGGGCTTCGCTGAGGTTGCTAGGTAACGGTGCAGTACCCATAGAATGTGACTTAACAATCAGGAGGTTTTTGAAATGGCTCTTCTTCTAGACACCAAAAAACTTTAATGCCAAAAACTGTTTGGGTGATCTTTTTTAAGCGGTTGGTTAAAAACCCAAATGAAAATATAAAAACGTTCTAAATGTGAATTTTGCATAATAGGTCACCTTTAGCACAGAAAAAAAAAACACCCAAGAAAACAAATTTTTTTGTTTTTGCTAAACTGCTGAATGCTATTTAAGGTATAAAAAGAAAGATGTGTGAATACCGTAGACGAAGAGAGCGGAGGTCATCTTTGTTGACCTCACTCAGAATGTCAGACAGTGTGTACTCCTCCATCACAAACTGCAGCACAAATTTACCATCAGACTCTACAGTATCGGCGCAGGAGAAAACCCAAACACTCCTGCTGCTCTTCTACCTTGTCGATGGTGTCTGGGTCCGCCCCCTGCTCTTTCAGCCAATCGGTGAGCTGCTTGTCCGGCTCGTAGTCCGCTGGGACATGGAGGATGGAGGGAGGCGAAACATCTGAACCAGGAAGCACAAACAGTTTACTTCAACAGAAACTTTACTCTCTTCTTAATTTATCTTTAAATCTTTATGATTTTCAAAACAGGTGGCTCAGGTAGTGCAGCTCATCCAGGATGGCACATCAATGCGAGCTGTGGCAAGAAGGTTTGCTGTGTCTGTCAGCGTAGTGTCCAGAGGCGCTACCAGGAGACAGGCCAGTCTCCTGGTAGCGCCAGGAGACGGTAGCGTCTCCTGGTACCGTTTTTCATTTTGGGCCACATCAGAAACCTGAATAGAAAAAGGGCCAGTTGTGCCAGAATGTATTGATAAAACCAATTAAACTGTTAAAAGATCAATAGACCTTCCTGTTGTTTTGATTGCTGTTCCTTTTATTTCTGCAGGTTCTCAAGTTATTTATCTTCTTTTTTTCCTGGTTAACTTCCTTAACTATTGTAATTATTTATTCACAAAACTCCCATCAATCACATGCAGCTTTAGTTAATTGTCAGTTTCTCAGATTTTTGTCTTTCCCAGCTCCGTCTAGACATTGTTCTCAATGGGAGACAGAAAAATCCCCACCGTTAACTCCATAAGTTTCATAGAGCTATTTTACACCAAACTGTTTATGCATTTATTTTTCAGAAAATTTACAAAATGTACAAATTAAGTCTGCAAATCGTGTACAGAAGGAAGAAATGAACTAGAACAAGAGTCGACATATTATTTCTCAATAAAAGCCACAATATTGAGAATTTTTAATCAAACTTGAAGTTTGATTTATAAAGCACATTTACAGCAGCATCAGCTGACCAGAGCTTCACAACAAACACAACATCACAGGCGGATAAAATAGAAAATAAAATGAGGTTTAGTAACAATAATACAATTATACAAATGGCAAAGATACCAAAAACTCTTAATATGGATAAAAACCAAAACAAAACTTAATTTTCTTCAAATTGAGAAGTTTATATATATATATATATATATATATATATATATATATATTCTCTTAGTACACTGCAAAAACACAAAATCTTACCAAGTAGTTTTTATTACAAATATCTTAATATAATGAAAAAAGGCTAAATGAACTTACAAGCAACGTTTCTGTGAAAATTAGGAGCTTGTTTTAAGTAAATAAATCCTTAATATTGATGAAAAAGAGTCAGATTATTTTACTTATAATAAGGGAAAAATGTGTTTTTATAAGTGACAGCAGAACCAGAAATTCCTTCCCAATATTTATTGATGTAAAATAAGCTCCTATTTCTTGCTGAAAACTTGGTATTCATAATATTTGCACTAGAAACTAGACCAAAAATACTCTGTGAGACTTTGTGTTTTTGCAGTGCATTTGTTTGAAATATCTTTTAAACTGTGCGGCTCGGATCGAATCCCTGCAGCGCGTCCTGACAGTCTGCTGGAGTTTTGCCCGTTTCCTCTTGACAGAACTGGTGGAACGGAAACGGGTTTATAAACTCGGCTTGTCAGCACTTTTCCAGCTCCGCCCAGGTTTCCTGCAGGACTGAGATCGATGGCCTCTCTAACATAAACCATTTTGTTACTAATTTGTTGAAGCTTCGGGGCATTGTCCTTTTGAAAGATCAATTTGTTCCCAAACCTTAAATCAATTGATGTCACTTAATTGTTTTTACACATTTCTGTTTCGTCATGACGCACCAAATCCTCCTGCAGGGCCCAGACAGCAGTTTAATATTCTGAATGTAACAAGTTCAGACATGAGATAGTTATGTTTTTTTAAACAGGAAATGTTTAAGAAAAAAATTTAAAAGACAATTTAATTCATTCAGCAAAGCTTCTTCTGGTTGGTTTATTGGTCCCTCCTGACGGTTATTCTCCAGGAAGTGGATTCTGAACTGAATACAGAGACTAAGGGCGCTTTAGTTCGGTTCGTTGGTGTGAATGTGGACTCGAACTCTGATGCAGACCAAAAAAGTGAACTCTGGTTCACCTCGGTCTCAGTTCGGTTGAAGTGAACTCTGGTGTGGTTTGAATGCATATGTGAACGCCGACTGGACCAGAAACCGCTCCAAAAGCAGGAAGTGCAGGATTTCCCACAGTGCATTGTAAGCCTGGCGGGCAACCAGGCTTTACTTGTGCCCCCACCAGGCTTAGCCTTATTTTTGTTCTTTTTAATCATTGCCTTTTTTAAGACTTTATAGTTGGTGTTAATGTATTAATCTTCCAGTATTCCAATAATGCGTAACTATCAAGTGATATTTTCAAATTTCCTGTCAACTTTAAACATTTTTAACTCAAAAACATGGCTGCCAGTTGGATGAATGACTGCCCTAGCACCCCGAGCATCAGGCTTAGCAAGTTTTCAGGGGGAAACCCAGAAGTGGCATTCTGGGTAATTACAATCAAAATAAACGTGATTGTATTCCTAGGGGGCGAAATTGCTCGTGTTTTATTTTTACCAAAAACAAAAGAGAAATCCTACAACTGCTCAAATCTGACGCTACTCCATTTCTATTTACATTTTGCGACGAAGGAAGTTGTGCTCATTGTCTTCTTTGGAGGCTTTTGTGTTTCTTCCTTCAGTGGTTCTTGGTGCAGCGCCCCCACAGGAGAGGAGGGGAACAGCTTTTTCAAATGGTTTGGTTCTTCAGTGCTGAAATCGAACAGCAGCAGCTGAAAATGTAACAAATGCTGCGATTTTTCGGTCCCAAATCAAACCCAGTCTACCGGAATATTAGGTGGGAAAACACTCTAAAACCCCAAAAACTCAACCATGTCAGAGTTACTAATAAACCCTTAGATATTCGGTTATCTTAATATGCATCATATGCTACGATAAGTTATGCTACGCTAAATGTGTCCATGTTTCTATAAAACTGTGTGAGATTTGATTTCTGGCAGGTGCAAAGAGGATAATTTGGTTAGGAACTTATTGTACTTTTATCACCACAAGGATGCGTTCAGGCGAACGGAAAGCAGCCGTTGAATCGCCATGTGTAAACACAGGATGTAAAAACAATAAACATGAAGGAAATATCTGTCTGTGCCACTAGACGTGAGTCAGTGTTTTCACCTGGGGGTCTGTGCCTGACTCGGATCAGCTCCAAGTCATGAGTCCTCTGCTGGAGCGTGGCCTTCAGGACATGCTGGTACTCCCTCTCCTTCTGCAGCAGCTCCTCCAGCAACCTGCAGCCACACCGAGTGTCACCAGAACCCCAGAGACGGGCAGACGACCCAAACGGTTTACTCAAGTCAGAGAAGCAAGAGCAGCACCACTGCAATATATTTTTACTCAAGTAAATGTGCTGAGCAAATTATCATTTAATATTTTAAAATGACATCATCAGATGAACCAAAATATCAAGTTAAATGGAGATTTTGGTATTTTAACAACTAAAATGACAATAAACCATACAAGTAACAAAAAGGACAACAAAATCTGGCAAAAAAAAAAAATCCAAATAATTTTTTTCAATAAAAAAAACTTATAAAACTTTAACCCAAAATGCAGGTCTGTGTCTGTCTGGTGGATTTCTGGTTAAAACATGTTTGTTTTTCTTTCAGTGGGTAGAAAATCCAGAAATTCAAGTAAGAGAAAATACTTCATAAAAGAATTACTCAACTAAAAGTAAAAAGTGCAGCATTGTAAGAATACTCCTAAAAGCATTTTTTTTTTAATAAGAAAAGTTACTCAAGTAAATGTTACTGGGTAAATGTCAGTAGTTACTACCCAATACATGATACATTTGGTTAAAGTTTGGTGGAAATGGAGACTTCTACAATTGGTGAAACCGGACTGGACTGGCTGTCGGGCTTACTGGGCATAAACCCGCTGGGCTGACGGTGATTTTGGGTTTTCCTTTTCTCTCCAGTCATGATGATTGTTAAACATCAACTTTAAGCATTTTAAAAACAGAACAAGAGACCAAACTGCTGAAAAGACAAATACAGGAAGACCCGTAAAGATGTTAAAAAGCAACTCAAACCTGAAAAAATGAGATGAAACCAGACAAGTCACTACTTTATGACATGTTCAAATATTTTTATAGATATATTTTTCTTCTTCAGATTGTTTCTTTTAGCCTCTTCATGGAAGAAGACAAAGTTGTGCCAAGAACTCTAACGGTAGTTTGCAGGAGACAATAAAAATGCTAATTATTCCACATTGGCTCGCCTCCACTAAACCGAATAAGAGGTGAAAAATCTGAAGTTGTCTTTGTTTTATTTACTTTCCACAAACTTTGTTCACATATCATGACGTGTCAGCGATTTTGTTTTATTTTCCAGGGAATACGAGACGGAACGAACTCCCAAGTTTCCATTTACCGAAAGAAAAGACGGCTTGTGTGAAACAATTTGTCAGTACAGCTTTGTAGCATCAGGAAACATAGTTACATTAAAAATATTGTTGCATTTATCGTCTTCCTTTGCAAAATAATTCCTGCAAATCCAAAATAAGGTTCCTTCCTGAGAAAAAAAACGGCAGGTGCTTTTTTATTTCATCCACGTCTCAAAGTCGATCTGTTAACCTGAAACCAAACGCTGACTGAAAAAAGCAGAAATACGTGTTTTACGTCAAATACGCCAACATATTTCTGCTTCAGGATGCAGATGTAATCCTCTGTATCCAAAAGAGACACAACGCATGAAGTGGTTTACTGGAAATGAATCACTTCTCTCAGGTTAGCCACACAATGTTGTACACATCAGCTCAGCTTTGATTTTTCCAATAACCAACATAAAAACATCGCTTTGAACTGTGGAAGTAACTATCCAGCATACAAACCATATAATTAACTCCTAGTTGCTAAGATTTGGCTGTTTGGTGTTTCTACGGAGGCAGAAGCACGACAAATATTGCACAACCAAAAGAAAAGCGAGGCTTTAATTTCCATGGAACATTCAGGTATTTATTTATTTAACATTCAGGTTGAATCTGAATGAAGGACAAGGAAGTTTGATGCTTTAAAGAGTTAATTTTAAAACTGTTTGAGATGATCGTGATGGAAATTTAGCATCTACATGAATTACAACAAATGGCTTAGGTAGTCTAGCTTGATAACTCATTTAATATTAAATGAATTCAGACAACACAAAAGTATTTATTCTGCAGAACTGGAGGTCTGCAGAGAAGGAAAAAATCCAACATATTGAATTTTTTTTAGGCTTTAGTAATCATGAATTTCATGAATTTCCCCTCAGGACATGAAAGTCCTGAGGGGAAAAGTTTCTGCTTCATTCCAGTCAGTACAGGAGAAACATGTTTAGATTTTCCTGCCACCTATCCTCTTTCATTACAAAGTTGTCACAGTGTTTAAAGGATATAATCTTTGTCGTTTTTGTCCTTATTCCAAATACCAAGACACATTAATGCACGACACATTCAATTTCAGGTTTTTAACGTACCAAGATGTAATTAAAAACATTTCTAAGAAGCTTTTCTCGTTCTCCAACACACCTAAAAACTCATGAATCTTGTTTGAGAAACTGGAAAAGACAAATATTTGTGTCCTGGTGCATAAAATGTTGCAGCTGAAGGAGGATGGGCTTTAACCAGAAATTTACCAGACACAGACACACATCTGCACGATAAATCATGCAGATGGAAATGATTTATCAAGCGATTAATCGATGTATTGCTTATTGTGACAGGCCTACACAAACACTGAATTTATTGTAAACAAGTTAGCAAGTTTAATAACTTTTGTTTGTAAAATTTGGTGATAAAAATGCGGAAAACATGCAATTTATCACTACAAAGTAAAATGAAGTGACGCTCTTGGGAGGCCCCCCTCATGGTGTCGGGGCACTAAACAGCTGCTTAGCTCACGTCTGCTTTGGGCCGGCTATGTGCGTCACTGCATCTCACGACTGAGCTGCTTCTGGGCGTGTTTTCTGCCTACGATGAGCATTTTTCTCATATTACTGGTGTGAGATTATCTGGAAGTTTCCGTTAAAAGCTTCAACAGACGTTTTGTCATTTCCACCTCATTTGAAGCACATTGCGAAACCTGGAGCTCTCCGTGCGTCTTTCCGTGCGTACCTGTTGGTCTCCTGCTTGAGCCGCCCCAGCTGGGCGCCGAGCGGAGCGTGCGAGCGCTGATGCTCCTGGGTGTGGCTGGAGTTCACCGTGCTGGTGCTGCTCAGGACGGGGTCCGGCGTGGTGCCCGGGTCGTCCGAGGCTGGAGCTAAAACGGGACTGAACACGGCTTCCTCTTCGTCCACCTCGTCGTCCTTCTCTGCCCCCTCACACTCCGAGGCTGGTCCAAAGTGGGTCTGCAGCTCTGGAGGTCAAAACCAGCCATCGAAGTCAAATGTTACACCATAAAACCAACATGTTTCACCTGCAGCGTCGATCAGTCATAGCTTGTTTGGCAGCTTTAGTAAATGTTTCAGAGTGTTTTACATTTCCATGACACAGAAGGTTTGTTTATTTTAAAATGACTAAGTTCATCTATGCTGCATGGTGAATTTGCCGTTTCCCCTCATTGCTCCATTAGTCCCCAAAGAACGACAGGAATGAAAATAAGGGCAAGGCACTTTTATCTGCAAAGACAAAGGAAAGAATGGATCCTAACAGATAAGAGCTGCCCAGTTTCAGAGTTTAAATAAAAAAACCAACCCAACCCTACAGATGTTGTGTTAAGCCTCTTATTCGCTCCAATTAGATCCCTGAACCCAATGTAAACCTGATACACTATTCAAATATTGTCTTTGCACTGACTTAGTGATGTAACCTCCCTTGTTTTTAAGCTTCTGTTTAACATTTTAGCTTCATGTTGTTGCTTTTGTAACAGCCTGTTTGTTGAGTCAAGTGCAAAACTTTGGGATGTGTGATTGATAGGAGAGGAGAAAAGTAGTTTTTTCCTTCCTCCCTCCCTCCACAACATCAAGTTTTAATCTAAGAGATTTTAGATGGTAAATGTTTTTTTTTCAACAGAACCTGCTGCTTATGTTGGATATCGTCAGGTTTGTCTATTAGCTTGAGTGGCTGTTAGCTTGCAATGCTGCTAAAGTTGGATATTATCCAGGCTAGCCATTAGCCTGATTAGCTGTCAACTTAAGATCCTGTTAGCACTAAATAACTTACATCTTTCAATGTTTAACAGGAAAACAATTTTCTCTCTCATTGACTCTCATATTGGGGTGACACTTCCTCCTGCGAAATATGAATTGTTGCATAAATCTATACGGCGAATGTGCAAAACATTCAGTTCATGTAAAGTTAAAGTGTGATGATGCATACCAAGGAGCTTAATCAGCCAAATATGACATGCTAATAATAATTTCAGTTTCATTGCTAATGAAGTACTTAAAAGTCAACTGTAAGTTGTAAAACTTTCTTGAGATGATAATTTTGGTCTTTTAAACCACTGATGATGGATCCCGTGGGATGTTTTGCTAATACAAGCAGCAGCAGGCGTAGATCTGGTCCTGTACTTTTCCAGTTTAAATGTTCCAACCCTCCTGTTAGCTCGACTCTTCAGTGACTATTTCCCCATTACTCTCCAAACACACTGCAGGTGAAATACTCACTTTTCACTTCTACAGACAAGAATATAACATGATTTAGTACAATACCGGGGAGGAAATATCTAGATTTCACCATTAGGAAGCTGCAGGAGTTAAATTCTCCCACCTGGAATGAGGATGGTGATGGCGGCCTGCACGGCTCTGCGGATGATGTTATCCATGGCAAACATCCAGTGAGGTTTGATGTGATGATTTCGCAGAACCTTGTTCACCTGGAGGCATCAGAGACTTTCAAAATAGTGCAAAATATAAACATGTCACATGCCTGCAATCTTAATTAAACCAAGAAATTCCAGATTTAGCAAATCTTAGCAAACATTGCATCCAGCTGTCACACCCATATATCTAATTTTCTGTTTTTATTGCCCCTCACGTGTTTTTAAAAATGCAAAATAAGCGTTTTTTTCTATAAGTTTATGTCCGATGCTAATCCCAGTGACTGTGCTGGTTCTGACCGAGTCCTGAAAGCCAAAAAGCACCAGCTGGATCTGGTTGATGGAGTTGGAGTCGAAGTCCAGATCCAGTTTGAGTTTGGAGATGGTGGCCGCCATGACGCGTCTTTCCGGGGAGTGAATGAAGTCCCGCAGGATGAAGATGATCTGCTTGATGTGCTCCATGGAGAGCAGCAGCTCCTCACTGCCCTGGAATCACAAGTTCACATCAACAAACACAACATCAACAAACACAACACAGTAAAACACATTCACTGCCGACCAACAAACATCACAGAAAAGCCTGAATTTCATGCAAGTGAATGGGATAGTACAAGAGAACTGTGGCACCCCCTAGTGGCTACTTAGGAAAGTGCACTTTTTAATGTAACGTTTTATATGTCATAAAATTATTTCTGTTGGTTCAACACAGAGCTGGAATTTTTCAGAATTTTGAGAAAAAAAATCAGAGTTTTCACTTTTTCTCAAATTTTGACATTTTTTCTCAGAATTCTGATTTCTTTTTTTCTTTGAATTTTGACCTTTTTAATCAGAATTTATTTTTTTCCCCAGAATTCAAATTATTGATCTTAGAAGTCAAAATAATTGTAGTAAATTCTAAGGAAAAAAGTAAAAATTTGGAGGAATTAAAAAAAAATAAAAAATCAGAATTGTGACTTTTTTCCCTCAAATTTTGACATTTTTTCCTCAGAATTCAGATTTTTTTCTTTGAATTTTGACTTTTTTAATCAGAATTTATTTTCCCCCCAGAATTCAAATTATTGATCTTAGAAGTCAAAATAATTGTAGTAAATTCTGAGGAAAAAAGTCAAAATTTGAGCTTAAAATCAGAAATTTTCTTTTTTGTGGCACTAATAGTCTTCCATTGAAAGCTGCTGTCATTTAATTGTTAAAACATTATTTAAGCATACAACAGTTATGTGTCCCTCTGGGCCCCGTAAAGCTCTGTGGCGGGCCGTATTTGGCCCGCGGGCCTTGCATTTGACACATGTGGCTTCATGTTTCACCCGACCTGGATGTGGTTCTCCTTCAGGTTGGAGATGACCTTCTCCTGGTCGTCATTCAGGACCTTGTAGAGAATAGCTCGCCTCTCGCTGTCCTTCTTCAGGAGGAAGAGGCCGCTGTCCCTGTCCTCCGGCGAGGGCGGGACGCTGCGGTCCTCTGAGACCGAACTCTCGTCTGGGACGCTGCAAGACAAGATGATTTACAACGACCTCGGTTTCAGTTCACTTGCAGATGCAATCCTCTCCTGGCTACTGTGTGTGCCCAGGGAAGTGCAGGGGAAGCGTGAGTCAGCAGGACGCAGCCCCGCGGCGCTGCGGACGACACACGATACGTGTGTACACAGCCGCCAGCTGAGCATCACAAAATAATCAAGCTTCGTTATATTGATGCTGTAAAGGGCAGCAGAGCACAAAGACGCCACCTGGCCTCCAAACATGAGCACAATTATTCACTGAATGGAGGAGCTGGTGAATTCCTGTGAGGATCAGGCTTTAATTCTTTATTTTTATAGTTTTAAGAAAAGTCCAGACAATTTCTGCTGCAATATGAATTTGTCCGTTCACCTGTCATCCCAACCACCTTTCATTTCATAACCAAACCCTGTGCCAACAAGGTTTATGCAGGTTAAATTCAATTTAAGACTTTTTAAGACCACCATAAATAAAATTTAAGACCTGGCAAAAAGCAGCCAAATACGACAGGTAATAATAATAATAAAAAGTTTGAACAACTTTCGATCATTTTAGAGTTTACAGCAAGGTGTACCTCAGGCATCCTGGTGTCTAATGCGTCTCTGTGATGTAACCTGAGTCTGTCCTCACCTCAGGTAGTTGGAGCTGGAGGTTTTCAGGTTTTCAGAGCCAGAGGTTCTCTTCCTCTGGAAGAACACGTCATGTTTGGAGTCGCAGTCCGGACTCACGGAGCCGTGTTCGCTGCTGCTGCTGCCGGCAGCTTCGCCCTGCTGCTGCGCTGGAATGGAAACGCTGTGGATGTAGTCTGAAAACACAGGCATGCAGGAGAGCGTGAAAAATGAAGGTATGGAAATGCAGCAGGTGTTTCTGGAAATGTTTTCTGGTTCAGGTTGTCTGTCTCTCTCCCACCTGATGGTTTGAAGGCGATTTTGCTTTTCTTGCCCTTCGTGGTTTGCCTGAGGAAAATGTCCCTGAGCAGATCAGCAGCGATGGGTCTCTTGTTAGGATCGGGCTCAAAGCAGCGCAGGATGAAGGACTTTGCTTCCAGGGACAGAGATTCAGGAATCTCTGGGTGGATTTTAAACATTCCCACCTGCAGCAGAAAGCTAGTTTTTAAACATTTTCATCAACAGGAAGTGGAAACATCTCATACCTTAAACATGGCTGCCTGCGGCTCTCCGAGCTCGTGGAACGGAGGTTTCCCAGTGGCCATTTCTATGATGGTGCATCCCAGAGACCAGATGTCAGCGGGGGCCCCGTAGCCTCGAGGGCCCTTATCGATGATCTCTGGAGCCATGTACTGCAGCGTTCCTACAGCAAACCACGCAAACATTTCTAAAAACAAACCGTCTACTTCTGGAGACTGATGCTCTCTGGACGGATTCGGTTTAATTCTGGCCTAAATCTGAACATCTTTGTGATCAATGCAGCTGGTGAACAAACAAACACCAGATAAGTTAATTAGCAGAGAAAGACGGCCATTTCTCCTGCTTGAATTTTCCCTGCATCCCAAAGTTCAGAGCAGGTTTGCAGGAGCCGCCATAAAGAAGCGCGTCAGAGCCGTGGGAGACGAGCAGCAGAAACAGATAAGCAGGCCAACAGAGCCGCTAATGAAAGGTAAACACCCTTCTGCCTCTGCTTGATTAGCTAATCTAATTACACACCTCTGCGGCTGCAGGAGGAGGCCAGATGGCCAATGAATGTGTACGTCCACACACGCCCGCATGCTTGAGTGTTTCCATAGAGGCTGATAGAGGCTCTTGACATTTGGAGGGTCATTTGATGTTTGCTCTCAGAGCAGGAGGCATTTCAATGACTCCATTTATTTATTGCAGACTGAATTGCCTGCTTAGTTTCTGAGTCAATTTGTGGGTTTAAATTAAGAATGTGATACATTTTCACAGATTTATTTCAACATTAGAGTAAAGTTAGCTGGAGTTCTGTTATCTTTTTATGCTTACTTTGAAAAAAAAAAAAACTACATGCATCTAAATAATATTTCTCTGACACGGCAAAAACACAAAATTTTACCAGTTTTTTTTTTATCTAGTTTGTACCACAAATACCTTAATACACTTGAAATAAGATAAAACTAACTTACAAGCAACTTTTCAAGAGAGAATTTTAATAAATAATTCCTTAATATTGAATTAAAAAGTATTAGATACAAATTTCTCGTTATAGATGAAATGATCTGCCAGTAATTTTTAAAACAATATATTCTAGTGTATTAAGATATTTGCACTAGAATCTAGACCAAAAATGAAGATTTTGTGAAACAGGATTTTTCTACCAGCATTGACTCAATTTATTATGTTTATAAAAAACTAGATTAGATGTAGAGTTTAGGTTTTATTATTTACATATGCTAGTCTTTATTATAGACACTATATGTCATGTTAAATCGTGGCGTCAGTTGTGGTTTATTAGCTTAAATAGTTAGCAGATCAACAATGTTTCACCTCCAATAAATTCCTTTATAATTCAAACTGTTTACCGTTTCTGGTTTTCTATCCTCTGTTCTAACAGAAATCGCGTGAAGCATCCCAGGGCGTTGCTACCTGTAAACGTTTCTGTGCAGGGATTTACTCCAGCCAAGCGTTTCGAGGTTCCAAAGTCTGAGATCTTCAAGACGCCGCTGTAGGTGTTTACCAACACGTTGTCTCCCTGTAGAAGATAAAATAAAGGTTATTTAGCTTAAAATAGATATTTTTTGCTCCCTGTTGGCTTTTAAGTACTAAACTAGGCGGTTTAATCAGTAACAGATTAAAGGGCACTGTTCTTCTCAAAACTTTAATATCAAATTTAAACCAGAATAACTTCAGTTATTAATCATGCAGGGTGATTCCCACGTCCCTCTGACAGATAAAAGTTATCAAGAGCTTGTTGTGTTTCCATTCACCATATAATTCTAAAATTTGACATTTTCAAAACAAATTTGTTCAATGGAAACACGTCAATTTAAAAAACACTTTTGGTTTTTGATAAAAAAGTTTTGGCACCAGGATGAGGTGGTTGTTTTTATTACCATTTTGAAATTTGTTTATTTCGCAAAACTGCAATGAAAAGATGGGTTTTTGCATCACATGATCAGCAGCAGGATGTTACTACTGAGAGAAACCATGAAGAAGGAAACAACAGGAAGTAGTTGTTTTCTTCTTATTCATGTGTGATTTTAATTGTGTTTCTTATTTAATAGAAACACTGCAATTGTAAAATTGTGTTTTTTCGACATTAGTGGAATACAGAGAAAGTTTTGGTCAGATTTGTGCTGGAAACTTTAACCTGCCACTGTGTAAAATCAGCTTGTATTTCCCTTCCTCTCTGCTGATGAGCTGAAGCTGCCCCGTATTTATCACCGCTTTGCATTTGATTACTGGCACCTTTATATCTCTGTGGACAATCTGGTTCTCATGCAGGTATCGCAGCCCCTCCAGGATCTGTCTGGTGTAGAAAATGATCGTCGCTTCTTTCAAAGGTCCCCATTTCGACCTCAGCAGAGCAGACAAGCTTCCTGGAAAATAAAAACTAGTAACGTCCAACAACCTGAAAGCTTAAAGAGGTCGCCTAGCTTCCTAAGAATCGATCTGACAAGGCGATGCCACAGTTTCTCTGCGGTGCAGATTTGTACCTCCAGGCACCTGTTCCATGAAGATCTTGATGTATCTGTTCTCAGAAACCGAGCCCAGATACTGAACGATGTTCCTGTGCTTCAGGTACTTGTGAAGGGCGATTTCTTCGTGAAGTGGCTGCGAGTATCTGAATCACAGAACGGGAAGAACAGAAAAAGACAAAATGCATTTTAACTTTTAATTAAGAGCGCTGTTTATTTTATACAATAAGAAAACATAAATATCAAAGGTGCACCGATTGCAGTTTTCTGGCTGATCAGCAATCTTAAAAAAGCCTGACATGCCACTAAATGTAGCAGGACAGTCGCTGAGTTGGCAACTGTGGGGCGACTATTGTTGGCTGCAAGCATTCAGATGAGGGCTGCGGTTGATTGTTAGGCCAGATAAAATCGGCTTGGTGCATTCCTAATGTTTTCCATTTATTATTACAAAAGAAGATTAGAGCCACTGCAAAAAAGTAAAAAAAAATCTGGCTTTAATATTCTGAGATTAAAACAGTTTTTTATTATGAAGCACAAATATGAAAACTTTGCCCGATATTGAGATCCGATTTTAATACTGCTTTTATAGCTGATAACGATATTTACCAACATTATATACAGCTCTGGGAAAAAATAAGAGGCCAATTAAAATGATCAGTTTTTCTGATTTCACTCTTTATAGGTTTATGTTTGAGTAAAATGAAGATTGTTCTTTTATTCTATGAACTGCTGACAACATGTCTCTGAAATTGCAAACAATTATTTTGTACTAATCAGCAGAAAATGAGAAATGGTCAAAATAAAAAGATGCAGAACTTTCAGACCTCAAATAATGTAAAGAAAACAAGAAAATATTCATTTAGAAACAACAAAACTAATGTTTTAACTCAGAAAGAGAAATTAATATTTGGTGGAATAACCAGGAGATTTTCAGTGTTTTCACTTTTACCAGAGCTATATATATATATATATATATATATATATATATATATATATATATATATATATATATATACACACACACATATCTTTGGAAATAAAACAACCAAAAACAAAAAAACAACAACATGAAAACAAATATTGGTGGTAAATATCGGCCGATACCGATGTCAGTGCATCACTTCTTTTCATGTCCGATTTATTTAGCTTTACTGATAATAATTAAATTTAAAACATTCAGCTTTTGAACATTTTAAAAACAGCCACTGTTGGTATCCGACCTGCTGTCTCTTTCTGGGATCTCTTTAATAGCGATCCGGACCTGGTTGCTCAGGTCTCTCCCAGCATACACCACTCCATAGGTGCCGCGGCCCAGCACCACCAGGTCTCCGTTCTCGTCTGTGTCGTACTCGTACTGAAACGCAGACATGAACACAAGCCGCTCGCACCAACAGAACTTTGTTTTACAACCTTGATGAAGCCACAGACTGACCTCCAGCGTGTCTCCATCCCCCTCTCCTTCCAGCTCCACAGCGTTCCCTGTACCATCAGAGATCATCTCTTTCACCAGGGAGCAGAACCTGATCCACCCCCACATGAAGCCACATTAAAACTGTTATTTTAGATTCTAGTTTACAATAAAAATACTGTGCAGAACACTGAAGTCATCTCTCATTCCTTTATTTTCATGATTTCAGGTTTTCATGTAAGTCTTTATATGGTTTCGAATGGAAGGGCTTCAGAAGTTCGTCACACTTTTATGACAATATTCACATTTATTTGCTGTGTAAATAAGAAAAAAGAGCTAAATAACTAACAAACTGATGCTTAAAGAGATATGGGGTAAAATACTGGCATACATCAGGTTTTCTTTAGTTTTTTCCTGGATTTTTCAAGTTTCTTTCAGGTTTCTGCAGGTTTCACCCACACAAATTTAAGACTTTTAAGACCAGTATGAAAGAAATTTAAGACCTGCATCACAACAGAAAATTGCAAATAAATAAGTCAAAATGGCGAAGATGAGCATCAACTGCTGATAAATTTGCACTTACTTATGATGGACATAAAAAGGCTAGCTAGCTTTACCCTTTCTAGCTAGCTAGTTAGCTAGTAGCAAGCTAGCAGTAGCCGTAATTGCCTTGAGTCAAAAAGACAGTAGAATAAAGAAAAAATAAAACTACATAAAACATTAGATTAAATTGTATTATCACAATATTTAAGACCTGAGATTCATGTATTTCAGGCCAACTTTTTTTTAAAGACATTTTAAGGCCTTAATTTTACATATATGTTTTTAAGATTATTTTTTAAAGATTTGCACATAAACTGTTTTAAAGAAATTACTTTAACCGCTCTCAAGTGTTTTTGGGGCCTCAAACCTGAATTGACAAAAGATCTGAAATAAAATTTGTGCAGTCCGAAATTTTTTTAAACCATCATAACAGATTACAAAAAGTCTGGCTAAGATTTTGGGTAGTGGTTTAAAAGTATTGCAAAGCTTGCACATGCTCTGTAAACACAAACACCTACACAGACACATCTAGAGGTGTGTGTCCTCACCGACCGCACTGCTCCTCGGTGGAGAAATAGATCTGGAAGTCGTCAGAGTTGTCATGGACGTAAAGGAAGCAGCAGCGCTCGTCAAATTTGCTAATACTGCAAACGGAGCAAACAGAAAATCTAATTTAAGCATCAGTTGAAAAAAACAAGGAGAATGTGGGGAAAAAAACACATGGGGGAGGGTATTAAACTCTTAATTTGTGTCAGATTTTTTTTTATTTTGCAGCAGCAAAGAGAAGAAATTCACCTGGTTAAGTTACCATTAACAACCATGAGTCACATTTTCTCTGTTACTTCACTCTGAGTCCATCTATAGACGTTTTAGCAGCGTCTCAGGTTGCACTACTTATGTAGCTGCTGTTTTAAAAATGCAGGAGGGGATTGTAAGGCGGTTAGGTCACATGGCAGGATGACCAAACCTGAAACCTGCAGCTCCAGGTGGCAAAATCAGCATTCAGTTCACACACGTTGGAAATTATTCACACATTTCCAGGATGCATGTGTTGAAACTAAGAAGCTGCTTTCTCTTGTAAAGGCAATCCATAATAATAAATGTTATTTTTGGAGTTTCAGTGTAAAATTAAAGCAACCTGTTTATACGTACCTAATGCCTTTAATGGACGTTGCAGTGAAGTTCCACTCATGGATTCCCTTCTGTGGAGTTTAACACGTTTAATTTAAAATTCATGCTGAAATCAAAAACAACTGAAGCTGAAATAAACACATACTGAAACCAAAGTGTATGGTAATTTAGCAAAAAACAACAAATTTCACCAAGTGATGAATCTCTAAGTGATAATTTAAAATATGTGATTCTTACGTTTTCAACAGGAGAGACGTGCCAGATGGAAACATGCTTCTCTTCAGCTTCGTTGTTTATGGACACATAGGAAGGCTGGTAAACTTTAGTTGGCTCCAAAATCAAAACCTGCAAAATAACAAAAGAAAACACACAAAAATATTATTATGTTATTTTATATGAAAAGCTAAGAAAATGTTTAAAATGAAATTACAAGAATAAAGTCAAAATAATGAGACTAAAGTCATATTTTTACAATTATTCTTGTAAAATTATGGCTTTATTCTCAAAATATTATGATTACATAAAACATCAATGTATTGTAATACTGCAAGCATAAAGTGGAATGAGAATAAAGTTTAAAAATATCAGAATAAAGTCAAAATAATCAGAGAATAAAGTCAATATTACAAAAATAAACTTGTACAAGAATAAAGTCGGGCTGCACAGTGGCGCAGTTGGTAGAGCTGTTGCCTTGCAGCAAGAAGGTTCTGAGTTCAATTCCCGGTCTTTCTGCATGGAGTCTCCATGTTCTCCCTGTGCATGGTGGGTTTTCTCCAGGTACTCCGGTTTCCTCCCACGGTCCAAAAACATGACTGTCAGGTTAATTGGTCTGTCTAAATTGCCCCTAGGTGTGAGTGTGTGTGTGTGTTTGTTTGTGTGTCTCTGTGTTGCCCTGCGACAGACTGGCGACCTGTCCAGGGTCCTGTCCTGGGTGACCTCGCCTCTCACCCGGAACGTTAGCTGGAGAGGCAGCAGCAACCCTCCCAACCCCACTGAGGGACAAGGGTGTAAGAAAAATGGATGGATGATGAATAAAGTCATAATATGACTTTATTCTCTTATCATTTTGACTTAGCAATACTATGATTTCATTCTTCTAATGTTAAGACTTTATTCTTATTGTTAAGACTTTTCACTTTTTTCTCAGTCTTACTCTAATACTTCATCGTAATTTTAAACATCTACACAGTTAGGCCGAGTAGGGATTACAGCAATAATAATCAACTTTATTTATAGTGACCTTAATATCTAAAACTTAAACATCAGAATGTGTGTATTTCAGGTTTATTTATCAGTTGTTTGTACAGGAAACCGCAGCCTCTTGGTGGTTCCCTGAGTCGCCTCCACGATGATGTCCATCCAGAAGTCGAGTCTTTCTCTTTGGGGGGAATGCTCCACCGCCTGCTTTTTAAACCTCTGGATCAGCTGCAGGTTCTGCACCACTGACCGCAAATACCTGAGAGGAAACAATTACACAAATCAAAAATTAATGAGGCCAGTGAGCATCAGTAATCTCCTCTGAATGCAAGCCATTATCCTCAAAATGTTGGTTATAGAATATCTAATGGCGAAACTAGGAGCTGCAGTAGAAGCTAGAAGCTCCAAAGCCTAAACAACACGTTTTACAAAAACTAAATAATTTGGTATCCTATAACTACAACAGCGTATCAGGGGCATTGAACACAGCAAAAAAAAAGAAAAGGAGAAATATCTGAGCCTGAAAAGTCAAAAATGTGATAATAAATAAATAAATAAATAAAAGCGCTGAAATTTTTAGATAAATTTCAGAAATTTTCTAGAAAAAAACTTTGACATTTTCTGAGTTTCAAAAGTTTAACATTTATTTCCATGTTTTTTCTTAAAGATTTCTGAGATTAATTTTAAAATTTCTGAGTTTTTTTCTCTCAAATTTTTAACTTTTGGAGCTCAGAAATGTCCTTGTTTTTCTAGAAAATTTCTGAGAGTTTTTTTGTTTTATTTTTTTCTAGTAAATTTTCAATGTTTGGAGCTCAGAATTGTCTGTTTTTTTAAAGAAAGGTTCTGAGATTAATCTTAAAATTTCCAAGCTTTTTGGCAGAAATCTTTTCCTGCTGGTTTTTCTATCTACAATGGCCCTAAACACAGTCAACACTGTTTTATTTGCTACTTTCAGAATTTATTTACTACTTCAATAAAAATATACTACTTCATAAAGTAGTATATTTATACTTCATAAAAAATATACTACTACTTTTACTACTTTAAAAAAAATATAGCAGTTTAATATAGTAACTGCTATATAACTGCTGTAGCTATTTAACTAAACCACTTCCGAGTTTTTAGTTTTAAAAAGTTTGTTGAAGATTCACAAAAATTTTTTCCAAAAACTCCCACCGTTGATGTTAGCTTAAAATACTTTGATACCGTTAGCATTTTCCTGACTATTTTCCTCCTCACCAAACTTGCGACCAGAAATGTTTGTACACGAGGAAACTGAATATAGAAAATGGAAACCAGATTAAGTGTTTCTACTGTAATGTGAGGCTCTACCAGATCGGTGGCTTCAGTTTGAACAGCTTCTCAGCCGCTTGAGTCGCTTTGGGAATATCGCTAGCTAGCATGCTAACGGTGAAGAACTGGCCCACGTCCCAGTAGTTGTTCATTTTCTCCAGGGAACCTTTACGCCCCAGCAGGCTGTTTAATCTCACACCTAAAAAACAAAAATAAACAGTTAATAAAACCACTAATCTGCTGAGAAGAAGACACTACAACACAGCTTTGATTTAGCCCAAATTAAATGTTTTCAAGCTGATCACTTTCACCCTGACAGCTCTATTTATGAAACACAAGAAAATCAAAACAAATGACACTTTTTAAGAATTTTACATTAATAATTAAGATTGAGTTATATATGAATCTCTAAAAGAGAAATTTGTGCTTCACCTAACTTTGGTTAACCAGTTTGTTATACAATTAAAACTGACTAATTTGGCCTTAAGTGGAAATGGTAGAAAAATAGATATTTTAAAAATATTTAAATTATATATTTTTTTCTAAAACAAGTAAAAGATACATTTTTAAATACACAAATTTGACGCTAAACTTAAACTTGAGTAACCAGATTGTTAATTGATTTGCCCTTACGTAGAAATGCTATAAGAAGAATATTTTAATTACATATTTTATTGCTTTAGAGAAAATGATAAGTTCAAATACACACATTTTAAAGCTATTAAAGCCAAACCAGTTGTAAAATATATTTATTGTTTCAAATGGTAAAACAACATATTTAAATAGAAAGAACATGAATAAATTTAAATTGTCCTTTTTCTTTATATTTATGACTAATTGTGGAGATAATCTTAGAGTTATTTTTACTCTAATAATGTAATTTAATTGTAAAAATATAAAGACAACTGTTCTACTTTTGTTTTTTATCTTGGTTCCGTATTTGGAGCAGTTGACTATTTTAAAATATGACAGATTATGACTAAAATAACTGTGACTTTCTGTTGGTAAATAACATTCCTGACATTCACCACATTTATGTAACTGAAATAAGATAATTGTAAAATTACTGAAAATCATCTTATAGGCGACTGTCTTTTGCATCCAAAAACGTAAAGAGTCTAACAACCAATTTTAAACGCAGCAGAACATCCACACAAATAAAAAAAACTGCCATCAAAGACAAACAGCTTTTAAAAAAACCTGGATGCTTAAAATCAACAGATCCTGTGACTCTAGGAAATAAATGAGAGGTTTCATGTCACCTATTTTCCTCAGTTCGATGGAGCTCTCAAACTGCTGGCCAGCGACGATGAGGAGGACGGCCAGGTTAATGCCAGAGTAGAGAGTGGGCTGCAGCTCAAAGCCCTTCCTGTACCTGCAGACCAAACAAAACAAAACGTATAAACTGACTCTAATAAAGAAAAGAGAACCACTTTTAAAATGAGTCTCTTCTCACCACTGTATGGCATTATCTCTGTTTACTGTGTCTTTGCAGTCCGAGTCGAGGAAAATGTCCTTGTAGATCCGACCACAGAGGCAGAACATGTCCGGGGCGGGATGTTCGCTCGTCTGCAGCACCTGGAGCATCACTCTGAGAGCCTGCTCCCGGTCCCTGGGACTGTTCCTCCTGCAAACATTCACACACTTAAATATAAAGCCTGATCAGGCGAGATTCCTGAAAGTTACGGTTACTTTCAATAAAACTCCAATTTATAATTTGGAGTGTGTTATAGCCATTGGTTTGTAAGTAGATTAATATTATGGAAGGTTAATAAATGGATCACTTGTTGGAGTTAAGTTTTAAATAATGGGATAAAAAAAACATAAAAAAATCACTAGGTAACCAGTTTAAAAAACAATTTATCCTTTACTGGAAATTTACCAGTGTCATCAGCAAAGTGGCAAATGGAAAAAAAATAGGAAGACGTGACAATAACCATAGATAATACAATAAAAATGAGTCAGAATTCTGAGATTAAAATTAAAAAAAAAATTCTGATTTAAAAAAGTTTGCTTTTTTCTGAGGCACTAGTCCTCTTCTGTATTTTTAAGAACTGCAAAACAAATCAAAACTTCTCCAGATTGTATAGAAAGCTTGAATTTTCTGCATCCCAGTCTGGCCTTTAATGCTCCAAGAAACCAAACTAAAACAGAAGTACTGCTTACAGACAATACTAAAATGTGTTTTATTAAAGTTTTCATTATTTTGTCACAAAAGAAAAGCATAACATGGGTATTGTTTACCTATTGAGAGCAAAGGCGTAGTGGAACTGGATCATCGGTTGGGTTGCCAGATCACACGTAGGCAGCGTCTCTAGAGTCTCCACAAGCTTCACCATAGCATCATAATCCTGTTTATCAGGTTTAACACAAACATAAACAGGTAGAAAAAATTTTTCCCAAAATAAATACGACACAACAATTTATTTTCATAGAGGATTTTTTTAAAAATCGTCATTTGAGTACCTGTATGTCTCTGTAGGAAAACAGCAGGTTCATGACGATGTCCTGCGTTAGGACCTCAGTGTTGTCCATCCTGAGCTTGATTCGGGCCAGCTCCTTGGCCAGCTCCTCTCCCTGGTACTTCTCCCTGGCCTTCCTGATGTCATTCAGCAAGGTGTCCTTAAAAGAGGCGCTGAAAAAGATGACGAATGGGTTGAAATTGGAGCGAGTGAAAATTCTGTAAAGTTAAAAATGGCGGATAAATTTCGCTTCAATTGAAATGGGAAGCGAAAACTTCAACTGTTTATCACAGTGGACCGTCGCCTATTCCCGGTTCAGTATTTGTAGGTTTTGCTTTAGAAGGTAAGTCCAAATTATTTGTGGAAAATGCGCCTGTTTAATTTTGTTTTTGTCGAGCATATCTAAAACATTCGAAATACCTAGCTATAATGCTACTTGACACGCTATTGGCTGGCGTTTGCAAAGCAGCCAATCCAGGAGCGCCGTATCTTTTAGCTTGGTGCTGATTGGCTGAACTCCGAAGAGTGACGGATAAGAAAGACGTTGATCTTAGTTTAGATTCTGCGGTAGAGAGAAGACGGTAACACGATACATATTGACGTATATTTGGTGTTTGAACTATTAAAATGGACAGTTTTTAGAGTATGTCTAACGCATTCATAGAGTTTAGCTGCTCATGGGCACTTTTGGCTGTTAACTCCTGCGAATACAGGGGTTAACTATCTTAAATGCTTTCTTCTTTGAAATAAACGTCTGTTCAGACAAGAACACAGACATTCCCTAAAGGTACCAGTAGGTGGCAATAAAATCAAAATTAAACATGTAAACAAAAAACACCCATTATGACCATAGGGACTGGTTCTCAACAATGATGGCTCATTTTGTTTAAAGGCAGAAAACCAGCCATTGTAGTTGTTTTTACCACATAATACACAAAGTGTAAAAATAAACAAAAATGTAAAGGCACATTTCAGATTTTTGGAAGTAGGATTTATTTGAGAAGTTATAATTTGTTACTTTTACCCAGTGGTGGAGGAAGTACTCAAAAAATGTACTTAAGTAAAAGTACAAATACACAGACAAAAATGTACTCAAGTAAAAGTCAAAGTACCACATTAACATTTTACTTAAGTAAAAGTAAAAAAGTACTGGTTTTTAAAAATACTTAAGTATTAAAAGTAAAAGTACTTGCTAATGCATTGCCTAATCACTAATATCATTAAGTGAACCGATCATATGATCATATGATCATATGCCACAGATAAAGCATGTTTTTATTGCGTTTATTCTGTAACATAGTTTAGACTTAGATATATGATTCTATGCATCATAATTTTAGGGATGGAAACATCTCGTCTCCTGTCCTAACATAACATGCACTTCACTTTTTTTTTTTGAAAGAAATCCAACTGGCAGAGGAGGACATGGAACCAAGGAGTCACGTAGCAGAGTTGTAGTCTGGACCACTGAACCCAAGACCAAATCAAAACCAGCACCCCGTACTACATGACAATAAAATTTAGTGCACCTATCAAAACTGCTTCTCAAATTGATCTGAAAGATTCACTTTCCCACCTAGATATTAAATACTTAGAGCTGAAATAAATTTAACCAGTATCAATTCAAACTCTTCTTCATTCTGTTTTGCTTTCATCTCTGTGCCACAATACACAGAGGTCTCCTGCCATCCCTAAAAAAATAACGCCCTGTGCGGTTGCCCATATTGCCAATGTCAGAAATAATAATTGTCTGCACCATTAAACATAGCAATTAACAACGCTCAACTATGAACACTGTCCAAGGCCCAATAAGCAACAAGTAACCAAACAGGAGGAGCACCGTGACTGTTCTCATCCTCCCTCCTGCTGCAAAGTCTGCCACCATGACAGGTGACGAAAACAAAGAGCAATGAGCATGCTCTGTGTTCTTATGTTCTTGTTTTATTTATTCACCAATTAAATATAAAAATATTTTAATGAAATAAAATAGCTACTGCAGTGTACGCAGAGCATTACAAGAACAAAGAACGGCTCTCACTGAGGCTTCAGTACTATAGGACTTAGTCAAGATCCGTCCAGAAGAATCGGATCTTTCCTGAATTTCATATTACTATATTGCACTTTGGTCACAGCGTTGTCCCCTATCTGCGACATGTCAGCCATCGCAGATGCAACATGTGTCTCAGTCAATACAGCTAGCTTTGCTAGCATCACGTCCACAGATCTTACCTTTCTTTAAGCTTTCCTTCCAAGTGACGTTAAAAATTGGACGAAGTCCCCACCGACTGTGAAAGCAAAGCGCTGCTGATTTTACATGTCGCCATATCTTATGATTTATGCAGCGCTTCCGTACTATTACATTACTGACGCTCAGAGGATGTCTTGTCTTGGAGCTCCGCGTGTGAGTAAAGGTGGAGCCGATGGGTGACAACAGACACGTAAGTCACATTATTGCTCGGATTTTACGGCGCCACCTTAAGTCCCTGAACTTCACATTTTAACGGAAAAAAAAAAACACAATGTGACTTGGATGTAACGAGTAACGCGACAGTTTTGTAGAAATGTAGTGAAGTAGAAAGTACAGATACTTACTGTAAAATGTAGTGGAGTAAAAGTAGAAAGTATCCATTATTAAATCTACTTAAGTAAAGTACAGATACACGAAAATTGTACTTAAGTACAGTAACGACGTACTTGTACTTCGTTACTTCCCACCACTGCTTTTACCTAATGTATAAAACTGTCTTAGCACCTTTGAATAACAACAAATAGGCTGTTCCCACAGGCTAAAGTACAGATGCCAAACTCCAGGCCCGTGGGCCAAATCCGGCACACTATAACTATTCATGTGGCCCTCTGCCATACATTGAACTTTAAGATAACGGTTTTGCACTTAAATGTTATTTTACCAGTCAAATCAATTCAGTTTTCATTTGTGTAGGGCCAAATTACACCAATGTGAAAATATGTTAAATGTTATTGCTACATTTTAAGAAGTACTAATTAAACATAGAGAAAATGACAAAATTTTAACAGATAGTTAATTTTATCGGTAGATTCTGCCACAACTGACCCTTTCAGGACATTCATGATCTTAATGGGGCACAAATTAAAAATGAGTTTGACACCCGTGGGCTACAGCTAATGGCTAGTTAGCATCATTGTTTACCTTTATTGCAGCAGCAGACAATATGAATTCATGCCGTTTAACTTTTTCTGATGCAATATCAATAAAAATGCCTAAGTTGGGCTTTTTGTGATGAAATATTGTTTTGAAATAAACTGTTACGTGTTCTTTTAAAGTTAATTGCTTTTAGGATAATGTGTGTTCAGTTTTTGACTGAAATATTTGTTCTTCCTCAGCAAAAGAAATCAAACTCAGTCCAACTGGTTTGAGAAGATTTGTGAACATCAGTTTCAAATGTGCCACACAGGTACTTTCTAGCATCGATATTGTGAATTCTGGCCTCTGTTACCATTTTATTTGTGCAAAATCACTACATAAATATATCTTTTGAGTGCAGATGTTTATTATAATTGTAGGAGAGAAGTGTTTTTGTTCCTGTCTCACCATGATGTCACATGGATGTCCTTCAGGAGGCTGGTGAAGCGGTCAGTCAAGGGGACGCACAGCGGCCCCAACAAGTTGTCCCAGCTGGGCTGCATGTACTCGCTAGCCCTGCGCTGTGCATCGCTCTCGCAGCACATATACTCATGGTTAGGAGTCACAATGTACGGGATGAAGTAGTAATTACCGCTGGAAGCCTGGAGGAAGAGAGGGCGGATGTTTGAAAGATAACAAGGAAATTACAGACTTTCAAAAACCTGCAAATGCAGATGTAATAGAGTTACAGTGCAGGTAAACACACAGAGGGCAGGTGTGAAGGGACTCCCAGGTGGAGGAACAATAGAGGGAGGGGAGATTAGAGGGTAATTAATGACGGGGATCAGAGAAACATCATGACATCATCAGCAGGTTGGCTCTGAAAAACCCAAACAAACCCTCATTTTAACGAGCACCACGCTAAAGCAGCGGTGTTCAAACTTCTGGACATCAAACCACAACATTTTTTATATTTTTGTACTTGATTATAATTGCAAAAACTATTTACAATTTTCATTTTTATCTGCCAAATAAACAAACTAAGCAGAGTGGATCTTCATCAGCTGCCTGAACTGGCAAACCAAATTTATCCTGGACATTTCTGAACGTATGTAACACGTCGCTGCATGTCTGGACATGGAGCCATAAATCAGCTCATGTTGAACACTATTGGCTAAGAAAAGAAGGAGTTCCAACAATGTTCTACACAGAAACGGACAGTCGGGTGATAAAGCCCCTTTCAGATCAGAGTTCCTCAATAAACATGCAAAAGCGTTATGGGGGTTAGAACCACAGAAACACAAAACATCACAGGAAAATAAAACATAAAAAGAGAATAAAACTGATTAAAAGCCACTCTGAGAAAATTGGTCTTTAGATGCTTCTTAAAAGAATGAACAGAGTCACAACAGAGCCAAGATGGAGGTAACATATCGTTCTAAAGGGTTGGCAACAGGCTTTAAAAGAAACGATTAAAAATTATTGAAATGGTAGCCAATGTAAAGAAATTAAAACTGGAATGATATGATGGTTTTTACTGTTAAGATCTTTCTTTTACAAACACACAACATGCAGTTTTGAGAGAATCGCACCTAGAAATTGTTTGATTTGAGCCATTTGACAGCTCCAAAAAAATGTCCCCGTTTGATATGCTGGACACAGTTCTTCATGGAGGACACTTTTAGATTTTCAGTTGGCTTAACAGAACAGTAGATCTGAATATCATCAGCATAGAAATAAAAATACATGTCTTGGAACTGCCTGACTGTCTGGCGTAGGGGGAACTTAAATAAAAGAAAAATAAGAGGTCCAAAAATGGAGCCCTGTGGTATCCCACATGGCAACCTCTTGGATTCTGACATTAAAGCTACAGAATGTAACTGCAAGTAAAATCATATGTGAATAAGTTTGTTCACGCAATAAATCTTTAAAAAAAATATGCTGTGCCATCATCCTCCAACCACTTCCTGTTGTCGTCTTCTTTGTAGTTTCCGCCAGTAGTAACAAACGGGTACTTGATCACATGACTTGTGTGATACAAAAAAAGTATTTCTATTGTAGTTTTGTTAAATACACTCATCCACCTCATTCTAGCCCTAAAATTTTTTAGCAATAAAATTTAGTTTGTTTTTTAATTGTCATGTTTCCATTACACGAATTTACTTTTGTAATTCCAATTTGCGCAATCGGGTCAATATAAATGCAGCTACTGACATTCCTCTCTGGATCGTCGAGGCCTTCATTTGTTAGTAGTTTGCTGTTTTGAGGAACTCTCTCTGCATGCTTTGCTGCAGGCAGGTTACGTACTTTATTTCTCAGTCCAGAGCCTCGGTATTCTGGAGGCAGCTGAATCCAAGGGAAGCCTAATGCTGGAGGACGACTGGCCTACTCCATACAGGCAAGCAGAGAAACACAGTACAATAAGCACCGACTTCTGGTAAAACCTGCTGCTAACAAGCTGTCAGGACTCTGTTCGGCTGTATGTAGTGAGAAAGAGAAGCGCAGTTCCACGAAGGAAAAGCTTGTGGACGTGCATTCCTGAATGCATTTCAGCACCAGAGGACTGACTGTACATGTCATGGATGCTTTTCCTGGAAACGCTGTGTGCACATAAATCACATAAACATGCAGAAACTTACTGTGTTTTTCTGTGCAACCATGTCCTGCAAAAAACACAACAAAGAGTGAGTGTATTTCAGAGCATGGAGGTTCTAAGGAGAACTTTCTGTGCAGCACACACACAGATCTGGAAATAACTTCCTGGATCACTTTGTTCTGAGGCGCTGTGACGGAATGGCATTCATGCACTCTGGTTACACCGAGTGTTGTGCACGCGTACCTTCAGCGACTGGGCCGTGTCCGGGTCGGTGTCGTGGTACAGGATGACGTTGTTGGCCATGTCGAAGCTTTCCCTCACGCCCAGGTGGTAAAACAGCGACGGCTGCCGAAACACGTCGCTCATGTCCACGACGGCGATGTCTGGAACGAGCCGGCAGCAGGTGATTACAAGAGGAAATGTAATTTCTTTTTAGCAACTCAACAACGTGCGACCAAAATAGGTCTGAGTAAGATCCCAGATTAAATTCACAACTTGAGTGTTTTTATACTTCCATTCGGGCGCTTTAACAAACCACATAGCTGCTTATTGGCAATAAGTTCATGTTTTTTGGTGTCTGGAAAAATGAGCCGTTTCAAAACCCAAAACCTGCCGGCACTGCGCCGTTACCTAGCAACCCAAGCCAAGCCCGTTACATAGCAACCCCAGCTGAGATTCCAGAACATTTCATTGGCTGGTTTTAACGCTGTATGCACTGTACACTGCAAAAACACAAAATCCTACCAAGTAGTTTTGGTCTAGTTTCTTCTGCAAATATCTTTGTGAACTGGAAATAAGACAAAACTAACTTACAAGTAACTTTTCAGCAGGATTTAGGAGTTCAAGTCAATAATTCCTTGACGTTGATGACAACATACTAGTTCCATTGGCAGATTATTTTACTTTTAACAAGACATTTTCCCATGTTATAAGTGAAATAATCTGCCAATGAAACAAGAAGTTTTTTTATTAATATTAAGGAATTATTGACTTCAAATAAGCACCCAAATCCTGCTGAAAAGTTACTTATAACTCAGTTCTGTATAATTTCAAGTGTACTGAGATATTTTCATTTAAATCTGTACCAAAAATACTTCGTAAAATTTGGTGTTTTTTGCAGTGTACAAAGGCTGCTGGAAAAGACAAGTGCCACTGGATGGCAATTCAATAGACTTGCCATCCAGTGAGCATCCTTGTTGGCTGTGCAGGAGGCTCGACTTCTGCCTATCAAAGATATATATAGAACTTTTTTTTGCTGAGCTAGCATGACATTCAACAGTTAGCATGCTAACATAAGTCAGTCTGAGTGTTTTTGCATTCTCTGATTGTTACATGGTCTTAGCTGAACTTGTCCACGCATCCTTAAAAAGTCTTAAATTAATGCCTCTAAAATGAAGGCCATGAAATTTCTTGAATTTGTTTTAAAAAATCAAGTTAGACTTAAATACGCTATTTATAGGTCTTAAATTGGGACCTATGAATAACGTATATTATGCTTTTCTCGCGGAACTTTTCTGTCATGCAAAAGTCTGAGTCGCACTCAGATATCTATATTGAGAGTTGAGGCTACCGCTAACTCACTGCTAACATATCCTTGCTGTCTGGCTAGCTAACTAGCTAGCTTTTTTGCGTCCGTCATGGGTAAATTTATCGCCAGTTGGCTGGTTGAAAGTTTACATTTTTTCTGTGGAGAGTCTTAAATGTCATTCATAATAGTCTTTAACAGGTCTTAAAAAGTCTTAAATTTCAATTGGCGTAACCTGCAGAAACCCTGTTATAACTGGAATGATTCACAACTGTCTTGTTTTTCTTGAATAATATTTCTTACTGTAGAATGATTAACTTTAAGTATTTTGGAAATTCTTCTCATGTTCTGTTCTGTAAGGTATTTTATTGGCAGTGTTAACTCTGGCTAGAAAAACTACTAAAACTCTTCTTTTTTCCTATTTAGAAGTTGTGATACAGGTGAAGAGCAAGTGCACCAGGCCGTTAATTTCCCACTAAAGTCATATTAAAGCACAAATGGATACGTCTTTTTCTGATTACTTAATCAACAGCCTTGGGAACTCTTGGTTTTCTGTGTCTGTAAAAACAAACAGTGTGTATTTTTTAGTGAAGATATGAGCAGATTCCTTCCTGGAGCAGGTGGCTGCTCCAGATTCCAGGAAATCATGAAAACCACAAGTCCTGGCAGCGATCCAAATGAATGAAACGCTATATCAGCATGAGTGAAGAGAACAAGAACAAACATGCAGAAACGCTTTCATGTACAGGCAAAATTAATAAGAACAGTCTGCCAACGACTTCCACACTTAAAGTAAACGTAAAGCGTTCATTAAAAGCATGTATCATAAATTATTTGTGATTTTACTAATCAATAAAAACATATTTATTGGCATTGCAACAAACAAATCTTTGTTACAATAGCTGTCCAGTTTTTTCCATTGATTTTTATATTTGGAGATTATCTCTGAGTTCTGCACAGCTTCTCTCTCTGTAATATAAATGTTGCTCCTGGATTGGCTGATTTGAAAACGCCACCCAATAGCGTGTCAACTGTACTTTCCAATATTTTAGATCTTTTCTATGATGAAAGCTGCAAATATTTGACAAATAATTTCAAAAAAATTCTACAGAAAACTCTGCGAATGAACTGTGAATATGCGATGGACCACCTGAAATTTTAAAATTAAAAACGTCCTTCCCTGTTTTGCATCGTTCCCTTGCAGTTTTCCTTCTCTTCATCAAAGAAGGGCTTACCCAAGATACTGTCTCCTTGGCTGAAGATTCGTAATCAAACACCGAGTTCAGCCAAGATCCACAGATATACAGCAGGATAAACGTTTCCTGGCTTTCTGTTGCTGCTTATTAAGAAATTCAACAGAAGCATTGTTCAGGCGGTTAATCATGTCTACGTTAACGTGCTCTGACAGGTCAGAATCCACCAGGGGGGAAGACTCATCTTTTCCCATCTTTGTCTCCCTTAAAGGGATCTGTTACGAAAAATTCACATTTTGCACGTTTTTGTACTTCCATTTGCGACTCAGCTAAGTTAATGCTTTATGGTGTCTGGAAAATGAGCCGTTTCAAAAGAATCCCAATTGTAAAGTCACATTTGACAGGCACTGTCCAGTTACCTAGCAACCCCAGCAAAGCTCAGCCCGTTACCTAGCAACCAAATTTGAGCTCCAGAACATTTGATCAGCTGGTTTTACTGCTGTTTTTCCTGTACAATGGCTGCTGGAAAAAAACAAATGTTTGGTTGTTCACTTACTATTCAGAAACCACTTGCTGCATTCTTATTGGTTGTGCAGACGGCTCTACTTCTGCTTATCGAAGAGGTACGGTTGTATAATTGAGCATCTGTTTGCAGCCATTTTTGTGTGCGGACGTAAACAAAAAATGCAAAACTGACCAGGCTAAAATCTCACTGTCTAAGAATGATTTTTGTGCAAAAATGTAATGAATATATTTTGTATAAATTATAGATCCATCCTAGCCTGTTCAAGGACGCACAATACGTCACCTTTAAATCGCCACATGATCCTGATTTTTTTTTTTTTAGCTTATCCCATGGACATTTATCATCTTACTATCAGTTCTGGGGGCCTGTGTAACTAAACCTTGTAACTGTGGCCACGTTGTCTGCAGCAGAGGTGTGGACAGTATCACAGGGTATAAATAGCTGCCAATTAGAAGCAGCTCTGATTTCACTGCATAGATCTTTGAAGACAGAATGGGGGATCACGTGAATGAAAGAGAGAATCTGGGTGAAGAGTTAATTCTGTTTACTTCAGGGTGGCCGAATTAGTAGCATCACTGGGAGATGAGAATATATTGGACAGGAAGCAAAGCATTGAGAGGACAGAGGTTATTTGGTTTACAGAACCAAATAACACAAAATCTTACCAAGTATGTTTAATCTAGCTTCTAGTGCAAATGTCTTATTACACTTAAAATAAGACAAAAACTTACAAGTAACTTTTCAGCAAGATATAAGAGCTTAAGTCAATAATTCCCTAATATTTATGAAGAACTACTATCAATCACTCAATCAAATTTTATTTTATTACACATTTCAGCAGCAAGGCATTTCAAGGTGCTTTACATAATTAAAGAAAAAAAATTAAAATAAAAACAGCATGTGACATTGAATAAACAGTAAGAAAGAGATAAAAAAACAAACTAGTTCTATTGGCAGATTATTCACTGACAGATCGGGACAAATGTCTTGTTACATGTGAAATAATCTGCCAATGGAATAAGTATTTCATCAATATTGAGGAATTATTGACTTTACTTTGCACATTTTGCTACAAATGATCAAACGCTCACTATGCTCCTGTATTTTAGGCAATAAAATGTTAATTTTCTTATTTTTTTAAAAAGGAAAATGAATTATATGTTTATTTGCATTTTGTATATATATTTAAGATTGTATAAAATATGTTTAAGTGAAAATCTGCAGAATGCTGCAATTTTTTAAATCTAATTACTGGATTAATCATCAGAATGATTAATAAAACAATTTATTACTAAGACAATGTTAATTGCAGCCCTAGATGGATGGATGAATAAATGAATGGATGGCTAAGTTAAGTCAATAACCGTCTATCTGATGGATAGACAGATAGATAAGTGGGCGAATGAATGGATGGATGGATGAATTAATCGATGGATGGATGGGTGGAAGAAAACACAGCACTTTTCTCCATTCTTCTTTTTCTTCTCATGAACATAAATAAATTTCCAGAACTCCAGGGCGTGTAGAACCCAGAGTTCTGCTCATTTCTGGGGTCTTGAATAAGGTTTTCATCAGAAAGATTAAATTCTCACGAAAATCCAATGGCAGAATTTGTTTTTAGGAAAAACATGGAATTTTCTGAGCTTGAAAAGTCAAAAATGTGCTAGAAAAAACAGAATTTTCTAGATTAATCTCAGAAAAGTTCTAAGAAAAAAGAGAAAATTATTTAAAAAGTAAGAAATTAAGAAACCCTTAATTTTTGAGTTTCAAAAGTCTAACATGTGCTAAAGAGAACTAAGGAATTTTGATATTAATCTATTTAAAAAAAAATAAAATCAAGAAAATCTCTGAGTTCCAAAAGTCCAAAACTTACTACAAAAAATATTTTTTTTAAAATTATTTTTCAGAAATGTTCCAGAAAAATTAAGAGCATTTCTAAGCTTGGAGGGTCGAACATTTGCCAGAAAAAGAAATGTGATTTTGAGTTTTGAAACTCAGAAATCTCCAAGTTTTTTCCCCAAAATGTCTGGGGGTCTCCCCCCGAAATTTACTCTTCGTTTCTCTATCTGGCCAAACGCCATCACAGGAATCGTGAGTTTTCCAAACCAAAACAAAGTAAAACGTTGATCTTGAAAATCTTGAAAAACAGACGCATTGATTGATTACACTTTCGATTTACAGCTGTGAACCCGTTTCGGTTCCGACCCGAGGAACCCACCTGCATCGTAGAAGCTGTCCAGCACCGCCGTCTCTCCAAAGTCCAGCCGTCCGAAAGTGACGGTGGTGAGCAGGGCGCTCTCCGCGTCGCAGGCTCTCTGCAGGCACTGCAGCGCCCCGGACTCCGGGCTGCTGGCCATAACCGCCTTCAGCCCGTCGTTCAGGACGTAAACAACCCGCAGGGAGCGCTGCTTGGCCGGCGGGCTGGGGCTGGACACCTCGCCGCGCTCAGACGCGCACACCCCGGCTGCATGTTCCCCCACCATATCGGCGACCTGCGCGCTCTGACCCTGATCCATGGCGAAGAGAGTCCGCTGTTTACCTCCTTCCCTGGCTGCCCGTCCCGTCCTCTGCCGGCTTACCAGTGGAGCACCTGTCCTGGCCGCAGAGGAGCGTGTCTGGGGTTGTCCTCCTGCATCTCCGCCTCATTGACTCACACCGATTATTTCGCACCAGGACGCCCGCTTTTCCAGCCGACTGGATCCGACCAGATGAGGAAAAGCAGAAGGGGGGGAGTCTCAGGAAGTTTAATTGTTACTCCGAGGCGTGCAAGTCTGTCTGGTTTAAAGTTTCCAGAGTGGGAGGCGGCTGACTGAGCCTGCTGGCCAACTCTGAAATGTTATCACTGCTCTGCTGTCTAAATATATAACTGCGTCCTGCTGGAAGAAACACTGACAGGGGCGCTTCTGGCATGAACATGGCCCCGGGGCAAGCGCATCCTTCTGCCACCAACCACACATCAACTCCTTCCAACTAGACTATTACACAAAAATAAAAATAGTAACTTATCAGAAAAAAATAGAATCAACCAAAGTAATAAAATAATCCTTATCCCACCTATACTGTATTTTGTGATTTTGTCTCAACTTCACCAAAGAAAAACTTTTCAGCAAGATAAAAGCTTGTTTTATGTAAATAATTCCTTAATATTGATGGCAAAGTTCTAGTTCCACTGGCAGATTATTTCACTTATAACGGGGAAATTGTCTTGTTATAAGTTAATTTATCTGTCAGAGTAACCATGACTTTTTCATCAATATTATGGAATGATTTACTTAATATAAGCTTCTATATCTTGCTGAGAAGTTACTTGTTTCATCTTATTCCAAGTGTACTAATATTTTTGTAGAAGAAACCAGGCTAAAAATAGTAGGATTTGGTGTTTTTTGGGATTATGAAATAAGATTCTATAATAATGTATTTTCTTGTCATTACAAGATCCAGATCTTATTATTCTGAGCTCTTTTATTGAAATTATGAGAAAAGATCTCATGGTTATGAGATTTCTTCTTGTATTTATCCGGATGTACAAACCGTAGCTCTGTGTCACAGGGTGTTTAATCACTGACTGGTCAGCTGATTAACTTCCTCATTACTGTTTGACAAATTACTACAATTTGACCCAAGAGGGTTTGTAAGTTTTATAACTTTTTCTGCCAAATATTATCACATAATGCACTGCCTTTTACATTTTTCACATTAAAAGCCCAATCAACAACGCATTTTATTTGGATTTTATATGATATGCGCTAATTTGTGGTGCTGTAAAGTGGATAATTGTTCAGATACGTAGATGTATCTGAATAAAGGGGATTTGCACTTTTACGTTTTTGAAATGTAAAAAGGAATGTAAAACATATTGTTCTCAAATAAAAATGCAGCATAAAGCATAAAGTATTACAGTTGTAAAGTAGGAGCAAATGACAACATTTCAGCTTTTTTTTTTTTCTCGCTGTAACTGCAGTTGAAAATCTGTTTGGGATGAAATGTTCACATACGGACACAGTTTGAAGACTAGGAATACTTTTTCGAATATTTCAACCATTACAGATATTTTCTGGTTTACTGATTACTTGACGAATAAACATTTATCAGATTTTTTTCACGTAAAAAAATGCTGCTGTTGCCAAAATCCAACTGTGGTTTTTAGCAACAGTTGTTACAGCAACTTCTTCTTTTGTTCACTGAAACATTTCATTACTTATTAACCGTTTCTCTAAGTAAACCCAATTTAATTCATTACAGAAGACACACACATACAGTACATAATAGCCTCTTTATTACACTGAAATATAAAAGTAAATATATATATATTCATTTATCACCATCTTGGAGAGAAAGGACCAAGTCAAGAAAACAACTTGTAGCCTCAGTTGTAGCAGTTTTCTTTGTCATATGAAAAGACAGAAAAGAGAAGAAATAAAAAGACTTATAATCTGAAACAGGAAGGCCACAGTGACGGGTTTGTCATAGATTTTGTGCACACGTAAGGAAGGGAGGCAAAAACAGCTGCACATGCTGTAATACAAAAACCACACATAAGCACACACTTTACCTTCATCTACCCATGAGGACCTGGAACCTTCTACATTCACTGAACCCTGTTAATATTCACTGAAAAGGAACCGTTTCTGTTTATTCATGCACTTTCAGTTATACGTTTTCATGTTTACACAAAGAAATTATTTATATTATCTTAAATGTGCTTCTTAATATTTCTCATTTCTGTAAAGGAAAAATAAGATTTGTTTTTAATGCCAGCAAAATCCCAAAATATCCGATATTCACATAATGTGATTATTGACAAACGACATGGTCTTCTATTGGTGATTTTTCTTTTGACCTGCTCCTGTTTGAACTGTAACTTACTAGTTGACCCCCTCTGAATGCTGGATAAATGCAAAAATATCCTTAGTTAAGTTTTAATGTTAGGCTTCCAGCACAGTACATATATTTTAACAAGGTTAAGATTTCAAAAATTTAAAGTCAGGTTTATTTGACCATTTCTGAAATCAGTTTTAATGTGAATTTAGAACAACACCCAAAGCTGTCAAAGTTTCAACCATCTGACCAACCTCACATAAAAATGGATAAAAGCAGATGTGCAATTATATAACTGTACATCTTTGAAAAGCATAAGTAGAGCCTTCTGCACAAACAGCAAGAATGTAGCAAGTAGTTGCTGCATTTCTAGAAGGTAAGTCAACAAAATAATAAAATAAAAAATTGTCTTTTCCAGCAGCCATTGTACAGCGCATACAGTGGTAAAAGCAGCTGACCAAACAAGCTGGAGCTCCACTTAGGTTGCTTGGTGACAGGCTGAGTTCGGTTAGGGTTGCTAGGTAACGATGCATTGTGACTTAGCAGGATCTTTTCAAACAGCTTGTTTTCCAGACACCAAAACACATTTACCTGTTGCCAAAAAGCGTATAGGTAGCATTCTTAAGAGGTTCTGCTGTTTTTAGAAACAATTGAGACCCAAATGGAAGAACAAAGATACACAAAATGTTAATTTTGCATAAAAGGCCCCCTTTAAATTTCACCTAAAATCTACAGCTAGTTAGCTGAAGCCTGGATGCAGTGGGTTGGTCCAACTGGTCAAGAACCACCAACACACTGGAATGGATACACACCCTAACAAAATGTATTCAAAATATATGGACTATGCTGGTTCAACAACTTCAAATAACTACCAATTCTGCCAAAAAAGAAGAAAAAAGAAAAACGGGATTCTATGTATATATTTTGACCTATTTGAATACTTTTGACCCTGTGTGGATTAGAGGAAGACACAACATATACCTGCTTTTATTTTTCAAGACATGGCTGCTTGGTCTGCTGTCTTTTCATAACTTCTAAATTTGAGGCAGTGTTGCATTCAGACCAATAACCTGATGCAGAAGAAAAATGTCCTTTTAGCATAATGAATGTCCTGGATGAATATTTGTTCTAACAATCAACCAGAATGTTGATTGTTAGAACAATCAACATTGTTCTAACAATCACCAAACATCGCCATAAAGGGCGATGTTTAATTGCCCTTTACGTAAAGGGCGATTAAACATAAAGCAAACATTGACAAAATATCACAGTAAGGCAAAAAGTAAACTAAAGTATTGTACGAACTGAAGTCTTCTTTCCTCAGTAATGTTTAGAGGAAATTACTGTGCTTTTGTGTGAGTTTTTAATCATTATAAATCATAGTCTACTTTATAGGCTCATAAAAAATATCTAAAATATTAATGTTAATAGATTTTGAATGCTTAGAAAAGGACATTGTGCTGTCATTGGTCCCTCGTTCATGTAGATTTAAACAATAAAAAAGTAAACAAACTTACTCATGGCACAAAAAATGAATCTTATGGTTTAAACTAGTTTAAGTGTTCAGAATTTTATTTTTGATTAATTGGAAATATAGTTTCTAAAAATGTCCCCATTTTGAACCTCAATACGTCAGGTCCTCACATCGCATGAAAACAAACATACAAACACACACACACATGCACACTTATACACCCAGACTGGAGGTGAAGGCCGCAAAGTGGACGCAGAACTGCACAGAGGTCTTCTGATCAGACCAGGCTACAGAGGCTGAAGTTTCCTTCACTCTGGGAAACTTAAAACAGTACCAGGCAGCCGCGGCTCCAGGGGCGTCCTTGTACCGGTGGCACAGCGAAGATAGCAGTAAACCAAACAGAGAAGCCTCTTTAACAGAAGGTAAAAAAGAAAGAAGTAAACGCAGGATAAGGCGGCTTAGAGGGGAGGAAATGTGGCTGAATCCGTGGTGCTGAATCGTCGGTGATGGTGGCGATCGTTTGGCACAAACTTAGTTTTGGCGGAAGTGTCAAAACCAACAGTGAGAAAGTTAATTTTTTTCCTTTTTTTTGTTTGTTTTTTGTTTTTTAATGTGGCCTCAGATGTGATGAGAAATTGATTCTTCAGTCCTCATTTGGACAGGCTCTTCTTTATGTGCTCTACTTCCACCTGTGAAATAAAGCCAAGATGCTAGTTAATATTGCACACTGTTTGCAAAATTTAAAGGTTTGACACTGATGCAGTTTTTGGAAAAAGTTTCACACAAATTTAACTTATTCCCTCGGTAAAACTACAAGCGGTTCATAATTGTGAAGTAGAATGTAACCAAAAATGTCCTTCTATCGTGTCTGTGTGCACTTCATTGAAATGTTGGGAAAAGCAAAATTTCCTTTCAATCCATGAGAAAACAAATAAACATTAGAAAATTATTTTCTATATTTTTACAGATATAGAAAATATTAGTAAGGAACGAACCGTTTTCACATGTGTAAAGCAAAACCTAAAGACAAAAATACAAAAAGTCTTCTATACACAGGCCTCACTTTTCAGATCTTTATTTCTAAAAAACATTAAAATCTGTGTTCAATTGTTCCTCTTCACAATTATCAGGGGCTCAATCTTGTGTTGATACTTAGAAATGTGGAAAAGTTCAAGAAGTATGAACACTCTGAATACCTATAGGTCAAATTTACCGTCTCACCTGTAAACTAACACGTATCTTCTTCTCCTCATCCAGCGCGTTGGCTAGCTGCTTCATCTCCTGCCTGAAACGCATCACAGTAACACTTTGACTTTCTTCATTTCCAAGAAGGAAAATCAAACAAAGAGAGGCCCAGCAGGCAGCCTCACCTGTGCTGGTGCTTCAGCAGCTCTATGGAGGCTCTCAAGTCTCTCAGTTGGTTCCTGAGTTCCTCCAGCGTCGGCGGCGTCGGCGTGAGCGGCGACTGCCGGAGCTCCGGGGACGGGGTCAAACCCGAGGAGGAGGACGGGGAGATGGAGCGGTGGCAGGAGTTAGGCGGGGGCAGGATGGCGGGTTTGTGCAGCGGGGCTTTAACGTCATGTACCTGTGGAAAAAAAAGAAAAGAAGATGATTTAAATATTTTAGCATCACTTGATAGAAGAGAACTACGGTGGCCCTGAAGTAGAAACCACTTCAACAAATCCTTAAACACAAATTCAAAAACACAAAAACATGAAGAAAGCACAACTACTAATTAATAAAATACATTAACAAAGCCAAGCTAGAAATTAGGAAGACATAATTCCATTAACTGACTAAAAAACACATAATTAACATTAAATTAAGAAAACACAACATTAACTAAGCAAAACTGCAAATTTAGAAAATACCACAACATTAATAAAGCACTACTAAAAATAAAAAAACACAACATCAACTAAGCACACTGCAAAAACACAAAATCTTACTGAGTGATTGTGGTCTAATTTCTAGTGTGAATATCTTAGTGTACTTGAAATTAGACAAAACTAACTTCCATGTAACTTTTCAGAAAGATATGGGAGTTTATTTAAGGTCTATAATTTCTTAACATTGATAATAATTAACCCTAACCCTAAAAATAATTCGTTTTATTAGCAGATTATTTCACTTATAACAAGGAAAAATGTCTAGTTACAAGTGAAATAATCTGTCAGTGGAACCAGTTATTTTTTATTAATGTTAAAAACTTAATATTAATGAAAACAAGCTCCAATATCTTGCAAGTTAATTTTGTCTTATTTCAAGTATAGTACAATATTTACACTACAAGCTAGACCAGAATCTCTTGGTAAGATTTTGTTTTTACAGTGCACAACTAGAAATTAAGAAAACACAACAACATTAGTTGTGTTATAATGTAGCACAACTACCCCCAAACAAACATTTTTTCTTTTTAAATATTATTTTAAATTTGTAGTTGTGTCTAGTAATTTGTTGATATTTGCACTTCAGGGCCTCCGTAGAGAACAGAACTGGAGGAAAATATAAACTTTGGAAAGGAAAATTAATGGTTTGGCTCCATCTGCTGGCCAAGTGAAGAACAAAACAAAAACCAAGAGGGGGAGCAGTGGTCTTACTGGGATGACTGGGACTGCTTTCTTGATGGGGACGGACTCCTGGTCGTCTTTCCTTCTGTCCTTCCTGTCCTCCACCGTGGGAGACTCCAGCTCTATGCTGGACAGAGACGACTGAAGAAGAAAATAACAGCAGCTGAAAATCTAGAAACAATCAATAATCCAACAAAAACGATAAATCTGATCCAGTATTTTAATGCAGTTTCTATTTAGAATATCATAACACCTGAAATACGACAAAACTAACTTACAGGTAACTTTTCAGCAGCTTAGAGGAGCTTCAGTTATTCCTTAACAATCAAAGTCCTAGTTTCACTGAGATTATTTCACATATAACAAGACATTTTACAGTGTTACAGGTATTACGATTTTATTCTTGTATTATTTTGACTTTATTGTCAAACCAGTTTACTTTTGTAACATAATGACTTTATCCTTGAAATTTAATGTATTTATTCATTTATGTATCTTTTTTCATCATAGTTCTACTCATGAGTATAATTTTTTGTTACTCTACCACCACTGGTCTAAACTGAAGCTGAATTCTGATTTATTGCAAATAAACGTAGTGGCAGAGGTAACTGGAAGTAGCTGTAGTGTGTTTTAGTTTCACGCCTGTGCAGGTTGTCTAACAGAAACCTCCGACTGTGGTTTTGTGACTGGGGCAGGAGGTTTCCTGAACACTCACAGGTGCGATGATCTGGGAACGAGGCCGGCGGTCTGTGACTCTCGGCCGCGACGCCGTCGGGTGGTTCAGCTTCTCTGTGGAGGAGACGACCGCATCCAGGTCGAGATCTGGACACAGAAACAGACATTCGGGGTCAGGGGTCAACTTAGTTCGTTAGCCAGCTAGTTATCAATGTATTTCAAGTCATATAATGGAAGAAAATGATGCATATTGTAGCCCTAAGTAGGTAAGAAAAGAGTAAAAAACACATACAGTACATACAGTAAGAACAAGACATTGACTTAGTCATCAAATTAATGTTTTATATAATAACACTGTATTTAGACATAAACGAGAATTTACTTTATTTACTCCCACTTGCTTTTCGTATCTATAAATTGTATGGTAACCACTGTAAGTTGAGATTTTGCTATTATGGGTTTTTTTTTCTTCTATTTTACATATTTGTTAAAACGGCCACCAAATTGTGACAGTTTGTTGTGAGAGATAATTTGTGAAAAGATGGATTTCCTCCATCGCCTCCCTGAGCTGCTACTGACGTCTGAAGAAATGAACCAATCGGAGCCGGGAGGAGGGTCTTAACACTGTCAATCATCCTCATGTACTTGCTAATACCAGAGAAATAACTTAGGTAAAGAAAAGCTGTTTATCCACCGTCATCGGTGGCCATGCTAACTAGCATTAGCATTCGCGACAGGCTATGCTAGCTGCAGCGTAGCAGAGAATGAAGCATAGCAGAGAATGAGGAAGGTGACTGACTCTCCTGGCAGTGGAGCTAGTATTTTGGCTCTGATTTACAGTGGGAGAAGGCGAAGGAGCTTAATTTTTTTACAGATTATCTGTCTCATAGTTTACTGTCACAACATGGTGAATTTTAACAAATTGTTAAAAATTGCAGCTTTAATGCCACTTATGTCCCTCATTTCATCATCAAATTCATGTTTTAAATGATTATTTGATGTATAAATTACAGAGTTTCCCACAGTGCATCATAAGCCTGGCGGTCCACCAGGCTTTACTTGTGCCCCACCAGGCTCAGCATTGTTTGCTTATTTAAGTTTTTTTTGTTATTGCCTTTTTTAAGAGTTTACAATTGGTGTTTAGGTATTAATCTTCCAGTCTTCCAATAATGCATAACTATCAAGTGATATTTTCAAATTTACTGTCAAAAACACGACAGTCTGTTGGATGAATGACTTGCCCAAGCACCAACCACAGGCGTAGCAAGTTTTCTGGGGGAAACCCCGAATTATTTCTAATTTATACATCATATGTGTTTGTATACTTTTCAATTATTAATACAATTATATTTGGTAATTCTATTAAGATATTGTTGCAAAAGGTAATTATAATTAATTTGAGTTGAGTATATTTTGCAGTATTGTGAAACCCCTTGGTCAAATGTCCCGTTTTCTGCATTAAAAGACAAAGTTTTGGTAAAGTTCAGTTCAGGCGGAGGTGAGAGAGACGGAGTGAGTCGTCCATGGTCCAGCCAGTCAGACTCACCAGTGGCCTGTGACCTATCAGGGGCAGAATCTGGTGTTGAAGCCCCGCCCTCAGACTTGGGGCTTTCACACCTGAGCAGGTAAACCAAACGACAGCATTAGGCTCAAGAAGGTCAGGGGTCATTTCTAGTTCTGTTGGTTCTGTGTGTGTGTACTGACGCTAATGTAGGCGGCCTCTCTGGACGCCGTGGGGGATGGGAGCAAGAGGAGGAGCTTGACTTTGGGTGGAGGGGTTTCTTGGGAAGGTGAGCTGGGAGGGAGGGTTTAGCAATTTCTCCAATCTTCATCTCTTCACCTAAACACACGAGAAATTATAGAGGCTAAAGGTAAACTATCACCACCAAGTGAAGAGAACGTCAATACCGCAACTATGAGCTGAAGTTGACCTTTGAAGGTGAATTAAATCAAAAGCGAAAAGGTAAAACAGGTGCCCGAAGCTGCAGAAGTAAAAGGCAAAAGAGCAACAGAAAACAGTGCACTGCAAAAACACAAAAAGTAATTTTAGTCAAATTTCTAGTGCAAACATGTTAATACACTTCAAATAAGACAAACTAACTTACAAGTAACTTTTCAGCAAGTGATAGTAGCTTGTTTTAAGTAATTCCTCAATATTCATGGCAGATTATTTCACTTAGAACATGGGAGAAATGTCATAAGTGAAATAATCTGAAAACGGAACAAGAACTTTTTCAATTTTAAGTAACTACTGACTTAAAAGAAGCTCTTGCATCTTGCTGAAAAGTTATTTGTATGTTAGTTTTGTCATATCAAGTGTAGAAAGATATTTGCAGTAGAAACTAAACCAAATATACTTGCAGTTTTTGTTCTTGCAGTGAGAGGATTAAGAAAAGGGAAAAAGTTGGGAGCAGTAGATGTTCTGAGATGTTATCAGTCCAAACACAAACCAAGAGATCCGTTCTCATACAGCTTAGTAAGCCGATCTCAGACGTGGATCTTTCATCAGATTTCTTATATAAGTTTTTGCAGATTGCGCCAACTCAAATTAAATACTTTTTAAGACATTTTAAGACCATTTGGAATTACATTTAATGTGTATACAGCAGAAATGTACAAAATAAACAGCTAAAACCCCTGTACTGTCTCACTTTTTTGTACATAATAAATGTAGCATCACTATAAAACAGAAAAGATACAAAAAAGCTACCTACCCAGCTAGTTAGCATGCTTTTATTTTAGCTAGCTAGCTAGCTTTCTTTTTCTTTTTAGCCATCTTGCTTTTCTTAGCTAGCTGGATAGTTTTTCTTCCGCTTCCGCTGTAGCAACCAGATTCAATTGTTCCTGCAAACATAGCTGCTGATATACTTTTGGTAGCTAGCAAGAATATATTAGCAGCTAGAAAATTAGCGGTAGCCTGAACCGCCTTGAGTCACAGAAAAAAATGAATAAACATTTGCCAGAAAGAAAAGTTCCTCAAGAAAAAAAGACTAGGTAGTATATATGAGATTAAATAGTCCTGCCACTACAAACTTTAAGACCTATTTAAGGCCAACTTACCATTTTTAAATGAATTCCAATACATTTTAAGGTCTTAATTTTAGATTCAAGAATTTAAGACTTATTAAGGATGTGCAGACATTTTGAATTCATGGTCACAGAAAAGAAGGACCCTCCACAGTTTCACATTTACAACAATATAGTAGATTAAGTCAACGGGGTTTGAAGAAAGGGTCATAATCTCCACCATACGTGAGATTATTTATGGACTAAATTCCATTAGGATTTCCAAAATGCTAATTTCTATCCTCTACCCTATTTAAATGCAAACAGTATTATTGTTAATCTGTTTACCTTCTCGTTGCTGTGCTCCATCACCATCCAATCATCAAAAAGAAAAACGGATTTAAATTTCACACCTTATTTAAGTGAATGTAACCAGAGTGCTTCAAATACATATTTCCCCCCGTTATGATTCTCTGTTACGTTATTCAACCACAGTACTTCCCACTGGTGCTACATCTGACACAATCTGTGAAATGTCTTATGCTTAATGTACCTGTAGGACGTTTCTGCATCAGTTTCAGCTGTGGAGAAGGAAATGCGGCAAGTTTCTGATGCATGAGGCGATTTCTGAGCAGAACGAGGTGTGATCGCCGCTAAGAGTGAACATCCTGTTCAATAATCTAGCCTGGCACATTAATTCATAAGGATGGTTCAGTAAGTGCTGTCAGAAGGAGTAGGAACAAATGAAATCCAATTACATCTGGATTCTTAGCCTGTGCTTTTTTATGTGTTAAAATTTTCTTATATCCACCATAAACGGCTGCTTTATTTTATTTCCATTCCTCCTTCCTGCCTGCTTACTAAAAACACTGGAGTTCTAACTTTGAAAGCCTGAAAGCTTTATTTAGCACTGCAGAAGTATCCTAGTATCCTAGCAACCAGAGCTACTGAACTTTGGCACAATATGGAGATGTGTGCGCTTTTCCTCAGCTTGGAGCCCTACTGATATACAATGATTACTATGTGAAAGTTATGTCACAAATAACCAAGAGTTCACTTCCATGATTTTGATTCTGCAAGACGTAACGTTTTTAAAAACATTTTAATTCAGTTTTTGTCCTTATAAAGATATATTTTTATTATTTCTACCAGTGAGAAACTGACTCAGAGTTGACCTGCGAAGGAAAAGCTACTGTATTCTTGGCGTGTTTAACACCAGACTTTCTTGTTTCATTTTTAGAAGATTTATGAAAAGACAACGTCAATAGTTCCCTGACAATCTTTTACAGTTTATCTTCGGACTTTGACTGCTTCCTCTTTCTGTTCAGTGCTCGTATTTGAGCACGACAGCATAAGGTCAAGTGGGTTCTTAAAAAAATAGCAACCGCGCAACTTTTTTAAATCTATATTTCTATCTTGATTAACTTATGGTTTTAATTTTTTAATTTGTTCTGATGATGAAAATCACATAAAAGTTACTGCTTTGTTTTTTTTTCAAGGTTTTCGTTAAGTTTAACAGTTTAAAGACCTTTTTATAGCAGTTGTAAGTTATTCATAAACATTAACTTTAATTGCTTTAATAACTTTACTTAAAAAATAGCTTATGCAAGATAAATATAAATTTGTCAGCTTAATCTGAGGTGTCCAGCTTCGTAGTCTGACACAATAACCTTTCTAACAGTCACTGTTAATGTTGAAACCTCCGTTTTTAAGGAAGTGTTTATTAACCGAACACGTTGCTATGAAGAAGCAAGTAACAAACAATCTAACAAGAATATTTTAATTCTAATTGCCTAAACTTACAGTTAACCAGCTTAAAAAGTAGTTTTGTTTCGCAGCCTTGCAAGAAAAGCTGAAGTTAATGATTACTTGATTTGTGGGATTTGTAGTTTTCTCAAAGGCAACACTACAAATCATAAAAACAAACAAAAACCGCCAGTTAAGTTGTGAAAAGAAAATCTAAAATAAAGTACAGATATTACTACACTGCAAAAACACAAATTCATAATCAAATTTATGGAATTATAACTTAAAACAAGCTCTCATATCTTGCTGATAAGTTACTTGTAAGTTATTTGTGTTTTATTTCAACTTTACTAAAGTTTTTGCACTAGAAACAGGATAAAAACAACTTGGTAAGATTTGTGTTTTTTTCAGTGCGAATGTAATTTAAGAAATTGTTGTTGCATTTCAGAGTTTTGCAGAAATTTTTTTTTTGTAAGGCAGCAACATTGTGGTGAAAAGTGGAAGCATCTGTCTTGCACCAGCAGTACTGATGGTACCAGAGTGCGACTAGCATCGAACCACAGAGCCTGCAGCTTCCTGTTGAGCGCAGACAGATGCTGATTAGTTTTCTCAATCAGAGCTCTGTCTCTGCACAAGGATGGAGGAAACAAGCTGGAAGGGAAGTTTTAGCGGGTAAGTTAGTTTCAGTTTGATTTGAAAGAGGTCAGTAGGAAGTTTGAGAGAGCAGTAGGAAGCTGAGGTGAAAGTGGGTCAAAGCGGACCAGGTTTTACCTCGATCCGGGTCTCTTTGAGGCAGATGCTCAGGCCGCTCAGGAGGAACCTTCTTCGCTTCTGATTTTTTCTCTACAGGTTTAAAGTTTACAGCTTTGACTTCAACCACACAATAAACAGATAACAGCAAAACTGAGATATTAACCTGTGGCGTGTTTGGCTGATGGAGCGCTGGGCGGCGGCGGTTTCTTTGGTCTCTGGAGACACAGATTTAAGTGGGTAAAGTTTAGAGATAAGCAGTTTTGCTGCTTTGTTTTTTAAATAAAAGTGACCATCACCTCTTTCTCAACTTCAAGCAGTTTGACGAAGTTATCTGGGAAGACGCCTTGCCTTCCGCCGATTTCCCCCATCCACCAACCTGCATCGGCACATTCCTGTAAACAAAAATATGATTATTATTGACAACCAGGAGCGGGCGTTTACCGTATCGTTTACTGTGAAACTTCTTACCATGCCAACAATTTAAATTTATCGTTGTCATGATAAATTCCAAGTAACAATGTTTGAAAAATCCCAAAACTATGAAGGGGAACCCAAAAGTTTTCATAATGACGCTGCTGCACACGCAGTTTTCGTAGTACGCGATTCTGCCGCTAGTTATTTGTTCAACCACGCCTTCTCAATCAGTGTGCCAAGCGGCGTTGATGTGGAAGGTTTTGTCTAACCACAGTGAATTTTCTTGTAAGAGTTGTTTTGTCCAGCCGTCGTTTTTCTTCATGGAGAAGTTTTATGAGTAGCGAGGCTGAAGCTTTGCTTCCTGCTCGGGAAAAAAGCATCGGAAACCGTTCAAATGTTGAAGACCGCTTAAAAGGATGAAGCTATGTGTCAAGATCAAGTTTACTCGTGATTCACCCACTTTAAAAATGGTGACATGTTAATTGATGATCAACAGCTTTTTCCCGAGCAGGAAGCAAAGCTTCAGCCGCGCTGCTCATAAAACTTTTCCATGAAGAAAAACGACGGCTGGACAAAACAACTCTTACAAGAAAATTCACTGCGGTTAGACGAAACCTTCCACATCAACGGCGCTTGGCACACTGATTGAGAATGCGTGGTGGAACAAATAACTAGCGGCAGAATCATGTACTACAAAAACTGCGCGTGCAGCAGCGTCATTCTGGAAACTTTTGGGTTCCCCCTCGTATCCTTATCGTTTACCGATTTCTCCACCGTTTGGTCAATGAAATCATCAATAAATACCAATACATTTGAAAATATGATTGAATACAGTTACAGTGTGCAGTTTACTGATGCAAATCACACTTTTCAATGGCACTGCACTGAAAAACACAAAATTTTACCAAGTATTTTTGGTGTAATTTCTAGTGCAAATATCTTAGTAGACTTGAAATAAGACAAAAGTAACATTTCAGCAAGATATAGGAGCTTAGTTTAAGTCAGTAATTTTTTAATATTGATTAAAAAAAGTACTTGTTCAACTGGCAAATTATTTCACTTATAACATGGGAAAAATTTTTTGTTATAAGTTTACATAATCTGCCAGTGGAAACAGTATTTGCTCCTATAAAACAAGCTCCTATATAGCTGAAAAGTTACATATAAGTTACTTTTGTCTTATTTCAAGTCTACTAAGATATTTGCAGCGGAAACTATACCAAATATACTTGGGTAAGATTTTGTAATTTTGCAGTGTAGTGTCCTAAAGAATCATATTACAATTGGGAATGTTTTTCAGGAGTAGTATTTGTGTTGGTGAAACATAGTCACAACAGTTCTGATATCGTAATAAATGTCCATAATCGCACAAGCCTGCCTCCAACTGTAAACACAGAAGCTTCCCTCACCTTTGTGATAATATTGATGATGTCCCCCTCTTTCAGCGCCAGCTCGTCTTCATTTTGTGCTTCGTATGGGAAAAGGACCTTGCACTGCTCCCGCACTGGCAGCCAATGAAAACAAGCATAAATAAATCAACAGCTAGTAAATAATAAATCCTCTGGAGTCGTCTTAGAAAGTTGAACATCCTCAAAGATTCACTCGTCTTTTCCAGCGCCCATTACTGCAGTAAAACCAGAAGAACAAATGTGCCGGAACTCCACCTGGGTTGCTAGGCGATGGGCAGAGTTCCGTTGGGGTTGCTAGGTAACGGTCAGTGCCTTCTGGTTTGCAACATTGTATTCCGGAGGTTTTCAAACACCAAAAAACATTTACTTACTGCCAAAAAGCAGTTTGTTGGTTTTTGTTAAGTGCTTGTGCTGTTTTTTAGAAGCAGTTGAGACTCAAATGGAAAAATACAAAATGTTCAAAATATGAATTTTGCGCATTACTTCCTCTTTAACAGTTCACTCAATTTCCATGGGACATTTCTATATCTAGATTTGAGGTAACTGTATTCAGCTCCCTGATTTTGGAAAATATTAATACTCTGTTCCTGTTTTTCTTTTCTTATACAATGCTTTGCTATCCACAGTGAAAATCTAGAATGCCGGTTCTTTCCACAAGCAAAACACCAACAACGTTAGAGGTGATGACGATAAGAAACAATAGTCTATTAGAATGAAAGGAAACCTGCACTACAAATAAAGGAAGCGATAAGGAAATGTATTACAAGTTAAAAGGATTTAATATGAGCCAAGCTTGAGAAATTTAGGAGAATAGTTTCTTGTAACAGGAAGTTCTCACCTTTAGCTTTGCCGTCAGGTTCGGTCTTCATGGTTTCAGCTGTTACGCTCACACCTTTCCCTTCGTTGACCTAAGGAACAGAAAGATGACAGGAAACCTTTAGTTTCCAACAAACCGAGACACAACAGGCTGAAGTGGTTTGAGACTTCCTGTGCTTGTTGCAGTACCCAGTCTGCAGAATGTGTTGTTAGTGTTGTGGTGCGCAAACAAGGCACCAGTGATTCGGCAAGAATAGACTTACAGTCTGTTTCTCCTCACCAGCAACAGCAAAAGTAATTATAAATCTATGCCAGACCTACCTGAGTAAATGAATACATCATGAAATCATTAATTAAATGTACCAGTAGGGCTGCATTCTAATAATTATTGTGCTTGTTGATTATTCTATCAATTATTCTGATGATTAATCATATAAAAAATTAGCACATTATGCATATTTTTCATTTATACATTTATAAATATAATAAATAATCCAACTCCTTTGTTAAATATGACATTTTATTATTTAAAATGCAAGAACATAGCATTCTTTTAGTGAAAACTTGATCATTTGTAATAAAGGCTGCATCTACAGCTAAAAGCAACAATGCTAACATCAACATGTGAAAAGCATACAGTGTATGGCCAATCTGTTGATTTGGATTACCTGATCAATAAATGAATAGAAAATTTTGTCTAACTGAAGCATAACCCGATCAACAGAGTATCAGTTAAATTAATATAAATATGCCACTTTAGACTATGAGTAACAACATTAAGGTTCATATTAGCATACAATATTTTGCAAAGCAGCACAAATTTGGCTAACAAAAAGACAGTATAGTCCAAGTAGCTAACTAAAAATAAATCTATTTAGAGTGATTTGCATAAAAATGTGACATTTCAGATTCACTAAATATTCAATAATGCCAGCGCTAATGTTAGCAGGCTAAATAATTAGCTCGAGTGTAGCTACAGGTTCTTTGAAAGACAGCAATGAAATAAGTTTAATGAGCACAAAATTATGGAATATCAGATACAACAAATGTTTAACAAAATCAATTATTTTAATATAATTACTTTTTAAAATAACTTCATCTCAAAAATATTGATACTAGGCTACTAAGCAGTGGTGGAAAGTAAGTACAGTTTTCGTGTATCTGTACTTTACTTAAGTAGATTTAATAATGGGGACTTTCTACTTTTACTCCACTACATTTTACAGTAAGTATCTGTACTTTCTACTTCACTACATTTCTACAAAACTGTCGCGTTACTCGTTACATCCAAGTCGTGTTGCTCTTTTCTTCCGTTAAAATGTGACGTTCAGGGACTTAAGGTGGCGCCGTAAAATCCGAGCAATAACGTGACTTAGTGTCTGTTGTCACCCATCGGCTCCACCTTTACTCGCACGCGGAGCTCCAGACATGCGCAGTGGTTTCCTCTGAGCGGGAGGAGATGTTTGTCTATAATATAACAGCGCTGCATAAATTGATATGGCGACATGTAAAATCAGCAGCGCATCGCTTTCACAGACGGGGGGACTTCGTCCAACTTTTAGCGTCACTTGGAAGGAAAGCTTAAAGAAAGGTAAGATCTGTGCTAGCAAAGCTAGCTGTACTGAGACACATGTTGCATCTGATGAAAAAAAGTTGTCACTTATGCGCTGAATTATTGTGTGGAGGTGTTGACTGAGGTGTCGCATTTATGGGACAACGCTGTGACCAAAGTCTGCAATATAGTGATATGACATTCAGGAACGATCCGATTCTTCTGGACGGATCTTTACTAAGTCCTAAGGACTGAAGCCTCACTGAGAGCCGTTCTTTGTTCTTGTGTACACTGCGGTACACTGTGTGCGGTAGACATTCATTTAATCGCTGAATAAGTAAAAGTTGAACGTTGGACAGTGTTCATAGTTGAACGTTATTTACCGTTAATTGCGATGTTTCAGTTGTGGTTTCTGACATGGGCAATATGGGCAACCGCCCAGGGCGTTATTTTTCTAGGAATAGCAGGAGACATCTGCGGATTGTAGCACAGCGATGAAAGCAAAACAGAATGAAGTGAGTTTTAATTGATACTGGTTAAATATATTTCAGCTCTAAGTATTTAATATCTAAGTGTTTTTATGGGAATGTGGATCTTTCAGATCAATCTGAAAACCAATTTTGATAGGTAAACTTAATGTTATTGTGTCATTTAGCGCAGGGCGCTGGTCTTGGGTTCGGTGGTCTTGACTACAACTCTGCTACATGGCTCCTTGGTTGCATGTCCTCCACCCCGCCCACACCTTCTTTACATCCCCTTTCAGTTAGATTTCTTTCTAAATAAATGTGACTAATGAAGTTCATGCTATGTTAGGACAGGAGACAAAATGTTTCCATCCCTGAAATTATGATTCATAGAATCACATATCTAAGACTAAACTGTTACAGAGAATAAACACAATAAGAACATGTTTAATCTGTGGTAGTGTTAATTAAAATGGCACATTTCTGATGTATTAAAATTAAATGCGATCGGCACACTTTATGATATTAGCGATTAGGTAATGCATTCAGTGAGTACTTTTACTTTTAATACTTAAGTATTTTTAAAAGCCAGGACTTTTTTACTTTTACTTAAGTAAAATGTTAATGTGGTACTTTGACTTTTACTTAAGTACATTTTTGACTGTGTATTTGTACTTTTACTTAAGTACATTTTTGAGTACTTTCTCCACCACTGCTACTAAGTATACTAAGTACTACTAAGTATATAAAATATAAGTATAAAATATATTCATACTTTTTCATTTTTTAACGAAAACAAAGGGTTTCGTTTTTTTATTTACGAAACCCTTAGCTTGAGAGTTGAGTTGATATAGAAGGGAATTTCAGATTTGGCAATGGATTAAGGACAACAATGCTGTCGTTAGCATGCTAAATTTAACATAATTTGGCATTTCAGAGCTAGCAAACAGTTAACAGCAGTAATGCTTATGCTAACATTAGCCATTTAACCAGTTAAAACTGGAATTATTCGTCCAGAAAAAGACAGAAGTAGATGCTTAACAATCAAACATCAATGTATCAATGCTGCATATGTCAATGCTAAAAACAAAATGCTATCTTTCCAACACAACTAAAGCTAATCAATTAGCATGCTAATGACAGATTTATTTCTCTAGTATGTTTAAAAACAACTAAAGTTGACCAATGTGCTTCACAATTTACACAAATCTAACAACATGGCACACAGTAGCACATGCGTAGTGCGATTTTCACACTTAGCAAATTTAAAACAACAAAGTTTAAGTTCGCATTGACATGATGGCTAAAAAATTAATGACCACAGTGAAAAAAACGGGTATTTTTCTTCCCAGAGCTGCAGAAAAACCCATTAGATACATTTCAGTTCTGTAGATCTCCCTTCTTCCACCAAATTCATGGGATTTTTACACATCAACTAATTTATGAAACAACTCATATAAAGTGCGTCAAACTAATATTTGATATTCCTGATAAAGCAGAAGTTTCCGGATATTCACTGTGTTTGTTTTCGCTCAATCTTCCAAGCAGATCCTCCACACTTCCTTAAAAGATATAAATATTAAAACATACCTAAATATATTTAGTTTCTCCCATGAACACCCTTGCATCCTACGAATAGATTCAACGCAGAAACCAAGCAGCCGACTTGCTGACGAAGAGCGTTAAAGCCGCCGTTGTTCCCCAGCTGGAGTGGATCCCTCGGTGGTGTTTGTGGAACCAGGGTGGCTCTTCCCCAGGAAAACACACACATTCACAGCACGCAGTCTGTCTGAACACACACACGCCTCTGTTCTGCCCGACCTCTCCCTTCAACACTTCCTCCCTCCCTCCTCCTCTTCCTCATTCCCACCCTAATGAGACGCATGTGGAGGTGCGAGCTGTGAGGCATCGCTGCAGCAGAGAGGAGTCAACATCCACCTATCGCATACTGATGGCAGCCGAAACGCCGGCGCCAGATCGATGGGGACTTTTCAAGGCCAGGCGGGATGAGTGGGACGGCCCAGTTAAACATTCACATTTTCACCAGTAACATTTTTTCACTTCTCACTGGTTCATAGGCTTTTAGTCTGAAAATGTTTTAAGTCATGTTAGCAAACATCTATAGATGTTTTTAGTCAGTTGTTTCCTCTAAACATAAGGAGGCAAATTGTAGATAAATTAAAGTTCAGATCAAGAATAGAAGACAAAGTATATGGAAAAGATGTGTGTCATAAATGAGGTAAATAAGCTTAAAAAATAGTTTGAAAAAAGATTTTTGGAAACTGAAGTGTTTGTACAAAGTGATGGCAAAACTTAAAACAAAGGAGATAAACGGAGATCCGGATGGATGGATGACAGATGGATGTAGGAATGAACAGATGGATGGATGAAAACATGGATCGATGGATGAGCAAACGAATGTTGGTCGGATGGACAAAAAAATGGATGTATGAACCAAAGAAAAGATGGATGGATGGATGGACGGACGGACGGACGGACGGATGAACTGTCAAACAACTATGAATAAAAAAGACGTGTGGAAATAAAATCCTTTCCTCTTCATTTCCTTCATTTTCTGTCGAGTTTCATCAAGAAAAGCTCAAAGTGCTTTACACCATAAGAACAATTCAGTTACCAATTATGAAACGGCAATAAAGATTTGTCACAACACCATCAAAATCCTCAAAACCGATAATAATCAATGTTCTGGTTGTTATATTTGGGTTTTTAGCCTTGATTTGCAGGAACTCTGCGTTTCTTACATATTATTGTCTGCTGGTAAAAACAGGATTATTGTGTCAGATTCTGGACCTGACGTCCAGCAGCTTCTAAAATCTGACAGTTTGATGTTTGGGTCACCTTGGCAGCAGGTTGCAGCCAATCGCTTCCTCTGCAGGATAAACGATCTGCTGCAGATTGTGTTTGTCCTTGGCAGTGACAGCAGACAGAGGATCTGACAGCAGAGGAGTTAAAGTAGGACACGGCTCTCAGCAGGTGGAACGTCTTTTACTGCTGCAGCAGGAAGGACGTCCTGCATTTTGCTTTCTTGAAGTAAGAAGTTTAGAGTAAAGTGTTTGTAACTTAGTTCCCACAAAGCAGAAGTGGCTTGAGGTGTAGATCCTTGGAGGTGATGGTGCAATGATGTTAAGAAATGTTTAAAGCACCAGCAAAGAGCAGTTTTGAAGCTTGTAAGTTTAAACCTTCAGTCATTTTTTAGCCATGACGTCTGAGACTCAAAAAAAATTCTTCAGAAATGCTTATTTAACGGAGTCAGAGAAGGAACCGATCAGGTTTGGTTTGAGGTTTGGTTGCATTAAGGCGATCTATTATGCTGAACAGGTTAGCATAAAGGATATCGTACATAGGCAATAAAAAACACGCTCATTTTATTTTTTTGCACAAATTCATGCTGAAGTCTGGCTACCTTGAGCTGTTTTAGGGCCTCCTGTCACTTTCAATCCAAATAAGCTGCTGCTGGCCAAAGTCAAGCTAGCTAGCATAACTAAGCTACTTCCCTCCCCTCACCATTTTATTTCTCAATTAAAACTTTTTCCTGACCTGTTATTTAGTTGTCGTTACAGTTATACATCTTTAATGTATAGTTATACAACTATTGACAACTTGATGGGTAAAACCAATGTTATTCACCGTCAGCGAGCAGATTTTTTCTGTGACGTCTGTATGGGGTCCATACGACCATACATCTAGGAAAAGCATTAGAAGAGCCTCCAGCACAGCCAACAAGAATGTAGCAACAACAAAACACTCCAGCAGCCATACAACAGTCCAGACAGTTGATAAAACCAGCTAACCAAACATGCTGGAACTCAGCTTGGGTTGCTAGGTAACGGGTCTAGCTGGGCTGGGCGATGTTGCTAGGTAACGGGCTGGAGTTGCTAGCTGAGTTACTATACATGTCGAATGTGACTCAAAAGTCAGGAAACATTAACAATGTTGCTACAAAACTTTAACTAGTTGCTACAAAAAGTTTTTTAAGTGCTTAGGCTGGTTTTAGAACCAGTAGAAACCCAAATGGAAGCATTAAAACGTAAAAAAAAATTATTTTGCATAACACATCCTGATTAAATGTCTTTTTTTTCTGCTTTTGTGTGAAATCGTGCAAGTCTGCAGTCTTCCTTCAAACACATCGAAAGTACTTTGCAACCTCTCAACCTTTGTCTGTAGCCCTCAATGCTCAAGCTAAACGGTCGTAGGAAGGAAAGAAGGTCACATTCAGAAGAACTTCAATGAGGAAGACTCTTCTCTCTGAAAATAAGATGAAGCACCAGACCTCTGGAAACGATGGAGGGATGAAAACAAAATGAAGATGTCTGGAGAAAACAAACACAAACACTTCATTCTATTTGTGGAGGATAATGGTGGAGGTTTGATGCTTTGAGTTTTGTTTTGTTGCCACAGCAGCTTTGCACCTTGCAGAGTTTGAGTCAACTTCCCTTTTGAGTCAGACGAGAGGGTCTCTGTCTCTGCAAATGTACTTTTTCCCTTTATCTGAAATAACATTTTATATTTAGGACTTCTTGTAGTAATTGAGTTTCAATGTATAAACCAATATAATTTAAAATGACTGCTGATTTTCTATCTGTTTCACTTTAAGACACAGCAAGTGAATATCTAGCAAAATAAAGCACTCTGATGAGAAAGTGCACAAATTAAATTTCATATATCATAATTTCTATGCAGTTTTTCTATTTAAAAGTTTAGAGAAATATGAAAAAATACATGAAAGAAGAAGCGAGAACAAAGTAGGCCAGAATGCAGCTGAGAGTTGTTGAAATGAAACATCAGTTCATAACATAATGCTCACCAAAAGACAAAATATCAAAGTCTCCAGCTGAAATCTGAGTTTATAAAGTGAAATTTAACTGGTTGTCTGACGGTGGTAGTTTGGAGACCTAACAAACCGGCTCCATGGAGAAATGCTTGTCACGCAGAAGGTGTGATACGAAACACTGTTTGGCAACATTCAGATAGACGTCGTAGCTTCTGCTCCAGTTCTGACCAGCATTGTTACTGGTGTGAACAGTCATGCATCAACACTTTCCTCTGAGCAACTGCGTCGCTAGAGTAGCCTGCTTCTTATGAGTCATGCTGTGACTCTGCAAGTCTCCCTTTACTGCACATGACCAGGCTATGCTTCATTTATGACTTAGTTAAACGGCAGTAATGGAGCAATAAAACCGTTATTCTGACTCAATAAGTCCGTCTACAGTCAGGATGTTTTCACAACCGATGGTCCAGTAGACTTGGTTCGGTTTGGGACCAAAACTGAAACATTTGCTACATTTTCAGCTGTTGTGGTTCAAACCAAATTCTTAGGAAAACCTGTTCCCCTCCTCACCTGTGGGGGCGCTGCACCAAAAGTCATTGAAGAAAATAACACTGAGTGCAACTTCCTTCTTTATAAAATGTTAGCCAAAACTGAGTAGCGTCAGATTTTAGTGGTCGTAAGATTTCACTTTTGTTTTTGGTAAAAGACAATTAGCCATTTCTCCCGCTAGCGCTAGGTACGCGTGTTTGTTTTGGTTGTTTTTACCCAGAATGCCCTGTGCTATGGTAAAAAAAAAAACCTTGTGAAAGCGCTGTTAAGTGTGCTAATGGTGGAGAAACAACTCACCGTTACAGGAAAACCATTTATCCGCTATCATCTGTGGCTATGCTAACTAGCATTAGCTTTCACATCCGACCCTGTTGATGAGGAGAAGCTTCATGATAGCAGAACGCAATGAGGTTATGTCGGTGGGCGAGTGGCACACACACGGGCATTATTGACAGCGCTAAGACCCTCCTCCTGGCTCTGATTGGTTGTTTCTACTTGGCACTGGGAGAAGTCAGAGAAGCTCAATTTTTTTCAGATTATCTGTTTCAGGATAAATTGCCACGACATGGTGACAGTTTCAACAAATACGTAAAAACTAAAAAATAAACTAATCAGTTATTGCGATAAACGATAATATTGTTGCTTTGAGACAGTTTTCAAGTAATATAATAGTTATGCAAGAACACGTTCTCAAAGATCAATAAACTTTAAATTTCAATCAACATTTAAAGCTGGAACCGGAAGACATTTTAAATATCCAAAATAAATCAACAAAACAACCAAAACAACAAATAAAATTAATTATAAAATCTCTCTAAACAAAATTGTCCTTAAAAAAAAGGAAAAACACCAAAATGAACTTTATCATCCAGTTTTTGGTAGAAACAGAGAAAAAGCTAAAAACAATAAATCATGCCAGTGGAAATTATTGAGCTAATTTTAATTCATCATTTTTATTGCTAGTTGCAAAAGGCCTAACACTGCAGCTTTAATAAATCGCTTTTTAATCATGAAAACAGTCTGTGTCCTTCCTACAACCAAAGTCAACTGGATCCAGATGACAAATGCTCACTTCCTGTTTTTAAAAAAGTCTCGTTTCAAATTTGTCATCCATTTAAAAAAAAACACACACTAAAAGAGCCGATTGTGATGCACTCATGGTCCGTTCTATACAGAGTTAGAGCACTTAATGGAGGTGATATTTGCCGTCTTTTCTCCAACATCAGGGTCAGCTGACCTTCCAGATTGGCTCCACAGTGACTCAGCCGGATGGAGCCGCTCCCCCACCTCCCGTCGCCTCATTAGGGAGCAGAAAGACCCGACTCACCGTAAAATAACACACTCAGCAGGAGAGGCGAGCAAACATCCTTCAGACGCACACATCTGCTCCACAGGAGCCACAGGAAGCCCTGATGACCAGCAGCAGCTTTTAGGCATCGCTGCTTTGAAACGGTTTAAAAGTTTCAGCTTTGCTTTGCCTTTTGTTCACTTAAATGTTTGAATTTCCCTGCTTTGGGTTTGTAATTAAAATAAAGAAGGTCGATTACAAATAGTCACATTCCTAAAATAATTATTTGCAAAAACACAAAATCCTACAAAGGTATTTTTGGTTTAGTTTCTAGTGAAAATATCTTAACGCACTTTAAATGAGACAAACGGAGTTAAAAAAACATTTTTCAGCAACACATAGAGGCTTGTGTGAAGTGAATAACTCCTTAATATTGATGAAAACATTCTAGTGGCAGATAAATTAACTTAAAACATCTAAATGTTAAATAATCTGCCAATTGAACTGGAGCTTTTTAATCAGTATTAAGGAATTATTTACTCAACACAATCCTGTATATTTTTCCTGAATAGTTACTTTTATGATAGAAACTATAACAAAAATACTAGATTTTGTGTTTTTGCAGTGTACTTTTAGCAAAAACCAGCTATTCTTTTAGGAAGATGATGCTCCTTTCAACCAAACTGTGAATATATCAACTTTTTAATCTGTTTTGTGAAGTTTGGATGAACAAACTGGCTAAATAAGCAACAGATTTAATCTGGTTTGTTTTATTATTAGTGAAAAAATGAGGTTATTAGTTTATGTGACCGAAAATGAGGTAAAGTGACACGTTTACAAGCAAAACATAATTTTTTAGTGGAATAAAACTGCAAACACTCAAAATCCTCATTTTAGTCCTAAATATTTTAACTTAAGCCAATTATATTATCTCTACTTTTAGATTATCTTTGTTCTGTCTTGTAATTTTGCTTTCTGTGCAGAATGGTTGCTTATTTAGTTTCCTCGTTTTCACCCTGAATCAAAAATATTTACACAACCTTCAGCGGATAAGGGATGCGATATCGCCAAGTCAACTTCAAATCTCTTTGTTTTAAAACAAAGAAAGTCCAATAGAGGCATTGAGAAGTGGAGTAAATTTTAAAAAGAAATGTGAGGAAAGAGCAGAAAATCGGAGGAGAAGAGGCAGAAAAAGCCGGAGCCTACCGTCGGTTCTGGTTCGGTTCAAGTCGGATCTTTGCTGCATCAGCGCAGAGGCAGCAGCAGAACATGTGAGCATGTAGAGCCGAGTGAAAAGCCGTATTATTTCCCCTCCGCTCTCTCTCCTTCGCTCTAAGTGAGCGCTGCAGAGCTCTCACTTCTGCTTTGCTTGTCAAATCCCTGCAGGATGTCTGTGTGTGTGTGTGTGTGTGTGTGTGTGTGTGTGTGTGTGTGTGTGTTAACATAAAACCACTTCCTGTGCTGCGAAACTGAAACAGAGAGCTGGGAGGAGCTAAATGTAAGACGTTCTTACAAAAAAAATAACAAAAGCAGATATATTCCTGTGTTTTAAAGAGCTTATGTTGTAAAAAATGCATTTTTAATATGTGCTAAGTATATTTATTTAATTTAGATGTTCCCAGTTTTAGATGATGACGTTTCAGGAAGTGAAGGTGATTCAGTAGGATGTCCTCTGAGGGAAGGGAAACGCGTAACGATGCGGCTTACCTTTTCTGAATCCAGATCCACGGAGCGCGGCCGGAGCTTGATGGGCTGGTCTTTGAAGATGTTACCGAAGCCAATCCCCTGAATCTGCAAAAATATGCAAGAAAAATGATCAATTCTGCTCCTAAAACAGCAGAAAGTGGTCATTTTTAATGATGAATAGCTAAATTAGGCGACTTTTGAAGGTCTTTAGTTACACTGCAAAACCAGAAAATCTTACCAAGTACTTTTGGTTTAGTTTCTACTTCAAATATTTTAGTAAACTTGAAGTAATACAAAGCTAGCAGGATAGATGAGCCTATTATAAATCAATAATTCCTTAAAAGTACTAGTTTAACTGGCAGATTATTGAACTAATAGCTAGACATTTTCCCCGTCTTATAAGTGAAATAATCTGACAACTACATTTTAAAATAAATATAAAAAAATTACGGACTTAAAACAAGCTCATATATCTTCCTGTAAAGTTAGTTTTGACTTATTTCAAGTGTAATAAGATATCTGCACTAGAAACTAGATTAAAAATAAAAATAATGAGTAAGATTCTGATTTTTTGCAGTGTGATTCTGATTTCTACAAACAAAAAATATAAAATAGTAATAAAAAGTTTAACTAAAATAGACTACGTGGTGGAAAAACGGCTCCTTCTCACCTCCCACTGCTCATAAGATTTGAAAAATCTTCATATTGGTTAAACACGGCAACATTATCTTCGTTTTTCACAGGTTTCAAAGACTGTTATTGTAAATATTTTTACGGAAAGAGAATATTTATGTTTATATTTATACGTTATATAAGTTCCTGTTATGTTTTATAAATATGTCTAAGCTTAATAATGTGAGAAAACAGCAATTTTCAGTTAATTCAGTCAGTATTTCATTCATCTGACACAAAAAAAGTAAATATAATGACGTGATTCTTGTTTTAAATTTGACATATTATGAACATTTTTGTCCTTTATGTTATGGAAAGACAGTCAACCATCTTGTTACAAGAAAAAACAAAAGTTTTTTTTTAAAATGGAAACTGTCTTAGCGCTACTAACATCCAGCTGGTGTCAGCTAACGCCAGCTGACACCAGCTGCCGTTAGCTTGATGCTAACGCCAGCTGGTGTCATAGAAAACAAACGGTGCTTCTGGATTGGCTGCTGTGCGAATTCCAGCCAATAGCGCGTCAACTAGCATTGCGACTAGGTAGCTTAGCTTCCCAAGCTGCGTCTTCTTTTGAATATTTTAAATACATGGTAAGAAATAATCCCAAATTAAAATAATTTTGCACAAATATATTGGAGTTACATTCCACAGAATAATCCACTGTAGTCTGTTTGATGCTTTCTGGGCTTATTTGTGTTTTTGACTTTGAAAAAATAATTGACTTTTTACCTTCTTAGGTTGGATTTCTGACCCTGATTCTGACCGACTGTCTCCTCCGTCGCTTTCACTGCCGGGGCTGTCTTTACCTGAACACACAGAGACAAAATACAGAGTTATAAAACCGCTTCAAAGGCTGCTGCCTTAATGAAGGAGGCTTGGAAAATGTGCTTTCTTAAGACTCACTGGTGCGGCTGTGGCGGATCTCCTCCTGCGAGTTGGGAGTTTCCAGGGAGGGAGCGTCCAAATCTGCCAGGACCTCTTTGGTGAAATTGGAAGGAAACATTCCAATCTTCCCATTCAGAACCCCTTCCCACCATCCCTCCTCCACCTAAACACCAGAGAAACCCAAAAACAAAACCCCATGTGAGGAGTTCAACTCTAAACAGAACCAGATTTTAGGTTTTTCAATAATAGTCCATTATAGTTTAGTTTTATTTTGTTGTGACTTTTCTGTTTGTCAAATTCAGTTTTTCTTAGTTATTATGAGTTAAATATTTTTTTAGTAGTTTTAGTTATTTCATACTTTGGTTAATTCTTAGGTGCAGATTTAAAATAGTACTGTATTGTGATTATATATACATACAATTGTGCAATAAATATTCCACAGACGGTCGTAAAGAAAGAAAAAATAAATAAATAAATGTATATAAATAAGGTAAGGTGATTAAATAAAGAAGCCAGTTAATCATATGTTTACTTAACAAATGATTAGTTTACTTAATTTTGACTGAAATGCCTCTAAATAACAACACTGTCAACCGAGCCGAACTAATTGAAGAACCTGTTCCCCTCCTCGCCTGTGGTGGCGCTGCACCAAGAACCACTGAAAGAAACGACATGAAAACCTCTGAAGAAGACCTGTGCAACTTCCTTCTTCACAAAATGTAAACAAAATGGAGTAGCGTCAGATTTAAGCGGTAGCTCAGTTGAATAGTAATGAGGGAAAGGAAAAATACTGGATTTGGAGAATTTGAGGAATTTAAATGATGAGTAGTAAAATGCAGGACACGAAAGTAGTGCCACTAAAAACAAAAGAAGAAGAAGTGGCGACAGAGTTTAGAGGATTTCTCTTTGGTAAAAAAAAAAAGAAGAAAAGAAAATCCATTTCTCCCTGTAGCGCTAGACTGTGACGTTTGTTTTAGTCGTATTTACCCAGAATGCCCTGCACTGTAGTCTGCTTTCTGCTTTCGGAGCGATCTCCAGTCCGCTTGGCATTCACATATGAACGTAGGAAGTTTTTAGGCGGACCAGAGTTCACTTTTTGGTTTGAATCAGAGTTCGATTACGCATTCACACACCCCAAACGAACCGGACTTTCTAAACCAGGGGTGCTCAAGTCCGGTCCTCGAGAGCTACCATCCTGCAACTTTTAGAAATATCATTACTCCAACAGACAGGGATCAGCTCTAAACAGGCCTGGTAACGAGCCTTTCATTTGATCCAGGTGTGTTGGAGCAGGGAAGCATCTGAAAGTTGCAGGACGGTAGCTCTTGAGGACTGGACTTGAGCACCCCTGTTCTAGACAAACAAACTAGTTTGATTAAAGCAGCTGCTGTGAATGAAACCTTAAACTCACACATAATCCACCAGAGGTCGCCATATCTCCACGAAACGATCATTACATCCAAGCTGATTTTTTTCTATTAGTAGAATTTTACAGTTTCTTGGTACCACTGATTTACAGTGGGAGACTTTTCATTAAACCAGTTCAATAACACACATCTATTGGCTATTTCGTGCAGTGGACCTTGTTTTATTGAACCCTAGTAGAAACTGATCTCTATCTGTACAATTTTATCACTGAGTTAACTTCTTTGTTTACACAGAGTCAGAATGTTGGGAGTTTTAGATGATGATTTTAGTACCGTTAGCTGTTTTGATCAGAACGAAAGGCGTTCTGAACTGCATTTTACTTTTAGATTTAAGAAAAGCAGAATTAGTTAACCGAATGCAATCCTTCTGACATTGCTCTTCTTCCACTTCCAAATAAATCGTGAAATATTTTGAAGGTACAGAAGCAGCAACAAGATGAAGAAAATCCAGTAAGACGTTAATTTTGATTAGATTTACAAAATATGTCTTTGGCCAAAAAGGTGCAGGATCCTTTTTATGTTTTTATATTTCTGACATTTTTCATCTCTTGTTTAAATCTTTAAAAGAAGACTCACCTCTGCGATGATCTCGATCACATCTCCGACTTTCAGCTCCAGTTCGTCTTCATGCTGAGGTGCATAGCTGAAGGAAGCCTTACATCTCCGCTTTCGGATTTGCTCTCCTGCATCAAACACAGTAATAAACTAATAATAAATGAAATAAAAACCTTAATTAAACGTCTGACTCTCTGTCTGAACTTAACTGACCCCATTACACTTCCTCATAACCTTGTGGTTGTTTGCCTTTCATCCATTAGTCTCATTATTACTCTTGACTCATTTCACATCAGCGAGGGCAAGCAGACCTGACCCTGCAGTTCCTCTACTTCACCACATGAGGTCACTATTGTTCATCTTTCGCTCAGTATGAACAATATGAAGAAGTGCTTATCACCAAAGATTAAAACTATTTCTAGGGATTTGTTTTTGTTGCTTTTAATCAGCGTATAGTTTGTTATTCAAACTATATAATGACAATGGCTATTTAACGATAGAATAAGCCTACCAGTGCAGTTAATTGGCCTTTATTTATATTCATAATTGTGTTATTTTACTTATTGTCACACAGTGTGAGACTTTGCCGCCATAATGCAGCATTTAGAAACTGTTTTTACACCTTTTTAAAGTCGTTTTGTCTGTGGATGGATGGATGAATAAATGGACAGACAGATGAATCGAATGAATGGAGGACTGGTGGATGGATGAACACATGGATGGATTATGATACAGGCTCAAAGATGAATGTATGGATGAATGACATGATGGACGGATGGATGAAGGGATGGACAGCCGGATGGATGGACGGCCGGAAGAATGGATGAATAAATGGATGGAAATAACTCCATATAATTTCATGTAATTTTCAGTGTTTCGTTAAACCCAATGAGGATGCATATTGGGCTCATCAGCGTTGTGAAGTAACTGGACAGATCGTCTTTCATTGTATTTTCCAGACCCTCTATGCTTCCTGCAGGATCTGTGTTCCTGCCAGCAGCAGAGCGGTGAGCAATCCTTGACCCAAATCCTTCGTTACGCTAATAGGATCAAAATGTGAGCCGGCAGACGTCAGGCTACCTAATGATGGCTGCTCACCTTTCTTTCCAGGTCGCACGCTGGTGTCCGACACCGGGCTGGCCCTGCCGTTGGAGAGCTCAGACTTAATCATCCCCGCCTGCCCTCCATCTCTCTTCCCTTCCTTCTTTAACTCCTGTGAAGGAAAACAAAGGAGGAAACTTAATGAGTGCAGCAGGTCCTGATGCTCAATTCAGATTTTTTTGCTTAAATAAGTTTTTATTTGGTCATTCATTCTACAAATTAAATCCGACTATAATGAGCCTTCTGTGTGAACGGTTTACAACCCTACAGCAAAGAATAACACAAACGTCACACAAAACGTGAATGATTACAGGAGTAATAATGGATAGAGCCATTTAAAAATCGATTTTAAAGTTCACTCACAAATTGGAGCCGACAGAATCGTCACAAGATCATGAAATCATGAAGGAAGCTAATCTGTTCAGCCTGATTTACTGCAACGTACGTCATAATTCTGAATAATTCAAAATTATGAATGTACACGAATGCAACGTCACAAATCAATGACATAAAAGCCGGATAAAATGCGACATGACCTTTCACTATAGCAAATTTTGCTGGATAATAAATTCTCCCAATAATTAATAATGTTTCGAGATAATAATTGTTTTTTTGGCAATAAGTTAATAAAACAAGCCGTTTCAAAAATGTCCATAATGTAACGTCACAAATCAGGTACAGTACCCTTCACCTACTAACCCCAGTTAAGTCCAGTCCGTTGCCTAGCAACCCCAGCCAAGCCCAGCCTGTCACCTAGCAACCCAAGTGGCGCTCTAACTGCTTGGTCAAGAGCGGCTATGCCAGTAGGTCTATTCTTTTAGGATATTTAGTACCAAATATGGATCTGATTTTTTTTGGGGGGGGTGAAAGATCAGAATTGGGCCGTTTAGACTGCAGTGAAAAATCTGGACAGAAGTCGCATTTGGGGAAAAAAAGCGGATGTGTGTCGCATTCGCCTGCTGTGCGAACACAGCCCAAGAGTTGGAGCTTGAGAAACAAAGTGTTTATCTAAAAAGCAGCTTATTAATTCAGGGAAGCTATCATCAAAACTGCAGTCCTTTCCTCTCTGTGTTGCAAGGAATCACAAGACGGCATGAGAAACTGATTAAAGCCCAGAGAAAGGCAAGCGGCCTAAAACAGCGCAACAGAAGACGAAACATCAAACAGGGGAGACACAGAAACCTTCAAACACATGGTCGAAGGAAAAACAGACATGATGGTTCACATCTTCCCACCACATTCATCATGACACTGTTTCGTAAGCTCTGGCCTGTGGCGAGCGCAGCTCAGTGAAGCAGACGGGAGCGGGTAGACTGACTCACCGAATGCACACATCGGGTTGTGAATCTCATGGTGTGGCATTAAAGCCCTAATGAGCTCCTCAGATCCTAAAATATTAACGTGACAACATGCTTCTTCAATAACAGGCAGAGGAGTTGTCGAGGCTGACAGGCATTTGGAAAATGATGATGACGTTGGGGTTTGTTTTGTAGAAAATTCGCTCTTTTTGTTGAAACTACAAACAAAATAATTTGCAGTCTGTGGAGAAGAAACTCAAGCTTCCCACAGTGAAGACACCAATTAAAATCTGACATATGGCTGACGTGCTCCTCTTCCAGCAGGAAGTGGAAAAAAGTAAGGAGAAGAAGAAAGTACCATCTTGGACAAATCGATAAGACTTCTTTCTAAATAAATCCACACTTACATACAATAATTTCTAAAGATCCATTAGATATTTATCAAAAATGAATAAGAAATAAGGCTGTTAGCTAGTGGTAAACATGCTAGCCAGCTTATAAACTTATGATTTTGAAAAAAGCTCTTGTTAGAACCAAAGGGTGATAGATTTATTTGGGGCCCAGATTTCAGCATTTGTTACATTTTTAGCTGGTGCGGTTTGCTTTCACAGTGCACTGTGCAAAGTCTATTCTCTTGTTTGCCTCAGATTTCTGTGCATCAGTGTGGTCAGGAGCCTCAGTACGAACGACACGGAAACTACAAATGGTTCAAAATAAAGCAGCTCGGTTTGCACTTAGGTGTGCTTTCAGTAGTAATGCCAGCATATTAGATTACCCTGACTAAAGGTTGAATTTATTTTTTAAATATTACTCATAGGGAACATCACTTCTAAACAACCAAAGGTTATACACTAAATTATTTTTAGCACTAATGTATATGATTATCAAAACAGACATGCAGTCAAAGTTCGATGTACGAAAAGTTTACACAAATTCTTCGAAGATGCCGACGTTATATGGAACAACATTCTGGAAGCTACTAACTCACTCACTTGCTCAATGGTTACCTAGCAACTCACTCACTCTTTGGTTACCTAGCAACAACTTCAGTGGCTTGCGCAGCAGCAGTTTTAGGTTTCACCACTGTACCTAATAACTGCTTAAAAAAATAAAAATAAAAAACAACGTTGTGGAGTAAAAACTGTCGATAAAACAGGACAGGTAATGCCACTAGTTTGGCAGTAATTCTGTTAGTTAAGTAAAATTTAACAATAGTTATCAACATTGACAGTTATAGATATGAACTGACATGAAAAGCTTATGTAGTGATACGTTTTTCAGCTATATTGTTCACCCTTCTTGGAGATACAAAACTTTAAGAAGTAATTTTCAGGAAAAACAACTATGCTGAATGATTTTTCTTTGTTATCCTGATTGTAAATGTTTTCTGCAAGTGTGTTCCTTGATATAATGAAATTAATGTCCTTTTTTCATTATGGTATCATTTATTTTTGATCCATAGCCTCTATTTTGCATCAGTTTATTATGTAGCTACTTTAATTTTAAACTTGTTTGTTGTTTTTTTTGTCAATGTTGAACCCCAGGAAGATGGAAGGAACAAAAGCTAATGGGATCCAAATAAAAAGGAAGAAAGAAAGTAAATTAGACTGTATTTAGGATTTGCTTTCATCCATAGTGACCTCAAACTGAGGAACATGTGGTTCAGTAGTTGATGACTCAGTTCAGCGAACATCCAACAGAAGGAAGACCGCATTGCCTCAACATTTACCATGACCGCATCCACTCTGGGAAGATTAGTTTTTTTCTTCTTCTTCTTTCTGGTTCAGCAGTAACAAAGATCTGAGACAAGACTGCAAAATGTCATGAAGTAATCTTTGACCACAGAGGTCAAATTAAAATGGCAGCCTTGAATCTCATTACGGCTTGAAAGCTAATGCAGCACAGAATCAATGTACGGTTCTGCCAGCAGCCATTGCAACAACAGGCTCAGATTAATTCAGAAACTTACACTCACAGACGGACAGCTGAAAATAACTCCCTCCTGAGATGGAGAAACACCGGGCAGCCCACGCAAACACACAGCAGCCATTTGTTAGCCTACAGCTTCCTCTGTTTTATGAGCGGATATGAGCGAGGCACTGTTTATGTGGCGTTTTCTTCTTAAGAAGAGAATAAATATGAATAAAGAATAAAATCAAAGAGCTCGTTTGTGTGTGAATAATTCATTTTTTTTAGCTGATTCCACCTCTGTTCGAAGCCTTTGTGGCAGATTCCTGCACAGCTGCCATTCCTGCTGCAGGGATGTGGAGGTAGCCGTGGGTTAAAGGAAACCCAGTAGAAAAAAGGGGAGGAAGAGAATGTGATTCACCGTATCTGAACAGGAAACACCTGCATTATGTACACTGTTGTGTTAGGGTCAGTGTGTGTGTGTGTGTTTGTATCTTTGAAAACCTAATAGAAATCATGCCCTCTGAATGGTCAGCATTGCTTTGCGTTTCCCTTACAACCAGACCTTGTGTCTGTTATCCAAAACAGGACACTGAAACATTAAACTTTCCAGGATTTAAATACTAGTCACCATACAACAACAACAACAACAACAACAAAAACAAGATCCGGGAGACATACAGTTAGAAAATACTTGCCCTGTTACGGATTTCCTTCAGGACAACAAGATAATTTAACATCAGACAAAAAAGCAGCTTCTACATGATTATTTTATTCAATAAGGGAGTTTTAACACCTGATAGTCTGGTAGACTCGGTTTGATTGGTGACCAAAATTGAAGCATTGCTACATTTTCAGCTTTCACACTGCGCTGTCAAACAAACCAAACAATTTGAAAAATCTGTTCCCCTTCTCACCTGTGGTGGCGCTGCACCAAGAAGCACTGAACACAAAAACCTCTGAAGAAGAATTGAGTGCAACTTTCTTCTTTATGAAATGTAAGCAAAAATGGAGTGGCGCCAGATTTTAGCAGTTGTGGGATTTCTCTTTTTTCTCTGGTAAAAGACCAAAAAGACATTTCTCCAGCTAGCGCTAGAATCTTACGTTTGTATTGGTTGTATTTACCCAGAATGCCTTGCGCTGTCATCCACTTCCTGCTTTTGGAGCTGTATCTGGTTCGGTTGGCATTCACATATGAATTCAAACCACATCAGAGTTCAGTTCTACCAAACCAAAACTTAGGGTTTTAGGCAGATCAGTTTGCTTTTTTGGTCTGCATCTAAATTAAATTGCGCATTCTCAACTCCAAAACAAACCAGACTTTCTAGACAAACAAACTAGAGTATGATTAAAGCGGACTGAATAGTGCTGAAAAAAAAAAAGAACATCCAAATCAAACTGGTCCTGTGTGAACATATATTCCCCATGCCTTTCTGTTATATAAGCTGCTGCCCTTTCCTTTTTTGGTTCTCACTTAGTTCTGCATTTGAATTATTTTGGGTTGTTTATTGTTGTCACAGAGGGAGTTCCGTACCACTTCACTGCTGTGTGTTGAGATTCACAGTTCCTTCTTCACTTCTGTTTTGTTTATTGGTTTATTATTGGTTTAATTCATCTAAGTGCTTATGAATCATTTCCCTCATTTTACCTCCCAACTCATCAATCCTCACAGTTTTTTATTTTGGATTTTTGTTTTGTGTTGTCAATGCATAGTTTAATAATGTAAAATATGCGTTTTGCACATTTTTGTACTTCTATTTGAGTTTCTACTGGTTCTAAAGACACCCTGATGTTTTTTAGTGTCTGGAAAACGAGCCGTTTCAACAACCTCTCGATTGTTCAGTCACATTTTGCGGGTACTGCTCTGTTACCTAGCAACCCCAGCCCGTTACCTAGCAACCCTAACATAGCTCTATAACTTTTGGTCAGCTGGTTTTACCACTGTAACAATCTCTACTTAAGCTGTGTCCGAATTCAGGTTCTGCATCCTTCGAAGGACTGGTCTACTTAGGACGGGTCCTTCGAAGGTCGGGAATAAACTAAGACCGGAAGAAAAATATCTGTGGATGCGGACAGGTCTAGCCTTCACCAACTGTCCCGCCCCCACCTCAGCGTAACTCATGTTGCCAAGCAACCGTGACAGCGTAAAGCAGAGAGCGGAGAAAAAAAAAACAACAGAGCCGAAGTTTGTTTTTCAGTCATGTATTACTGATTTCTATATTATTCTTCACCTTTTATATTAAAGATGTTCCAGAGTAAAAAGGGAATCTTAGTTTGATTCTAAAATGTTCAAATGTGTACTGCACTTTTCTACAAGGAATACAAATTATTCATTTACAAATATAATACTCTCCACATCGCAGATATGACATTACGGTTAAATAAACCTATTATGTTTGAAGGCTTAATTTTAATTAATCAAACCGATGTGCTCTGCTTTGAAATACTTTATTAAACCAAACATTTTTCAGCCAGACCTGTCTGAATAATATCAGTGTTTAACTCCCACTCATTGGGGAAAGCTAGCGGGAGTTTTTAAAAACAATGTCCCAGGAGTTAGGCGTTTTCTCTGGGTATACCGAACCTGGAGCGCCCGGCCAGCAGACAGGTCCGAAAACGTCAGAGAAATATTGCAATTAGGTGATGTATTGATGAACCGAGCAGATATTTGAGATTTACACACTTACATTGTCGCCTAAAAACGTTGTACCAAATCACGTTGTGTCATTTAAAGCGTTATATAGCTAAATCATTTGTCGCTATTCACCGCCATTTACGCCCAGTTATAACCCGCAATGAATTATGGGATATCGTGGGCCGTGAAGGATACACCGGACCCATCCTTCAAATCTGGGGAAAAGAAGCACAGACATTAAGGACGCATTTGAAGGAGCCTTTGTCGCCACGCTATGACGTAATCGGCCTACAAATCCGTCCTTCGAAGGATGCAGACCCTGAATTCGTACAGCTTTAATCATCTGCCTGACAGGAAAAATACAAATATTTTTCATACTATTGTAAATAAATACATTTAGTTCAAGTTACACTAACATTTTTCTCCATCAATGCAATTTCAGTAATCATCTATTTTTAAATACTTGTTGAACAATCAGGACTCACTCATATTTTTTCAATGTAACTTTATAAATACATTTTAAAACATTCAACAATGTACATATGAGTGGAGCCATTTTGGAGCTACTTCTGTTTAACCTTTAGAGCTGCATGACATGCAAGTTTCAAAATGTTGTAATTTAGAGAAGTTCTGAAATATTAGACACCAACAGGTTTGCACACACTCACTCTTTTTTGTAAAGTTATTCAAAATTAGTTTGAGAACCCCCCCGCCCCCAAAAAAGAACCAGATTGAGATAAAAATTCAATTGACAGGAAGACCTGTGATGATGTGAAAAAAATAAGATTTCTATTTCAGGCTGCAAATGGAAAGCAGATAAGGTTGTGGGTTGTTTTTTTGTTTTTTTTTAGCTGAAACCACCAACAGCACATTCAGGTGGATTAGCTTAAAGTCGGAAGACATTATAAAACTGACAACACTCTCTGCAACTAGGAGCGCCTCTGGTGAAGACCTGCTTGTTCACATGAGCTGCTCCAACAACTAAGCAGTAAAAAATAATGTTAGCAACGAGAAATATTTGACGGAAGTGCGCATACACTTCTTTGTGGTTTTAAGATAAGGCTTGTAGTTTCTAATAAAAAAAAAGAAAAGAAGCATCAGTATTTGGCGTGTCAAAGCAGCCTCAGAAGATTGTGGTCTCAGAAAATCTAAAACAATTTCTGTGCTAAATGAATTAGCCGAGTCCGCAGTCAGATGATCTGTCTCTTCCGTATTTAGAAGCAAACACCGCTATCTATCAGCGTTAACGCTGCTCAGTTTTATGCCTCTGCTGTTTGTGTGACAGTGGTGGATTTGCATACTCTTACTTTGTGCCTCTTCTCTGACCTGTGTGTTCATGTGCAGATCCAGCAGAAACACACATTCATCAGCCGCACGGCGAAGCTTACTGCCGCGGATTGGCGCTAACTGGAGTCTCATGACAGTCCACTCTGGTGCTGGAGCATTACTCACTGCCTCGCTCTTCCTTTCTCTCACTCACACATACAAACACAAACTCAAATTCTTCGTACAGGCTTCGTCAGCCATTGTCTGGCGACGTACAGTCAGCACAAATGCAGCAAACACCCTGATCGACGCGGGGAACTGTACAGAGGCGTCTGGAAATGCCCCCCGTTTGTATCACTACAAACCAACAAACAAACCTTTGTACTTAAAAAATCTAAATTTCTTTTAAAAAGTAACCAATTCTCTCCAAGTGGTAAATTTTAAAGGTGACCTATTAAGCTTCCTTGAACCGGTTCGGATGGGTCTATGGGTTATTTAAAGCATATTTATTAAATTTTCTGCACATAATCATTCTGAGATTTTAGTCTGATCAGTTCTGTTTATTCTGAGTTCCATTCAATGAGCTGCTTTAGGGCCTCTTGTCACTTTAAATCCAAACATGCCCCCAATTCAACGTGAAAATAGTTAGAAACAGATACGCAATCATATATCCATATGTCTAAGAAAAGCAGAAGTGGACCCTCCTGTACAACCAACAAGAATGCAGCAAGTGGTTTCTGGATGGTAAGTCAACAACAAAAAAACTATCTTCTTCAGCAGCCATTGTACAGTGCATACAGCAGTAAAACCAGCTGACCAAACATGCTGGAGTTCAGCTTGGGTTGCTAGGTAACGGGGCTAGGCTTGACTGGGGTTGCTAGGAGTGAAGTTACATTCTGGAAGTTTTTGAAACAGTTAAAATATATAGACTTATTGCCCAGAAACAGCTGGGTGTTTATTTTTAAGCGTTTTGGCTATTATTAGAAGCAGCTGAGACCAAAGTAAAAGCACCAAAAGGTGGAAAATGTGACTCGCAATAAGCTATAAATCAAAATGTTCAGTGCATACAGCGGTAAAACCAGTCGACAAAAAGAGCTGGAGCTCTGCTGGGGTTGCCAGGTAACGGGGCTGGGCTTGGCTGAAAAAAATACACATTACATAGCCCCGTTACATAGCAACCTATGTAACGGGGCTGGGCTTGGCTGGGGTTGCTAGGTAACGGTACAGAGCCTGCAGAATGTGACTTTAACTGGAGGTTTTTGAAAAGGCTTATTTTCCAGACACCTAAAAACATTGGCTTATTGTCAAAAAATGTCTCAGTTTGTGTTTTTAGCACTTCGGCTGTTTTTAGAAGCACTAAATAGAAGTACAGAAACAGAATTAAAATGTTAATTCTGCGTAATAGGTTTCCCATAAAACACCTCTCTAGTGGAGAATTACAAATATCTGTGGATGTAAACTAAACTGCCATGTGTTGCTTTGGAAGCTGAAGAAACTGTGTACATTAACATATAAACAGTTTCTTCACTCACCATAGAGATTCTGCATCTCTAAACATGTTAGGAAGAAAAATCAGGAGAAAAAAACCTCAGCAGCTCCTTTTTCTCTGCTTAAGCCTGACAGCTGAAAGCTGCAGTAATCTGAACTCACATGGATCTGAGACTGAGGTTTTGAGCGTCATGTGGGCGACATAAGAGTGGATTAAAAAGAAAGTAATTCAGTTTCTGCTGCATCAAATTTACCTTTAAAAAGTTCCCAATATGAGGCCATGAAGGTTATACGAATGTTTAAATCTGCTTTTCTGTTTTTGGTTGAAATGGTGAACCATTACAGCTACAACTACATGTTTGGAAAATGTTCTTGTTTAAGTTAAGAAAAAAGGAAAAGTTGTGAAAATAATGACATATAAACTTAAAGTAAGTAGTTTAGGTGCTTAAACTACAACAATATCTGCAAAGTGAAAGTGGAAATCAACGTTTGAGGATCCCAGAGGAGGCCTGACATTAAGACAAATAACAATCATAATGGACGGATATTCCCTAAGTCCATGCTTTATCCTTCCTCCAGCACAGCAGCAGCTTGAATTTTAGACACCAACTTATGAACAGAGGAATCATCACCAAACTGCAGAGAGGGAAGTGAAAAGGTCAGTGAAAGTTGGTAAACTAAATAACTAAAAGTACTTCAATGCAATGTTTACTGGATGAACCTAACACTGCAAAAAAGACCAGATCTTATTTTTGCTCTACTTTCTTTCTTTCTTATTACACTTTAAATGAGAAACTAACTTACAAGTAACTTTTTAGCAAGATACATAGGCTTGTCTTAAGTTAATAATTCCTCAATATTGATGAAAATGCTTTAGTCCTATTGGCAGATAAATTAACTGGAAAATGTCCTGTTATCAGTTAAATAATCTGCCAATAGGACTAGTACCTTTTCATCAATATTGAGGAATTATTAACTCAAAACAAGCCTCTATAACTTGCTAAAACATTACTTGTAAGTTAGGTAGTCTCATTTCAAGCTTACTAAGATATTTGTACTAGAAACTAAACCAAAAATACGTGGTAAGATTTTGTGTTTTTGCAGTGTATTACTAGGATCAGTCAGAGTGCTCTCTGTTATGCTAAAAGTAATGTTATCTGATTAAAAATCAAGCTAAAAACTACTTGGTGACCAGAATTGTTACTAAAAATTAACACTAGTTGCACCATAGTTGGTCATTCTCACACCCTGTTCCTTTAGTATTTCACAAACCGCATTTCTAAATCTCATTTTGTTCGTAGTGACTTTACGTAAAAGCCTTTAGCTGATGACTCTGACTCATTCTAATTCATCACGTCTTGAAATATTTGTTTTCCTCTGAGATTTTCAGTCATTCACACGCTTGACATCCAGACTTGTTGGTTACTGGTGACCAGAAACAGGACGTCATGAAGCAATAAGGAGCCGTAAAACAGACGACATTTAGGTTGAGAAAATGGTGACGAAGGCTATAACTGGTTCAAAAATAAACTGTGTGGAAAAAAACTCCAGAAGAACAAAGAACGGTTACGAAAAGCCAGCTACTCAGGGGAAGCAACGGCTTGGTTTGTGGCTTTTCCCACTTCCTAATTCTCCAAACTGAGAATTTGAAGACGTCAGAGAAATTTGGTAAGGGTAAAAATATCTGTTCGATTTTAACTAAATTTAGAGTGTGTAATAAATGCAGCTGCTTCCATAATAAAATTCAAAGAACGAGTCCTGAAATTATGTATTCTCTGCCAGCAGGATATAAACACGGTGGCTAACCGGTTTTACTGGGTTTTCCATTTATCGCCGCTCATTTGCATGAATCATTTAGCTAGAAAACTGTTTGTCACCCAAAGGAGAAGAGAGAAAACAAACACTGGGTTCCAAAAGCATTTGATTAATTATATAAACTTACACAAATTTAAATACGATTAAACCTGAATTGAAATGAAAAATCTGAAAGGTTTTACCAGATAACAGCGTAGAATATCAGGATTCGCACATCGAATGTGTGACAAAACCATTCTTTTTCGCAAAAGTCCTCAAGTTTGGTCATTTAAGACAAAGAGCATGTATGAATAAAGAAAATTAAAGTCTTGCCACAGATTCCCATTTGGATTTGCTTCCTTCAGCAGGTTATGATAGGTTTATGCAAAACATGTTCATTAAATTTCCTATGCATAAAATCATTCTTAGTTAAGGAGATTTTATCCTGGTCAGTTCTGAATATTTTAATTTCCTTTCAGAATGAGCTGTTTCAGGGCATGTTGTCACTTCTAATCCAGATTAAGCTGCTGCTGGCCACCAGCATGTTTTAAGTGGCTGCAATATGTGCAATAATTCAGCCGTACATCTTTGAAAAGCATTAGCAAAGCCAACACTTGTTTTTCCAGCAGCCATTGTAGCTTGCCAAAAGTGCTGGAATTCTGCTTGGGTTACTAGGTAACAAGGCTGGGGTTGCTAGGTAACGCCATAGGACCCATGGAACGCGACTTCACAATCCAGAGGTTTTTGAAACGGCTCATTTTCCATACACCAAAAAACATCAACTTACTGCTAAAAAGCAACTGGGTGGTTTTTGTAAGCGGTTGGACTGTTTTTAGAAACAGATGAGACCCAAATGGAAGTACAAAAACATGCAAAATGAGAATTTTCAACAAGAGAATCCCTTTACAAAATTTCTACGCTAATATTTAAAAGGCATCTCAATTTATACATTAAGACGTAAGAGTTGTGAAAAGGGCATTCCACCACACTGAGATAGCAACAGACACACAAACAAATACCAAACTATACATTTAATCTGCAGCTGGTGGTGACGAGAGATAGCATTAGCACACTGAAGAAGAAGGGTGAGAAAAGAAAAGAGACACACTGTAGTTGAGGAAATGCGGGTTTCCTTTGTGATTACTCACCCTGACAAAGTTATCGGGGAAGAACCCCCTGCGTCCGGCCAGCTCGCCCTCCCACCAGCCGCCATCGTCCTGCCGTATGTTCTTGATGATGTCGCCCACCGTCAGGGTCAACTCATCGTCCTGCTGAGCCTCATAGTCGAACTCCACCACGGCCTCCACTGCGCACACAGAAAGTTGCAGGTGGAAAAGGGTCAAACGGCGCAGATAAAACCACCTCGTTCCACATTTTCACAGAACCGCAGGAGTTTAGCATGTCATTACAGATGCTTTATTTATTATTTCAACTGGAAATGAAAGAGGAACACGCTCAAATCACGTGAATAAAATTATATTTAGTTAGTTTTAGCAACCCAAAAAAGCAGAGATGATTAATGTAAATAAAGTTCTCCACATTTCAAAACCAGCATCATTTATCCATATATGACATGTTTGATTTCTTCTTCTCTTTATCTTTCAACGCATTGTTTCTCTCAACACAAACCACTCGCTGAGTGCACCTGTGTTTGCCACAAATGCATAACAAAGTTCATTAAGTGGTGAACATTTTTGATATCATCCGTGTTACATTAGCAGTTGAAGACAGAGATACGAAGCTCGATCTTTTGATCTTCCCTTGGTAAATGTTAACTTTCAAGCTGCACATAAGAAGACGTGGTGATAAAACTGTGAAGATAAGTAACTAATATGATACTAAAATGTTTATAAAGGTTATTAACTTAAATAAAAAGTAGATGCACAGAGCAGCTATTTTTTCACTTGTTACATCCAGATAACAATAGCAAGTTTGTTTGTGAACAGCAACCAAACCATTGCTTAAAATATGAGTGAAATATAATTGAGTTATACCATTCAAATCTTCATTTGAATTTACACTGCCTTGGAAAAGTATTAACATCCTTGAGCTTTTAAAGATTTTGTCACATTTCATCTAAAAACTATTTTACTTCAACCACAAACTATTTTATTTGGATTTAAATAAGATTAAACCACCTTTAGCCAAGAGCTGCTAGCTGAAGCTTGCTGAAGCTTATCTTAAAGTAAAATAAAATATTTAAAATTGAAATTAATTTCTTGTTAAGTTTTGATGCATTAAGAAAATAAAAAACACAAATTAGCCAAATGTAGCTGCAAATTGACCATTTTAAACTTCCACCAAAAAAAGTTATTACTGAAATATCGTGTGTCCTGTGTGTCTCTGTGTTGCCCTGCGACAGACTGGCGACCTGTCCAGGGTGTACCCCGCCTCTCGCCCGAAACGTTGGCTGGAGATGGGCACCAGCAACCCTCCCGACCCCACTGAGGGAAAAAGGGTGCAAGAAAATGGATGGATGGATAAATTATTACACGTTTTGCTAAAGTTGCATAAAAATGAAACATGTAAATTAGCCACAAGTAGCTGCAAATCGATGCTAGCTGCTGCTAGCATAAGGTTAAAACCCACCATTATTTAGCAGCACGTAAATAAAGTTTGATTCTTAATATTTGTGAGATAAGAAGTCATATATAGATTCTTTGTCAAGTATTGCTTTAGTTTTATATAAAAAAAACAACAACATATAAATTAGCTATGTAGCTACAAACCGATGCTAGCTTCTTCTCTGTTATAATGGGTGCTAATTGCTACTAGCGTCTAGCTCAGGGTGAATCTCGTGTCTGAATTACCTCCTCAGTTTGCAGTCAAGTTCTCCAGAGTCCTGTTGGTGAATATTTGACTCAGCTGTGTTGAAGCAGAACCCTTCAGATCTGGATTTTAGGATCCCTGATGTAGCTAGACATAGCTAATTTCATTTTGAAAATGTTACAGACTTCTCCGCCAAGAAAAAATATACCCAACTGCAGGATCATTTTATGAACCTTTGTGTAAGATTTATTTGACAATTTCCCATTAGCAAGAGGCAAAAATAAGATAAACCAAGAAAAAAGTTTAATAAAAAAAAGAAAAAGGTATTAATCTAGCTGGACATTGCAGCTCCAAAGGTGCATTGTTCCAACAATGAGATTCTCATGGCAAAGGGGGGAAAATCTGCTGAGGAGTGGGGAAACTGTTATTTTCAGACAGAGGGATTAATCCCAGAGCAACAGATGAACGACTTTCATGTGAATAGTCGTCCTAGAAATGTTTTTTCAACTCTCTTAAGTTCAACAGGAAGGGAAAACCAGAAGACCACCAAGCTTTTCATGTGCTAAACAGCTGTTGCTACAATCCTAAATCAGAAAAATACAAATAGGCCGAATTAACCTAAATAAAACAAGGCCAAGCGAGGAATAGACTACTTTTAGAGCTATCCTACAAAATTCTGAATAAAATCCTTGAAAATGGTTGAATCTGAATGAGGTTTGAAAAGAGCTTTAAATTCAAACTGCAGTTTTGTAATAAAGTGCAATCTAACGTTTAATTAAAAGCCGCAATTTCAAAGTGGTATTTTCAGTTGAAACCAGAGATTTTTATACACCTAATAAAAAGGCATGAACATTTTTTTTAGATTTAAATCAAACCAAACTCTTATGTTACGTCAGTTATGGTTACCAAAATGATTTTATACGAGTTTTTTGTTTTATTTTAATTTACCTCATCACTGCTTATTAACATAAGTAATAAATATTGTCATATATTGTTTTTACCTCTAAAGTGGTGCTGGAAATAAATGAAAACTTATCTTGAAAATGCTTGAAGTTTGCTGTATATAAACTCTATTAAACTTTTTTTATTTTTTATTTTACTTAGGATGTTAATGTCTGTATTTCAACATTATATTTAAAGACAAACTGATTATCTTTTCCTTTGTTTGAGCCTCTTGTGTCAAATATCTGCATGTTGGTTTCATTGTTTTTACGTAATCTTAACATTTACGACAAAAAAACAGTAATATATTAAATTAAATCTGATTTGATATGTTTCTGTTACCTTCAGAAACTCAAGATTTTCTAAATATAAGTATTTAGTAGCTTTTAAAAACAAATATCCGCCTGTAAAGTCACGCATCTGCGCCTGACACCTCTAACCACAAAAACAGGCGTACAAAAGTCACCTTTCATTTTCACCCCAGATGTTTACTGCAATAAGTGAAGTCGCTCTTTTCAATGCAGCTTTTGTTTTCAAGAAATATATCAAACTCGACATGAACAGCATTCATCTAAGAATCTCCTGGGATTTAACAACTGATGTTTCGAATTATGCCGCTTCATGGAGCTTTTCAATTTTTGTGAGAGTCACAAGACAACGATTACGCTAGGCTTCGAGTTCAAGCATTAGGTGGGTTATATTATCGAATCGTGATACATTTCTTATCTTGATAAGAATTTGTCACCATGAATTGATGTTTAAATTATGTTTAAAATACCCCAAAACTGTCCTTATTGTCAAGACTGAGTTTTACTATTTTCTCCACTGTTTGTTCAATAAAAACATCAATAAATACCAATAAATGTGAAAATAAGGCATGTACAGCTGTAAAATGTCAAACCCAATATTTTTTTCCTTTACCTACTTACTGAAGCTACATGGCTTTCTCTACTGTGGATTTAAAATACTGCATTATCTTTGTCAATTTAGTCTGTTACCAAATGAAAATGCTAAAATTTAGGCTGAAAATTATGCAACTCTTTTAACTAATTGTGTTTAATGTCAAATTTATTCATGACATCTGCTCTCTCTGAGACAACAACACTCAAACGGGGAAAATTTGTAAATATTCACCAAACTAAACTCAACTTTTTCACAACAAGTGAAAAGCACATCAGTCGTGCATCAATGCATCAGTTCACCACTCGCACTGGTGAGTTATTTTAACAAAATGGCCGACGTCCGATATAAAATTTTACCGATAATATCAGCCAATACCGATACCACGTCGATAATATCATGCATCCCCAGTGAAAATACAGTTACATGATTTAGCTGTGACAAAGACAAGCCAACCTTTGTGAACACGTCACTAGCTGCGCTTCATTACAAACTAAGATAAATTTTGTCTTTCACATTAAATTACAATAAAATAAATTCATGTTTTTGGTTGTAATGTGACAAAACGTGGAATCTTTTGCATAATAACCTCTCTCTGCAGCTGCGTTTACAATCAGAAACATGGAGGAAATGTTTCTTTACAACGAGGGTTGATCCTTGTTTAAACATCAGCCATGATGGGAGGGGCATTCTGGAGTTGGGTAACCATGGTAACGACAAAGGGGCAGCTAGCACAGTAGCTTCCTCCACCTAAATGTCTTCACACTGTGTCAAAGCCACAGAATGACGACAGAAAGCATAAGTAACCACACGTTGTGAAAGCAGCTTGGAGGTCAGGGCATTCCTGAGAGGGAACATCACAGGCAGGGGGAGGAAGACGAGGAGGAGGAGGAAGGCTTTCACTAGATACCAGTATCAGACACACAAAGGAGTCAGCCGTGCTGGTCAGATGGGAAGGATCTGATTCTGGCTGCAGATAACTACAGGGATTAGTCGCAGATGCGATAGTGGAGTGGCTCAGAAACCATTTTCTGTCGCTGCTGGTAGTTTGTGTGTGAGAGAGAGAGGAAGTGGCAACAAGCCTGTGAGTGGAAGTACAAGGAGAAGTGTGAATTTATAGCTTGTGACAGTTCTCTTGCAGACTGTATTACGGTACAGTTAAAGCAGCACAGCAGGAGGGACCTGAACCAACACGTCTGTTAGCATCAAATACACCAGAGAGGAGACAACGGCGACTGAGGGGGGTTCAGCTCGTCACCGAGGGCAAAAAGCGACAGAAACACAAAGTTAATGAAGCCATGCAGAGGTGGATGAGTTCAACGGAGAAACAACCAGCAGAAGCTGCGTTTCCATTACAAATGTCTGCAGAATGCTGGTGATATTACACTAATGGTGAAAAAACCCACAATTTTGCAACTGTGGTGTTTCCACTTAATAAGAAATTCAATTAAGATCAAGAGATGGGCAAAGTACCCAAAACTTGTACTCAAGTAAGAGTACTTCAACATATTTTTATTCAAGTAAAAGTAAAAAGTATTTGGTAAGAAGTCCACTCAAGTACTGAGAAACTGATCAAATTATCATTCATTTAATTACATCATCAGATGGGCCAAAATATAAAGTTAAATGGGAATGTTTGTATTTTAAGGATGAAAATTACAATAATTCATATAATTAACAAAAAAATTACAAAATAAGGCAAAAGAAAATGTTTCCAAATTTGTTTCTTTCAATTTAAAACTTGTGAAACTTTAACAAAAACCGCAGGTGTGTGTCTGTGTGGTGAATTTTGGGTAAAAACATGATTGTTTTTCATTCAGTGGGTTGAAATTTTACTCAAGAGTAGAAATACTTCATTAAAAAATTACTCAAGTAAAAGTAAAAAGTACAGCGTAGTAAAATTACTCCTAAAAGTAATATTTTTCAAAAAAATGTATCAAGTAATTGTGTAATTGTAACTAGTTGCAGTACAACTCTATTAAAATCACACATGAATAAAAGTGTTCGCGCGATAAATAATTAAAAACCAACTACTTCCTGTTTTCTTCTTTGTGGTTTCCACCAGTGGAAACTTCCTGTTGTTTATCACACGACTCGTGTGATGCGGAAATTTTTTTTCCATTTGATATTTTGCGAATTAAACCAATTTCAGTACGGCCCAAACTTCATCAAAGCACCAAAAACGTTTTCTGAGTGTTTTCAAAATTGGTGTGTTTATATTAAGCAAATTTATCTTCGAAATCTCAGATTGTGTAATTATATGCTAAATGTAAACGCTGCTGGTGATGCACAATAAAAGTAGCATTTTTTGGCACAAATTCACACCAGCATCACAAAATGCGTTTCCATGACAAATGTGCTCAAATCTTTGTTGATATTCTTCAGGTGTAAAAAAATAAAAACACCATTTTGCAATTCCAGTGCAGGAACTGGTTAGACATGTAATACACAGCGAAAGTAACAAACATCTAATTGCGAGTGCACTTACACCTGTTACGCTTCAACCACAATTTCACAAAGCTTGGACGGAAGGAAATGTCCTCATTTCTATGAATAATCAACAACAAGTTGTTTAACAACAAGTTGAGACCAAAGTAGAGAAGTTTGGTTATGAAGCAGAGACAATATTAGCATAAAGTCTGTCAAGTACCATCAAGCACGGAGGTGGAAGGGTGATGACTGGGGCTTGTGTTGCCACCACAGAATATGGGCCTTCATCAGCAGGATAAAAATCACAAACCCAGCTGCAAATATGCAATGAAATGACAGAAAAACAAAAGAATAAATGTGTTACGATCCAACTCAAGTTCTCAAGAGATGGTTTCATGCAACTTTTGGGTCTGAATCAAAGCTTTTCCAAACTCCAATGAACTACAGCAACGTTTAAAGAAAAGTGGGTCAAAGCAAAAAATGTGAACTATTTCCCACGCCTCTCTTGACAAACATGAAAAACGGATGTTTTTCACTACTTAGGTTGTTTTAGCACCTGATATTCCGGTAAACTCAGTTCAACATTTGTTACATTTTCAGCTTCTGCGGTTTATTTTCACAATGTGCTGCCTCAAACAAACCAAATGGTTTAAAAACCTGTTCCCCTCCTCACCAATGGAGGCGCTGCACCAAGAAAAGTAGTAGAAAACAGCACAAAGTCGACATCAGCGTAACTTCCTCTTTCATGAAATGCAAACAAAAATGGAGTGACGTCAGAAAAGAAGTTTGTTTTGTTTGTATTTACCCAGAATTCCCTGAGTTGTAGTCCGCTTCCTGCATTTGGAACGGCTTCTGGTACGCTTAGCGTTCACATATGCATTCGAACAGCACCAGAGTTCCCTTCAACCGAACCAAAACTTTGTTTTTTAGGAGGAACAGAGTATGCCTTTTCACACCTCCCGAAACAAACTGTACTTCAATTAAAGTACAGAAGAGACTGATTGATTGATTTTTTTTGTTACTTTCAGACTTATAAAGGAGGAAAAGTCCTTTGTCAGTGAGTCTAAATGTATTTATGACACAAACACTGTCAGACTAAGATTGTTTTGTTGCTTCATTGTTAGACCAAAGTTAAATCTATTTCAATATCAAATTATGATGTAAATTAGATCTTGCTGATAAGACGTAAACCGTTCAAACTCATTTAGGTGGTAGCATTTACTTCCGCAAGAGTTAAAGAAACCTGAGGCCTTGAAAAGACTGGAGACTGAAAATCTGCGAGTCTGCAGACAAAACACAACTCCCACTCAAGTGGTCAAGAAAGAGATTTAGAGAGGAATCTGCAATGAAGCCTGCAGCGTCTTCTGAACAGCTGCAGCTAGTTTAGATAATGGGGAAACGACTCACAGAGAGATCTATGCCGAGCCATGATGACATTTCAGTGGTTTACAGCGAACCTGTGTTTAGTTCTTGGTGAGTTTCAGCGCCTCTGTCGTTGGTGATGTCAAGAGCAGCTGTGTGTTTGTGTCTGTAAAACAGTCACTCTGGACCGGAGCCCACTGGGAGCCAAAGCCACCCACTCCAGCTCCAACTGTGGACTGGATCACAATGCTTTGGCAAAAAGGGAGGATTCCAACCATTCTCCGTTCACCATTCTGCTGTTCAGTGAATCCTGCGGCCGAGTCCGTTACAGCTCGCATTGTCTGTCTGCAATATCGTACCGCTATTAGTGGGAAGTCTTGGTGTCAGCCGCTCAAAGAAAGAATAACTTTGAAGAGTAGGCGGTGAGAGCAATGCTGGCAGGGAGGATTTTCAGCTTCACATGAGGAAAGGAAAACATAATTCAACCAGATATAAGAGTAAAACCCAACAAAGAGACTCAATTCAGGGTATAAATGAGAAAAGTTTGCCCAAAAAAAACCATGAAGGTCAGACAAACCACAAACCAAACCGAGAGTATTTTGTCTTTTCTTGCACCTTTGCTTGTGAAAGATGCCACAATAAACCTATAAACGCTCCAAATGCATCAATACAATCCAACTTACAGCCTCTTAAAATCTATTAAAAGCAAGAAAAATAATAGTTTTCTTTCTGTATTTTACTCAATGACTGCCTCAAACACGCCTTGGTCCTCTTTAATAAAAACACGAAGGCAAACAAGCAGTCACATTTTGGTTTACCAATGCTTCGATGCGTCATATTTTCCAAACCAGTGTTGGCCCTCATGTTAAGTTAAAAAATAAATGGCACCATCAACACTTTTCTCAACACCAAAGCAGGTTTTAATGCATCCAGATGAGACGTTATGAATGCATTTTTTTTTTAGAAAACACACCCATATTCATGTATTTCTGCTTACATGCAGTCAGAACCAAACGCGTGAAATTCTCAGTAATTAAAGTTTGTAAAGTGGAGATTGCTAAAAATGTACGCTGATTATTTTTTCAGAAACCAACAACCAAAGGATGTCCTAGAAAGTCATAATTCTTCCTTTTTGCTCATGGAGAGGGAGCGCACACGCCATTTTAGTGTTTCATTTTCACATTCGTTGAAGCAACAAAGATAGCAAAACGAGATAAAAATGAGGTTGCGCCTTTACTTAAGAGTTGATGCAAAGATAGATCATGCTTTTGCAGGACTTGATTTGGATTTGCATTTGCAACTAGAGCAATTTGAAAGTGAATCCAGTCCAAAAACGGAGCAGATCCTCAAATAATGTGCAAAATGGAGCAACTTAATTACTTATTCCTTTAGTTCTTCTGTTGATTTTCTGCTAAAAACACAGAGAATATAGATAAATGTGAAAACCTGCGTTTGATGCAACCGGAAATTTCAAAATGTGACAACATGGAACTGACAAATTTGATTTTGAGTTTAATTCAATAACTGACTATGAAAGGACACTTCTGGAGAACAAAATATTTACTTTCTGAAATTAAGTGACTACAAACCCAAATGGATCTGAACCAGCTCTGCCACTCAAACTGAGTCCAGTTTGCATAAACATAAAATCAACATCATTGCTTCCCCAGAAAGTAGGAACTGTTTGATTCATTAGTTCTACATTTTTAAAGGTGTTTTATAAATGTTTCAAACTTCTGGGACTCAATCAAACAAGTTCTTCATGATGCCTGGATCTACTTGATTTTAATTTTAACCGTCAGTTTTGGAGGAGGATGTTTTATTTTAATCTAGGTTAGAGATTTAAGGACTCTTTAGGTAATTAAGCTGGATTTTTACTGGTTTTCTGTTGGGTTGAGTCGTGTTTTCAGTGCGCCGTTAAGAGCGAAAGATCTGAACGGGGAAGTCAAAAAGGCAGCGGATGTGTCACAACAGAGTGAAGACTTCTCACATTTACAACATCCAACAATAAAATTCAAAAACATCAATCCTACTGTACTGACTGTTATCACTTTCACACTTTGGATCTGTTCAAAAAAGACACAACGAACGTCTCGCATTAAACCGGACAAAATATTTTATTACCAAACCAATTTCCACCAATGAATCCCAAAAATAATAAGAGGTTTTGTGCAACTTCGTTGATGATTACTACAGCTCTGGAAAGGCCCCTTAAAATGATCAGTTTCTTTGATTTTAATTTTTATATTTACATGTTTTACTAAAATGAACTTTGTTCTTTTATTCTATGAACTACTGACAACATGTCTCTGAAATTACAAGCAAAAAATTTGTATTTATATGCAGAAAATGAGAAATTGTCAAAATAACAAAAAAAGATGCAAATAATACAAATAAAACAAGTTCATATTAATTTAGAAACAACAACACTAATGTTTGAACTCAGGAAGAGTTCAGAAATCAAACTTTCATTGGTTGCAGATAATATTTTAGGTTCACATATTCAAACTTTGCTTTCCAGTTATATAATTTGCCGCTTCAATGCACCTTCAATGACTTTTATGCCCAAATCTGATTTAGATCTTTGTATCCAAGAAGCTAAACATCAAGGAGAGTAAGTGGCTCATCAAAGTGACAGGAAATAAGAAGAAATTTTATTATTTTCATCACCATCACAACATTCAACGGTATTATTACTCTCATCATTTCCAATTATTGAGTTTTCCCATTTCTGTTTAATTTCAGATTAAATGTGCATAATATTATCTGAATTAAACAACTTCTGGTGGGAGAGATTGTTAAAATATACAAGACGCAAGTACAAAGTGGAGTCCTTCATTATAGTAAAATAATTATTTGCATTTTATGGGGCTGTACAGTGAATGACAGCGATTAACACAGCCTGCCTGAGTATTAATAGGAATCTCAATCATTTTAAATCTTCAACGCCTTGGCAGAAAACCAGCAGCGACAGCATATCATCTACTGACGGAAGCATTTACTATGATGCCATTAATCCTCAATAATGTGTAATATTCTTGATAAAATCAATATAAAAGCTACTTAATCCAATGTCAAATTGATCCCCATTGATTAAAAAGAAACAATAAACAGGCCAGCTGCAGCATAGTGACTTCCCATGAGCTGCTACTCTCTTAACTTCTTGCATTAGCTAGTTGTACTATAGCACAATATTTGGCTGTAACAAAAACAGGAAATAGAGACTCAGGGTCAGATCTGTTTTAATTTGTAGCCTAAACTCCTCTAATCAATCCACAGGTAAAAACATTTTACAAACCAAAGTATTACTGTCAAGGTAATGACTCGTGAAAGTTTTAAACTGCTATTCTTCCGTCAGCAGCTAACTGTGCGTCAGTGCTAAAGTTAGCATGTACATAAATGAGAACAAAAAGGAGAGATTCAGTTTCAGGTATGACTTATTCCTAATCAATAAGATCAGTGCGATAACTCAGTGTCTTTTTTAGATTAGATTCATTAGATTCTAGCTAATGGGGTGGGTGAGTAAACGGCCATGTTTCTAGCTTCCTCTAGTAGCTAGCTTTACAGCAGTGGTGTCCATAAAGAAGAACAAGTGAAGGTTTAGTTCCAGGTATGCTATTTACATTGTTATGCTCTTCTGATCAATAAATGGATGATAAACATCCATATGGGTTAATGTTTTACGTTTGAGGTGATGAGACAGTAAAGTGAAATAGGCACATAGCAGCTAACTGTGCAGTATTGCTAACATTAGCTTGTGAACAAAAACATAATCAAATGTTGCATTTCAGCTGAGTCATCTATATTTTATATGCCTAATGAACAGAAAATAAGCATAAGCAATGTCTTACTTTTGAGGAAATTATCATTAGATCTTAAAACATATACCTCTCTTCATGGTCAGTTAGCTCCACTATGCTAACCGTAGTATCCCTGTAATTGCATCATCAGTTATAGAATGATAAACATTTCACAAGTCAGTGTTTTACTTTTGACAAGATGCTTCTGATGTGTTTACTATGCTAACACTAGCTAGCATGTGAGGTCCAGTCATAGCCTTGTGATTATTTTATGCTCTTCTAATCATTAATTTGATGAGAAACATTCCCACATTTCAAGTCTTATTTTCATGGGAGTGGCTCCAGGACTTACTAAACTATAAAACATATTTCTAACTTCTGGTAGCTTTTAGTTGTGCAGCTAGGCTAACGCTATAATGTGACGTTTGGTGCAGTCATGTTGTTATTTTTATATTCTTCTAATCAATAAATATAAAACAAACATATCAATATCTTTTCTTAAGGCAGTGATTCATGGATGTACTAATTTTCTAACTTTTCTAACTTCTAGTAGCTTTTAGCTTTAAAGCTATGCTAACTCCAGCTTGTATTTGAGGTTTGGTTGCAGCCATATTGTTATTTTGATTTTAATAATTGATAATAAACATTCCGAGATGTCAGGTCTTACTTTCACTGGAGAGGTGCATAAATATACTAAACTACACAACACTTTTCTAGTTCCTGGTAGCTGCTAGCTGTGCTGCTATGCTGACCCTAACGAGTATGTAAGGTTTGGTTATAGCCATGCTGTTTTTTATACTCTTCTAATCAATAAATGTAAAACAAACATGCTAATATCTTTTTTAAGGCAGTGGTTCATGGATGCACTACTTTTCTAACTTCTAGTACCTGCCAGCTATGCTACTATGCTAATGCTAACGGTACATAAATAGCAACAATTTCAGGTCAGTTTGTAGCTACATAATTACTGCTATACCAATATTTCTACTGTGAAAACATATTTGTAGCACATCTGCATATGAAAAAGGCATTACTCTACAACAGTGTTAGTTTTTACAACGTCAAAATTCTGTTGAGTTATGGTCTACAAAGCTAATAAACGTCTGTAATGGGAGTTTCACGAACATTTTTTAATCCACTAGCCTGTTTACTGTTCATTATTAAGTAAATAAAGTCATGGTTTTTACCATTTCAGCAGCTTAGTACCTATTAATTAATTCCTAATTAACCATGAAATGGGCACTTTGGGGTTTTTTTGGTTGATGGCTCGTTGGCAGCCATCACCGTTATACTTGGCACATAAGTAAAACTCAAAAACAAGTTTGAGCCTGAGGTGCATTGTTCAATGCATCAACAGGAACAATGCACTTAAAATGGTTTATTAGTGCTTCTTGGAGATCATTTGGATTTTCAAAATATGCAAACAAAAGGAAGTCAGACCAGACAATGAGCCTATTTTGCAAAGCATCGAGTCATTGATTTCTCGACCACCTTATCTGCAGCCAGTTACAGCCATGCTCCGTTAAACATCAGCGCGCTGGCCGTGGGAAAAAACGCTGGCGTGGATGAAAACGGCAAAGGCCTTTTACGTGCACACAGGCATTGAGCTGGACCGTGAAACACTGTGACACACAATAGGCTCACGGACAGAGTGGATGTAAACGTGTCAACATCTGCAACTCATCAGAGGGCTTTCCTCTCCTCTAAAAAAAGAGACGCATACTCTCCCACGCGTGGCTTAATTCTCATGCATGAAAAAAAAAGCATCAGTAGTGAATAAGAAATAATCAAATAAATAAATAAATGTGCATGCATGGAAAAGACGGAACCTTGCGCGCATCTGGAGCGGGCGTTGAGTCCTGTCCCATCCAGATGCGCAAAGGAGGCAGGAGGCTCGAAAGAACCAGAAAAAACTAAAATAATAATAATTATTATAAAATGTAAAAATGCGCCGCGGCTCACCCATTTATGTGTCGCGGTGTGCTGGCTGCTCTCCTGCAGGACTGTGGGCGATAGTCTCAGGTGTTGGAGGCGGCTTTTACCCGGACCGACAGCCTCCTGTCCGTTTGCAGAGATCCGCTACTAAACGGGAGGAGCGCCGCACCAAACCATATTCCTTCCTCTTTTTTTTAGTCCAGTGACACGGCAGAAGGAGGAGGAACAACGAGCCGTCAGAAAACGGAAAAAGCGCTGATGAGCAAACCCCCTTTCTCTCCCTCGCTTGTTCTCATTTGTTGCCTTCAGTGACGCCTCGTAAATTGCAGCTCCCGTGTGAGAAATTTTCATTTTCATAAATGCGGTGTGAGGCGGGGAGGGAGGCGTGACGCAGCGCTGTGCGTCATCCGCTCGGAACAGATGGCGGTGACACAAACCGTGTTGAGCAGCAGGAAATCCCTGAAGTGCTCACCGGACAGCAGAGTACCCACAAATTTACTCAAGAGTGAAAAAGTATTTAGCAAATAAGCTGAGTAACTGTAATTTAATGTTTGAAAGTTACATCATCAAACGGAACAAAACGTAAAGTTATGTGGACATCGTTGGCATTTTAAAGCTCAAAAAGAAAATAATGAATATAAACCAGTAAAATCAGACAAAAACATTTTTCTAAATCAATTTATTCCAATATAAAAACTTGAACAAAAAGTGGAGTTGTGTATCTGGTGAAGTTTTGTGTACTTCAAAATAAATAAAATAAAGTTACTCAAGTAAAAAATAGAGCGCGGGAAAATACTCAAGTAATGTAACTGAGTCCCGTTTTTACCGCACTATAAGGCGCGCCTTCAATAAACGGCCTATTTTAAAACTTCTTTCATATATATAAGGCGCATAGAATAGACGCTTCAGTTTGGGTTGCCAAATTGTTCCGTACTCTATTATTACACATCCACATTTGTAAAGAAGTGGTCCCCAGTACTTTATATAGTATTCTGCCCCAGTCATTGTTTCACTCACGGTGTTATTGCATATTGTGCCCAACTGCTTTCTGGGTAACAGACCAACCGACACGCTGCCGCCGCAGTCTCTGTCTCTCTCCCCCCCAATCCCCTGGCTTTAAATGTATTATCAAACTTTATTAACAAACCAGCGTTCTGACAACTATCCCAGCATGCACCGCGCGCTTCTTCTTCTACGGGGAAAATGAAGTCAGCGGCTGCTTACCGTAGTTGCTAGACCTGTTGTGGCTCAATATTGGTCCATATAAAAGGCGCATCAGATTATAAGGCGTACTGTCGGCTTTTGAGGAAATTGAAGATTTTTAGGTGCGCCTTATAGTGCGGAAAATACGGTAAATGTATTCAACTCCGCTGAACATTTAAAAGTCTGTGATGTTAACACATTACTAACAAATCAAATTATAAAAAACATAATAATTAGAAATCCACTTCCTTATTACTTGTTAATAGTTCATAGATCCATTCAGATATAAACACTTAATAAATGGTTAATAACTGTTTATTATGCATTATTTAAGGTCGAGAAGGAAATTATCTTCTAAACAAAACATTTGCAAATGCTTATTATTTTTACAAGGTAGCCTGAAATGTTTAGTTTAACAAGATGAGGTGAACAGATTTGGCCAAATTTTTTTTAGCTTTTCCTCCTTCTCACCCTTAATAAATCGTAAGATAAATATAATAAATAATTTTTAGACTTCTGTTGACAAAGTTAATGTAGAGCATGTAATGTACAACAAAAAATATAAATAAATAAGTAAATAAACCAAAAAAGCAGCACAGGGTAAAATATTATCAATAATAATATTATTATTATCATCATTGTTATAAATAACATCACTTATAAAATTAATAGAATTATAAAAAGTATTAATAGTAATTATTATCAATACTTAATAAAAATATTAGTAATCATTAATAAGCTTCAACATGGAGAAACAATACAAGCTAATTTAATTCCACCTCTTTTTCTACCACCTACTGTCGTTACATTAAAACTCTTAATGTAATGCTTTTTTATTTCACTTTTCCTAATTGAACCCATTTTCATCATTTACTGAATTAAAATTACAACAATGGATTGTTTTATAATTCATTCACTTTCAATACATAATGTAAATTAAGTATTATCTATAATTAGGTAAATGGTGGATTATTAAATTATGTGAATAAATTAATTTTACTTTATGAAAAGAAGCTAGCTCTCCTTTAAAAACAAAAACTTACATTTAAAAGTTAAATTTTGTGTTTATTTGTGGTATTTTTGGCTAAAATTTAAAACACCAAAGTGTGAAAACCTTTTTCACACCATCTTATTGGTTTGTAAACATTTTGTCTGCTCATATAATCAGTTTTCTGTAGATGGTGAGTTTTTCCAACCGCTCTACTGTTCTGTTCGTCTTTCAGGATGGAGAATCTGCTGCCGTCGGCAAATAGATCACGACTAAACGGTGCAGGAAAGGACAAAGAGATGAAGATCTAAACTTTTTGTGTCAGCCTCTCCAAGATGGAAACAAGATCTGATAAGATAAACTGCTGCCCAGTCAGAAAAGTCATTCATTTGTTCCTGATTGGACGGAACAATCAGGTGATCAACCTGACCTTGAAGTGAACAAAAAACTATTTTTATGGAGAAAATGAGGCTTTAGTTGCATCACTTTTAAAGGGGGTTTGTACATTTTTTATAGTTTTCTTCCTGAATGAGTTTTCAATCATTATTTTTAATATTTTGTTGCAATATGTTGTCAGAAAGCAGATAAATATACAGAGTTTTTCCTTTTTAAAAGCTTCTAAAGTCTGAGCAATTAAGAGAGAACTGTTAAACAGTTAAACTGTCAATTTATACTAAATATATTTATTATAGTTTTAATTAGGTCAAAATTCCTTAATGCAGGTAAATTTATTTCTCTCAGTAAAGTATTTTTTAAAAATGAATTTAAAAAGGCAAGGGGATTTAAAATATTTCTTAGGTTAATCTTTATTTATTATCAATGAAATTAAATTAAATACACATAAAAACTGTGTACGCTAATATATAATAAGTGTGTGTGTGTAATATACACACACACACACACACACACACACACAAATAAAGAATGTTTGTTATATAGAAAAAGGGAACTGTAACAGTTCAACTCTGTCAATGTTATATATAGAAACATAAAATTTTGCTTCGCCATAATGATATTATTTTACCAGACACACTCAAGACTCCTTTTAATGTTTTATTTATGTAAATATTATATATTATTTATATAAAAATGTGGAAGAGAGAAGAATGCTATAATTATTATTATATATAGCTGAAAGTATGCAATACAACTACAAAAATAAACACTGTAGAAAATTAACACTATTAAATAAATTGCAACATGTCACATTTATGTAGTTATGTGTACAGTTCCATTTTGATAAATACACAAATTTCACTGCACAACTTTTTTTCATCTTTTTTTGTAATTACACACTTAAAACACAAATTAATTTACATAACTTTTATTTTAAAAAAAGCCCTCCCCTTCATAAAATAATTACTTTTTGTCAACAGATATAATTAGAAAACTGCTCATGCTGCCCTAGAGAAGATGCCGCCCTGGGCATCTGCCCAATTCGCCCGCATCAGAAGCCGCTACTGCGCTGCAGGAAATGTTTCTTTCAGCTTGTCTTCTCGGTTATCTGCCTTTTGTTCCCACTGGCCCAAAAAAATTATATTTTCTACTTTTATTATATATGAGGCACATATTTGCAATGAATTATTCTAAGATATTTCATTTGAAATAATAAAGACATTAAGTTAATAGGTCTTTACTGTACAGTCATATTAACGGAAATATAAAAAGCTGGAAACCAAAACATCAAAAAATAATAAAACAAAAGCTTGTAATGGGTGTTAACCCATTCCTTCCCATTCCTTCACACAGATGCTGTGTGCGCTGTTGCTTTAAGAGGTGACGGTTGTTTCTCCATCTGCAGGCCAGTCGCCTCTGGAGGGTTAAATTTCACACAAAGCGCTGAGGTGACACCATCTGGGACTCTGCTGCTATTACAGTGTTACTCACTGAGCAGCTTAGAGAGAAGGTCGCAATCAGAAAACAATCCTGCAGATACAGAAAAAGCTGCAGCTTCAAAATAACTGGGACAGAAAACCTTGTGTGAAGTCAGATGAATGACATTGTACATAATTCACCCCTAAATATTTTATTCTGTATCAAGAATAAAGACTGAAATGCAAATATTGTTTTTGCACCCTTAACTTTTTCATGTTAAAATCAAAAATGTCGACATATTTTACATATACAGGAAAAATTGTGTGGTATTATGAATTATAAATTATTCTCAACACAAAAACACAAAATCTTACCAAGTATTTTTGTCTACTTTCTAGAGCAAATGTTTTCGTACAACTGAAATAAGACAAAACAAAATTACAAGTAACTTTTAGGAGCTTGTTGTAAATAATTTCTTAATATTGATGAAAAAGTTCTAGTTTTAGTGGTAAATTATTTCACTTATAATATGTGAAAAATGTCTCGTTATAAGTGAAATAATCTGCCAATATAACTTGTTTTTCATCAATATTAAGTAATTATTTACTCAAAATAAGCTTCTATTTCTTGCTGAAATATTACTTGCAAGTTAGTTTCCCTGATTTCAAATGTACATACAGCATACTACTTAGTTTGAGCAACACCACTTGTACATTTTATAGTATTTCATAAATTCATACAATCGTCTTAAAGCTGAGCACAAATGTATTCTGTCTTCTATCAGCAGGTTTACAGTTAAATATAGGACTCTCGTTGTTATAGCACTTTACAAAGAGTTAAAAAATCTAATCTAATTAGCTGTATTAATTTGTGCATAAAATAAAAAGTTGGTGTAATAAGACATATAAATGTGGGGAAAAAACTAAAAGCATCGTTTTTAACTTCTGAATGTAGTTTTTTTGTTTGTTTTGAGCTTTAGCGTTGGTTTACACTTCTCACCGGCTGGTGGCGGTATTGCACCGGTAAAAAAAGAAAGAAGAAGAAGGACTTCCTGAATCTGCCACCCTGCAGAGGACTCGTCGTTTCCGTGTTTAGACATCCTTCATTCAAGCAGATCCAGAGCGACTTTAAGGTGAGCTACACTATATTACGCTTTTTTATATATTAATTTTGTTAATGTATTGCAGGCTCGGATATATTTTAGGCGCGTTGCGCTTTACGTAACTCCCGTCAAAGTCGCAACAGTATTTGATATTAATAATGACTCTTCTCCAATATGCACCAGTATTCGGCCTAAAATTTGAATTAGCTTCCCACATCCGTCAGCTTTTTACTTTTTTGCAAAAACACGGCCTGTTTTTGCTTGTGGAATATAAATAATTAGATTTTTCTTGCAAATAAAACAACCAGTCATGGTTTCTAGTAATTGAATCACCTCTGAAATGAGTCATCTGATGCATCCAGAGACGGTTTGTTCTCATTCAGGCTTCAGTTAAAGCCATTATATGCTAATAAATGAGCCTATTTCCTTGCTTTGTAGAAATTTTATACTTTTTTTACGATATATTATCCGGAAACTACAACCGAATCCTTAATAATACTTCTCTCTAGTTGTAAAATAATTGATAAAGACAAGATGCATTGCTGTACCTTCTTTTATTTAGATTCCCTCTTTATTTTAACTATATAAACAGATTGGTGGTAAACCAGGTTTGTCGCTGCAATTTTTTTAGGTGTCCAAAGTCATCTTTTAGTTTTTATCTCCACATTTATAAGTTTTATTACACCAACTTGTTATTTTATGCACAAATTAACACGGCTAATTAGATATTTTTTTTACTCGTTAAAAACAAAACAAAAAAAGAAGAAGAAAGTTCTGTGTGATCATTAAGATAAATCTGCCAAACTGGACGTTGCAACAACTAAACTCTGTTACTATTTTCTCCTTCTGTTCAGACAGGAAGGAGCTACTCATTTTGTAATCTTTAGTAGCTCCTCAAGATTAGCTGTTCCACCCAAACATGTTTTAAAGGAAGCGGTTACTTTCTTAAAAAATGAGAGGAATTACTGGTTTTTCAGGTAGAACCAGAGGTGGGCAGAGTACCCAAACATTTTACTCAAGTAAAAGTAAAAACTAGCAATACAAGAAATTACTCAAGAGTAAAAAATATTTGGTAAAAATGCGACTTAAGTAATGAGTGACTGATCAAAATATCACACATTTAATTAAAAAAAATCAGCTGGACCAAAATATAAAGTTATGTGGCTCTTGATAGTTTTACAAACATTTTATAAATGAGTGTTTCTTTTAACTGACTTGTCATAGTTTTTTTTTAATAAATAAACAAATAAAGCAATAGTTTTGTTTTATTCAGATCCACAAAGGTCTTTGTAAATAAAAAACAAAACAAAAAAAAAAGCACAGTTCTGGTAAACCTTTACGCTAACATCCCCAAAGCTAACATTTTATTTCTCAGTTAATGACAAAATAATTACACTTTGTCTATATAGCTGAGGCTCACAGAAATACATATACGATTTAAATTATTTTTTAAACAAATTTGAGATTTTGTTGACTGTTGAAGCCAAAGTGTTTTTGTGTGCAGTTATCTGATATTATTCAGCTGAAATGATATTATTAGTTACAGAAAAGCGAGTAAAAAGCTAGACTTGACCATAATCCGTTACACAAGGAACACAGTGTTTCATTCACAAACAGAACTCTGTGTATTAAACAGTTTTTTTAAACAGTGTATTCTGATCCACCCCAGGAGGTTTGCACAGAAAACTTTCCCCTCCATCTGTGGAAAAAAAAAAAAAAAAAGGCATACGTGACTCTCCTCACATCCTCAACGCTTCCTGGTGTTTCTTTCTGTCTGTTTCTCTCCTGCAAATGTTGATTTTTTTTTTTCTTTTACTACAAAGTTATAGTCTGTAACTATGGCAACAATGTAGGACTGGACAACAAATCAATAACATATCACAATAGACACCTGATTAATATCAGTAGTATGTTTGATAGAACATACTACTACATACTTGGTGGAATCCATGTGACTCACTCGCTCTTTGGTTACCTAGCAACTCGCGCGTTCTATGGTTACCTAGCAACAACCTGCTGAGTAACCGGGCAGCAGCAGCAGTTTGAAGTTCCACCTCATAACTTCTTTAAAATAAAAAACGTCATGAAATGAAAACTGTGGATAAAACAGGGAAGGTCACACCACCAAACTGGCAATATTTCAGATATTTAAAACAAGAAAACTAATTAATGATTAGAATATTCATTTCAAGCAAGATTGGTGGAATCCATGTGACTCACTCGCTCTTTGGTTACCTAGCAACTCGCGCATTCTATGGTTACCTAGCAACAACCTGCTGAGTAACTGGGCAGCAGCAGTTTTAAGTTCCGCCTCATAACTTCTTTAAAATAAAAAAACGTCATGAAATGAAAACTGTGGATAAAACGGGGAAGGTCACATCAAACGCTTACATCGTGATAAGTTTTTCAGCCATATTGTCCAGTCCTGCCGTTTTTACAACCGGGAGCAGCTGATTAGCATTAGGGCCTTCCTGCCCACAGTTTCATCATTAATTTAATTGAACTGAATGTGAGATTATAACTTTGTGACCTCTTTATATTTCTCTCCAGAAAAACAGCAGCAATGGACAAGATAAGGTCGCAGTTTCAGAGGATGGTGAGTGTTAAAGAACAAAACTCACACTGCAAAACATCTTACCAAGTATTTTTGTCTAGTTTCTAGTGCAAATAAACAAATAAATATATAAACTAACTTAAAAGTAAATTTTCAGCAAGATATACGAGCTTGCTTTAAGTCAATAATTCTTAAATGCAGATACAAACAGCAGTTCCACTGGCAGATTTTTCCAATTCAAACAGGAAACATTTCTTCTTAAAGATGACAAAAATCTGTCTCCGAACTACAAAAATTTTTTAACCCTGAGTTAATTCATTATTGACTTAAAAAAAGCTTATAAATCTTGCTTTACTTTTAAGTTAGTTGTATCTTTTTTCAGGTATAATAGGATATTTGAATTACAAACTAGACAAAACCATTTGGTAAGATTTAGTATTTTCTGTCATTTTTAAATAATTTCTCTTTACATTAAAGTGTAACTAATGAAGGCATAACTTCAGCCCAGACCAATTTTTAACAACTTCACCAGAGTGGGTGTAGTTAAGAGACAACTTCATCGCCATATCCAGCAACTGTCCTCACCACTTTAGCAACACTGTTTCAAAAACTCAAGGCTTCCTGCCCTGATTGTGCGTCTCCAGATGAACAGCGAACGGTACAGCAGGTTCACGCTGCAGCCGTCGGAGAACGGCGAGAGGCACGCCGAGGTCAACCTGTCCGACTACGCCGCAGACGGCGACACGGCGGCGGAGGCACCCGGGTCGCCGAGCTTCAGGCCGGCGCCGCTGCATCACAGCAGGCGGACCGTGGCGTTCGTAATCCTGGGAACCCTGATGGTGTTTCTTGGCGGTTCGTTTCTCATTTTTTAACGTGACGTTTAATGCTGTAAATGACAGTTTTATACATTTAAATTCGTCATCTGTTGCAAAAGAGGTCAGATGGTATTTATATCTGAAGAACCTGAATTCATATGAGTAAAATGAATATGAATCAAAGTATTCCAAAGTATTGAACTGAAGTAGGGCTGAAATAGTTAATCGTAATGAATTTATTATTCAAGTAATCATCAGCTAATTTAGTAATTGATTAGTTATTTAAGTTTCCAAGTATTTATGTAGTATTTACTTTTGCTATAAATTATAATTCATACTCTAAAAGTATACATGTTGTTGCATTTTAGGCAATAAAATATTTTTTATTTAAGAAAAAATAATTGTTAATTTGCATTTTTTCCTATTTTTAATATTGTGCAAAATAAGTGGGTAAATGAACATGCCATTTTTTTAACCAATTACTTGTTTAATCACCAACGTAAAATAATCAATTACTAAAATATCATTAGTTGCAGCCCTAATTTATATATTTTTAATGCATACAACATGTTATTTAGGTCCATATTTGTTGGTATTTCACACTGTGAGGTGTAAGGATATCATCATGTGTGTCTCCTTCAGGCTACCTGGTTGGTTTCATCAGCCATCATAAACCTAAGGTCGAGTCTGACTGCGGACCGAGTCCGTCGGATAAAATCGGCGGGATGGATCCAGGGAAACCTTCGCCGACTCTGTCCTGGAAAAACGTCTCTCAACTCCTAACGAGCAAACTCAGCAGCGAAGCTTTCAAAAAGACTCTTAAGTAGGTCGTAGAAGCGCTCGGCGTCAGATTTAATTATTCTCACACTAAAGCTGAGGACACAGCTCACCATGTCAACACTGGGAGTCAGACTAGTTGAATCATCAGGTAAACAGGTGTAGGTGGCTTGTTAAAGTCAAAGGGAGCAGATTTAATGTTGACTTTTTAAATCTGATTTTTTAAATCTGAAAAAATTGTCAACTAATGTAGTAATCGATTAATCGTTAACTGGTGTATGGACTCAAAAAATTTGCTGCAATAACAACTTATTCAGTAATTAAGCCCAAACTGTACAAAGTATATGTACATTTTGCATATAAGATAATTTCTCTATCAATATGTTTTACCCAAAACTCCTCAAGTAGCATAGCTTTAGCTGATAGGCTACGTTATTTAATGTTTATATTCTTATTTAAAAAAAGGAACTTAACTAATTAAATCTTTTAATGTAATTCTATAATATAAAAAGATCTTAAGTGGTTAAATTAAAAATCAGTATGATTTCCGTACCAATTTTTGACCCGATTAATCAATAATTAAAATAATCATTACCAGTTTATTTGCATTGGCCTGCAGAAGTAGTTTTACTTTCCCCTAAAAGAAGAGTCATATTTACAGCTGAAATAAATTTGCAGACTTTTTAAAAAAAGACAAAACAATAGAAGACTGTCTAGATTTCAACTTTGTATGTGAAAGTTTTATGCCGCATGAAGGGCAAAAGGTTGTAAATATTTTTTAAATAAAAAAATCAAACGCCTCCCTTTTGCTTTGCAGGGATTTTGATCAGCAGAACCGCTCGGCAGGAAGTGAGGAAGACATGAGTCTGGCGAACAGGATCTTCGATACATTCAAGACTTTGGGGATGACGCCGTGGACAGACATCCATTACGTTCAGCTGCAGACGCCCGACAGGTCGGTGACATTACGATTTCTCTGGCTTACAAAAAAACGTACCGATCCGACAGGATGTCGCTTCTATAGAGCGATTTATAGGAAATCAATAAATATATAATATTCAATATATAGAATATTCACTGAACTCCGATCCAGAACCACTTTATCTACTCAACCTCTCACAGCCAGCCAAGATATGTTGGTGGAATCAACCAACTCACCCACTCTTTGGTTGCCTAGCAACAATCTGCTGGGTAAGAAGCAGTTTCAAGTCCCCCGACCCCCAAACTGTGGTTGCCTAGCAACGACCTGCTGAGTAACTGACAGTTCAGCATCAGCAGTTTCAGGTTCCCCCTCTGGGCTGCTTAAACTGCTTAAAAATAAAAAACTGTTGATAAAAAAGGAGGTCATGCCACTAGCTTGGTAGTATTTCAGACATTTAAAACAAAAAATCTAATGAATAATTATCAATATAAACTGATATGAAACACTTGTATCGTGGTCTTAAATTTTATTTTATAAGTGAACAACCCACTGATGGCTTCGCCTTCTGCTTTTACAGCCAGAACCCCAACACCGTTTACTTTGGTTCAGACGTCATCAAGCCTGTGGGATATTTGGCCTACAGCAAACCGGGCAGAATTGAGGTGAGTTATTAGGACGTGACCTTTAACCTCTCACCTTCTCAGGACCATTCTGAAGGATTCTCGGTCTTCTGACGCCTTAGAACGTATTACAGGTTTAAACACGTTAAATCGGTTTAGACGTGGCATTAATCTCAACCAGACCGTTAGCTTATTGACACTTAAACTGTTACAGAACGGCTTTGGGTATTATTAGACTGTTTAGGCTTCACCTGCATTAAATCCTTACAATAAGTCTGTTTATTACAGTGATTCTGCATTGAATCACCGAAAAACTTCTCTAATGCTTTAAATTATGGGTTTATGTACGAAACTTGGGAAATATTTTTATTTCATCTTTTGTGAAATCCAATTATAATCTATTTTATTTTATATTTAAGTAGTAATAACAGGATAAAATGTAATGCTTTGATATTTTTTCTGTCGTACAATAGCTGTTTAAATTTTGATGCACAGATGCATATCGGTAGAGTTCATAATATGATGAAAATGTAAATGAAAAAATAAATAAATTTAAAGATGTACCAAACAAAGCCATTGTATTTTAAGTAAACTGTAAAAAAGCACAGACATGCAAAACAATCCTAAAAAGATTATTACATAAATATAGAAAAAAATAATTATAATACTACATCTGTTTTTGTCTTATTACAATATTGACATCTTTATAAATATTTTTTTTTGAAAAGTTATGATTTTTTCATTAGTCAAAACCTAATTAGCCTTTTATGGGTACAATTAAATTATTTTTAAAAAATTCCCTTTAGTTTGAATAACGAGAAATATAAAAATAAATACATTTTAACTAATTAAATAAATTGGTAAACAGTTTTCAGTAAAGAAAAAGTCGCCGAAATTGTTTCCCGAATTTTAAACCTCTTTTACAAACTTAAAAAAATTCTGTAAATTATAAAAAAAAAACAATTAAATGTGAACTTTTTCTCATCACAAAGAATTTTGTGATTTAGCATTTACTTAAATAAAATTAATATTTTGTCTATTTCAGGTTACACCCACTGAAATCAAATAAATGGCTTTGTTTTCATAAAATAAAAGTCATTGAATTACGTTATTGGAAAAAATTAAAGATAGGTTTGCTTGTTGACAAATAACCACAACTTTCTGGTCTCCAATATTTAAATCTTTAACCTGCAGTTTCTGATTCTTAGCCAGCTCAGAGTTGGAACCATAAGATGCAGCCGTTCTGCTGCAATCGAAGCTTCATTTTCTCCTGACACCTGCAGGGCCGGCTGGTGTACGGGAACTACGGCCGTCAGAAGGATCTGGACTTTGTTCAGGGGAAAGTTGACCTGAAAGGCGCCGTCCTGCTGCTGCGAGCCGGAAAAATCACTTTTGCACAACAGGTATGTGTAGATAAGTCTTTCTCAAACTGTGGTGGTCGTGGGCGCCCCCTAGTGGTCCACGAGGTACTGCACATAAACAACCGTTTATTTGTTACTTTAGCTCAAAGTGCGACGCTACAGCTAGCTCACCACTTGGAAAGTTCCCCGGACAGGGAGTTTCTTTCAGAGGGACAAATCCACAAACGGTGATATCCACAAATGCAAAGGACGAGAGTCACAAACGCACAGGACGAGATTCACAACGCACAAGACGAGATTCACAAACGCACAGGACGAGGGTCACAAACGCACAGGACGAGGGTCACAAACGCACAGGACGAGATTCACAAACGCACAGGACGAGAGTCACAAACGCACAGGACGAGATTCACAAACGCACAAGACGAGAGTCACAAACGCACAGGACGAGAGTCACAAACGCACAGGACGAGATTCACAAACGCACAGGACGAGAGTCACAAACGCACAGGACGAGATTCACAAACGCACAAGACGAGAGTCACAAACGCACAGGACGAGAGTCACAAACGCACAGGACGAGAGTCACAAACGCACAAGACGAGATTCACAAACGCACAAGACGAGATTCACATTTATGAGCTCCTTCTGGCCTGTGAGTGGTGCTGCATTTGTGTGTAAATTTTGAGACTCTCCTGATGTTTCAACATTCTGTCTCTTTTTTAACAAATGGTCTTATCTGATTGGCTGATCGGTTGCTGATCACCCAATCATATGATTCTCATCCTGTGCGTTTGTGGTTTTTGTCCTGTGCATTTGTGAATCTTAGTTTGTGTATTTGTGAATTATGAGACAGTTTTAGCTCCACAGTTTTGCTCTCTGCAGTTTTTGTCCAATTGGAAATAGGTCCAATAAGCAACAGTTTGAGGTTGATCATTACTTGCTTTAGATTCACTTTTGTTGAAAAGAATGTTATTTGACCATTCTTTTAAACATTCTGACCATTCTGTTTTTGTGTTTCAGGTGGACAACGCCGCCAAGATGGGAGCCTCTGCTGTTCTAATCTACCTTGATACTGAAGATTACAAGCTGATTCCAGACACCGAACTCTACGGACACGTCAGTTCAAAACATAAACTCAAATATTGATTCCTTGCACATTATGGTTTTCATCCGGAAATTTCAGGCACAATGCTGGAGGTCAAAAAGACTATTCTTTTACATGCCGTGCTGCCGCGATAGAACAATCCTGTCAACAAAATGACACCTATAAATGTAGGGATTATTAATTTAGTGCAGTGCACCACACCAAAGGGAAAAATAACAGAAAAACCGTTAAGAGTAACTAAAAATCAATGGTGGTATTCTTTTTTCCCCATTCTCTGTGTCGGCCATGTTACATGCAGACTCGTTGCCATAGCAACGCCACAAATGAATCAAGATTCGGCACCAAAAAAAAAACACTCAAGCATTTCCCACACAAAGAACAGAACATTCAGTCTGTTACAGTATTACGTTTTCAGTAGAGGTATGCCGATCAATTCCTAGTTTTTAAGCTTTATGTTTATTTGCTATTATTAATGAGTGATTACTGTAGTAGATTAGCTACCACCTAATCTAACAGCGGTGGTTGTTTAGCTAATTTAAACACCTGCGCTACTGATGCTCTGTCAGAGTTGGTCGCCTTGTTTTTTTATATTATAACTGAACCAAAACGCGCAGAATTCCACATCACATCTACATGTTACGGTTATCAAAGTCAAGCTAGCAATAACTTAATACTTTCCTCTCCCTCCCTATTTTTTTCTTAGTTAAAAACTTTTTCTGACCTTTATCTATTTGTTGTAGTGTTGACTATTAGTAGCAAAGCACTGTGTCCCTTTTATATATATATATCACACATACATTTAAGATAACTCATCAGAACCAATGGTGGTCATCATCGGCAAGCAGCTTTTTGCCCTCCACCAAGCGCCTCTTGCGTGTGTGTCGTCACCCTGCAAGGGGACTTCACCCAGCAGGAAACAAACAAAAAAAAAAGGTTTCCTATTCATTCATCTTTTGTTTCCAGGTCCATCTTGGTTCTGGGGACCCCTACACTACTGGATTCCCGTCCTTCAACAACACCCTGTTTGCCCCAACGGAGTCAGCTGGCCTCCCAAAAATCCCGGCCCAGACCATCACTGCCAGCTCGGCTACAACTCTTCTAATGTTAGCAACTTACAATTAAAACAGATGATAGTGCATGACGGATGTAGCCAAACAGTTTTTGTTTCAGGGTGGAGGTTGAATTTCATTGTGGATTCAGGAAAGAGATGCAAGTTATCAATTAATGAGTGAATCTAAACATAACTATGACAGCATATTAGGGCCATTGTAGAGAGAGGAGGAAGAACAGTACAATTTTCAGATTAATCTCAGAAATTAACCTCAGACTTTAGCCTCGAGTTTCAAAAGTAAAAAATGTTCAACTTTTGACAAATTTCAGAGCTTCAAATGTCAGAAATATTTGACTTTTCAAGCTCAGAAAATTTCCATGTTTTTTCTAGAACGTTTTTTAGATTAACCTCAAAATTTCACATTTTTTAGCACATTTTCCACTTTTTAAACTCAAATTCTTGTGTTTTTTGTAATACATTTTTGAGGTTAATCTACAAATTTCTGAATTCTTTGACAGCAAAGAAAAACCTGGATTTTCTCCTTATCACAACACAAAGGCCTACATTTTTCACAGTATTAAGAAAACTTTCAATGTTAACATAATTTTGTGTTTGTTGTATCAAATACTGACGGACTAAACAGAAAATTTTGTTTTTTCACATAGTTAAAACTCACAAATATTTCTAAAATAAAACAGGAACCATTTAGGTTGCTAAATAGAAAACTAAAAGAAGAATAAAACATGTAAAGTACCTAATACCCCTTGAAAGGAAATATTGTGTTGTCTGTTGTTGAAGGAATGTCAAAACGTTGCTCTATAAAGTGCTTTAACTCACCACAGTCTTGAAAACCAATCGTGCTTATTGGCGCCATGTCTTCTGTCTTTAAATCCTCGCCTTCGTAGCACATCAGTCGTCTTTAAATGAGAGGTTGATGCTGCTTCGCCATGAAGCTCTTATGGTGAAACTTAATTAGCTTGTTGGGTGTTTATATTTCATAACAGAACCGTATAAAGTGATTTTTATGTCCCACAAAGGACTCGGTTTGAACTGCTTCTCTTTCCTGTTCAGAGACAGCTCCGCCATTTTGTTTCTGAACGGTTCCCCTTAAAGGTGACCAGCGGCGCCCTCTGCTGGATGGCGGCCAAACTACAGTATTAAAAGAAGGAGCGGACGTTACTAATAGATCACAACCAATTTTAATCTAATAAACCATTAATTTGACAATAAAATGTAAGTTCATTAATTGTCCACATCCCTATTTAGACATAATATATACATTCACACTTTCTAAAACTGATTTAAACGTTGAAAGAATCACATCTGGACCTGATAAAGGCTTTTCAAGTACTTTTCCAGAAGTTTCACAAAGCAGATGGAGGAGCTGGAAGATGTATTAATATATTTGAGTTTATTTGCATAATTATGAGTGTGCAAAATGGAAAATCCACAATAAATACAAAGTTATGCACCCAGTTTTGTCAGTTTTAGCATAATCTGCCACCGAAAAAAGAGCAATTCCAATAAATCATTAAAACCTCTTAATTTGAAAACATAAAATTAACTTTTCTGTCTGTCGTTCTCAGGAAAATTGGTGGCCCTGAAGTAGAAGCAAACAGTGACTTCAAAGGTGAGCTAAAGTCTGTGGTTTACAAGCTGGGTGGCAGCCAGAACATCACTGTGGAGGTGAACAACGTGTTGGTCAACAAGGAGATCCACAATGTGTTCGGCGTGATCAAAGGATTTACTGATCCTGGTAGGTTTTTTATGTTGTTTTGTGATCTTAGTTATTAAATATAAGGGTGCTGAGCTGAGTTTTAATTTGAATATTCAGATCGTTATGTTGTGCTGGGAGCTCAGAGGGACGCCTGGGGGAGAGGTTACACCAAGGCCACTGTTGGCACCTCGGTGCTGATCGAACTGGCCAAGGCGTTCCAGGAGATGGTGAAAAAAGGTAAGAAGTTGTAAATATCATGTTTTTCTTACTCATTTTACATTTACTGTGACATACTTCTGTTTCTGAATGTAAGAAACAGGAAAAACAAACTTTAGGCAGCTGCCAGTCTGCAAAAACACCAAATCTTACTGAGTATTTTGGTCTAGTTCCTAGTGCTAATATATTAATACACTTGAAACAAGACAGAACTAACTTAAAGATAACTTTTCAGTAACATGTAGGAACTTATTTTTAGTCAATAATTTATTCATATTGATGAGAAAGTACAAGTTCAATTATAAGATTATTTTACTTATAACAAGGGAAAAATATTTTGTTGTAAGTGAATTTGTGAATTTGTACTTTTTCATAAATATTAATAAATTACTGAGTTATTTCTTGCTTATTTCTTGTAATTTAGTTTAGACTTATTTCAATGTATTAGCAAATTTGCACTGGAAACTGGAAGAAAAATACTTGGAAAGATATTGTTTTTTTGCATTGAAATTGGTGAAGGTGTCGCCCCAAACTTAAACCATATTGGATACCTATACAACCGGCACTCTGCACAGGGATTTAAAAGTTCAGTCTGTTTGCCATGGTGGTGAATGACCACTTGCTGTTGTGGGCACTGCTAGCTAAGAAGTTTGCTAACTCTAAAGGAATTAAATTCCCTTAGGTATTGTATGTGTTTGTGTCTTGTTCTTTACCATTCATGTTTTATTTTGCTCCTGTAAATTTGAAATAAAGTTACTGGGTGGAAAAGAAAGAGGAAACGGAAGGAAAAATAAGAGCATAAATATAAACATGTAACTACTTTAAGGATTTTTAAGTCAGTAACCAAAACTTCAGCACAAATGTTGCATTTTATTCAACTAAATGTTTACAAAAAAGCCTATTAAATTAGCGGTTTAGAATTTATCCAGAAAAAATAATTTAAGGGAAGCTAATGGATTTTAAAATTAGCCAAAATGCTAAAGAGCTAAGTGAAAAATTAGCTCTCTATTAGGAGATTAGCGTGAGTGAGCCCATCATTTTCCACTTTGTACAAGAATCCTACATCAAATAATGTTTCTAGTATTTAAGATTTTTTTTTGTCTCATTGCACAAAAATGTCTATTTTTATAAAAAGTATTTTATACAAACCAAATAATGACTTAAGAATCTGAATTTAGTTTGGAAAACTAGTCCTCAATCCACAATGTGAGGAGTTTTTGATTTCCAAACAGAAGATTCTGGGAAAAATCTGGAAAGTTATGTAAAATGTTTATGTAAAAATATGTAGGAACCTTATTCTTCCTTCATCATAAAAGCTTTATATGCTTTTATATTAAAACAGAATGTTGAGATTGAAAAGTTTAAGCTATTTTGCTAGTTTAAAACTGTCAAAATTTTCTGTTTTAGATAACTTCAGGCCGAGAAGAAGCATAATATTTGCAAGCTGGAGTGCAGGAGAGTTTGGAAATGTTGGCGCCACCGAGTGGCTGGAGGTAAGAACTACATGTTTAAACTGAATTTTCTGCTTGGGTAGAAAAATGCTTAAATAAGTCTGTTTGTTTTGTTGTTTTCAGGGTTACATATCCTCTCTTGACCGAAGTGTCTTTACATACATCAACCTGGATGGAGCAGTCATGGGTACGCACTGTAAAAAACAAAACATGTTGGAAGACGTGGCTAAAACTGATGAAGTTCATGTCTGACAGGTCAAGAAAGGTTCATCGCCTCTGCGAGTCCGCTGCTGTACAGCCTCATCGAGAGCACGATGAAGGAGGTAAAACAACTTTATGATGAACCCCAAACCAGCTGAAGCTGCTGGGCGAAAAATTACTGGGATAAATGAACATGTTGTCATTTTAAGACAAATTTCAGCTAATAATAATAATAATGGTGTATTGGTACACCCTCCCAAAGATAAAAAAAACACCTTCGATTTCTAAAGAATAGCTTGCTTTTGAACTAGTAAACATTTTAAATAGCCAAGTAAATAAACAAACAATCAAAACAACAATTAAAATAGATTATAAAGTCTTTGTTATCAAAATTAAAAACACATAAAAGTGCCAGTTAGGAGTTTTTTTAGTCAAATGTTTGCAGTATTTTTCAAAATGGTATTAAAGGGAAGTATCGTTTTAACCGTTGTTGTCCAAATGGAAATAATCAAACTCATTTTAATTAATCCTGTGATGATTTGATTTATTGTGACATTTGTCTGTTTCTTGCAGGTGAACATGCCTAGAAAATCTGTCTCAATTTACCAGGCGATGGGAGGAAGTAACTGGGAGTCCAGCGTGTAAGGAGGAGATCCCCTTAAAATGTTTTTATTTTTTAAAATGCAGTGAGATTTTCTTTTTTTTTTTTATTCACCATTTAGTGCACATAAAACAAACAGTGTAATAATTCTACAGTTTAACGCAGCGATCAGCCTTAAATTGAGTTTTTAAAGCCAAATCCATCGCTGCCGTAGAAAAAACTTATTTTTGAAAAAGCGTTTGTCCTGCTTGCAGACTGAGGACGATGTCAGTAGAAGATCCTGCTTATCCTTTCCTGGCTTTTGCTGGAATTCCCTCCATGTGTTTCCACTTCATCCAATCAAATGTAAGTTTTACTCTTAAAACATAAGTATTTTTTATGTTTTTTGTGGTCTTAAATATGGCTATGCTGTGGTTCTGTTAAAGTCCGAGTCGTACCCTTACTACGGCACCGGCCTGGACAACATGGACCACCTGAACTACCGGACCAGCCAACGCACCAGCAACGTGACGGCCACGGCGGCGCAGTTCGCTGGCCTGATGGTGCTGCGTCTGGTCCATGACCACCTGCTGGGTCTGGATGTGAGCAGATACTACGGCCCCATCACCAAAGCTGTGGTCCAGGTCTACAAACGGGTCAACCAGCTCACTCAGGTTCGGACCTTTTTCACCTTCAAGATTCATTTTTCATAGAATTAAATGGATTTGTCAAGATCAGGCCTGGGTGATACATTGATTGTATTGAATTTTTGACTTCTTTTTTTTAAAATCTGCATCCTGCATCTGCGACCATCTTGTTTCACACGCGTTTGTTACAGCTTCTATTTCTTTTTTACTCTTTGACTTCAGGAAAACTTTACAACAGAATATTAGAGCCAGGCTAAGACTTAATTGTTTTTATTTATGAGTATAAAATATCACCAGAATATCACCATATTGCACAGGTGTCAAACTCGAGGTCCACGGGCCAAATCTGGCCCACCACATCTATTTATGTGGTCCACCAGTCTATAAATGGTCTCATAAATTGAACTAAGGTGTGTTCAAATGTTATTATCAGTCAAATCAGATCAGTTTTCATTTGAATGGATGCCCTGCAGTGTGATGTAAGACCCCCCATCTCTCTGCTGGAGGGCAAAAAGCTGCTCGCTAACAATGACTAGCATTAATTTTAGCTGTTAAGTTGTCAATTTAACTTGAAATTTCCAGATATAAACAATAACATGCAGGGGATCCATAGGGACAAATTACATCAATGTGAAAAGATGTTAAAACTGTTATGTTTTAAGGAGTGCTAATCCAATGCAGATGAATTGTAACAGTTTGTCAACAGGTAGTTTTATAAGTGCATTATGCCTCAACCTTTTTGGACATTCATAGTCCAACACCTGTGATCTGTTCCCTAAAAGTGTTCATGCTGTGTTCTCTTCCTTCCAGTCCGGTCAGCTGAAGGACGTCAGTCCCAACTGGCTGAATCGCGCCCGTGGCTCCTACAAGCGAGCGGCCGACGCCATCACCAGCGCCATCGCCAACACGGACTTGACGGATAAGGAATCCTGTCGAATCCTGAACGACAGGATCATGAAGGTGAGATCATAACGGACGGCGATTACTCGCTGCAGTTTTTTAAGCAATGAGAACGTTTTGCAGAAGTAGAAACTCTTGTTCTGATTCTGTGTTTTTTCTCCCCTCTCTGGTCCAGCTGTGGTTTGCTGTGTAATTCACTGGCTGCAAACCAAACCACAGCTGTGGCCAGATGTTTTCCTAACCCTTTAGCTTCCATTTTTTGCCATTACAATTGCAACATCATAAAGGCAAGATTGTGTTTTTTCGACACAAACATTGAATGTAAATAAAGTTTTGTGGAATGAGAACACATTTTGTCATACAACTGACGGTCAGAGGCCTCTTCACGGTCGTTGTGAGACTGACTGCTATCATAGATCCTTCTCACCTTTCACTGCAAAAACACAAAATCTTACCAAGTGTTTTTAGTCTAGTTTCTAGTGCAAAAATGATTAAACTTGAAATAAGACAAACTAACTCAAAAGTAACTTTACAGTGAAATATAGGGTTGCTTTAAGTAAATAATTCATTAATATTGATGAAAAGGTTCTAGTTCCATTAGCAGATTATTTCACTTATGACATTTTTCCCACGTTATAACAATCTGCCAGTAAAACTAGAACTTTTTTATCAAAATAAAGTTATTATTTATTTAAAACAAGCCTCTATATGCTGCTGTAAGTTACTTTGTCTTATTTTAAGTGTAATATGACATGAGCACCAGAAACTAGACCAAAATTACTTGGTAAGATTTTGTTATGACATTTATTAAAATAAATAAGGTATTTCGGAATTGAATTGACTGTAATTGTTGATAAAACCAAACCTCTTTCTGTCTGTTCTCTCTCAGGTTGAGCACTCCCTACTTTCTCCGTACGTCTCCGTCGTCGAGGCCCCGTTCCGCCACCTGCTGCTGGGCCGCGGCCCCCACACCTTGGCGGCCATCGCTGAAACGCAGGACATGGAGAAGCTCCGCCTCCACCTGGCTCTGGCCACCTGGAACCTGCAAGGATGCGCCAATGCCATGGCCGCCAACGTCTGGGACATCGACGACGAAATCTGAAGCTGGAAACAGGAAATCTGTGTGTGAGAGTGTGTGTGAAGCTGCTTGAAGGTTAATTATAGTGCTCCAATGTTTAAATACCTGAAGCACAAGCGAGTCACAAAATCTAGACAAAAACAACAACTGTGAACCATAAACAAATCACCTCCTCAAAGCACTGAAACCTTATTTATACTTTTAGATCTTCTTTGATATTTATCAGTGGCAGTGTCCACTATATTTATTGTTTGTCTTTTTATACAGCATTATCGGAAGCAGTGCCTTCCATAATTATGACGGTTATACTGTCGAAAGCCACAGCAGCATCTGCTACAACATTGACTCCCTAACGGAGCATCGGACGAAACGGAGCATCGGATAACGTTAGGATTTCACCTTCCTGGCTCGCACGTCTCCCGTTTGAACTCAAGATGTTCAAAACCTGCTGGGAGAAACAAAATATAGAAAATAAAACCAAATTTGCAATTTGTTTTTCTGGATTTGAGCAAATCTGGGGTGTCCAAAGTTTTTGTCTCGAGCGTCAAAATTGTCGACTCAAAAGTCCAAAAAACCCAAGAAAATAAAGTAGCGCAACTTTTATTTTTTTAAATGATTTTATTGCACTTATTGTAGTTTCAAAACTTGTAAAGGATTTTTATGACAGTGTATAAAGGCCGTCGTAAATAATAAAAATAAATGAAAGGTGCAGTAAATCTTCACCAAAAACTTCAGAAATTATTGATTAATCTCTGAAATTATCTAGGAAAAAAATCGGAAATTTTCTCAGCAAAATTGAAAAAGAAATAACACAGAAATTTTCAAGGTTTTTGTAGAAAATTTTGTGAGAATCATCTCAAAATTTCTGAATTTTTTGGCGGAAATTTGCTCTTTATTTTCTCTTCGATGACCCCGATACACTGCTGTTGATTTTGGACGTTTGCTGTTTTCAGTTTTGTCTAGACTTGATTGAATAATTTTATTTTCTGTAATAATGACTGAATTGAGGTCACTTTCTTCTTAGCTAAATTTCATACAAAAAAATTAAATCTAATTTAGATTAAGCAAATTTGGCTTTTCAGGAAAAGTTTCTGGATGTAAAAAGATAATCATTAATAGGAAAATTATATTGGTAATAATTTAACCCAGATTACAAATTAAAATTCTCCATCTCTGGGCCAAATTTGTATCATTTTTTAATTGCAGTTGGGGGCCACAGAAAATCACTCCATGGGCCCAAATGGCCCCCGGGCCGCACTTTGGACACCCCTGCTCTAATTACTTAAAGTCAATATTTGGTAAAATGATTCTGTGCAACTTTAAGGCTCTAATTGGTCCCATAATTTGCTAACAAGCCGTTTATGTTGCACGGTCTGCGTTGGAGCACGTATTAGGATCATGGCGTTATCGGGAGCAGTGCCTTCCATAATTAATATCCATTATCGGGAGCAGCGTCTCCCATAATGCCGACCAATGACGGTAGCTTTTGTCTACCATTTTCTGTGTATTTTTTGTGTTTGTGTGTATTTATCGGGAGCAGTGCCTCTCATATTTCACTTCCAGGGTGGAACAGCTTATCGGGGACAGTGTTTCCCAGAGTTTTATACTTGAAATATTCATTTCTTGGGTTTATTGGTTGGGTTTCTGTGTGTGTGTGTTAAAAACAGGCTTCTGGACCTATGTAGTTTCTGTGCAGCTATATTTTTTTCCCTGTTTAGATTTCAAAAATGGTTTAACACTGGAGGAACCTTACTGGGAGAGGTGGGCAGTGGACCAATCCACAATTTATAACTTCTAGAAATTTATAGTTGTCAACATTTAGTACATTTAGACTTGAGCAGCACAATAAATTATAACAATGTGAATGTTTTCAATATCAGATTGCAAAAATTCGACAGAGTATTAGGGCCACGCTAAAATAAAAAGTTAAAAAATAGATAAAACTGCAAGAATAAAATTGAAAAAAATCACTCAACATTACAAGAGTAAAGTCAGAATAATGTGAGAAGAAATTTGTAAAATTACTAGGACAAAATTGTAAAAGTTTTATTGTACAATTTTACTATAAAATTGTAAAATTTGTCGGAAATTGTAATTTTACGACTTTCACTCTTACTTTTACTAAAGATGTAAAATTACCAGAATCAGAAAATTGAGAATAAAGTCTTAAACTTACGAGAATAAAATCATAAAATCACTTGAATAAAGTTATAATATTACAATAATAAGGTCTTAAAATTACAGAATGAAATTGTAAAATTCTGAGAATAAGTTAGGTGGTATATTGATCTGCTCAACGATCCTCATCTTGAAAAGTTGTTTTTAAAATGATTGTCCGCCTCTCCCTTCTACATGATCGAGTTCAGCAGTTCAACACCTGTTTTAGATTTACTGTATGTTATTATCATTAGTGTCTGAATACTGTAAGCCTCACTAGCGCCAAATATATCTCTGCTTAAAAACAATTCACAAGCTACATAAGAATTATTCAATGAATCAAACCTCTGCATGCATTCACCTCTCAATATAGTGTCACCTAAACTTGTTTCAAATCTTGCTATCATGAATTAATTTCCATAAATGTTCAATCTGGTTGTTAAATCTGTTTAAATAAACAAAGGAATGTCTCAAAAGTTAATTTTAATTCAGTATACTGTGTCTAAACCTCTTCAAATTGATGGCTTGTACAATATCGAATATGTAATCTATAATGTGGTTTCTAAATTCAGCATACAAATTTAATAAACTCTTTGGATAAGCATCACTCGCCCCGGCTGTCTGCTTTTTTAATATAACCAACGCATAAACTGCCCCAGTAAGGCACATATGGGTTGTATTACAAAACCCAGATACAAATTTCGGGTTTTATACATGAGCTAAGCCATTGATCAGATTAGAAACTTGGATATTTGGAAAGTAAGTAGCAAAACCAATGTTAGTTTAATTAAATGAAATTGCTGTTTACAATTTCTGAGGGAAATTAACATGTTTGTTTTACAAAATTCTTTTTTCTTTTTTTATTTGGTTTGGAGAACCTTATTATTTCTGCATTTATTATTTTTGCATTTCTGCAAATCTGTTTTTGATTTTGTTAGATGTAAAGTTTGCCTTTTTAAAAAAAAAAAAAAAGTGATGCATTTTTTTGTGTGTTGATATTTCCGCTTTTATTTGTAATTATGCCAGTTTGGGTAATTCAGGTGATCAATCTAATTTTATTAAATGTAAACTTATTATTATTGAACAAATCTAGTTTCCAAGCATACTTTTCCCGCGTCATGTAAACTCTTAAACACAAAGTTGCCACTCACAATATGGCGGACTCTGTGACGCATCGCCTAAGTGGGGGGTCACGAGCTGTCCGAACCCTAAAAGCGCCGTAGCGTCTTGACGTTCCATTCTTACGCAACGTGACGCTCAAATCACGGCGGACTGTTAAGGAATACCGGGAGGCAGAGAACAGACGGAGCTAAAGCCTGAATTTAACCGAATCAAAGTAAACCCGGTCCGGCTTCCCGCCGGGGTGCGGTGCGGCCGGAAGCGGAGGAGGAGGGAGGGGGACTGACCAGGGGAGAGCCTCTGCTTCCTCCCACAAGACTCCATCCTCTCAGGTCTGTGCGCTGGGGTTTGTTTTTGCTACATGTTCCTGTGATATAAGCTGGTAATTTATAAAGTGGATGATGCTAATAAAAGCTAATAACGGAAAATGTCGCCATAACAAACTCAACTGAAGCTGAGGAGCTGGAGTCCACTGAATGTGACGGAATGGTAATCAGCTTAAGACTGACCGAGGATCAGTTCAAGTCTCCTCTGTTTACAAGCAACGTGACAGATACAAGTTATACTACTCTAACTACATAGTAAAATGTCTCTTTAAAATTGTAAAAACCAATCTGTCATTAAGCAGCACATCTTGTTATAAACCATAAACAACATATTAATTGATATTAATAAGTCTGAGGTCTGTTTCCTAATAAGACCAAACTGGTACAGATTTTACCGAACACCTGAACACATCATTCAGCTTTTAGGAAGAATTAAGACACCTTACTGTGGATCGGACCATTTGGTCACCATCTGTACATCCATCCATCCATCCATCCATCCATCCATCCATCCATCCATGTATGTAACACAACTGACAAAAGGTACAGGAATTATTTGGTTGTAGAGACAATCGTGATTTATCATACGTACACAAACATACACACACACACATATGTATATATATATATATATATATATAATTTTTTTTTTTCATATTTCATATATTTATAATTTCAATCCTCAACATAAATCAGTTTAATGATGAGGAGCTCTTGTGTATTTCTGAAGTTTTTATCTTCCACCATGGGAAGTAATTTACTCAGTAAATATTAAACCAGAATTTATTAACGCTAACGAATTAGAAGATGGGATAATATACTGTTAGGAGATTGTTGTGAAATGAAATAAGCAAAACAAAAAGTGAAAATGACTTCCGGTGTCCAGGTACTGAAGGAGTTGCTGCGTAATGAAACTGTATTTTGGAGGTTTTCTCCTTTGCTATATTGAATAAAATAAGAATTTATTCTCGGCTTGACTCTGTAATGAAGCTCTTTTGGTGTTGTTACAGCTCAGAGTTATTGTTCTGCTCCATAGAAGCAAATTAAGCGTTGAGTTTTTGCTATATATCTGAAATTTGTTGTTCTTTCCTGCAGATGTGGCGCCCCTCCACTCATGGCTTTCTTCAGGTGACGGTGGGTTAATTAAGTCACTCCTGACTGCAGCTAATCACCAAAAAGACTCCTGCAGGGTAAGATCAGCGACATAAAACCACATAACATTTCTAATACACATATTTTTTTATTTTTAACAGAATTAAATCTGCTATGTTGAATCCTACCTGTTTTTATCCCCCTGGTGGAGAAACTGAACATTACAGGCGGCAGATTCATTGTGGTTTTCATGGAAAAAGCTTTACTTACATGAAAAACAATTTAAAAAATATATATATTCTTTAATAGGGCTATTCAATGCATCACATATAATTTATTGATCTAAAGAAAAACTGGTAAAACATTGTACTATTGCAGGCATTCAAGTATTTTAAGGGTTTCTTCATTTAATTTGTAAAATATAAGGCAAAACTAAATACATTTAAACCATAATTGTACATTTATGCCTTTATGTATTTTACCAATCAAATAATCTAGCAATGTTCTAATAAAAAATAATATAGTAACCTGATAGACTTTACAGTCATATGGAGGAGAAAAATGACAAAATGGCCACTGCGATGGGTTTTGTTTGGTTTTAAAATGATTAAACATGAAGTGTAAACAAGTACAACCTGTGAAAATGTGAATTATAGGTCCTAAATCCTGTTATTTTTGACTCATACTGCAAATTTATGGGAGTATTTTACTTCCTTGTGAGTTTCACTCTCTGAAATTAGTGAAAAAAAAAGACATTTCTTATTTTTTGAGCTGTACCTGCATCAGGTGTTGCCGTTAGAGCATCTTGGTGTGTTTTTACTTCCTCCCCTCATTTTAAACCGCCCAGAATGAATCTGAAGCGTCTTCACGCTGATTCCAGGCCAGCTGAAGCTAAATTTAGCTCTGATATATTTAGAGCTCTGCCCTCCATAAAACACGACTCAGATTTTGTGCTCATTCCTTACAGATGAACAAACATCGATATGGACTGATTTGATGCACCGTTTGGCCTTGTTGCTATTGGCAACAGCCCACTTTCACATCCACTCATCTTTTTGTTTTCTGTTTTGCTTTAATCTTCAGCAGAATCTTGCAGGATACAGTAGCACATTCACTGTCCCACTGTTGACATTAGGGGTGTTCAAATTGTGGCGCGGGGGCCATTCGGCGCCCTTGGAGTGATTATTTTTGGGGCCCCTTGGATCACAATTCATAAATTTGTTTCACCAACCTGAGTAGTTGATGCTAATTCACTTTTTAAACATTAGGAATTTAAAAAAAAAGATGCAGACAAATGAAAAAGCACCAAATTTAAATTTTTTATTAACCAATTTTTTTTATTTTTTTTGTTTTCGGTTAAATTTGGTGTTAAATTGTCACATCCAAAAACATGTAAATTCTATTCATCACTTTCTGGGTATTTTAATGCTAATTAATGGCACATTGACCAACATATCTGATGTGTACTGATGTTTTTTTGATAATTTTTGTTCTCCAATCAGTGACTGTATTTTTGTGATGTAAAGCTTTTTGAACTGCCTTGTTGCTAAAATGTGCTACAAAAATAAACTTGATTGATTAATAACTGGCAAACATAGGTAAACAGTTTTACAATAAAAATGTGTCGGAAACTGGTATTTTACTGGGAAGACATCAGTTGGTAGAACTGTTGAAGGTCCTGATGAATTAAAAAGAGCTCAATAATTTCAGTTTGTTTGATTTATTGTTTTTCTCCCTAGCAGAAACTGGATAATAAAAGTCTTCAGTTTGGTGTTTTGGTCTCAACCAGCTGATTTTTGCAGGACATTTTTGTTTACAGAGACTTCATAGTTAATTTTATTTGTTGCTTTGTTTTATTTTGGATAATGAAAGTGTCATCCAGTTAAATGTTTATTAGTTTATTCAGCTTTGAGAATGTGTTCTTGCATTATTATGCCATTATTACCATTATACATCACTTGAAAATGGTCTCAAAACAACAATATAATCGTTTATCGCGATAATGTCTGGGACCATTTATCCAGTTCTGGGTTCAAATCCCAGCCAGGGTTTTTCATAATGGAGTTTTCTCTGATTAAATCGGTGGAAATCCTCGATTCATCCATCAGAGCGGCCGCTCCTTTGTGCATCGTCTTTCTAATGCATGCTGGGAACCGTCTCCACATCTCTCTCCATCCTGTCTCTGATGAGAGCAGCTGAATTATTTAGCACCATCAGACGGCAGAGATCGGCTGCTGAGCCAGGAGCAGATGGAGAGGAGGAAACGCCAGAGAGAGAGTGAGAGAGGAAGAGAGAGAGGGGAAGCGTGGAGGTGTCCGACGCTGCAGGCAGCCGTGAGTCAGCAGGGAGCGAAAAGAGCAGCAGGAGGGAGGATCCAGAGATCGCTTTAGGAGATACGACCAGAGGAGTGTGTGTGTGTCGCATCGGTTGAACGCAAGGAGGTCACGGAGATGAGAGGAGATTAGCGCGTTGGACTAAAAGCAGAGCTTCCTTTGAATAGCACAAGACCAGGAGGAGAGGAGCGGCTCCAGCATGGGGGAGAGCTACATGTACCAGCGACTCCCCTACGCCCGAGCGGAGGGGGAGGGCGAGGGGGAGGACGAGGAGGAGAGGGGCAGAAGAATCGGGGGACAAATGGTAAAAAGAAAGTCTGATGCTGTGGGTGGATCTGCAGCATTTCTCTCATTACATCATTTGTGCGTTAATGTAGCCAGAATGTGGCCGTTTCTCCTGGTTACAGCTGAATTATGGGAGATAAATCTCTGCTTCGCAGTGCAAATCTGTTAATGTCTTTTAAACTTTCCAGACCTCAAGATTTTATTTTGATGTTTTGTCATAGAACAACATAACTGGAAAGAGAATTATTCATACAGTTTGATCAATTTAAATACAAAAGTATCCAAAATGAGGTTTTCAATTGTTAAGGGGAAAAAGTTTACCGAAGCAGTTAAGAGTTTGTGGTAACACATGATAATCACATGATAAATTAAATCAAACTTAATCATTTCCATTTGCATGTTTTATAATTCTTCTCTCTTTTTCTACCAAACTGGATGACAAAAGTTTCAGTTTGGTGTTTTGGTCTCAACAAGTCCTTTATTTTGAAGGACAATTTTGTTTACAGAGACTCCATAATTCATTGTATTTGTTGTTTCTGTTTTTAAAATGTCTTTCAATTGCAGCTTTAAATGTTCAGCAGTATTTAAAGTTTATTCATCTTTGAGAATGTGTTCTTTTATTATTATTATTACAGTCCAACACCATTATATTACTTGATAATGGTCCCAAAACAATATTATTGTTTATCGCAATCATGTCTGGGACTAAATTTGTTATTATGACAGCAGGTCTACTCATTTTATTTGGTAAAGAACTAAAACATTCAGGTTTTCTTCTCTTAACGACTGACTTGTTTTTCCTTGTTTTCCGCTTTAAGGTCAAGTTTATTTGTAAAGCACATTTCAGCAACAAAGCAGTTCAAAGTGCTTTAAAAAGGAAATATAAACTAAACTAAAACATTTCCCAAGCAAGTTATTATAAATGCACAGAATATATTTAATATTAAACCTGATAACAGATCTGATCAGATATGTATGTTGCAGCTGGATGGCATCCAGTACAGCCAGTAAACAGATAAAATGTGTGTGTGTGTGTGTGTGTGTGTGTGTGTGTGTGCAGATGCAGAGTGAAGAGGGCACAGAGTGGCTGCTGGAGCTGCTGACTGACGTGCAGCTGCAGCAGTACTTCCTGCGGATCCGGGATGAACTCAACGTCACGCGACTTTCCCACTTTGACTACGTCAAGAATGAAGATCTGGAGAAGATCGGCATGGGGCGGCCAGGTGAGAGCCACTGATTGGATTGTTTTATGCCTTTGTGTGTGTGACGTCCTGAATGGTCATCAAATAATCCTCTGTTGTAAATACAATCAACAGTGTTTGTTATTATTATTTGCTTTGTTTTGTTGGATCAGGTCAGAGGCGGCTTTGGGAGGCGGTCAAGAGAAGAAGAGCCCTTTATAAACGCAAGTCCTGGATGAGCAAGGTGCATTAAATGCAACACTGTCTAATGTTGCATGTAGACAATGAGGAGACCTAGTAAGACCGTTAGTTAATAGGAGTTAATAGTGAGTTACCATTACTTAACAGTCAGTTACCATTACTATGTGATAGTCCATAGTTAGTAGGCATCACTTAATGATAGTTAATAGTCAATTACCATTAGTTAATAACAGTTAATAATGAGTCGCCATCACTTATTAACAGTCAGTTACCATTACTAAGTGACAGTTCATAGTCAGTTAATATTAAGAGGCAATAGCCATTTTAGTTACTACTTAGAGATAATTAGTTAGTTAATAACAATTATTAGTCAGTTACTATTACTGCATGATAGTTTATACTCAGTTAGCATTACTTAGTGATATTTATTAGTTAATATTAAGAGGTGATAGCCGTTTCTTAGTTATTACTAAGTGGTAGTTAAGTCTGTTTCTATTTTATAATAGCAGTTAATATTCAGTTGCCGTCACTTACTGAAGTTGTTGATTACCCAGACATGGTAAGTGTTAACATTGTCATAGTTAATAAGCCGTAAATGGTTGTTATTGATCGATTATCTGCAGGTATTTCCAGTGAAGCGGTCAGACACCGACCCCCAGCAGGGTGCATCGTCGGTCCCACCTGCAGCCAGCAGCGAGCCTGGAGACTCGCTCACCTGCCTCATCAAAGAGTCGGAGATGCAACTGTTTGAGCGACTCGGAGACGGCACATTTGGAGTCGTACGGCGAGGAGAGTGGACTGCACCAAACGGCAGAGTGGTGAGACAGACGTTTTTCTGCAGGGTATTTACACCGAGTTTCAGGAAATGACTGCAGCCTTTGGTTTCCTCAGCTGTCCGTGGCAGTGAAGTGTCTGAAGGCCGGCGTGCTGGACTCAGACGGTTTGGATGACTTCATCAGAGAGGTGAACGCCATGCACTCTCTGAGCCACCAGAACCTCATCAGCCTCTATGGAGTCGTCCTGACGCAGCCCATGAAGATGGTAATTCCTGAGCGTTTTCTCTTTTTCAGCTCACATTAGGAGTCTTATTCAAAAAACGGTTCTACTTTGAAAGGATCCACTGTGTTTGTAATAGCTACAGTTATCCTCAGGATTACCTCAGGCTGTCCAGCAGGAGCTCATGGGGTCGTTATCTAATTTCATTCATAGCACTTTATTTTGTGTTCATAAATGTGGGGCCTTGAAAAAGTATCCATTACCTCATAGCCTTTCCAGATTTAATTTAACGTATTTCATTGATATTTCTGTAATAGAGCAACACAAAGTATTATTGGAAAGAAAATGGCACTCTTTTTTGTTTAACAAAAACTTGGGTAACCTATTTTTGTATTCTATGGTTGTCCACAACGGTCAACAAAATAATGAGACTCAAAGCTCAACAACAAAAATCACAACACAAAAACAGAAGCTATTTTACGCCAAAACAGAAGTTGAACTAAGAAATGCTCCATAACTTTTGTTGTGGCTTTTGCATTTTGATGACCCCTCTGGGCCACTGTAGTTTTCAGCCCTTCTGAGCCGGTACCTTTTAGAACCACCATTCTCTGCTCTCACCAGTGCAGGTGTTTGATTTATTGTACGTCTCTACCAGCTCTGCACCAGTCCAACCAGCTCCAGTTCAGTGGAACTGAATAGAGAGTTTCTGTGAACATCAAGGTTCAACTGATTCTAAAGCAGATTTAGGCGCTGACTTGCCGCGTGGTAAGGACGTTTCCTGATCTTTGCTCATGCTTCTTTGGCTCTAGGTGACTGAGTTGGCGCCTCTGGGATCCCTGCTGGATCGCCTCAGAAAGCGTCAGGGCCACATCCTCATCTCGATTCTGTGTAACTACGCCGTACAGGTCAGTTTTTGTTCTTTAAAGGTACAGACTTTTTATATCAGACCTTCAATGTCTGTCACTGTGTGTATTTGTACAGGTGGCGAGTGGAATGGCTTACCTAGAGCAGAGGCGATTCCTCCACAGAGACCTGGCCGCCCGCAACGTCCTGCTGTCCACCAACGAAACGGTGAAGATTGGAGACTTTGGCCTGATGAGAGCGCTGCCTACTCACACCGATCAATACATCATGGAGGAAGGCCACAAAATCCCTTTTCCTTGGTGAGGAAATCAGGCCGCTCCTCCTTTTCTGTATTGACATTCTTTTTTTAATTTTGATTTGCCAGCTCTAAATCTTTGTTCCTGTCCAGGTGTGCTCCAGAGTCTCTGAAGTCTCGCACTTTCTCTCACGCGTCTGATACCTGGATGTTTGGAGTCACCCTGTGGGAGATGTTCAGCCACGGACAGGAGCCGTGGGTCGGGCTCAATGGGAGCCAAGTACGTCCATCACTCTACACAATAAAACCATAAAGGAGAAATTTTGTACTAATATTTGGGCCTCAACTGCTTCTAAAAACAGATTAGGAAAACATGCCAGCCGTGTTTTTGGCCATAAGTTCATGTTTTTTGGTGCCTGGAAAATCAGTCATTTCAAAACCTTCTGGATTAAATCACATTCAATGGGAACTGCGCTGTTACCTAGCAACCACAGCAGAGCTCTGCCCATTACCAGCAACCCAAGCTGAACTCCAGCATGTTTCGTCGGCTGGTTTTACTGCTGTATGCGCGGTACAATGGCTGCTGGAATAGACAAGTGTTTTGTTGTTGACTTACCACCCAGAAACCACTTGCTGCATTCTTGTTGGTTGTGCAGGAGGCTCTACTAATGCTTTTTAAAGATGTACTGTACGGTTGTATAATTGTGCAATTGTTTGCAGCTATTTTCATGTGACTGTATAAACGCTGAGTTGGGAGTCATGGCCAGCAGCAGATTATTCAGATTTAAAGAGACAGAGGCCCTAAAACTGCTCAATCTGCAAGACTGACCTGAACAGACTGAAACTTCATTATCTAGGAATAATTTTGTGCATTAAAAAGTAATGAACATGTTTTGTTTAGGCCTACCATAACCTCCACAAAACATAATAGGCCCCCTTTAAGAAAAAAATAAATAGATTATTTTGGTGTTTCTGAGAAATGAATTCCCATCTGCAGATCCTCCACAAGGTTGATGTTGAGGCTGAGAGGCTGTGTAAACCTGACGACTGTCCTCAAGACATCTACAACGTCATGCTGCAGTGCTGGAGCCCCAAACCTGACGACCGGCCCACCTTCATCGCTCTCAGAGACTTTCTGCTCGAGGTCACTCAGCTTCACCTCGTTATCTCATCAATACGCAGAATAATGGGTTTAAAAGCAGAGGGGCACCAATCAGACATTTTTATGGATGATTTTAGATCATCTGACTTGTTGATATCAATTTAGCCCATTCTGATCCAAAAATTACAAGAACATAGTTTTTTTTCCCTTCTTTGCAAAGTGAGAAGGATTTTGTTTAAATAAAAATTAGATTTTTCAATTAAAAAAAGATAATTTAAAATTAAGTAGCAGTTGTGTAAAACTGTCAAAAATAATTAGAACAGAAAAATGTCTATATTTTGATTCTCTTTGATCACTTCAGTGATGATAAAAACAGCTAACATGCTTCTTCTTTCAGTAATAACTTCCATTCCGAAGAGTGTTACAGCACTACCACAATGCATTTCATGTTGAAACACTTTAAGTGTGATATTTTTCACAACAGGATCTTAAGGCTGCGTCTTAAAATGCCTCTTCTCCTGTGTTTGTGTTTGATCAGATGTTGCCTACAGACATGAGGGCCCTGCAGGACTTCGAGGAAGAAGAGAAACTCCAAATTCAAATGAACGACGTCATTACGATCATTGAGGGAAGGTCAGTGTGGCTAACCAGCAGAAGCAGTTTGAGAAAGCTGAGACTTTTACATCCTTAAAAAGTCTTAAATTTGTGTATCTTAAAATTGAGGTCTTAAAAAGTCTTAATGTATTTTTTTTAAATAGTTCACTTTTGCTTAATTACCTTAATTGCTGGTCTTAAATTTTATGGTGGCAGGACTATTTAATCTTGTATATTTTGTGTAGTCTTTTTTTTTTCTCATGAGACGATTGAGTTGCTTCTTCATTGTGCTCTGTGGCTTCAGGCGGTTCAGGTTACTGCTAGCTAGCAGCCAATTTTCCCCTGCTGACTAACCAAATTATATTAACAGCTATATTAGCAGGAACCATTGGTTCTGGTTCCTGCAGTGGGGAATAAGCTATCAAGCTAAAAATAGAGCTAGTTAGCTAGCAAGCTTGCTTTTTTGTGTTTAACATTGTTTAAAATGCAAATTTATCACCAGCTGGCTGGATGATGTTCATCTTTGTTACAATGCTGCATTGATTCTGTGCAAAAAGATTGGCATTTTGGGGATTAACACTGTTTCTTTTGTACATTTCTGATGTAATGCAGGTCTCCAAAACTTTTTAATGGTCTTAAAAAGTCTTAATTTGAGGGAAACCCTGTTTTATGTGCTGTTTTAATTACATTGATCTGAAAAGAAGAAACCAAACTCATACTGGCCTTCAACTCTTCTGATTGGTCAAATGTTTTCAAAGGAAATAAAAGCAGAAATGAGTTTTTCACCTTCCTTGTCGCCATGTCTTCAGGGCGGAGCATTACTGGTGGCGCGGGCAGAACCGACGGACGCTGCGTGTCGGTCAGTTTCCTCGGCACGTCGTGACCTCTGTGGCCGGCTTGTCCGCCCAGGACATCAGCCGGCCACTGAAACACTCCTTCATCCACACCGGACATGGCGACACGGACCCTCACAGGAGCTGGGGACACGCAGACCGCATTGACAGGTGAACACCAGCTAAACTGACCGATTATTAAGTGTAAGTGTAGCATTTAGGAGTTTAAATAAAACATTTCTCTCACATCACAATGTTGCTTACAATTTAAAATCAAGTCTAACAATAAAGGTGGGTAAAAATGCAAGTAGAAGTCTTGAGGCTGGTGATAACAAGACATTTGGGGGGGATTAGGGTTAACCCTAGCCCTTAGATATGGCAATTACAAGTCTTAATTTATGTTGTTGCATAGACAATTTAATCTCAGATATTCTATGTAGGTTTTTTATTATGGGACTTTTCTATCAGACAAAAATTTTCAGTGTGCGCAGACATGTCCTCTTATTGTATTCTGTGATTCAAGGTAGTAAAGGCTATCGGTAACAATCTGCTAATGCTCGTTTGCTAACTAGCTAGCTAGTTAATGAGCCATATCCCAAAGCTGCTGCCAAGAGCCACAAAAAGACCCCAGAAATTTCAGTTATTCCCTGCATTTTTTTTGTACATCTGTCGTGTTGCAACTCTTAAATTTTATTCATACTGGTCTTAAAAAGTCTTAATTTGAGTTGGTGAAACCTGCATAAACCCTGTTCTTGAATATTTTACCAAACCAACTGGTTTTTAGAGGCGAGGTGAGATCCAATAGATTAAGTAGCTCTACAGTTAAACATGGTTTGCAAATTTCAACAGGTGCACTTCAAAAAGCTGGATGTTAACCTGCTTTATCAACTCCAAAACACGTTTTGAAGTGTTTTTGGGATTGTTCTATGTTGAAAAACAACAGAAAAAGTGAAATAGATGTAGCTGAATTAATGTGTGTAGAATTTTGACCCTGATTGGTGGAAATACACAATAAATTCAGACTTTTGGATTCACAGCTAGCTGAGCTGAGCTTATAGAAACTTCTGATCAGAGCTGTATTTACAGTGCAGTTCCCACAGCTCTCCACTGGAGGGCAGCAGAGCCCACCACTGTTTCAGGAATTGTCTAGATTTGTTCTCACAACAGCAAATTGTGTGTCATATATACTTAGACATTTGATTTAATTTTGTCCTGCAGCTTTTATAACCTGAACTAAATTTGTTCTTCCTCAGTTTGTATTTGGGGAACCCGATGGACCCTCCAGATATCTTGGGATTTGATTCTGGATCTGCAAGACCAACCAAACTACCCAACCGTGCAAAGAGTAATTTGTTTTTATGTTATTTGACTGTGATGATGTTAGATCTAAAGCTTCTGGTAAAGTCTGACAAACTCTGTTTTTAACAGAGAAGCCTCCTCCTCGTCCACCAAAGCCGGCTGTTCTGCTCAAAAGTAAGTTTTCCTCTTTGCAACCCAAGATCCCACATTTCCGAGCCTGACCGCAGTGTTTCCATGCGCTCCCAGAGCCGCTCTACGACTCCGTGATGGACGACTACGATGACGAGGACGACTTCAGCACATCGTCTGGGCTGAAGAAGCTGGGCGCGTCTCTCGGTCTGAAGCTGCGGCCGTGGGAGGGCAGCGGCGTGCGATCGGCCAAAAGCGAGGTGTCGCTAATTGACTTCACGGACGACAGCTTCAGCTCGACCACGCCCTCGCCGCTCACAGAGACGCACCAACCGGATGAAGACACTCTGAAGGTAGATTCTGACTCACCAATCTCCTTGTGTGACTTTTTCACCACAGTCTAAACGTCTGAATTACAATATTTTCAGCCAAACAAAAATCCAATCCACCATTTCCAGATAACCGAGTGGAGTTTGCCGCCCTACCTTCTTCAAATCGAACAAAATTGGTGTCAAACATTTGTGCTACGTTTTTGCAGCACGATTTTTTGTTTGCGCCAATAATTTTAAAGATATTAATCAAAGGTTTCCATAGGTATTCAGAGATGATGACCTTTCATGGGGCCAATTTCAAGGTGTTAAATTCCAAAAAAAAATAAAGTCATATTTGATATGGCATTTTTTTAACTGCTTAAGTTAACATAGTTACTTTATGGTGCTATAAAATGGCACTAAGTGTCTGGAAATACATAATACTGTCTCTTTAAAATCAATCCATAAACTGGTCCGTATATTATTATTATTAAACAATCCACATGCGATTCGCTTTGGGGATGTAGAAGCCTCATTGCTGTTTTATTAGTAGTATGAATGACGATTAGCATACATATTAGTTCTTTACTTGAACGAGCATCAAGTAAAGCCATGGTGGCCTCCAAACCATGACAACACAAACTTGTAATTACAGCTACCGCTCTTAACTTTTCTATTTTCTGTGCTTTTGTTTTGCCAAATCTTCACAAAACAAGTTCAGATGTTTTTATTTGTTTGCATTCTTGGTGTGCAGAAGGCTGTAAAACATCAATTCTCCGAGGAGCCGCATCCAGACTGTGCCAAGTCACGGAAAATCTGGTTTTGTTTGCTCGATCTTTCACAGTTACCATCCTTTCAGACAAAGTTTGTGTTTTCTGTGTGGATACATCTGTTTAGTTTCAAGGCTGAAGATGCTACTGCATCACAATAGATGATTAGACATCCATAAAGAGGGATGCATTTTAGCTGAATGATTTGAAGAGGATGCACAGGTTCTGTAAGATAATGTCAAAAACAGATACAGTGGATTGAATTTCTAAAATTCACAAATACTTGAGACTCCCTGTAAAAAAACGCTTGTAGCTGCTTATATTAGTAGTTCAAAAACCAAACACAGCTTAATGTACGGTAATACACGCAGTAAAAACCTCGATTTGATGCGGTTAATAGCAGCAGAAGCTTAACAGCCACAGTGTTCCGTTCTTTGGGGTTCAGCCAATCAGCGCCAAGTAGAATGAATGGCGTCCCTGATTGGCTGCTTTGTGTCGTTGCGTTTAGGAATTTCAGCTTCTGAAGATTCGTTTTCTTTTTAATGTTTTAGATATAAATAAATAAAATTAACACATTACCGAATCCGTGAGTACCGAACAACGACTACGGTAGAGAGGAGTTCATTGTAGATCAGTTTCATCTGCTTTCGTTTGCTTTTGTCTTAAAAGTCCAAAATGCAGACGGGAAAATATGTCAAAGGTTTTACTGGAACTTAAGATTTTTTTTCTGGAACTTTCAACCAGAACTCGACTTTTAGTTCCAGATTTTATCTCCCGTCATAAAGACGTGAAATGAAGCTGACATGGGAGCTATAGACTGTAGCTACTGTGTTTTACTGACATTTGGATTATGCCGGTAAATTACGCATCGCTACTCATAATAATCTCTTCCTGTTTATTGAAGCTTCTTAATAATGTCCACATAAATATTTATCCTAATGAAAGCTGTAATAAATGACTTTTTATCATTTTAGAACAAAATACACGTAACTTACCCTCGGCATTCTCTCTTTGCTAAGCTAGCTGCAACGTCACAGATTCTTCTAGTTGAACTTACCAAAATAAAAGCACTTCCTGTTCCATTGATTCATGCATTTAACACGACCGTGTTGTAATAAACCTTAAATGTGAACAGCTTTACCATTTAAAACGGACAACATAGCTTTGATATATGGATTTAAAAACGGTTTTCTAATATTATTTAAAAAATATTCAGCTGAGATGAGAAGAACAATATTTAGTGTAATTTATAATGGATTGGACAATTTAAAGTTTGATTTTTTTTTCAGAAATTCAACAAGTTCTCATCTATTATTATTTTTCTTAGAGCATAAGTTTCTAATGGGGTAAATATTACATGTGACCAGTTTTCTAAACAATATAAAGTAACTTCTTGCAGCTTTTTTTGTGGTGAATTAAATTATTTTAAATGAAATACCACTGTTAGAAAATATTAAAAGGTTTGTAGATAGTTATGGAATATTTATTTGCTAATTTAGACCCAAGAACAAACATAAGTGATACAGGGTTAGAGATAAATTAGAGGTCATGGATTTAATGGGAAAATGTTTATTGCTCTGTCCGCCATATCAGCTACGTTGCCTTTGCTCTGCAGCTCTCTGCGGTCAAATGTCAGGTTTTAATTAACCGCCAAAGCTCATTGACCGCACTGTGGGTCATGAAACTGAATTTATGGAAAGCAATGTTGTTCTACGCCTCATTGAGCTGAGGTTGGAAGTTAAGATGATTTGTTTTTCCATTAGCGGCAAACCCAAATCCCCCAGTGGAGCCAAGCTAGCAATTAGTGGAGAGGCTCCTGTCTAATCTGAAGGCTTTAGCCTCTGACCTTTTAACTTAACCCATTCCCACTGTGAAAGCAAGGTAACACCAGTACAGTGGGTCTAAAGACGCATTAGAGACCTTCCACGACCAAGAACACAAATAAAATCACAGCTGAAGGCTCAAACAAGCAGTGATCATCATCAGTTTTACTGTTCTCCAAACAGGTGGGATGACCTGTAGCCTGGAGACGTGATTCATAACTTTTCCTCTTGGATGCATGATGATGCACTCAGGCAGGTGCAGCGTGATGATGATTGGAGCTCATCGATCGACTGCGTACCTCTCATTCTTCACATATCGACAGAAATTCAAGCCTGCAGCTTCAGTCTGCTGTCAGAGATCTGGACTACGGAACATGGTGGAAATGTGAAGCACGCTTCCATGTTGGAGATCAGAGTCAGAATGAAAAAAATCAAACCAAAAATGCATCTTTTTCTTAAATAAAAAAAATATATATATATATTGGAGCTGATATTTGATATCTCACCCTATTCTTGCCCAGTGACTGTTGCAGTAATAAAAGTCTGAACAAACAATCCACATCCATCACACATCAAGCAGACGAATACCTGACTATGGCCCGAGTAACTAAATATAAACAATGAAATTAAACAATTTACTTAAATAATGAATGATTCACCTGCAATAGCCTGAATGCTAACTCACTGCTAACATACCCTTGCCATCTAGCTAGCTAGCTAACCAATGATAGACACAAAAAGCTGGCTACCTAGCTAACTGTTACTCCAGAGAAATGTACAATCTTCTTCCAGCCAACTGTCAAAAATGTTAGCTTCTCTGTCCAATGATAAACACAAGAAGCTAGCTAGGTAGCTTTTTGTGTATATAAGTGCAAATTGTTCTCCAGTTGGCTGGATGAAATTTGTACATTCCTGTGGAGATATAGGTCTTAAATTCCTTTGACAATAGCCTTAAAAGGGTCTGAAGAAGTCTTACAGCAGAAACCCTGTTTTAATCAATGCAGGCACAAGTTTGCCCAGCTTTGCTGTCTCTAGCGACCTTTCTGCTGCTGTCTTTGTGTTTTTACCAATGCCTTTTCTGTAAACATCAAAAGTTAGCATCTTATCGTAAACTACGACTGTTTCAGATGAGGTCGTCACATGTTCTCTTTCTCTGACTCCTGACAGTTTTAATTATCCCGTTTCCCCCCCTCAGGACACGCCGTCCATCCTGGACTGGCCTCTGCCCCAGCCAGCCTACGACGAGGTCACTGCAGACTTTGACGACCAATCAGAGGATCAGGAGGTGCGCTCCATCAACAAGGGCCCACCTGAAGAAACCCTGGGCCCCCCTGTGTCCAGCATGGCAGGAAGGAGCGAGTCGCAGTCTGCCGACCTCTTCCAGGAGCTGCAGAGAGAGGTAGGTCTGCCACCACGGGAAGCTCCTTGATCAACAGTAGATTATTAAACACACAGCTAAACCAGAAGATCAATTAATCACATGATAAATTAAAATAAGCTTGATAATTTCCATCTGCATGATTTCCATCTGCCCCTTCTTCTTGCTTTTGTCTACTTACAGGTGATGGTCAAGCTCCAGGTTCCCATGGCAACCGGTCGTTCCCTCCCGTCCTCCCCCACTCCGATGCCTCTGGCTCCGTTTGGAGCCCACAGACAGATCTACCTTCCTCCGCCCTCCCCCTCCTCCTCTTCCACCTCCATCACTTCCTGCTTCGAGGACCGGCCCATGCTGCCCCCCCGCAGCCCCGTGCCCCCCTTACGCCCCTCCAAGCAGAGCTACGCCACCCGCGGCGCCCAGCAGGGGGCGCGCTCCAGCTCCATCTCCCTGGGAGACGAGGACAGCGCTCCGCCTCAGATCCCACCCAGAGACCATGCTTTCTCCCAGCCGGGCTCCCGCTCCTCCTCCCCGCTCCCGCTGGCGCCGGCTCTGTCCTCCACGCTCGTGGTGCTGCCGCCGCCGCCGCTCTTGGTGTCCCCTCGGCGGGCGGTGGGGCTCCTCGGCCCCCTGTTGTCCTCCAGCTCCTCCTCCGCCTCCAGGCCGCCGGCCTCGTCTTACTCCTCCACCGCGCTGCTGGAGCCGCTCGCCTTCAGAGAGGGGCGGGGCCTGTCCGCCATGATGGACAGCCCTCAGAGCTCCGCCCCCAACCCGCTGCCGGAGAGACCAGCCTTCCTGGAGCGGTTTGTTCAAACTCACCAGATCAGAGTTCAGTCCATCCATCCATCCGTCCATCCATCTGTCCATCCGTTTATTCATCCAACGAACCATCCATCCATCCGTCCGTCCATCCAGTTATCGTCTCACTCATTATCATTCTGAGCTCCTGGTTTTTGTTTTTTCTGATCAGATACGGCGCGGCCAACATGGCGGCAGTCAAACCCATGATGCAGCAGCAGCAGCAAACGGGCGGAGCAAAACCAAACTCCTCCTACAACAACAACAACGGCGGGACCACAGCTCCCAGCATGCAACAGGAGAAGAGCATCACACAGGTGAGCTCACATTCTACTCTCTCTTGAAATGTGGTGATCCCACAAATGCCAACATTTGCTGCAGGCGAGGAAAACAGAAATCAGTAATTGTACAGCATCCGACTGACCTCGTTTATTAAAGTAACAACCATTTGTCGACCGAGTTTTAATTAGCAGAACTCTGTGTTCACAAAGCAGCAGATGTGACCTGATTTCTGCAGAACATTTTAGCCTTAAAGCAGAAAATCATTAATCATCAGTTCCCGTGATTGGAGGGAAACCTCAAAGTGCTGTGGGCTCATTTAAAATAGGTTGCAGCTTAATTCATTGGACCAATTAATAATTATTAATAACACTGAAATGATTACCCTCATGTTTTCCTTCTTTGTATTAACAATGTTGAATATTTATATAGTAAATCTATTTATTCTAAATATTTTTGGCACCTAGCCTATAAAAGGGAAAAGTGTTCATGTTCACTGCAAAAACACAAAACCTTACCAAGTAAGTTTGGTTCAGTTTCTGGTGCAAATATCTTGGAACATTTGAATTAAGACAAAACTGACTTACAAGTATCATTTCAGGATGATATATGAGATTATTTTAAGATAATAAATCCTTCATATCAATGAAAAAAAATACTAGTTTCACTGACAGATTATTTCAGATATAACAAAAAAAAAATTCTATGTAATGAGTAAATTATTTGCCAATGGAACCAGCACTTGAAGTAATTTTGGTTTAGTTTCTGGTACAAATATTTTAGCTCACCTGAAAAAAAAACAAAACTAACTAAATATTAGCTTGTAAATAAGTAAGTAAATAATTCATGAAACATTCTAAGTTCCACTGGAAGATTATTTCACTTATAACAAGACATTTGATAGAGATTATAAGTGTAACTTTTTCATCAATATTAAGGAACAATTCACTCAAAACAAACTCTTTTATCTTGAAGACTTATTTGTAAGTTAGTTTTATCTTATTTCAAGTATCCTGAAACATTTACACTAGAAATCAGAATAAATCACTTGGTAAGATTTTGTGTTTTTGCAGTGTTTTATTAACTTGTGTGTCACTTCCTGTCACTGGTGCTGTTTGCAGGTCCAAGGAGCCGTTCATGGCGTTACGACGGAGGAATGTAAAGCTGCTCTGCAGAGCCACAACTGGAGCGTTCCTCAGGCTGTTAATTTCTTAAAGGTACATTTATTCCTCCAGTTTTTCGCAGTTTGCTCGAATTAATGCAAAACCAGCCAGTCCCTGCATTTTTCTTCCACAGAATTGCATCATTTTGTGTTTATTGCACTTTATTTGGTGAAAAACACTGGATTTATGCCACCTCCCACCTGCAGGTGGCAGTGTTTCTCACACTGCTGCCTCATCCTTACTTGATCCCAAGTTATCGTCCATGATCAATATGGGCAGTAACTAAAGGTGACATTTACAATTTTTCCAATCAAAATTTGTGATTTTGATTGAAAAAAATTACAAAAACTATTATGAAATCCTGGAAAACTGAAATAATGAAAAATGAAAAAATTTCCTCAACTGGAGTGGCAAATATGACGATGTGGCCTGTTGACAGGCTGCTATCAAAGAGTGCTGAACTTAGGCTAAGGCTCTTTCTTATTGTTTATATCTTTAACTCCCAAACATTTTTGTTTCTCAGCTGAAAGAAAGAGTTTTGATGTTATAAAACACAAACATCTGCACACTATGAATGTATTAATGTTAGCATTCTGCACTGATAAAGAAGATCAGCAGCAAAGTCTCGTTTTTGTTGTTATTGTGTTAAACCTCATTAATGTCACAGAGCGTCTGCCTGAATCCTGAGGCTCGGTTACTGTTGACGCCTCTCCGCTCCTCCTTCCTGCAGCTCCTGGGGGACTGTCTGCCACTTTAGGTGTCGTCCCAAACTAGTTCCCTTTAAGTGGCTCATAAATCAGAAATGCTGCTGACGCTCCTCCAAACGGCTCCAGCAGCTCATTTTAAAACATGAAACCAAAACAAGATGGAGGTCTTCCTCTCTCAACAATATGGCTGAAAAACTCATCATGACATGAGCATTTCATGTCAGTCAATATTGATAATTATTGATTAGTGTTTTCCTTTAAATATCTTATACTAAACTGGTGGTCTGACCTTTCATGTTTTATCCAGTTTTCACTCAATCATGTTTTTTATTTAAATCAGTTATGAAGAAGAACTGTAAACTGCTGCTGCGGCAGTTACTCAGCAGATTGTTGCTAGGTAACCAAAGCTGGGAGGGAACTTGAAACAGCTACTTACCCAGCAGTTTGTTGCTAGGTAACCACAGAGTGACTGAACTGTTCCTACTTGTTAAATTCAAAGGAACTGTTTCTACTCTTGTTAAATTCAGATGAACTGTTCTTGAGTTCAATTCAGAGGAACTGTTCCTTCTCGTGTTAAATTCAGATGAACTGTTCTTCTCGTGTTAAATTCAGATGAACTGTTCTTCTCGTGTTAATTTCAGATGAACTGTTCCTACTTGTTAATTTCAGATGAACTGTTCTTCTCGTGTTAATTTCAGATGAACTGTTCTTCTCGTGTTAATTTCAGATGAACTGTTCCTACTTGTTAATTTCAGATGAACTGTTCTTCTCGTGTTAATTTCAGAGGAACTGTTCCTTCTCGTGAAATTCAGATGAACTGTTCCTACTCGTTAATTTCAGATGAACTGTTCCTACTCGTTAATTTCAGATGAACTGTTCATCTCGTGTTAAATTCAGATGAACTGTTCATCTCGTGTTAAATTCAGATGAACTGTTCTTCTAGTTAATTTCAGATGAACTGTTCTTCTCGTATTAAATTCAGATGAACTGTTCTTCTCGTATTAAATTCAGATGAACTGTTCTTCTCGTATTAAATTCAGATGAACTGTTCTTCTCGTATTAAATTCAGATGAACTGTTCTTCTCGTGTTAAATTCCTCCACCCTCTGGCTGCAGGTGGAGCAGCTGTTTCGTTTGGGTTTGAGGTCGAGAGCCGAGTGTGAGGAGCTGCTGCAACGCCACCGGTGGGACCTGGAGCAGGCCAGCACCGTCATGCTGGACGCATACGGACCGCATTGCAACAGGTGATTCAAGAAAAGACGAGGAGAGAACCAATAAATACATTTCCTTCCATCATCATCATCATCATCATTTGGTCCTGTTCACTTAGAAGATTTTGTCACTGAAGAGGAGGGCAGAGTTCCCAAAAATTGTACTCAAGTTAGAATAGCACAACTTCAACATATTTTTACTCAAGTGAACATAATAAGTAAGAAATTACTCAAGTACGAGTAAAAAAGTATTTGTTAAAAAGTCTACTTTGGTGTTTAAAATACCAAAAATGTTCATTTAACGTTATATTTTGGTCCATCTGATTGTGTAATTTTTAAACATTAAATAACTGATATTTTGTTCAGTTATTCAGTACTTGAGTTTATTTTTACTAAATACTTTTCTTTCTCTGACTTGAGTAATTTCTCGGCAGCTACTTTGTACTTTTATTTGAGTAAAAATATGTTGAAGTAATGCTGCTCTTACTTAAGTATAATTTTGTGTACTCTACCCATCTCTGTCTGAAATCAACATATTGATAAGCTGTGAGTTCAGAAGCGATCAGGACTAAGGGAAGCGCTTTGTGTGTGAACAGGAAGTTGACCTGAGGGCCAATCAGACGCTGACGGCTCCTGATCCGGTGACGCCGAGGCGCCTGGACGACTCGCCGCTCCAGAAGATCACGGCCTTTAGACGTTCCCACATTTTATCACGTTACAACCACAGAGTCCATCCAGGTGGACTGCTGGCTAACTTCTAAAGGCTAATGGTTTCACTGGATCTTATTGATTAGGTGTACAGCACCAGCAGAAAGTATTCACACCCCTTTGTCAAGTTGCATTTTGGGGGTTTTTTTCTACCATTTGCTATAGATAGTAATATTTTGTTCATTTTTCCAGCTGGATTTAAGTCCAGGTTTGATCACAGAAGCCTCTTTTGTTCATTGTTTTACCTTTAGTCTCAGAACTGTCCTCTGTCTCTTTCCTTAAAGTTGTACTTTGACACAATCCAGGATACTTTATTTAGAGAAGTCCTAAATCCAGTTCAGTCTGCAGATGGACTCCAATCAAGTCGCAGAAACATCTGAAGGAGGATCAGTGGAAATGAGATTCACTGCAGCTCAATGTTCAGTGTCACAGCAACCAGTTCGGATGCTTTAGTAGATATTATGTTTAAATTGCTGCAGCCTGATTGGACAATCTTGGTAAAACCTGAAATTATGATGATCATTTTTAACAAATCCTTATTCTCAGTGCTCTCTTGGACACAGCGTCAGGAAACAATATGTGAACTCATGATGTAGTATATTTACCCAGAAAATATCACGTTTTAAGCAAATCCTTTACAGTATTGATGATATTTTTCTAACTTAAATGTGTTTGTTTTGCACAAATGCAACAACGTCTTTACTTTGTCATAAAAGCTGCAGTGTGTAAATTTATACAAATGTCTTACATATTTGTTAAAACTGTCAACATAACAACCTGTCAGAGCCAGGAGGAGGGTCTTACTGCTGTCAATCAACTACTAAATGTGCTAATGGCAAAGAAACAACTTTCAGCTACAGAAAAACTGTTTTCCTGCTATCAGTGGCTATGCTAACTAGCCAGAGAGTGATTGGCAGCTGTAAGACCCGCCTCCTTTCTGATTGGTTGTTTCTAGGTAGCACTGCCTTTCTAAGGAGAAGGCAAAGTAGTTCAATTTTTCATAACTCATTTGTCATGCCAAACTATCACAGCACACTGACAGTTTTAACAAATATATAAAGTACTTTTTAATAATAGTAACATATTACAGCTTTAATGGCTTTTTATAATAGATCTGCAACTAAAACAGCAGAAAATACAAAGGGGTGTGAATACTTTCCACCTTTAAACAAGGTAATAAGTGAGAAGCTCTGTCCAGACTTGAAGGCTGATGCTCACTGATGCTTTGCGATCCTCCTTCTCAGCTGACCGAGCAGCTTGCTGGGTTCTAGATTTAGTTTGCAGAGTTTGTCGGTGGCTGCAGCAGAATGCCTCCTCTTAAGTGATGCCATGTAAATCCTGAGGCGATGTATTTATGCTTAAATGTACAGATAATGTTGTAAATAACCTGGTATCATGTGAGCTGCTGGTCAGGCTGATGTAACTTATTTCATGTATTCTACATTCAGCGTTTGTTTCCTGTGGAGGTTCTGTTTAGCTTTCATTCTCCATGTCAGATTTTTTTAACCAGAACCAGACTGCTTTTGTGCTCTGATGACACATAACAGCCACCTATTGATTAGTGGCACTTAAAGAAGGTCCACGTTAGAAAGGTGACTGATTGTTGCCATCTTGTTTTGCTCTTCTTCTTCTCAGACAGATGAATACAGGGTGTTATTTATTGTTACGAAGCTACTGTAATGAAGACATAAGCTGCAGAGCTTTCTATGTAATTAATACATAGTTCCCGTGTGATTTTGTAACAGACAGCCATTTTGGCAGGCAGTTGCTATGGAGTTGCCATGGCAACAGCAAACAAACCACAAGTTTAAAACTAGATCTGGTCTCGTTCCTGTCTAACTTATAAACAACGTAAGTACATTAAATCTTACAGTACTCTACTCACCTCTGTGTGATTCTAATATAAATATCAGATATTTACTGTAGTTCTTACAGCCGAACTAGTAAAATTAGCTTAGCTAATGTAGCTTTTACCTGCTAGCTAAGACGGACATGTAGAGTGCGTGTTTGTTACTTTATGTCAGTGGTCCCCAAACTACGGCCCGCGGCCTCCACATTTGGTCCGGCCCCCTGAACAATACCAGAGAGCATTCAGATTTTTTTTCGTATGTTGTATTTTCCGGTATAACCACCAGGGGGCTCTTTAGCAGGAAGAGTGTCCTGTAAACTGTGGGTGTTTTGTTTTGCATGGCGCATTGCTGCCATCTGTTGGACTTTTAGGGAACAGCTTGACTTTTATGTTATTTAATCAGTACGGTTGTTTGCTAGCAGTAGAGCAGATGAACACACGTGTTTGTTATGAACGCCCTTCGAAGCCTGTAAGTAGCAGCTTATACTTCAAAACGAGCCTTTATGTTAACATATGATAAATTCATATGTTAAAATTACTTAAATTAATTTACTAATTAATGGAATATATACTAGTCAGCCCCAGTGACCGTTTCACTAACGGTTTTTGCCCATGTGCTTTCTGGGTAAAAAATCAATCGAGTAATGCGCCCCCCCCGTCAACAATTTCCGGCAGCGCAGGTGATAAACGTGTCACACTTTTTCTGTTACAAACTGACTCCGGCCCCCCACCAGGGAAGGGAAAAGCTATGTGGCCCTCACAGGAAAACGTTTGGGGACCCCTGCTTTATGTACTTACTCTGCCGGTCACCAGAACCTTGTTATCCCCCTGAAGAGTTCGTACATCCTTTGTAAATCCGGTCAAACACCGATTGTATGCGTCCATGAATAAAATCCTCCATTTTCTACGCACTCTTCACGTTCACAACGTAGCAAGTCGTAATATGAGCTCAGCTTGTCCACAACCTCGAGCTTATTTTCCTTCTCCGTTTTTTACGCGTCGATCCCGACAGCAGCGATTTGTTTATATTTATTTCACATTGGATAAGAGTGTCCATATATCTTCTTCTTGTTGATCTCGACGCCATTGAGCTCTTACGCATTGCGCATGCGCCTGCCTCGTAAGCGCATGGGAACTATGTATTAAACTGCTGCTGGCGATGTCTGTGTGTGAGCAGAGGAGGATATTTAATGTGAAGCTAACCGGAGCTGTACAGCAAATCACATCAATGCCAAACAGTTTGTTGTTGCAGAAACACTGGATTTTATGAAACCTTATTTAATTTGTTTTATATTAATGATTCAGAAGCAGCTTCGGAGAAAGATCTTGTGCTAAATGATTTGTAAAAGGCAGATTGAATGGAAAGAAGTTTGAAAGTGGCAAATGAAATCATAGCTTGTAATGTATGTCTTCTTTTTTTAAAATTATTATTATTAAACATCTCATTAAAAAACAGGGCTTTTGTGTTTTACATGCAGATTGAATAAAAATAAGTGAAATATTTGGAATGGTTTCCTGATTTCCATGATGTAGAAAATCAGGGCATCTTAACATGTATTAAATTTATTTAAAAAAAAGGCAAGTTGACCTTAAATTGTTTAATCACAAGTCTTAACTTTTGTGGTGACAGGATTACTTAATCGCATATATTTTATGTGGTCTTTATTTTATATCGCTAACTAGCTAATATACCATTGTTAGTTAGCATAGCAAAGGTATGCTAGATATAAGCTAACTAATGTACTTATTCCAGCTGGCAAAGGTATATTGCCAGCTATATTAGCAGCAACTATTGATTCTGGTTCTTGCAGTGGGAAAGAAGGTAGGAACAAAACTAACTAACTAGCTACAAAGAAGCTAGCTAGCATCAAACAGCCCCATATTATCATACGACCACTGCTGTGTTTGACTAGATGTGATGTTCTTTTTGTAAAATTAGGATTAGAACAGTTCTGACACAAACTTCCCCCACGTATCATTAGGACCATCAAAACATCTTTGGTCATCGTTATTTTTGCTGAGTCTCTTCTTTTTACTGTTAAGTTATTTAATCAAAACAATCAGATGTAATTGCTTTTAACTACTTTTTCATCGTAGCTTAACTGCAGAAATCTTACAAAATGATTGGAGGAGTTCATGTTGGTCACTTCTTCGCTGTTTTTTTCAAACATTTTCTGGACTTTAGACCTCAGATCAGCTGCTAAACGGGACTCGGGTTTCTAATAGAAGTCCTGTCTCTGCTCCGGTGGGATTCAGCCTCCTTTTTCCCACGCACGCACGCACACGCACGCACACACACACACACACACACACACACACACACAGTCAGTCACACCTGCTGCTCAGATTGGTTGCAGCTGCAGAACTCCGAGGCCTGGCGGCTCGCTGTGATCCCTGGATGCTGTCCGGATTTCTCGGCTACATCGGTAAGCACTTTGTCACCCTCCATGCCTCTCACACATGACAAACTTTTTCCTTCAGTCACAAACACACAAAAAGTGACTTTTATGGTCCTTCCACTTCCCTTTATACAAAGAACTAGTGTTGTATTAAAACTGCATAAAGCTTCGTTATATTTTTTCTTATTTAGCGCTGTGAGTTCCGCACTAAACTCACGCCGCTAAAAGTGCTAAGAGCACTTCTGCTAACTGCTATTAGCACAACATAGAGTTTGACAGGTTTTCATTGTCTTTCAGGGAACCAATACGCATCCTTAAACTGACAACAAGTTTTGCTGACACTGGCATGATTGACAGCACTAAGATCCGCCTACTTGCTCTGATTGGTTGTTTCTATTTAGCACTAGAAGAAGGCCGAGGAACTTCATTTTTTCACAGATTATTTGTCTTACTGTCAAAAAAAATTGACAGTTTCAACAAATATGTAAAAACAAAGTTACATACAGCAGCTTTAATGTCAGAATTTACCTGTGTTTTATTTTATTTTGACTCTTTATAACAACCCTGTAAAGAACAAATTTGTCTTTAAAATGTTTTAGCATCTATAAGAACAGTTAAGTGTGAGAAGGAGAGATTCAGACTGTTTTCTGTGAAAGCCTCACAAAGACAAAGGTTGATAACAACTCAGTAAACGGCTCAATGGCTCTCAGGAGCTTCAATGATAAATAAACTGCACTAGTTAATTGGAGCTGCTGAGGTGTTTTGGACAGTAAAAATAAAGATTACTTTATTTTATTCCTTTTTTCCAATCCAGATGAGTTTGATCTGTTGTAATTCCTTCAAATTCAAGTCAATATTTAGACTTAAATTTGCTTGAGATGCTGTAACATCCCCTTAATCAGGCTGTTCGTCCTTAGAAAAACTTTAATATGGCAGAATTAAAACAATTCTCCAAAGTACAGTTGGTCAAAATTCCTCCATGTTGATATAAAAAAAACATTACCAAATTTAATAAATAGTAAACTTTTTCATGTAAGGCCAGATTGGATAACGCTGACGGAGAAAATTGTTGATTAAAACATGTATTTTGTGGGCTATTTTACATTTAAACATGTAACAAGTAAATACAGAAAAAATAAAATACTTTTTACAACACTGAACACAAATTGATGAGGATATAATTAGATATAATGCATAAAAGTCACCACTTGTTTGTTTTGTTTTTCAGAACAAGCTTTATTGCTGAGATCCATTTCCAGTCGTATCTCTGAGTTGTTTTTAGTTGAGTTCAATGTGATGCTAACTTTCACCTCAATTTACGCTTCGTCAGATTGCTTTGTTTGTGCTCCTCTTTCAGGACACTGCAGGTTAATCAAATGAATCCTTCCCAAAGACGGGTTTGTTTCGGATAAATTAACATTTTATCCTGCAGACTCCCACCACGGACATCAGAAGTTGCTTTCATTAAAAAAACAAGAAACTGATTAATACATTCTACCTCGGACGGAGTTTCTGTTACTTTTATTTTCTTTCAAGAGTTTTAAAACATGATTTGAAAGCCGGAGCGAACCTCCTGGCTCCGTCTCCCATCTGTTTTCTGCCTTTGGGTCCGATCCAGTTGGAGTTGGAGCGCGAATGGACCCAAAGGCTTCACTGACGCAGATCTGAACCTAAAGCCGTGTCATCCCCTTCATTGTTTGTAAGGGTAATTTGCTGCTGGTTTTTGAACGTAGAGCCAGAAAAATCTGAGGGCAAACATTTCCACCATTTTGTTTGTGCTCCTGCCAGCGCTGACCAAACACAATCTGGCAGCCATGCCTGACCGGGGCCACTAATGAGCGAGAGGCTCCGCATCTCGGCGGAGATGAGTGAGAGGCACAAAGCGCACACGCTCTCATAAGTTCAGTTAGAAACATGAATAATGGCCCCATTTAGCAGCAGACCGCACCACAGCTAGCACTCTGAAGGAAAGCCAGAGCGCTGCTCAATGTGACTTTGAATAAAGTGGGAATTTCTTTGCTTTCACAACAACGTAAAAAAAAAAAAAAAACGTTGATCACAGGCATTTTTTAGGCTCCAGAAAAGGTTGCTGAATTATTTAACACAAATCGTCTATCATGTCCTGCTTAGCGGTGGTCTGCAAACACAAAATTATGTTTATTTAATAACGTGTCAAATCAGTAAAGTCAGATTTGTAGGTGACATGGCAAAAACTCTGTGAGGAAACCACACATTTTATTTATGAAACATTTTGTTACATAGTTGGGATTCTGCTAAAGTCATGGTACTGGAGCTTAACCCTTTGTGGACCGTGGGCCAGAGAAAGAAAACTGTCTGGATGTCCAGCTGTGGGACAAAATCCTCCCTGGGGTTGAATGAAGGGTGAATATTGAAATACTAAATATTGAAATTTCCACCGCATTTGGCAGTGGCAATTCCTTAATTAGTATTGGTTTCCTTTTCATGATTAAAAAAACAGCAAAAGCAGAGCCGACCCACAATATATGCGTGTTAACCGACTGCTCAGGGCCTCCACACCACTAGGGGTCCCCAAGAGCACAAAGCTGGCATGATAAATATATGTACATTTAATATAATAATTCAAACTAAATGGAAAAACAATTCCTATTTTTACAGTAGTTCTACAAATAATGGTTAATGGGTTCTGTGACTGTTGGGGAAATATAAGATATCGATCCTGTAAATGTCACTTTTTTTTCTTCACAGATGCAACATGTTTTATTTTCATTAATCTTAGTAAATCCAGAGGACACACTTCAGGTTGGAGACTGGTTTATTTTAGTGACCATATCATTGCTTTTAGCTGCTGTTTTTCTTTTATTCAGAGTCCCTGTACCAGCCTCTGTCCTGCTGTCCTTTCACTTCTCTGCAGGGAAACACACATTTTCCTCACAATCGATTTTTACCCCACTTCAAGGATGAGTCATTTTCACTCTCTTTATTTCTCACCCCTTCTGCTTCCTTGCTCTGTCTTTCTTTCTTTCATTCTTTCTTTCATTCTTGTGTACTTGTGTAATTATCTAATTGCTTCTTCGTTTCAGTCACTCTAATCAGATCAGATTAAGTCAGATTTCAGAGCGCCGTGTCAGTACACGGTACACAGAAAAATATGTTTGGTACAAGAGAGTAGCAGACATTCATGAGACAAATTTAAAAGACAGAGCTGAAACATTCAACACTGTGTTACTAATGGGATTGACCGAAGTGGGCCAAGCGCTGGAAACAAGGAGAAAGTCCACAAAGATGACTCGTTCGTTCACAACACTGTTCACTACAGATGCTGAAATGATCCAATCTGCACAGCAAATGGCAAGTCCCAATTATCCTGTTTTTATTTTTTAAAAATACACAAAATATAGTTTTAAATAGTTAAATACATACAATTTTAAATGATTATGATTAAAGGTGACCTATGATGCTTCCTTAAGCAGGTTAGGATATATCAAAGGCCTATACAAAACATATTCATTTCATTTTTTGCACAAAATTATTCTTAGACAAAGAGATTTTAATTTGGTTCTTTCAGAATGAGCTGTTCTAGGGCGTCCTGTCACTTTAAATCTAAATAAACTGCTGATGGCCACGCCCCCCCCCCCCCCCAACTCAACGTTTACACTTGCATGTGAAAATCGCTGCAAACAGATGCGCAACTATGCAATCTGACATTTTTGAAAAGCATAAGTAGAGCCTCCTGCACAACCAACAAGAATGCAGCAAGTGGTTTCTGGATGGCGAGCCAACAACAAAAAACTTGTCTTTAACAGCAGCCATTGTACAGAGATAAAATCAGCTGACCAAACCTGCTGGAGTTCAGCTTGGGTTGCTAGGTGACGGGCGGCTCTCTGGTGGGGTTGCTAGGTGACGGCGCAGAGTCTGTCGAACAGACAACTGTTCTTGAACAGAAAACCTGAAAAACCTTAACTTATTGCCAAAATATAGCCAGCTGTTTTTTTTAATTAGTTTTATTTATTAAATTTTTCTTAAGCAATTGGGCTGTTTTTAAAAACAGTTGAAACCCAAATGGAAGTACAAAAATATGCAAAATAGGTCCCCGTTAACAATGATTTGCTATTTTTTCCAACAGCCATTGTACAGTGTGTAAAGTGGTTGAACCAGCTTACCAAACGTGCTGAAACTCAGTTGCTAGGTAACGAAGCAGATTTGTCACATTCGAGAATTCAAGGATTTTTTATTGTCTACCACTTTTGCTTGTTTGTGGTACAAAAATCAAACTCAGGTCCCAGATTAAGAAATTTAATACACAAATAAAAGATAAATAAATAATAAAGTAATTTATGTAAGATATTAATATAATATTCTGGAAGTTTTTGAAACAGGTCATTTTCCAAACACCAACAAACCTGAAGTTTGTGCCAAAATCCTACTGAGAGTTTTTTAAGCACTTGTGGTGTCAGAGGCAGCAGAAACCCAAACGGAAATACAAAATCATGCAAAATGTACATTTTGAATAGTACGTCCCCTTGAAAACTGATTAAATGAGAGGTGAAATCCTCTTTGTTCCTGGTGTCGGTCAAAAAGAACAAAGTATATGAGTAATTCTTTTACACAGTCTGGGTCTGGAGGTCAAATACAACACATACATCATGACATGACACCATGAAATGAAGCCCAGGAATCTGCCGCATGTCAGAATTTCGAGCTATGAAACCAGGATTTGTCATTCTTATTCTTTTTAAAACTTCACCTCTTCTCGTTATTTTGCAGCCTCATACCAGGTCTTAAATTAATTATTATTCTTTGTTATGGATCTGAGATTGATCACTTGTCTTTGAGGTCAATCCTGCGACCTTACACTTATGAAAGTTTGTCTGTTGACGTCCTCCGTGCTTCAATAACCTCAGATTGCAGAGACATGTGGAGGAATGGCTCGGGGCGCCTGCTGTTATTGATTGGCATCGCGTTAATGTTCCTCGCCAGGTTGTGTTCCTTCCTACAGGTGGAGGAGAGTGAGATTTTCTGAGAGCTTTCTGGCTTCATTCATCTGCTGTAAGGAGCTTATCAGATTCTTCCTGTCGTGGAGTGTCAATAATAAACACAAACAACCCAGGCAACATGGAAAAATGTTAAAAATGTTCAGACACAGGGGCAGATCTAGAAAAATATTAATGGGGTGGCAAGAGGGGGGCAGGAATTTTTCAGGGGTGGCAACAAAATCATATATATATATATATATATATATATATATATATATATATATATATATATATATATATATATATATATATATATATATATATACGATCAGTCACCTCCTCTACATGGATGACATCAAGCTGTACGCCAAGAGCGAGCGAGACATCGACTCACTGATCCACACCACCAGGATCTACAGCACTGACATTGGGATGCCATTCGGACTAGAGAAGTGTGGTCGGATGGTTACAAAGAGAGGGAAGGTCGCCCACACAGAAGGGGTCTCACTCCCAGAAGGAACAATAGCAGACATAGAGCACAGCTACAAGTACCTCGGAATACCACAAGCAAATGGCAACCTCGATGAGGTCACAAGGAAAGGAGCCACAGCCAAATACCTCCAACGAATAAGGCAAGTCCTGAGAAGCCAGCTCAATGGCAAGAACAAGATCCGTGCAATAAACAGCTATGCCTTACCAGTAATCAGATACCCTGCCGGAATAATCAGCTGGCCAATGGAAGAGATGAAGGCCACAGATGTTAAGACTAGGAAGCTACTAACCATGCATGGAGGGTTCCACCCCAAATCCAGCACCCTGAGACTGTACACGAGCCGTAAGGAAGGAGGCAGAGGACTAGTGAGTGTGAGAGCCACTGTCCAGGATGAAACATCCAAGATCCATAAATACATCAAGGACAAAGCCTCAACGGACGATGTGCTCAGCGAATGTCTCAGGCAATGGGGAACAGAAGACAAGGTGCTGGAAGTACCGTCATGGGAGGACAAGCCCCTACATGGGATGTACCACCGACAAATAACTGAAGTGGCTGATGTCAGGAAAACCTACCAATGGCTGGAGAAAGCTGGACTCAAGGACAGCACAGAGGCTCTCGTCCTGGCCGCCCAGGAACAGGCCCTAAACACCAGAGCAATAGAGGCTCAGATCTACCACACCAGACAAGACCCAAGGTGTAGGTTGTGCAAGGAGGCCCCTGAGACAGTCCAGCACATAATAGCAGGGTGCAAGATGCTGGCAGGGAAAGCGTACATGGAACGACATAACCAAGTGGCGGGCATAGTGTACAGGAACATCTGTGCAGAATATGGACTGGAAGCCCCGAGATCAAAGTGGGGAACACCCCCAAAAGTGGTGGAGAATGACCGAGCTAAGATCCTGTGGGACTTCCAGATCCAGACAGACAAGATGGTAATGGCGAACCAACCGGACATTGTGGTGGTGGATAAAGAACAGAGGAAAGCCGTTGTAGTGGATGTAGCAATACCAAGTGATTACAACATCAGGAAAAAGGAGCAGGAGAAACTGGAGAAATACCAGGGCCTCAGGGAGGAACTGGAAAAGACCTGGAAGGTGAAGACCACAGTGGTGCCTGTGGTCATCGGGGCCCTCGGGGCAGTCACCCCCAAACTGGAGCAGTGGCTCAAACAGATCCCAGGAACAACATCAGACATCTCAGTCCAGAAATGTGCAGTTCTAGGCACAGCCAAGATACTGCGCAGAACCCTCAAGCTCCCAGGCCTCTGGTAGAGGACCCGAGCTCAGAGGATGAACCAGACCACCCGCGCATTGTTTCAAAATGAGTTTCATGTATCACTGAGGCTTAAATACAATTTCTTAATGTAGTATAGTTAATTATTTTTATGTCTTTCATACTCCTGCTAATTACTGGACTGGACAGCGCCTATTGGTCGCTCTGAGTCATTGTGTCCAGAAAACCATTTTATCCCAATAAAGGTCAAGGAGAAATCTGTCACAAAAATATTATAGCGCCATCATTTGTTATTAGATATGTCTATTAAAATAAAGATTATAAAACTGATGTTTGATCAATTCTCCGTGGTACAAATCTATAAACAGTTTAGTTTCTGTTCTGTTAAGATGCAAGAAGGGGCAAATTTCTATTTATATTCAATAGTCAATCGTTTTATTTTAAATATGCTGTAGGAGCCGTAGTTTGACGACTGTTATAAATATCACCATGTTTTTAGAACACACAGGATTAGCTGAGTTTTTGTCGCTTGTTTTAGGAATTGCAGCGGCTGCAGTGGCGCCACAATAAAGATACAATAAAGCTGATAAACAGGTGAAGAACCAAACAGAACCATTTCTGATTGTTTGCCAAGCCAAACATCCAATAAAGGTTCCACCAAGCCACTACTAAGGCACTGGGGTCATGATTCTAGACACAGGCAAAACAAGGTTCAATGTCCAAACGTATTGATTGTTCTTGATGATTTATTTTCTTCTTTCACCAAACAATTACAGAGATCAAACTTTCATTTGTTCTCATGCTACCACTCTTAAAAACCATCGGCCCCAAACCCAAATGCCTGCTGGTCCTTCTCCAGGCCCCTGCACTTATCTATGTGGACTGACCCACATTACTTCCTGTCTAAATTTAGAAAAATAAGAAAATAATAAAAAAAATAAATAAATGAAATCAACAATTATCAACCCACAAATAAACTCTGTAAATAATACAAAAAATAGAAATTTAAGAATAAAGTAACAAAATTTAAATGGATAAAGAAATAAAGAAAAAAATAACTTCTATTCCGCCTTTGGTCTCCCGGCCCGCTTCCGTGGCTTGGTAGGGAGACCTGTTGGTCTCCGGTCTGACCTCTAGGATTCACAACGAGTCCTTTTGGTCTCCTGGCTAACCTCCAGGGCTTCATATGGAGTCCTGTTGGTCTCCTGGCTAACCTCCAGGGTTTCATATGGAGTCCTGTTGGTCTCCGGTCTGACCTCTAGGGTTCACAGCGAGTCTTTTTGGTCTCCGGGCTAACCTCCAGGGCTTCGTAGCAAGTCCTGTTAGTCTCTCAGCCTGCTTCCGTCTGCTTCCATGGCTTTGTAGTGAATCCTGTTGGTCTCCGGTCTGACCTCTAGGGGTCACAGCGAGTCCTTTTGGTCTCCGGTCTGACCACTAGGGGTCACAGCGAGTCCTTCTGGTCTCCGGGCTAACCTCCAGGGCTTCGTAGCAAGTCCTGTTATTCTCCCAGCCTGCGTCCGTCTGCTTCCGTGACTTGGTGGTGAGTCATGTGGGCATCCGGTCTGACCTCTAGGGTTCACAGCGAGTCCTTTTGGTCTCTGGGCTAACCTCCAGGGCTTCACATGGAGCCCTTTTAGTCTCCCAGCCTGCTTCCGTGGCTTTATAGCGAGTCCTGTTGTTCTCTGGTCTGACCTCTAGGGTTCACAGCGAGTATAAATATGTAGTTTAATGTTTGACAATGATTGATTTATAAATCAAAAGTCATTTCTCAATAACGTATAAAAAATAAATACAGGAAAATTATTTGTCTCTTGTCTTGAAATGTTAAATGTACATTAAATTATGGAATTATGTAAATATATTACTTAATAAAACACTGTGAAAGTGTCTGTTCATCAGTTTCAATATAAAAACTATCAGAATCATTTCTATCAAATAAAGCATTGTGCTCTTTATTCTGAAATGCCCCTAAACAATTCAATTATCACATCAAAAGTTAGAAACGCTGTCTTTAGTAATTTCTTTGATTGCCAAATATATTAATATGTGTGAGAAAATGTGTCAATGGCAGGTATTAACTTAAAATACTGTGCAGAACGACACTTTATAAAGTTCGGTCCATTCACTTGTATTAGCTTACTGGCACATATTCCACATTCAATATGGCGGACGCTGTTACATATCGTAGCAACGGGCAGACCCGCTCCATGAGGCGTCTAAGTCTAATGTCTATGATTGTATCCATATGGTTGTATCAGTGGTACGTAAAGGATGAGACCCTTTACGTCACATCCTGTAAAGGAGTAGCGCTACCGGGATTCCCATTAGCACAACACAGAGCTAATTTGAAAAATGTTTTGAAACATGTTCATTTTAATTAATGTTTGACTAATTTACACTGACAACTTATGCATAGTTACCAGATCTTGTGTTAAACATTTTAAAGACAATACGCAAATCGTATCTGGTGCTGGTGTTAGCAACCGTATTTAAGCCGTATGAGACTGTTTCCCGTATTTGACTGCAGCATGCAATTTGTATTGCAAACACTAGATGGCACTCGTCTCCTTTCTTACCTAAACCTAGATAAAAGTGACGGTCGAAGTAGAAGGCGAAGAGCGGCTGCAAACTGCTCTTCCGGTCATAGTTTTATAGACTTAAATGGAGTCGGTGATAAAACGTTTTTGCGGTTTATGGCGTCAGGAGTTTTCAATTTTACATGTAGGTGAGAATGATTTAAATAAACCTTAATGAAAAATAAGTAATATGCATCTATGTAAATAATAACTTTTACACAGATGTTTTTTAGCATATTTGTTAAAACTGTCACCATGTCATGACAGATGATCTATGAAGAGATCGATCTCCACCTTCTCCCTGAGCTGCTATTGCTGTATAGAATTAATGCACCAAAAACAACCAATCACAGCCAGGAGGAGGGTCTTAGTGCTGTCAGTCATCCTCATGAACTCGCTGCTAAATGTGCGAATGGCGGAGGAACAAGTTGTTCCAGAAATTTTTTTTATCTGCAGTCATTTGAGGCTATTCTAACTAAACTGAGTATTCACAGCAGGCTCTGCTAGCTGCGTTGTGGATCTAAACTGTAAACTATTTGTGTTGTTAAATCCTTTCAAGGATATTTTTTCAGTCCAGGAAACTCTCCTGATAATTTCCCCTGCCAAGCAGCACTCCGTCTCTGTCTGACTCTGTAATCACATGGCTGCTCTTCCCAGGAGCCAAAGTATCTTCTTCTAAACTGGAGATTGGAGACCAAACTGTTGGAGTCAGCTGCCCCGTTGGTTCATGTGTGTAATGACGTGGATAAATGGATACTGATGCTTATCCATCCCAGCCATTCGCAGCCAAACGGGCCTCCTGGCGGAGGACAGAAGAGACACAGAGATAGCGTGAAAATCCACAGCGTCTGTCCAACACTTTTGTTTGTTCGGAATAATTCTGAAAACCTTTGATTGAAGGTTATGTGCTTGTACTCCGGTGTCGGTCTGGTGGCCTGAGAGACGGGAAAATGGAAGACTAAAAGCCTTTCCTTCTGATCGGAGAGAGAAAAATGTCTCCTGTTGTTTGCAGTGAGTCGGGCTTAATAAAAGGGTTTTCGAGGCAAAAGCATCCGAGCTTTGAGGGAAGTGTTTACGGTCGTTTACTGGATGATTTCAACAAACATGGCATGTTTTAAAACTCCCTCCAAGGCGTCAGTCGGTTGTTTCTTTTCTTGCCATGAGGAATAAATGAAGGGGATTTATTTTAAATTAAAGGTTTAGTTGCTGTATAAATCCTTTCTGACCAGGTTAATAATCTGCTGTCCATGTTTATGTCCTTTTTATTGAAGGACAATTAAATTAGATTGTAAAGCAAAAACTTGAGTCAATCGATGGCAAATCGATACAAAAAGGAGTTTAATCAGAAATGAATCACAGATGATAATAATTGAGGTGAAATTGGATTTCTTTACCTATGTGTCAATTTTAAAAGTTTTAATTCCTCATGAAACAGCTGAGTGAATGGAGTTAGCTGTAGCATGTTTACCAGTAGTTAGTTTTCTGCAGAATGAAAATCGACACCTAAAAATCCAAAACTATGGTGCTGAATCAGAAAAAGGTAGAGTGCTACTCTGGGCCAGAGCTAATTGGTGCACCAATTTCCTTAATTACTTGGGAGATCGGTGATTGGTCGGTGCTTACCTGTGAAGCCGATCTCAGCCGCTGTCCTCTTCTGCACGTTTTGTATAAACAATCGTCACCCCACTGTTACCAACTCTGCGACTTTTTTGCTATATTTAGTGACATTTCGGACAAAAAATAATTGCTGTCAACCAAAATCAGAAGTGGCATAGATGGTAATCGCCGATCAGCCAGAAAACTGCAATCGGTTTGTCTCTAGTCCTGCCCCAAATGGAGGATTTTGTGCGTCACTTGGTCTTGTTCACAGTTGAGGGAAAATGGAGCAAGAGATCAACAGGAGGATTGGTTGCATTGCTAACGTGCTGCTAGTGAGGTAAACACCAGTTCCTTGTTCTACGCTTCCTTTCATAAAGACATTCTGGACTTTCAGCTGTTGTGAAGCGATTGTTTCCTGGAGGCGTGGACTCTGTTCAAGTTTTAAATTTTAACCAATCGCTAACCTTTGTAATGTGCTACGAAGCTTACCGGAAGTTGACTGTGTCTTAAACAACCATCATCCAATGGGACGAGAGAAGTGTCGAGGCAAACAAGGCACCTGTTCTTTTTAAAATTTTTAATGTTTTGTCCGCAGTTTGACAATCAGTTTGACTTCAACGTGGCGACATCTGGCAGTGGATCACCTGTTTTCCTGTAATGCTGGGTTGTTTCTCCGGGTTTATCACATTTAGCAGCAAGTACATGAAGGTGATGGACAGCGCCTCCTGGCTCTGATTGGTTATTTTTGGTTGGAAATAGCTGAGAGAAGAGGAGGAGGCGATCAATCTTTTCACAGATTATCTGTCACAACATGGTTACAGTTTTAGCAAATATGTAAAAAACGGATGTTTTTATAAATGTTACTGTAGCTTTAAATATATTTTGTAGCGTTTGGAGTCAGTAGCAGTGCAGGAAAGTTGAATTTAGTCGTTATAGATAAGTTTATAATTTTTGGTTACGTTTTCCAATCTGTTCACTTTTCTCTATTCCCTGCTACGTTCTTTTAAACTATTATGTCGCTGCATTTGCTGACATCCAGCTAACCAATTCCACAAATCCGCCATTTTTATTTCTCACAGCAAGTCAAAATGTTCAATTGTTGCGTGTATTAATTCATGACGCTGTTCCCCAGCATCAAAACCTCTTTGAAGTGCCTGGCTAAACTTAAATTTTATTAGAAATGTTTCCACTTCAGTGGGGAAAGTCATCTTTGTTCGGACGAAACACTTCAAGGACAAATCCTTCAGCAACCTCCGTCAGGATTTGCTGAAGATTTCGTCAAACTGAAGGTCAGTTCCTTCTGTCGATGGAAATGACAGACAAATAAAGAGGTGTGCTGCAACTAACACTAAAATTTACAAACTTTATGTTAGACACAGACTTTATTTCTTCCACAAAGTTGAAGAAACTTCACATTTTTCCTAAAAGGTTTATTTTCTTCCCTCCTGGCATGTGGAGGATGTTGAGATTTTTCCACCAAAGTTTTTTAAAACCGGATTCATCAGTTGAAAACTGATCCAAATAAAATCATCTTTACCTTTTACTGGTGCAACACTTTGCTTAACTCATGACAGAACAATAAAAATGCTAAATCTTAATATTTGTAAGAAGTAGGGATGCACCGATATAAAAACCTGTTTGTTTGTTTATCTTTTTCCAAAAACTCCCTGAAGGAAAGTGAGGAGGAGTCTTGTGAGATGCACTTAAAGCTGCTTTCTAGTGATCATATTTCCAAAATAAATCCATAATAATCCCGTCCGTGAGCAGAGAATATCAGTATATTGGTTACATATCAAATGTTTGGAACCAGATTTTCATTATTTATTCATATGTTTATTGCTTATTTATGAAATAAATTCCCTTGACTGAAGTTTTAATAGCATTTCAGCAACAACTTGACATTTCTGTTTATGTTTCTGTCCTGTCTTTGCAAACCGGTTTACAGAAACAGGTTGAGGACAGCGTCCAACTAATGAGCAGCATTTTAGGGGGATTTTTGTTCAGACATCATTTATTAACCTAAACTGTTCTCATTTCTAATCCCTGATGAATATCTGATGCTTTTTTTCAAACACTGAACTGGTGTTAAGTGAGTTGGTCAACAAATCCACTTACATCTTCATCAGGTCTTAAAGGGGAACTATCAAAATTCATATTTTGCACATTTTTATACTCCCATTTGGGTTTCTGCTGCTTCTAAAATCACTAAGTGCAAAAAACCCCACACAGCTAGTTTTTGGCAACAAGTTTGTCTTTTTTGATGTCTGGAAAATAAGTCGTTTTAAAAACCTCTGGAATGTAACCTCACAAATCAGCAGGCACTTCCCCGTTACCTAGCAACCCCAGCAAAGCCCAGCCCGTTACCTAGCAACACTAGCTGAATTCTGTACAATGGCTGCCGAGTTAGACAAGTGCTTTGTTTTGCTTTTCAAAGATGTACGGTTGTATAGTTAAACATATGTTTGCAGCCATTTTCACATGCGAGTGTAAACATTGGATTGCGGAAAAATGTTGCCAGCAGCAACCTAGTTAGATTTAAAGTGACAGGACGCTCTAAAATGACACATTTCAACACACATTCTGAGAACAAGTCACAGCTAATCTATGAAACATGAGTCGTGTTTTATTTAATGTGCATCTCTTCTATTAAAGACTTTATATAATAATAATAACTACAATGCTTATAGTATCAGTATATCGGTTACATATAAAGTTACTAATAGACTTTAGATGTCTATTAAGACATATAATAGACATATAATAGCTGTTTGTCGCTATAGTTTCTAGAATTAGTTTTTTTCTCACTGCAGGTGTACAAGCAGATGTCTAGCATATTGGTTTGTTTTTTCTTTTTGCTCGTTTCTGTACTTTACTCCGTCTTTGCCTTTTACTCTTCCCCCACCTTTCTCCCTTTTTCCCATCTCAGTGTCCATTACATTTGAAATAAACCAGTGAAATCGCTAATAAAGTTGTATATCTATGTATACATATACAGATCTAGAAAAAGTTAAGAGGCCACTGCACTGAACCCCATGGAAAACCTCCTGGTTATTCCACCAAATACTGATTTCTGAACTCTTCCTGAGTTTAAACATTAGTATTGTTTTTTCTAAATGAATATTAACTTGTTTTCTTTGCATTGTTTGAGGTCTGAAAGCTCTACATCTGTTTCTTTATTTTGACTGTTTCTCATTTTCTGCAAATAAATACTAAAGTTTTGCTTAAAATTTCAGAGATGTTGTCAGTAGTTCATAGAATAAAATAAAAATGATCAAACATATACTTAGAAAAAGTAAAATCAGAAGAACTGATCATTTTAAGTGGTCTCTTAATTTTTTTCCAGAGCTGTATATACATATAAAGTGTTAAAAATAAAAAACAACAGAAAACAAGTCTATGTAAAAGACAAAAGCCCAAAAAACACAACCACTTTATGCTTCTAATTTTACCACCAGATTTTAGTATATTTTACATTTAAAACTCCACTTTCTCTCCCACTTTGCTGGTTATTGTTTCAAGAGTAAAAATCATTTTCATTTGGCCAAAGTGAATCTTGGGATACTTTGTTTTGGACCTGAGTGAAGTTGGCCCCTCTGCCTTCTTCAAATCAGACAAAATGGGTGTCAATCAACTCAACTACATTTGTGCTGGTTTGTGCAGCAAATTTTTTTGTTTGTGCCGCTATCATTTTAAAGATATAAAGAAAGTTGGATTTCATAAAGGTTGAGGGGCTGGTTGACCTTTTGCCCTTTACACTTTCATTAATATCTTCAAAGCCAAAGCAGCACAAACAAAAATTTTTGCTGCACAAACCAGCACAAATGTAGCCGAGTTGATTGACACCCATCTTGTCTGATTTGAAGAAGGTGGGGGGATGGTTGACCTTGGATGACCTCTAGAAACATTTCTTTATATCTTTTAAATGATAGCGGCACAAACAAAAATGTTTGCTGCACAAACAAGCACAAACGTTTGACACCAATTTTGTCTGATTTGAAGAAGGTGGGGGGGGCAACTTCACTCAGGTTTTATACGGAGGAGCCGTCAAATTCGGAAACCTTTTGTTGCTTCTCTCTGACGTGATCGTCCTTCAAAGGAGCCACAATCTATATTTACTGTTGGGCAGAAAATATTATTTCACTTAATATTCTCCTGAACCACATGTGGATCTTTAAGTGAGTGTGGAAAAAAAGGAAATAACGTTATCTTTGAGTCACCCTGGTTTATTTTTGCCCGTTGTTATGCGGGGGAATGAAGCCATTTCGTTCGACACTCTGTGATATCTTTGATTCAGCCGGGAAAGTTGGAGCTTTGATGTTTTTCTCTGCATCTCAATAAACCTCATGCTGACAAATTTCCTCATCACTCGAACACATGCGCACAATCCAGTTCCACATATTTGCAACACTTTGAAAAATGTTTCAACTTCAAGGAATTCCTGAAAGCCCCAAATTCCCAGAATGTGGAGATTCTTTGAAGGTTTCTTTCTGCTACTGGAACATAAAAGATTTTTATTCGTTTTGGACACCGACAGTTATTGAATAACAACTCTGCCCTGCAGGTTTGTGTCTAAATATCCAAAATAACAAATTTCATATTCATTTATTCGTTTCTTATCATAATAAATGCTCTCTGTGAGAAGAGAAGGAGTTTTTGATGTGCTAACGATCCTATTTTCATTCATCCACACCTGCAAACAGATCTCTGATTGCACAGTTGAATGTGAATAAAAATAAGAAAATTACCATAGTCCCAACAGCAAATGTCTTTTCTAGGTACGTTTAGGAATGTGACACATATTTTGAATACGATTTTGCTCTTTGATCAACACATTTCATTTAATTTATGATTCCCTCTGGGTTTTCAAGGTTAAAATGAGCTGTTTCTGGAAAAAATACATTTTTATTTTTTGTTCATGTCTACAAAAATAGTAATTTTAGTTATACAGTCTGTAACTCAGTTTGACAGAAGTTAAACTTAAGCTGGTGATAAAGACGTCAGTGTAGTAAAAACCGAAGTGTTGAACTTTAACCATTCACAAAGTTACTGCAAAGAATATCGATCCAAAGTATGGGAAACAATCGTATTAATAGTGATTAATCTGAGTCGGAATTTTCTAGAAAAGAAAGGTGGAAATTTCTGAATTTCAAAACCTGATTTTTTTATTTTTATTTTTGCTGTTCTACTACTGAGTTTTTCCACAAATTTCCGACCTTTGGAGCTCAGAAATTTTTTACTTTTTAATTTTTGAGATTAATCTCAAAATTTGGATATTTTTTTTTTCTTGTAAATTTTCACATTTTGTAAACATGTCATTGTTTGTTTTGTTCTTTATAGAAAATTTCTAAAATTAATCTCTCACAAATTTTTGACTTTTCAAGCTCAGAGATTTTCTTGTTCTAGAAAATTTTGAGATTAATCTAAAAAAATAAAATATCTTAGACAAATTTCTTGTTCTTTTTTCTTGCAATCTTTTGAAGCTCAGAAATATCCTCCTTTTTTTCTAGAATTCTTCTCAACATGTCTGCCCTTTTTTCCTCACACATTTTTAACTTTTGGAGCTCAGACATTTTTTTTCTAGAAACTTTTTGAGATCAATTTCAGCATTTCAGATTTTTTTTCCTCCCATATTTTTTAATCTTAGCCCAAAAAGAATTTTATGTTTTTAAAATATTCTTAAATAAATCTCCAAATTTCGTGTTATTTTTCTTGCAAATTTTTGACTTTTCATGCTCAGAAATGTCGTTTTTGTAGATATCAAAGTGTCTGTAATTCTTTTCTCACAAATTTTGAACTTTTGGAGCTCAGAAATTTTTTTCTAGATAATTTTTGACTACTACTATCTACTGTTTTTTTATATGATAACCGCATGAATGTACTGTAATGAAACCCATCAGAGCCCCTTGTCTTTCTGCTCTTCATCCTCTCTCTAATTGTCTCCTGACTCGTCAGGCTCCCAGAGCCGCTGAATCTGCCTCCAAACACTGTGGCGCAGACTGCGCTCCGGCGCCGCCTCCTGTTGAGTTTCGTCCCCCGGCGCGTTAAAAGGCGCAGTTGGCGATAAAAGCAGAAGCGCACAGCTGAATGTGAAGCGGGTTGGGGGGCGGCTCTCCGGATCACCTCCATGTCCTCTCTGAGTCCTCCCTCATTGGACACTTTGCTCCGCTGAGCAGGAACACCTGTGTGCACGATGCGCGCAAACAACCGCGGTGCGCCATCTCCTCTCCGGATGCGCTGACCGAGACCCGGATGGGTGCAAACTTCTCCTCTGGTCCAAACTTCCCGGTATGATCGCTTCCAACGCGAGCCTGAGCTGTGCGCGGTGTCCCGGGGAAGCGACGACGGAGGCGAGCGGAGCGGTTCCGGGCTCAGTGCCGGCGCCCTCCCTGAGTCCGACGGGGCACCTGGTGGTGGCGGTGTGCCTGGGCTGCATCGGCACGCTGGGCTTCCTCAGTAACTTCCTGGTGCTGGCGCTGTTCTGCCGGTACCGGGCTTTGCGCACGCCCATGAACCTGCTGCTGGTGAGCATCTCGGTGAGCGACCTGCTGGTCAGCGTGCTGGGGACCCCGTTCAGCTTCGCGGCCAGCACCCAGGGGCGGTGGCTGATCGGACGCGCTGGATGCGTTTGGTACGGCTTCATAAACGCGTGTCTGGGTAAGAATACTTCTTTATTAGGATTTCTGTGTGAATAAATGTTCCAGATTATTGTAGCTGCTTATTGAGAACCAGGTCTTCCGAAAGGAGCGTCTTAAATATTCACCTGTTTTTTTTTAAATTCAAAAATATTTAATTGGTTATCAAAAAAAAAGAAGAAGGAAATTAGCGCATTTAGTTAAAGCTGCAATATGTAACTTTTATTTTATTTTTTTAAATCTCATATTTGTAAAAAAATGTCACCATGTCATGACAGTATAATCTGTTTTTATTAACCATAGAATTGTTCAGATTGAAATTACAAAACAAATTTAATGGAAACATGCCAATTTAAAAGAAAAACTTATGTTTTCTTGGGAATTTTTTTTTCTCGCAAGGATGAGGTAATTTTTCAGCAATATCGGAAAACATGTTTTTTTCACACGAGTCACTGATCAACAGTTGGACGTTAATATTGGCGAAAACGAGAGCAAATTTAGTCATGTGTGATCTTAATTTGATTTTCTCAACATTAGAATATTGACAATCATAATCTGCTTTTTTCGCATCACACAAGTCACGTGACCAACAGCTGGATGTTACTACTGGAGAAAACAACGAAGAAGACAACAGGAAGTAGGAGGATGATGATGGTTTGTTTTGTTTTGTTTATTTTTCTCAGACGATCTGGCTCCGCAGATCTCTCACAGCCTCACACAGTTCATAAAACCTGTGTGTCATTCCAACGTGTTGAATCCGTAGCCCTGATGTAAAATAGCCAACTACAATTTCAGCAAACGTAGTTGCTCTCAATATAAAGGGTTTGTCGCTCCTAAGCCTGGATGACATCATGACTGAAACATGAATATCTTATGTTACTGTTTTTTAAACGGCTTATCACGTGAACAAGTTTATTCATGTGGGATTTTAATTAAATTTTTTATTTAAGGGACACACTGCAATTGTGAAATTGATATTTTACATTAGAATATTGACAAAGTTTTGAGCACATTTGTAACAGAAACGCAGTTTGAGACAGATAATCAGTGAAAAGTTTGATCTCCTCCACCTCCTTCCTGAGCTACTATTGAGGAAAAGCGTTGCAACCAACCAATCAGATTCAGGAGGAGGGTCTAAGCGCTGTCAATCAATCTTGTGTAACCCCTGCTCACTGTTCTAATGGCAGAGAAATAACTTACCGTTACAGGAAAACTGTTTATCTGCCATCACTGGTAGACATTGCATCATAGGGGAAAACGGCATTGAAAGAGCTAAGACCCGCCTCCTAGCTCTGATTGGTTGTTTCTAGTTAGCACTGGGAAAAGGCAGAGGAGCACAATTTTTGTCACAGATTATCTGTCTCATACTGTTACAAGAGTCATAGTTTCAACAAATATGTAGAACAAGATGTTTTTATAGAAGTTACATACTGAGTTAAAGAGTTATTATAGATGGTAATAGCTGTGGGTAGGAAACATCTCCTGTAGCAGTCTGTACTGCAACGAATTTGAAGAAGCCTCTGACTGAATAGCTGCGTTTACATTACAAATGTGCACAAAACTTTGTTGATATTCTGCTAATGCCTAATAGAGATAATTTTACAATTTTGGTGTCTCCATTAAATAAGAAACACACCTAAAATCAAACATGATTAAGTTTGTTCCTGTGATAAATCATTGAGATGTGCTACGTGATCATCATCCTCTGACCATTTCCTGTCGTCTTCTTCATCATTTATACTAACAATAACAATAGTAATAACATCCGGTTGTTGATCACATGACTGGTGTGATGTGAAAAAAGTGTTTCCATTGCAGTTTTGCAAAATAAATCAATTTTGATACAGTCGGGGAAAAAACACCTCTTGTTAGCCGCAAAACATTTCATCAAAAAAGTTTTTTTTTTAATTGCTGTGTTTCCATTAAGCAAACTTATTTTCGAAATGTCAAATTGTGCAATTATATGGATAATGAAAAACTACTGACACCTCTTTGGTATTCTACATTATCAAGACAGAATGTGTCCAACATAACCCAATAAATATATCATAAATAAAAATAAACAAAGGCTTAAAGTGCAGTTCAGTGAACCAAACTTGGAAACTGAACTTCGTTGAACAGAAAGCAAATTTAATCATTCAGTTTTAATCCCAGAGGTACATAAAGGCACGTAATGCCATTCATAGAGGAGATGCACGCTAAAATAAAACACAGAAAAAGCATTTCTGAACCTCATCTTTAATAGATTAGCTCTGGCTGGATCCTCTGAGGATGTGTTGAAATTTGTCGACCCAACCCAATAAAAATCAAGACTTGTAAGCCTGTAGATTTGAGGACAGTCAGTGTAATTACTGCGCGGGATTTATTGACGTGGCTTCTGGATTTTCCAGCCACTGGAGCGATGTAAGCTGAAGGCGAGCGATGACGTGACGGAGGCCTGACCCTGCCGACCTGATCGGGGTTCTCACTTCTGATCTGCTCTGCTTGTTCTTAAAGAGGCTTTAACAATCAATCCTCCTTTGAATAGAGACTGCTCTTTATTTATATCATTGCTCTCGCATTAATTACCACTTCACTTTCTGGAATGTGAAAATAAGTTTGTGAGTTTAATCTGTTATTGGTCTTAAATTAGAGGAAATTATCAAAAATAATCATTTTACACAATGATCTGAGAGGCCTGGAAGGTTGATACAACGACAGCAGATCTTTAAAACCCTGTGCAGTCGCTGCCCTCCACGGGGCGTAAAAGCATGTGACGCATTTATAAGGCTTCGTAACACGGACGCATACAGTTTTCATTTCAACTCTGTTGGACAACACAGACTTCAAACTTTATAAAAGTTATGTTTTTATATTGGTTTTGTGGTTATTTACTTCAAAATAAAGCCAGGAATATGATCGATCATTTCCGCCTTATTTTGTGGGGTCTAAATGTACCACATTTTTTAACAACCAATGAAAATGTGTTGACGGTCTGTTGCTAGGTAGAACGGAGACACGCGGAGAGAGAGGGGGAGAGGGGGGTTTGGATACGGCAAGAGACTAGGGCGCAGCGATGCTATGAATTTTACAAAGAGTGTTTCGATGGGTTTTTTAGACTAAGTGTATTAGTTAGAGTTCGTGATGTGTGTAGGGTTAGTAGTAGTTTTGCTAGCGATCGCTGCATGGCTTCATAGCGAGCTCTGACACACTGAGAAGAGAAAGAATGCGCGCCGGGATGGCCATTTAGACCTCGTCTCCAAAGTGGTGCTAAGCCGTTTCAGTGATTTTTAAACTAACAACAGTATTTTAAAGTCTATTCTCTGAGCTACAGGGAGCCAGTGGAAGGACTTTACAACTGGATGATGTGCTTTAACTTCCTGGTTTTAGTCAGAACACCAGCAGCAGCGTTCTGGATCAGCTGCAGTTGGAAGATTGATTTTTTTTTTAGGCAGATCTGGTGCAGTAATAAATGAAACTAAAAATAAACGCATGGATGAGTTTCTATAGATCTTGTTGGCTCATTTGACCTTTAATTCTTTAAATAAGTGATAGAAGGCCAACTTTGTCACTGTCTTTATGTGTCTCTGAATGTTCAGGCCAGATTTCAGGCCTGATCTGTAGTTTCCAGCTATAGATCTCAACTGAAGCTGATCTTTTTAGGTCCAAATATAATAATTTCAGTTTTGTTTCTGTTCAGCTGAAGAATGTTATGGCACATACACACATTTATCTGTTCAGTGATTGGACGGGTTCAGAGTCACATAGTGGCATCGTAATGTAGAGCTGTGCATCATCTGCGTAGTTATGGTACCTAATCTGATTACTTGTTACCTTGAGATTAAGTAGATATTAATTAGAGAGGTGGCCATGATTGAACCTTCGACGTAAGTTTGTCTAAATTAGTTTATTTTACCCTTTGAATTCATTTTGTTTAATCAAAAAGTAATTTTCTTCTGGTGTTTGTCGGTCTAGAAGTTACGTCATGTCTGCTTTTGACAGTTGGTGGTTACCGCAGTAACCAGTAACTGGCAGGGGAGGATTACAGATGAATACAGATGTCAGTAAACTCCAACTTTTTAACTAACTTTTAAAGCAAGAATTTTACTTTTTTTCGTTTTTATTAAACGTTTGGGTGTCTTTGAGCCTCACTGTATGTGACAATAACCTTATGGAAAAAATGTGATAAACAACAAGAAAATACATTAAAATTATAATAAACTATGTTCATCTTTTACATCTCAATCAGTAAAGGAAAATTTTATGTTTATAATATAGACTTATAGGTAATAAAATCTGGAAATATAAATAAAAATTTGGAAAATACTTCAAACTATTTTCATGTTTTTCTTTAATTCTCCAGCCGTTGAAGGAATCCTGTGATACAGAAATATAAGCATGGGTCTGTGTGTGTTTAATGTGGGTTTTTCAGATGAAAGTACATTAAAATATCCAAATCTATCCCATCAAGCACTTTACATTTGTAGCTCAGTTTCATCTTCTTCGCATTGAAGTAGAGATCAATGGACCTTACCACAGCGGCCGCGTTTCATTGGCTAATGCCCATTTTACGTCACAGCGCAGCTATCACGTGCCTTACCGTCTCACAAACTCATGCTAATGTACATTGTGGACTACCAGACCACAGAAAGTTTTTGCGTCAGGACTCGAAAAAAAAGGTTCTCCACTGTCAGTGGGGTATCTGTACAGGCGATGTCAGGTATCCTGATCGTGTTTGTGGAACTAAAATTCACAGATTTCCAAAATCTGAAACGGAAAGCCTTGCTTGGATTAAAGCTTGTGCAAGACCGCATTTGCAGCTCAACCGTCGTAGGATCAATAAGAACAAAGTGTCTGCTGGCGTAAGTATTGTTGCTTTGCTTTCTTTGTGTTTAGTGAATGAAAAAAATAAAGTCAATAATAAACACATCCTTTCTGAAAACCTTTTAGCCAAGTACAGCATAATGGCAGTACCGATACAACTTCTACATCCTGAAGCTTGTCTGTTACAGCCTTACGTTAGCTGAACAGATCAATATGCAATGTGCACCGTATCTGACATACATTAAAGATTTTATTTCACCTGAAAAGGCTTTTTACTAAACTGTAATCGTGTTAGCCGCGCTAGCACCGAGTACCGTGTATAAGTCCCAGGCACATTCGAACCCTCAAAACCACAAATGTCCGACTTACCCAGCCTTGCAAGAACAACAGGCATCAGCGATCTTGTCCACAGCTATATTTATGCTGAGGGTCTGAAGATCTGCTGTTTTTCTGATCAACCAGTAGCATTTAGCTGCAATGCGCACAATGTTGGAGGCATCGCGTGGCTAAAACATCTTGATGTCCTCCAAAGAAGATGACATGAAGTTTTTGGCTCCCTTGTCCATTGTTGTGGCTGATATTTTGTGAAAATCCGGCAGAAATGCTACACTAATTGACTCAGAAATACTCTGCAGAGTCAGTCGAAATGAAAAATGCCATGCTTAGACATAGGAGCTAAGCTGTTAATGTGAGACATAAAGTCACGTGGGAGTTTCGAGGGGCGTTTCTGGGCGGAGCTTGGTAAGGTCCATGGTTCTTCTGTTCAGCATCTAACATTGACTTCACTTATATGTATTTAAATTATATTTATCAACAGTCATTCTACCTAAAATAATTAGGTGAAAACTACTGGCAAAGCTTTGGAAACATCATTTATCTGTTCGGTGGTAGGATGCACAAATTGCCTCGTTTCCATTGAATCGGTCTGCTTCAGCACATTATTTTATCTGTTTGCATTCTGAAAGAAAAGACATAATATTGCAGGAATAAAGTTGTACAAGAATAAAATATTAAAAGAATAAAGTCAAAAATAATACGTGAATAAAGTTGCATAGTCATATTATGAGAATAAAGTCATATTATTAAAAGAATAAAGTGGTGATAATACAAGAAAAGTCATAATGCTACGAGAATAAAGTTGTAGTAATACAAAAATAGTCGTATGAGAATTAAGTCATAATATTAGGAGAATGGAGTCAAAATAATTCTAGAATAAAGTCGTAATATTACGACTTTTATTTCCTTTTTATTTTCTTACCACTCTGTGGTAAGAAAGATATGTTTTGATTTCACTTCTGTTTTCTTTTTTTGCGAATAAAATCAGAAAGGGGGACATTTTTTAAATATATTTCTTTCTTTAATCCTTAAACGTCACTTAATTAGTAAATAGATTAATTTAATCTCAGGATACATCCAGTTATTTAGACGGGTCCGAGGTGAAGTTATAAAACAACAACTCAATATTTGAACATCTCACTAATCTCTGTTCAATTTCTAAAAAGTTTTTTGTTTGGTTTTGTTGGACTTTAACTCCTCAAATTCACTAAATAATTCTAACTTTCTACCTGTTTTGTTTCCAGAATAAGCAGAAAAATAAGGCACAAGTTAACCCTCAGGATTAGTTTCAACAGTAGATGAAATTATCAATAAGCATTAAACTGAATGTGGATCAAAGACTATAAAAGATGTTAAAGATGAGCTTCTTCAGAGATTTCTGGGACCTTTGGGAACGGCTTTTCCAAAACGCTGAAAAAAGATGGCTGAACATCAAAGATTCATTAAGCAGTTGGGGGTGATTGATGGCTGTAATTGGCCACCAATTGGAGAAAAAGTCCTGCAGGGTCGAAAGGCTTTGCGTGATATTGATAGGAGTCAAGATGGTGTTGATTTAAGCATTAAATCTGAATGTGGTCTTAACATCTTTTGGAGGAGTGAGATCAAACTTGACTGTGTTTAATTGCTACCCACAGAGGAGCTTCAGTATGAAAAGCCTCGTTTGGATTCATACTGAGCCGCAGCGTGTTCATTAGGTGCAGTCAACTCCTACTTATTAACGCTGATATTTCGCTCGCCTGCAGACGCGTTCCCAGTTTCAGCCTTGATAACAGAAGAACGCTCAAAGAAACATTTAATTTCTGCTCATAGATCTTAAATTCAAAGCCAACTCTTAAAAGCAAAGCAATTACAGTTAAAGTTTATTTCACCATAAATGCACAAAAATGGGTATTGAATCACTTTCAGGCTGACTAAAGATGCATTTTTCTGCTTCGGATTAAACTGGGATGTTGTTTGACCCTCTGCCTACGCAAGTGGAGATGAACAACGCTCTGTTTGGGAATTCACAAATAAAACTATGTCCGCTCCAGAGCAATTACCTCGGACAACATGGGAGTTATTGTAGCGTGCAGCACTGGACGTCTGGCAGGCTTGTACTACAGCCTGGTTAGGTCACTCTCATTATGATAAAATAATTTCAATAAAGTCACCGAGAACATTTGACCTGCTTCTTCCTGCAACTTTGAGATGGATCCCTTCTCCAACATACGTAAATCAAATTAATGACACAAATGAAATGCTGATGAGGGAATTTAGGTGTGTTTTTGCAACATTGCACATAGGACTGAATGATTAATCGTATTAATCAATTATAGAGTAATTATCAACTTATTTAGTAACCGATTAATCGTTAACTTGAATATAGAGTCATAAAAGACCAGTTGCTGAAAGAACAATATATTCAGAGTTAAGCCAAAATTGTACAAAAATGTGAATATTTTGCATTTAAGATAAAAAAAACAAACACTTTGTAAATATGTTCTACCAAATACTCCTCCAGTGGGATAGATAAGCTTCAACTGGTTAAAAAAAGGTTTAAATGACAATTCTGCAGAATGTGTAATTTTTCTTTATCCTATGTAGTGATTGTCAAAATGTATATAATTGCAAACTGAAATATCGTCCAAAAGTTGCAGGAAGTCTTTGGTATAAAGAGCATTTGCTAAAATTTTAAAAAGCCTTGAAAGTGATGATTGTCTCATTCCTGTAGCACAATCAAAAGTTGAAAATATAAGAAAAATCCCGGCTTTAGCTTCAATTCAATTATTTAGTGAAGAAAAATCTTTTGTTAAGAAATAATTGTTTTTTACTGTTGGTGTTGTTCTGAAGTGTTCTGAATAAAAAACCTTTAATTGTCTGCCTCAGTTAGGCACAAGGACAACGGTATGTAAACAAAAACCTCTATTTAACCAAAAAATACTTGACAAAATGAACAGAAATGCAAATATTTTAAAAAAAAATTCAGGATAAACAAAAAATGATCTCTAACAATATATATAAAGTACACACCTGAGGCATCATTACACACAAATGCTATTGTACAAGAAACAACAAAACCAATGAAATGTCAAGCCAACAAATTAAAACTATGACAAGAGTTAAAACAACAATAAAAAAGTTTCTAGTTATTGGAGTTTGCAGATCTTCTCCAGCATCAGCTGCCTGCTGGATTCCTTCACTTCCTGGTGTTGCATCATAAAAAGCCCCCCTCTCCCAGCCAAGAGCTCATTTTACCAAATGTGTGGACCCATATTAGCAAACAACGGTTTTATTACAGAAAGTGAAATTATTATAAATAGACTAACTGTGAGATATGGCTCCATTATTTGCGCGTGACGTCTTTTTACAAGGTAAGAAGACTAACGTTCATTTACATTATAAGTAAACATGATTAGAAAGATGTTAAATGTTGCGTCTAACCTTAGTAACCATGGAGACAAATCAGGTACGGTGCGGTTTATAAGCTAGCTGTTTCCAACTTTCGTAAATAGTTACTGGCCTATGAGCCAACAAACAAATTAGCTTGACTCTTAACAAGTAGAAGCCATGAATAAACTGAAAAAAAAAACAACTTTGGAAAACAATTTCAGTGGCTCTGTTCAAGACTCCCCTCCCTCACTTTCTACGTCCATCATGGCGCCTCGAAAGATTAAGTGACGTAGTTGCAAAGGGTCAATACCGGAAGTCCACTGTATTCACACTCTTTCTTCTTTCCGCTCACAGATAGCGTGTAAGGTTTAGGACTCAAATATTTGTTATTTCTCATAGTTTTTAAGACAGTCTAACATAAATGAATGAGAATACACTGTTATGTAAAAATTAGTTGAAGATTATTCAGCAGCTAAATTGATTTAGCTCAGTTGTTTCTTTGTATAAAGACAAATAAATCTAGCAGTTAAAATCGTAGTTACTTAATCTTTTAACTTTATTTTGCAAACAAAATCAGTCTTTTATGACACTGAATCAATCACTAAACCTATTATTTACAGGAGATGGTTGTAAGATTGTGCTGAGGAAGCAGCAGCAGGGAAACACTTGACAAACGACCTGATTTGTCAGAAATACAATCAGGATCTGGAAAAGAAATAAAATGAAGATGTAACAATGGAAGAAAACTCCAGAAAGGAGGTGAAGATAAAAGAAGAAGCAGCCAAAATGAAAAATGCTTAGTTAGTTTGCTGACTCAGTCCAGGGACGTTAGGTCATTCATTCCCCCCATAAATCTATTCTACACCTTTCCTGAGTTGGAGGATGAAGAATCAGGCCTTGGGTAAAAAACCTATTAAAATGCATGCTGGAGAATCAAAGTGGGCCGTGTTTGAATGAGAGCCAGCATTAGGGACACGTATTCCCACCAGGCTCTGGGTACAAACTGTGCAATCGTCACAAAAATTAATAGAAAACCGGCGGCTGCTGAGATAAACCTTCACAACACAGAGCACCCACTTCAGCACCGCAGGGAAGTTTCACAGAAATATTTCTCTGATCTGTTTACTCATTAATGGCTAAATGAATTCCTGTCATTATGTTTTGTTTATTTGTCTTTTTAATGACATTATTGCATTCTTCCTTCCATTTTGTGTAATCTTCAAATCCAGAGATCGAGTTAGACCAAATGATTTCCTTAGCATGTCAGCAAGTTTTACAAAGATTACCTTTCTTTGATTCAGGTGTGTTTGAGCAGCAACGCTTCCAAAACATGCAGGACAGCAAAGGGAAACGCAAAACAATATTTATATTCACATTTCTGCTACAAAAGATGTTTCCATTTATCATACAATTGTGGAAATATACAAAACACATCAATTTTTGAAAGAAACTTTTTTTTAAAAAATATTTCATATCACACGAATCACATGATCAACAACCGGATGTTACTACTGGCAAAAACCACGAAGAAGAAGACAACAGGAAGTAGTTTGAGGATCATGGTATGGCATGTATTATTATGTGAACAAATTTATCCACATGGGATTTTTATTTTGTTTCTTAATTAATAAAAACACGGCAATTGGGATTGTGTTTTTCTTAAATTAGTGGAATATTTACAAACACAGCTACTGACACCATACTTACCAGTACCACATTTATTTATGTTAGTTAGACCATCTGAAACTTGTTTGGTTTTAGAATAAAATTTATCATTAAAGGTGCAAAAGGATTTTCTGTTGCAGTAACTAAAGTAGTGGTGAATGATTGAAAAATATTACATCATAAACAGAAAGCAGCTGCAGTTCAAATACTTTTCTAAACAGTTTTATAAAAATTGAAGTCAAATTCAATAAAAAAAGGTAATTATAAAAATAAAAATTGCTGTAGCTAATGATTCAAAATAAAATCATATTGTGTAAAGATTTAGACAAAACAATAGTGGATGGAAGCAGTTAAAAATCCTGATATATAACCAGATAGGGAGCAAAAACAAAAAAAGAACGATAATTAGAGCAGTTTTCATTTTGAAAAGATAAAAACTTTTATTTTTCTTCTTTAGATTTTGTACTTTACCCTATCTGCATGCTCTAGCCTCGCCAAATTTTTAGCCAATCATCAGCCTCGGTTTGGCAGGAAGGTGAAGTGAATATCTGTGATTAAAATCCTGCAGAGTCGAGGTTAAGTGCCTCTGAATCAGCACTTCAGTCTGATTAACTTTTATTAAGACTTATTCTATTCAGCAACAATTAACTCCACCATTAATTGGAATACATTGAGTAATTTACAACTGGTAAAGGTGACTTTATAAACTTTAAGACAAGTAATCAGTCATGTCTCAATGGGTTATTGTAGTTTATATGGTGCAACATATAAAAGTTTGATTAAAACAAAACTAAGAGGGGATAAATATTTTCTAAGGCTGTTGTAATGGAATATTTTTTAGTAATTGAGTAATGTATCGATTATTCTTATGTAGGCCTGTCGCGATAAACAAATCAATTAATCAGACAATAAATTAAACCTATCGACCTCATTTTAATTATCATCGTCTCTTCCGGCCTTTTTTCTTTCTTTTGATGACACTAAATGAAAAAAGGCTCAGCTCCTGTGCTCTCCACTGACCCTCCCCTCCTCATTTCCTTAGTCTAATGTCCAGCGCTCACTACATGAGTTGTCGGCCCATTTTCAAAACCTGAGACACATTAGCCGACAGAAATCCCAGGTATAACGGTTCGATCAGGTTCGTCGTGCCGTGTGGTGTCCAGCCACATGGGCACAAAATAATGGCTACAAGTCCAGTTAACTAATTTTAAAATCCGGCATTAATCAATGCTTTACTAGAATCTACCTGTGATGCATGTGGCTAGAGTCAGCGTAAAGTCCTGACTGAATGAAAATCATTATAACTTATTTATGTCACGTTAACGAAGAACAGCTGAAAACTTACCGGGTTTATCTACTGCGGTAGCAATTTGGCTCCAACTCCTCCGCTTGTCATTTCTATATTCTTTGCACGAAATGTTGAATAAACATTGATGTTGTTTCCACAAATCATGTCCGATGTCCGCTGGACTTCGTGTTTTGCCGTGTCAGCTGTTTGGGATTCCCCTCGTAATTTCCCCTCAGAAAGCGCGAGAAGAATCCGCGCTTTCTGATTGGCTACCTGTCACATTCAACAGGCAGCGTTAAGCTGCCTGTTGAAAACCCGATTTAGATCGACGATCTACCGTAACACATCACACACTGCAGGATGATCGGTTAGATCGGCCAACGATATAAGATTGTCATAAGGGGAAAACAGGGGCAAAAAATGGTGTAGTATGAACTATTGCATCAGGTGGTAGGATGTGCCCGTTTTCTCTATTTAAATATAGTGATTACTGGGCAATATAGTATACAGACTTCATAATCTGCTCTCTTTTGGTTGAATGCAGTATTTATTTCCACTTTGGCTTTATGTTGTTTAGTTTTATTCAAGTACGTTTTTTGTTAATGGAGACTGAGAATCCCATTTTAGTTTTGGTTGTTTTATTTAGTTAATCAGTTCCAGTGTTACGTGTTCTTTTGAAAATAAGGTGTATCTTTCAGGAAATCGCATGTATTAGTCATTTCCATTAAATCAGTGTCAAAAGGTCTTGAAACAATATTATCGTTTATCGCAATAATTTTTTAGACAATTAATCGTCCAGCAAAATTTGTTATCGTGACAGGCCTATTCTTATGATTAATCGAGTAATCAGGGAAATTTTCCTCGAGGAATTTGGAATTTTAGTGATCGAAGTACTCAAACCATTCGAGGAATCGTTTCAGCCCTAATATTTTCTTCAGCCAACTAAGTCCCTTTTTTTTAAAGATAAGCCTTAATTGAACTCTTACTGCTATGTACAATACATTAAATTACATTTGAAAATCTTTATAATGAAACAAAAAAAACAGGTATTATGACCTTTGTGAAACAATTATTATTTTATTTTTCATGGAGCTCAGTGGGTGATTGTTACAGCAGGATTGGAGGAGTCATAATATTTATACATTTTCTTTCTCCTATTGGTTTCTTTTTGTTCATCTAAGTAAAGGCATTGAACAAACACTGTAGCTTGTTAATTTTTGAGACAATTAGTAAATGTTTAACGAGAGCTGAAACCTCTCAGGGTTTCCTAAACATTTATGTTGTTGTGTAACCATGTAAAATGACAATAGCCTGAGGAAAACCCAAACCACTGAAGGCTTTAGAAACTGTTTAATTAAAGAAATGTTTTTTTTAACAGCTCAGAAACATTAATTTGTAGTTGAACACTGCGTGATACACAACATTAAGGTTTAATTTATTGAACACTGTTACATGAATTTCATTTTTTTCTACCTTGTATGCACCATGTACACAAAGAAAAGGCAATTTATTCCAGCAGAGATGAAGGATAAAGAAAGTGGAGAATATGTTTTGGTAAAATGACCATAAACATAAATAGCAATGCATTTTCATTGGCTCAGGAATCTCAGGCAGCCTGGAAAAGAATAAAGGATAGGGAAAATCCTTCCTTCCTTCCTTCCTTCCTTCCTTCCTTCCTTCCTTCCTTCCTTCCTTCCTTCCTTCCTTCCTTCCTTCCTTCCTTCCTTCCTTCCATCCATCCATCCATCCATCCATCCATCCATCCATCCATCCATCCATCCATCCATCCATCCATCCATCCATCCATCCATCCTCAAGTTGTCATTCATCCATCTGTTCATTGGTTCATTTACTCTCCATTCATCCATTAATTTTTTCATTCATTCATTTGTCCATCCCTTCATTGGTTTTGTCGGTTTGTTCGTCCATCCATCTGTCCGTCCATCCATTCATCCTTTTATTTTCCCATTCGTCCAGCCATCATCCATCCATTCATCCATTCATTCATCCATCCGTTCATCCTTTTATTTGCCCGTTCATCCGTCCAGCCATCCATTCTCAAGTAGTCATTTATCCATCTGTTCAGTGGTCCATTCGTCTGCCAGCCATTCATTCACCCAATCAATTTTTCATTCATTCGTCCATCCATTGATTTGTCCGTCCGTCCGTCCGTCCGTCCAGTCTTCTATTCAAACGTTGTAGCACTACAGAAACATAAATCATGGTAAATTCTGGAAACCTTGTAGAAACCGGGTCAACATGTGTTTCTTTCCTGCCTCCCTCAGGCATCGTCTCCCTGATCTCCCTGGCCGTTCTGTCCTACGAGCGTTACTGCACCATGATGACGCCCACCGTGGCGGACGGCAGGGACTTCCGGCCGGCACTGGCAGGGATCTGCTTCTCCTGGCTGTACTCCGTGGCCTGGACGGTGCCTCCGCTGCTGGGCTGGAGCCGCTATGGCCCCGAGGGGCCCGGCACCACCTGCTCTGTTGACTGGAAGACCCAAACTCCAAACAATGTCTCCTACATCGTCAGCCTTTTCACCTTCTGCCTTGCCTTGCCGTTCGCCGTCATCGTCTACTCCTACGGGAAGCTGCTGATTGCAATCAGACAGGTGAGATCCTGCAAGCTGGCTGCGCTGCAGCTGCGTTTCCATTACAAATGTGTGCAAATCTTTGTCTATGTTCTGCAAACGTTGAAAAAAAAACTATTTTACAATTGTAGTTTTCCATAGAATAAGAAACGCAACTAAAATCATACATGAATAAGAAACCAGCTGTGGCTGAGATAAGGCATTTTTAATTCAGACGTGAGTGAAAGGCTCACCAGCAGTGCACTACCTTATCTGTGACCTTAACTAAATCATCAAAGGCATGTTCGAATGCAGACCTGATAAGAGAGTCAGGAATTTTCAAACATTTCAAAGAGACAAACTTGAAATCTAAGAAATGCCGTGACCGAAGAATCCGATGTGACATCTTCACATGGTAGCCATTAAAGCTGCCAACATTCATGTTTGTCTGGTCCTGAACTCTACAGCGTCTGACACCACCACCCATTGAGCCGCTTGGAGATTAATATGCGTCTGAAGCTGCGTCTTTAATGGCATTTCATTTGCAGAAATGGCACACATGAGTTGAAAGAGGACATAATGAACTTTAACAGTCATGCTGTACGCGGTTCGGTCGTAACTGCCTTAACTCTGAGTTGCATCGACTCAACAAGTTGTAAGAAACTTTTTTCAAAGATTGTGGGTCATATCAATATTAATTGATTAGATTTTTTTTATTTATTCAGTAATAATTTGTTATCAAAACTTTAAACAATCAAAACAACTTGACTGAAACGATACAAAGTTAATATTTATCCCTCAAATGAAACTAAACTACCACTTATTAAAATGTATATAAAAAACCCAAACGTGTCACTTCTTTTATGTAAATAACAAAAAGAAACTTAAAACAAACAAATACAACACAATTTGAAGTTATTTGCTGTTGTAGCGTCAAATAACTCATCTTTTGTGGACCAGAAATGATTTGGTACGCGTCAGTTGTATATTTTTGTCTGTTTCTTTTACCACAAAAACAGACAAAATTATAAAAAAATGTAACATCAGCACTTTATTTTGGTTTGATTTTAGTTTATATTGGGAGTTTTTATATTTCCCTCTTTGAACTGAGATGGTTCATGCAAATATTAGTCGTTTGAGAAACATTTCTGTTCAGCTAGCTGAGCTCGTTAGCATCACTGTTGATTGATACAAAAACTTCTTCAGAGCCACTAAAAGCAAAACAAGTGGTTGTAGTACTATTGTAATAATGATGAAAATTGTGATTAAAAAATATTTATTACTTATTTTTTTAGGTAACCGAATGGGATTTATTGCGCTAGAAAAACATTCCTGTTTAAATTAAGCTTTTTTGAAAATAAATGCACATACAAACTTTGTTTAGTCATATTTTTGAATTTACTGATATTTTCAGATTCTTTTGTGGAAAAATTAGGGGAGAAATTTGATCATTTTAGTCAGATTTTTTTGACAAATTTATCGTGACAACAATGAATTAAAATTCTTATAATAAGGAACTTTTCACAATAAATGATAAATAATACGATAAAAAATGGATCTAAACATTTCAAATAGATGTATGTTTTTAGTTGCTAGAAGATGAGTCTCCACCCAAGACTTTCTATTTAACTGGATCCATTTTTGACAGACATACCAGTTTGTATGTAGGCGAAAAAGTTGTAATTATTTCACGTGTTTGCTATGTCCCCTTCGTGTCTGTTGGAACACACGGCCATAATTATTATTCAGCCATAATAATTCATCATTAGGGCTGATGATTAACCCGTTCTGTTTGAAGTTTTCCATGGTAAGATCCGTAACATGCTGTAAGGTCTATAAATATATTCCTTCTGGCCTGAAGTTTTTTCTGGATTTCTGATAGAAAGAGCCAAACTGTTGCTTGAGTCTCGGTTCTGGTGGACGATGGATGAATCGCTTCGTAAAGAAACTTTTTGTTTCTAACCTTGAATCCATTCTTCCATTATCAAAATCTGTGCAGCGGAGACCGATGTCTACACCCTGGACAGTCCATCGCGGATCAATCCTTTTATATAATGATGCAGAACGGGTCACTAGCTCGTGTCTGCTCCTTTTTTCAAGTGCTTTGGCTGCATTGTGTAACAAAAACAAACACAAAGAAAGATGGTAGGAATGCTGGAAATAATTCAATATTTCATGTTCCTGACTTTAGTGGTTCTAAAAAAAAAAAAACACAGATTAAGAGGAAGTTTAATTTTAACGGGGACCTATTATGCAAAATACACATTTTTCACATCTTTCTGATTCCATTTGGGTCTCCACTGCTTCTAATAATCCACCCAGCTGATTCTTGGCAATAAGTTAATGTTTTTTGGTGTCTGGAAAACAAGCCGTTTCTAAAACATCTAGAATGTAACGTCACAAAGCAGCAGGCACTGTGCCGTTACCTAGCAACCCCAGCAGAACTCTGCCCGTTACCTAGCAACCCCAGCGGAACTCCACCCATTACCTAGCAACCTAAGCTGAGCTCCAGAAGGTTTGGTCAGCTGGTTTTACTGCTGTATGTGCTGTACAATGGGTGATGGACATCACACAGTCAGACATTGGAGTAAATTTGTGGGATGTCCCCTCTGGGGAACATTGTCTTAAACATTATTTCTCCCGGTTAATCTTTATAACTAGAATGAGGGGTTTTAAAGGGGATCTGTTGTAAAAAAATGCACATTCTGTACATTTTTGTACTTCCTTCTGGGTCCCTACTGCTTCTAAAAACAGCCTAAGCGCTTAAAAGAAAACACTCAGTTGGTTGTTGGCGATAAGTTAATATTTTTTGATGTCTGGAAAATTTGCCCTTTCAAAAACCTGTAGAATGTAACATCACAAATATGCAGTCACTGTGCCGTTACCTAGCAACCAAGTTGAGCTACAACACATTTGGTCAGCTGGTTTTACTGCTGTTTGCACTGCTGGAAAAGACAAGTATTTTGTTATCTTACCATCCAGAAACCACTTGCCGCATTCTTGTTGGCTGTGCAGGAGGCTCCACTTCTGCTTTTCAGAGCTATTTTAGAACCCAAGAGGCCCTATAGCAGCTCATTCTGAAAGGAGCTCAAACTAGGCAGAACTGACCAGGCTAAAATTTCATTATCTGAGTAGAATTTTGTTCAGTAAATGTTTTGTATAGCCAATAAACCTGCCTTAACCTGTTCAAGGAACCATCACTGGTCACCTTTAAAACGGTCAGTGTGACGATTGGGAGGGCGTAGTTGGGAGCGGGACTGTATTGTTGTTGACTGGGTTATAGACGGCTTTGATCATTACACCCTGCCGAGGATCCTCATTAAACCTCAAGGCCACAGACCTTGTCACCCATCATCATCGCTTCACGAGAAACAGAGACTCCACATGTAGCTGTGTGGTAATCCGTCTCACGCTACCAGTGGTGACCCAGTGCCAGTTGTCTCTACAAGTGAGGCAATTTCCATCAACCTGAGGAGGAGAGAAAATTACGCAGCAAAGCTACTGAAATGTCGGTTTTAAGATCACTGTGTAGGCCGAGTACAACAGCTATAGCTCACATCTGTTCTGCTAACTCTGAGGTGTGTAATTAACTTACACATAAAGGCTGTTATCAGAATCCCTAATTTATCAATGCTGCTGCACAAACCTTTAGTTTAATCTAAAGAAGATATCGGGTCCAACTTCACTCAGATCATCTTGCCCAGATTAGCACTCTTTAACAATTAAGCTCTACTTTGTTTGTGTCTATAACATAAAATCCCAATGTGATACACTTTTAAAAGATTATTTACGATTGTTTTTTTGAGAATGTTCATTTTTTGGCTGATAGACAAACTACAATCTTTTGCCTCAGGCTGAGTAGGTGTTTCTCTTTGTTTATAGCATTTCTTCTTTATGCTAATCAGTCTACATGTTGACAACTTAATGAGGCATATTTCAACACATCCATCTCCTACATCTGCTTACCTTCTTTATTTGCATGATGTATTACATCTTTTAGACACTTTTTGTGCATCATTCAACTTCAAGTTGGGTTATTTCTCTTTTTTTTTTGCAGGCCCTTTGTTTCATTTATTCCCAGTGGATGAGAAACTAATTTGGCCAGTCCATTTCCCAGTTTATGTGCTGTGCTTCATTTGATCTCTCACAAAGCTCTCCTGTAAAATAACTTGCAAGGTTGCAGTTTTAATATAAAGTGAAACTCCAGTTATAATTGAGAAATTCCTTTTCCTTGAAAGCAGAAATAACCGAGGCTGCATGAAGGGTCGTTACAGTCGCATTAGAAACTCAAAACAACATGGCAGATCTACAGTCATGCAGGTCCGTTTTATTTTATTTTATTTGTTTATCATATTGGTTATTTTGTTGATGAATACCTCTGTTTGTAAATCTGTAATGTTTGTCTTGTGTACTCTAATTGGTCAATAAAAAAAAGACAAACCGTAAACAACAAGGAGCTGCAACTGCAGTGAAAACTGCCGCATGCCACACTTTTCAGATTTTCATTTGTAAGAAAAATATATGTACACATTTTTCTTTGAGTTTAAAATCAGTTTGAGCACCTGCCCTTTTTGCTCCTTGCCCCAAAGTGCCCTTTTGGTAAATTTTTTTATTTTTATTTTATTTTATTTTTTGTATTATTATTTTTCTAAGCCCTCTTCTGACACACAACATGTACTAAAATTATTATTATTATTTTTTTGTACAACATAATAAGCCCTCTGGTCACCTTGTTACCTTTGACCTTTTGCCCGTGACGCATGACGCAGTTGCCTCTCGCGCAGTGCGATAAGGCGGCTAACTGGAGCTCAACGTAGCGAACGTTCCAAAAATATAGAACAGTTTTTGGTGAATTATATTTAAAAAAATGTTTTTGGTGAATAAAGTGGAGTAGACTTGCTACTTGTCAGAGGACAGAAAATGTTGAAGTATCGTTTCTGCTTCAGCTCGGAGTCGCGGTTTAAGCAGAGAGGTAATGAAATACAACAGACACTGACAGGCCTCTGCGTCTGCCTTTCTCTGAAGAACTACTGAGCGGGAGGAGACAGCCAGGTGAGGAGAAACTGTTCTTATCTATCGATTCAGTATTTTTATTGTACAGACATTAGGCTGCTGTTGTTGTGCTATTAGCTAGCTGCTAGCTAACAATTTTGCTAGCAAAGCTAGATAACTAAAAAGCTTCTTCCCTGTGTACGAGGCACATCGCCTGTCCAAAACTTATCATCTCCATTATGGATATATGTCCGATCTTCTAATTTCCTTTGCTGCATAATGTACATTGCAGGTAAACGTATCTTGAAGGAGAATAACACTTAAATAATAGTCCAACAAGGATATTTATTTAGAATTATAAATAACTCGCCCAGAATTACCATAATAGATATAAAGTGTGTCATTAATGAAGGGGGAAAAAAACTCAACTCAGACTTTAAGTTTAGGGTCTGGTTCGCAGAGTATGAAGTTACATTTTAAAAAAAAAAAAAAAAAAAAAAAACTAACCTCAGTTAAGTAAAATACGTAGCGAACGTTCCAAAATATAGAACAGTTTTTGTTTTTTAATCTTGTTGTGGAATGAGATATTAAATCAACATCTATTCATTAAACTTGTGTTTTTAACACTGGGTTACATAATACAGAAAACTTTTCATCAGAAACAACTGATGGTCAAGCAGGTGATGAGCTTGTTCATCCAAGTTCCATTGAACAAGTGGGTAGTTTAAGTATTTCCAATTTATTAGTAATGTTCTTTGACATGTTGTGTTGTACCTTTCATGTTCATGTGTAAATTATTGAATACAACATGTGAATAATTAGTAATTGTAATCCATCCATCCATCCATTTTCTTACACCCGTGTCCCTTAATGGGGTAGGGAGCAGGCACGTGCAGAGGGGAGAACTGGGGCTGCTTGAGCACCTGCCCTTTTCGCTCCTTGCCCCCAAGTGCCCTTTTGGTCAATTTTTTAGTATTATTATTTTCTAAGCCCTCTTCTGACACATAATAACATGTACCAAATGATTATTATTATTTTTTTGTACAACATAATAAGCCCTCCAGTCACCTTGTTACCTTTGACCTTTTGCCCGTGACTCATGATGCAGTTGCCTCTCGCGCAGTGCGATAAGGCGGCTAACTGGAGCTCAACGTAGCGAACGTTCCAAAATATAGAACAGTTTTTGGTGAATTATATTAAAAAAAATGTTTTTGGTGAATAAAGTGGAGTAGACTTGCTACTTGTCAGAGGACAGAAAATGTTGAAGTATCGTTTCTGCTTCAGCTCGGAGGTTTAAGCAGAGAGGTAATGAAATACAACAGACACTGACAGGCCTCTGCGTCTGCCTTTCTCTGAAGAACTACTGAGTGGGAGGAGACAGCCAGGTGAGGAAAAACTGTTCTTATCTATCGATTCAGTATTTTTATCATACAGACATTAGGCTGTTGTTGTTGTTGTGCTATTAGCTAGCTGCTAGTTAATGACTTTGCTAGCAAAGCTAGATAACTAAAAAGCTTCTTTCCTGTGTACGAGGCACATCGCCCGTCCAAAACTCACCATCTCCATAATGGATATATGTCCGATTTTCTCATTTCCTTTGCTGCATAATGTGCATTTAATTTATTCTAGCGTTAGGTAAATGTATCTTGAAGGAGAATAGCACTTAAATAAAAGTCCAACAAGGATATTTATATAGAATTAAAAATAACTCGCCCTGAATTACCGTAATAGATATAAAGTGTGTAATTAATGAAGGGGAAAAAAACTCAATCTAGACTTTACGTTTAGGTTCTGGTTCGCAGAGTATGCAGTTAAATTTCTTTTCCCAATTATTCAATGGGAAAAAAAAACAAGAATTGTTTTGATTTCATTGTAAATCATTGTAATGATTTATTTTTAAAAAAAACAAGTCTTTTTGTTTAAAAAACATTTTTAAAATGAAATAACTAATTTTTGTCTTGTGAACTTAAAAAGTTATTTGCCAAACATAAACATTTATTTGCACACATCAGAAATCTTTTGTTGCAATTTTGGGCCCTGCAAACGACGTAGTGTGAGAATCACAAGTAAAACTTTGAGACAAAAAAAAACTTAGAATAGCATGAAAATATTTCTGACATGCACAAATAAGTTTGTTTTGCAAAAAAAAATCACTTTATGAGACAAATGTGTGATTTAAATGTTTAAAAAAGTTTTTTTTAAGCAAAACTCAGTAGGCTTTTCTCATGGTGACATACATTAATAATTAAATATTTGCTTTTGTTTTTTTCGTTTCTCTTTTTTCTGCAGTTCCACGTTAAAGTTTGATGCAGCTCTGCTTTCCTGAATGGACCATCTTCATCTCCACTGCAGCAAACAGGCAGCTCTGTTTTATAGATTACAGTCACTAAAAGGTTGCATTGTGCCCTTGTTTATATTTATAATAGTGTAATTATGTAAAGACAAAATATGTCTGGTGGTCCAGCTCTGATTTACATATTTTGCTAAATTGCGGGTTTGAATATTGCAATACTTTCCTATAACAAAATAGACCTGCAGAAAGAAATTACTAATAAAATATCTTGCATATGCATAGTTGTATGCTTTATATAGAGATTTCCCTTAGCTTTGAATGTATCTCACAATTTTGTAATTTATCATTGTTTATTAAACTCTGAATGCTGTGTGGCTTTGTTAATATTCTGTCCTAGAATGCGGTAAGATGTGCCCTTTTTTTTTTTGAGCACCTGCCCCTTTAGTGGTCTCTGCACGGCCCTGTTAATAAGTTAGTTTTGTCTTATTTATGTGTATTACAATATTTGCACTAGAAACTAGACCAAAATACTCAGTTAGATTTTGTGATTTTGCAGTGAATTCCAACGTTTTATGGAGCGATAAAGACTGGACTTTATCAGATTTGTTATCCAGATGAATCTCTCATTAAACAGCAGACACGTGCAGAGGGGAGGACTGGGGCTGCTTGAGCACCTGCCCTTTTCGCTCCTTGCCCCCAAGTGCCCTTTTGGTCAATATTTTTTAATTTTTTTTGTATTATTATTTTCTAAGCCCTCTTCTGACACATAATAACATGTACTAAAATGATTATTATATTTTTTTCTTTTTTTTTTTTTGTACAACATAATAAGCCCTCCGGTCACCTTTACCTTTGACCTTTTGCCCGTGACGCATGATGCAGTTGCCTCTCGCGCAGTGCGATAAGGCGGCTAACTGGAGCTCAACGTAACGAACGTTCCAAAATATAGAACAGTTTTTGTTTTTTAATCTTGTTGTGGAATGAGATATTAAATCAACATCTATTCATTAAACTTGTGTTTTTAACACTGGGTTACATAATACAGAAAACTTTTCATCAGAAACAACTGATGGTCAAGCAGGTGATGAGCTTGTTCATCCAAGTTCCATTGAACAAGTGGGTAGTTTAAGTATTTCCAATTTATTAGTAATGTTCTTTGACATGTTGTGTTGTACCTTTCATGTTCATGTGTAAATTATTGAATACAACATGTGAATAATTAGTAATTGTAATCCATCCATCCATCCATTTTCTTACACCCGTGTCCCTTAATGGGGTAGGGAGCAGGCACGTGCAGAGGGGAGAACTGGGGCTGCTTGAGCACCTGCCCTTTTCGCTCCTTGCCCCCAAGTGCCCTTTTGGTCAATTTTTTAGTATTATTATTTTCTAAGCCCTCTTCTGACACATAATAACATGTACCAAATGATTATTATTATTTTTTTGTACAACATAATAAGCCCTCCAGTCACCTTGTTACCTTTGACCTTTTGCCCGTGACGCATGACGCAGTTGCCTCTCGCGCAGTGCGATAAGGCGGCTAACTGGAGCTCAACGTAGCGAACGTTCCAAAATATAGAACAGTTTTTGGTGAATTATATTAAAAAAAATGTTTTTGGTGAATAAAGTGGAGTAGACTTGCTACTTGTCAGAGGACAGAAAATGTTGAAGTATCGTTTCTGCTTCAGCTCGGAGTCGCGGTTTAAGCAGAGAGGTAATGAAATACAACAGACACTGACAGGCCTCTGCGTCTGCCTTTCTCTGAAGAACTACTGAGCGGGAGGAGACAGTCAGGTGAGGAGAAACTGTTCTTATCTATCGATTCAGTATTTTTATCGTACAGACATTAGGCTGCTGTTGTTGTGCTATTAGCTAGCTGCTAGCTACCAATTTTGCTAGCAAAGCTAGATAACTTAAAAGCTTCTTCCCTGTGTACGAGGCACATCGCCTGTCCAAAACTTATCATCTCCATTATGGATATATGTCCGATCTTCTAATTTCCTTTGCTGCATAATGTACATTGCAGGTAAACGTATCTTGAAGGAGAATAACACTTAAATAAAAGTCCAACAAGGATATTTATTTAGAATTATAAATAACTCGCCCAGAATTACCATAATAGATATAAAGTGTGTCATTAATGAAGGGGGAAAAAGAACTCAACTCAGACATTAAGTTTAGGGTCTGGTTCGCAGAGTATGAAGTTACATTTAAAAAAAAAAAAAAAAACTAACCTCAGTTAAGTAAAATAAAATTGTAATAAAAACGTTTGGAATTGTAATGATTTATTTTTTAAAAAACTAATTCTTTTGTTTAAAAAGCTTTTTTTAATAACTAATTTTTGTCTAGTGAACTTAAAAAGTTATTTGCCAAACATAAACTTTTATTTGGACACATCAGAAATCTTTTATTGCGATTTTGGTCCCTGCCCACGACTCATGTGAGAATCACAAGCAAAACTTTGAGTCAAACAAAAATTTAGAATATCAAGAAAAGATTTCTGACATGCACAAATAAGTTTGTTTGGCAAAAAAAAATTCACTTCATGAGACAAATGTGTGATTTAAATGTTTAAAAAAGTTTTTTTAAGCAAAACTCAGTAGGCTTTTCTCATGGTGACATACATTAACAATTCAATGTTTGCTTAAAAATGTTTTTTTCTTTTTTTTCCTGCAGTTCCACGTTAAAGTTTGATGCAGATCTGCTTTCCTGAATGGACCATCTTCATCTGCACTGCAGCAGGCAGCCAGCTCTTTTTATAGATTACAGTCACCTAAAGGTTGCATTGTGCCCTCGTTTATATTTTTAATAGTGTAATTCTGTAAAGACAAAATATGTAAATCAGAGCTAGACCACCAGCTCTGATTTACATATCTTGTTAAATTGCGGGTTTGAATATTGCAATACTTTCCTATAACAAAATAGACCTGCAGAAAGAAATTACTAACAAAATATCTTGCATATGCATAGTTGTATGCTCTATGTAGATATTCTCCTTAGCTTTGATTGTATATATCACAATTTTGTAATTTATCATTGTTTATTAAACTCTGAAAGCTGTGTGGCTTTGTTAATATTCTGTCCTATAATGCGGTCAGATGTGCCCTTTTTTGTTGTTGAGCACCTGCCCCTATAGTGGTCTCTGCACGGCTCTGCCCATATATCTGTCGTAGCTAATAGGGACATTCTGCCATGATCTGCGTGGTTGTAGGTGAGGAAGACACCGGTAAACCCAGGTAGTAATGAGGAAATTATGTATTTAATAAAGAATCAGGAACAAACTCAGAAAGACATGCGGCACTGGAAACGGACAGACGAACGATGAACAAATGACGAGGACCCGACGAAGGACAGAGACAACAGGTGGGGTTAAATACACAGGGTAGCTAATCAGAAAGACATGGACACGCTGGAGGGACTACGTCTCTCGGCTGGCCTGGGAACGCCTTGGGATTCCCCCGGAGGAGCTGGAAGAAGTGGCTGGGGAGAGGGAAGTCTGGGCCTCCCTTCTGAAGCTGCTGCCTCCGTGACCCGACCCTGGATAAGGGGAAGAAAATGGATGGATGGATGGATGGAAGCTAATCAGGGAACTGGACACAGCTGGGAGCAATCAACAGGGAAGACAGAGACTCACAGGGGAAACTGAACTAAAACACAGAAAAACCTCAAAAATAACTGCGCAAAACACACAGATCGTCACACATTCTTACAAAGATGTTATGTAAACGATAAGTGAGAGCTGCCGTCTTCACAGACAGGCAGAAGAGAGAAGCAAACAGTGGTTTGGAGAACCATCCATCCATCCATCCATCCATCAAGTTTGTAGAGGCACTCTACAAACTTGATGGATGGATGTTTAATTAACTGATGTTTAATTTTAACTTATGTTTAAAGTAGAATTATTTCACTAATAGACAAAATTACAGACAACATCTGTCTGTCTTTCATTTGTGTTTGTAGAGAAACTGGAGCACCCAGAGAAAACTTTTGTTCAAAATAATGTTAGTTGATTTTACCAACAGAGCAAATTACAGTGTCTGTCACTTGTGTTTTAAGAGACACTGGAGAAAACCTATCTATCGTTTTTATAGGGAAACTGGAGCACCCAGAGAAAACCTACCTATCTATCTATCTATCTATCTATCTATCTATCTATCTATCTATCTATCTATCTATCTATCTATCTATCTATCTGTCTATCTGTCTATCTATCTATCTATCGTTTTTATAGGGAAACTGGAGCACCCAGAGAAAACCTATCTATCTATCTGTCTATCTGTCTATCTATCTATCTATCTATCTATCTATCTATCTATCTATCTATCTATCTGTCTATCTGTCTATCTATCTATCTATCTATCTATCTATCTATCTATCTATCTATCTATCTATCTATCTATCTATCTGTCTATCTATCTATCTATCTATCTATCTATCTATCGTTTTTATAGGGAAACTGGAGCACCCAGAGAAAACCTATCTATCTATCTATCTATCCATCCATCCATCCATCCATCCATTTTCTTCAGGTCATGGGGGCAGCAGCCTAAGTAGGGTGGCACAAACTTCCCTCTCCTAAGCCACTTGGGTCAGCTCCTCCGGGGGATTCCCTTTGCATTCCTTGGCCAGCTGAGGAACACACATTTATCAGAGATTGAAAATGGTTGGGAATTTTACCCTTTTCCTGAGCTGTTGGCCATCCTCAGCGAAGTGCACAGTTTTGGTCGTCAGTGAAGGAAGCGTGACAGGCTTGGTATTTCTAACTTTCTGACGGCTCACTGAAGGTCTGGGTTTTGAAGGTCTGGGTTTTGCATCATCATGTTTGTCAGCAGAACATACCGATCTTTTTTCACAGTTCTTGGAGGTACTTCTCCCTGGCAGAGTCTGGGGGCTTGGCTTACTATTTTCACCTCCACAGACTCTGTCGAATTCCATTAAGGTCTGCATGTCTTTCCTTTCAATGTCACAAAGCTCTTTTTTCTCCTGCCGTTTAAGCTGTATCTGGGAATCCCAAGAATTAGTAAGAGACTTTAGAGCTGCAGCTTTTTTCTCTTTCTCCAGTTTTTCAAGCTTTTGCTCTGCAGATTCCCGCTGTTTCTGTTCTTCCAATAATTTATCCTCCATAAACGCCCGTTTTTTAGCTTCTTCCTTCTTTATAAGTGACAGTTGGTTGTACACTATTTTTTTACGTATTTCACGACTTTTGTCCTTATCAGGAATGTCGCATTCAGTCTCATAGTCTAGAAACCCAGATTCATACTGAACATCTCTTCCATGCTCAGTGACACAGTGATGTATTTCCCACTGCATAATTACTGAGTTGTCCATATGTTTTTTAGTCTTGTCCTGCGTCTTCAGCTTCTGCTGGGGATCCTTCTTCTGTTTCCTGGCTCCAATTTCCTCAGCTGGATATCCAGGAAGCACCCCTTCCCTTTCAGCCCTGTCCATTTCCCTCTTCTGTTCCTGTTTATTATGATAACTGATGAACACTTTATCAGCCAGAGTCTTTTGCTTTGGAGTTTCCTTCTCCTGCTGATGTGCTTCATGCAGCATTTTGGCAACCTCCTCTTTGGCCATGGTGTTGCATAGCTTTGTCTGTAAAAGAGAGTCGTAGGCAGCTTCTTTCCTCAATATGTCCTCTAAATTGTCGACCACAGTCTTCTTTTGGTCTTCCATGTTTGGCTCAGTCTCATCCTGCCTCCAAAAAAAATTCCGGTCTTTTTCTTTCTTCTGTCTCCTCATCTCAATTTCCTCAATTTGATGCAATCTATCTGACTCCATTGTGGCAGCCATTTGCTGCCTTTCTTGTTCTGCTATTTTCTTCTTTTTCTGTTTGTTAGCTTGAATCTTGGCATCCCACATGTCTGACACAGACTTTTTCAAAATGTCTTTCTTGTCCCTCTCTTGTTCTTCTCGTAACTTTTGGCCTAACTGCTGCTTAACCCTTTCTTGAAATCGCTTTTCCTCCAAAAGAGCGAAGTTGGCAGCTTCCTTCTTCTTTATATTGTCCAGATTGTCATAAACAATCTTCTTACATTCCTCTAAAGAATTTAACTTTTCAGGATGCCTCATCTCATGCAACAGTGTTTTTGATAGAGTTTTCTCCTGCTTGTCGGTCCAGTTTTGCACTTCCCGTACATCTACTTTTCTAGGTGGTATGGGGGTAAGTTGGAAATCTTTTTTTATTTTTGGCAACTTCAAAATAGAGTTGCTTAAATGACAGTCCTGGTCTTGAAATTTGACACTCTTGTTGAATTTTGTATTTGGGTCAATTGTCATCTTGTTCGAGAAAAAGAGGAGGGTATTATGCCCTTTGGGGAATCGACGGGGATCCATCTTGCTTTTCAGTCTTGAAGTGAAAAATTGCAATTCTCTGTACATTCGTTGAGTTCTGCACATCTGGCTTTAGAACACACGTAACAAGATATTCAAAGGGTTCAGAGCTGATGTCATAGAATCTATGACACAAAGCCTGGGTTCCTAGTGACATCATCAGTTAGGTAGAAGTGTAACAGTTGCTATGGTAACCAGGAAAAGCTCTGAAGTGATTCACACTCCCTAGTGAAGGAGATGTTTCAACCCATCAAAACATTTCCAAATAAACTCATTCATATTAATACAAATGTCACTTTTTCCAACAATTTAGACAAGCTTCAGCCAATGTGGCTGTAACTGATATAGGCTTTACAATGTGCAAAACACAATCACCTGGTTTCCCATTAAATCTGCTCAACAGTGTTTTCCTCATCAATAAATGTTTTGATGAGGAACCTAACAATAGTTTCTAATTTCTTTTGTTGGCCGCTATCTAAGCTACGCCCTAAAGACGGCGTTCCCAGCGTGTCATTTCGTTCAACCTTAGCTTCGAGCACATGGGTGTGTGAAAACCACCTATGTGTACGTATGTATTTATGTACGAGCATGCAAAGAGCTGAGAGAGGTAGAGGAAAACAGAATTATTTTTTCCTGACGCTCTCTTTCAAGTGACCTGCAAAAGTTTTGACTCGCCACTGAAGACTCCGTGAACAGTCTTCATGCTTTTTTCATGTGGTTTTGTATGTTTTTCTCCCACAAATACAGCCTAATAAAGAAAACTTTTCATCAGAAACAACTGATGGTCAAGCAGGTGATGAGCTTGTTCAACCAAGTTCCATTAAACAAGTGGGTAGTTTAAGTATTTCCAATTTATTAGTAATGTTCTTTGACATGTTGTGTTGTACCTTTCATGTTCATGTGTAAATTATTGAATACAACATGTGAATAATTAGTAATTGTAATCCATCCATCCATCCATTTTCTTACACCCGTGTCCCTTAATGGGGTAGGGAGCAGGCACGTGCAGAGGGGAGGACTGGGGCTGCTTGAGCACCTGCCCTTTTCGCTCCTTGCCCCCAAGTGCCCTTTTGGTCAATTTTTTTTAATTTTAAAATTTTTTTTGTATTATTTTCTAAGCCCTCTTCTGACACATAATAACATGTACCAAATGATTATTATTATTTTTTTGTACAACATAATAAGCCCTCCGGTCACCTTTACCTTTGACCTTTTGCCCGTGACGCATGGCGCAGTTGCCTCTCGCGCAGTGCGATAAGGCGGCTAACTGGAGCTCAACGTAACGAACGTTCCAAAATATAGAACAGTTTTTGGTGAATTATATTAAAAAAAATGTTTTTGGTGAATAAAGTGGAGTAGACTTGCTACTTGTCAGAGGACAGAAAATGTTGAAGTATCGTTTCTGCTTCAGCTCGGAGGTTTAAGCAGAGAGGTAATGAAATACAACAGGCACTGACAGGCCTCTGCGTCTGCCTTTCTCTGAAGAACTACTGAGTGGGAGGAGACAGCCAGGTGAGGAAAAACTGTTCTTATCTATCGATTCAGTATTTTTATCATACAGACATTAGGCTGTTGTTGTTGTTGTGCTATTAGCTAGCTGCTAGTTAATGACTTTGCTAGCAAAGCTAGATAACTAAAAAGCTTCTTCCCTGTGTACGAGGCACATCGCCTTTCCAAAACTTATCATCTCCATTATGGATATATGTCCGATCTTCTAATTTCCTTTGCTGCATAATGTACATTGCAGGTAAACGTATCTTGAAGGAGAATAACACTTAAATAATAGTCCAACAAGGATATTTATTTAGAATTATAAATAACTCGCCCAGAATTACCATAATAGATATAAAGTATGTCATTAATGAAGGGGGAAAAAAAACTCAACTCAGACTTTAAGTTTAGGGTCTGGTTCGCAGAGTATGAAGTTAATTTTTTTTTGTTGAAAAAAAAAAACTAACCTCAATTAAGTAAAATAAAATTGTAATAAAAACTTTTGGAATTGTAATGATTTATTTTTTAAAAAACAAATTGTTTTGTTTAAAAGTATTTTTTTAAATTAAATAACTCATTTTTGTCTAGTGAACTTAAAAAGTTATTTGCCAAACATAAACTTTTATTTGCACACATCAGAAATCTTTTATTGCGATTTTGGGCCCTGGCCACGACTCATGTGAGAAAACGTTTTTAAGCAAAACTCAGTAGGCTTTTCTCATGGTGACATGCATTAACAATTAAATTTTTGCTTTTGTTTTTTTTCTTTTTTCTGCATTTCAACCTTAAAGTTTGATGCAGCTCTGCTTTCCTGAATGGACCATCTTCATCTGCACTGCAGCAAGCAGCCAGCTCTTTTTATAGATTACAGTCACTTAAAGGTTGCATTGTGCCCTTGTTTATATTTTTAATAGTGTAATTCTGTAAAGACAAAATATGTAAATCAGAGCTAGACCACCAGCTCTGATTTACATATCTTGCTAAATTGCGGGTTTGAATATTGCAATACTTTCCTATAACAAAATAGACCTGCAGAAAGAAATTACTAGTAAAATATCTTGCATATGCATAGTTGTATGCTTTATATAGAGATTTCCCTTAGCTTTGAATGTATCTCACAATTTTGTAATTTATCATTGTTTATTAAACTCTGAATGCTGTGTGGCTTTGTTAATATTCTGTCCTATAATGCGGTCAGATGTGCCCTTTTTTGTTGTTGAGCACCTGCCCCTATAGTGGTCTCTGCACGGCCCTGTTAAACAGCTTAAATTTATACTCCAGTTTCTATCAACAGAGGTAAAATCATTGTCATTTCCAGTTCGCTGATGTAAGTTAGACACAATTGTGCATCCACAGTCTGCTGTAAGCTGTCATGGATGTCGGCGGGAACGAGGAGCAGGAGCGGAGGAGACGGGACAGAAAGAAATCGATGCTGCGCTCATGTTGTCGGTCGCGCCATCTGAATTAATTACAGGAGGAGAACAGAGCCAGGTGGAGTCTCTTAGTGAGCCTCTTGTTAGTGGTGGCAGGTATGCTGACGGATCCACGCAGGTGTGAAGACGAGCGAAAGCCTGACAGGAAAAACAGCTATGATAAACTGACAAACAGGGTTTTTCTTAAGTTACTCTATTTGGGTCTCTGCTGATCTGGTTTTAGGAAAGGAAGCAAACTGAGCTTCTTGGAACTACGCAGGTTATGGAGACTGAGAAACTCTCATGGTGTTGGTGATTAAGCAAGTTGATCGCTAAGTTTACTTAAAGAAAGTTTGTAGAGATTTGTTTCTTCCCAGATCGCTGAAGGTTTTAACAGCATTTAAATCAGATTTTAACCTCTTGGTTCTTTTCTTTGTTGGTCATTCTCCTGTAGTTTTGCTCATTCTTCTCATGTTGATTCATTTTGTATTTTCATTAAACCCACACTGCAAAAAAACACTTGAACACATCTGGTGCCAATAGTGTCAAAACGTTTAAATTCACTGCAAAAACACAAAATCTTAAGGATTTTTTGATCTAGTTTTTAGTGCAAAAGTACTGTTTCCACTGGCAGATTAATTCACTAATAATAAGACATTTTCCCCATGTTATAAATGAAATAATTTGCCAATGCTACTAGAACTTTTTATTATTAATATTAAGGAATTTTTTTACATAATACTAACTCCTAAATCTTGCTGAGAAGTTACTTGTGAATCAGTTTTGTTTTATTTCAAGTATTAAGTATTTACACTAAGAACTTTGTGTTTTTTACACTGATTGACGTCCTGGGGTTGTTAGGTGACAGGCTGGGGTTGCTAGGTAACAGCGGAGTGCCTCTCAAATGTGACTTAAAAGTCGGGAGGTTTTTGAAACAACTCATTTTCCAGACACTAAAAAACATGAGTTTAACGCCAAAAAATAGCTGGGTGGATTTCTATTTAAACTTTTTATTTTTATTTATTTTTAAAAAGTTTTTTCCTAAAATCTACATACATATAAAGGTGACAATCCTTCCCAACTTAGCTTACCTATTTGTGACTTTCTATAAGAATCACATCATTAGGCCCGAGCAGCTAAGCGCTGCGAAGGCCTATTGAAATTGTGCTGTAAATTATTATTATTCACTTTATAATACCTACTGACCACTAGATTGGTTAAAATGATCTGAGATACTGTACCTATATAAAAGATGGTAAACAATCAGGATTAAAATCTGAAAATCCTTGCATTTTAAATGTGCTTTGCCATCGTAAATGGTGCGTATTTGTGTGAAATGTCACAGTTCTGCTGTCATCCTGCAGCAGTCGAGGTGCTCAGTTACTTCCAGAGGAGTTAATCCCTTGCTTACACAGCACACTCTTTTTTTCGTCCTGAACAGGTCAAATACTCTCATATTGTCAGGGTTTTTCAGACTCTGATATAATCTGTTGAGTTTGTTAAAACCAGAGGCTTCACACAAGAGGAGTGAAGTAGAAATGTTTCAGAAGAACATGCTAACTCAGAGCGTTTTGTTTTGTTGGAAAAGGTTCGGCTATAATTTCAACTGGGTCACGAAGCCGTTTATGTGTAACTTTTCTGTGTTTGTCTCAGGAACGGTACGTTGACAAACACATTCACTGGATTTATTCTAACAAAAGAGAAAATCAAGCTGGTGGTTAACATACGATAAATAACCCTCAACAAACTACAAACTTTCTATTTTCATACAAAGAAATATCTGCCAACAAGCAGTTAGCAGCAGTGAAAATTAAAGGTAGCTAAAATGAACAACATTAATAATAACAGTTAAAAATATTTTCAAAACGCAAACAAATTTACTCATGAAACACCACATTTATCTAAAACATAACACTTGTAAAGAGAGCACAGAGCTCACAGTTACTGACGGCAACAGAAAGAAAAGGGGGCGGAGCTGTCTGTTACTGGTTACTATGGCAACCACCAACTGCCAAGAGCAGCCCAACAGAACTTCACACACCAGTAAATGTCTGGAGAAACAACTTCTAAACAAAATAAATTCAAAGAAAAAATAAACAGGTTTTGACAAACTTCACATTTAACCCGGTTACCCACAAACAAAATAAACAAAGTTTGATTCCAGAAAGACTCTTCTGTTGAAAAAAAAAGACTCATCTAAAACATTCAGTGCTGACAAATATTTGAGTTACGTTTGTCTTTTGCAACATTCTTTTAATTTGTTTAATAAAAACACACAAAAAAATAAAGCTTTTCTGTTGTAGACTTTATGCTTTTACATCCTTTTAAGTTTGACATTTGGTCACTGGACATAACAAAAATTAGATTGTTGCTTTTAGGCTTTTCACCCCATTATTGTCAGATGTTGACTGGACCTTATTGTTACTGACCTCACTTTGTCCCTCATCTTAATGTGATACGGTTGTTTTTCCTGGTTATGCACCTATTGAAGTGGGAATATTCTCTCAACTCACTCGGCATTGAGCGGACGCAGCAGCTGTCACCTTGACTGAACGGCTGCATGCTGCTCAGGGTAACACTGACGGTGTCACTTCGTTCGGAAAATAATCGGCGAAAGGGTGACCTGTCAAAGACGGACATGATGGAAAAAAACTTCTGCTTTAATAGGAAAAGATGCTGGACGGAGCTGATTGGATGAGAGAGAAAGAGTTTCTAAAGAAAACCTGGGATGAGTTGGACCAAAACCCGATTTTATTTTATAATTTCTCTCAAATGAGACCAAAGGAAATTGGAAAATGGATGCCTTTCTCATAATAAGGCAAAAATTATAATTTTTCTTTTATTTTTCAGTTACTTATAGTCAGACATATGATTACTTTGATTAAAATATTTTATGCTTAGTTTAGTTTGTAACCTTTTTTTTTTTGGTAAAAAGTTTGAACACCACCAAATCAATTAATTAAATTTTAAATTAAAATGAGCTCAATAATTTCTGTTTTCATGATTTATTGTTTTTCTTTTCTCTCTCTTTCTACCAAAAATTAGATTATATTTTGAGTCCAGAACCTGTTCAAATCCAATCTGTTTGTTTAGGTTTGTTGTGAAATAAAGCTAATTAATGTTGTCAACATTGCCACAGTTTTATTAATATATGAATAAATAATTACCAATTGTAAAAACAGCACCATAAGTACTATCATTTTTCTTATTCTTTTTGTTAGAAGAAGTAGTTACAGTCTTAAAATCAATACATATTATAGATTTACTGTAGAAGCTGTTAGCAATGGCTAACGGCTAATACACTGTATATATAAATAGCTATCTCTTTTTTGATGGACAATTTTGTTTACAGAGATTTCATAATAAAATTTTTTGTTTCTGTTGTTTTGTTTTGAATATTTAAGTTTTTGCACTATTATGCCGTCACCTTTATATTGCTTGAAAATTGTCTCAAAAACATGATTCTGAATATTTCAATTCACTCTTTGAGAAAACCTTTAGGAACCAAAAGTTTTGGGTCATTTTCCTCTTGAATTAAAAAAAAAAAGTAATGCAGAAGCAAACACAAAAAGCTTCATGTTGATGCAAAGCTATGCACACTCATATAAAGCTCCATTTAACTTAGAAATTAAGCATTCATGCATAGAAAGATGGTAGTAGACTGAGAAGTCAGCAGATATTTCTCAGAGGAAAACTGGCAGCGTTGTTGCTCAGTAATCCAAACGGCATCGGGTCAGCCTGACCCGTTCTCACTCTTTCTGCCCGTCTCGCTGTTTATTTTCATATTAAAGTGATGGTGCCGTATTTATGAACATTAGGTCGTTCCTGAAAGCAATGTTCATGCTGGCAGAAGAGAGTCTGATCTTGCAGATTTAAATGTCAGCCTCTGAAACTCCCTGGTGGAGCAAAGAAAGTCCTAATAGATCCAGTTTGTTTTCTTATCTCAGGGGATCAATACGATCATTGATCCATCAGGTTTCTGTCAGGTTGTTTGGTCCTGGTTGCTTTCTGCAGGTAAACAGAAAACTGAGTCACAGTCTTTGTCTTAGAGAGAGAAGCAGATTATATAAACACCCTATTGTCCTAAACACAATAAGTTTTGTGAAAAGCCTTAAAGTTGGAAAAACATTTTTAAAAATTGAGTTAATTGCAGTGTTTACACTGTTAGCATCAGATATATGAAGAAAAAAAAATCTGCTCCTATTTTTTTATGTAAAAAGTCGTTGAAAGATCATATCATTTCTTGTTTTGCATTATCTCAACATTTTTAGACTTTTTGAACTTCCTCTTTTTGATTAAAGATTAAGCTGAAACATTCTGAATTATTTCAAATATCTTGTCAGTTAAAATCTCAGATTGGTTTGTATTTTTTGAGTTTTAATCAACTTTAAACTTGACAGGCTGATATTAGACGTCGTTTTGTTCACGCAGTAGCTTTAACCGACAGGCAGAGTGATAAACAAAATGAAAGATTACTACGGTTTGACAAAACTGATGTGTTTTGACAGATCAAGTAGCTTTATTTAATCAAAGTGCGTTTCAAGGGTTGAGTCTTGTGTCCTGCAGGTGCGCAGAGTGAGCTCAGTGGTGACGCGGCGCAGAGAGCAGCGCGTTCTGGTGATGGTCGTCGTCATGGTGGTCTGCTACCTGGTCTGCTGGCTGCCGTACGGCGTGGCCGCTCTGCTCGCCACCTTCGGCCCCACAGACCTTCTGACCCCGGCGGCCAGCGTCACGCCGTCGCTGCTGGCCAAGTTCTCCACTGTGGTCAACCCTTTTATTTACATATTCATGAACAAACAGGTGAGACGCTCACTTTATCTGCAATGTGGAGTCCAAATGGAGTCCATTAGGACCAAAACTTTTAAATTCAGAGAAATCAAGGGATACACTTCTTAATTTTTTTAAATTAAAACTGAAAAGATTTATGTCTTAAGACGTTTGTTGTCTTTATTGCTTCAATAATATATCAAATAAAAGACTATTTTAATAAAACAAAGTGACATTTTTTGTAGAAAAGGAATCTGTAAACCAGTGTGATAAAATATAAACAGAGTTTCACACAGTTGTTGTATTAATTTTAAACTTTATTGAAAGTTTATTAAAGTTTATTATCTTTTTTTATGTTTGGCAAGAAAGTTTGAGCGACGTAAAGTTTATAATCAATGAAAACAGAAAAAAACTTTGCCTTTTAGCTAAATAAATAAAAAGTGAGCAGATTTTATTTCTAAAAATATCAAATTGATCACAAATTCACTCCATTCTTGAACTGTGGACCAAACAAAGAGCCAAATAAAATCACCCAGAGGACAGTAAACGGCCCTCACGCCACACTTTGGACATCCCTAATTTAGAATTTTATTGTGTTATTTTTGTGATAACAATTATGATAAAAAACAATTTATTATGTATTTTTAGGGGTATCTGTATGTCTGCGCTGCAAACACTGATGTTGTCCTTGGAAAAACATTCCCATTTGAAATATTTCAGTATGCGACTTAAAAAAGTATTAATTCCACTACACGTTGCATAGTAACCACATTTAATTATATAGTTTATACTCATATGTATTCATGAGTAATTAAACAATTATCTTTGCAGGTGAATCCCAGTTTAGATTAGATTAGATTGGATTAAGCCCTGGATGTTTTTACACTTCGCCATCTGTTTCATGTTTCTTCATATATTGTCTCGGCTCTTTAGCAAACGGTTCTGATTTCAGTCAGCAAACCCGACTTTTACATTTCAACATGTCTGCTTTAGAAACCAGAACACAAAACTGCACAAATAGCTTTAAGGCTCAAGATTCAACATTTTTATGCTAATTTTATTGCACTTGATTGACTGATGTTTATCTCCGTAGATAAACACGTTAAAGAAGTGCATCCTCAAATATCTATTGGAAATATAAAATGCATCACAACAATTAGATTTTAGAAAAAGACAAAAATAAGAGTCTCTGAGGCATCTGTTCTCCGTCAAGGCCTGGATGGGTCTAATTATGTGACACCCAGTCCAGTAATTAAGTTTTTGTGTGATTTACACCCGCAGGAGGAGCGAGCAGAAGGCACACTTCCTATCTGCCGGGTTTTTGTTTACACTTTAAGGCAGGGCGCACATGAAGCGACACCCCACCGCCTGCACGGCTGCTCCGCGTTTCAAGGACAGAGAGCAGGGAGACGAGATAAAGAAAGGAGAATTAATCTGCTTTCATTTCTAATTGAAAGCAGCACAAACATCAAGGTGTTTCCTGCATGCAGGATTTCACAATCAATAGATCTTCAAGGCAGTCATTAGTTGATTAATACAAACAGGAACAGCGCAGATAGGACAACCTTTACCTGTTATGACTTTTTTCTTCACTATCACAATCAAAGCAAAAACATTTAGCCTTTAAACTTCCCAGTTTGGTTAATATCATTTTAAAGCTTAGAAGCAGCACATTTTCATGTTTTAATTTGTTTGAGACAGAAATTGCCTTTATTTTAAAAATTATGTTTGTTTTTCTGGAGATGTTGTGTGTTTTTAAACCATAAACCTTCAGGAGAGATTCTCAGTTTCTTTATTTAAGATCCTTGGCTATTTCCTTTCAACAAATCAGTCAGGTTTATTGGTATAGCACATTACAGCAACATGACAGTTCAAAGAGCTTCAAATCGTGAAAACGTAAAACTTTTCACATTTTGTTAAGTGGCATTGTAAAAATCATCAATAATCATCAAATATGTTTGTCAATGTTTGATTTATTTTGGTTCAAAAGAAACTCTACTTAAGTTTTATTCCAGGTGTGTAGAAGTTTCACACTTCCTGTTGGATCAGGACCAACATTATACTGGTTTTCTGTTTAAATTACTTTTATTACGGCTTCAGTTTCCTGTGGTTGAACAAACTTTATGCTGGATTAACATTAACAATTTATCAGATTTTTAGTGGAGACCTTGTTGTAGATCAGTTTTAATCTGGATTTGGATCAAGTTTTTGACAGATTTCAGACCTATTCTGGATTCTCAACCAGTTGTAAATGGGGTTTCCACTGGTTTTGGACTGGTTTTAAGTTGGTTTAATGCTGGATTTGGACCAGCAGATTTTTCGGATGATTTTTAGGTGAGTTTAAAACTCAGCTGAGCAGCTTTTGGATGAGATCTTGAGCCGGTTCTGGACCAGCAGTTTGTTTTTTTTAATCAAATGTAGTTTTTACTTGTTTTTCTTTTTTTCTGTTAACTTTGAATGGGTTTTGCTGTGGTTTTATCCAATCTTTGGATTGGGTATTTGTGCTTATTGGAAGATTACCAATCTGAATAGTTTCAGATTATTTTTATGTTGGTTTCTGATGACATTGGAACTTGTTGGGTTGGTTAACGACCAGGACTTTTTGTCTTTTAATTTGAAGTTTTTGACTGATTTTAAATCAAATAATTGATTCTGGACCACTTTTAAATGGATATTCTACTGGTTTTGATATATTAAAAACATGTTACTTTGGTTTTTATTCTTCAGAAGATTTAGATTGCATTTTGGTGAAAAATTACACTTGCTTTACATGTTTTTATTTCTGATTTTGGACAATCGTTGAGAACATTATTGTAGTTAAGATTTTTTTTTTTACATTAATGTCTGGAATAAAACCAACAAATCAAGATACATTTCTAAAATCTGGAATATTTTAGGACTGGATTTGTATGATTTCAGGCTTTGATACTGCATATACTGTCTCTTATTGTAGATTTTATTACTGCTATTGAAGTTTTTGTAAAAAAAAAAAAATGTGACTAGATAAACAAAATGAACTCATGACATTAGGAGATGTCTTCTTTTTTGATGATGAAAAGTTTAAATGAGTCCATTTTATGGAAATAAGTAAAACATGTTGATTTATTTTAGAGCTGAATTGCCATCCTCCACTTTAATGTAGCAGTATTTTAAAGATATGCTGTTTAAAGATTAAAAAGACAGCAATATTTTCACTAACTAGATTTCTTGTAAAATATATCAAATCCAACCTTTATTATTACTCAATAAAAAGTTTATATATCTTTATTCAAAAATGTAATTCAGTATTACAGTTTTATGTTTTGCTCTGCTCCTCTCTCTGCAGTTACTGCAGGGCTGGAAATATTTTATTAATCTAATATTTTAATCTGTGAATTAAAGAAAGGCGACAAGTTAAATAATTTATTAGAAACTTTTTCCTCAACATTTTTGTTCCCATTTAAGGTGTAAACTCTCATTGATACTGCAGAAAATAAGGCAAATAAAGCTGAATTTTCTGTATTCTGAAGCTGTATTTATATTTAAACAGATTCCCAAAGCAATGTACAGTAAGTATTTGTTTAGGTTGTGCTGTTCAGAAATGCCTGGGGATGAAAACTGTGTGTCCAGGTGCTGATGCAGCACAAGTGCTTCCCAAAGGGACATTGCTGAAAAGACCATTATGCTGGGTGGCATGTGTCCTTCTTAATGCATGCTGCTGCTGCAGAGAGAGGTGCTGGTGTCCTGCTGCTCCGGACATTTTTAGACGAGGTTTGCACATTTCTCTTTAGGACTTTGTTGTCATTTGCTGTGATGTTACCAAACCGATTCGCGTGTTTTCTCCTCTAGAGTCACTGAAGTTGTTTTTTTTTTTCTTCATTAATCATGGTATGTAAGGACACCGATTTAGAGGAATGAATGCAGGAATTACTCAAAGTACCTGAGCTGGATCAGTTATAATTACTCTCAAGTCAGCTATTAGATGTTTTTCACTATATTAAGTGACAAATTAGTGTTAAAGGAGTCCTGATTTGAAAAATTCACATTTTTGTATTTCCATTAGAGTCTCGACCGCTCAAGTGCTTCTTAAAAACACACAGCCGTTTTCTGGCAATAAGTTAGTGTTCTTTTGTGTCTGAAAAACGAGCTGTTTCAAAAACGTCCAGATTAAGTCATATTCGCGGGGCACTCTGCTGTCACCTAGCAACCCAAGCTGAGTTCCGCCCATTACTGAGCAACCCAATCTGAGTTCAGCCCGTTACCGAGCAACCCAATCTGAGTTCCGCCCGTTACCGAGCAACCCAATCTGAGTTCCAGCTCATTTGCTCAGCTGGTTTTACCGCTGTATGGTTGCTACAGTGGCTGTTGGAAAAGAGAAGTGTTTTGTTGTTGACTTACCACCGGTAGTTTATTTTTATTCTCTTAAATCCAGTTATGCAGATTTTGTATCATCTGCATGTCTAAGAAAATACTTTCTAGAAACATAGAGATCATAGATTTTGTCAGTTTCCAATCTGGGGTTTTTGGGAAGCTCTGACTCGCCAATAGCAGTTTTAGGTCTTTCAGATTTTTCCTTGAGACTTGAGGTGTTTTCACACCTGATAGTTTGTTATGCTGAGTTCTTTTGGGGACCAAAGTTGCAATATTTGTTACATTTTCAGCTGGTCCAGTTCTCTTTCACACTGTCTCAAATGATCCAAACCCTTTGAAAAACTTGCACAAAAACCATTGAAGGAAACGCCATGAAAACCTCTGAAGAAGACACTGAGCACAACTTCATTCTTCACAAAATGTAAACAAAAATTCAAATTTTAGCAGTAGTAGGATTTCTGTTTTTGTCTTTGGTAAAAGATCACTAGCCATTGCTCCCTGTAGCCCTGGACTCGTGTTTGTTTTGGCTCTATTTACCCAGAATGCCCTGCACTGTAGTTCACTACATGCTTTTGGAGCCGATCCTTTCCGCTTGACGTTCACAAATGCATTCAAACCACTTAAGTTTGTAGACAGAGCAGAGTTCACTTTTTTGGTCTCAATTACGCAGTCACACTTCCCCAAATGAACTGGACTTTCCAGGCAAATGCACTAGAGTTCGATTAAAGTGTTTCAATTTAGCAGTTAACATGATTGCCATGGTTAGCATCCTTACTGTTAAGCAGTCTTGACTAATAGCTGACATGCCTCCATGGTTATTTTAGATGGCTTCATGCATGTTTTGTACATTTTCTCCCTATTGAGCAACTTCCACACCAAAGAGTGTTTTTATTAGCACAACTTGGTGCGTTCACTGACCTGAAATAGATCTGCTTTTTTTTACTTTTAAAATGTAAGTAGAGTAGCAGCATATTAAAGAAGATGTTCCAGTTTAAAATTAATATTTACGTCTTTGGTAATTTAATAAACTCGAATGAAGTAATAGGAACAAATAATGACCTTGTGAGGAAATCATGTTCAGAAATGAATTTCAGGAGCCTTTTAATGCATCAGGGACTCAAAAGTCAGAATTAAGTAGCTTAATAAATTGAAAAAAGTCCCTATAAAAATAATCCATAAACTGAGGAAAAAACTGTAAAAAAGCATCTTAAATCCAAAGACAAAAAAGAAAGACCTTCAGAAATCCGGAAGAACTCGATCAATACGGATCAATAAGAGGAAAGGCTGAAGATTTCTGCACTAACAGTAGTTTAATGCTTTCATCTTTGTGAAAAAAACCTAACTTTTTTGGCAGAATGTATGTGAAGCGCCATAAGATCAAAACTCCTCCTTTCTTTTCCATACTACAAATATTATTTTAAGACAAATACAAACCAGAGTTAAATGTAGTTTTAAAATGATGATCTTCAAGCATTTGTGATAATTGGAGATTAGTTTTTCACATCACTGTGAATTAAATCTGGCTCAGTCTTGTTTGCTGAATAATTTTATTTGACACTGGATGGTTTTAAATTATGAACAGATTACAGGAAGTCATCCACACTGTAAAAACACAAAACATTACAACATATCTTTGGTCTAGTTTCTGGTGAAAATATCTTAGTGCACTTACTGGTTCAATTGGCAAATAAATTAACCTATTACATGGGGAAATGTCTTGTGAAATAATCTGTCAATTGAACCAGTACATTTCATCAACATTGAGGAATTATTTACTTAAAACAAGCCCCAATGTCTTACTGAAAGTTGCTTTTAAGTTGGTTTTGTCTTATTTCAAGTGTAATAAGATATTTTCACTAGAAACTAGAACAAAATACTTGGTAAGATTTTGTGTTTTGCAATACGGTGGTTGATTTAAACCCCTGCTCTCCTAATTATTTGTCAGAGTTGGTATGAGAGTTGCCATTTAAAAAAAAATTGAATCAAAACGCACTGAATTCCACAGCACATCTACATGTAAGATTTTCAAAGTCAAGCTAGCATAAATGACCTACTTTCCTTGCTCTCACTATATTCTGTTTATTAAAACTTCTTCTTGACCTTGTTGTATAGTTGTTGTAAGGTTGACATTTAGTAGCAAAGCACTTCGTCTCATTTTATGTCTATATAATTTAAGATTTAGTGAGTTATGTTGACAGACTGAAAGCTAAAACCAATGATAGTCACTGTCAGCAAGCTGCAGGACGTCATGCTCCAACAAGTCTAAATTAGTAGTTGTTTGCAAATATGGGATGACTCCGCATTTGTCACGTTTTTTACAAGTTGAACCAACTTTACCTGATATATAAAACAACTTAGAGGTCAGAAATGTGATTTATTTTTTTTTTTTTCATAAAAACAAAAAAACAGCTGAGTGAGTGTGTTTCAGGACATTTTTTTCTACAGTAGTAGCAGGGTGAAGAAATGTGAGGAGCAGGGAAAAGTGCCAGAAGTGAAAGTGCCTGAAGGCAAAGTAAAGTCATGATGGAGTGATTAATGATGGGATGGACCTGGGAATTTGGGACTGACGACGAAACGAGAGCGCAGTAAAAACTGCAAGATGAATGGAGAACATTAAGATAAAGAACAAGCAGGCGATGCAAAGGTGACCGTGGAGATGTAGAGTTATATTTAATCTTCTAAAGGTAACGCAGCTTTGATTTTGATTAGCGTGTGATGTGGCGCACTTTGCCGATGACCTTTTCGCGCCCCAGCCTTCGTCGCTCGCTCCTTTTATCTGCGTCTTCCTCAGGCTGTCGCTCAGACATTCAGCTTGTCACTTCCCAGCCTGAGAGACATTTCGTTTTGTTTGATGGCTGACTTGTTGTGACGGCGGGGGAAATTCTCACTGCTACCCGGAACCTGTGGAGCTGCAGACGAGGCTTTGCTGTGTGGCGCTTTCAGTCTTCAGTTCCTCCCAGCCCATGACGATAAACGCAAACGAGTTGAGGCGAGTTGAAGACTTCAAGCGCTGTGCAGATTCACGACCCGGACCAGCGACGCCTTTACACCTCTGAAGTGCAACTTTTTCTCTGAATATTTCTATAAAAACTATGAAAAAAAACACCTTAAGAAGTCATTATTTCTATAAAACGTGCTCACTTTTGGGAAAGTTACAAAAAAAAGGAGCTAAATATTTAGTTTTGAGGAGAAAAACACAAAATCTTATCAAGTCATTTTGGTTTAGTTTCTATTTCAAATATCTTAGTAGATTTAATTTAGGACAAAACTAACTTACAAGTCCATCCATCCATCCATTTTCTTGCACCCTTTTTCCCTCGGTGGGGTCGGGAGGGGTGCTGGTGCCCATCTCCAGCCAACGTTTCGGGCGAGAGGCGGGGTCACCCTGGACAGGTCGCCAGTCTGTCGCAGGGCAACACAGAGACACACAGGACACACAACCATGCACACTCACACCTAGGGACAATTTGGAGAGGCCAATTAACCTGACAGTCATGTTTTTGGACTGTGGGAGGAAACCGGAGTACCCGGAGAAAACCCACCATGCACAGGGAGAACATGCAAACTTACAAGTAACTTTTGTTAAAGATATGAGCTTGTTTTAAGAAAATAAGTCCTTAATATTGATGAAAAAGCACTGTAATGTGGGAAAAATGTTTTTAGTGAAACAGTTCTTTTTCATCAAAGTTAAGGAGGTATTGACTTAAAACAAGCTCTTATATTTTTGCTGAAAAGTTAGTAGTGAGTTAGTTTCGTCTTATTTGAAGTGTACTAAGATATTTGCACGAGAAACCAGAACTTAAAAAAACTGGAAAATGACCCATTTCGAAAACCTCCCTATTGTCATGTCAGAATTCATGGGCACAACGCCGTTACCTAGCAACCTCAGCTTGGGTCGTTACCTAGCAACCCAAGCTGGGTTCCACTGTTTATTTGGATTTAAAGTGACAAGACGCCCCAAAACAGCTCAAACTGAGCAGACTAACATCTCATAATCTAAGAATAATTTTGTGTAAGAAAAGTAATGAACATATTTTGACCTTTCTTAACTTGTTTAAGGAATAGAAAGGTGACCTTACAAGTTCTGAGAAATGTGTACGCTGTAATATCTGACTATAATGAATTTATTAAAAGTTCCCCCTTCAAACCTCCTGACCAATCAGAAAGTAGAACATCTAAATTTAGGCTATAGTTTCATCTTTTTTAATAATCCCGCTGTGTGGAATGCGGTATAGAGCAGCCATTATCTCTGTGACCTGAGATAAACTGCAGCGTTTCACTGCTTCCTTTCTGCGCTGTATTATAAAAGCTATTTGTGGTTTCCTATGAATAAATTTGTCTCCTGTAAGTCTTCCAAAACGTTTCTTTTTCTTCGGCACATTATGCTCACTTCTATCTGGGATCGCTTTGCAACTTCTCCATGTCGTTGTTAGTGTAGGAACACGAAAATAGATACAGAAAGACTTTTTATATTTTCAAAAGTGGTGTTTTTTTTTTGCTTTCTCATGCTTTAAATCATGTTTATATGTTGCTATCTAACAGCTGTTTGACACAAAGACAATTTTTTGCAGAACTTTGACACATCTCGATTAAAGATGTACAATACAAAAAATATATTTACTTTAATTTGTTTTTCTGAAACTGTATGTAATAAATACCTATTAATGGCTTATAACTGTTGATACTTCATTTAAATGAGATTAAGTCACCGCTTTGGTTTTTGCAGAAATGCACTGCAAAACCACAAAATCGTACCAAGTAATTTTGCTCTAGTTTGAAGAGCAAATCTTAGCATACTTTAAATAAGACAAAACTAAATTTTCAGCTAAATACTTTTAAGTAAATAATTCCTTAATATTGATGGAAAATCCTTAATTTTCTTATAACATGAGAATAAGATCTTGTTAAAAGTTAAATAATCTGCCAATGCAAATATAAGGAATTATTTACTTAAAACTAGCCTCTATATCTTGCCAAAAGTTACTTTTAGGTTATTTTTGTCTTATTTTAAGTGTACTGGACCAGAAATCCTTGGTAAGACTTTGTGTTTTTGCAGTGTATGGAGCCTGTTAATGTGTTGCTGCTGAAATAGACGAGGTTAGCCGGTCACTCTGAGTGTTAAATAGATTTTTTATTTTTACTCCGCCTCCTGCCGCGCCACCGGCCCCTTAACACCCGATCGCAGCTGCTGCTCGCCGCCTCATGGTGGGAACCACACAGGCAGAGGCCATCTGTTCGTCCTCTGGTGCTCTCGCAATTTAGTCTTTCTCAGCCTCCCTCCGTAGTCGCCTGGTCATCACAGTCTCCTCTGAGCAGACGGTGCTGAGTCGGGTCTGCTGCTGGAATCGGGGAAGCACTGATGGCGGCTCCCAATCTGCTGCTTTTTAATTAGCTACTTGGCAACAGCTGGAAACGTTGAAGCTTTGAGTTTTTTTCATACTCTCTTCGTCAGTTTGAGTCAGGAATGATGAAGGACATCACAAGTCCCAGTTTGTCAAAGAGAAGAGGCTTTTTGGGTGATCTTGACAGCATCCATGTTGTACACTGTAAAATGACAAAATCTTACCAAGTAATTTGGTTTACGCTCCAGAGAAAATATCGCAGTACACTTGAAATGAGACAAACGTAAAAGTAACTTTTTAGCAAAATATAGAGGCTTGTTTTAAGTAAATAATTCTATTTATTTAAATAGAATTATTTAAGTAAATAATTCTAAAAAGTTCTTGTTCCATTGGCAGATTATTTAACTTATAACAAGTCATTTTTCCAATGTTATAAGTTTATTTTTCTGCCTATGGAACAAGAACATTTGCATCTATATTAAGGACTTATTTACTTAAAACAAGCCTCTATATCTTGCTAAAAATATGCTTTTAAGTTAGTTTGTCTTATTTCAAGTGTACTAAGATATTTGCACCAAAATTACTTGGTAAGATTTTGTGTTTTTGAAGTGTAACCAAAGGATTTCGATCAATTAAAAGCCATAACAGAGCTTGGATGTATAAATATGGTGCAGTTGAAGTAAATTTAACAGAGAATTTTGGCTGGAAAGGCTGCATTTAATTCACAATACTTTAATAAATCAGTCAAGTTTATTTGTACAGCATAACATGCCCTTTATTACGTCATAAAATCACCATACATTTGAGAAACCAGCAGCAAACGTTACATTTTGATGATTGTCATCATTAAAATCATCATTAGACATCAGATATGTTGATCAATGTTCCATTTATTATGGTTTTCAGCTTTGGTTTAATGGTGTTTCGACAGTTTGTTCCAGATCTGTGGTGCATAGAAGCTGAATGCTGCTTCTCCTCGTTTGGTTCTGGTTCTGACAGAAGACCCGAGAGGTCTGGAAGGTTGCTATGACAACAACAGATCTTTTAATGTGTTGTGGTGCTAAACCGTTCTGTGATTTATAACCTAACAACAGTATTTTAAAGTCTATTCTCTGAGCTGCAGGGAGCCAGTGGAAGGACTTTACAACTGGATGATGTGCTTTAACTGCCTGTTTTAGTCAGAGTTCTGCTGACCCAGCAGAACGAACGCAGCAGCGTTCTGGATCAGCTGCAGCTGGAGGATTAATTTTTTTTAGGCAGACCTGGTGCAGTAATAAATGTGACTAAAGATGAATGCATGGATGAGTTTCTATGGATCTTGTTGGGTCATTTGACCTCTATTCCTGGAAATGTTCTTCGGGCGATAGAAGGCCGACTTTATAACCGTCTTTATGTGTCTCTGAAGGTGCAGGTCAGATTCTGGGACTGATCTTTGGTTTCCAGCTGTAATAACTGAAGCTGTGCGTAGACTCTGGATCGTTCCTCTTTAGATCCAAAGATAATAAAGATGTCAGCGTCAGATCATGAATGTGTTGTGATGCTGAGCTGTTCAGTGGTTTAAAAACTGAAGCGTTTTGGATCAGCTGCAGCTGCAGACCTGTAAAGACACAGTTTCAGTAATCAATGAATCTAAAGATAAACGGATTAGTTTCAATAGATCTTGCAGGTGAATTAGTCCTATAGAAATAATTGAAGTGATAAAAGCCTGACTTTGTGACCGTCTTTATGTGTCGTTGAAGGTTCAGGCCCAGATATTTTGCTGGTTTTTCCCTCACAGATTTGACTGAGCCTTTAATTCTGTCTTATTTTCTGTTCCTCATTTCAGCGCAAGTCTTTTTATTTCTTGTGGGGCGTTTTTTTCATCCCACCTCCTCCCTTCATTCTGCAGTAGATTAATACTTTGGGGCTCTAATAGACTTAATACTGAGCGCTAACTGTGAAAGCGGTATAATTTCACGATGTCCTCGGGGAAACAGAAATTAATTGGCTCATTTCTGATGCTCTGTCTGTCTTAAGTATTTTGGTTAAGAACGTTGGCAAACTGCTCCCATAAATAAGTAGATTTTATTTTTTAATTTCTTACAGCTGCAGGATGAGAACATGTTGGGTGAATCTGGGTTTTGTTTAAGCTGCAGGTCCGTGGGGAAATGTAGTAGACTTTCAGTATACGTGTGGAACTGAAGAGTATACTAAGTACACTACGTTTATCCAGGGGACGCCTGCTGGACGACAAACACGATAAAAAACAGAAAAATTATTCAATTTGACTCAAATACTCTGTATAAATTTAACATCCTGGCTGGTAGATTTTAAAGTGTATGAAATAGTTGGTTACTTTATTTAGAATTTCAATTATTTTCTCAGAATTTTGACTTTATTTTAGAATTCTTAATTTTTTTTCTCTGAATATTTTTTTCATATTGTTGACTTTTCTAATCTCAGATTTCTGACTTTTTTTTCTTAAAATTTCAATTTTTCTCAAAATGTTGACTTTTATTTCAGAAATTTTTTTCAAACTTTTGACATTTTTAATAAAAGAATTCTGACTTTTTTTTCTCAATTCTTTTTTTTTTCTTCAGAATTTCACTTTTCTAATCTCTGAATTCGGATTTTTTGTCTCATATTTTTGTAGAGAAAAACACCGGCCACCTAGGAAACCAGCTCGTTCTTTAATTTGACTAAAATACCGGGACAAGATTTGTTTAAGTTAAATTTGTAAAATAATCCTCCTCTGTTATTATCCATGTTTTACAGCTGCTGCCTGTGTTTGTGTGCAGTTTCACAGATGTTTCCGGGCCTTCTTCTCCTGCTCCGCTCCAGAACCTGGCTCCACCTTAAAGACATTTTCTCGGCCGACCAAGACGTTCCGCTCCGCGCGGCCGCAGAGGGACCACCAGGTGACGGCGCCCGCCCCGTCCACGGCGCCACCGACGCCCATCCGCGGGTCGGCGGTGAACAGCGGCTGCTCTGCTGCAGAACCTCCATCTGCGTCCGGACCCAAACCCAAAGTGATTCTGGTGGCTCACTACAGGGAATAAAGAGATGCAGAATAAAGGGAGCAGGTCTCCGAAAAAGACAACGCCTTCTTTATTAGCAGAGAACCGAACATTCAGAACATGAAACCGGGCCATTTAATCCCGGTCCGATCCAAGAACAAACGCTCTGTGAAGCTCTGTGTACAAAGCAGACTGAAGATGTGAGATTAGGGCTACACGCAGTGCTTTGTGTTGACATTACACACTTTTCCCTTCTGGATTTACAAACCGAATCCCATTCAGAGGAGCCGTAACGCAAACAGCTGATGCTTAACACCGAGGAGACCGGAGGGATTCATCCTGCATTCACAGCTAAATGTCTCTGTGTTGGTTTGTTTAGGCAGCTGTTTGTTGTTTTAGTTCCCTTTGTAGAAATGTTGCAGTTAAATTAAGTGAGGATAACTTGTTTTTACTGTCCTCAGATATTTGGGCTTTGAAATGTTTTTCCCTAGATTTACAGAAGCTGGGCGGCTGCTTGTGAAATCATTCAGTAACCCAATAATTAGCCTTCAGAAGGACTTTATTTAGTTTTGTCATGTGGAACCACAAACTTCAGATATTTCATACAGATTTCATGTTTCTGACCGACACAAAGTTATGCACAAAGAGGGTGAAGGAAACAGGTTCATAGATTGAAGTTTTAAAGATAAATAAATTAAAAATAAAAAAATTAAATTTTTCTCCAATCACCTCTACTCTGACATCTACGGAAGGCAATTAGGGCAACTTGACAAAAGTTAAAAAAAAAAAATAGACATTTTTCTTAGAATTTTTACTTTTTCAAACTTGGCATTTTATGCTTTTTCCTCAAATTTTTGACCTTCTTTAGTCTCAGAAATATTTTTTTCCCTCAGAATTACTTCTTACTTAGTTTTGAGTTCTCAAGAATCTTTGTTTTTCTTGGATTTTTGGGGGGTGTTTCCAACAGAATTTTGACATTTTTTCCTCACAACACTTTACTAAAAAATTTTTTTAAATGTTTTTTCAGACTTCTACAAATTTCCTCAACTGTTTTTCATTAGAATTTTGACTTTTTTTCCTCATAATTTTGATATTTGCTCAGAATTTCGACTTTTAATTTCAGAATCAAAAGAACTGAGTTCTCAAACTTTTGATGTGTTTTTCAGGACTTTTTTTCCTCTGAATTTTAACTATTTTCTCAGCATTCTGTTTTTTGAACTTTAATTTTTTTCTTAGAATTCTAATATTTTTTTCTCAGATTTTGAATTTCTCCCTTTCTCCCAAAATGTGACTTTTTTAATTTCAGATTTTTGACTTTTTAATCTCAGGTCTCAAATTCCAACTTTCATAAAAGTCAGATTTTTTTCACTGGCCCTAATCCTTTCGGTAGATGATGTTATCTAATGATATTTAACCTGAGAATAAATGATCAATAAATAACTGGAAGAGTTTAAAGCAGAGGTTGGTAAATGGAAATGAAAACAATATGGAACAACTGCAAAATTATCAACATCCCAGCATTTTGAAACGTGTTGGAGGCATATAAGATCCAAATAAGTCAAACTTGCAAAAGAAATAAAAGTTTATCCGTTTTAACATTAAATATTATGTATTTGTATTGTGTTCAGTTGAATATGGGTTGGAAAGGATATGCAAATGATCATATTTTGTTTTTATTTTTGTTTTTATTTATGTTTTACACAATGTCCCAACTCCATATTGGGCAGTAGAGCGGTGTGGATATCTGAAATTTCTAAGTTAATTTTATTCAGTGTATCACCAAGTGGTTGTGGTTCAAGAAGCAAGTTTCTTAAAGGAGGAATTTTTTTCTTTCTTTCTGTTCTACTAATTGACCTGGTATTTTTATTGTTTAATCTAAAATTAACTTGATATTAAATTGCACAGGGTACCATTCTGGGCAGGAAAGCAGCCAAATTACTGTAATAACACAAAAAAATAAACAGCTGCTACACTGAGAGTATTTTTTATAATTTATAGTATCATAAACATGATGCTGCATTAGTCTCTTTCACAGTTTCAGTCTTTTTCAGTCTCATTTTTTGTCTTTAACACCATTGTGTCTCCAAAGGTTATTCCCGACCGGTTTCATAAAAACAGAACCTTTTCTCTTATTCTGAATAAAGCAAACAGGCGGATTTTGAATCACTAATATCAATAGAATGCTTCAAGTCATTAAAAAATGAATTTTTCTTTCTTCTCTGTTCATTTATTTGTGTCGTTCATCCTTAATGTTCCCACATACTCACTGTAATATTCCTTTAAGCAGTTGTAGATGCACTTTGACTTAGCTAGCTAACAACTAGCATTGTCTCATTTCCCAAATGATATATTTATGATCCCAAAGACTTCTAAGAAAATATTCTGGGAACTAATGAGTGACAAATATCCAAAGCCCATTGACATTTGGACTGGCCTAGTCAAAGTCTGGACATAAATCCAATTGAGATGCTGTGGTAGGACCTTAATTAGGCTTTTGATGGCTGAAAACTCAACAATGTGGTTAAATAAAAGCCATTAAATTTGGGGGAAATAACTTTTTTGCAGACACTTTGGTTTTCATAGCTGTTTTCCAACATTGTGTTGTTTTTATTTACTCTGATTATCTTCAGCTAATATCTGCTTAATGAGCTGAAACACAAAATAAAATATGAAGCATTAAATGGACTTTGAAAGTGCTGTAGTTGTTTATTTTTAATGAGTCAAACTATAATAGGAAATAAAACAACTTGCAATAAATGAAAATTCTTGTAAGCACTAATCTAAAAGTTATCATCACCCTCAAAACTTTTGGTCTTAACTTTCTAAATGTTAATTGGTCCGCTAGTCTTTACGAGAAGGGATTTTTGTTTAAATAAAGTTGTTTCCAGTTTGAATTCAATGATTTTCAGTGACTTTGCGGCATGTAGTGACAGAAATGGAAATGTGTTTGCTTGAAGCCAATAATCAGTATGTTTATGAGTCTGATTGATTTAGTGTTTGCTACAAACAGAAATAAGGAAGACTGCATTTTATTCAGTCATTGTGAACTGCTCTCATTTTGTATTGATATAATTTATGTTATTAAATTGTTTTCTTTAAGTGTGGTAGTAAATTTCTAATTCTTTTTGTTTTGTTATGGTGTTGATTTTAAATTGTTTGGAAGGCGTATTCCTGGGTTAGGAAAACATTTTCGTCATGTTTCCCATTGCTATGCCAGAAATTTGGGGAATTAATTAAAAATATTAGCTAATTTAATCAGCAATTTCATGCTGTTCAGATTTAAGAAGGCTTTTCCAGTATTTACAACCCCAAATCCAACCCTTCTCATCCCAACCCTACTCCTCCTAAACATCCTTTCAACCATAAATCCAACAATAATCCCAACCCTAAACCACGATGGTAAGAAATCAACTATCAAACTGAATTGAGGGGAACATTCTATAAATCTTTCCAACTTTTTATGTGAAACATAAACAAGTTTATGTCTCAAACAGATCCCTCCGTCTTTTCTTTTTCTTAGTTCAAAGCCGAGCAAGAGTAAATTTGTCTTTCTTCAGAAAGCGGGGCACAAGGATTACTTTCTCCTCTCTACATATTAATGCATGCTGATTAATCCAGGAATTATAATAGGGAGAAAAGCAGATTAAGGATTCTGTATTACAGCCTTCATTTCAGCGAGAGCCAAACACAATTCGCAGTGTTGAAACGCAATGCTATGAATTATGTTTATGAATGAACATGGAAGTAAGGCCAAAAGTGCGTAATAGGTGGTTTACAATTTAATTTTTTATTTTTTTTTTCCCCCAGTTTCCACAATGTCCAGAAATCCGTTTAGGACAACTTAATCAAGCTGCTGATGGTAGTATTTAGAAAAAACACAAATTGTATATTCATGAGGGGAAATAATAATTTTACTTTACAGGAAAAGTTTGTGTAATAATATAAATTTTTAATGTATTAATTCCACTTTTACAAACTCAAATTTCTAATATCCGCCAGTTGACGAACTGCTGTCTCAAAGCTAACGGCTTGAGGCTAACGGTTCAAGGCTAACCGCTAAGTTAGTTAGCTTTAATGCTAAATCACGATCACACTGTCAATAAAATCGGACATTTTAGAAGCTACAGATATAAATCAGCAGCAGAAGTGATAATTAGCATCCACACATTCATGTTACACGACTAATATCACTAGTCATATTGTCAATAACTGCTGCACCGCGGGTGAAAAACGTTAAGAAAGAACGGAAAAGGAAGCGGAAGAAATCGCTTTCAAAATAAAAGCATGAATATGAAAACAAACTGAAAAATTATTTAAAATGGCTTCAGATTATCAATACATTTTCAAAAATACGTCATATGATGGTGGATGTTTATAAATATAAATTAATACATATTTTGGGATATATATATATATATATATATATATATATATATATATATATATATATATATATATATATATATATATATATATATATATATATAAAAAATTCCCTTCTCACCCTCCGCGGGTGGTCTGTTTCATCCTCTGAGCTCGGGTCCTCTACCAGAGGCCTGGGAGCTTGAGGGTTCTGCGCAGTATCTTGGCTGTGCCTAGAACTGCACATTTCTGGACTGAGATGTCTGATGTTGTTCCTGGGATCTGTTTGAGCCACTGCTCCAGTTTGGGGGTGACTGCCCCGAGGGCCCCGATGACCACAGGCACCACTGTGGTCTTCACCTTCCAGGTCTTTTCCAGTTCCTCCCTGAGGCCCTGGTACTTCTCCAATTTCTCATGCTCCTTTTTCCTGATGTTGTAATCACTTGGTATTGCTACATCCACCACAACGGCTTTCCTCTGTTCTTTATCCACCACCACAATGTCCGGTTGGTTCGCCATTACCATATATATATATATATATATATATATATATTATTATTAACGTTTAATATACGTGCAATCATTTGTATATTTTGCATTATATTTCAATATATCACATGAATATATAATAGATTGTATACTTGTATCATCAATATGACCTAAATTACACATATTGTTTTATGTTTGCTCCCATTTATTAATAGTAAGTTTCCTTTTCAAAACAATCTGTCATCTTCCTCGTCTCTCCTTTCATCCATCAATCAGCTGCTTTGAGAGTAAATTTATCTCGCATTAACATTAATTGAATTTTAACCGGGAAATTATGCTGCCATACTGTTAGCTCCGTGACAGATTGCCCAAAGGCAACTTTGCTATTTAGGGAGCTTTTTAAAAACACTGAACCACTTCAGCATTAAACAGCTGAATTACAACCTGGTTCATTCTCTGTATCAGACATTGGTTGGAGTTTGTTTTCAGCCACAGTGACTGAAACATATCAGTGTAATAATTCACAATTAATGTCAAAAACTCAATTCAAATCATGCAGAGAAATTAGATTAGAAGCATTTAAAACTGATTCTTATCAAACAATGCAGTCAAGTTCAGTTTATAAGTCAAATTAGTTAAAACATTTTCAACTGAATCACTGATTTGAAGCATTCAATCCTCCAAGTAGCAACTGCAGAATGAAGGAAAAATAAAAAATACTTTTTTAGACATTGAATTTAATATGCTACATTTTTATGCTATATAATTATGCATATGATTTGGGCAAGGCACTTAGCATGAAGTTCCTAGTTTGAGCAGCTAAATTTTCATTTCAGGGAAAACTGAAGTGAGGTGTTTCCTGTTGCTGCAACACTCAACACACCAAAGTACCTCTTATGACGAACAAACACAACTAAATGCAAGTTTAGTTTCCGTACTTTGGGTTGTGCTGGCTGTAGGTGACCAACATGTATCTGGAGCCACACATTTCTCCCAAGAGGAACAACTAAACATGGATAAAAAAGACCAGTATAAATATTTAATTCAGGATTAATGATGTGGAGAAAGAGAGTAAGGAAAACTGGCAAATAAATTCCAACAAAGTAATTAAAGTCTGCAGAAAAAACTGTCGATCAAGACCTCTTTAAAGGTTTATGAGAATCCAGGCTCATCAATGCAAGACCCTTGAACAGTCCTGTTGTCATCTTTTTAAAAATAACGATCAAACTTTAAACCTAATTACGTTGAAGCTTAACTCACAGTACCATTCAACAAACGCTGATTCAACAGGATAATAAAAAAGCAAAACTGGGATGTTTATTGTAGGTAATTTTACATGCTCTGTCGAGGCATCAGCTGTAATAATTTGACCTCACACATCAACATAAGAATGAAGATAAACATCAGTCCTTTCAAACAAACGCAAGGACAAAGAGAATAAAAAGGATTAATAATCTCAATTTCAGGGTCCATGTGTTGCCAGAGCAAAAACAAAAAAAGAGAAAGAAACAGAAGAAAGGGTATCAAGAGATAAATTTAATGAACTGATTATTTGGCAGATCCTCTGCCAGAAGAATTCCCAACTCACTGTGCGTAACCTGAAAAGTCAAAAACCACTGGGAGTAATTTAGGAAAAATGAGTAACTATCCGTGCAAAAATCACCACATGAATCCTCATTAGTGCTTCAATTAAGGGAAAAGAGAAGTTCAGAATGTCGAGAGAGTGTGAAAGTGACCGCTGAAATTTTACAGTGTTTACAGCAACTCTCTCTGCTTTCTCCATTTTACTCTCATTAATCGCTTTTGTGTCAGAACCTCCCCAAAAAATGTACAGTTATTTGTTTTAAACCTTGAATTTGACCTATAATGCTTCCCTAAACAGGTTAGCATTGGTCTATGGGCTACACAAAACATGTTTATCACATTATTTGCACAAAATCATTCTTAGATAATGAGATTTTAGGCCGGCCAGTTGAGCTTTTTTCAGGAGTTCCACTGGGGTTGCTAGGTAACGGCCTTGAGTTCCGCTGGGGTTGCTAGGTAACGGTTCAGTTGCCATTAAATGTGCCTAAACAACCTGGAGGTCTTTGAAACATATTGTTTTCCAGGCACCAAGAAACATTAACTCATTGCCAAAAAACTCCTGAATAGTTTTTTTTTTAGTTTTCAGTTGAGACCCAAATGGAAGCATTAAAATGTAAAAAATGTGACTTTTGCATAATAAGTCAATTTTTAACAAATAATACAGAGAATATCTATGCTCAGATGTGGAATAGTGTAAGTCTCCTTCATTTATTGTGAGGAAGAGATCAAGGTTACAAACTACATCTCTTTACTGTCGGTTAATTAGGTTTCTTTTACTTACACAACCAGAGAGGCGATGAACATTCACCAAAAACATGCTTTATTCAATATAATGACGTGTAAACAAAATTACAACGACAAGTTGGAACATATGGTGAGGTAACCTCTCTTTATGTTATCTATTAGGATTGTTACTGACACGAAGCGGCCACTTTTCTGAGAAATGCACCGAGAGCAGGAAGTGTGTGTGTCTGACCAACATAATACTGTGCCTGAGTGTGTCTGAGTGTGTGTGCCTGAGTGTGTGTGCCTGAGTGTGTTAAAGCCAGATCTTGTGGTTCTGCAACATAAAAAAATCCTGCCTCATTGGCTCCCACACTTGTCATCGCCTCTTAAAACCGAACATCATCTTACAACTAGTACTAATTTTCAACTTAGGGTTACAGGAAAATCGTTTATCCGCCGTCATCGATGGTCATGCTAACTAGCATTAGCCTTAGCTAGGATGAGGTAGTTCTTCGGCTGAATTAAAATTGGTTTATGTTGCAAAACTGTAACAGAAACATTTTTTCACATCACACAAGTTACATGATCAACAGCCAGATGTTACTGCTGGTGGAGAGATGAAGAAGACAGGAAGTGGTAGGAGGATGATGGCGCCACCTTAACTTATTCACGAGATTTTAATTCTGTTTCTTATTTAATGTAAACACACGAATTGCTAAATTGGTTATTCAACGTTACATGTTACTGCTAACCTGCTTCCTGCAAAACAAGCTGGTTTACCAACCACTCATGATTCGTACCACTGCTTCTAAATAAGTTTTTAAAAATCATTTTAGTGACTTCCGTTGGATAGTTTAGCTTCAACCATCAGCTGCGACTTTCACAAAGATTTTCAGCTTTAATTTGCAGAGCCATTAAACTTTTAGACCTTCAGCTGAACAAAGGACTCTCATACAATAACAGCAATCTTATCGATCCCTGATCAATATTTAAACTCCACCTAAGACAAGGCTATAGCTTCAAAGGAGAACTGATCGCAGGTTATTTTTTACCCCAGAGACGGAAACAAATTCAAACTCAAGAAACACTGTTCAGATTTATGGTTGTTATTGTCAAAGCAGAAAATCAATTTCCCTTCCTAGAGCTTATTAGTGTTTGTTTGAAAAGAAGCGCTTATAAGTGCTAAAAATCTGCCAAATCTGTTTGTTAATTACAAATATATATATATATATATATATATATAGGGTTAGATTCAGCAAATGGGAAGCAGATAAAAGAATGTAACAGTTTTGCTTTAACCAATCATGCAAAATGCATTAATTGACATTTAATTTAATCTTATATCACACAACACCGTGACTGGACTTTCATCTTCTTACATTTATTTCAGATGTGTGGCGTCCCAGAAAAGAAGCATAGATCTTATATTAATAGAGTTTCACATATCAGGACTTAATAAAGGTGAGATTAATGGATTGATGGATTGGTTTTTACTTTTCCTCATTTCCAGGGACACCAGAAAGCTTTTAGTGCTCAGGAATCTGTGTTCAGACCTGAAACTTTCCTGAAAGTGTCCAAACATTCATTCAGTTTTAAAGGGTTTCCAGCTTTGTGCAGCAAACAGGTGAGAAAATAAACGACAGGACGCAAGTTAGACGTGGAATAAATAAAGAGGGGGACAGATGTGCGCTATTACAGGACGGGAGTTGAGAAGCAGCTGAGGAATGTGTGATAATGATGACAGAGGGAGGTGAGGAAACACCGTCACAAAGACGCTTTAAACCAGTCCTCATTTTTCTCCCCTTTCTAAGCAGTCAAACTTTTAAAAAAAGTGGTCTGATCAACAATCGTTCAGCCTGCAGGGAGGTTTGTAAAAGAAAAGGAAAAAACAAATCAAGGGGGAAAGATTAACACTAAACAAAGACTACAACATTCAAAAGTACAAAGAAAATGACAAAATAAACAAATAAAGGAATAAACATATATGGAAAGACTACTGACAAACTGGCAACACTGAAAAGAATATGATAAGATCTATGAAATATAAATAAAACAAAGAAATGATCAAAATATAAACACACAAAATACAGGAACGAGAAATTTGACTCTTCTCAATACTTTCATACGAACTTGAATCTGGGAAACACGCTGATTCAAGTTGATGCCAAAATAAAAAATACCTACCATTCATTTGGCACAGATACTGAGGAAAAAACAACAGAGTCTGCAACAAATTACCATTCATTTATTCAGACATCACCAAATTTATTGTCTTAAAAACACAAAAATATCATAAACGACAGTAAAATAGAACTTAACTGAAAAACTTAAAACACATTAATTTCAATTAATTCATTACAAATATTTTAATGCTTAAATTAAGTATCGACTCATATTTCTTGCTGAAAATGTACTTATAAGTTAGTTTTGTCTCCTTTTGAGTGTACCAAGACGTTTGTAGAAGCTATTAGCTTTGGTGAAACTTTATGCTTTTGCAGTGAGAGGCGTTATCAGAGGTGAAACGTCTTCATCCATATATATGGTTTACATTTCAAAATGACCGACTTCCAAAGCCTTTCATGATGTCAGAAGAGTAAATTAGAAAAGTTGATGGTAAATTATGTCTGTAAAGATCTGCATGTCTTGTGGGACTTGAATATTCCTTGTAAACCAATATTCCTTTGATTGGACCAGAACTCCCAGTAATCCTCCATAAACACACACAACAAACGCGTAGCCGCTGATTTCTGTAAAGAAACATCAAAAGGGCAAAGTTGAGTAATGAGAATATTCATCACGATAAATCAAACGCAAACAAACACACCTGAAGTGAATTCACACCTGGGCGGCTGCAGTAGCACAGCTCTGTGCTGCTTGTTTATTATTCATCCATCATCTGTCACCTTTGACCCCCCGGTGCCGTGGCTGATCGGAGATGAAGACGAATGCGGCGGCTCGTCCCTCTCTGGTGTCTGACACTCGTCCTCCCTGGATGTGACTGTTCTCACTTTTTGGTTTTCTGTTTTGTTCTCCATGAAAGTCAAAATGCAAAGTCAAGAAACTGAAGCACAAACCTGGAACCAAAAACAAGATTAGAAAATTAATTAAAACCAGCAGAAAAATTTTTTGGCACTTATGACCATTAACTGAGCTTTTAATCATTATTTTCAGCTTGTTTATTTCTGTGTTGTACGCCACAGGTGTCCAAAATGTGGCCCGGGGGCCGTTTGTTGTCCTTGAAATGATTTTGTTTGGCCTCCAACTACAAATTAAGATAGAAAATTGACGACCCAAAGGAAGTTTTTCTTTTCCCTATTTATATTTTGGATCTTCAATTATATAATAAAAAAAAAATTATTGCCGAGTAGGCAAAACTAGAAAAAAGAAGAAAAAAATCTAAACAAATTTTAGCATTTTTTATGTAATCAAGTTTGTGGTCCAACAATAGTTTGAATTTGCTCGTTTTGGCCCCGAGGGCCAAAAGTTTGGACACCACTTTGTATACAAACTCAGTCAATTTTCCATGTTCTCTTTCACACAAAGATTGAAACTGATTTTTGCAGCAGATCTTCGCCTATTGATGGTTCAGTATTCGCCGATTCCTTGAGTATATTTAAAATAAGAAAATGCAGCCCGTGGAGTCTCATCCCCAAGCGGACTGGAGACGTTTGGGACGCACAGAAAGACGAAACTGAACCTTCAGCTGATCAGACTCCTGCTGGACTCTGACGCTCGGAGCCGGAGGCCGCTCCACTTCCACCGACACTTCCGCCTCAATTTCCAGAACATTTCATCACTTTCCCCTAATTAGATGCTGAAAGTCTGGCACTCTGATGGAAGCGAATTAACCGCTGAATGGCGGAGAGTTTTGGAAAACAAACATGGCTTCCTGGCGGGGCTTTAAATGTTTTGTGATTCACATTTAATCAGATGCAGCGCTGGTGAGGGCCGTGGCTCGTATTTCAGCGGCAGAATGATGAACGAGAGCTCAGGCCGAAGGATGCGTGATGAACATGGAGGCGTTGCCAGGACAGCAGCAGGAGGTCTGCAGATCTATCAAACCAAGGTTAGAAACTTCTCCAGACTCTCCTCAAGCCTATAAATATTCACTTTTGGTTCATTTTTAATGCCCCAATAACCATGAAGAACCCAAAACTGAAACTCCTCTCAGAGTTATAAACTCACAAATATTTCCAACGTTCGTAACGTATCGGAGTGATTAATGGAATCTTCATGTAAATTTGGTGTAATGTTTTAGTCTTTGAGCAACTCTGCAACATGAGGATAAGATGAGTCTTTGCTGCCTTTCTCTTTCCTCGGGGAGCGAACAGCTTAATGCCAAAAAGGCAACTGCAACCAGCAACAGAGCAGAGCAACCAGCACAACAACTGAAGTAGAGCCCATAAACCTTATAAATAACGAGTAAAATATATGGAAGAATCGCAAGACAACGAGAAAAAGCTTTAAATAGGCCTGGGCAATGAATAAACTTCAACATTTAATCAATTTTTTGTTTTTTGAAGATTAAATTTGTGAAAAATCTGGATTATTTTTCACCAATGGACTCATTGAGTTGCATAGTTTAGATGGCGGCCATCTTGTTTGACAAGCGTGTTTTACAGCTTCTATATATTTGATCTTTGAATTCAGGTCAACGAAGCATCAGGGCAGCATAACAACTTTCTTAATTTATGCAGATAAAGTCATAATATTACCAGACTACAGTCATGACATTAGGAGAACAGCAAGAATAATTTTACAGGAACTTCAACACAAAAAGCAAAAAATTAAAATGAAGAATTTTGTGAAGTTATATTTTGGTACAAGTTTCACAGATGACACTTTCAGTAATCTTTTAACGCATCAGTATCAAATATTTACCAAAAGCAGGACTTTGAAATTATTGTGCAAACATATTTTCTTGTAATTAAACGAAATACTTTGTTATGCAAGTCACAAAATGGAGAATTAAATAAAAGACACTACTTGGAAACATTGTGTCACTTTTTTTTTTTAAAAAGAAAGAAAAAAAATCAATTAATTTGAAATAAAATCTGGTATGAAAAAAAAATCTTATTTTTAAGCCATTTCGCCCTAGCTTTGAAAACATTTAGCAATAAAAACACTCAGAATGAAAGGTGACAGAGCAGAAATTACACTTTACCATCCAAACATGTACAAAATGAAAATAAAATTAACCGTGACGCCACTCAAGTTGGAGACAAGCCTCTACGTTTAAATCCAAAAACATTATTATCCAACCGTCTCCTGACTGTGTGGACTAAAAATAAACAGTGACTCACTTTTAAATGCCGAGGCAAATTGAAGCTGAAGTTGTGTTTATTGTGGGTGTAAGTTAAAAATAACTCGTACAACTTCTCCATGCGCCTTATTTATGTAAAAATAAGAGAAAACAAAGGAGCAGAAGAATATCCAAAACAGCACTTCCAACAAAACAAAGGGAAATAAAACCAAAAGGAACATTTATTTTGGCTTCAACTAAACAGATATAGTTCTGAAATATAATGAAAAGAAATTTATCACTTCAGTTTATTTCCCATAACAGTTGAAATAACGAGAAAATAAGTCAGATATTAAGCAAGCAGGAATGGGTGAATCTTCATCAGAGGAGTAAAACATCTGCATAAAGTAACATGTTAATTATGTTTATTGCTGTGATGTTAAAGCAGAATAAAACATTTTCAGCAGTGCCATAAAGTGGAGGTGGAGACTGTCTTACAAGACAAGACGCATTAATCATGGAGTTAAAGTAGAGAAACTTTTACCCCTTATTACCCAAATGTAGCAACATTTTATTTGCATTTTTGTTGCCAAGTAATGACCAGGTAATACAACAAACTCATATTTAGGGATTTAGTGTCCAAATTAGGCAAAGTTTTGACCACTAGATGGTGGCAAAGTGCCTTCAACGCAATCTTTGTTATGTGTAAAATATGCATCAACAGGGTTTAGTGGTACATCATTTTGTTATCTGCTATTTTGATGCAAATTGGGAAATACAGGAGCAGTATGAGAGTTTTTAGTGTAACAGGCATAAAAAAATGCATAAAAGTGCAAAAAATGACATAAAAACATCACCCACTATTTCACTGTTATCACCTTTCTGGTTTAAGCCAGAACTTATTCTGGATATAAAGCTTGTTGTAACAATTTTTTTTAGTTAGGCATCAAACAGAAAGCAAAGCAAAAATGGGAAACATAATTTCTTTATTAAAAACAAAAACACATTGAAACTAGTTGCAACAGTTATGGGCTATGCAGCTAACTGCGGCTACGAAAGCAGCATCAGAAGATGGTTGTCTTTTTTCTTAGCTCGCCATCCTTGGATTCAGAAGAGGATCTGATCCATCATGAATAAAAAAAAACCCGACCACAAAGGCCAGAAAACCCATTAAGTGTTTTAACAATCATGTACAAACATGCAATCGCAATAAATATTAAATTCAAATGCTATTATTGAATTTCTAATGATTAAACTAAATATTTAAATCAGGTTAAATTAACTATAATTTAAATAAACAAAAAATATCAATCATATTTCAAACTATTCAATTTAAAGTTAAAGTTGAAATCAAAGTTCACTTTCAAAATATCAAGAAAAAGAAAATAAATTAACTCAAACACTCAAGCAGAGTGGGGAAAAGAAAAAAATTAATTAAATAAACATACTGCGCAATATCAACTTAAATGTAGCTACATCCTATTTTAATCAATTTCATTACAAAAGTACCAGAGCTTGCACAAAACCAGCGATCATGTTACCTTTGTGAAGAGAGAGGGGCGGACTGCGATCAGCTGTGGCAATCCGGGTGACGGCCCAGGTAACAACAGTTCTAATAAAACAGTTCTAATTGCTCCAATGAGCAATCAAGCAGAAATTTCATGCTAGTGCAATAGTGCTAAACTCACCGAAGGATCAAATCAGTGGATGCAAATATTTGGGTGAATTGTTAGGAAGACGCCAAACAGCCAGCCACAATCACAGTGGAACAGCTGATGAAGTTCAAACTGTGCGCTGGAGGCGGGGCTTTAAATAAGTTGCAGAGTTTGGGGCAAAACAGGAAGTGGGCCGACAAAAATAAAAGTCTTGACTAATTGACTAATTGCGGGTTACATAGTCTATATCTGTAGATATACTCATTTAAAGGTTCATTTTCCACATAAATGTTTTTATACTTTGTCAAACTATGTTGTAAGTCACCATGTATGACTTACAACATGTATGACTTAAGTCATGTATGACTTAAAACTTAAGTTACTGCATCCCTGAGCAACACTCAGTAATGAGACTAATGAGGGACCTTTAGTTTATCCCAGATTTAAAGGGCATTAAGTCATATGTGACCTTTATCTCGCTACACAACTCAGCATGAAAACACACAAATCATACACTGCACTGTTCTTGTGTTCTCGGAAAAGAAACGAGTCCTGACAGGTCAGTAGCGTGTTTAATAATCAGCGACCAGCACTGAGATATTCCTGCACATCGAAAGGCCTCGAGGTCGTCCTTTTTTAGCCAAAAACCTGCTGTGTTCCTTCACTTCTCAACCTTTTCCCGTTGTTATAATTTTCACATTTCTTCTCACGTCTTCTTCGCCATCCCTCCATCAGGTTGCCTCGTTTGAGGTGGACCCCCTCAGAGCTGTTTTATCACCAGATCCTGATTCTCAACCCAAAGTGATAGAAGAAACAGCTTCTTATGCTTGGTGGGGAATCGTGCCCCAAAATGTCAAGTCCTGCTGTTAGTCCTGTGGTTTTTCTTTTCACTGATCTGACTTTGTGATGATCTATGTGGACCAAAACAATAGAAGTGCTTTACAGGACTTTAGTTTGGACACCCTATTAAATATCTATTTCATTTTAAGAAATGTTTTGTGTCTCTAAAAAAGAAAGTGATACATTTCAGAGGAGCAAAATTCTAATTTTTTCCACATTTTTATACTTCCATTTGTGTCTCAACTGCTTCTAAAAACAGTCCAAGCACTTAAAAAAACCCACCGAGCCGTTTTTTTTTGGCAATGAGGTAATGTTTTTAGTGTTGATTCAAAAACGTTCCAAATATTAAATCGCATTCAACTGGCACTGCGCCGTTACCTAGCAACCCCAGCGAAGCCCAGCCCCGTTACCTAGCAACCCCAGCGAAGCCCAGCCCCGTTACCTAGCAACCCAAGAGGAACTCCAGCATAATTAGTCAGCAAAACATGTCAGTATGTTCTTGTTTTATCACCCGAAATATTGTTAGCTTTAAGGAGATTTTATTTTAATTTTGAATCATGAACATACGTATATACACATCAATGGTGCGTGAAATTTTGCAGAATTGCTTCAAAGCAGATAAGAGAAATTTGTGTAGCTGTGTAGTTGAGGGTCAAATCTTTTTTTTCTTTTTCTTGGTGTCTGAAAAATGAGCCGTTTGAAAAACCACCTTATTGTAAAGTCAAGGAGGACATGGAGGTCAAGCATGTCCTCAGTTCTGGAGTGAAAATAGTTTAATTTTAGACTCATCCGTTCAAAGAACATTATTGATTTTACATTGTTTTGTTTGTTTTCAATCAGACAGAAACTTCTTAGTTGAATGCAAAGAATTATACACTCACACATGTTACAAATCTGCCAAATTTTGGCAGATTTGTGACCTGCCAAAATTCCCATCAATAACAGCAGTACAACTTTCAACTAAATAAACATTAAGAGTTAGTCTTATTTAAGTAGTTAGATCAGATTAGATGTTAGCTTTATTTTTTTAAGTGGAGTGAGTGAGTCTGCTGCACTGCAGGTAAGCTACTGACTGCTCATCACCTCACAACAGAACCCCAAAACAGTTCAGGTTGTGTTCAGTTCGATTTATTTCTCACGCAAAAAGCTCTCTCAGTCAAATTTGTATTCAAATACATTAAATGTCTAAATTAAATTACTACATCTATCATTTAGTTTTTCCTATACTGTTGTAAAAACTGTTGTTTTTTTCATGCACAAATATACAGGAACACTGTATATTTTTTTATTTATCCTGCTCAGCTGCATATTTCTTAGAACCTGAGGATTTCTTATAACTTTAGAGTTTTTATCTTTAGCTGTAAATTATGTCTCTCATTACTTTTTAAAATATATTTATATATGTGACGATTGGGTGAATCTTCCATTTTGCCGGTCACTTTAATGCTGGTTCACCACAATTTCCGCACTGAGGAACATTAAAGTCTATTTATATTCTAGTATAAATCATGTTCTTGCCTAAAACTACAAGTTTGTTAAGATGAAACTTGGCCTTTCGGAGCGCTCTGCGTAAGATGATATGTTTAAAACATGATCCTTCTTCAATAACCTTGTGACATGAAAGACTTTTAATGAATTTTGGGAAAATTTTGATTTAAAAAATGACAACAGTCCAACCTAAAAGTGACAGGTGTAAATATATTTATTTCTCTTCCTTTACCGTAATTGTTAGTTTAGCTTTTTTTTGTGTTTTAACTCCTTACTGCACAAAACATTAAGAGAAGATAATGTTTGTTAGAAAAAAGAAGACAATCATCTGAAATTAAACTTTAAAAACTGGTATTACAAACTGAACTTTTTACTGAGAAAAGATTAGAAGGGGGAAAAAACCATAATAAAGTCTGACCTTATATTAGAATGCAGAGTCTTCGGCATTATTATTTGAACCCGTTTTATATTCACTCGACTCTAATCAATGTCTGATCGTTGTGAGGAAATTTGATTTGCTTTGTTGCCACATTCTGGTGACTGAACGGTGAAAAACAACGCACGGGGAGCGCCAGCTGAGTGAAAGTACAGCCTGAAAACGTTGAGTTAATGACTCATATGCCAGAGAGTGAACACCGAGCAGACAAAAGCCTTCAGGACTGTTCTGTGTTACTCTGATATGCATAATTTATTTCCTCATAATTCAGAGGGAAAAATATCTACTAAGGCTGATCCCTGTTCTCAATGTTGTAAATTTGCTCTGAAGGAATTCACTATCTGTAATTCTTAGTACTTTAAACACGATTAAGACAAATATGTGAAATTTGGGATGGATTAATTGGAGCTGAAATAAATTAACACACGTAAGGTTGAACCCTGGGCAACAAAATGTGTAATCTCTTCTCCTGTAAATCCATTTGGTTTACTTTTGTAGCAAAAATCCTCAAAATATTTTTCCTAACATCTGAATATTCTGTAAATATAAAACATACTAAACATTACTGTATGTGCTGGTGCTGTTGTAACCACTAAAATATGATTTTTATATCAAGCAGAGAAATTAAACTCTACTTTGATAACACAAGACAAGCTGAGCTAAAAAAAAACTAAACCAGGATAACTATGATTATGCCACCATAGACAAGCTAAAATAAAGTATGCTGAGCCTTAGCTAGCTTAAACTAAAGTGATAAAAACAACAATAAGCTCAGCTAAACCATACTAAACTAAGTATTTAATAATAATAAAAAGTTGATAAAATCCAAGCTGAACTCGAATAACTTAAAGAAAGATAAACTATGCTAAAATAATCTAAAATAAGGTGACACAAGCTAAGCTAGCCTAAGCTAAGCTAAACTACGACCCAAGCTAAATGGACAGCATTTAGAAAGTATTCACGGCACATTGTTGTTATGCTACGGTTTTATTCCAAATTTCATAACATTTATCTCTTTCCTCCACATTCTAAAATGTGGAAAAGTGAAGTGCTGTGAATATTTTCCACATGTAACTAAAGTAAATTAAACGAAACCAAAGTAAAGCCACCCTAAGCTAAGCAACTAAGCTGATTAAACGAAGCTAAGTAAGCTACATAACTCAAACTAAACTAACAACAAACTAAACTAAGATCATATAAAATAAAATGTATCAAACCAAGATACAAAAAACTGAAGCAAAAATGAATGTGGCTAAATTAAACGAAACCATTACAAACTTAACTAACCTAGTCGAAAATAAAATTAGCCAAGCCAGTTAAGCAAAGCTACATTAATTTTAAATAAATTAAACTTAACTATACTAAACATTTAAATAATCAAAACATCCTAAAAAAGCATTAAACTACCTAAGAAATAAATCCAACACAAACTATTTTATTCTTCTTTAAATCAGAGTCTTAATGTCTATCATCAAATTACTTAGTTATTAATTTCCCAGTCTGATCTATTGTTAGTTTGCAGTACAATTATCTTTGATTTGCTGCTGGCTTTCTCAGTAACCTACATATGTGTGTGTGTGTATGCGTGTGTGTGTTCTCTTTTTGAAGTTAAATAGAGCTGGTTCGACTACAAACATGGACTGTATGGGGGCAAAACGTTCTCACAGAAAGTTGCTGCCTCTAATGTCACTAACTGTTCTGGTTTTATTTCCCCGCACAGCAAAGTCTTCCTGGCCTAAATGCACAGCCATTAATCAGTTTCTTATAAAACGAATCGTTACTTCAAACTGGCAGGCTTTAAAAGGGAAGCTCTCTCAAATTAAATGTAGTCTGCGTAGAATTTGCACCTTCTGTTTTAGGTTCTGAAATATCTTTACCAGACCAGCCACCCCTTTCTTAATATCTTTTTTCAAGCACACTGATTTCTTGTAGCATACATTCTATACATACTTTTTCTTAAATTTAATAGCACTGTTGAATTGAGTTCCTGTTTTAATGAGCTAGCAGTCTTTGCTACGTTCACACTGCAGGCCTTAACGCTCAATTCAGATTCTTTTTTGTGAAATCTGATTCACAATTCCAAATATTTGAGACTTGTATGTGAACTGCAAACGACCTGGTAGTGTCCCGCATGCGCAGTAGAGGGCGCAGTAACGTCACACAGAGACCATGCTGAGTGTTTTGCCCGGTTTTGCCAACCACAGACATGTCGATGTTGCCAACTAAAAAGAAGAGCTCAGTGTTTGCGGAAGTAAACATGGATGCTAACGGTGGAGCTTAGCTTACACATTAGAAGTTGTCCAACCGAAACCAGTACATTGACAGCTTAATCTTCGTTATCGTTCGCCATGTTTGTTGTTTTTCTTCCCGCTTGTTCGTATCAGTGCGCAGAATAGTGACGTTTGTCGAGTATTAATGACCAGTGCCTTACAGACTCGGATAACATTTGAAAATGTACACGAATCGGATTTATGACCACATTTCCAAGTGACCTGGATCACATTTCTAAAAATCTGATTTGTGTTGTTCAGAAAATAGCAGATCCAGGTCGCATTAAGGGGAAAAAAAAATTTGGGGTCACTTCGGGCTGCACTGTGAACGTAGCCATTTGTCAACTACAGTTGTGAAAATCTTACTGTAACACATCTGATTATTTAAAATGTAACAAAGGCAATACAAAGAACTTTTGAAGCATTTAAGAATCAGTAAAACCCCATGAACAGCAGACTTTAAAGGTCAGCTGTTATGTTTAACATGTCCCAAAATATAATGGAGAATTTTCACACCATTTTTAGCTTTATTCCTCAGTATTCTGACCATTTTTAAAAAAAAGTTTCCTTTAGTGTTTGAAACACCTCTGTTCTTGGTTTTATAACCGCTTCTAGTAGCTGTTTGATTGAAAAATCTTACAGTACATGTTAAATATTCCCAGCTATATTATATTTGATGTTACTTGTTGTCAGATTTGCTTTTATCTCAACTTGGCATTTCCCCCTCAGTGCCACCAAGAATGATGTAAAGCAGCTCCTCCTGTTCTTGCTGCTTTTAATGGTTCCTAAGACCAAATGCAATTTGCCCTGAATTCACTTGCTGCTTCCCAATTTAGTTAATGTATCCTTCTGAATGGATTTGGATTGAATTAGCACCGTAATAAACAAGAAACCGACTCTGATCCTGCTTTAAGAGCAAATGAAAGAAATTAGGATGTTTATCACAGTAAGCATTAATCGGTTTAACTGTCAAATCCATTGATTATTTGGGACTTTCTATTAGTCCTCCAGCCAATTAATATTGATTTAAGTACCTTCAATTATGTCAGATGAATTTTAAATGTTTAATTACATGTTTTTAAAATGCCAATTGAGAAAATCGTGATCAGACTAAAACAGGTGGTGCCAGGATTTACTGCCTTCATTCATCCATCCACCTTTCTCAGTTTAAACTCAGTGATAATAAGCTGGGGATCCAGTATTCATCCATCCATCCATTTTCTTGCACCCTTGTCCCTTAATGGGGTCAGGAGGGGTGCTGGTGCCCATCTCCAGCTAAAGTTGTGGGCGAGAGGCGGGGTCACCCTGGACAATTCGCCAGTCTGTCGCAGGGCAACACAGAGACACACAGGACAAACAACCATACACACACACATTCACACCTAAGGACAATTTGGACAGACCAATTAACTTGACAGTCATGTTTTTGGACTGTGGGAGGAAGGGGATCCAGTAATTTAACAGACACCTTATGTAAGGAATTACCCTTTTCTCTCTTTTTTGCAAGTTTTAAGGGGACCTTTCAGGCAAAATTCACATTTGTGTGCTTTCTTTTGGGTCTCAACTGCTTCTAATAAAAGCCAAAGCACTTAAAGGGTCAGAATTATGCATTTCTAGGCAATTATGCATTTCTAGGCACATGGTTCTATTTTATAACATAATCAGATAACTATGTTAACTTTAGTTATTAAAATGCTATATATTTATAACATGAGTTAAAAGAAATTTGTCTTAATGTAAGACCTTGAAAATGGGGCTATGTCTTTTTAAGAGGCTTCTGCTCTTTCTGGCACTCCGCCTTCATCACAAGTCATCACAACATGGCTCCTCTATTAACCCTTTTACAACATTTTTACCAGCGTTTCACTGAAAAGTAGTTTCTATAACAAGTTCCTATAACAGTTCCATCAGGTTGTTGCTAATTGCTCCTGGCTAGTTTGAAGGAGCTGAGTGAGGGTGTAACCATTAAGGGTCCATGATTGTTTTTCTGTTTTTGCCAATTATTTTTTTTTTGATCTACACTTTGTTTTTTTGCTAAATGTGTAAATCTGTCAGTTAATGTTGTATTTCTTGTTTTAAATGTTTGTTTTTTTTTACCTCTGCTCCTTCATTTTCCAGTGAAGAACTTTGAATCATGTGAGCAACTGGACAGGGTCTGTAAAAATTAACGTATCCAATTAAAAGCCTATGAATAAGTGATAATTAAGTTAAAGGACCTAATGAAAATATGCTGCTTAATTGGTATCCATGCAGTTGCTGCAAAAAGTTGCTGATTTCCTCTAAATAAAATGCACCAAATGATTCTAGAGTGTTTTTCTTTTATTGGAACATTCAAATTGAAGAACTTTTTTTTTACAAAATTAATTACTGATAGCAACAGATACAACTTTAAAAGGTTTGAAGTATAGATTGAGCAGTAAAATTTAAGATAAGGAAATAGTGCGAGAATGAGGTTGAAGGCAGAAGGTAGAAAGTGAAGGTACTGGATAGGCCTGAAGCACCTAAAGTCATACAAAGCCACTGATTTTCAGCATCGTTACTGAGCGTGCTCCTGCAGCCGGAGGTTATATCTGGACGTCATGTGCATGTTCTTGCTCATTTGCTCTACAGACTTGACCCAAGTCCCATTTCCTGACCAGTCAGAGCTGGTTGCTTGCTGCATAAGGCGTTCGAGGTCTGAGCACTGTGAATGCTTGGGACCGTGTGTTTAATGTCCTTTTGTTTTCACCTGCACCTTTACTTCTTGCGGTAGTCGTCTGCGTAGGCTCTGTGGTCGTCCTGCTCGGGGAAGCGGTCTCCGTAGCTCCGGAGGATGTCCTGCAGGCTGGGCGTGCCCTGCGACTGAGGCTGGTAGGCCATATAAGGCTCTTCCTGGCCGCTCTGGTAGGGCTCAGCCTCGTACTGGTCTTGTCCGTGTTGCTCAGACTCTTCTGTTCTCTGACTGCGGTCCTCCTGAGTGTGGAGTTCAGGTTGGGGTTGCGCTGGTTCGTAGCGACGCAGGCGGCAGTCACGGTCGTACTCCGGGTCGCAGTGAGGGTTGTCTGGCTCCAGGACGCCTCTGCGGTCGCCGTCTGTGTTCTGATGGGGTTGGTAGGGATCAACAGGGTAGGGAGTACGGCGAGGAACTCCGGAGTGAGGTTGGCTAGGTCTCACTGGGAAGCATTCACGGTCATAACCAATGTAGCAGTCGTAGCCCTCTTTGGTTTTACCTGGAGGTCCGAGAGAGTGACCCTCCTCCTGGGGCGGCTCCTCATAACTCGGGTTGGAAAACGGGTACTGCTGCCTGGGTGAGGGAGGACTCTGACGATTCATGGCTTCTCGGACAGCAGAGAAAGGGTCGTTAGGGTTAGACTCAGGAGCAGACATGCGTGGAGCGTATGGGTCATTATCCTGAGCTTGAGACATGAACTGCCGAAGAATGTTGTACGGATCGGTAGACTGAGGAGCGGCTGGGGTCGGATACTGTCGGTACATTGCGTACGGATCTGTAACTCTGTTAGCATTAGCATAAGCATCCCTAAACATGGCATAAGGGTCATTCTGCTCAGCTGGAGGAGGAGCTGCGCGAATAGACGCTGCTTCGTCTCGTTCATCGCCTCTGTACTCCTGTGGGGGGGAAGAGAATCTGGTGGCAGTCAGAGGATTGCAGTTGTCTTCATAAAGAGGGTTGCAAGATCCAGGACCAGTGTGGGCTGAAGGGTTGGGAGCACGAGGTGCCTGTAGGGCCAGATAAGTAAAAAGTTTAAAGTGACAGCAGATAAAATGTCATGAATTGGCAATATATTGACAAAAAACATACAACAAGAGAGGCAGCATGGGAACAGTAAGGGTCCCGGAGAGGATCACAGTTGGAGTACTGATGGTATAGACCAGAAGGTGCCTTTTGAGCTAGTTTAGCTTTGCAGGCTGGGTCTTTCTTGGGGTCACAGCCCAGGTGGCTGTATGATGGTAGGGGTCCGGGAGAGGCACGATACCCATAGGCAGCTCTGAGGTGGTACTGCAGACACTCAACGTCATCTGAAGAGCAGATACGCAGCAGCTCTGCCTTCTGCTCCTGAAAAAACGAAAAACAGAAACAGACACGTCGTCTCAACGCAAGAAAAACCAGCTTTATGCTTTTACTTAATGATACAAGATTACACTGGTTTGTTTTCTTAGAGCCAATTAAGCTAAAACTCAGCCACTTTCAATTACCAAACTTCTACTTTAAAGTGTATCTAAAACCCCTGAGAAAGTAAAACTCTGCCCCAGACAAATTTTGTACAATTCCACCTAAGTGGGTGGAGCTAAGAAACACTGAGGGCTGTGGCCAAATGTGGGGTTGAGTGGAGGGGTAAGCAGGGCTATGGTCAGGAGGAAAAAAGCACATATTTGGTAACTTTCCAGACCCCTCTAGCGACTTTTTATCAAAAAAAATTAAAGAAACTGACAAATCTAATGACTTTAATCTGAGTTGTTAGTTTTTATTGAGTCAAAGCTCTGCAGCTCAGCTCAGTCCTGAGCAAGAAGCAAGTGTTACTGTGAGCCCCTCCCACTTCCTGTCCTGCAGTCAATCTGACTGTCATCCATCCTTCAGTTCGTCAGAGCAGAGGAGACTCTTTCCACTCCCTGTTTACATTGCAAATTAAAAAAAGTTGATTTGGTGGGTTAGTTACTCTGTCCACATGATTGAAAACACATCTTACCTTGGTAAGGAAGGACACTGCAGATGGAGCGAAGTAATAATGGGCCGGCTCCTTTGACTGAGCAGCAGCACGGACATATAAAGGAGCGGGGGCCTTGACTGGTGCTGCGGGGGCAACAGGGACCACCAGGGGCAGATAGGGGCTCTTACCCTGGACTAGAGCCATATACAAGCAGTGAGTATCCTTGGTTGGGTCACATGTTTTTATGGGGGCTGGTTTAGGGGGCTCTGGTTTGGATTTGGGCCGGCCTGTGTAAGACGCCACGCAGTTGGGATCGCCAGAGTCGGCGCAGGACTTGTATATCTCCCCCAAGTGGCGCAGGTAGGCCTTGTAGGAGCGGCGCGCCTCGGCACGGTTCTTGTTCTGGAGATAGGCCAGATAGATCTTGTCCATTTCCTGAACCTGGAGGTGAAGGGGGTTATTAGTGATTAGTTGCCTCTACTAGCTTAAAGTACAGAAAAACAGTTATATAGATGGTGTTTAAATCCATTACAGCATGAAAATATAGCCCTGGTTTTGTTACGAGAGAATTATTTTGGTGTGATTGGTGATTGAGGCAAAAGGTCCTGGGTTCAAATCCTGGCTTTGCGTCCCACAGTCCAAAAACCCGATTCTTATGTTAATTAGTGCCTCTAAGTTGCCCTTTGTTATGAGTGTTAGCATGATTGTTTGGCCACTGCGTAGCATGCCTCTCGGCCACTGACCGCTAGAGATAGTCACCACCAGTTTAAACTCTGAATTGAGTTTCTTCTGTAAAAATATGGCTGAACTACAAAGCTTGAAACAGTCTGGGGTTTTCTGAGTGATTTGCCAATATTCCATTATTGTTCATCAGATGTTCTAATGCTCCAAACTGCAAGTTGAATCTAGTCTCTTCCGGTGTTGTGTAGATATCTTTATACTCTATTTGAGTCATATTTCTTTTACTTTTCTCTATTCTCTCTGATGTTTTCTAAACTATTACATCACAGTTATTTGCTGTGGAACTGTCAATGTCATGGACTTCAGATTAACCAATTTTGCAAATTCACAATTTTAATTTCTCGCAGCACTTTTGTAGTACAAGCTCAAGGATACCAAAGCTACAGGTGGATAACTCAAAACATTTGGTTTTGTGTGTATTAACCCAAACAGTTCAGTACACCGTCCATCAGAACTTCTTCACTGTGCCTCAATAAATGTTATTTTTCTTGTAAATGTTCCCACATCTTTGGGGAAAGTCCTTTTTATTTGCATGATACAATTCAACCTTCGGCAATATCAGGAAGGATTTACCAAGAGATTTCGTCTGACTGCAGATCAATATGGAAAAGACAGTAAGATGTAAATAACACTAAAAGTAACTTTATTCCAGATATGAATTTATTGTCTGTTGTTTTTGCTTGCAGTAGCATTGTGCCATCTTGTTAGCGCTGTGAGCTGGCTGTTAGCTCCTTGATGACAAAAGTGTACTGTTTTGAATGGTATTGTTACATAAATAATTTGGCTTAACATTAATGTCATAGGGAACACATGATCCAAATTTATTCAGTGATGTTCATGGCACTAGCATTAGCTAACTCGCTAACCCCGCTAAGGCCTTACATTAGTTAACATTTTCTGGCTCAAACATGTCAGTCTTTCGTTGAAGACATTGCTAAATAATGGCATCTATTGCTATCTCCAAAAAATGGCTTCCACTCTATAGAGCTTAGGAACGTTCTTGAAGGGGGGCGGGGCCTGAAGTGCCTCATTTGCATTTAAAGAGACAGTACCAAAACGAGTTGCTCTCAGCCTGTGGAGCTACAATAACAAGAAATTCACACCAAAGCATCGCAGTTCCACTTTATTTAGACAACTTAATATGAAAAAAAGGATTTAAAAGACATGTCCACTTTAAAATGACTATTGAAAACGGAAACACACTTGGAAATTTTAGGTGTTTTGCAACTGTAATCCTTTAAAACCTTTGTGAACCTGGTGCCCATAGCCGGCAGGTGTGTAATGCAGACAGCTTCATTTGTGTGTGTGTATTAGAGCTGACTCACTGCCTCCTGGTTGCCGTTGTCTGTGAAGTACTTGTACCAGGCCCAGAAGTCGGAGTGCTGTTTGTACCAGCTGATGTTCCTGCGGTTACGGATCAGCCTCCTGTGGGAAGCTGCAGCTTCTGCCTTTTCCTGGATGCTTTCCCCCACTGAGGCCAAGACACAGACAGGAAGTCATGGCTTGGGAACCATCAATATTACTGTTATTGCTGGGATTTTATGCATGTTGTGAAGAAGAGCAAGATAAATAAAAGGAACAAACTCACTCTGATACACCTAAATAAAATCAAGTGAAACCAATTCCCTTTAGGAGCCACCTAATGAGTCCAGCTGTGTGTAATTACATCTCAGTATAATCATGCCGAGACGAAGAATGTCTTCTGAACATAGGAGACTAAAAGCCCTCAACCAGATTCTGGTTTTTATAAAAACCTAAACCTTTACCACATTGTTTAAAAAATTATCGCACACACAAGACTGTTTTCAGCAAAGTTTTCTTCCACATGAAAACACAAAAAAACTCCTGATCGTTGTCTTAAACATGTCAAACCCATAGGGGGCAGTGCAAACCTATGTCAGCCAATCAGATTGCTTCAAAACAACCACAACTTCATGCTGGGAATTAAACATGGTCGCCATGTTTATGTCACTGTCCACATAGACATAAAATAAGAGTAGACCCCGCATTGGTTGCTCTGGCGCAGGAAATACGGCGGCCATCTTGGAGCGGTATATCCTCCTACTTTGCTCAATCAAAACAGCAGAAGATGCCTCAGCACTGAGGGATATTGTTGTTCGGATCCATGGATTATTGATGTGAGGGCTTCACAGACAACATTTCACAAGTAGATGGACATATTATTGTGTATATGTTGTGATTGGAATATTACTTTACTGTATTTATGTCCACTGACGAGATACCAGCTAATATTAGCTACAGTGCTTGGTGTAATACAGGGTTCAGCCCCGCTATAAAGGCTAACTGAGATTCTGTAAATCTAAAAAAATTAATTATTCTCTAACATTGACTTAGATTATCTGACACAAGAGCCTATATTAGAAATGAAACAATGTAACATACATTATAAAACGTATAATACGTGTTACAACATTCACCAGCAAAGTTTACACAGGTGTTAAAAACTATTATTTATACTATTATTATTCTTTCACTCTGTCAAAAGTAAGATACATCCCAAATCTTCCGTTTTTGTTTTGAAAGTTTCATAAAGACACAACGTGAGGAAGAAGAGAGAGATATCTATAAAGAGAGACGGATTCACTGCAGCACGGATGAATCTCGGATCGGATTTTGGACTCAATCTCAGCTGCTGAATCACTGAAGCTAGAACTTGTCGACTGGAAAACATAGATATATCTATATGTATCTATATACATATAGATATAGAAACATGTATCCAATATATATTATTCAGTATTAATCATTATTCATTTGTGCCATTATTAATCATTATTTATTTGTGTTTGTATAGTTATATAAATATGTATTAATATTACTAAATAATTTATTGAATAAATTATGAACGGCTGTGTGCTTTGTAATATGCTCATCATACATCGATATCAGAATATTCCATTCCTATTCTATTGTTATGGCCACTAAGCATATTTAAATATGCTGAACTATGTATTAAAAACATACTTAAATAATACAATTGTTCATAAATGTAGCTTTGATAGATGTTTAAATATGGTTTCCAGTAACAAAAAAGTGTGTTATGATCGATTAAAAGCGCCGATACGTCATTGTGCTGCTAAACACATAACGCTGAGTGGAGTGGTGGACCGCTCCAAGATGGCCGCCCTAAATCTCGTCAGCGACAATAGGCGAGAGCGGTCCATGAGGCGTCTACTCTTATATTATGTCTATGACTGCCCACATTGATTACAGAAAATGACCTGACATCCAGTACAAGTAGCAGTGTTGTAGAAGTAAGAAATACTGCCACCTGCAGGTGGGAGTTAGCATCACTTAAACAAAAAGTTTTTGACTATTTTTGCAGAAATTTTATCACAAAAAATTGCAGTAATCTGTTGATTTTGCATGAATTTGCAAATTTTCAAAAACAGTATGGATGCACTGATGTAACTGAGGAGAATACAGATAAAAATTACTTTGATTTGATTGGTAAAACAACCTAGAAGGTTCCCTTTAGGCGTCCCTCTGGAGTCTATTAGTACTTTTTCATCAATAAGGAATTTTTGCCTAAAAACGAGCTCTTATGTTGCTGAAAAGTTACTTGTAAGTTAATTTTGTCTTATTTCAAGTGTTTGCACTAAGAATTAACAATGAAAGATAAAAACTGACATATTTACCATCTCCTTGGGACTTTTGCAGAATCGGCCCTGCAGACAAGAACGCTGCAAACAGAAAAGCAAAAGTAGATGTCATGTCACATCTAGAAATTAGTTTGGGAAACTTTCCAGGATTTTTAATTTGCCTTTAATGCATCGATAATATGGCATTAAACCTCAAACACTTAGAGGCTGGTATCATTCATGAAGTAGGCCAAAGGTAATTGGCTCAGCCCGGAGCGCTGATTCGGCAGCTCTTTGTAGATTTTATGGGGACGCCTGTAGCATCAAGCCTCCCGCTGCGCGTCCAAAACGCTGCGTGTGCACCCACCCATATTTGTTTGTGCGCACATGTGCATCGCACAGTCTGACCCCCAAACAGCGAAGGGGAACAGCAGAATCAGCTCCTGGTTCCTTTCATCTCTCCGGGGGAAAGGTGTTAATCCCTTACAGAGGGGAGGAGGAAGAGGAAGGGAAAAGAGCTTAAAAAGGTCCGCAGATTCAGGATGACATGGCAGAGGTCCAAAGGAAACATCAATATGTGTTTGGAGTTGAGAAGGTTTGATGGAGGAGGCCAGAAGGTGCAGATAAAAGCCACAACGCTAACAAACTGTTATAAAACTGATGAGTTTTCCTGTGAAAATGACAGATTTTAAGTAATTACCTCTACCAAAAAGAAATCAGAAATTTAATTTACAGCTGAATTACATTAATAATCTGTTAAGTAGAGGTGCACTGGTTTATCGGCGCTGATTTCCTTAATTCTGGGAGATCGGTGATTGACTGATGTTTACATGTGAAGCGGATCTTATCTACCTCAGTAAGCGTCTAAAGATCGACCTCTGAACCGCCAGGTCACGTCTGGACATTTACAGCAAACAACTGTCTGAACTCAGCAACATTTCAGCCAAAAAAGATTTAAATCGGCTTCTTAAGGATCGGTAATAACTGCAACCGGTGCAGCCCTTCTGTTAAATCCACTAAAATTAAATGTTAATTTTGCATAACAGTGTTTTATATAACAATATAATGAGCACCATAACATCTTAAAGTGATTTATATATATATATATATTTTTTTTAACTGAAAAGTTTTTACAGTATCTGAATGTCATATTAAGAGATTGTTTTGACTATTACAATAATTTTCTATGTTTTTAACCACCATTTGATTACACTCACATACAGTTGCTGTAAAAACACTGTCATGTTTACTGGTTTATTGTGCTTTACGTCTCTTAAGACATAAAGCACCTTGTTAATGAAATGTGCCTTACAAATAAACTTATTGTTTAGAAAAGTTTCTGTGATTTAAACAAATCGTTTACAGTATTTTTCTGCTGTGATTTGACGTACAGGAGCATCTATTTTTTACAGTGTAAATGAAAGGGAAGGATAAGTGAAGGTGACTTTGGGTGATGAAGAGGAAGAGGAAGGGGGTGGGAGCGCTAAGAAGCCTCTGTGTATCCGCTGGATTGTTCTTTACAAGCTTGTAAAAAGAAAGAAAAAAGCGAGTCGCACATCTGGAAGCAGTCGGGCTTTAATGCTGACAGGTCCTGATTTTTTAACAGGAGCGATGAAAAGAACCGGTTAAACCGTCTGAAAGTATTTCAAAAAGAAAAGAGGGAGAAAAGGCCGTCAGGTCGGGAGCAAACTGGAAACAGGTGGCGGAGGAGATGAGATGTTTATTTATGAGCGTCAGAGGAGATGAACGAGCCGCGGCGACGACATGGAGGTCAAAGGTCTCCACCAACAGAACCTTCAGAGGAGCAGCTACAACTTATCATAAGTGTCATTTATGTAGAAGAAGCAGATTTATGTAAACTAAAACACTAAAAACAAGGCCACAGGTGAAATTATGTAGTAAAAACTGAGTAATAAAGAAAAGGATAGAAAGAAAAAGAAAAAAAAGAAAGAGAAAAGAAAAGAAAAGAAAAGAAAAGAAAAGAAAAGAAAAGAAAAGAAAAGAAAAGAAAAGAAAAGAAAAGAAAAGAAAAGAAAAGAAAAGAAAAAACTCCTAAATTATTGTGGGGAAAAACAACAACAAATAAAAACTTTTCATGACGTAAATCTGGAATAAAACTATGAATACAGTATTTTTAATATTCATTTGTTACAAAACCATAAGTGCCTCATCTATTTTGTTATTATTATTTAGTAATAGTAATTGTATAATAATAGTTTTTAATCATATTTATGTACAAATAAATATTTAAATATAATTGACTTATTTGTATTTATTATTTAAATGAATAACTATTTAAACAAATATGTGTTACTTTATTTACAAATAAATATATTTGTATATATTTAGTATTTATTTGCAAATAAATACTAAAAAGTTTAAATACTAATTAAACTGCATTTTAAAAATCATATTTAATTTTATTTAAAAAAATCTCCTTTTACCAAAATCACAGGTGGAATTATTTTTGGTACCTGGAAAAATTTAAATGAAATACATTGAACTTCACCGTACTGTTTTTCTACCAGAGCAGAAAAAATATCAAATGAATTAAACAATGAAATAAATAAATGAATTATATTTAAATAAATAAGAATTTCTCATAAAAACTTCAAAACACGCATAAAAAAACTAGATTTATTTTAACAAAATCTGCAACTCCAGAATTATTGTCACGACTCCTCACACAGTAATAAAATAAAGCAACAGAAGAATAATTATAATTTATATTTTACTTTTTTGTTTTAAAACTGCTTAGAAACGTTCAGCTAGTTATCCATGACACTCTCCAAAATGGGAAAGATAAGAAAACATTCCATTTAGGTGTTACAGAAGTTTGTTCATGTTCATAAACAGGGAATATCGACATTCAAAGCAGTAAATATGAAAGTTAAACCCACTGGAACCGTGAGAACAAAACAAGCTCAGTTCATCTTAGACGATAAAATATCCAGAGCTCATTAAGCTACAAAAAGCTTCGCTGCTTTGATGTAAAACCTCTAAATTATCACAAATTAAAGACAGAAGAGGCTAAAATGAACCAATAAACTTTCTGCTCCACCAAAACGCTTCAACGAGCCTCATTTACCCCCGAGGGGTTTTAACCTGCTGACGTGACAATTCATCAGAGTCAAAACCAAAAGACGCTTTTTGTCCCTGATCCATAATTAATACAGACCTGATCATTCACCTGTTCCATCACTCCGACAGGTGAGATCTAATTTACACACGGCGCTCCCTCTCAATCTGCTGATGTTGCAATTTACAGGCATTTTCACTTGAATACTCTGATGGAAGATGATGAATAAAGTGGATTTTTACTCTCCTGCGATGCAGAAACACCCTGGACTATTCAGCAGTTTGTTTTAATGAGAAATGCTCCAACTTTTTAAAACAAATAAATCACAAACTCTCTGCTTTTGTATATTAAAGTGAACCTTTGAGATTTGATCAGATTGCCTGACAAAATAACTTAAAACAAACGTTTGTCGTCTTTGAGGCTTTCTGCGCTGCTAGCTGACATCGTAGGAACCTGGTGATGAATTTATAATAATAACAGATTTGATTTATAATCATTCATTCATTTAAAGCTGACATTTAGATGGTGAAATACAACTTCCCTAAACTTTTAATGCCAGAAATCATTGGAGATATTTGCTTCAGAGACGGGTAGAAACTAGTTACATTAACTTTAAAAATATTTACTTTAGGGATTATCTTCACTTTTACTTTAGTAAAATTTCTGGATACTCTACTCACTGTGAGTAACTTTTCTATTAACCACGTAATTGTTCAATTTGACATTTTAAAATGAGTTAGATTATCGGAAATACAGCGATTAAAAAATTGTGCTAGGATGAGATTGTGTTTTGGCTGCAAAACTGCAATGGATGAGTCACATCACCAACAACGGGAAGATACCACTGGCGGAAACAACGAACAAGAAGACAACAGGAAGTAGTAGGAGGATGATGCCGGAGCATGTTTCTAATGACTTATTGAGTTTGTTTTTTTGTTTTGTTTTTTTATTTTCATTTTTGCGCTCATTGGTAATAGAAATGCAGCTACAGACACAAACCAAATGTTTCGTTAAAGTTTTATCAGTTCTATAGTGGAAGAAATTTAACTGGAAAAAAATATTTTGCCTGGTTTTGTTACTTGTATGAATTAATTTCAGTTTGGTTTTTAAACTTTCACGTAGCTTTCTACTTTTATCCATCTGATTATGTAAATATTAATTGATGGTTTTTTACTTTTTTACTTGTACTTTTTTTGTATGGTTAATTTTTTTTTTACTTTTACTTGAGTAATTTTATTATAAAGTATTTCTGCTCTTACTTTAGAAAAAAAATTCTGGATTTTCTACCCACTGAATGAAAAACAAACATGTTTTCACCAAACAGACACACACCTGCAGTTTGTGTTAAAGTTTCATAAGTTTTTTTTTCTTGAAAGAAACTGATCTGGGGAAAAAAAATACATTTTGCCTGATTTTATTTTAATTTAACTTTAAAATAGAAACATTTCCAAATACCTTTCTATTCTGGTCCACCTGATGATGTAATATTTAAATATTAATTAATATTTTGGAGATTTACTCAGTTCTGTTGAAGACTTTTTACCAGATACTTTTTTGCTTCCACTTTAGGGTAAAAGTATATTAAAGTAGTGCTGCTCTGGATGTTTCTGCAGCTGCAGTTACTCATTAAAGCTGAATATTGCAGCACAGTGATGCTGTACTCACCAGGCAGCAGCATCACAACAAGAAGGGAAGTGATCCAAACAGCGAAGCAGCTCCTCCGTTCAGCCATAGCTGGACTTCTTCCACTCCTACAAGAACCACAAAAATGAAGGCTTGTTTTTTTAATTCACTTTGATTTTTTAAGCAAATTCAACCTAGTTGCAATAATTAGGTTGTTAAATGAAACATTTCTCGTCTCTTGCTGGTTCCTGTCTGGACTTGCATGTCACTTCATGAAGTTTCACCAACTTTCGGCCTTTAATACCAAGGCTTTGTCATCGTAACATCAACACCAGGTGTTTTTCCACAGAAACAACCTTTCATCTGCGTTTGAAACCTTGGAAATTACCCAAAACTCCTGAGGAAAACACAGGCTTGGCCTCTTACCTGGTGGTTATTCTGACTCTGCTGCGTCCGTCTGGAGTGGGAAGAAGCCGAAGAGACTCCGGACGTCTGAGTGGTTTGTTTTCAACGGGTGCGCTCCTTACAGACTGCCCAGAATGAACGAAATGGGAAGGTTTTTAACTGGGAACCTCGTCTCAGACACACATGGACCACCTGAGGGGGTCGACAGGAGCCGCAGCAAGATTGGCCCGAGGTTTGGGGCCAATGAGGCGTCTAGCAGGAGCTCTAATTAAAGGCAGGAGAGAAGAGAGCGGGAGGAAAATACATGGAGACGTGGAATAATACACTGAAAAAGATGTTGCTTTTGTTTAATGTACGGCTGCAACTAATGATTAATTTAGCAATCGATTATTCTGACAATTGATTGCTAGAATAATCGATTATTCTTACCATTAATCGTCACATTGTGCAAAGTTTTCATTTAACTACAGAAGTCTTTTTTTTATTTGGAAAACTTTTGCAACTAAATGAAGTTGTAAAGTGCTGATACCAAACAGACAGAATGGTGAATGTTTACAGGTTGAGGTCGTTATTTGTCAATATTCTCAAAAATCAGTTGAACTGCAACAGGTTAGTGGAAAATGACAAAATACTAAAAATGTTTCTGCCCGTGAACTAGAACGACATTATACATAGAAAAATATCAGTACATTTCTGCCAAAAAACTCATTTGCAAGAAAAAAACCCTCAAATTTTGACTTTCATCTCAGAAATTGAGAAAAAAAAATCAGAAATTTCTGATTTTTTGTATGTACAAGAGAAAAAAAACTTAGAAATTTTGAGATTGAGCTTCAAAATTTTCTAGAAAAAGCGAGTACATTTCTGAGCTTCAAACGTCAAACATTTTTGAGAATAAAAACTTTGAAACTTTTGGGTTTGAAATTCAAAAATTTTCAACTTTTCGAAATATTGTGTCAAAGATTTCTTCCTTTTGAACCTCAGAAATTTCCAGATATTTTCTAGAAAATTTTCAAGTTACTTCTAGCAAATTTGCAACTTTTCAAACTCAGAAATGCCCAAAGTTTCTCATGAAAATTTCTGAATTTTTGCTAGCAAAGTTTAGATTTTTCAAAGTCAGAAATGTCCAAATTGTTTCTGGAAAATTTCTGAGATTTTTTTTTTTGGCAGAAATTTATTTTAGTTTATTTTATTTTTTACCTAAAACAGGCCCAGTACGCCCTCACTGCTGATAGACAAAGACTCCTTTCTGAAAAATGTTCTCAAAAGTCAGTTAAACTGCAACCGTTGCAGCTTAGTGGAGATTCATAAATGACAAAATATTACGAAATGTTTGTCAACAATCTCAAAGCCTTTTTAAAAAACACAAGTGGCTTTGTGATGACCAACGATCCAAAACAAGGAAAGAAGAGATTAACAAGAGGGCAGAGGTACGGAAAAACAAAAAGAAAGTAATGAAGGGTGGTTAGGAGCCACATAAGCAGTTTTTAGGGACCTCACGGCGCCGAACCACAGAGGACGTGCAGAAACAGGCACAGCTGGTCCACATATGAGGACGCTGATAATCTACAGTTTCCTCCACAGTTAAAGTCTGTTCAGACTTGCAGCCTCGTAAGAAACACAGGTACACACACACACACACACACACACACACACACATGCAACCAGAACAGACGCATGATGCAACATCACCATATCTAATAGACGGGAGGCGATAATCCAGTTTTGATGAGTTTTAGAGCAGCTCCAGATATTACTGTATGATTTTTTTTGAGAGATTTTTAACTCAGAGATGAATATTACGTCCATGCAGAATTTGATTTTATCCCAAATAAATCATGTTTTAAGCATTATGTTATAGTAGTTTGGAGAATGATGCATTTTTCTCACTATTTCTTTGGATGTTTTCAGGGGTTTCATGCAAATATCCAAAAAAGACACTCTTTTCTAAAAAAACAACTTTTTCTGTGTAACTGTCTAATGAATGAGTTAAAAAGCTACAAAAATCAGTATTATTAGTTCAATGACGACATGGTTTATTATTTGACTTCATGTTTGCTGAAAAAAAAAGGTTTTACTTAGTACAAAAACAAACATTAAGTGGAAAATATCACACAAAATTCACATTTTGCCTGTTTTGTACTTCCATTTGGGTTTCTACTGCTTCTGAAAACAGAATAAGTGCTTAAAAAACACAAACACCCAGAAATTTTGTAATTAATTTACATTTTTTGGTTTCAAAAGCTTCAGGAAGGTCACAGATCAGCAGGCACTGCCCCTCACCTAGTAACCCCAGCCCGTTACCTAGCAACCTACTCATCACCTAGCAACCCAAGTAGAGCCTCAAGCACGTTTGTTCAACTATTTTTACTGCTGTATGACATTACTCAATTAGAACTAATTTTAATTTAATAAATCATTAATCTACCACTTATGAGATAATTTACTACTTTCGGAGTATATTAATTGCTAGTTTTTTTAAATGTAGCTAGTCTTCAAAAGTTTTGTTTTTCTTTCTTAAGCAGTTTACCTCATGTATAAAGGATCCTGTAGTAACTGCCTGTTTCAACTTTTTTGGGGGAAATTAAACAAATAGAAACCAGCTTTATTTCTCCGTTTCACCCTTTAGATTTTCAGGAGCAGCTTATCTTTTTGTCCACATCGACTTACACATAAGAAAGTCCCTGAAAATTTGATTCATTCAGACAGAAAACTTCTAATTACATCTGAAAGAAAACAGAAATCTATACGTTTTAGGATTTCCTTATACTTTCCCTTCTCATTACGCCTTCAGAGTGTTTACAGGCCATGTTAACACAGATCCTTGTGTGTAATTGTGTTTGGTAACAGATGGTCCTCATAGCCCACAAACCTGCAATTGGAGCAGATTGAATCACGACAGAACGAAAACCATACTCATAATTTCCTCCAAAGCTGGAATGTAAGAGACTGTGAGTATTCACAAACACCTGGTTCACTCAGTTTTCAGTGGAAACACAAAGACTTTATTTATTTTAATAGCATACTTAATCACCAATGTGAGAGTCTGTACAAATAAAAAGAGAAATTAAAGGCAGTTTTGTTCATCTGTGTTGTGTACGCTGTGATCACTGCAGGTCATCGTCGTCGAACAGATCCTCAAAGTCTGAAAACAGGAGGAAGAAGGAAAAGAGGAAGAGGAGAGAACGGCCAGGTTAGGATGAGTCCAGCTGTTTTCCACCAGACCCCTACCATTCAGCTAATTATTCTGAAAATAATAAATGTGGGGGTTTTTTTTCTTCTCCCACTCAAGCTGAGACGTTCACTTTAAATGAGCTAAAACTTCCCCCTCAATAAGTGAACGAATACAGACTGGCATTGATCCAAAATGTTTTTGTCTCAACTTTGTTTGCACTTAAAAAAAGACATAATCAAAACAGCTTCTGAATCCACCCACACACTTTTCATATGGTTATATAACCTCAAACAGAAACGGAGATGTTTTCCTTTGCAAGGAAAAGATTAGTAACCCTTATGATTGAGACAAAGCCTTGAATACAGGCTATCGGCTGTTTTTATTTTTACAGGATTGAATTATAAATTAATGAAGTGTTTAAACTCAATCTTCTGTTGGTGATGTTGTCCAGTTTATATGGAAAAATCTTCTGTCTGGTTTGTCAGGTTGATTCAGTAACAAAGTTAATGTCATTTATATTTTTATATTTTTGATATTAGATCCAAACCAACCAAAAAATAAATGAGGTGGATTTGTAAATTCACCTGTTCCTGGATTTTTCCGTGGAATGTAGCTCCAAATTATTTGTGAAAATTCACTTTTTTTGTTTGTACAGCAAATCTAAAATATTCATTTTGTAATACTATTTTTCAATTTTTGGATAATGACATCTACATTTCTCATGATGAACCACATAGAGACACAACTTAAGTCAGAAAAAAAAACAGATTCTGGCCATAGTGCCAATAAACACTCACTTATAATTATTTAACATATTTCTAATAAAATGGAAATAAATGTTTTTTGTCATTTATGTTTTATTGACTAATAATTTCATACATCATAATTAGACATGAATGAACAAACTGCAACATTAATACAAAAGAAAATAAAACTATATAATAAATTAAAAGTAAAATTAGATAATTACACAAAATCAAGTCTGACATTTTGGACAGTTTTCAAAACCATCCATCCATCCAAGTTGATAACTCCTTTTACATTTGTAACAGGGTTTTATTTTAACAATTTTATAGAAGTTTGTGAAAATTTGTTTATTTATTCACTGACTGTATTTTGTTTAGTCAATAGGTTGTTTCTCCAGACATTTGTTGGTGTTTTAAGTTCTGCTACGCTGCTGTTGGCAGTTGGTGGTTACCATAGCAACAAGTAACCGACAGCTCTCTCATTACTCTCTTTTTCTGTTGCCGTCGGTAACTGCAGTACATATTAGGGTCAGCTCTGTTTTTTCTTCACAAGTACTATATTTTTGACATATTGTAAACAAATTTAATCATATACAATGTTTCAGGAGTAATTTTGTCATATTTTCTTTATGTTTTTAACTGTTATTATTATTAATGTGAATTTTAGCTACATTTAATTTTACAAATGCTAACTGCTCTGTAGTTTGTTTAGGGTTACTTATTGTATTTTATTTAATGCATAGGACTGATGTTAACCACCAACTTGATTTTCTCTTTTGTTAGAATAAATACAGTGAACCTGAGTGAGTCTGTTGAGAAGTCGGCCATATTGGACCTGAGGCAAACATAGAAGAGTTACACATTGTGATTTTCTGATATATCTGATATATATATTGTTATATATAACAAACTAATTAGTTAAACGAAAATGACTTAAAATTTAAACCTTCCAGGGGTATGAATAATTTTGAGCTTACCTGTAGTTTTTGCAGGTTTAAAACTGGGTTAGAACCCATAATTTGTCTTTTCTACATGCAGCTTCATTGACCGTTTTATGGTGCTCAGCTGACCTTCTACAGAGACCTGGTGGTAAATGTCAAATCATCTCCCAACCAGACAACGATTTGAAGTATCACCACTACGCTGCACATGGCAGGCGGCCCAGATGCTACAACCAAATGTTATTAACTCACTCTGCTGCAGCCTGATCAGCAATCTATGTAACAATGACCCACTGTGCCTTCAGCTCATCAGAGGGAGAGAAACGCACTCTGCAGCTCCATTTATTCTGTATATTAATGTCACATTCAGCAGATCCAACCAGCAGGACGTAAAGCAGGGGTGTCCAAAATACCAAGGGCCAAAATCACCGAGTTGAAATTTCCTCAATTAGGAAACACAAAAATAATGTAAATTATTTCTCTATTGCCAGGACAATAAAAAGAAAACATAATATTTGACCTTTACAGTCATTTGACTTCTTGGGAATATTATTTTCCATTTTCTAAATCTATAAATTGTTTTAAGTTTATTCCCAGCAACGAAAATAAGAATTTTCTTCTACAAACTTTGATGCATTTAGCCAAATATAATAAAGTCTGCTTTTGAGCAAAACCTCACTAAATGTTTCTGGCATGACTTATGAGATAAGTCATGCCAGAAGGATAATAAAAACAGGCTAAAGAAATAAAAAAAATATTTGTGTTGTACTTAATGTTTTCCATTTAAGATGATAAAAACTTGCCACGGAAAATCTCATCCTAGAGAAATTACAAAAAGTGTCACAGGGTCAAACTTCTTGAATGCGGTCAAAGGGCCGCACAAAATCAATCCAAGAGCCACAAATGGCCCCCGGCCCCACACTTTGGACCCCTCTGACTTAATTAATACCTTTTCTGAGATGAATTTGCACCTCAGTGCTGCTTTTAATGAATCCGATCACAGGACGCAGATGTTCATCAAAGGTGTCAGAGAGTTCATTAGAGACATTTATAAAATGATTTTCATTTACAACTCCAAGCTTTTTGAAGTTTTCTAGACTTTTTCAAGGAGTTTTGATTACCCAGTGGACATTTAAGCGCAAAACATTGATCTTGTCTGGTTTTAGTGATCTAAATTTTGTTTGATCCAATACCTCTAAATAAAAAGTAGAGCAACTGTGTGTAATTTAGATGTTCTGAGAGGTTTGGAAGACAAAGTTAGAGAACAAACAGCATCATGAAGTCCAAGGATGAGTCATGGAAGAGGTTCTGGAGGAGTTTAAATCTGTTTAGTCCACTTTAATTGTCTAGAACAGTGGTCCCAAAACTACGGCCCGCGGGCCGGATTCGGCCCGCCGCCACATTTGGTCAGAATGGTCAGCATTCAGATTTTTTTTCATATATTGTATTTTCCGGTTTATATGTGGATTTTTCTTCAACCACCAGGGGGCTCTTTAGCAGGAAGAGTGTCCTGTAAACTGTGGGTGTTTTGTTTTGCATGGCGCATTGCTGCCATCTGTTGGACTTTTAGGGAACTGCTTGATTTTTATGTTATTTAATCAGTACGGTTGTTTGCTAGCGGTAGAGCAGATGAAACACACGTGTTTGTTATGAATGCCGCATTCCAGGTTTCCCTCAATGAAATATATACTAGTCAGTCGCAGTGACCGTTTCACTAACGGTTTTTGCCCATGTGCTTTCTGGGTAAAAATCCATCGAGAACCCCCCCCTTCCCCCACTGAACAGTTTCAACCTTCAACCCCCCGCCCCGTCAACAATTTCCGGCAGCGCAGGTGATAAACGTGTAACACATTTTCTGTTACAAACTGACTCCGGCCCCCCACCAGAGAAGGGAAAAGTTATGTGGCCCTCACAGGAAAAAGTTTGGGGACCACTGGTCTAGAAAGTCCGCTTCATTTCTGGACTTTCTAGAAAAGTCCTTCATTTGTGGACTTTCAGAACACCTAATTGAACTCTGAAACCATCGAACCAAAGAAGTGAATCTGGTCCATCTAAAAACCTGTCTTGGTTCAATTAAAACAAACTCTGGTGCCGTTTGTATGTGAACGCCAAGTCGACCGGAGACTACTCCCGACTACAGCACAGGGCATTCTAGGTAAATACAACCAAAACAAACACGCTAGTTTAGCATTAGCAGGAGAAATGACTTGTGGTCTTTTACCAAAGACAAAAGAGAACTTCTACATTCTACAGTCGCTGCTCCATTTTTATTTACATTTTACGAAGAAGAAAATTGCGTTCAGTGTCTTCTTCTGAGATTTTTATGTTGTTTCCTTTGTTTGTTCTTATTTCAGCACCCCCACAGGCGTGGAGGGGAACAGGTTTTCCAGAGAGTTTGGTAAAAACGAACCTCTCCAGCTGAAAATGTAACAAATGTTGCAATTTTGGTTCCCAATCAAATCAGAACCACTGGACTATCAGGTGAGAAAACATCCAGGATTAGGTCATAAAACAAACTTTGAACACCTCACAGCTCTGTGAGATGTTTTAGGTCGAGATGTCGCGTTAAAAGTTTGAGGTTGTAACTTTACAAATGTGGGAGTGTTCAAAGGCTGCAGATATGGAATAAGCAAACTAATACTAGCTAAATCTACTTTTTCAGACTTTCTAGGAAACCCAGCTATAAGATGAAGGGTTTTGAACTTGTGCTCATTGATAAAGCAGGTGAGGCTTTTATTGAAACACCCTCCATAGAGAGAGTTTCTAAGTGTGCAGGCATTTAAAGCGGCTGACTGACTGAGGCGAGGCGTCCCACTGAGTTTTAGTCTGAAATCACCTATAAACTCACTTTACCATGCAACAGCATCGTCTTTTTAACAATCAGCTCTTTTTCTTTCTAGGTCATGTGCTGCTGAGCCAGAATTGTTCATCTGGGAGCCAGCGCTGCAGGACAGAAAACAGATTAGCTGGGTGTTTTTCTGTGCTCCACCCGCACGTTAGCTGCTGTTCAGAGCGGGAAGCAACAGGACTTTTTCTAAGGTTAATGTGAAACAACAATGTGGTTCAGGGAACAAACTAGATTACAAGTTTCACATTTCCTTGGAGCTTAGCATGCTGGTTTCTACCTTGGAGGGGGAAATTTTCTTAAAATATCATGGGAAAGTTTTAGTTAACCTCTTTTTCAGTCAAATGAAGCTGCTAATTTAATTTTAAATTGCCTAAGAATCACTTATGTGTAACATTTCTATTCATTATTGTTAAAATTGTACTACGAAGGCACATCAACAGAGGCAAATCAAATTATTTGCTTGATAAAAGAGCAAATATTACCTACACATCTCTACAGAACAAAAGAAATAGTCTCAGGTTTTCTTTAAACCATCTCTGATGTTTGGAAACATTTTAGGAAGAAGAACTGAAGTTCAGGTCTGAACAAGCTGAGTGGATAGTGAATAATCAAGCTCAGTGTCTTACCATTAAAGAAATCTGAATGAACGGCTTTCTCGTTGGCTGCTAGGTCCATCAGCAGGCCGCTGCTGCCCCCTGCCTGTTGACACACAGCATTGCATTACTGTACATGAGCGGAAAACTGAGCAAATCACATTTTTATTTGCAGGAAAAGCTGATGATTAATAGAGAATGAAACCAACTATTATATACAGTATTTCAGTAAACTTTTTTAGGTACGAATATTATATATATTTATGTTTATTCTGACAAAATAAAATAGAAACATGTGGTTATAAAACACTTCGTTTGATTTAAGGGCTAGAGAATGTTGTACAACATCTCGACAGATCAGAATACAATTTAAACGTTGAGTTCAATAACTGAAATATAAAAAGGTAAAACTAATTTCAAATGTATTTATTTTTTAACAGTTTTGATACCGTTTCGCTGAAAGAACAGATTAAAATAAGTCATAAAACCTTAATAGAAATAATAAATTAGGCTTATTTATTTGTTGAGAATTTTTGTAAAAAGAAAACATACAAACTCAATTCCTTGTAAAAATGTTGAATAGAACCAGAAAATAAAGCAAATCAGTTTACATTACTTTTTGGATCTGCTTAAATAGCAGCAGTCTGGTTTGTTTATGGTAAACGTGAATGTAGACTTCTTTATTAGGTTGTAGCTGAAAATATTTTTAGTATTTAGAAAGACCGTATGCTTTAAAATTTGTCTCACTGTTAACGCAAACACGACAGAAAATAATAAAATGACAGTTTAATTATTGTTAGCATTAGCACTCATATTAGCATTAGCTGTTTAGACTTTAAACCGACCTCGTCCAGGTCCACGTAAGGTCCGGCTCCTTCTGGAAACATCTCGTCCACTGCAGGCTTCATCTTCTTCTCTTTTACTGTTTGTTTGTTTGTTTGTTTTAACGCTAAAATCGTTTAAAACCGCTCAGTTTGTTAATAGCAAAACTGGCTAACTTCCGGCAAGCACAAAACAAGTGTGTGACTCTTATTTGAGTCCGCCTTAAACGCTTGCCCGTCACATTCATTCCGCTAACCCAACAATGAGAAACAAAACAAAAATGAAGAGGATATCTTAATTTTACCTCATAATTAAGATGGTTGAACGGAATTAAAATTCATCTCAGTACAGACAAATAATAACAATGCTAGTAATGATTACTATTATTAATATTTTCATAAGTAATAGTAATCCTAGTATCATTACTACTAGTTTTTTTTGTCAAGTTATTGTATCCAGTCAATACAATTATTTGAAAATAATCTGGCTGTTACTGTATAAATGTTTTTCTATTTCTTTATATAATTTTTTCACCATATGGAAATAAATGGCAAGGAATAGTATGGTTGTTAATGTTTGTTCATGTTTAATTATCCATTTTTTTGTTTTACTTATACTTTGAAATGCAAAAAAACTTCAATCATGACTTTTAAAATATAGAAGAAAAAAAACAGGGAAAGTATTATTCTAATGATGGGATGTTTATCCCTGACTAATTTGCTCACTTTGCTTTTAAATGCTTTGGTGCAATGTTTGTAAAAATGTTATAGATTTATTTTGCATTTTTGCTCTCTATATTCTGCTTTTTTGCTCTGAGGATAACAAACATTTTTAAGCTTCCAGACCCTAATTACTCTTGTTGATGAAATTTCAACAACAGAATAACATTTATTTAAGGGATTTCATCAGTACTCCCCACCAAGTGGCATTCTGCTTGTTGCTGGCCATACCTGGGATAAATATATATAGACGAATAGATTCGTTAGACACTTTTATCTAGAAGCAAAATGTCTTGTTTATTTTTCACACAGTACATGGATATATTATGCAGTTCTACCAACAAAGCTTCACTGTTCCCTATATTCATCGCTATGCTTCAAACTATTGAAAGTAGATATAAAGGCTCTTTATATCTACCCTTTTTCTTTCTTTCCCTTTTTCTTTCGCTCTCTCGATCAGAATATTTTGGTTTCGTTCTCTAAACATCCTGGCTGTCCTCTCAGTGTTCATGTCCAGCGTTGGTCTCGTATCCCAGGGTGTCTCCGAGGTGCTGGTGGGCGTAGAACGCCCGAGCCATCTCGTTGATGTGGCTGTAGGCGCCGATGGACCTGAAGTATTCAACGTAGTTCCAGAAGTCTGAGGTGGAGTAAGGCCAGTAGGGAACAGCTGGAGGTTCGTCATATGGAACTGAACGGGACAGAACGACAGCTGGCTTACAGAAAACAGATATTTATGTGCAATACTTACGATTATATCAGGTTTTAATTACTTAAATCAGTTCAGTAACAGACTTTGACAATAAAGGCTCGATGTATCGATGGTGTATTGAGATAAATAATGTGAGAAAATATGTTTTTGCACAACAAAGAAACTAAACCAAAGGGTTTTATGGCATCACAGTAAAAGTTTCCCCCTGACACATTTGGACAATTAGTAACCAACACTTTTATTTGAAATTATCTTACAAAGTATAATTTTGTGATTGAGAAGCTGTTAGGAAAACAACGATGTCTTATGGATAAAAAACAGCAACAACAAATACAAACAGATAAATCAACTTTATTTGTTTATCTGTCTAGCTCTACTTCTACACTCTGAATCCATTTTGAATTAGATTAGTAAAGTTCAACAAAATTTTCAATTTCAAATTAAAGCTTTTATATAGCAACCATCTCTGGTTAGGTTTCTTTAAAATTAACCCAATTAAACAAAAACAAACAGTAAAATAAGAGAAAACCTCCATAAAATTAATATACATGATTCACAAAAAGTGCTGAAAAGCCTAAAAAGTGTCAGTTTCAGTGTAATGTTTGTACATATTTATGTATCTTTATTATTTTATGTACATATATAATTTCCCCTATGGATCAATAAAGTATTTTTTTAATTTGAAAACCTTAAATTAAATTATTCTAAATCTGAGGTTAAATGAGAAACGTGATTGTCTAAATTATGTTTTTAATGTATTATAATCTCCGTTTACAGCTCTCTTTATTATGATTCATGAAATCACTTGACTAATCTCCACTAACACATTTTTTAAAATCCGGTTGCCTTTGCCAGAGGAGTAAATATGGATTAACATTGTGATTGTCTGCAGATTTGGTTCCTAAAAAATCTGCAGAAATGTAAATGTGAAGGTTGTAAGAAGATAAAGATGGAGATATTTGGTTTGATTGAAACTGTACCTCCTTCTGGAATCACTCTGGCCACTGTGAGGTGAAAAGAGAGACAGGAAAAAAAGAGTTAACATTCCCAAACAGTTTTCCCTGAACAAAGAAGGGATTCAGTCCTAAAACTAAAAGAGGTTTCTTTCTCCAGGTTCCTCAACTAATATTTTTCCCTTTACTGAACAAATACAGACCCACAGACCTCTCTTTCTGTTCACGGCTAAAAGTCTCATCTCAGTCAAAGCACTTGCATCCAACTTGATCAAAAAATAAACAAAAATTCAGATACAAAACTAATTTTTTTCTTCCTTCCAGCAGGTTATTAGTGGAAATTTTAAACATTAAAATGAAGAAACTCACCACAGAGATGGAAAGAAAAAATGCCGAGGAGTGCGTTAATCCACAACAGCTTCATCTTGAGCTCCTAATTAAATGGAAAAAACTTAATTTGTTGTCAGTTTGTGGGCTAAAGAAGTGTTTAGCGTATAGTGAATGCACCGATCTTTACCTGATCAGAGTTTTGCTGCAGTTGGTCTCCTGGTCCGCTGTGGTGTGTGGGGGCCAGCATGAAGGAGCCCAGCTCCAGTACACACACACACACACACACACACAGGCCAGACCCATGCCAGTCACATCCCACTGTAACATCGCTCAGCTGCTGCCACGTCAAATATTAGTTTTGTTGGAAAATGAACTCCAGATAACTCAAACCAAAACCCACTTTTCCTCAGCTCCTATAATCTGCACTGTTATCTTCATTATCATCTATAAAAAGTAATCTGGATCATATTTTTCCCAAATGCGGCGTTGTTGGATCATGATTTTTCACTCCTAATCAGTAGACAGGCAAAAGGTTTTTATAAAATCTTCATGTCAAAATGTTCAGAATGTCCAACAAACATTCATAAAATCTATTTAACACACTTAGTTCTTTGATTTTCTTCATGATGTATATGAAGACTGTCCAAATATATACAGCAATAATACAGAAACTACTGTTATATCAGTTTGTGTGGTTCAGTGATGTCAAATTATTGTTGTTCTGCAGTTAAATTTTTTTGAAAGGTTAGGAGGTGAAGATGGCGCCATCTTGTGGTTTTCTGTCTGAATGATTCAATGCACGTCACCAACACAATAATTGTTTCTGAAAAGAAAACGATCAAAAGCAGCTGCTGAAACACCATATATCTAAAGTATACATCTCCCGTTAGCATGGGCGGTTTGATAACTATTTATGACATGTGGTATTTGGCTACAACATGCTCGGCAGCAAACCGTTTAGCTCATTCTGCTGTTACGAAATTAGCTAATTTCAGCTAATTTGAGTCTTTAATTATGTCAATATTTGATCATTAACAACAAACCCATTGACATTGTCGAGAGAAGTCGAGATCATCCTATTTCCCCATGCTGGAGATTTTAGTTTAATAGTGACAATAAATAAAGTTATCTTTGAAATTAATTACATAGGTGACATCAAGACCCAACATTAGAGTCAGACTGTAATAAAATTTATCTGGTTGTGTGTGTTGTTATTGTGTCCTGCAAACTTTGCTTTAATTCTTCTTTTTTCTATCTGATCATAAAAAAAATCATAGTCAGAGAGTTTCATGAAACAGGAAGAGCAGGTTTCCTGAAGAAAGAAGAAGCTTCCAGCCTGCATAAGTCAAAAAATAGTTCAGACTATTCCTTATTTCAAAGCATTAAAGGTTTTAAGAACAAAATCTAAACATTTTTGAATAATTGGATAAAACCCAGAGTAAAATACTTGAATTAATAATAGTGGCTTATAATTGAACCAATAATTACTATTGGTTTAACCAGTGATTGGTGTTGGTTTAATTATACAAATACTTACACTTATGGAAACACGTAACTGTAACTTGGTATCAAATAAATAGAATAAGGGATTATTCTTGTTTTTTTTTCAGAAATGTCTGTAAAAACTCACATTATGATTATAATAAGAGTAACTAATAAGTTATGGTTATTATAATAGTTCTGGACAGGGTAAATCCCGCCAGATTTAGGAAACTCAATTCACCCATTAGACAAAGAGCTGGTAGCACATCCCTTCTCTGAGAAGGGGAAGTAGAGAGAGAGAGAAAGGGGGGTGTTGTGCAACAACAACATGTATCTAAACAAAAAAGTGTACATATTTTGAACATGTTCATCTTAACTACGCCTGTCACGATATCAAATTTTGCTGGACGATTGTCTAAAAAATTATTGCGATAAACGATAATATTGTTTCAAGACCTTTTGACACTGATTTAATGGAAATGACGTAATAATGCATGTGATTTCCTGCCATAGATAGATACACTTTATTTTCAAAAGAACACATAACACTGGAACTGATAAACTAAACAAACTAAACAACCAAAAACAAAAATAAAATGGATTCCCAATATTAACAAATGTATGTAATGTATTAACAATAAACATACTTGAATAAAACTAAACAACATAAAGCCAAAGTGGAAATAAATACTGCATTCAACCAAAAGAGAGCAGATTATGAAGTCTGTATACTATATTGCCCTTCAGTAATAACTAGATTTAATTAGAGAAGATGGGCATAACCCTCTACCTGAAGCAGTAGTTCATACTGCACGATTTTTTTGCCCCTTTTTTCCCTTTACGACAATCTTAGGTCGTTGACCGATCTAAGATTGTCGCTGGTGATTTTGTAACCGATCATCCTGCAGTGTGTGGTGTGTTACGGTAGATCGTCGTGGCCGCTCCGCCCCACTGGGAGCTTTAAGCTAAATGTGACAGGTAGCCAATCAGAAAGCGCAGATTCTCCTCCACACATTCTGAGGGGAAATTACCGAGGGGAATCCCAAACAGCTGACACGGCGCAACTCGAAGTCCAATGGACATTGGAGATGATTTGTGGAAACAACATCAATGTTTATTCAACATTTCGTGCAAAGAATATAGAAATGATAAACAGAGGAGTTGGAGTCAAATTGCTACTGCAGTTGATAAACCCGGTAAGTTTTCAGCTGTTCTTCTTTAATGTACCGCGGTAAAGCTAGCCGGCTCTGCGTCCAGCCGGCCCAGCACACGATATACAAGTGAGAGGTAGCTCAAGACATTATGGTACACCCATTTACGTGCGGCTTTCACAATAAAAGCGCACATCCGGTCCATGTTTGAGATACTCAAAATAGGTTTCTAGGCGCTGCATTTGAAAACAGAAAATAATAAATGCTGAAAAACTAATGCAAAATAAAAACTAATATCTTTCTCTCTCTCTAGACCTCTCTCAGGAAGTTGCAACTAGAGCTTATGTATAATTTCAAAATAAAAGCTTTTTTAAAAAGTCATTTTTTTATCTTTTCCCCCTAAGTTGCCGTGCCCATTGCTGAGAAACTCTCTGTTTCCAAAGACTGCTACCACTTCAGAGTGACAGAGGGACACCTCTAGAACAGACAAGGAATGCCACTGTCAAGGAAATAACAGCATGGACTCAGGAATACTTCCAGAAAGCATGTCAGTGAACACATTCCACCGTGCCATCCGCCGCTGCAGCTGAAACTCTACAATGCAAAGAGGAAGCCATTTCTAAGCTTCACAAGCTCAGCTGTTTGCACTGGGCCAGGAGTCATTTAAAATGGAGTGAGGCAAAATGGACGACTGTTCTGTGGTCAGATGAGTCTCGATTTGAAGTTCTTTATGGACCACTGGGACGCCATGTCATCCGGACCAGAGAGGACAAGGATAACCCAAGTTGTTATCAAAGCTCCGTGCATCACTGATGGTATGTGGTTGCATGAGTGCTGGTGGCCTGGGTAGCTTGCATGTCTGGAAAGGCTCCATTAATGCAGAGAACTATGTTCAGGTTCTAGAACAACATATCTAGACGTCATCTCTTTCAGGGAAGACCCTGCATTTTTTAACAACATGATGCCAGACCACATTCTGCAGCAATCACAACATCATGGCTACGTAGGAGAAGGATCCGGGTACTGAAATGTCCAGCCTGCAGTCCAGATCTTTCACCTATAGAGAACATTTGGCGCATCACAAAGAGGAAGGTGCCACAAAGAAGGCCCAAGATGATTGAGAGGCCTGATGGGAGAGCAGTCCTATTTCTAAACCTGAGAAACTGGTCTCCTCTGTCCCCAGACATCTGTTGAGTGTTGGAAGAAGAAGGGGAGATGCTGCACAGAGGTAAAAATGGTCTTGTCCCAACTTTTTTGGAATTTGTTGACGTCATGAAATTTTGAAAAATATTTTTCCCTTAAAATGATACATTCTCTCAGTTTAAAGTTTGGATCTGCCATGTATGTTCTATTGAGAATAAAATATTAGATGTTGGCACCTCCACATCATTGCACTCATCCATTTTTTATTCACAATTTGTTTAGTGTCCCAACTGTTTTGGAATCTGGTTTGTATATATGTAGTATTTATATATAGCGATAGAAAGATGGATAGATACATAGATAGATAGAGATGAATATAACAGAAAAATTTGTATATAAATAAGATGATTGAGGTAAATCCGAAATGACGAGTGAGGCAGCTCCTCACTACATTTTCTACTTATTTTTGAATATAAAAGTAAAAATGTCTTATTTTAAAAGGTTTTAATTTTAAAATTATATATCATGTGTTTGATATTTTCTGGTATTTCTTCTAGAGGTCTCCCTCTGTCATCCAGAAGTGAGAGAAGTCACTGGTAAAGTTTTTCAGCAATGAGCACGGCAACTTAGGGGAAAAAGATAAAAAAGGACTTTTTTGAAAGGCTTTTATTGTGGAATTACACATCAGAACTAGTTGCCACTTTCAGGTTCTGTTCTAGAGGTGTCCCTCTGTCACTCTGAAGTGGTAGCAGTCTTTGGAAACAGAGAGTTTCTCAGCAATGGGCACGGCAACGTAGAGAGAAAGGATACAATGTACTATTTTAATAGTGTTTTATTTTGAAATTACACATCAGATCTAATTGCCACTTTCAGGTTCTGTTCTAGAGGTGTCCCTCTGTTTCCAAAGAATGCTACCACTTCAGAGTGACAGTTTCTCAGCAATGGGCATGGCAACGTAGGGAGAAAAGATAAAAAATGACTTTTTAAAAAAGCTTTTATTTTGAAATTATACATCAGACAGATCTAGTTGCAACATTCTGATATATATATATATATTAGAGAGAGAGAGAGAGAGAGAGAGAGAGAGAGAGAGACAGAGAGAGAGAGAGAGAGAGAGAGACAGAGAGAGAGAGAGAGAGAGAGATATTAGTTTTTATTTTGCATTAGTTTTTCAGCATACATTATTTTCTGTTTGCAAATGCAGCGACCAGAAACCTATTTTGAGTAGCTCAAACATGGACCGGATGTGCGCTTTTATTGTGAAAGCAGCACGTAAATGGGTGTACCATAATGTCTTGAGCTACTGCGCACTTGTATATCGTGTGCTGGGCCGGCTGGAAGCAGAGCCGGCTAGCTTTACCGCGGTGTTAAACGTGACATAAATAGGTTATAATGATTTTCATTAAGTCAGGACTTTACGCTGACTCCAGCCACATGCATCACAGGTAGATTCTAGTAAAGCATTGATTAATGCCTGGTTTTAAAATTAGTTAACTGGACTTGTAGCTATTATTTTGTGCCCATGTGGCTGGACATCACACGGCACGACGAACCTGATCGAACCGTTATACCTGGGATTTCTGTCGGCTAATGTGTCTCTCAGGTTTTGAAAATGGGCCGACAACTCATGTAGTGAGCGCTGGACATTACACTTTTTCATTCAGTGTCATCAATAGAAAGAAAAAAAGGCAGAAAGAGTCGATAAGGCCAATAATTAAAATGAGGTCGAAAGGTTTAATTTATTGTTCGATTAATTGATTTATAGTTTATCGCGACAGGACTAATCTTAACATATTTATTTTTATTGATTGTGTTTTTAGCTAGTGTTGCTAGTTACTACTGCACAAGGCTAGCTGTTTTCAAGCTAACAACTCTCCAGTGTCTCTATGGCAACTCTCATTAGCAATTGATGATAAAAGTCCTCCGGATTTATCCTGATCAAAATAATTAACAGCAAACAGAAATTTATGGACTTAAAATATATATATATCTTGAGGCTAAGATCAAGATAACAAGGAGGGAAGTGAGCCAACTGTCAGAGCTCCAAAGGGGTGCAATGAAAAGATCAGTACCCAAGAAGTACAGCCAGATGCCCATACCTGAAGCACTCGAAACTGCCAAACAAAGGCTCCAAGCCTTGGCCAGCCGCCTAAAGAGATACACAAGAATGAAGCCAGGAGAATCAACCGGCTCTTCGCCACCCAACCAGCTAAAGTGTACTCTCAATGGAAGGGTAATAACAACAGAGCAGACCCACCAAGGCTGGAGACTGAGCAATACTGGAAAGGCATTTGGGAAAGGGAGGCGTCCCACAACAGCAATGCACAGTGGCTAACCTCTGTACGAGAGGACCACAGCAACCTCCCTGAACAAGCCCTGGTAACCATCACTGTGGCAGATGTCCAAGAAAGAGTCTCGGATATAAAAAACTGGACAGCACCAGGACCTGACATGATCCATACCTACTGGCTAAAGAAACTCACCGCCCTCCATGAGCGACTGGCAGCTCAACTGAACCAGCTGCTACAAAATGGGACTCACCCTGAATGGTTAACTGAAGGGTGCACAATCCTGATACAGAAGGATCCCTCAAAGGGTTCAGTCCCATCCAACTATCGGCCAATAACCTGTCTCTCTACAACATGGAAGCTCATGTCAGGCATCATAGCGGCTAAGATAAGCAGGCACATGGATATGAGCACGGCACAGAAGGGAATCGGCATAAATAGCAGAGGAGCCAAACACCAACTCCTTGTAGACCACACAGTCGCCCAAGACTGCAAAACCCGACACACCAACCTGTGTACCGCTTGGATTGATTACAAGAAAGCCTATGACTCAATGCCACACACATGGATCATTGAATGCTTAGAGATGTACAACATCAATAGGACTCTAAGAACCTTCATTGCAAACTCGATGGGGCTGTGGAAAACCACCCTTGAAGCCAACTGCAAACCACTTGTACAAGTGTCCATCAAATGTGGCATATACCAAGGAGATGCTCTGTCCCCACTGCTGTTCTGCATATGCCTGAACCCCCTCAGCCAAATCAGTCACCTCCTCTTCATGGATGACATCAAGCTGTACGCTAAGAGCAAGCGAGACATCGACTCACTGATCCACACCACCAGGATCTACAGCACTAACATTGGGATGTCATTCGGACTAGACAAGTGTGGTCGGATGGTTACAAAGAGAGGGAAGGTCGCCCACACAGAAGGGGTCTCAGTCCCAGGAGGAACAATAGCAGACATTGAGGACATTTACAAGTACCTGGGAATACCACAAGCAAATGGCAACCTCGATGAGGTCACAAGGAAAGGAGCCACAGCCAAATACCTCCAACGAATAAGGCAAGTCCTGAGAAGCCAGCTCAATGGCAAGAACAAGATCCGTGCAATAAACAGCTATGCCTTACCAGTAATCAGATACCCTGCCGGAATAATCAGCTGGCCAATGGAAGAGATAAAGGCCACGGATGTTAAGACTCGGAAGCTACTAACCATGCATGGAGGGTTCCACCCCAATTCCAGCACCCTGAGACTGTATACAAGCCGAAAGGAAGGAGGCAGAGGACTAGTGAGTGTGAGAGCCACTGTCCATGATGAAACATCCAAGATACATAAATACATCAAGGACAAAGCCTCAAAGGATGATGTGCTCAGTGAATGTTTCAGGCAATGGGGAACAGAGGACGAGGTGCTGGAGGTACTGTCATGGGAGGACAAGCCCCTCCATGGGATGTACCACCGACAAATAACTGAAGTGGCTGATATCAGGAAATCCTACCAATGGCTGGAAAAAGCTGGACTCAAGGACAGCACAGAGGCTCTCATCCTGGCCGCCCAGGAACAGGCCCTAAACACCAGAGCAATAGAGGCTCAGATCTACCACACCAGACAAGACCCAAGGTGTAGGTTGTGCAAGGAGGCCCCTGAGACAGTCCAGCACATAATAGCAGGGTGCAAGATGCTGGCAGGGAAAGCGTACATGGAACGACATAACCAAGTGGCAGGCATAGTGTACAGGAACATCTGTGCAGAATATGGACTGGAAGCCCCGAGATCAAAGTGGGGAACACCCCCAAAGGTGGTAGAAAACGACCAAGCTAAGATCCTGTGGGACTTCCAGATCCAGAGAGACAGGATGGTAATAGCGAACCAACCGGACATTGTGGTGGTGGATAAAGAACAGAGGAAAGCCGTTGTGGTGGATGTAGCAATACCAAGTGACTACAACATCAGGAAAAAGGAGCATGAGAAACTGGAGAAATACCAGGGCCTCAGGGAGGAACTGGAAAAGACCTGGAAGGTGAAGACCACAGTGGTGCCTGTGGTCATCGGGGCCCTCGGGGCAGTCACCCCCAAACTGGAGCAGTGGCTCAAACAGATCCCAGGAACAACATCAGACATCTCAGTCCAGAAATGTGCAGTTCTAGGCACAGCCAAGATACTGCGCAGAACCCTCAAGCTCCCAGGCCTCTGGTAGAGGACCCGAGCTCAGAGGATGTAAGAAACCACTCGCAGAGGGTGAGAAGGGAATTTTTATATATATATATATATATATATATATATATATATATATATATATATATATATATATCATAATGTGTCAAACGAGACAAAAGAAGAGAAAATAACTTCCTGCACTGTTTGTTCTCTCTGCTCTCTCACACATGACCATGAAGTTCAAGTTAACAATCACAACTCTTACCAAACCAGTGTGTTCACATGTGTGTCTTGCTATTTGCCAATAATTTCCATCTATTGTCTATTCCATTTGCACAACAGCAGGGGAAATTGATTGTCAATCAGTGTTGCTTCCTAAGTGGACAGTTTGATTTCACAGAAGTTTGATTTACTTGGAGTTATATTGTGTTGTTTAAGTGTTCCCTTTATTTTTTTGAGCAGTGTATATATATATAATATATATATACGTATATATATATATATACACTGCTCAAAAAAATAGCAGACTTCACTACCAGTAAAGACTGAGTATCCTTCAATAAAATGCGTTGTGGAGTGGGAACTGAGAGATAACGGCAACGAAGATCTGTTTTGCATCAAATTCCCAATTCAGATTGTGAACTGAGTCGGCCTAACAAAAGAACCTCAGACGAGCTTTTCTTAAAAAGGGATTCAGCTTTGAGTAACAACTACTCCTTGTAAGATTTCATCCTGTTTCACAATGTGTCAAACGTGACAAAAGAAGACATAACTTCCTGCAGTGTTTGTTAACATGAACTTTATGGTTATGTGTGAGAGAGCAGAAAGAACAATCACAACTCTTACCAAACCAGTGTGTTCACATACAAACTATGACAGGCATGCATTGAGAATAAAACCTGACTATTCTAGACATTTACAGGTTGGTGGCCTGTAAAGCTGCACTGCAAAAACACAAAATCTAAGTATTGTTTTAAGTCAATAATTTCTAAAAATTGATGAGAAAGTAATAGTTCCATATGCAGATTATTTCACTTATAAAATGGGAAAAATGATTCGTTATAAGTGAAAATAATCCGAAGGAAGGAATTATTGACTTAATACAAGTTGCTATATTTTGCTGAAAAGTTATTTATAAGTTGGTTTTATCATATTTCAAGTGTACTAAGATATTTGTTCTAGTAACTAGATCAAAATTACTTGGTAAGATTTTGTATTTTTGCAGTGTAATGTTAACTAGCAGTTTCATAATGGCTGTTGGTTCTGCTATCACAGTATGACTACTTCCCGCAAATAATAACCTTAAAGCTGCAATGTGTAACTTGTATAAATAAAATGTTTTTTCATATTTGGTAAAACAAATATTTTGACAAACTCTCAGCATGTTGTGAAAGTTTGTTATGAAACAGGTGAAATTGGTTTGGAGAAACGCTACAGAGCCATTTGCTGCAAAAGCAAGTTTCATAACATTACCTGTTATGAAACAGATAATGTGTAATCTAATTATATCATCCGATTTCATCAGACAGATGAAAATGAGACATTATGTGAAAATTTTGGTATTTTAAGGATCAAAATAATTTTAATTTATATAAATAACATACTATACAATAAATTATAATATAAATTATTTACTAATCAAAATCAGGAAAAGAATAACATTTTTAAATATAAAACTTATAAAACTTTAGCAAACATTAACAGACACACTGCAGGTGTGTATCTGTGTTTGGTCAATTTTTGGTTAAAACATGGTTGCTATTCATTCAGTGGGTAGAAAATCCAGAAATAAGAGTATAGATACTTCATAGAAACTTTTCTCAAGTAAAAGTAACTGAGTAAATGTAATTAGTTACGTTACTTAACGATGGGAAGGAGCTTTACTGTCAACATTACGAGACATGAATGAGTCAAACTGTTTGTTTCCTGAGTCAGCGCTCCGTCAGGGAGGGAATGTGCGCATGATGACAATCATGCGCACATTCTGCTCTTTCACAAGCAGAGAGGAACCAGTGCTGATCCAGAGAGCCGGAGAGTCAGACTCACAGCTCCAGACCTCCAAACCACTCAGGTAAGGAAACACTTCCTAAATATCACCTTAACCTGCAGCACAGAGGACAAAAAGTACTAACGTCTTAACACGGTTTTTATTTTGTCTCGTTTATTTTGTCTTGTTCAGAAGGATTAATTCCTGTTACATCAGATTATATATTTGCATCTACTCATCATATTGAGGTAATAGTTTTCATCTTCATCATTTAACATTTATAGCCTGAAATCCCTTTAAATATCATTAAATAATTTGTTTTATAATAGAGTTACATAATGTCAACAAAGCTGAAGGTGTATTCAACCCAAAGCAACACCTTGAAACCTGAAGAGCAGGTGTGGCCGCTTCAATGCAGTAAAATGAGACAAAAGACAAAATAACTTCCTGCAGTGTTTGTTCTCTCTGCTCTCTCACACATGACCATGAAGTTCAAGTTAACAATCACAACTCTTACCAAACCAGTGTGTTCACATACACACTATGACAGGCATGCATTGAGAATAAAACCTGACTATTCTAGACATTTACAGGTTGGTGCCTCTAAAACTGCCCTGCAAAAACACAAAATCTAAGTATTGATTTAAGTCAATAATTCCTTAAAATTGATGAAAAAGTAAGTTACATATGCAGATTATTTCCCTTATAAAATGGGAAAAATGATTTGTTATAAGTGAAAATAATCTGATAAATAATCCGAAGGAAGGAATTATTGACTTAATACAAGTTGCTATATTGTGCTGAAAAGTTTTTTGTAAGTTGGTTTTACCTTATTTCAAGTATACTAAGATATTTGTTCTAGTAACTAGATCAAAATTACTTGGTAAGATTTTGTATTTTTACAGTGTAATATTAACTAGTAGCTTCTTAATGACTGTTGGTTCTGCAGTCACAGTATGACTAATTCCCACAGCTGTAGTGTGTAACTTATATGAATAAAATGTTTTAAATAAAATGTTTTTAAATAATAAAATAATTTAAACTTTTCCATATGTTTCTGTTTGTCCCCTGCAGGAACCATGTCTGCCGTCTACCTCGTCCTGCTGCTGCTGCCTCTGGTCTCAGCTCAGACGTTTCACTGGGGTCCCTGTCCCAGTCCGGCAGTGCAGCCCGGCTTCGACGTCCAAAAGGTAAATCCTGTAAAAACATGTTGGGAGCACATATGAACACAAAGTGACCCAGTTGTTTCTGTCGCCAGTACCTGGGACGGTGGTACGAGATAGCCAGGCTTCCCAATTCCTTTGAAAAGGGGAAATGCATGGAGGCGAATTACGCCTTGAGGAAAGATGGAACCATCCGAGTCCTGAACTCTCAGCTGTAGTGAGTACAATTATTGCTTCTTCATTTGGTTTGATGTTTTGTGTGAAAACTAGAATTTTTCTGGGTCCAAAATTTCGATACTCTGATACTTTATCCTTTTATTCTGTTTCTGTCATGATTTTTGCTTGGTTTTCTATCAGATCTGGAAAAAAATGTATGAAAAAAATCCATAGTATGCGGCTGCAAAGGGAAGAGCGTGCCATGACTTTTAATGTTGATATAACACAATACTTATGTAATCTGCAAGAGGAAACCCATCTGTCCATTACAGGGTTTGGTGAAACGCAGAAAAACTTCGACCTTCTTTGAATCTATATTCAAACTTTATAGCAGAAACTCAGCTCTAAGTCTAAATGTTTCATCTGACTGTATTACTATTATTATACCTTTCATGGTTTCTACATGATCTAAGTTTTGTTTTTTTTATGGTTTTTTTTTTTTTAGATTTCACCATATATTCAGAAAGCTTCAAAAGGTTCTGTGACTCATTGTTGGATAGTTGTAGTCATAAGTCACAGTTTCTGCACAAGCTTGGATTATTGTGTGAAATAAAAATGGACATGTGGAATTCCTGTCCCTCCTTTGTTCCAGAAAAGGCGGGAATCCCCATAGCAATCCCAAAGAATGACTCAGCATTCTTTGGGATGTGTTTTTTTTGTTGTTTTTTTTTGCCTAGCTTAGCTGTTTTTCTTCTTTTTAAATCTGCTAGTCTGGAGTTAGCAAAGAGAAGTTGATGTATGTCAGATAATTTTGCAGAAAATGTCAGGTTTAAAACTGTTGTGAATAGCTTTTGTTATTGTTAGTAATTAAATGTTTGCATGTGTGACTCTGTTTTTCTATATTCCAGTAAAGATAAAGTGAGTACAGCAGAAGGGACAGCTGTGGTTCCTGATACCAGGGAAATGGCCAAACTCGGAGTCAGCTTCTCATACTGTAAGTGTATTTAATAAAGATCACCAAGAGTCTGACAGCAACAAATGAAGAGTTGGACGTTAATTTGTCAATGCTTGAGTGCAATAATGATCAAAAGACGTTTCCCATTTTAAATACAGGTCTTGTACACACATAGCTGGGTCTTCAAAAAACAAATATTTCAAATACTGTTTGAAAAAATAATATCGTACATGTGGAATCGGTTTAAGAAAAGTGTTTATTCACACAAACCTGCTGAATTTCAACACTGAATTTTGTTATAAACATGCCAAACCCATAGGGGGCAGTGTAGTGCAAAGCTAAAACCAATCACAGTCCTTCAAAACAACCATGACTTCCTGTTAGGAATGAAATATGGAACCAGGAGAGGTTGGACTACTGTTGAATAGTGTGTTAGAATATAAGGTTAATAAAACACAAGACATGCCGATTGGGAATCATACGAATCAAGAAGTTAACGTTGAATACATCAATGGTCTTCCTTATTTCTGGTCTTAGGGGTTCCGCCAATCAGTGCCAAGTAAAATTAATGGTGGTCCTGGATTGGCCAGCTAATACTGTGTGAAGTATCACAGGGCCTCCGTATTTCAGCTTCCCAAACTGCATTTCCTTTAAAATATTTTAGATATGAAACAATCCATGAACAGATTTTCCATAAATAATTCCAAGTTAAAGCTGCATCACATAACTTTTATAATAAGATATGTTGTTTATATATTTGTTAAATTATCATTATATAGTGACCATAAAATACAAGACAGATAATCTGTGAAAGAAATCATGCTGCCAGGACTAATTGTAGAAATATATCTCAGCCAGAAACAATCAATTACAGCCAGGAGGAGGGTCTTAGCGCTGTCAATCACTCTTGTGCTCACCTTTTGCTCTCTGCTATGCTACAGCATTGTAGTTCACCACAACATAGCCAACCAGGAATGCTAAGACTAGTTATAAATGGCTCTCCACCATTAGTACGTTGAGCTTCGTGTACACAAAGATGATTGGCAGCACTAAGACCCGCTTCCTGGCTCTGATTGGTTGATTCTGACAGCAGCAGTAGCTCAGGGAGGAACTTGATTTTTTCACAGATGATCTATCTCATATTATACTGTCACAACATTGTGACGGTAAAAAATATATGTCGAAAACATATTTTGGTAAAAGTTACAAAAGTACACAAATAGCCCGGTGGATCTGATGTTACCTTGACCTCCTGAATCAGCAAATAAACTAACTTTATGGCGTTTGCTCACAGTCACTCCCTACAGCCCGTACTGGGTCCTCACCACCGACTACACCAGCCTGGCGGTGGTGTACTCCTGCACGGACATCCTCCGCCTGTTCCGAGTCGAGTACGCCTGGATCTTGTCACGGTCACGCTTCCTGCCGCCGCTGACGGTTCGCTACGCCAAAGAGCTGCTGGTCAGAGAAGGAATCGACATCTCCAGGATGAAGGCCACCGATCAGAACTGCAAAGACAACTAGGAGGCCGCTTCTCAGTCATGTCTTACTATTTCTGCTTAGAAAGTTTTTTATTAATGCGAAGAAATATTTTAAGATTTCTGTGTTTAATTGTAGTCATACCTGTTATTGTGATATTTATAAGCACAACAAAGTTTATATATTTTGATTCTGCTTTTCTGTTAAATGGTTGCTGATTGAAGATGGAAATATTAACTGAAGGGTTGTTGTTTACTATGTTACAACATTGTAAGTCACATTTTCTGTAATAAATATTAAATAATAGACAATTGTTTTGTCTATTCTTACTCTGGAGGTTCTATAAATTATACAAACTAATTCATTGGGTATTTCTGCCATCTTTTTTAATGAACTGAACCAGTTTTTCTCATTGGATATTGACAATATCACTATGTTCTATTGTAGATTTTATGAATTGTTTTCCTCTTTCATGTACCTGTTTGTAAGCTTACCTGTGAAATGTAGCTAAAATCTTTCACTTAGGTTGTTTCTCCATACATTTATCATTGTATTAAATTGTTATTCTGCTCTTGGCAGTTGGTGGTTACCATAGTAACCAGTAACTGACAGATCCACTGCCCCCCTTTCTCTGTTGCTGTTGGTAACCGTGGCATGTATTGGGGTCAGCTCTGTGTTTTCTTCACAGATATATTTTAACATGTTTTTGACAAATTCAATCATATCCAGTGTTTCATGAGTATTTTTGTTGCTTTGTGTGCTTTTAATGTAACATGCACAACTGTCGCTGTTGTGCATGTTGCGTTAATGTCGGTGCATATGGCAACTCTCATTAACAATTGATGATTAAAGTCCTCCGGATTTATCTTGATCAAAATAATTAACAGCAAACAGAAATGTATGGACTTAAAACTTGCTCTGTTGAAATATATATATATATATATATATATATATATATATATATATATATATACACTGCTCAAAAAAATAAAGGGAACACTCAAATAACATCCTAGATCTGAATGAATGAAATATTCTCATTGAATACTTTGTTCTGTACAAAGTTGAATGTGCTGACAACAAAATCACACAAAAATCATCAATGGAAATCAAATTTATTAACCAATGGAGGCCTGGATTTGGAGCCACACACAAAATTAAAGTGAAAAAACACACTACAGGCTGATCCAACTTTAATGTAATGTCCTTAAGACAAGTCAAAATGAGGCTCAGTATTGTGTGTGGCCTCCACGTGTCTGTATGACCTCCCTACAACGCCTGGGCATGCTCCTGATGAGGTGGCAGATGATCTCCTGAGGGATCTCCTCCCAGACCTGGACTAAAGCATCCGCCAACTCCTGGACAGTCTGTGGTGCAGCGTGACGTTGGTGGATGGAGCGAGACATGATGTCCCAGATGTGCTCTATCGGATTCAGGTCTGGGGAACGGGCGGGCCAGTCCATAGCTTCAATGCCTTCATCTTGCAGGAACTGCTGACACACTCCAGCCACATGAGGTCTAGCATTGTCCTGCATTAGGAGGAACCCAGGGCCAACCGCACCAGCATATGGTCTCACAAGGAGTCTGAGGATCTCATCTCGGTACCTAATGGCAGTCAGGCTACCTCTGGTGAGCACATGGAGGGCTGTGCGGCCCTCCAAAGAAATGCCACCCCACACCATTACTGACCCACTACCAAACCGGTCATGCTGAAGGATGTTGCAGGCAGCAGACCGCTCTCCACGACGTCTCCAGACTCTGTCACGTCTGTCACATGTGCTCAGTGTGAACCTGCTTTCATCTGTGAAGAGCACAAGGCGCCAGTGGCAAATTTGCCAATCCTGGTGTTCTCTGGCAAATGCCAAGCGTCCTGCACGCTGTTGGGCTGTGAGCACAACCCCCATCTGTGGACGTCGGGCCCTCATACCATCCTCATGGAGTCGGTTTCTAACCGTTTGTGCAGACACATGCACATTTGTGGCCTGCTGGAGGTCATTTTGCAGGGCTCTGGCAGTGCTCCTCATGTTCCTTCTTGCACAAAGGCGGAGGTAGCGGTCCTGCTGCTGAGTTGTTGCCCTCCTACGGCCTCCTCCACATCTCCTGGTGTATTGGCCTGTCTCCTGGTAGCGCCTCCAGCCTCTGGACGCTACGCTGACAGACACAGCAAAGACCTTCTTGCCACAGCTCACATTGATGTGCCATCCTGGATGAGCTGCACTACCTGAGCCACTTGTGTGGGTTGTAGAGTCCGTCTCATGCTACCATGAGTGTGAAAGCACCACCAACATTCAAAACTGACCAAAACATCAGCCAGACAGCATAGGTACTGAGAAGTGGTCTGTGGTCCCCACCTGCAGAACCACTCCTTTATTGAGTGTGTCTCGCTAATTGCCAATAATTTCCATCTATTGTCTATTCCATTTGCACAACAGCAGGTGAAATTGATTGTCAATCAGTGTTGCTTCCTAAGTGGACAGTTTGATTTCACAGAAGTTTGATTTACTTGGAGTTATATTGTGTTGTTTAAGTGTTCCCTTTATTTTTTTGAGCAGTGTATATATATATATATATATATATATATATATATATATATATATATATATATATATATATATATATATATATATATATATATACACTGCTCAAAATATATACAGTTGCCCGAGACTGCAAAACCCGACACACCAACCTGTGTACCGCTTGGATTGATTACAAGAAAGCCTATGACTCAATGCCACACACTTGGATCATTGAATGCTTAGAGATGTACAACATCAATAGGACTCTAAGAGCCTTCATTGCAAACTCGATGGGGCTGTGGAAAACCACCCTTGAAGCCAACTGCAAACCACTTGCACAAGTGTCCATCAAATGTGGCATATACCAAGGAGATGCTCTGTCCCCACTGCTGTTCTGCATAGGCCTGAACCCTCTCAGCCAAATCATCAACAAGACTGGCTACGGATACCGACTCAAGAATGGGGCCACGATCAGTCACCTCCTCTACATGGATGACATCAAGCTGTACGCCAAGAGCGAGCGAGACATCGACTCACTGATCCACACCACCAGGATCTACAGCACTGACATTGGGATGTCATTCGGACTAGAGAAGTGTGGTCGGATGGTTACAAAGAGAGGGAAGGTTGCCCACACAGAAGGGGTCTCACTCCCAGAAGGAACAATAGCAGACATAGAGCACAGCTACAAGTACCTGGGAATACCACAAGCAAATGGCAACCTCGATGAGGTCACAAGGAAAGGAGCCACAGCCAAATACCTCCAACGAATAAGGCAAGTCCTGAGAAGCCAGCTCAATGGCAAGAACAAGATCCGTGCAATAAACAGCTATGCCTTACCAGTAATCAGATACCCTGCCGGAATAATCAGCTGGCCAATGGAAGAGATGAAGGCCACAGATGTTAAGACTAGGAAGCTACTAACCATGCATGGAGGGTTCCACCCCAAATCCAGCACCCTGAGACTGTACACGAGCCGTAAGGAAGGAGGCAGAGGACTAGTGAGTGTGAGAGCCACTGTCCAGGATGAAACATCCAAGATCCATAAATACATCAAGGACAAAGCCTCAACGGACGATGTGCTCAGCGAATGTCTCAGGCAATGGGGAACAGAAGACAAGGTGCTGGAAGTACCATCATGGGAGGACAAGCCCCTACATGGGATGTACCACCGACAAATAACTGAAGTGGCTGATGTCAGGAAAACCTACCAATGGCTGGAGAAAGCTGGACTCAAGGACAGCACAGAGGCTCTCATCCTGGCCGCCCAGGAACAGGCCCTAAACACCAGAGCAATAGAGGCTCAGATCTACCACACCAGAGAAGACCCAAGGTGTAGGTTGTGCAAGGAGGCCCCTGAGACAGTCCAGCACATAATAGCAGGGTGCAAGATGCTGGCAGGGAAAGCGTACATGGAACGACATAACCAAGTGGCGGGCATAGTGTACAGGAACATCTGTGCAGAATATGGACTGGAAGCCCCGAGATCAAAGTGGGGAACACCCCCAAAAGTGGTGGAGAATGACCGAGCTAAGATCCTGTGGGACTTCCAGATCCAGACAGACAAGATGGTAATGGCGAACCAACCGGACATTGTGGTGGTGGATAAAGAACAGAGGAAAGCCGTTGTGGTGGATGTAGCAATACCAAGTGACTACAACATCAGGAAAAAGGAGCATGAGAAATTGGAGAAGTACCAGGGTCTCAGGGAGGAACTGGAAAAGACCTGGAAGGTGAAGACCACAGTGGTGCCTGTGGTCATCGGGGCCCTCGGGGCAGTCACCCCCAAACTGGAGCAGTGGCTAAAACAGATCCCAGGAACAACATCAGACATCTCAGTCCAGAAATGTGCAGTTCTAGGCACAGCCAAGATACTGCGCAGAACCCTCAAGCTCCCAGGCCTCTGGTAGAGGACCCGAGCTCAGAGGATGAAACAGACCACCCGAGGAGGGTGAGAAGGGAATTTTTTTTTTTTTATATATATATATATAAATAGCAGACTTCACTACCAGTAAAGAGACTGAGTATCCTTCAATAAAATGCGTTGTGGAGTGGGAACTGAGAGATAACGGCAACGAAGATCTGTTTTGCATCAAATTCCCAGTTCAGATTGTGAACTGAGTCGGCCTAACAAAAGAACCTCAGACGAGCTTTTCTTAAAAAGGGATTCAGCTTTGAGTAACAACTACTTCTTGTAAGATTTCATCCTGTTTCACAATGTGTCAAACGTGACAAAAGAAGACATAACTTCCTGCAGTGTTTGTTAACATGAACTTTATGGTCATGTGTGAGAGAGCAGAAAGAACAATCACAACTCTTACCAAACCAGTGTGTTCACATACAAACTATGACAGGCATGCATTGAGAATAAAACCTGACTATTCTAGACATTTACAGGTTGGTGGCCTGTAAAGCTGCACTGCAAAAACACAAAATCTAAGTATTGTTTTAAGTCAATAATTTCTAAAAATTGATGAGAAAGTAATAGTTCCATATGCAGATTATTTCACTTATAAAATGGGAAAAATGATTCGTTATAAGTGAAAATAATCCAAAGGAAGGAATTATTGACTTAATACAAGTTGCTATATTTTGCTGAAAAGTTATTTATAAGTTGGTTTTATCATATTTCAAGTGTACTAAGATATTTGTTCTAGTAACTAGATCAAAATTACTTGGTAAGATTTTGTATTTTTGCAGTGTAATGTTAACTAGCAGTTTCATAATGGCTGTTGGTTCTGCTATCACAGTATGACTACTTCCCGCAAATAATAACCTTAAAGCTGCAATGTGTAACTTGTATAAATAAAATGTTTTTTCATATTTGGTAAAACAAATATTTTGACAAACTCTCAGCATGTTGTGAAAGTTTGTTATGAAACAGGTGAAACTGGTTTGGAGAAACGCTACAGATCCATTTGCTGCAAAAGCAAGTTTCATAACATTACCTGTTATGAAACAGATAATGTGTAATCTAATTATATCATCCGATTTCATCAGACAGATGAAAATGAGACATTATGTGAAAATTTTGGTATTTTAAGGATCAAAATAATTTTAATTTATATAAATAACATACTATACAATAAATTATAATATAAATTACTTACTAATCAAAATCAGGAAAAGAATAACATTTTTAAATATAAAACTTATAAAACTTTAGCAAACATTAACAGACACACTGCAGGTGTGTATCTGTGTTTGGTCAATTTTTGGTTAAAACATGGTTGTTATTCATTCAGTGGGTAGAAAATCCAGAAATAAGAGTATAGATACTTCATAGAAACTTTTCTCAAGTAAACGTAACTGAGTAAATGTAATTAGTTACGTTACTTAACAATGGGAAGGAGCTTTACTGTCAACATTACGAGACATGAATGAGTCAAACTGTTTGTTTCCTGAGTCAGCGCTCCGTCAGGGAGGGAATGTGCGCATGATAACAATCATGCGCACATTCTGCTCTTTAAAAAGCAGAGAGGAACCAGTGCTGATCCAGAGAGCCGGAGAGTCAGACTCACAGCTCCAGACCTCCAAACCACTCAGGTAAGGAAACACTTCCTAAATATCACCTTAACCTGCAGCACAGAGGACAAAAAGTACTAACGTCTTAACATGGTTTTTATTTTGTCTCGTTTATTTTGTCTTGTTCAGAAGGATTAATTCCTGTTACATCAGATTATATATTTGCATTTACTCATCATATTGAGGTAATAGTTTTCATCTTCATCATTTAACATTTATAGCCTGAAATCCCTTTAAATATCATTAAATAATTTGTTTTATAATAGAGTTACATAATGTCAACAAAGCTGAAGGTGTATTCAACCCAAAGCAACACCTTGAAACCTGAAGAGCAGGTGTGGCCGCTTCAATGCAGTAAAATGAGACAAAAGACAAAATAACTTCCTGCAGTGTTTGTTCTCTCTGCTCTCTCACACATGACCATGAAGTTCAAGTTAACAATCACAACTCTTACCAAACCAGTGTGTTCACATACACACTATGACAGGCATGCATTGAGAATAAAACCTGACTATTCTAGACATTTACAGGTTGGTGGCCTGTAAAACTGCACTGCAAAAACACAAAATCTAAGTATTGATTTAAGTCAATAATTCCTTAAAATTGATGAAAAACTAAGTTACATATGCAGATTATTTCACTTATAAAATGGGAAAAATGATTCGTTATAAGTGAAAATAATCTGATAAATAATCCGAAGGAAGGAATTATTGACTTAATACAAGTTGCTATATTTTGCTGAAAAGTTATTTGTAAGTTGGTTTTTACCTTATTTCAAGTATACTAAGATATTTGTTCTAGTAAGTAGATCAAAATTACTTGGTAAGATTTTGTATTTTTACAGTGTAATGTTAACTAGTAGCTTCTTAATGACTGTTGGTTCTGCAGTCACAGTATGACTAATTCCCACAGCTGTAGTGTGTAACTTATATAAATAAAATGTTTTAAATAAAATGTTTTTAAATATTTGTTAAAACAAATATTTTAACAAACTGTCACCATGTTGTGAAAGTTTGTTATGAAACAGGTAATCTTTGAAAAGATCGATCTCCTTCACTTCCTCCTTGAATTACAATCATCGTCTAAAGAAATGCTCCGCTCCCAACCAAGAACAACCAGTCAGAGCCAGGAGGAGGGTCTTAGCTCCGCCAATCACCCTCATATACTCGCTGCTAAACATGCTAATAATGGAGAAACAACTTTCAGAAGAGACATTTATCCACCGATATCTGTGGCTAAGCTAACTACCTTTAGCATTCACAACATGCTATGCTAGCTGCAGCATAACAGAGATCATGATTGATAGCGATAGGACCCGCCTTCTGGCTCTGATTGGTTGTTAGCACTGGGAGAAGGCAGAAGAGCTAAATTTGTCACCAAATATCTGTCTCACCATATTGTCATGACAGTGTCAGTTTCAATAAATAAGCTAAATATTATTTTTATAAAAGTTTAACAAGTCAAATTAATGTATATATTTAAAGTTATCTAAAAAGTCTTAAAATGACATTATATTTCCCCTCACAGTGACGTTTCCAGACAGTGGATTTAGGATATTTGTCTGTTCTGATCCATGTGCCTGTTCTTCATCCAGCCTCTAACATGTTAAAATAAAACCCTGTTACACCCGGCCTGCAGTATTCACATATTTAACCATATTTTCATGTTCTGTTTGTAGATTATTACCTTTGCAGAAACGCTACAGAGCCATTTGCTGCAATAGCAACAGTTTTAAATGATCCTTTCACCCAATTTCCATTTCTCTTCTTAATAAATCTTGATAATATTGGTGGTTTGGGGGTAAATTTAGTCCCACATATATTAACACATTTACATATTTTCTATGTTAGCTGCTTGTTTTATATTGCAACAATGAAACTGTGTAGTTAGAGTTACATTATCTCATTCAGTGAAATTGGTCTGCATTGTGATGTTTCTTGTCTTACTGTAACGTGTTGCTGTACTTTCACTCACAACAAATTTCCCATAGTCGAAACTAATCATTGTTTTACCTGATTATCTTCTTTAAACAGGTAATAATTCAAACTTTTCCATATGTTTCTGTTTGTCCCCTGCAGGAACCATGTCTGCCGTCTACCTCGTCCTCCTGCTGCTGCCTCTGGTCTCAGCTCAGACGTTTCACTGGGGTCCCTGTCCCAGTCCGGCAGTGCAGCCCGGCTTCGACGTCCAAAAGGTAAATCCTGTAAAAACATGTTGGGAGCACATATGAACACAAAGTGACCCAGTTGTTTCTGTCGCCAGTACCTGGGACGGTGGTACGAGATAGCGAGGCTTCCCAATTCCTTTGAAAAGGGGAAATGCATGGAGGCGAATTACGCCTTGAGGAAAGATGGAACCATCCGGGTCCTGAACTCTCAGCTGTAGTGAGTACAATTATTGCTTCTTCATTTGGTTTGATGTTTTGTGTGAAAACTAGAATTTTTCTGGGTCCAAAATTTCGATACTCTGATACTTTATCCTTTTATTCTGTTTCTGTCATGATTTTTGCTTGGTTTTCTATCAGATCTGGAAAAAAATTTATGAAAAAAATCCATAGTATGCGGCTGCAAAGGGAAGAGCGTGCCATGACTTTTAATGTTGATATAACACAATACTTATGTAATCTGCAAGAGGAAACCCGTTAGTCCATTACAGGGTTTGGTGAAACGCAGAAAAACTTTGACCTTCTTTGAATCTAGATTCAAACTTTATAGCAGAAACTCAGCTCTAAGTCTAAATGTTTTATCTGACTGTATTACTATTATTATACCTTTCATGGTTTCTACATGATCTAAGTTTTATTTTTTTTATGTTTTTTTTTTTTAGATTTCACCATATATTCAGAAAGCTTCAAAAGGTTCTGTGACTCATAGTTGGATAGTTGTAGTCATAAGTCACAGTTTCTGCACAAGCTTGGATTATTGTGTGAAATAAAAATGTCCCTCCTTTGTTCCAGAAAAGGCGGGAATCCCCATAGCATCCCAAAGAATGACTCAGCATTCTTTGGGATGTGTTTTTTTTTTTTTTTTTTTGCTTAGCTTAGCTGTTTTTCTTCTTTTTAAATCTGCTAGTCTGGAGTTAGCAAAGAGAAGTTGATGTATGTCAGATAATTTTGCAGAAAATGTCAGGTTTAAAACTGTTGTGAATAGCTTTTGTTATTGTTAGTAATTAAATGTTTGCATGTGTGACTCTGTTTTTCTATATTCCAGTAAAGATAAAGTGAGTACAGCAGAAGGGACAGCTGTGGTTCGTGATACCAGGGAAATGGCCAAACTCGGAGTCAGCTTCTCATACTGTAAGTGTATTTAATAAAGATCACCAAGAGTCTGACAGCAACAAATGAAGAGTTGGATGTTTATTTGTCAATGCTTGAGTGCAATAATGATCAAAAGACGTTTCCCATTTTAAATACAGGTCTTGTACACACATAGCTGGGTCTTCAAAAAACAAATATCTCAAATACTGTTTGAAAAAATAATATCGTACATGTGGAATCGGTTTAAGAAAAGTGTTTATTCACACAAACCTGCTGAATTTCAACACTGAATTTTGTTATAAACATGCCAAACCCATAGGGGGCAGTGTAGTGCAAAGCTAAAACCAATCACAGTCCTTCAAAACAACCATGACTTCCTGTTAGGAATGAAATATGGCACCAGGAGAGGTTGGACTACTGTTGAATAGTGTGTTAGAATATAAGGTTAATAAAACACAAGACATGCCGATTGGGAATCATACGAATCAAGAAGTTAACGTTGAATACATCAATGGTCTTCCTTATTTCTGGTCTTAGGGGTTCCGCCAATCAGTGCCAAGTAAAATTAATGGTGGTCCTGGATTGGCCAGCTAATACTGTGTGAAGTATCACAGGGCCTCCGTATTTCAGCTTCCCAAACTGCATTTCCTTTAAAATATTTTAGATATGAAACAATCCATGAACAGGCAGATTTTCCATGAATAATTCCAAGTTAAAGCTGCATCACATAACTTTTATAATAAGATATGTTGTTTATATATTTGTTAAATTATCATTATATAGTGACCATAAAATACAAGACAGATAATCTGTGAAAGAAATCATGCTGCCAGGACTAATTGTAGAAATACATCTCAGCCAGAAACAATCAATTACAGCCAGGAGGAGGGTCTTAGCGCTGTCAATCACTCTTGTGCTCACCCTTTGCTCTCTGCTATGCTACAGCATTGTAGTTCACCACAACATAGCCAACCAGGGATGCTAAGGCTAGTTATAAATGGCTCTCCACCATTAGTACGTTGAGCTTCGTGTACACAAAGATGATTGGCAGCACTAAGACCCGCTTTCTGGCTCTGATTGGTTGATTCTGACAGCAGCAGTAGCTCAGGGAGGAACTTGATTTTTTCACAGATGATCTATCTCATATTATACTGTCACAACATTGTGACGGTAAAAAATATATGTCGAAAACATATTTTGGTAAAAGTTACAAAAGTACACAAATAGCCCGGTGGATCTGATGTTACCTTGACCTCCTGAATCAGCAAATAAACTAACTTTATGGCGTTTGCTCACAGTCACTCCCTACAGCCCGTACTGGGTCCTCACCACCGACTACACCAGCCTGGCGGTGGTGTACTCCTGCACGGACATCCTCCGCCTGTTCCGAGTCGAGTACGCCTGGATCCTGTCACGGTCACGCTTCCTGCCGCCGCTGACGGTTCGCTACGCCAAAGAGCTGCTGGTCAGAGAAGGAATCGACATCTCCAGGATGAAGGCCACCGATCAGAACTGCAAAGACAACTAGGAGGCCGCTTCTCGGTCATGTCTTACTATTTCTGCTTAGAAAGTTTGTTTTTATTAATGCGAAGAAATATTTTAAGATTTCTGTGTTTAATTGTAGTTATACCTGTTATTGTGATATTTATAAGCACAACAAAGTTTATATATTTTGATTCTGCTTTTCTGTTAAATGGTCGCTGATTGAAGATGGAAATATTAACTGAAGGGTTGTTGTTTACTATGTTGCAACATTGTAAGTCACATTTTCTGTAATAAATAGTAAATAATAGACAACTGTTTTGTCTATTCTTACTCTGGAGGTTCTATAAACTATACAAACTAATTCATTGGGTATTTCTGCCATCTTTTTTAATTAACTGAACCAGTTTTTCTCATTGGATATTGACAATATCACTATGCTCTATTGTAGATTTTATGAATTGTTTTCCTCTTTCATGTACCTGTTTGTAAGCTTACCTGTGAAATGTAGCTAAAATCTTTCACTTAGGTTGTTTCTCCATACATTTATCGTTGTATTAAATTGTTATTCTGCTCTTGGCAGTTGGTGGTTACCATAGTAACCAGTAACTGACAGATCCACTGCCCCCCTTTCTCTGTTGCTGTTGGTAACCGTGGCATGTATTGGGGTCAGCTCTGTGTTTTCTTCACAGATATATTTTAACATGTTTTTGACAAATTCAATCATATCCAGTGTTTCATGAGTATTTTTGTTGCTTTGTGTGCTTTTAATGTAACATGCACAACTGTCGCTGTTGTGCATGTTGCGTTAATGTTGGTGCATTGGCGTCGGTGAATGTGATTGATTGGATATTTCAAAGAAAACATAAGTTTTATATAATTCTAAACAAGAAAACTGATAAAACGTTAAATATTTTTTAAATGATCAAAAGTCTCTAAATATTAAGATGAAGCACTGATGCCCTGGATTAGTTGAATGTTTAGATGTTTGAAATAATCCAAAGGATGAAGGAAGTAAAGGTAAAAAAAAAAAAAAAACAGTAGTGCTGAACCAGCATTCATACATCTGGACTCACCGAGCCTTTCTGCAGTTCCTCACAGCTGAAACCAGTCTCAGTCGTCCTGATTCTGATGTGTTGTACTTCTCCAGGTTGAACTCATCCAAAACCTCTGACATCTGCAGCATGTAGGCCAGAGCTGAACACTGGATCTCTGAGAGTTCATTCCCTGATTTCAGGAACTGTTGGATCTCCTGAAAAACTGAGAGGTTGTTTATCTCCAAGGCAGTGGAAGATGTTGATGCTTCTGTCAGGAGATATTCTACCAGAGTTCATCTTCTTCAGGTTGGTGATGATTCTCTGGATGGTTTCTGGATTGTTCTCTGTCTGACCCAGCAGGCCTCCTAACAGACTCTGGTTGGAGACTCCACAGTCAGGCCATGAAGGAAGCGGACAAACAGGCCCAGGTGGCCATTTTCACTGCTGAAGGATTTCTCTAGGACTGTTTTCATGAACCAATCCAGAGATGTTTCATTGTATTCTCCTCCCAGGAATGTCTTCATTGCCTCTCAGTTCCTGGTGGTGAAACAGTGTAGCATGCAGCCAGAAACTCCTGGATGCTCAGATGAACAAAGCAGTAGACTGGTTTCTGGAAGATCAGATTCTCTCTTTTGAAGATCTCTGTACAGTCATGAGTACACTGTAGCCCCTGTGACATCCAGACCACACTGCTCCAGGTCTTCTTGGTAGAACATGATGTTTCCTTTCTCCAGATGTTCAAATGCCAGTTTCCCCAGCTTCAGAAGAACTTCCCTGTCTGCCTCCATCAGTTCCTGTGTACTTGTCTCATGTCCACCATGGAACTTATTCTTCTTCCTCTTTGTCTGGACCAATAGGAAGTGTGAGTACATGTCAGTCATGGTCTTGGGCAGCTCTCCTCTCTGTTCTGAGGTCAGCATGTTCTCCAGAACCGTAGCAGTTATCCAGCAGAAGACTGGGATTCCACACATGATGTGGAGGCTCCTGGAGATCTTGATATGGGAGATGATTCTGCTGGACAGCTCTTCATCACTGAACCTCCTCCTGAAGTACTCCTCCTTCTGGCCGTCGGTGAAGCCTTGTACTTCTGTTACCCTGGTAACACATGAGGGAGGGATCTGATTGGCTGGTGCAGGTCTGGAAGTTATCCAGATGAGAGCCGAGGGAAGCAGCTTCCCCTTGATGAGGTTTGTCAGCAGAACGTTGACTAATGACTTCTGTGTGACGTCAGAAACCAGCTGACTGCTGTTGAAGTCCAGTGAAAGTTTGTTTTCATCCAGGCCATCAAAGATGAAGAGAAATTTGCATTTAGCCAACTGCTCTGCTGGAAGCTTCTGGAGTGTTGGATGGAAAACATGGAAGAGCGTGCGAAGACTGTGCTGCTCACCTCTGATCAGGTTCAGCTCCCTGAACGAAAGCAGAACCACCACACTGACATCTTGGTTCTCCACGCCCTCGGCTCAGTCCAGTGTGAACTTCTGCACTGAGAAGGTTTTTCCAACACCAGCGACGCCGTTAGTCAGAACCACTCTGATGGCTCCATGTTGGTCAGGGAAGGCTTTAAAGATGTCCTGGCACCTAATTGGAGAGTCATGGAGCTTCTGGATCTGGGAAGCTCTCTCCAGCTGCTTAACCTCATGCTGGGTGTTAACCTTTTCACTCTGACCTTCTGTGATGTAGAGATCAGTGTAGATCTTGTTGAGGAGGGTTCTACTTCCTGTTTCATCACTTCCTTCAGTCACACATTCACATCTCCTCCTCAGACTGATCTTATGTTCCTTTATAACCTCCTGCAGAACAACATATGCTGAAACAGAAGAAACAACAACTGAAGTAAAAATATGACTTTGTGATTAATTTGGAACCAAACGATATGGAACAGATGGTTCTGTTAACCCTGCTGATTGGATCAATTTTCAGAAACAACATACTGTATTTCTGCATCTGATTTGTGCAATTAGCTGAGAACAGAGCCACTTTAAAGCAAAACTATTGACAGCAGCTGGAAATACAGAGATTTAGTTGACAGGAAGAACCTTGAATTTCCAAATCTCAACTAAAGACATTGTAGAGTAAAACTAATAATTGTTTTATCATTTTATTTGAGTGTTTTATCTAAATGTGTTCAGTTACCTAGCTGGCTCTGACCAGTTATTCTTTAAGGTTATTTCCTTATCTATGATGTAATTTCCTACTCAAGGGGTCCATCTGTTCTGTTATCTCAGCATTCTTCCACTGAAGAAGGTCATCATAATAAAAGCCAATTTCCAAGCAAAGTTGAGGAGAGCTCACCAATCTTTGATCCCGAGCGAGTTAGAGGTTGTGGATCTCTCCCTTTGTGAAGGAAGGCATAAAATCCTCATTGGTCTTGTGTCTGGTTCTTTTGCAGGTCTTGAGCTAATTTTAAAACCCCCAACAGACATCGAACTGGTTTAATAGACAACAGAAAGAAGCTCTGATTGGAGGTGTTCAGTCTCACCTGGAGCCAGCTGCTCTGATTGGCTGTCAGCAGTAAAGCTCCTATTCTGGGTCGTTTCCCACACTGGGGGCAGGAGGAGGGTTCAGATGGAGCAGACTGGTCCCAGTAGGACCTGATGCATTTTCTGCAGAACCAGTGTCCACAGTTGGTAGAGACCGGATCCATCAGAACCTCCTGACCCAAAGCACAGCAGGACAGCCGGTCCTCCTCACCAACGTTGCTCCTCTTCCTCCCTCTGTGAAGACATTTCTTCATCACTGAAACAGATCACTAACAACAGGCTGGAGCCGTCCTGGTGTTGGTTAAGTGTTCCCTTTATTTTTTTGAGTAGTATATTTCATTATATTATATCTGGTGTTATGATTGATCTTTCTTTGACTCAGACAGAATAAAGAATTCAGACGGAAAAATACAATCAGAGTAGAAAACTGTTTCCATCAGAGGCTCAAAAACCAAAATCTAATTCTAATCTGGATTCCAGAGTAGAAACATGGATCATTATTTAATGGTGGAACACCAGTAAACGGGTTTCAGATCGAGTTTACATTTATCTAAGCACTTTATAAAGAGCCTTATACTGTAACAGAGAATTATTTGGACATGTTAGCAGTGTTAACAAGTTATTTTAATTTGTCTTATTTTTTGCTAAAGCTGACTTAATGATGACTCTTTAAACTTTGATTCTGCGTTTACTTTGTAGTTTTATTGATCAATTGTTTGTAGTAATAGTTTAGTTACCATCCGTCTTTATTGAGTCCAGTTCCTGTTTTAGATGGTCTTGGTTCTGCACTTGATTCTGATTTCCATCATCTGATTCTGCTTATTTTACCCGTTTCTGGGTTTATTTGTCATCAAAGACATTAAATAAATAGATCTGTTGAGACCATTTGGTTCACATGTGTCAAACTCGAGGCCCACGGGGCACATGTGGCCCGCCATGTCATTTTATGTGTCGTAATGCATTCCGATTGTTACCAGCCAACATTATGTCTTCTCGCCACTAGAGAACAGCAGAGTCACCGCAAGCTGCTTATTGATTTTCCCAGCGAATAAAACTGAGACATCGACAAGCTAACATCAAAATGTCCAAGAAAAGAAAAATCGATTTACAAGACTGTGAATGAAGATGTGTGTGAATTGGTGTCAGGGCGGCAGGTCGCGCTAGACTTTTTTTGTTATCCGTCATCTTGACCGACAACATAAAAAATAAAAATAAATAAAAAAAAAAAAATCGGTCTTGTATTATTTTTATCCGTGAAATTACAATCATATTAACATCGGCTATTTAGCCGCATTTTGAGCGGTTTAGTTAATATTCACCGTGAATCCAGATCCCATCACACATTAAGCAGATAAATGAATCTACATTTTTCTCCGTAGTGACAAAAACCACCCCAATAACTTTTAATAAATTAAATTAAGCGACTTCACTTAAATTAGCATCACTTCACCCGCTGGGGTCTGAACGCACTTCCTCCTGGTCCCCATCTGCAGAAAAATCTGCGCTAATTCATCTGTCTGATCCAAACAGATCAACTGAACTCTGAGTGTTTTACCCTGTGCGGTCCGACGAAACGCGGATTGACGTAACACCTGAACTCATTGATATTTCACTAGTAATATGTCGATGGTCAAACTAACCATGGAGGTTCGCATGACACTTCTAAAAAACAAAAAAATATAGAAAATGACATTTGCTCTTCCATTTTTCTTAAAATTTGAAGCATCAATTTTTCCTGCGGTCTCCGACATTTTATTCTTTTGCAGGCAGAAATACAATCTACTGTGATTTTCTTCTTCCCGTGGACTTTGATTTTTATTTGTAAAACTGAGTGACGGACCGGACAAAACGGCAGAGGTTCCCCCAATAATGTTTATGATAATGGAGGACAATATGAAGACACACAAACAAATTGAAAACCAACACTTCCAAACTCTAGAAACCCTGTTAATGTGCAAGAAGACAAGTTAAGAAATAAAAATATGCAGGAAGACAGAATATATTTAAGATTTTGATTTATTTCCAGTGTTTGTTGGGACGGGGGAGCACTGAACCCATGCTCTGCTGCAGCAAACATTCGTGTCATACAGGTTTAAAACCCAGTTTATATATTTTTTCCCCAGTTAAAGGCGCTGGTGCCTTTTACTGCACTTTAAAAACACAAGAGGGGCAAGAAAACAAAACGTCGTTGTAGATTTGACTGAAAACTGGATTTCTTTTTTAAAACAGTCCTGTGAATAACTTTATAAAAACGACTTTTAAAAAGAAAACAAATGAGGCACTTTCCTTTTTTGAGATAAAAACAACTTGCACAAGTAAAAACAAACCTTTTCTTGGAAATAAAAACTAATGTACCAAAGAATTACATACCATAGCGTCAGCATTTCATCATTACCGTTTCATAGTCCTCTTTTTTAGGGATAAAACTATAACCATCCTCCAGTTGTCCCAGCTAATATCTGGCTGATGTTTATGTGCTGCGGAAATGAAACTTCCCGCAGCACGCAGCTCAGAAAGCAGCCGTCGGTACTCCTACGTACTTCAAGTACAAACAGAACAAAAACAGACAGTATTGTCACAAGCGTCTAGCATTAGCCCAGAAAGAGTGACGCTAGGGCTGGGCGAAATGGCGCAAAAATAAAATATGAGGGTTTTTATATGTACCAGGTCCGAATTTAATCTATTTTGTTTTCGCTTATCTAAAATGTGACAATTTATTTTTATTTCCCTTATGTGAGTTGCATGACAGTTTTACGGGTAGGGTGTGATTTTTAATTTAATTATGAGGGGAAAAAAAGTCACAATATTAGTAGAATAAAGTTGCAATTTTGCGTTTTGGTCGTCCCTTTAAAAAATCTTTTAAAAGATCATGATCTGACGTAAGCAGCTCAGTTTGTGTAGTACTTAAAAAAATCAATTGCACGATTGTTTCAAAGTCGTGCTACTCAATAATTTGGTGCTAATGTGTTAAAAAGTGATTTCATTATTTCTAAAATTGACATCAACATTTAATAAAAATTGCAACTTTTTCTCCTAATATTACTTTATTTAGACAATATTCCAACTTTGTTGTGGCACAACTTTATTCTTATAATATTAAACAATATTTTTTTTCCCCTGACGATCACGATGTTGACCTAAATTCAAAAGTCCAAATAAATAGAAGTTGTAAAAACAAGATGGCGGCATTGGGCGTGCTGACTATGAACTATGGAAACCCCAGGAGTGTATTGGTGAAAAAATAATTCCCATTTTCCAACAATTAAATCTTCAACAACCATAAAATGGAGGAGTCGCCCAGCCCTAGGCGATACATTCTTCATACAAGAGGAAGAACTGAACCATGTGACGAAGTAGACTCTCGGATCGGTTCTGCAGGAGAAAGTTCACGATTCCTTTCCGTCTCGGTTCCAGTATGGCAGAGAACTTCATCATCTTTATTAGTTTAGTAACAATCATCAGAGCTTATACACAGTATGTACATTAGATACAGAAAGTATATTTTAGTATAAAAATATTGTGCTAAAATACACACATTTACGCCTGAACACACACTCTGGTCGGGTCTGTCCGTCTACAGGTATTGGTAAAACCGTGAGCGGGTCACTTGCGCTCCGGACAGTTTATGCGGGTGAGCGTCTGATGTCGGCGCTGTTTTATTTGTGTCCCGTATCCCGCCGCCGTTAACCTGTTCCGCAGTCGCCAGCGGAGGTTTTTCCGGAGCTTCAGGATGATCGTCCTCCGGCTCGGCTTTGGGCGCTACGTCTGCACTCGGTTCGGATCCGCGGAGCCGCTCGTGAGTAATCCAGTCCCGGAAGGAAAGGTCCTGAGAGGAGCACCTGGGTTTGAGACGGTCCAGCGCCGAGAGGTCGGCCGTCTGGTCGACGCCGCCCTGCTCCCGCCAGTCGTTAATGACCGCCAGGTCCGCGAAGTCTCTCTGCCCGCCCATGGTGTGCCTCCGCCGGATGTTCTTCTTCTTGCTCCGAGCGTCGGGCGTCTGGCTCTTCGTGGTGAACATGTCATCGGCGGACGATCGGATCCTGAACCTCAGCCGCTCTGTGATTTTCAGGTGCCAGGCCGGTTCGGCCCGCTCCGACTCGCTGCGTGAAGACGAGCTGATGCTGCTCGACGACCGGCCTTTCTTCATCACCTCCAAGACTCGAGACAAGCGGCTGGACGACTCGGCTCTCCCCTCCGTCCCCGCCGCGCCCTCCGCCGACGAGTCGCTGTCGGTTTTATGGCGCAGCGACCACCGTCTGGACAGAGTGTCGCACTCGATCATGCGCTGCGTGGGGAAAAGGCGGCGTGCTTCCTGTTTCTGCGTGCCGGCGTTGGGTTTCTCCTGACTCTGCATGGGGCGAGGCGTGGACTGGCCACTGCCGCCTCCCGGCGCGAACACCGGGAACTCGCCTTCGCTGTCCGTCTCCATGGGTCGGCCCTCGCTGATGAGCTCACTACGCTCGTCGTCGGCCTCCTCCCCGCCCTGCAGCTCCGGACTCAGCACGCCGGACTCGGCGCCAGTCAGGAAGGTGATGGAGGAGGTAGTGGAGTAGTCGGAGGTGATGGAGCTCACCTCGGCTCCGGCCGATGCCGGCAGGTCCAGGAAGGCTCCACCGGTCCACTTTTTGGGCCTTGATCTGGGGACGGACGCCCCCGAGCTCATGGTGCCGAGGTCAGAGGTGTTTTCCTCCAGCTGGGACAGTGTATCCGACAGGGAAATCTTCCTCTGCACTGCCGTTTGGTCGCCGATGATTGGCGACGGCGAGGCCCGCCGGGGTGGAGTCTTCTCTTTCAGGAATAACGAGTTTCTGTGGATGGTTCTGCCGTTCTCCTTCCTCTCCTCGGCTCTCGGTTTGTCGCCCTGCAGCGCGTGGTGGTTCGGCTTTTGCCCGGAAGGAACCTCCTTTCTGGAGAAGACCGCATCCAGATCGTCGTCAGAGCTGCTAGGCTGCCGCTTCTCCCTTGACCTCCCCCTTTTGCGGCTGGCGGCAGCAAAGATGGAGGAGACCAGGAGGTCTCGGCTGCACTGGTCCTTCCCAGAACCCCAGGAACCCTGCAGCGAAAGACAGAGATCGGGAAGAGAAGAGAAGAAGAATACAAAAATGAAAAGTTAAACTTTGTAAAGACAAAGAGAAAACAATCCCTCATTCCTTAAATCAGTACTCCACCTGCTCCTGAGACGCACCGATCAAAGAGAGAAAGAGGAACATTAGCGGCATCGTAGCAGGATGTGCACATCATTACTGTCGCCATGCAGCTTTACAGCAGATAAAGCAGAAGCTGCACAAGCACCGCCATGAAGCTGAGCAGGAGCAGCAAAATGAAAAAGCAGCGCCTCCTTTTAAACTCCACTGACGACTCAAATCCAGCTCACTCACTGTGCGGCAAGAATACAGCCGTGTGCTCTAATATTATTTCATGAAGTCAGTTTTTATCTGTATTCTGCTAAATTACATCGAGGTTTTTACTATTTCAGCAAAATCAACAGTTTATTGCAAATTTTCTGCCAAACGTTAAAACATTGGATTAAAGTGATGCCAACTCCCACCTGCAGGTGGCAGTATTTCTTCCTTCTACTACACTGCTGCCTCATCCTCACCTGATGTCAAGTTAATCAATATAGTTAGTATCAGTTATATTTACAGTCAAACGCAAACATAAATATTGATAAATTTCTTGGAAATTATTCTAAAGCAGCACCAATTTTTTTATTCTGTTTACAAAATAATTACAAAAACAATAATTTTAGTGAGTAATAGACAAAAATGTCTATTTCTCACATTGTACACCTGAATAGTCAGAGAAAAAAAAAACACATATTTAACAAAAAGTCCTCCAATTTAACTAATATTAACGTATAAAATAGCAGTCAAACTTTATTAAAAATACACAGAATAAATTATTCATTACATTGTAAGAATACAATACAAAATAATAAAAAAAAATATTCTTGCTACATTTTCTGGATTTTAGTAAGAAATAATAATAACGTTCAACAAGAGAAGTTTGATTTGATTTTATGTCAGACAGCGAGATTTTTTCTTTTTATTAGCTGTATAAAAATATCTGGTTTAAACTGTTAATGTTTTCTAAATTTAGGCTTTTAATCCAATGTTAGATTTAACTTTATTACAAAACTGTGCAGCTTAAAAATCAAACTTTTTCAAGGACTTTATACAGAAATCAAGCACTTTCCAAATCTTAAAAACACCTAAATGAAAAGCATTTTCAAGGATTTCAAGCACTCGTATGGATCCCGTTTCTTCCACTTTCTCCCTAATATGAAGATAGATCACAATATCGTCTGCAAACATGATGATACTCCAGCAGGAAGTCCAGCTTCAGCTCCACTGTCTTCCTGTCTATCATGAATAGACGGAGCGTGAAGATAATCTCGCCTCTCGCACACCTCACCACTGTCTCACTGCACCACACTCAGAAATCTGAAGTGATGTTTTGTGGAACTAAGAAGCTGAAAATGAAAATAAAAGCATTTGCGGATCTAAAAAGGAGGAGAAATATGCAATAAATAAATTAGTATTGTTAAATAAAAAGCAGTGCTATGTTTCTCTAAGTTTTATTGCATCATCTGGGTCAGGAACAGCGGATCTCTCCTCTTATGTAATAACGTCTACTGTATATTGTCCCTGTTTAAATAAAATGAATCGTATTAACAGTATACTTAATAGTCTTATTTATGATGTTTCAGTCCTCAATATTACTAATTAGGATTCTCTCACTTAAACATCTTTGCCATCATAGCCAGATTTATTTCTTTAATTTAACTTTTAACTCAATTTTTGTGGCATAATAACAGAAACTTGCTCTTGTTATTCAGTGAAAACGTGAAACTTGATGCTTTTTATTCACATCAAATAAGGATTATTTTAAAAAGCAGAGCCAGCGATTCCAGGCTGTGAAACCTTCAAAGCGATTTTCATGCGATTGTCTTCCTGTAATCCTAAACGACCAGCGACCTGGACACACTCACCTTTGATTTAGCTGAGTCACTAGTTGGTGAATCTGTTGGGGGGGGGAATAAGAGCAAAATGACACATTAGATGATTTTACATGAGAATAAATAACACAAAAGAGGAGGTGCAACACTGGGGAATGAATTAAGAAGAAATAAAATGTTATGTTGATGAGTGGGAGCATGGAAACGATGAGGTGGGAGGAGATTAGACGAGACCGATGAGCAGACAAGAGGCCATGCAAGCAGACAAACAAGTGAGCTCCATGTTACACCTGGACGGGACGTCTGAACGACACACCTGAACGTGAAAACGATGATGAGAGAAACATTAGTAGTGAACAGCAGCAGATAATGTGCCATGCAAAGAGGATGATGACAGTTAGAGGAAAGGACACTCATCTTTTTTGGCTGAACTTTAATGAAAATTAACCCAGAAATCCGTTTGTTGTGTCAATGTCGAAAAATGAAACGGTAGACGGTTTCTAATAACTTGAACAGGTCAGGATCAGTCTGTAGGTTACATAAAACCTTTTCATTACATTTTTTGCTCAAAATCTGCACTAGATTATGAGATTTTAATCTGGTCAGTCCTGCTTATTTTGACCTGTTTTAGGGCGTCTTGTTGGCCACGCCCCCCAACTCAACTCAACATTTACACTCGCACGGAAAATGGCTGCAAATATACAACCATACATCTTTGAAAAGCAGAAGTGCAGCCTCCTGCACAACCCACAAGAATGCAGGTTTCTGAATAGTAAGTCAACTGGTCTTTTCCAGCAGCCATTATACAGTGATTCCATCGGTAATACTAGCTGACCAAATGTGCTGGAGCTCTGCTTAGGTTGCTAGGTAACAGAGTAATGCAGCTTAGCAATCAGGAGGTTTTTGAAATGGCTCATTTTTCAGACACCAAAAGACATTAATTAGCTTTTTTAAAAGCTTGAGCTGATTGCAGAAGAGGTGGAAACCCAAATGAAAGTACAAAAAGTACATAATTTATGCATATTTAAGTATATTTGATGTTTTAAGTATTAAAATAGGCAATTATAAGTTTTCTTAAAGGGGGTCTCAGAGTTCAACTATTTCATCCTATGGTAGTAAACGTACACATCTATCAGATATGACGTGTAACAGGCCAACTAGTGAATAGAAGTTATGCTTCTCTGAAATTATGGTACTGCAATAAAAGATTCTTATGTTTTTTACACACATTTTCCAGTGAAACTTTACAGGACGTAAAGTTTGAACAGTAACTGACCTGCTAACAGAGCAGGCGATTCAGCGCGACAGTTTAGAGGTGAGATGAAACGAGACACAAATACGACAAAGATGGCGACTGAAATAAAAGAAAAAGTGACAGGGGGGTCACAGAGGGGCTAGCTATATGAGAAGAGAGGACGCTACATGAGAGAGATGAGTGTGGGTGAGGGAACCTATGGTCAGTGATGACCTCATAATAATCATTTCCAGCTTTAAAATTTGTGTTTCGTAGCCGAGCCCCCCTCCGCTCCCCTTACATACAGCACAGATGAGGGTAAATATGTGCAGGTAGGAATCATACCATGCTATCTCTCCTGCAGGCCAGCTTGTAAGACAGTGAGGAGAGACAGCGGAGAGCCTTTCAGACAGCAGCACCGGCCTGCGTTAGGTAAACTCTGACAGAAAACCCGCAACACCGGGGACTGTACCGTGTCGCCGCTCTGCTTCCCCCCCAAGGGTTTCTGTTGCGTTATCTCTTTTTTTTAAAGCTTCGCCTCATCTTTCTGGGGTTTAAAACACCTGCGGGTTCCTGCAGACTAGGCAGCTACAGTGCCGGCAACAATCCTCCTTCTTCCTACAGTTCCAGCTGTTCATTACAGAGTCCATCAGAGACATCACGGCGTGATAGACTCCGCCCACTTGGCCTGTGTCAAGATCAGTATGTGTGAATGCTGGGAAAGCCGTTAGGACACCCGACAGAGCCTCACTAGAGACAGAGGGATCAGAGGTCGCCTTTTACTGTGAAAACATCTGCACTGATGTGGAAAGAACATGCCGAGTTAGTGCAACAGTAGGCAGGGGGATCAGGGGAGGGGAGCACAGCCCAGGTCAACATCACATCTTTTATCCTTTTACTTTACCAACATCAGCGCCCTGCAGGAAGTATCTACACACCTTGAACTTTGTCATACGTTGCGTTTTAGAGATTTTATGTGGTAGATCAACACAAAGTAGCACATTGTTCAACCATTTTAATTTTCGACACAGCCAGGAACTTGAACTACGTGGACGATACAACCAAAAATATCAAGATACAAGCATTTCATATCAGTCACTACCAATATTTATTGATTATTCTTTTGTTTTAAATATCTGAAATACTGAAAATGGGAACAACATGTAGTGAAAACGGGAAAGGTTTTCACTCCATGTTGTTTTTTTTATTTTTAAGCAGTTATGAGGCAGAGTGGCAAAACCTTAAACTGCTGCTGCACAAGTTACTAGGTAACCAAAGAATGAGTGAGTTGCTAGGTAACCAAAGACAGTGAGTTAGTTGATTCCACCAATCTAGGATTCAGCGTTCCAGCGTTCATACCACCTTTTCTTGTTTGTGGTGCGAAATTCGGATTTAGTTCCCAGATTAAGAAATCTAGTATATAAATCAAAAGTGAATAAATAATAAAGTAACTTATATGATTATTATATTTTTAAAAAATGTGTGTGCAAATAATTTATGAGACAAAGCTAGCTGTGAGAGCTAAAGTTATTCATCTGCCTACATCTCCCAGAATGCTGTGCAGTTCTGGATTGTAGTTCAGTGAAAATATTGCATCTTCTATCAGGCGTACTTCCTGTTTCAATATGGCTGCTTCTCGCATCAACAGTAATAAAATGTCATGGCAAAATGTTTATTTTATAAGACACAAATGCAAAAGAGTTTCTAAAATCAATGTTACATGTAGCGCCTGCAAGTTTAAACTGAAAAATTAAAAGTGGTGTTAGCTTATGTTTGTAAAAGGCAGTGCTAACAATGATTATGGGCGTGTCCATGTTGAAATTATGACTTTTTAACTGGAACACTGAATTAAAACCAAAACATTAAAAAAAAAATCAACATCTCTAGAAAATAAATCCAAAGTTACAACAGAATTTATTTTACAGTAACTTTGAAGAATCGTGTGGATGTAACCAAAAACAAAGCGTGAGTGAGTCGCTAGGTTTAAAAAATAATTGTTTTTTCCTGCACTTTAGCCTTAAGAGCTACTTTGTGTTGCTCTATCACATAAAATTCCAATAATACAGATAAAAAAAGTTCAAGGAGTATAAATAATTTTGCAAAGTGTATCAAGAAAATCCAGCAAAACAGAAAACAGCAATTTGTTTGCATCCATTTTAGAGATGCATATAAATTGCAAAAGCCAAAGAAGAGAAGGGAGAAGCTCGGGGAGAAGCTGCGCTGTCATCAACATCAATTTAAACGCTTTGGGCCGGGACAGAGGACGGCTCGCCCACGGGGGGAGGGGAAACGCGTTACCTGATACGTCGCCCTGCGACGTGCCGGTGCGGCCGATGTTGGTGAGCAGGTGGTCGATGTTGGGGACGGGCTGAGACTCGATGGCGCTCTCTTCGTGGGAAACAGTCTGAAAGAGCAGAGCGAAGTTTCGCTGCAGTTATTAATATGGAAATGAAATTACAAACTACGGTACATTTATACACCAAAAGACTATTTTTAGACAACGTAAAGAGCAAAATGCTCCGTTTCACATATCAAGACAACAAGTTTATATCAAATTACTCTTTTTTAAAATGTCTTTCATAACACATTACTTTTCTTCATATCAAATGTTAAGATATTATATAATATTGTACTGAATCTGATTTCCTACTGGTATGAAATTAACAAACACACAAAAAAACAATTATTACCATACAGCGCCCTCCACATTTCAACAGAGAATAGAAAATACTTTATTGATCCACAAGGGAATTCAGCGGGACCTAGTTTTAAATTGTATGTTTGTTTATTTTTAAACTGTAAGAGTTTTTATTTTTTTTATTGTTATGTTGGGTTTTAATGTACAGCACTTTGTATCAGCTATGGTTGTTTTAAAGTGCTTTATAAATAAAGTTGGTTTGGTTTGGTAAGGGGAAATGACTTATTGACAAGCTACTCTATCTGAGGTCTAAAATATTAATAATACTAATATAACCATAAGATATAAAGTTTATAAAATATATATACAAGAGTGATGCTAGTGATTCAATATGATGAGTATAAATGAAAAACTAATAAATAAATAATGACGAGAATAAAGTTATATTCTTGATGTAATGTATGAGTTTATTCTCATTACATCCTAATGTAATGACAATAAACTCAGAACATTAAGAAAATAAAGTTGTAATAATACGAGAAAAAAGTAAAAAAAAAAAAAAAGTTTTTTTCCCTTGATTTTACTTTTGTCTGTTTGAAATAATTAAAGAACAGTGCTATAATATTACAAGAATAAAGTCGCCATAATAAGAGAATAAAATCAGAACATTAAGGAAATAAAGTTGTAGCAATGCGAGAAAGAAAAAAGTAATAACACAAGAATAAAATCGCAATAGTTCAAAACCAAGTGATAATAATAAAAGGATAAAATTATAATGACAATAAAAAATCTTAATCAAACGAGACTAGTCCAGAAAAAAGTTGTACTAAAACGATAATAAAGTCACAATGATAGAAGATTAATTTTATAACACATGAAAAATAATCAAAAATTTAAATGAGGAATATTGTGAAGTTTTGCTCTTGTATCAGTTTTACAAATAAAAACCTTAATGTTTTAACTAAATGTTTCTCACTGAACTGCCTTCATATCCTGAACTGTGTTAACTCACCACTGGTTCTCCGTTCCCATCGTCAGTGAAAAACCAGTCGTACTGAAAGGAAACAAGATGCTATAAAAGCCAAACTTCCAGTTTTTAATGTTTAAAAGGACAAAGGATGAGTGGCTCACGTTCTGAATGAGCGTCTCCACTATCTTGTACTGGTCGGGCATGTGGGTCACCATGTGGGTCATGTTGTCGTCAGTGGTGCGCACCAGCGTGGGGCCGAACACGATGGCCAGGTTCCTCGGCTCCATCTGACAGGAAACGGAAACCAGAGGCGGGTTTAGAATCTAAACGTCTAAAGCTAAATTAAAAAGGTGTAAAAGTTATGAGGTGGTAACCTTGTTTTTCTCTGAGTTCTCAGCTACAGTTTTCAGATGAGCTGAGAGGAACTTCAGCGTCTCGTAGTGATGATCCGGAAGCTCATGGAGCTGCAGAAAATATACAAATATGACAAAATGTCTAGATTTCCAATGGATGGAAAGTTGGAAAGAGAGTTAATTGTATGAATGAAAAGTTAGTTGGACAGATGGACGGATGGATGGATGGATGGTTTAGATCAGCGTTTCTCAAAGTGGGCGGACATTTTTACACAAGGGGGGCGCTGGGATGCCTTTGGTCGAAGGTAAACTTTACACCTTAAATGCACATCAATGCCAGTTTAGACCTTGAGCAACTTGGTAAAACTGTATTGTGTAACATTAAATCATGCTTGACTGCAACAGTATCGATGGCAGCTCTTCTTCTATTCAGTGTTTGTTAGCTTCTGTTAGCTTCTTGGCGCAGCTCCGTTCTCCTGCTACTGGTAGCTAAAATCACGATACCCTCTGAAAAATGAACCTATTTTCATTTTATAGCGTTAACACCGGTGCTGTAAGTGGTCCGGTATGAAACGGGGTGATAGAACAACACAGCACCTTTAAATTTCAATAATCAGAATGCAGAAATTGTTTCCGTTGTTTTAAAAGGTTTATGTCAGTCTGCCTTTTCCCATCGATACGTTTCCCGACCGCCCTGCACCTTAGGGGGTTAAAAAAAAAACAACGCGCACATTGCGCAAAACTCTGAAACAGGAGAAGCGGGACATAAAATGGAGCGACAAACTAGATGTGAATTATGGCATAAAAACAGAGAATCCGACGCTGAACAGTGAAAAATCAACACCTGATATGAAACACATGATAATTAGGAGGCGCAGCAGGTGATGAGTGAATATTGCTGATGGTGAGCGATGGTAAACAATAAAATAAATGTAGCAACAGGAAAGAAACTAAAGTGGACATAACAATAAACCAAGAGAGGATAATATTAATCAAATGAAACTAAATGGAAATGAATGAAGAACAAAATTCAAGAATAAACTAAGAAACTAAAGTAAATACAGAGGAATAAACTGGTATGGCAATACCTTTAGAGCAATAATACAGAGGACTGTATGGCAAGAATAAACAGACATTATTTCCAGATAAAAGATAAAATAATATTGTTGAAGTGCCATGGGTTTGTTGAGACCATATCTAATACTGAGAATAAATATATCTTACAGACCATAACAATAAAGAACTGATCACTTATTTATGTTTTTAATTAGATTTGATATATTTATTTCTTCAATATTATTTTTCATGTCAGTGTTAATGTCATGAGGCTGATGACTCCATGACACTTTGAATTTGACTCATTAGGATTTGATTAAGAACCAGATTTGTTCTTTGTAATTTCTGTCCAGTAAAACTATTAATCTATAAATCAATAGCAGGTCTATATAAAGATATAATCCATGTTTCTGTCTCATATTTGTATGAAATTAAAAGGATCTGGAACTTTTGTTTTTCCACTGAAAGCTCTGGTTTGCACAATAAATGCCATGTGGGTGAAATTTTATGGATGATGCTCTGATGTCCCATTCTCCTGAAGGCAGCACAGAGCTGCACCACCAGAAACTGACAAACACTGAAGAGAAGAAGAGCTATGATTAATGTAGTTACAGTTCTATCCATGTTTTAATGTTGCAGAGCTCAGTCGTTTCGCAAATAGTTCAAAGTTTAAACTGGCATGTTGAACATCTTTTATCTGGTCATTTTGTGTAATATTTAACAACTAGAAAATGGCAAAGAATAAGAATATTTTTTCCACTCTGATTGGCTGCTGTTAGGCCTACCAATTTTAACTTGAATGTTCATTGCATTTTTTGTAGACACCTGTGAAAATAATTTCTATTCCCATGGCTTTTTTGTTCTCTGGGAAATTATTTTTGATGATAAATACAGAAACATACGGAGCCCCTAAGAGGACATGGAGAAAAAAAAAAACAGGAAAGAAATCCCGACTTATTATCTCGAAAGTCGGGATCTCGAGATAATAAGTCGGGATCTCGAGATCTCGACTTAGTTTCTCGGGATCTCGAGAAAAAAATGTCGGGATTTCGAGATAATAAGTCGGGATCTCTTCCCTTTTTTTTTTTCTCCATGTCCCCTTAGGGGCTCTGTAGAAACAAGCATAAAAATCAAAACATCTACAATAGTTATAGTAATATTAATGATAAAATAATAGTCAGTGCAAAGTAGCCTGCAAATTCTTTGGTGGGGGGCGGTGAGGGACCTGGATAAAGGCTGGGGGGCGCTGGGCTGAAAAAGGTTGAGAAACACTGGATTAGATGGATGGATGGATGGATGGATGGATGGATGGATGGATGGATGGATGGATGGATGGATGGATGGATGGATGGATGGATGGATGGATGGATGGATGGATGGATGGATGGATGGAGGACGGATGGATGGTTTAGACGGTTGGTTGGTTGGTCGGTCGGTCGGATGGATGGACGGTTGTGGATGATGGATGGTTGGATGGTTACATAGATGGATGGATGAATGGTTAGTTGGATGAAACCTGACCCAGTTTGACTGGTTCTGGCCAGTTCTGACAGAACCACACAGCCCAGAGTTCTACATTGAAACTTTACATTGAAACAGAACCTTGAAAACCTTGTTCTTGTAATCTGAGGTGAGTTTCATGAGTTTTGCTCACCAGCCTCTTGAGCACCTTCAGCCTCTCCACTGGATCTTCTATCCTGTTGGCTTCTATAAAATCTGCGTACCTGTCTGCAAGGAGAACAGTGTGTTATAACTGCAGTTCACTGCTTCGGCCACCAGGTGGGGCGCAGGACCAGCTCACCGTTGGTGAACAGCGGCTCAGGAAGCTTTCGAAAGAAGGACTTCAGTAAGCTGCTGATCACATTGAGGTCCCTCCATTTCTGCAAGAGAAACGATCCAAAATATTGACTTCTTTATCCTGAAGGTCAATAAGTGGCAGGTGTTACCCTAACCTAACGAGGACGGAGTCCTGCAGGTGTTCTAGGATTCAGATCGATGAAGGACACTTACATCATCCTGGATATCGATGTCGCCCATGCCCTTGTTATTGAGCTCCTCCTGCATGTTGGAGATGGCAGCATTATTCCCGGGGACCCTGTAGATGCCCGTGTACTCCAGGCCTCTCTCCTCCACCAGCTTACAGCAAACCTCCACGATCAGAGGCACAAACTGGAGGACAGAGAGGAAAACTCATACAAAACTGATATGACCTCACCTTTTGATGCTTAATAAACAAATGAACAGCACAACACTCATTTTATTCAAACACATTTTATATATGAAACCAGATTCTTACATTAATTTTATAAGGTGTTACATTCTCACTTTCTGATATCAAATCAGGTCCAAAAACAGATGGATGGAAAGTTAGTTGGATGGATGGACGGATGGATGGTTGGAAAGGAGGAAAATCCTATTATTCCTCCTTGAACAGACTGGTATTGGTTTATGGCCGATACAAAATATGTTAATTATATTTTTTACACAAAATCAATGTTAAATAATCAGATGTTGTTCTGCTCCGTTCTGCCTATTGTGAACTCCTTTCAGAATGACCTGTTTAGGGCGTTCTGTTTCTTTAAATCCAAATACGCTGCTGTTGGCCACGCCCCCCCAAAGGGCTACAAACAGAAGTGCAGTTATACAACCGCACATCTTTGAAAAGCAGAAGCTGGATCGTGAGTCAACCACAGCAGCCATAAACCAGCTGACCAACGTTCCGGAAGCTTGGCTTTGGTTGCTAGGTGACGGGTGGAACTCTCCTGGGGTTGCTAGGTAACGGGGAAGTGCCTACTGATTTGTGACTTTCCAAAGGCTCATTTTCCAAACACCAAAAAACACGAACTTACTGCAAAAAGCAGCTGGGTGTTTTTTTAAGTACTTAAGGAGCTTGTTGAGGATGGAGAGTGAAGTATTTATTGGAGCGTGTTCTAAAGAGCGTTTGGACCCGACAAACTGGCCTCACCTTGTTGGTCTGAGCTGGGGGACAGTCATCCAGTCTGACTCCAAATGTGACTCCAGGAGACGGCTTCTTCTCAAACGGTTTCCTCATCAGCCCAGGGATGCCTTTCCTCCATGTCCCCTTGTCTTTGGGAGGGCTGGTGTCGTCTGCACACAGTGAGTAGCATCAGCACATACTGAACTCTGGTGCTTTTTTTAGTCTGGCTAAATGGAAACTGTGACTTAAAGGGGAAGTTTCCCACCTTTGTGGATGCCCTTCCTCTCCTGCTCTGGTTTGGGTGAGTGCGGACTCGTCGCTTTGGTCTCTCCTTTGCCTCCCAGAAGCGTCTGTCTGATGCTGAGCGACTGGCGCGACGCCCTGGGCGACGGCTCGGTCTTACTGCCTGTCGGGCTGGAGGAAACCATCAAATTAATGACAAACTGAGATTTCTGATCAGACCGAAAGGCTCTAACCACTGAAGACGTCTGTTGTCTCCTCACCTCATCAAGGTGTTGTACTCCTTGATCCTCCGACTGATGAGGTCGTGGCTGGTGAAAGCTGCATTCTAAAAGAAAGAGAAGAAGAAAATAAGATGCGGCAGTTTAGGGCTGCAACTAACAATTATTTTAGCAATTGATTATTATTGTCCAATTTATTTTTTTATACCAGAATCAGTTTGTTTTTTGTGCTTTCTTTTCTAAAAAAAGAAATTACAAATGACAGGAAATTTTTTAAAAATAATCCCTTCTGTGAGTTTTACAGATTAAGGCCAGGCTGGGAGATTTTTTTGTGTGTCACTCGGAAACCCAAAAAGTTTGTCGGTGGAAAATAAATAAAATTTAAAAAAATCCAGATTTTCCAAAAACTAAACCTTCAATTAAAAATTAATTGACTGAATTCAGTTCCTTCATAAATGCATTCACTGCATCACTTTAACATTTTTAGATGAAGATAGCTGCACCAACTCAAGGCCAAACATGCAAACGATGATGATCTCAGCAAAAGATGAAGATGAACCTCCTCATCCAGGTTGCTGCTCTCCTGTATGACTCGGATCCAGGCCAGCATGTCCTCCCGGTCCTCCGCCTGGAACAGGTACTCGCAGTCTGACGTGGTCAGCCTCAGGACGTTTTTGCGCTTCGTGTCGCTGTAGGAGATGTCGATCAGGCAGGCCTTGATGCTAATCTGCAGCGGCTCCTCTATGGTCTGGCAGCTGGCGTGAGCCTGGCCCTCCTTCTTGTCTCTGTACAGGCAGAGGTAGTGGCCTCTCAACACGGCGTACATCTGTTTCCACTGCCGGTTTCCTCCTCCGACTCGCTGCAGAGAGAAAACATCGACTTCATAGTGTACCCAAAACAGTCGGCTGTTACTGTCAACATAACTACAGTAGGTCAAGGTGTGTGTTTCCTGCAGGTTTCACCAACTCAGATTAAAGACTTTTAAGACCTTAAAAATCTTTAAACTTTAGGACCTTGAAAGTATTAAGACTTTTTGAGGTCTTAAAAAGTCTTTAATCTTAGTTGGTGAAACATGCAGAAACCTTTTTTAAGGCCTTAAATGCCTTTAGACTTAAAAACTTTAGGACCTTGAAAGTCTTTAAATCTAAAGGACTTACAAAGGCTTTAGGACTTTAATTTCTTAAAAAGACTTCATTCCCTTCGTTTTTTAAGAACCATTATGATTGGAATTTCAGTCCTGTATCATGACAAATGTATTATATATTAGAGATACAACTAACAATTATTTTAGTGATCTGTCAACTATTCTGATGATCCATTAATCAGATTCTGGAGTTTTTTTCCTTTAACCACTTAAGTCATTTTTAGACAATATCAGATATTTAAAATGCACATAATAAATAATTCAATGCCTTTTTTAAACTAAAAATTTACTTTTTATTGCCTAACATTCAACAGCATGTAATTCTTTTAGTTAATCTGGATTTCAGTCACTATAAGGACTTAATTTTTAGACATGTGAGTTTAATACTTCATAAGGACAGCAGGGCCTGTTTTTTATTATGCAGAGAGAATACACACCTTTCCCTTATCTGCATGAAGCTGCTTCAGATGTAGCAAACCCTCCTTGGTGGCGTCGCAGAAGACGTCTGATGAGGAATCTCGTCTGGACCCAGAATCTTCTGATGACCTGTCTACAGCCTGAGACATAAAAAAAACACAATAAACTTTCAATAAATAAAATACTAACAAACATATGCAAAATCTGGCCAAGTTATCAAACATTTTTATGAAAGAAAAACGATAACATATTACCTTTCCTATCAATTATTTACCTGGTGTTGACTATATAGCTGTCTGTGTTTTCCATAATATATTCACATTCCAGTAGGAGAACATTAATCTTGTGGGTGTGAACTAAAATACTGATAAACTACAGAGGAAGACATGCGGATAAGTAGGTCATGTAAGGACAGCCGGGAAAACTTACCTTCCTCAAACCTTTCAGTCCAGGAAGCAGAGACCTCCTGAGTGCAAGAGACAAAACATGAAATTTTAGGAGACTTGAAAGAGATGCTGCATTGTCAGTGGTTTGGAGTTCTGTTTGTTGAAGCTGTGTTGGTGGTTCAGACAAACATCAACGTCTCTCTAGAGTGCAAGTGAAGCCTGAGCAAACAAACACTAAAATCCAGAGAGTTTGATTATATTTAAGGAGGCCAAAATGGCTTGGTTACTGTTGCTGCTGGGAGATTTAAGAGCCGAACATTCACAACAAATGACAACAAGACATTAGTTGTTTTCATTTTACAGCCAGACAACTGGACATCACTTCAAATGGATGGTGAATTTCACTTTGATCAACGTTTATCTTCAGTCACATGTTGATTCTGTGACTTAAGACATTTAAATCAAAGAAAAAAAAACTTTTTATTAATCTATCATATACCTACAAGTGTAGGAATGGGGTTAAATTTCACTCAGACAGTGGCTGTAACTCACCCTCTGCTCTCCTCATGGTAGTTATCGATCCCTTCATCGTACGATTTGGACCGCTCAGATTTGGTACCAGAGTCTGACCCGATAACTGAGAGATGAAGAGAATCTATAAAAGAAAAGGACACAAATATATAAAACATTAATTTATTTGAAACAAGATATTTAAATTAAAGACGCAAGTTATCAATTAATGAGTTTATTTAAAGTTGATTAATCTTATCAAGCGACTGGGGCCATTTTCTTAAAAACCCAAGATTTCTTTTGTATCAAGAGGGCTAATGGTCTGACATAAAGGTTTAAATTCTTCGTAATATACTGAATTTAAATAAAAACTAATATTGCTTTGTCAGCCGTACTATATACTGACTGAATAAACAGGTGGTTTGTGGTCTCGATTACATTATTAAACTTAAAGAGATTTTATGAAATATTACAAAATCGGAGCAAAATATGTGAAACACTAAATTCTCAGTGAAATAGAGATTTTTTTAAATATAAAATTACTGTCTGTGGTGTGGTATGAATGTTAAAACATTGCTCATTAACTCACGACCGCTTTTCTGTCGTCACGTCATCCTCGCCTTCGAAGCAAATTTGTAATTTTTGGTTAATAAGCTGACGTTGTTCCGTCATGTAGCGCTATTAATGTGAAACTTAAGGAGCTTATCGAGTGTTTATAGTTTAAAACAGAACCGCATGAAGTGAATTTTGAATCCCACGACGGACTCTGTTAGGACCGTTCCTCTTTCCCGTTCCGTTAAGGAACAAATTTTAATCTAATAAACCATTGATCAATAATTAATCATTAGTAGATGAATTTTTGCTTTCCTAATTTAAATGAATCTGTTGACATTACCTTGATCGTGTGACTGGTGGCGTCGTATGAGAGGAGAGGAAGATGTGGGGCTGGGTGGGATGGTGGTGATGAGGGGAGTTGAGATCACCCCGGACGCGGGAATGTGCGTGCTGTCCTGGTCGATGCTCGGGCTGGACGGTTCGTCTGAGGGCACAAATCAGGGCCCAGAGGTTGAGAGAAAGGAGGCAAATTTCCCTCGTAAATCAGAAATCAAAACCAGAATCACGGGTTTGTAGAAGAAAGATCATGAGGCAGTCAAACAGACAGAGGAATGTTAACAGAGGCTGGAAATGTGACTGAAGGATTAAAGAATGTTCTGGTTTTGTCAGTGGTTTCGATCCATAATCAGGATCTGGGATGGAAACTGAATTTACAAGTTTTAATGTTTTGCTTTGGGTTTTTATTGGACTTGGAGCCAAAAACATCTGCGAATGCTAAACCTCAGCACAAAACATTGTTTCTTTGTGTCACCAGTCAGAGTTATTTATAGATGAAATGTGTGTTGCTTTAATTATACATGAATAACACGATTAATCAGCTGTTGAGGCATGTGTTACACAGCTTTAGCCAGTATTTTACAGCTACAAACAACACGCAAAGATTCAATTACCATTTCAACTATTTTCTCCTGAACTCAATGACCCTCAAAATCTAAAATAATCCGCTGAATCAAAGATAAAAACAAACGTTTTAAAAAATGTAATTAAAAAAATTACTTGCTAAAAATAAGTTAAAAATGGTATATAAAAATATTAAAAGGCAATGTAAAAAAAATAAAAACCTGTCAAATCTAAAATAAATAAAAAAATTAATTTAATATTAATATTTAATAACAATTAGGGATTGTACTAAAAATAAAAGCTTTTAAAAACTAGCAAAATGGTAAATATGATGATTAATTTAACAATAACATTCAGCATTGGGGAACCAGACTACAAGCTTTAAAAAGTAACAACAATACAAATATGTAGTAAATTATATATATAAGTAATTACTAAAGAATAACTAAGTATTTGTTAATTTAACCATTTAATCATTTACCATTGACAATCCTATAAAAAATTACGACTTTAAAAACTTACAAAAATGAAACAAAATCACTCTAAATGACTTGTCAAATTTAACACATACGAGGGGGAACCCAAAAGTTTTCATAATGACGCTGCTGCACACGCAGTTTTTGCAGTACATGATTCTGCCGCTAGTTATTTGTTCCACCACGCCTTCTCAATCAGTGTGCCAAGCGGCGTTGATGTGGAAGGTTTTGTCTAACCACAGTGAATTTTCTTGGAAGAGCTGTTTTGTCCAGCCGTCGTTTTTCTTCATGGAGAAGTTCTATGAGCAGCGAGGCTGAAGCTTTGCTTCCTGCTCGGGAAAAAAGCATCGGAAACCGTTCAAATGTTGAAGACCGCTTAAAAGGATGACGCTATGTGTCAAGCTCAAGTTTACTCGTGATTCACCTGCTTTAAAAATGGTGACATGTCAATTGAGGATCAACCGATTTTTTCCGGAGCAGGAAGCAAAACTTCACAGCCGGGCTGTGAAGCCGGAAAAAAATCGGCATGATATCTGAACTCATGTTGATCTGGAGTTTATTTAAAACAGCCGTTTTCTGCTTTTCCCCCCTCAGTGTTTTTGTCTAGATTATTTTTCTCAAACTATTTGAACATTTCTCCTGTGTTGGATTCGATAATAAACTTGTAACTGACCTGACTGGAAAAAGAAAGTTTATGTTCTCACTGCGGAAGAATAAAGATTTATATTTTTATTAAAGTCTCATTTGTTCCTCTGCAGACTTTCTGCAATCCAGGAGTTTAAATACCAGCACAAGGCTCAACTCTCACCTCACCTGACGCCTCAACTTGAATAAAAACATTAACAGGCGGCAATAAATTGCAGCGATAAGAGCCAGCACGGCAAAAACAAAACGAAGCAGACAGAGATGAAGCAGTCAGCGTGACGTTTCTGCCCGATAAGCTGCCAGACGGCTTCACTTTTACATGAGCAGCCAGTCGGCGTTAAATCATCCAGTGTCATAAAGGCCGATAGGAGCCGTCAGCAGGATGGCACGCCCGAAGAGCGAAGGAGGAAATAACCACAGAGGACAAATATGTCAGGAATGAATCATATCTGGGTCGGAGAGGCCGGGTGATCGCAGAGATCAAATATCAATAACTTTACGCCAAATTAAGGAGCAAAACAGACCAGTAAGTATTCTGAGAAATTTTTTTTTTTTTTTGGCTGATTTCTTGGTTCCCATGGCTGTAGAGTAAATATGAAACCAAAACCAGGAAAACACCACAAACTGGAGCCAATAACGAGCCTGGATGATAATTTGTTGTGTTTGGCAGCAACTCTGACTTTATAAGAAGACTTTTTGTTTTTCTAGCAGGGAAGTTTTTTTAATTTCTCCACTTTGATAAGCAAATCTAGACGGGAGACAAAAGAATGTCTCCAGTTTTCTTATCTAAATTTAAACAAATTTCTAAGGAAATATGTAAAACAGTCGTCACACGATGATCACTTACTGGAAGGTAAATTTAAAATTTTCTCCAAAATTTAGTGACGTTTTCTATCAGTTTAATTTAATTCAATTTAAAAAACACTTTATTTTATTCCAAAAGAAAAATAACTTATTACAACTCGTATCTGAGTTTTCAAAAAGTCCCTATGGATGGTGATGGATCTGCTGTAGCAGTCAGTGTAGCAACAAATCTGAACAGGCCTCTGACTGAAGACGAACTCATGACATGAAAACAGCGGATGGATGGATGGATGGATGGATGGATGGATGGATGGATGGATGGATGGATGGATGGATGGATGGATGGATGGATGGATGGATGGATGGTAGAAGGATGAATGGATGGATGGTATAAGAATGAATGGATGGAAGGATGGTAAAAGGATTAGTGGCTGGATGGATGGATAGATGGTAAAAGGATGAATGGATGGACAAACAAATCAATGGATTGATGGATGGTAAAAGGATGAATGATGGATGGTAAAAAGATGAATGGATGGATGGATGAAGGGATGGATGGATGGATGGATGGATGGATGGATGGATGGATGGACGGACAAACAAACCGATGGATGGATGGTGAATGGATAGATGACAGTAATGGATGGATGGATGGATGGAAAAAGGATGGATGGATGGACACCTTGCCCCTGAACATCCAATCAGAAGAACTGGTTTCTGATGAGTCGTATCGATCTGAATCGATTGGCTCGGCGCTGACAGATGAGCATCTCTAACAGGAAGTGCATGTTTGGAGTCGGACAGATCAGCTGCTGCCTCACCTATGAAGGGGATGGAGTCCAGCGAGTCGTTCAGGTTGCTGGAACCGGATTTGTGCCTGGTGTCTCCCAGCCTCCTGAGCAGCGTCTCGTTGGACGCCCAGCACATCGCCGCATCCGCTGACCCCGCCTTCACCAGCGGTGGCGACTTCACTTCTCGCTGCCTGTCGACGTAGGACGGAGGCCGAGCGCGGGCGCCTCCAGCGGTCTTGTCCCTTCGTAGGACGACGACCGTGGCATCGGGTCCTTCGACGCCCTCTGAGAGACCGCCGTTAGTCCGCTCTGGCGTCTCCTTGACGACAGGTTTTTGGGCGACAGTGGCGGTTGAGGATATCGTGAGGACTTCGCTCTTCATCGGCCTGAGTGTGGGCAGCCTGGAGGCGGCGCCGGAGCAGGATGACGACCGGGCAGCTAATCCTAATTCGGACCGGTTCTCCGTCTTCAGGCTGTCGGCTCGGCCACGGAGCTGCAGGTTCAGAGGGGAGAAGCCCAGGTGGTTCCCCATGGCGTTGGCTCTTTGGTCTCGGAGAGGCTCTGTGGTTTTAATGGCGGACGAGGTGGGGGAAAGGTCGCAGAGGGAGTTTTTGACGGGCAGGCGCGAAGGCCTCATTATGAGGCCGTCCGCTCTGACCGCTAGTGCAGAATCTGTTGTACCTTTCGTAACATCAGGCGAGTTCGACAGCCGCTGCTCCGACTTTGGAGGAGCTAAACTCCGCCTGCTTGTTTCCTGTTTGTCCTCCATTTTGTGGCTGATGTGGTCGCAGGACCTGGCTCGGGGTTTGGCGACCCGGGCGTCGCCGGAGAACGGCAGAGCGTCCTGAGAGGCGCTCCGAGGCCAGTGGCGGGACGTCCTGTCTGGCTGGCCACCCAGCCGCTCCTGGGAGGCGCTGCGGAGCGGTAGCGGTGCGGTCGAGTCCGCCCCGCGCTCGTTGGAGGCGCTCCTCCGTCGGACCTGGGAGGTGGTGGCGGCCTTCGGGGCGTAGGCGGAGTTGGCAGCAGCTCGCAGGCTGTCCAGGCGTTCCTGGATGGTGCGGCAGCCGTACGTGTGCAGCCGCTTGGCGTTGATGTAGTCCTTGTAGGTGGTGTAGGTCCGCCAGTCGATGTTTTGGTGGGGTGAGGTGGTCGGCGCCGGCGGCGACGGGGAGCAGTGGTTGGCGGTAGGGGAGGTGGTGGTGGAGAACGTGTCTGTCGACGTGGCGGCAAGCGGCGCTCGCACCAACGGCGAGAACGTCTCTGGATATGGCAGACATCCTGTGGTGAGGGGCCTGGGTCGGTCTGCTGGGGAGCGGTACCGGTTCTCCTCAGTTCGGTGGCTGGGTCCGGCCCGAACCAGCCAGGACCCCCGGTCCACCAGATCGGCTGGAGTCCTGGTGCCGTCGTTGCTGACGGACGGGACCTCGGGCCGGCTGCTGATGTCCGTGGGTGCCGGTCGTCTGGCGGGTCCCGGGTCGGACGGCTGCGCCATGGCCGCCGCCTTCAGCTCGATCCGAGGATAGCATATGGGAGGCGGTTCCGGGATGTTCTGGGCATTTCCGCTGTACGCCTCATTTCCTTTGAGGTATGCATCCTGTGAATAGGCCTGCAAGAGATTATACGACAACATTTACAGAGCCCTCAAGCAAATACATCTGAATCCTCTGAACGTTTTCACATTTTCTCACTTCAGAAGAAAAAACTTCAGAGTACAAAGAGGCAAAGCAGCCTAAACCTGTGAAGAAAGGAAGCAGTTAATCTGAAAAGTGTGGTGTGCATTTTTTGCTTTTCCTCTTACAACCATTAAAGGTGACCTATTATGCTTCTCTGAGCAGCTTAGGATGCGTTTGTGGTCTATACAAAACTTTTTCGATACATTTTTTGCGCAAAATTATTATGTAAGAATAATTTTGCGCAAAAATTATTCTTTTTGCGCAAAATAATTCTTACATAAGAATTATTCTTCTTATGTAAGAATAATTATTATGTAATTATTCTTACATAATAATTTTGCACATGACAATTCTGAAAGGAGATTTTAATCTCCTATCAGAATAAAAACGTTTTATGACATCTTATCACTTTAAATCCAAATAAATGTTTACACTCACACTAACTGCAAACACATGCGCAATTATACAACCGTACATCTTTGAAAAGCAAAAGTGGAGTCTCCTGCACAACCACCAAGGACAATGCAAAAACACAAAATTGTTCCAAGTAATTTTGTCAAGTTTTTGTTGCAAATATCTTAGTACACTTGAAATTAGACAAAACTAACTTTCAACAAGATAATGAGCTTTGACTCGGTTATTTCTTAATATTAATTTTAAAAAAGAACTAGTTCCACTGGCAGATTATTTTATCTACATGGAAAAAATATTGTATTTTAAGTGACATAATCTGCCAGTGGAACTAGTACTTTTAAAAAAAATCCATATTAAGGAATTATCTACTTAAAACAAGCTCCTGTAACTTGCTAAAATGTTACTTGTAAGTTAGTTTAATTAAAGTGTACTAAGGTATTTGCACCAGAAACTAGACCAAAAATACTTTGTAAGATTTTGAGTTTTTGAAGCGCGCAGACAGCCATACAACATGTGTTCACATAATGAAATGGCCTATTTAAAGTCCACAACTAAACGCTAAATTGAGATTCTGGGCAAGTAGATGCGGAAAGCTGATGGAGTTTTACTACAACTGTCTAAAGCAACTGGAAAGTGGTTTTAAAAAGTATTTACTAAATGGGGTTAAATATAAATGCACGCCGCACCTTTCAGATTTTTTACATCTTGTGAAAACATCTTAATCCGTTTCACTTCCTCTTACCAAATATGCACAACTGTAACACAAAATCCCAATAAAATAAAGAGAGAAAACATTGAAAATGTGAACAAGGTTCAAACAATCCTGTAGAAAATAATCTGGAGTTAATCTGAAGCCAACGCCGCTCTTCTTTAAATTCCTGGATAAATTCCCTGCTTTCTCCATCTCCATGTTCCTCTCTGCCCTCACAGATTCCGCTCGTTTCTAAAAATACCTCCTCTGCGGTCTCTGTGAGAGCTGATGAGATTATCAGAGGAGGAGGATGATCAATGCTTGACTAACAGCTGAATGAAGGCAGAAAAGCAGCTAATAGTTTTAACGTTATTCACCCAAAATGATGGGGTTAAACGGAAAAAACTGAGATTTCCTGCGGATATACCCACCTTCTGTACCGGAGAGCCCGGCCTGAAGCACAAGAATCGAGCCCATCTGAGTTTCCTTTTTTTGCTTTTCCCAGCCAGCGCTACTTCTGTTAGCATCTTTGATTTAACCTGAACTAAACCTCATAAATAAAATCCTCTGAGGGGGTTAAAAAAAAAAGAAAAACCTCCTGTTTGTATCCGACACTGACATATTTCCTCATCCCTTCAGTGCAGACGCTGATGATAAAATGAAAGGTAGAGAGAGTAACTGGACTTTAATCAACAGCGCCGGCTCTACCTGTGGTGTCAGGTTACAGCTCCCTCTGGATCCTAACTCCTCCAGTTAAACACAAACCAATTTTCCTGATTGTGGAAAGTACAGGGAGGGAATGTTTGTGGTCTCCTGAAGGATAATGTCATCACAGCGAAAGAAAAGCCAATAGTGACCAACAAAGCTTCAACCAGAAACACAGATACTGGCGGAAAACACTGGGGGATTTTTACTGATTCCACTTCCAGCAAGAGGTGGAGGAAGGGGGGGAGGTGTTAGCTTGGCAGATTTTCCCGTCTTACCAGAGCAGTGATATCCCTGGAAAACTGCAGTCCGCAGGTTAGGTAAGCGGGAAAAGAGAGAAAGAAAGGGTCAGAAAAAGAAAAATAACCGAGTACACTGCAAAAACTCAAAATATTACCAAATACTTTTGGTTTAGCTTCTATTGCAGATATCTTAAAAAACATAAAATAAGACAAAACTAAGTAACTTTTAGCAACAATAGACACTGGATTAAAGTCAATAATTCCTTAATATTGAGGAAAAAGTACTTAATATTTCACAAATAACAGGAAAAATGCTTTATTATCCATAAAATAATCAATAAGTGGAACAAGCACTTTTTAAAAATATCAATATTAAGGATTTATTTACTTAAACAAGTAAATATATCTTGCTGAAAAGTCATTTGTAAGCTAATTTCATCTTATCTTAAGTGTACAAAGATATTTACACTAGAAACTAAACCAAAAATACTTCTTGGTAAGATTTTGGTTTTTTTTTAGTGATAAGAAACAATGTTACAGAAACAGAGGTGAGAAATTAGACCGTTAAACCGAGGCTGATTACAGTTTACAAATTTCAAAATTATTTATTTTTAAAAATAAATAAAAAAATGATTTAAAAATTAAAAAAATATATTTCTAAAAAAATAATTCAAAAATATACTTATTTAAAGTAAATTATTTTATTTATTTAAAAAATAATTATTTAAATGAATATTTTGAAAAATATTCTTCAAATATTTTCAATTTTAAAAATCCACATTTGAATCAAAAAGCAGGTTTCACAAACTCAAATTTAAAATGTTTTAAGACCATTAGTGATGGAAATTAAGACATAAATCCCTTTGGAAATGTACAAATTTTATCCGGCCAAATAGCAGATGCAAAAAGCTAGCAAGCTAGCTGTTAACAGCATGTTAGCAGCTAATTAGCGGAAGCCTCAGCTGTCTCAAGTCAGAACGCAATAAAAATGTCTGAATGTGACAGAAAAACAAAATACATAGAAAATTAAATACTTAGGTCAAGACAAGATTTAAGACTTGTAATAAACATATTAAATTTCCAACTTACTTTTTTGAATTTAAGACATTTTAAGGCTTTTGTTTAGAAGAATATATTTAAGACTTTTTAAGGATGTGTCCTGGTTTGGGTTAAATAAAAATATTTTTGAATTTATTTCAGTTGATTTTAAAGGAGAAGATAAACAACCTTTAAAAAAATTCGGTTTCCTCCTAATTTTGTGAATCAGTTGCCTTATTAGTCTGCATCCAGAACCAGAAAGCAAAATCCAGTTAAGAGCCAAATGTGCTAAAACAAAATAAAAATGTGTGATTCTGGTGACCTGATTAATTGTGCTAAAGATGCACCGTGATGTCTTCCTGCCTCTGTTCCCCATAAACCTCTTCTCTCCCGTAGAGTCGCTACGTTTCCTCTGTTGTCGTCTCGCTCACCTGCAGGCATCTTCCTCAGGGCTTTCTGCATCCCCAGGCATTTCCATCTTCCCGTCTCTCCCGGCGTTTATCGCACGTTCTGCACAACGGCGTGCGTTGCTGGATGTTTGTTTGCTGTAAACTGGAGTCAGCTGACTGCAGCTTCACTCCCTACCGAGTAGACTCGGTGTCTCTCGGGAAATAATTCAAAATATCCACTCATGGTCTGTTCATGCACGTGTCCTTTAAGACATAGTGATGCATTTCAACGCGTATAAACATCCAGCAAAATGCACTGCAAAACCACAAAATCTTACCAAGTACTTTTATCTAGTTTCTAGTGTAAATATCTTAGTTCACTTTAAATAAGACAAAGCTATCTTACAAGTAACTTTCCAGCAAGAAATATCAGCTCATTTTAAATCAATAATTCCTTAATATTGATGAAAACAAAACTAGTACCACTAGAAAATTATTTTATTTATAACAAAACATTTTTCCCATGTTATAAGTGAAATATTTTGCCAGTGGAACTAGTACTTTTCAATCAACGTTAAGGAATTATTTACTTAAAAAAAGCTCCTATATCACAGGACGAAAAATGGGATTTTTGACAGCTATTGACATCTGGTTCTGCCGTGCGCATGGAGATTGAGGGCTTTTGGCAAGAGGTTTTAGTCAGAGTCGAACACTGCCAAAAATGGTCAAAAACGCTGTGTGTCTGTGTTCCCCTATCACCCCCCTCCCCTTGTGCCTAGCAGAGGTTTTCGTATTTAAATGAAGTTGCTGAGTGCCATGCAAATGCAAATCAACTGTTGAGCCTTTTGACTCTTATTCATTTTGTAGCTAACTCTTTTTTACCTTCTGTTCACCATAAGTATGAAGTATGTTTGGAGAAAGAATATTAAAACAATCTATCTTATCCATTAAAATATATATTACATGTATGTTAGGAGCACTGAAAAACTTAGTTTTGGTTGAATTGATGATATAAAAGAATAATATGCATGATTACATACAATAGACTTTTGTGAAACGTGATCTTACTTTGACATTCCTCCTATCTGAAGATTTATCTTGTGATGGGAGGAATTGCACAACTTAATCAAAAATAATAATAAAAAACATGTTCCAGAGTGGCAGATTGTACATAAAGTATTTTTGTGAATAATATTCAAACTAATGTTAATGTTCACTGATTGCTTTAAAGACCCAGAGTCACGCTGTATTGGAGTGATAGTGGTCATTCCACAACACAATACAGGATTTAAGAAACTACAGATTTTTCAGTATTCAGTTGCTTAACTCTCAAGTTTAAATTGAACAAAATGGTTGAAAGTTTGTGATACCTTCTGATAGAGTATAAACATTTGTATTCTTTTTTTTTTTAAGTTTTAGGTAAGCACTAAATATAACTCATGGATTATGAATCATTCTGTATAAACTAAAAAGGAGACAGCTCAAAGTAGAATTCAGTAAATAAACATATAATTAATTGCTAAAAGCATTTTAGCAATTAATTATAATAAAAATAAAATATACTGTCACGTAACTTTTGAAAAAATAACTTTTAGAATGTATTTTTTTCTGTCAACTTTCATTTAACCCTCCAGTCCAGTTGGTGGCAGTAATGCGCTTTCATAGTCGGTCAAGCAGCCGCCATTAAACTCCAGAGGAAGATTTGCACTGGTGATAACGAGTGCTAACTGCTACACCCAACATGAACGAAAATACCAGTGCGTTATGTGAAATGGTGGGAAAAGTCCTATTTCACGGAGTTACCTTTTCAGTATCGTTTTGATATTAAGCAATGTTCCGGCGGAAAACAACAAATGACACCGCGGCGGTCCAACAAGACCGAACTCACGGTAAGAACGCTTTTCTAAATAACACGTGGAGCGAGGCCAGTTGCTTTGTTTGTTTCTTACAGAAAGCGGTCTGTCGTTTTCATAATGCCGAAACAAGTGTAGCGTGAGCTTTTGTATTGTAATCTCTATTACATGTGATGTTCTGAACTCTTAAAAATAATCGCATCTTCTTTTATTTTTTCAAACCTGAAAAATGGCCACCCCTTACCAGCCAGACCTCAGACCACCGTGCCGAGGAGCTCTTACGGAGTCCGCCAGGACGAAGAGAAATTCAGTAAGTTATGATTTCACATTTAGTGAATAGTGAACACTCGCATATTTGCAAGGAAAATTGATCTTCCCGTTATTTTATTAATTTTGTTGTAACGCAGTACAGCAAGGCAGAGTGTGGAAGGCAGTAAAGATCTACAAAATGGCGGACGGAGGATGGATATGAGGACGAAGTCATGAAGTCGGTATGTATAATCACTGCGTTGATTCCCGACTGTATAATGGTTGGTTGAATAATTTTAACTTATTTATTTGTGTATTTTTGAGAAAGCGATATATTTGCTACAATATTTTTTTAATTTTAGATTTATTTCCACAGACTCCGCAGAATGGGAGTCACATTTGTGTCAATCAGACTCTTCAGGAACGTTCTGATGTCCATGATGAGGACAGAGATGCAACTGTGTGTGAGTATTTACTATTTTAGAATGTTGATATTTTATGCTTCAATATTGTTTATGTAGATAATGTCATTATGCTAAGTATTGACAATGCACAAAAATGTTTTCCAACTGCATCCAGGACCTACTGCCAGTCATCCAGATGTAGCTAAAGAAAGAAGCAGGTCAGATTTATTACTAATCTAGAGATGTCACAATTCCTTGAATGATTAAAGTACTGTGATTTATTAAAATCCATCAAAGCAAATTATCTGCCTCAGAGTTTGTTAAACTGTTTTATTATTTATTACCAACTTTTAATCCTTTTTTCTTCCAATTGTTTCCAAGTGTTTTCTCTTTTTCATTAGTTTTTATTTTTTGTAAGAATGTATTAATGTGTTTTTTTGTTTGTTTGTTTTAATGTCATGTGTGCATACTAAGCTGGAAGTTGCCAAACAATTTCACTGTAGTTTCATAATGACTAAAAGATGCCTGTAGCTCATAATGATTGTCTGTGTTAACAGCTGATGGAGGAAGGCAGAGAGTACTGGCAGCAGAGGAGGTGGCATTCTGGGAGGATGGCAGCAGCAATGAGCGGGTGTCAGGATGGACCCCAAGTTCCTCCAACCAGGAGCTCAGTGACATCAGGACTACATTACAGGAAGAGACGTCAGGTCCACCCTACAGGAGAGATGTTGGGCCTGTTCTGAACGCAGCATAATGTTTGGACAAAAAAAACACTGCCAGATGGTCCAGAAATGGACAAGCATTTATGTCTTATTTTGTGTGCAAACAGTAAAAAGAAATAAAGAAAAAAAAAAACTTCTCTGTTTCTTTTATGTTCCTCATATATGAACATGTTGCATATAAGCAATATCAAATGAATATATTTTAATACAGCATTTATTTTTATATGGAATTTTTAAAATACAGCATTAAAAATTTTAATGATTGGGGCGGGGTTTATTTATAAAGACATAAGTGCTATCCAATGGGCGCACATCAACCAATAACATGGAAATGATGAACTCTGATGTCATTGTTTTTCATCCAATGACAGAATCCACGTGGGTCTGCTGAAGCGCCTTTGAATATGCTAGGCTATTCGTGTGCTAAGTAGAGTCGTTAACACCTCCCGCACCGCCACTCCCCCCCTCCAAGAATTCCGCAATCGACAGATTTCGACTCCCGTGAGTGAAAATGTAAACTGTCGATATCTGTCGCTGACTAGCTGCGTTTGCGTCAGAATACAGGGTCAAAAATCCCACTTTTCGTCCTGTGTATCTTGCTGAAAAGTTAATTGTACGATATTTTTGTCTTATTTAAAGTGTAATAAGATAATTGAGCTAGAAACTAGACAAAAAATACTTAGTAAGATTTTGTGTTTTTGAAGTGCACATTCAGCCACAGATACAGTGCATATTCATGTGATGGAATGGCCTAGTTGAAGTCCAGAACTAAACGTTGCACTAATCTGTTGGTCTTTCACAAAAAATACCAGTAAAATAAACAGTAGCTTTAGCACTGAAGAAATCAAACAAACAATATCTTACCAAGTACTTTTGGTTAAGTTTCAAGTGGAAATATGTCAGTGCTGGTCTGCTTTATGGTCTGCGCAGCTCTGAACCCAGACTGGATTACAACACGGTTCTGATCGGTAGAACGGCGTGAAGCATGAAGTCTGGATCGGCTCCTGTTTTCACTGTGATACGACTGCTTTCTGAGTACTTCCACATCTTTAATTTCACCCAGCTGGTCGTGATTCATGCTAACACTCATTCTCTGCAAGCTCACTGAATCACTGCAGGGCTTAAGTTAAGACGTTTTCGGACCTATTTAATGCCAGTTTGGATGAAATTTAAAATAAAAAAAACCCTTTAAATCTAAGTAACAGAAGTACAAAAACGAACGTCGTCCATCCAGCTGGTGAAAAGTTTATGCTTACCTATGATAGACGCAGAATAAGCTTGCTAGCTACCAAGAGTATATTAGCGTCGTAGCAATGAAGACATCTGAGTGTGACTCAACTTTTACCTGACAGAAAAATCCCACAAACCCCCCCTCCCCCAAAACAAAACAAGACAGTATTGAAAATTCCTGCCACAGCAAAATTTAAGATCTGTGATCAAGGTATTTAAGGTATGTGAATGCAAATATATTTCCAGCAAAGTACCTTCTAAGTTTCTGGGATTTAAAGTAATAATATAATTTCCATAAACAGCTTTAATGAACCATCTGACAGGATTTCCTCTCTGTTTGTTTTGCAGGATGACGAGAACGGCAGCCGAGGTGAGTCCAGAACAAAACTTTACTGCCTCCATCTGTGACGTTTGCTGTGAGACCCCAGGTGCTTCAGTGAGGAAAACACAGCAAACCATTTAATCTCATCTCTGCTTGCTGTTCCAGTAAATGGGAGCTAAATCATTATTGATGGATTGTCGCTTAAACAGTTTTTATTTTAAAATATTGATTCAATGAGGTGAATTTGTAGTAATAACAGAATAGATACATACCAGTTGCAAAATGTCTTCATCTTTTGGCATCACACAGAGCTCCAACGAGGCATCGCTGATGGATCAGAGAGGAAACGGATACAAAAACCACAAAAAAACTCAAGTTTAAATCTCCTGTCTGCTGATTTTATATCCAATAAAAAGCTTTAAAGGCGTCAGCAGAGGATAAGCAGAAAGGATGGTGATGCAAATGTATGTGTTGAGATTTTCTTTACAATAAAAATATGCATTTATCAACCAGATGTTGATGGATTGTTAAACATCTGCTTTGTATAATTTTACTGCCAGTTTGCTATCATGTTCCTCACTCCTCTTTGTAGAGAAGATTTTTTTGAGAAAAGTGTTTTTTAAAACTGCCTGTGTTGCAAAACACAACAGAAAGTTTGTGTTTCATAAAACGATTAATCGGATTAATTGTGATTAATCGATTATTGAAATAATCGTCCGCTAATTTAGACATTGATTAATTGTTAACTTGAGTATTCAGACTCAAAAAAGGCAATTTACTGAAAAAAACATATTTAGAGCAGTAATTAAGCCAACACTATACAAAAAGAAATACATTTCATATTTAAAATAAAAATATACATTTTAAAAAAATTATTTGCTTAATTATCTAGTTATTAATTTCTAATGTTTAAAAAGGCTTAAGTAGTTAAATAAAAAAAATCTGTAAAATGTGTCATTTTTATTTGATTAATCAATTAATCGATTATTAAAATAATTGTTAGTTCATTTTAAGCCAATGCCACTTTAAAAAGTGACATAAGTAGGCCTAAAGTAGGCTTTAGTGGTGATTAATTTAAAAATATGTAAAATATGCCATTTTTATTTGATCAATTAATCGATTATTAAAATAATTGTTAGTTCATTTTAAGCCTTATGTCACTTTAAAAAGTGACATAAGGTGACATAAGTTGGCTTAAAGTAGGCTTTTAGTGGTGATTAATTTAAAAATATGTAAAATATGCCATTTTTATTCAACTAATTATCAGACAAATCAACTGATTAATCGATTATTAAAATAACTTAGTTCATTTTAAGCCTTAAGTCACTTTAAAAAGCATTAAGCCTTAAAAAAGGCTTAAGTGGTTAATTTAAAAAATAGTTAAATGTCCCATTTTTATTGGATTTTATCCATGATTAATCGATTAATCCAGTTGGATTAATCGATTAATCATGAGAATAATCAACAGATTAATCGATTACTAAAATAATAGTTAGCTGCAGCTCTACTTTCAAGATGTTTGGGGATTTTTTGGCTTGTAAAAATGATGAAATGTTAAAATGAAGGCGCCGCCTGGTTGCAGTCCTACCTGTTCTGGATCAGGGCTATGACCTGGGAGTAAGTTTTCCCGATGATGCTTTCTCCATTCACTTTCACAAGCCGATCCCCTGGAAGGAATTAAGGGAATAATTTAGAGAACCTGCTACTAAGGGATCAGAAAAACACTCCACATAATTACTGAGCAGAGAGACCATGCAGTACAAACATACATTACCTCTGCTCAGATCTAACAGGAACAATGTGTGTTTATTTGACGGTAGGTTCAGGGTTTCTGAAGATGGCCATCTCCAACAGGAAGCGAGGCGAGGTGAGTTTGGGGGATAAACCGGATAAATGTGGGAAAACACTCCCTTCTCCCAGGAGGGCGGACAGATAAAAGCAGACAGCTCTGAAGGCTTGTCCAGACCACTTACTGTAACATTTCCTGTAAGAAGCGTGCTGACCTGGCAACCCGGCGCTCCTAACATCACCTTCACTTTAAACTTTACGCTGCTGATTCATTGTCTCAAGTATTTTTATCCTCGCTGCTTATAATTAGAACTGATTCATGTATAAATAAGATGAGAAAAAAGTACAAATGCAGGAGAAAAGAACGTTAGACTTTGTTCAGCCCCCCACAGAGGAGCCATCTGTTATTTTCTACCTCCCGTTTGTTCTGCTTGGCAATTTCCAATTATGACAAATGATGCTGTGTACCTGTGCAGAGTCCAGCTCCGTGGGCGGGGCCTCCCTCCTTCACCTGCTTGACGAAAATGGTGTCCATTGGCTCCAGGCGGTTCTTCTGTCTCCCTGGCGATGATAAGAGAGAAAAGGCATGAAGACGATTGGTCAGAGTGAGGAGGCATGAGTGGGCCGCACTGTTTCCAACTTTCTGTTTGATTCATGGAAGAACAGGCAGAAAACTGAAGCTTTTCAATCATAAAATGTAAAAATAAGCTCTAATTGACAGGGTTTTTAAAATGTTTTAATTACAGCCAAAATAATTAATCATATTATTCGTGATTAATTGATTTGTGAAATAATCGTCAACTAGTTTTTAATTATTAATCGTTATATAGAGTTTATAGATTTAAGAAAAGGCTATTTTCTGAAAAAACAACATGAAGTAAATAAGCCAAAGCTGTGGAAAATATGCCAGTGACGTGCGGTCAGGGGAGGCCGAGCCTCACCAGCTATGAACCTCACCAAACGTCACTGAAATATGCATAAATTTTGCATCTAAGATAAAAGTTTTGTGTTTGTAGATATGTTTTATCCAACACTCCTTAAGTGGCATAGCTTGAGTTTCAGCTGGTTCAAATTCACTGAAGGAATGAATGCAGTGTTACTGCATTTTTTCTTATTTTAAAAAAAAATTGATAAAAGTATTTATTTGCATTTTTTAATGTAATGTTGTTTTAAAGAAAGCTTTTAGTAGTTATGTGAAAAATCAGAATGTGCAGATTTGAAAAATACGATTTTACGATTAACCCTCAGATTAATCAATGACTATTTCTGACGACTAATCGTCAGAATAACCGTTTACTAAAATAATCATTCATTGCAGTCTTAGTTTTAATGAAGTTATAAAAAGTTTCATATTTAAGGACATTTCGAACCAGATTTCCCAGTTTTTCAATTTAATAGTTTGAAACACTAATGAATAAAAAAACCTGAGAAGTTGTGTATGGTAACTTCTCAGCCCTTCTTCGCTGTGTTTATTCACTTTGTTTTCAGTTCAACTGCACAGCACTGCCTCCCTCTTGTGGGCTGGCATAGTACTGCAGCAGACTAACAATGTTTAGTTTGTCTGCATCCAATAAAATAACTAAACTACTTTAGAAACAACTAAAGGAAGAGCATCTGGTTCCAGATTTAACTGCAGACAATATAAAATAACATAGTTACATATCTTGCAAGGTGAATTCATTTTTAGCTAAAGTACTAAGCAAAAACAGATATTCATTTAAAACTGAAAACCCCCATACTGAAGCAGATTTTCTCAGAAACAGAGTAACATTTCATGATCTACTCTTTCTGACTGCAACCCTCCTTTCTGACCGCTTCAGTGAAGCGCATGCTGCATGCTGCAGTGAAGCGCATGCTGCATGCTGTACGTGCATCTTGCCTACAAACACACTCCCCCCCCTCCCGTCTCTCTCCAACCTCACCGAACTCTTCAGCACAAATTGGATTCTGCAAGTTTCCACGCCTGGAGCTGGATGAGTGGGATTACATGTGGAAATCTCAAGCTTTGGACATTTTTAATGCTCCAAAGTGTCTTAGTAAAAGAATAAACTGCAGCTGGCTTTAATTAAAAACACAAGTGGCGACTTCAGCTGCTCCAAAACGCAGAATTACAGTTTAAAACCTGTTCAAAGCAACATTGGTGTTTTCAGAAGGAGTTAATAGTTACAAAAAATGAGTTTCTGAGTCTGATAATGATGCATTCAAGGAGTTAATAGTTACAAAAAATGAGTTTCTGAGTCTGATAATGATGCATTCAAGTGCCATTTGTAAACCTTTTCATCTATAATAATCTGGTTATAAAGTACGAGTTCCAATGACAGATTATTTCCTTTACAACATGCTGTAATCTGGGATATTTTGCTGTGAAATTTAATGTCATGAATCTGTCAGCAGCCATCTTCAATCAGAGGCCTCTACAGATTTGTTGTAAGATTGACTGCTACTGGAGCTCCTTCCTGCCCAAAGTATCACCATCAACAACAACAATGCTTTAAAATACATGGATGAGAATATTTCAGTAATTTTTGAGGATGCATAAAGTATTTATATATAAAAATGCAAATAAAAATATAAATATTTGCAGCACCACTTCAACCCATCTGGCTTTATCACTAGTTAAACCGCATGTCTTGGCTTTTATGATGCAAGTTAATATATTAATCATTCAATCTTTTACAGCAGAAGAAACACATTCCTAATTTATAAATGATTATTTTTCTTCACCTGAGTGAAACAGGAGATTCAGTTTTTATATCATTTGTTTTATCACAGCCTGAGCTTTGATTTGAGATTGTAAGATGTGAAACTCAGGCAGAAAGAGAACCGGTTTGAAGAACTAGGTCACTGCATATCATCAGAGCCAAAACTTCATTTATTACACTGACATCGACTCGCTGGGCACCGATGTTTGAACAAAACATTAAAAATAAGCGTTTCAATGTAAAAGTGATGTTGATCTAGTGATCTAGTGAAATGCAGCAGCAAAAAAAACATGTTATTTTTATTTACAACGTTTAAATCTTTCTCCAAGTCGTCCACAGGAGGGTGCTAACAGCTTCACTGCTCCTCTTTCCTTTCATCCATCCCAACAGAACCAATCTTACCTGATTTAATAACAAAATAAACAACGCTTCATCACTAAAATGCTGCTAGTTTCACGTTTCCTCTCTGATCCTGTCGCTCATAAACATTCAGGAGGTTAATATAACTAATGGCTCCCAAACTGGGAACAAACCATGAGACGATGGAAATTACCTCTAGAAATCAGGAGTCAGGTTTTAAATTTGGAAACTTTAAAATGACAGACGGACGGATGGTTGGATGAACAGTTGGATGAACGGATGGATGGATGGATGAACAGTTGGATGAGCAGATGAATGGATGAACAGTTGGATGAGCAGATGGATGAGCAGATGGATGACCTTCAGGCTGACTCTAACTGGTCTCCTGTCTGCAGGTAGCAGCTCCCAGTTAGTCCAGGTCTCTGGTTTGGCAGCCGGCCCCACCGCCCCGCTGGGCCCGGCTGTGTGGGCCGGCCCGCCGCTCCCATGTTGTTCTGGGTTAGATAATATTATTCTACAGAGAGTTGGGTCTGCTGCCAAATCCCTGCATTAACCTTGGCGTAAAAACATGGCCTGCTTCCACATTAGCATTAGCGCTCTCACGTTTACAAGCCGCCGCAACCACATGCAGATGTACGAACAAACACGACGTGCTGCACATGTGGTGCGGCCTTCCAGCCCAGAGGAGAAGGCCTTTGTTTATGTTTAGATGATTATCTGCAGCAGGTCGGATCCACAGGAGAAACCTGATGACGGGAAGCGTAAAATCCTGGCAACCAGGATAGTGTGGGAAGGTCAAAGCACAAGTACACTTCACATGAAATTAAAACTCAAATTTCCCTCAAAAACCACTGAACTTTTCCCATCAAACACGGTCAAACACCTCTAAATGCTGAACTCTGAAAACCAGGTTGTTCAAAGTGAAGTGCGTGGGCCATTTGCGGCTCACTGCAGTGATTTTGTACGGCCCCACAACCACAGTCAATAATAAATTTAATAAATTAGGACAAAATGACGACTTTTAAATTAAAATCTACATACAAAAACCTTACATGCAACACAAACTGATAATCTTTTCCAAGCTTCCTGGTTTCTTCCTGTTGTCATGGTAACTAAAACCTCATCTACTCATTGATTTGTACTCTAAAAAACACACTGGTGCACCAAAATCTGCTTTTAATTCCCACATTAAAACTTATCTAAATACAGAAAATGTTTTGGTGAAGACGGACTAAGAGTTTGTTTTTATTGCTGACAACAGACAAAATATTTTTTCTGTTTTCTTTAATAAAGATCAAAACAATAAGCAAACTGCTTACATTTCATTTAACAAGGAATACATGCAAAAATTATTCGAAGTCGAGATCTAAAATATATAGAATTTCTTTATTTGTTCAATTAAAATATGTCATGTTTAGTTTATTGTTGATGAGGTGACCAAAAAAAACAAACACATTTTGGTATTGTTAGTTTTTAAAACTTGCATTTTTCAGATGACAATTTTGGCCCAGGTAATAAAAAGTTTACTTTTTAGAGCGCGTTGGCTGTTTTTAGAAACACTGGTCACTCAAGTGGAAGTATGAAAACATGCAAAATGTGAATTTAGCATAATATGTCCCCATTTAAAGTACCTAGCAAATTGACAACATTTCAGGAAAATGTCCAGTAAATTCAGAAAAACACCTGCTAAGAAGAGCCTGTTTTCACATTTGGTTCCATTGGGGACCAACGTTGCAACATTTGTTACATTTTCAGCTGGTGAGGATCACTTTCTCACTGCACTGGGTCAAATGAACCAAACCTTTCAAAAAACAGTTTCCCCTCCCCACCTGTGGTGGCGCTGCGCCAAGAACCGGTGATGTCAATGACACAAGAAGACACTGACACAGCTTCCTTCTTCACAAAATGTAAACAAAACGGAGTAGCATCAGATTTTAGCAGCTGTGGGATTGTGATAAAAGACCACGAGCCATTCCTCCTGCTAACACTTTTGTTTTGCTTGCATTTACCCAGAATGCCCGGAGTTATAGTCCACTTCCTGCATTTGGGGCGGTCTCTGGCCTGCTTGGCGTTTACATATGCATTCAAACCGCACCAAACCGAGACCTTGGTTTGTGGGTAGACCAGAGTTCGCTTTTTTGTCCACATTAGAGTTCGATTACGCAAACAAACCAGATCTTCTAGCCAACAAACTAGTTTGATTAAACCCAAATTCCGCCAAGGAATCAAACCTCACCTGTTACAAACTGTTTGTAATTGTGTGTCTAACTTTAAATATTCGTGTTAAAGCCTCAAACTGACGACGCTGCTACATCTGTCCTCACACATACTCTCCTCAAAACACAGTAAAACACATACATGCCTGGTGTTTTCCCACCAGAACAGGAAGGTGGGAGAGTTCTTTCCATCACTTTTTTCAGATGAATTACACATACCAAAACCCACTAGGGTGGAAGAAATTAACATCACACTGATACATGCAGCTAAAATATATCCAATGATTTGTTTTCTCTTTGCTAAATGAGGCAAACAACAAAACAAGGGAGATTAGGTTCAAGCAGGGGAACAAGTGACAAACATCTGGAGCTTGTTGGTTTAATTTCAGCCTCAAATGCCCGATCTATTTCCAGGAAAACTGAAAATAAGCTAAACATTCCCTGGAAAAGATTATCCAACTGTACCTAGCAGAGCTAGAGAGCCAATAAAAGGAAAAAAGAATGTGAAGGAGTGAATGTGCAAAACTTAAATTAATTTTCAAAACTGTTGGGAATAATTGAGTGCCAGCTTCTTCGTTTGTTCTAACAACGTGACAGAATGAGTGACAATTAACACAAAAACTAAGGTCAGATCATCATTAAATTACTAAATTAACAGGAAGAAGCACAAGATTTTGAGTGAGAAAAATGGTTTTTCACCAAACCTGACCTTGAAATCCAAAATGGCTGCCTTTTATATATATAATAACACTTAAAGCAGTTTGTGTTTCATTATTTTGCACTAATAGTATCTGCTAAATTCAATAAAATTACAATTAATTCACATCAAAAATTATCTTATTTCATCTTGAAAAACAGCAAGTGAAATTTCCTACCATATTTTCTTATACAAATCCCCCCCAAAAAATCTCTTGTCAATTCCTAAATTTCTACTTTTTAAAATTTTAGAATATAATAAATTACAATTTCTACTAGAAATAAATTTAAAAAATCTGTTAAGAACTGACTGAAGTGAAAAAAGCGCATTTTTTATTAATTGTTATTTTTAAAACACCAAAGACGTACCAAATAGTAATTTTTGTTTACCTTTACACCTGTACTCCACTGAATAGATGGGTTCTCTCTGGGTACTCCGGCTTCCTCCCACTGTCCAAAATCATAACTGTTAAGTTTAGTTATTAATCTACACCAGGGCTGCAACTAATTGTTATTTCAGTTATCGATTAATCGATTATTGTGACGATTAATCGGATAAAAAAAATCGGCACATTCTGCAAATTTGTCATTTAACCACTAAATCTTATTTTATACAAAAACATATACAAAGAAGTAAATAAACAACTTCTACAGGGTGTAACTAGAACTATGTGAGCTGAGGAGTACTGGGTAGGAAATATTTACACATTAAATTATTTTTATTTGCCTTACATGTAAAATGTAATTTATTTATTTTTTGCTTAATTAGTGCTCTAAATGTTGTCCTTGCAGCAAATTGCCTTTTTTAAATCGATTAATCAGTTACTAAATTAGTTGACAGTTATTTCAATAATCGATTAATCACGATGAATTCAATTAATCGTTTCAGCCCTACTCTACATTTCCATTCAGGATGATTGTGTGGAGTCGCTGTTCACATCTAGAAAGCGCAAACAGACAAATACTGGTATGAAGAAACTGGATAACAAGGAAAGAGGAGAAAAGCGAGGCGTGTTTGAAAAGGCTCACTGGAGAAAACAGGAATCCTGTTTGCTTGTGCTGCCTCGCATTCCCTCCGCAGACTTTATGGGAACAAATTGAAATCCAAGCAAAAACGAAAAGGAGAGAAAAGTGAGGAAATAAAGTTGGGAAGAGACTCATGTTGAAAGAAAAGCAAATATTTTAACAGATGGGGAATTTTTTGTGTGTTGCTCCTCTTGCTGTGTGGTTTAACAAGCATTGTAGAAAAGAAAAAAGAAATTTGGGATTTTACCCTTCAACAGCTTGTTAAAACACACAACGGGACCGGAGCAGTCACAGGGAAAACGACAGAAATTTAGATTTGGGATAGCAGCCTCTTGGTATGTACACAACTGCTGTGAAAGCAAATAAACTCAGAAACTCCAGCTTGGTTTTCATAGAGTTTAAAGAACTAAAGCTTGTTTGTGCATTTTGTTCTTTCTGGAGGATTGAAGAGTATCCAGCGGCAACACCAAGCGGTCAGCCGACCCCCACCTGCTGCGCTGACCTGAACGCTCAAACCTCCAGGCACATGGCTTGTATTATCTGTCCGCGTTTCGGTGTCACTTCCCATAGCTTTTCGCTGACGTTATGAATGTTTTGGACCGATTGCAGCCGCAGTCGTCACATAGCAACCACAGCCACAACAACGTACGTATCAACAAGAGAAACCACTAAAATCAAAGTCATGACGACGTTCTTCACTGTGGATTAAATATCAAAGGTTAAAAATGGCTAAAATGGCTTGTGTTGTGCTGCAGGAGGGACTGGTGAGCCTCGCAGGGCAGACAAGAAAACACGGATAATCTCAACGCATCAGCCAGGAAGTTACAGCTTGGACACCAATGGAACAAACAAGTCAGGCAAATGCAACCCAGATGCAATACTTAGGAGGAATGGGTCAAAATTCCAGCAAAATATTGTTAGAAATTTGTGAAAGGAAAAACAAACCTCTCATTCATTATTCTAGCTGAACTAAAACGGATAAGGTTTGGTCCGACTGAGGCTGTTTTCCCACCCGATAGTCCTTTAGACCCGGTTCAATTTGGGACCAAAGTTGCAACATTTCTTACATTTTCAGCTGCTGTGGTTCGCTTTCACGCTGCAAAAACGAACAAAACCTTTTGAAAAAGCTGTTCCCCTCATCGCCTGTGGGGGTGCTGCAGCAAGAACCACAGAAGGAAACAACTGAAAACATCAGAAAAAGACAATGACTGCAACTTCCTGCTTCACAAAATGTAAACAAAGGCGTAACGCCAGATTTTAGCTGTTGAAGGATTTCTCTTCTGTCGTTGGTTAAAGATCGCAAGTAATTTTTCATTTAACGCTTTACATGCGCATTTGTTTCGGCTGTTTTTACCCAGAATGCCCTGCACTTTAGATCAGCTCCTGCTTTTGAAGTGGTCTCTGGTTCATTTGGCATTCACATGTGCATTCGAACTGCATCAGAGTTCACTTTAACCAGACTAATACCGAGGCTTGTAGGCGGACCAGAGTTCACCTTTTTGGTTAGAGTCCAAACAAACTGAACTTTCCAGGCAGACAAACTGGAGTTGGATTAAAGCGGACTACACACGGCTGGTGGGAATTAACCCCTAAAGTCAGACAGAAAAGTTAAACCGTGTATGTAAATATCAGGTTTCAGCTACACATCTTGCAACATATGAAGTGTTTATCTACTTAACTATCGACTTTTTGCAGGAATTCCCAACATTCCTGATGTTAGTTTCTGAAACCCTGCGGCGGTACCGAGCTGTCAGCAGATTGAAAATGACCCAAATCTCTCCCTGGACGGGAACGTTTCTGAGCGTCCTGGGAGAGATTTGGGTCATTTTCAACAACAGGAGGGAAGGAAGAACATGGAGGAGTTAATTTTGTTGGTGAGGGGTGAGAGGAGGAATGTGACACCACAGGCTCACAGGGGAGGATGAGGGACACTTACAGGAATCTCTCTAATTCCCGTTTGAGAACATTGAGGTCAGATTTATGTCAGATGCTCCACTGACCCTCCTTTCACTTCCAGGATTTTTTTTTTTTACACTTTCGCTGCCTACTGGTGACTCAACAACTGTTGAAACACCCGACTTCCTCCCCCAGTCGGGGCTCTGGAAGCTTTCCAAGACAAACAAAAAGCTAAAGATGGATTATCTTCCTCTCTGTGCAGCTATTTCCAAGAAATAACTGATGTTTGCTTTTATTTTGAAACACTTCAGGAATCCCAGATAAGCAACTCAGGAACGGGGAACATTCAAAGTTTCTGCAGACGACCGCAGGCGTACATGGAGGCAAGATTTGCGGCTGTGTGTGTACATATGGATGTGACTGATGTGGCTGTTTGAAGGTTTCTGATGAAGAGCAGCAGAGCGGTGCTGCTGGGCCGCAGACGTGAGCCGCATACCGAACGGCTGGAAAGACGACGAGCCGGATGCTCCGAGGAATGCCGAGGCTGCGCCAGGATCAGAGTACGGGCTGCCAGGGCGGCCGCGCCAGAGCAAAGACCGCGAACTGCATCGCTACCTCACAGTTACTATATGTACGGAAGAGGATTAGTGCCACTAATAAAAATATTACTTTAATTTCAGAATTCTGACTTTTTTCCTAAGATCTCAAACTCTTGTCTCAAAATTTCTACTTTTTTCTCACAATTGTGACCTTTTTTATTCAAATTCTGACGTTTACCACAAAGTTCTAACTTGTTTTTTAGAAGTCTGACTTTTTTCTCAAAACATAAACTTTTTTTTTCTCAGAATTTTAACTTTTTTTCTTGGAATTTAAACTCTCGCAGAATTTGGACTTTTTTTTTTTACTCAAAATTTTATTTTATTTTTCTGGCTACCTTAATGTTCTTCCGCACATAAGAGACAGCCACAGCTGTGATGTGTGTCTTTGAACAAGGAAAACAACCATTACGGCTTTTTTAAATCATTGGAATTGAAATACAGCTGCAACAAAAACAGCTTTCTATGGATCAGTTTCTGCTCATATGTGAAGCAATACATCAGAGCAACAAGCGGTCAATAATGATTCAGCTCCCATTTACTGGAGCAACAAGCAGAGATGAGATTAAATGGTTTGCTGTGTTTTCCTCAGTGAAGCACCTGGGGTCTCACACAGCAAACGTCACAGATGGAGGCAGAAAACAAACAGACAAGTTTTGTTCTGGACTCACCTCGACTGCCGTTTTCGTCATCCTGCAAAACAAACAGAGAAGAAATCCTGTCAGATGGTTTATTGAAACGGTTGGTCATTAGTTTATGGAACCAGCTCTTCTTTATGACATTGTTCTTTTACACCAATTCCCAGTAATTTGGAAGGTACTTTGATGGAAGTCAAGTAGAAATGAACTGCTTAACTTCCAGTTAACATCGGTCGGTATTATGGGTTCATGTTTTTGGTGTTTTGGTTTCAAAAACTTCCAGAATATTGAGTCACGTTCAACTGGCAAAGCCCCGTTACTTAGAAACCCCAGAGAATCCCAGCCACGTTACCTAGCAACCCCAGAGAATCCCAGCCCCGTTACCTAGCAACCCCAGAGAATCCCAGCCCCGTTACCTAGCAACCCCAGAGAATCCCAGCCCCGTTACCTAGCAACCCAATCTGACAATTAATCGGATTTTAAAAAATTAGCACATTCTACAATTTTTCCCATTCAGTTTTACCAAGGCTATTTTATACAACATTAGAAATACATACAAAAAATTTAAATAAATTCTAAGTAAATAATAAAAAATGCTAATAACAGCTTATGTAAAGCTGAGTCCCCTTCCTGCTTGACTTAGCATTAATACAGTGTAAGTAAGGTTAATTTATCTGATTACTTTTTAAGATTAACAGTTGAACAGAAAAAGGTGTTTAAACAGATTTTATTTACATAATTCTAACCAGGCGAAGGTAAAACTTTGCCATTTGAAGAGTTCTGGGTGGAAAATATTTATAGACAAAGAAGATTTTTAATTATAAAATGCAAAATTAATGTGTATTACGTATAGCTTTGGCTTAATAACTGCTTCGAGTGCGTTTTTTTTTTTTTATTAATTGGCGTTGTTTGAGTCTGTATACTCCAGTTAATGATTAATCAATTAATAGTTGACAATTATTTAAATAATCACGATTAATCCGATTAATCATTTAATGAGGGGGGAAAACAAAACAACATGTTGGGGTAGTTTATGATTAAAAGTCCAAATATTGGCAAGTTTTCTGCTTTCATTCCAGTCAACACATAAAGCCTTAATTTCCCTCTCAGAGTCGCATTTCAAGGCTGAACCTCTTTAGGCAAACCCCAGCATCCTTAAGGAAGGATTAAATCACCAGCTCGATCCAGGGCCTTCAAATTAATTAGAATCCACCAGTTTGTTTACTCTGCTCTAATCAACTGATCAGGGAAAGATGTGCTGGTTTAACGTGACCAAGCCAGAAACAATTCTCTGGTTCAGAGCTGCGTGAAAATCCCCCATCGATGCTCCGAGAACAACAGACTTACTTCACTGTCGGCTCCAACTGATCTTCAGGAGGATCACAAAGAAACAAAAATGTCCCACGATGGACTAAAATATTCAAGAAAACCTCTGGGAGAAACCGTCCAGCGTTTCTCTGATTACACAAACGTCTGAACATCCGACCAGCTTCTCCTTTAGCATGCAGAACCAAAGCCAACAGCTATAAACAGACGGCGCTACGCTAACTTTGTCGGAAATCCTTCTGTGTACAAAGAGGAGGTTAACCAAATACACTTCAGAGGAAAGTAAACCCAACTTATCCTGAATTATCACTCACAAAACTAATACTTTGATAAGAAAGCCGACCAGCAACGCCGCCGCGCTCAGCATTTTCCAAAAGCCCCTTTAGCCGCAGTTAGCCTGCAGCCAGAATGAACGGCAGAGAGCGGATTAAAGCGGCTTCCCGCCAAAACAGAGCGATGGAGGTCAGGAAGCAGCGTTTGCACTTTTCTTTAAGGCTTGGATTCACAGCTTGGATGTGTAAAGATTCTTTACATAAATTAATACTGAAGGTTATATTATCCTGAAGAGTGGAATACAAAGGCTACAGCGCAGCTTCAGCCAACTTCAATGAATTTGATTTAGTCTTATTCTGGAGAAGAAAGGGAAGCGGAGAAACCATAGAGAAGATAAAGAATCAGAGGAAAAGAATCAGAAGAAGAAAAAAAATCAAACCAAAAATTCAGAAGAATCAGACCAAGAATAAGATTAAGACAAAGCATCAGATGAAAAAGAAACAGATTAAAAGAAATCAGAGGAAAAATATCAGAAGAGTCAAACAAAGAAAAAGCAGAAGAAACAAAAGAATCAGAATAACACATAAGAGAATCAGATAATAAAGAAACAGAAGAATTGGACAAAAATCAGAGAAAGAAGACTCAGAAGAATCAGATGAAGAACAGAAAAAAGAATCAGAAGAATCAGACAAAGAAGAATGCTGATTCTTCTGCTTCCGATTCCCTCTGAATTTTATTTTTGCGTATTAGAGAGAAAGGCGTCTAAAAATAATTTGAAAACAGCATCATTTTCATTCCAGATCGCAATTATCTCCTCTTAACAGATCATTCCTGAGGTGAACCATGGTAGTGGCAGCATTATGCTGCTATGATGCTTTTCTGCAGCGATGTATTTAAAATGGTCCAGTCAAAGTCTTTAGATTTAGATAAGCTGCTTTGAAAAGATAAATGAAAGATTATTTTCATGTCTAGATGTGATAAATTGATATAAACATCTCAAAGGGGCTGAATATAAAAGCACACTGCACTTTTAAGATTCCTTATTCCAAATATACATATGTAAATATTCACAGTAACTTTCTGTTAGTTTATGACATGAAACCCAAATAAAATGCATGGAGGTTTGACTCTATTCAGATATTAAAAGTAAAAACCCTGCAATGGGAATTCAGGGTGAAAAACAAAAACACTTCCCTCACAACTATCAAAGGAAACCAAACGGCTGCAAAGTTTAATTTCTTAATTTCTGCAGATAAAACTCAGATTTTTATTAAATCAGATCCCGTCAGGTGCTGCTCTGAACCGTTACTGTTTTTAATCTGCAAATTTAATATTTGTCTCCTTTCTTTAGGGTTTCAGGAATATTTTTACGGTTTTAAATTCTGAAAAATATTCCTAGAAAACAACCGTCTGGTTTGAGCTGCAGACCAAATACCACCTCAGTGGGTAAACAAACATCATCAAGGCTTTAAACTCGGCGTTACCTTCAGGGAGTTGTGGACGGCAGACTCCGGTGGGTAAACGATGAAGTGGCGCAGCGTGAAGCCGAAGCCCTGCGACGTTCGCCGCAGGCGCAGCGTCTTCGGCCCCGGCCAGGAGAACGGCTCCTCGTCGGCCCCGGGCGTAACGGTGGCCGACGTCTCGCTCTGATCCCGCCCATCCTTCTGCTTCGCCTGAAAACACAGAAATGAAAGGGTTAAAGGTTAATAGAACTGATCTGTCGGCAAAATAAAACATGTTCGTTACACATTTTGCGCACAATCCTTTCAGAACGAGCATTTCTAGGGCCTCAGTCACTTTAAATCCTAATAAGCTGCTGCTGGCAACCTGTAATTGTCCGACTTATTGGTGACAGAAATATAAACCTGAATAAGTTTGTTGTTTTTAAATAAAACCAAAATCCTGTTTTGCAGCAGCTCCTCTCTCTCACACAGTGTGACGTCACCTCCACTTCTTCTTCCACTCACAGCAGCAAAACAAGAAAAATAAACTTTGAATTATGACCCATTATGTTCTTATCTTACTGTTAATAAAGTAAAATAGAAATCAAAATGTCAAAACTCTCTAATTATTGCACAATCTAATCAAGACGTTATGCAAAGCTGAAGAGTCACTACGTCACATTAAATGGATGTTTTCGCCTTTACTTCATTGTTGAGCTATAAACAACCTGATGAAGATATAAAGTACACTCTCAACGCTTGGATAAGTTCTCTACTTCACGAGTTTCTGTAAAATAAAGCTCCAGAGTTTGTTTTGAAGCTGTGAAATGTTGAGTAAAGCCGGGGGAAACGTAGCCGTCTGACCTGCACTCATATGGCTTCAGTTATTGCTCAATTTTCTGCGTGTTTTCATGATGACAGACTTTATCTTCTGCATTCCCACTGTGGCGGACAAAAGGAGGAAAAAACAGCTAGCCTGAGGCTCGGCTGCAGGTCTCTTGCGTAAGAACTGCCTACATAACAAAACACGTGCAGAAAGTTTGGGCCGAGTCGGTCCCACACAGCAGCTACAGCTGAGCTGACGTCACGAACACTTCCCTCTTCCACAGAGGAAAATTTTACATGTTTTAAATTAAACGTCCAACATGCAGGGAGGGGGAAAAACGCAACATAAAAACAGGACAGCGGAAGTTTTAAAAAGTCTCCAGTAAACTTGGAGAAACTCTTAAAAAGTCAACTGCGACTATTTTCCGTTTTGTTGCAGATATGTTGATGTATTTGAGCTTCATCATTTCCATTTGCATGATTGTTTTAGTGTTTCTTTCTTTCTACTAAAAAATGGACGATAAAATTTTCAGTTTGGCAATTTGGTCAACTAGCCACATTTTTGAAGGATGGTTTTGCTTGGTATCCATTTTATTTGTTGCTTTGTTTATTTATTTTGGATATTTAAAATATCTTCCAGTTCCAGTGTTAAAAGTTCATTGATTTTTGATCCTTTACTGATGTGTCACACGGAAATGGTCTCAAAACAACAATACTATCGTTTATCGCAATAATTTCTGGGACAATTTATCGTCCAGGAAAGTTTGTTACAATGTTACGATAATAAATTAGCTTGGTGATAAATTGTCCCAGAAGTTATTGCGATAAATGATAATATTGTTGTTTTGAGACTATTTTCAAGTAATATAATGATAATGGCACAATAATAAAGAGCAATAAACCTCTAATTAAGATTTACCACTGGAACTGGAACTAAATATTCAAAAATAAACACAAAATACAGAAACAACAAATAAAATTAATTATAAACAAAAACAAAAATCGTCCTTCAAAATAAAGAAGCTGGTTAAAACCAATGAACCAGACTGAAGACTTTTATTGTCCAGTTTTTGAGAGAAAGAAAAAGGAAAAATGATAAATCATGCAATTAATTGATTTATTGCTTATTGCAGCAGCTTCTTTAAGCTTTAATTTCCAATATTCTCACCAGATTCTGTGAAACACGGCGACAAAAAGCAGAAAAACAAACAAATTCATGTTGGGCTTTTTGTTTCTCCTTCTCCCAACACACCAGCAGGAGATTTTCTGTTACTTTCAGTCACTAAAAGCAAACATGAGCCCCGTCACATCCATCATCAGCAATGGATGTGCGTTAGCCGCTAATGCTACTCCGGCGCCGCTGCTCTGTATGTCAGGCTGATGAAGAGGAAGGAGGAAGAGGTTCGAACCAGTGGAGCCGAGCCAGAGGAGAGAAACTCCTCTGGTTAAAATTTAAAGAGAGTTTGGATTAAATACATCACTGCAAAAACACTAAATTATTCATTTATCCCCCCATTAACTTTTTCAATTTTTACTGGGAGTTTATGTGATCGATGAGAGGAAAGCAGCAATAATATTACCAGGTTTTAGCTCAGATTCAGTAAGTATAAATTTGACTCTGTGACTTTGACTGGACCACTCTTCCAGGAGCTCCATCTGTCTTTCCAGTAACTGACCAGTTAGTCCAAGTTTATGAGCTGGAAGAATCTCCTGCAGCAGTCAGTCTCGCATCAAAAAGTAAGTAAGTAAGTAAGTAAGTAAGTAAGTAAGGAAGGAAGGAAGGAAGGAAGGAAGGAAGGAAGGAAGGAAGGAAGGAAGGAAGGAAGGAAGGAAGGAAGGAAGGAAGGAAGGAAGGAAGGAAGGAAGGAAGGAAGGTTTTATTTCTTCTTTATGCAAACAGGACGAGGAGTTGGATTAAATTAGAGCGGGATCATCTTTGGACTCTGAATTTATCAGAAACTGAATGTGAACTGGCTCCAAGTTTTCAAACTTTTCCAGCAGAACCCGAACTAAAGAAGACTGTTCTAAATCACTATTATATTGTATAATTTATTACAAATTAATAGTCGATTAATCGTTCCAGCTGTAATTTCAAACCCTGTTTAATATGCGCAGCAGGAACTTTTCCCCTGACGGGAAGCAGAAGGTGTCACGCTGAGCCCTGCGGAGGGGCCAACAACAACAAACGAAACCTGATCCAAACACACACAAACACACTCGCGTTACAAAAGATGTCGGTCAGTGAAACGGGACGACCCAGCTGCCGGAGCGCAGGATGACGCACGCCAAATTCCTCAGGCAGCACAACAAAGACGCTGTAAACGGGTTCTCCGAGGATGCTCTCCTTACCCGGCATCGGACGCGGCTCTTCCAGGATGCGCCACGGTTCGGGCCGGAGACGCCCAGCTCCACGTCGCCCCAGTAGGCGCGGGCCAGCAGCTGGAACCAGAGGCAGTACGGCTCCGACAGGCAGCCGTCCGCGCCGGCCAGCCGAGCCCAGGGGCAGGAGGAGGAAGAGGAGAAGGAGCAGCAGCCTCCGGCGCTCTTCTCCGCATCCCGCAGCCCACTCCTCTGAGCCAGCATGGCATCGCCGGGTCGGACGCCTGATCTCGACTCAGTTCCCAGAAAGCGGGACGCTCCTCTGGACGACCCACAGACTCATGATGTTCCCACTGAGCCGGGAGGAGAGCGCACTGCAGTGTCCGGGCCGACCCACCCACTCAACACGCAACTCTCTCAAGTATGCACACACACACACACACACACACACACGCTCTCCTCCTGCAGACTGGCTGTAAAAGTTTCAGCCGCACGTGCCGAGGGCGATCCATTAATCATGAGAACAGCGACGTTTTAAAAGTTTCAGATCAGGAAGGAAATTAATTTTTCAGAGAGAAAGTGGATCAAACGAGTGGATCCAATAAACGAGACCGATACGAGAAACAACGGAAAATAAAAATATGGTTTATTGATTTATTCAGTTTAGTTAGTTAGTTAGTTAGTTAGGTAGGTAGGTAGGTAGGTAGGTAGGTAGGTAGGTAGGTAGGTAGGTAGGTAGGTAGGTAGGTAGGTAGGTAGGTAGGTAGGTAGGAAGGAAGGAAGGAAGGAAGGAAGGAAGGAAGGAAGGAAGGAAGGAAGGAAGGAAGGAAGGAAGGAAGGAAGGAAGGAAGGAAGGAAGGAAGGAAGGAAGGAAGGAAGGAAGGAAGGAAGGAAGGAAGGAAGGAAGGAAGGAAGGAAGGAAGGAAGGAAGGAAATAAAGAGTCCTTCCTCGTGTCTTTCAAAGGACAAACCAACCTGGACCAACAAGCTGCGAGTCCAATGGACTTCAGTCCAACATGGATGATGGAGACATGATGGAGACATCCGTCCCTCCGGTTCCCACCAAACACTCAGGCTAAACTTCAGTTACTGATCAAACTCCACCTGGAGGGAGATTTCACTGGCTGGTTTCCTCCAACAGGAAACACAAACACCCGTCTGACTCTGACGGATATCTGCCATGTGAGACGGCAACATCAGGAACCCAGTCCTGGAATGTTCCCGCTCAGCGTTCGGCCGCCAGCATCTTGTTACCACATTCCCTCTGCTCGATTTAGCCCGCGCTATCCGGCACGGAAAACACAGCCGGAGCAGAAACAGAAACGACACAAGGCCACCGAGACGCTGGTCAGAGTTAGAGTTATAGACGACGGCAGGAATCAAAAACGCGTACAGACGTAGCTGTTGGTGGGGAAAGTTGTCCTGAAACACAGAAAAACAAGACGGGCCACCCAGCAATGTTGTGCCTTTGTCATGGCAACAAGCAGGACCACAGCGATGTGTCCACAGACGGGGGTTCTGCGTGGGCGCTTGTTTGTGTCGCGGTGTCGGTGGGACTCAGAGGAACGGCTCCGATACTCACTTTCTCCTCCTGAGATCATCAGATATGTTATAAATCACAGAAAATCGCTTTTTAAATTATATTTAGATTTATTGAGAGATAGAAAAAACCTCCGCCACACTCAGACATATTTTCTTGATCTTGCGTTTTCTTTTTCAAAATGGCCACCATGGTCTTCATGGTGAATACAGGTCCTTCTAAAAAAAATTAGCATATTGTGATAAATTTCATTATTTTTCACAATGCAATGATAAAAATTAAACTGTCAGATATTTTAGATTCATTGCACACCAACTGAAATATTCCAGGTCTTTTATTGTTTTAATACTGATGATTTTGGCATACAGCTAATGAAAACCCAAAATCCCTGTCTCAAAAATTAGTATATTTTATCCGACCAATAAAAGAAATGTGTTTTAATACCAAAAAAGTCAACCTTCAAATAATTATGTTCAGTTATGCACTCAATACTTGGTCAGCACCTGTGGCCCATTTCCTGCACACGCCTGCGCACGGTGGCTCTGGATGTTTCTACTCCAGACTCAGTCCACTGCTTCTGCAGGTCCCCAAGGTCTGGAATCGGCTCTTCTCCACAACCTTCCTCAGGGTCCGGTCACCTCTTCTGGTTGTGCAGCGTTTTCTGCCACACTTTTTCCTTCCCACTGAGGTGCCTTGATACAGCACTCTGGGAACAGCCTATTCATTCAGAAATTTCTTTCTGTGTCTCACCTCTTGCTTGAGGGCGTCAATGATGACCTTCTGGACAGCAGTCAGGACAGCAGTCTGACCCATGATTGCGGTTTTGAGTTATGAACCAGGCTTGGAGTTTTTAAAAACCTCAGGAATCTTTTGCAGGTGTTTAGAGTTACTTTGTTGATTCAGATGATCAGGTTAACTGCTCGTTCAGAGAACCTTTTCATGATATGCTAATTTTTTGACACAGGGACTTTGGGTTTTCATGAGCTGTTTGCCAAAATCATCAGCATTAAAACAATAAAAGACCTGAAATATTTCAGTTGGTGTGCAATAAATCTAAAATATATGACAGTTTAATTTTTATCATTGCATTATGGAAAATAATGAACCTTATGACAATATGCTATTTTTTTTAGAAGGACCTGTATATTAAAATGGGCAGGAGGAATAAGGATGGATGGATGGATGGATGGATGGATGGATGGATGGATGGATGGATGGATGGATGGATGGATGGATGGATGGATGGATGGATGGATGGATGGATGGATGGATGGATGGATGGATGGATGGATGGATGGATGGATGGTGGAAAGTTTTTCTCCATCTGTCAATCAAAACCAATAACTAGATTTTATCTAGAGGTATAATCTATTCATTCTAGCTCTATAACTCTCTTCCCTCTCCTCTCCTCCATCTCCTCTCCTCCCTCTCTCCTCCCCTCCCTGCGTGCCTCGGCCATGAGCTTCATCTTGGCCTAGTCTTCCTCCTCGTCTTGAGAAGCGTCCAACCCAAACAAAGATCATGACGCAACGACTCCACATGAGTCACGGCCACCGCATATTTACGATCCGGTGCATCGCTTCTCCTCCACCAGCGAGAAACAGCAAAAATCAAAACCCACCGGTTGCTATGGAGACCGTCTGTGTGGAGCGCCGCGGAGGGGAACAACAGAAATCAAACTTTCACAGGGGGATTTCCATGACTCTACAGCAGGGTTATAATAGTTTAGGGGTTTTCATTGTAGCTTAGTTTTGTCTAATTCAGTCCGTTTTCAGAGTCGTTAGTTAAAAATAAAAATAACACTTTTCAAACACCAAACACGTCCTCTCAGCTTCCGTCGTCATCTTGTAAAACATTCAAAAAGACATGAAAAATTCATGCTGCTAAATTCTAAAAATACGTCTTCTCATACACGATGTGAAATATTCATGTTTGTAGGAAATGCTTTGCACGTGTCGGAGGCAACGGCGGGTCCTGATGGGACGGGAGCGCATCTAAAACACCGACAGACGGATCGGACATGAAGAAAATCAGAAATCAATCGATTGATCACCAAAACAAGTTGATTTAGAAACAACAATACTAATGTTTTAAGTCAGGAAGAGTTCAGAAATCAGCATTTGGTGGAATAACCATCAGGTTTTCAGTGGGCTCTTAAAATTGTCCAAATATTGAATATTCATTACATACCTTAGCACGACTTTAACAAATCATGCAAATTATGTTCAAATTAAATGCCAAAACACATTATGCAAAGAAAGTTACCAAATAAACCTCTAAAAATGTTCTTGCTAAGTTTTCTGGGACTTAGTAAATATTTAGAAATAATTCTGGATATTCCATCTGACCTAAAACAAGAGAAGATTTAACTTCAGACAACGATGAAAACATTTGTGTCTTTTTATTTGGTGTATGAAAAGATCTAGTTTCAACTGTAAATGATTTTTTCCAAATGTAGGATTTTAATCAAAAGTTAGATTGAAATTTATTATAAAACTGTGCAGGTTGAATATTAAAACACTTTCCAAAACCTTGAAAACACCTAATTAAATTCAAGCATTTTCAAGGATTTCAAGGACTTTGAGTTCACTTGAAATAAGACAAAACTAACTTACAAGTAACTTTTCAGTAAGACATCCGAGTCCAATAATTCCTTAATATTGATGAAAAATACTAGATTCACTGTCAGATTATTTCACTTAAGGGAAAAATGTGTTGTTATACGTGAAGTAATCTGCCACTAGTACTACATTTTCATCAATATTAAGGAATTATTTACTTACAATAAGCTCATGTATTTTGCTGAAAAGTTACTTGTAAGCAGAGGTGGGCAGAGTACCCAAAAAATATTACTCAAATAAGAGTAGCACTACTTCAACATATTTTTACTGAAGTAAAAGTAAAAAAGTATTTGGTAAAAAGTCTTCTCAAGTACTGAGTAACTGATCAAATTATCAATCATTTCATATTTAAAAATTACATCATCAGACAGAACAAAATATAAAGTTAAGTGGGAATTTTGGTATTTTAAGGACTAAAGTGAAAATAATTAATTTAAGTAACAAAAAAAAAAATTTAATTGGGCAAAATATTTTTTTTCCAAATCAGTTTATTTTTTATTAAAAACGTTGACAAAAACTGCAGGTGTGTGTCTGTGTCTGGTGAATTTTTGTTTTTCATTCAGTGGGTAGAAAATCCACAAATTTTACTCAAGTAAGAATAAAAATACTCTAAGTGCAGCATAGTAAAAATACTCCTAAAAGTACATTTTTTCAAGAAAGCTACTCAAATAAATGTAATTGAGTAAATGTAACTAGTCACTACTCAACTCTGCTTGCAAGTTGGTTTAACAGAGAAACTAGACTAAAATTACTTGGTAGGATTTTGTGTTTTTGCAGTGAAGAAAGCAGTTTGCTGCGTTTAGACGTCCCTTCCTTCCCCTGCTCTTCATCTCTGTTTTCTGCCGTTGGGTGTGTCCCTGAACTCCCCCCAACCCTCCATGCTGCTCTTCATCAGACCTCCGGCTTAACCCTCAGAGGCTCCATCAGACTCTGTGACATCATGCTGCATCTCTGAGCTAAACGGCAGAGAAACCACTTCACAGCTGTGATGTGGCGAACGGCGAAGTCGCACGTTGGCCAAGAAAAACCCGAGGATTTCGTTTTCATCTTTGTGGGGAAAAAATTCAGGGTCCTGTCAGCTGTGCTGCTGCAGGGATGAAGCAGGAAGAGATGGAGGAAGCAACCTGGTGGACGTTGCTTCAGATTGGTGACAAAAACAATAACAGCAACTCCTGACTGTCACGTTTGGTCCACATAGCACTGAATAAACCAATAAACATCTGAGTGACCTCCTGAGCGGTGATAAACTTCATCATCAGTGACAAAACCACTTTAACTCATAGAAGACTACAGGTAGACTGGAAGAAAATGGCCTTTAAAGTGGATATAACACATGATTAATTAAAATGAGCTCAATAATTTCCACTTGCATGAGTTATTGTTTTTCTCTTTCAACCAAAAACTGGATGATAAAAGTCTTCAGTTTGGTGTTTTGGTCTCAACTGGGACGATTTTGCTTACAGAGACTTCATGACTCATTTTATTTGTTGTTTCTTTTGTTTTGTGTATTTATTTTGGATGTTTAAAATGTCTTCCAGTTCATTAGACATGAAAGTTTATTGAAATTTGAGAATGTGTTACTTTGAAGTTATCGTTAATGCTGCAACTGCACAGTAATTTCCTGGTTGGGATGAATAAAGTACTTCTATTCTATTCTATTTATCGCTAGAGGTGTGCCGATCGATCGGTCACTGATCATAATCGGCCGATTTTCGTGAAAAAGTGCATGATTGGTGATCGGCGATCATTGGCTCTTGTTGCCGATACCGATCACCTGCATCTCATTTCGCAGCCTGCTTGTGCAGCTGGTCTCCTCTTTCCTTCACACTGCGCAAACGCGCAGCACCAAATCCTAAGCGATGTGGAACTATAACGCACTGAGTGAATGGGGACGTTTGCGTGTTACGGCGGAAAATTGAAGCACGTCAAAATGCATCAACACAACGAAGCTAATACGACATAAAAACAATGCCATACTTGACGGAGTTTGGCTACATCAAGGCTCACTGCAGTAAAAAAGACATACGGAGGATCAGATAGCAGGTAAAGCAGCGCACAGCTACAAACACTCACCCGGATTAGCATGACGGTCAGAAAGCTAAACAAATAACCCGCAAAATGATTTAAGTCTTTGAGCTGCGATGTAAGACGCTGGTTCTGCTCTCACTGTTGAACCGCTGCTACGCGCTACAGGTAGCAGCGGTTCAACTGCTATTTCACAGACGAAGCGCCGCTTCTGCTCCACCTGGTAGTGACTCTCACACCGAACCTCTGCTTAAAGCTGCAGCATCTAACTTAAAAAAATACATTTTACATACGTTTTAAAACTTTCGCTGTCCTAACATGAGACAGATAATCTCTAAAAAAAAAATAATCGATCTCATCCCTGCTCTGCATAATTACTCCGCTCAGTCAGAAACAGCCAATCAGAACTAGCAGTAATCAACTAGCCGCCATGCTATCAGGAAGTTTTCATTCAGCAACTCAGGATTGTTTATTGTAAAGGATCCTGTATTTGCCTTTGAATATTAAGTTTTATACTTGAATTTTTTTGGCAATGTTGAGAGGTTTTATTTTGGCTCCTTGCATTATTTATCCTCTTCAGAGCCTTCATATGTTTTCAGTCTGTTAAAGATAGTGGCAGTACAATTTGCAGAATGCCTGTTTTGTTTAGTTTTCTTCTTGGAAAAAGTTATTAAAAACAAGTTTTTGTCTAAATTAAGGTGAATTCATGGTTCCTTTTTCCACATAATGTAACCGGTAGTGTTTATGATATAAAAAAAAATAATAATAATTATGTGATCGGTATCGGTGATCTGCCTTCATGGGTGATCGATATCGGCAGGAAAAAACCTGATCGGCACATATCTATTTATCGCAATAACTTCTGGGGCAGATAAAATTAGTTATCGTGACAGGCCATCTGTGGTACCTGCTCAGGTAAAGTCTAGATAAAGAAAGAGTTAAAAAGGAATTAGATTACTCCCAAGAGGAAATGTTAGGAAGCTTTCAAAGATAACAAATGTTGCTAGGGATGTTTTTGTGAGCCAAAACATTTAAGTGTTGAATATTTTAAGATTGATATTCCACTTAGCACAATGGACGTTAGTTTAGAAATAAATGTCAGACACTTTGAGACATTTTAGACGATGGAAATGTGCTCTTGTTCAGGAAGATGTTAGCTTGACTCATCACTGAGTGAAACTTAGGTCTTAAGGTACACCACTGATTGAACTCGAGTCATCCTAACATCCCAACTTCTAAGTGGCAAACTTTAAAGATCGTCTATAATCTTTGAGAAGCAAAAGTGGAGCCTTCTGCACAACCAACAACAATGCAGCAAGTGGTTTCTGGCTGGCAAGTCAACAACAACACACGTGTCTTTTCCAGCAGCCATTGTACAGCGGTAAAACTGAACTTGATGGCGCTCAGCTTGGGTTGCTATGTAACGGCGGAGTGCCCGTTGAGCGTAACTTAATCTGCAGGTTTTTGAAATGGCTCGTTTTCCAGACACTACAAAACATTAACTTACTGCAAAAAGGGAAAAAAACAACTGGATGTTTTTTAAATTGCTTGGGCTGTTTTTAGAAGCAACAGAGACACAAATCGACATTTACAAAAGTACAAAAACATAATAGGTACCTTTAAATGTTCTCAGAAGGATAAATAAAGGTCTGAGACCTTTTTTAAGATAGAAACTGCGTTTAATTACAGGTTGAAGTAAGACTCCTCGGGAGGAGAAGCAGCCAGCTAACGTTTGCCAGCACTTCTCAGAGTTCAAGTGAGTTAATGTGATGCAGAGAGAGACAGGCTTGCAGCGGGTGGGGCAGGTGTGACCGAACAGTAATGTCCTGTATTAGCGGAGGAGGGCAGCTGAGCTCCAACGTCACTCGCCTGAGAGAACTGGCTGAAAGTTGAAGTTATCCGCTCAGTTTTCCTGCTTCCATTCAAACAACTCAACAGATTCAAAGTATTCCTGAAGAACCGACTGTTTACTCAACCAGCTTACATCTCTTTACAGCTTTCCTTAAACTGTCCTGCAGGACCGCGTTATGTAATCCAGAACGTGGGTCCGATGAGCAGAAGAAAAAACCGTTTAGATCTCCACCTCTCTTCCCTGCAGCATGAATCAACTCGGCCAAATTTCACAGGAATGTTTTCCTCCCGTGTTTGTCCAGGGGGAAGCGTTAGGGCTGACGAATCGCTGCTCTGTGGGTCTGTCCGTCTGTATTTTGTTAATCTGGAGTAAATGAGTCCAAGTCGAGTGATGACTAAACGGTTACAGGAACTGCCCAACAATAAAATCCAAAGCTGGTACTGCTGCTACCTGGATGCAACTCGTCTCAAAGCGGTCCTACTCTGAATTATAACTTACCGCCATTGTTTACGTCCAGATTTACCGCATCTGGTGCAGAATTATGACGCATGCGACAGAAAAGTTGGATTAAATGTGACATAAAGGTGCTTTGAACACCAACAGGTATTTGATTTAGCACCACACATGTGACATAAATGTGTCACATTTCTTTTGGGGGATAAATAGACTGGAATTGGCCCATTCAGACAGCAGTGAAAAAGTTGGACATGTGTCGCATACAGGCAGAAAAAAAAAATCAGATTTGGGTCAGGCTGCATTAAAAAGACTTGAGATTTGATCTCTGAAGAAACAAAGCTTGACTTGACTTAGAACAAACTAGACCACACAAATTTCGGTCAAACCAAATTTTCCATAAAATGACATAATGTTTGGCTTTATTTGTTTTTTCTTGACGATAATTAATAAATGTCATTTCAAGGCGATTCTGTCCAACACTCTGACTCAGGATATCGTCTTGAAGGATGTTTGAAACCGATACCAACTGAGATCTAAGTAACTGGTTATGATTAGACTAAAACTGGTGCAAAACCAGTAAACTATAAAGAGAACGTAAAATGGATTGAGAATTTATTTGCCAAATGTTGAATAGACCAAACAGGTTTCACTATTAACGAAAAGGCCTAAAAGTTAGGATTTGAGGTATTTACAAACAAAATATTCATATTTGCAGATGAGGTTCAAAGTGAGTTTAGGAGCCAGTCGGTGGTGATGCAGACATCAAGTGGCAGCCATGAAAGTGTGCTTCTATTGGTGTAACCGCTTTAATCCTTCTAGGAGATGCAGGATCATCTGCTAAACTAAGCGGTCCTAATGACAGCCGTGATCCAACGTCCAGTCAGGAATAGCAGCAGGAGTCGGTCTGCAGCGATGCTCTGCTGCACTACGCCTTCAGCGCAGCAAATCAGCAATACAGCTGAAGTAAGAGGCAACAAAATGTATCTACTGATAAAACCTTTAAAAAAAACAGTCGGGTTCCTTCATTCCAATCAATAGACTAGTAGCATCATCTAAAGCCAACCGCTTGACAATTGGCATTATAGTAATTCCTATTAAACTATTTTAACTGATGTAAGGCTGAAACGATTAATCATGATTAATCGATTAATCATCAACTACTTTAGCAATCAATTACTCATTAACTTTAGTGTTAAGACCCAAAAAGGCTAAAGATTGAAGAATAAAACAATAAATTCAGATTAGTAGTTAAGCCAAAACTATACAACAAAACCGATTTTGCATTTCAGATAAAAACATCCTTGTCTGTAAATATGTTTTAGGTAAAAATTGGTAAGTGGTAATTTTAGCTTCACCTGGTTCAGAGTTACTAAAAGATTGTTTATTTTCTTAATGTAAAAAAAGTTGTTTGTAGAAATGTTTCTAATATTGCATAAAGAAGGCTTAAGTGGCTAAATGGAAAATCTGTAGAATATGCCATTTTTCATGCGATTAATCGATTAATCGTCAAAAGGTAGCAAATGTCAGGAGTTGAACCTCAGACCAACAACCTACCACATCACCACTACACCACAAGCTGACCTAAGCATTTTTACCAATTTTTATGAATAAAAATATAGTTTAAATTTGTGATGCATCACTTTCCATTTCTGGAGCAAATATGTAGCAAAGCAGAAGCTGATTTACGTTAGAAAATCTTCAAAATTACTTTCATGTAAAGCAGGAAATGCAAGTCTCCATAACAACTGGTGACTAACATGTCACAACCATCACAAACATAAACGTGTGGACATTAGGCCTGTTGTAATAAGGAATCACAAGATAAATTAAAACAAACTCAATAATTTGTAGAATTTTTTTCTCTTTTCTTTCTCTTGTTGTACAGAAAGACTGGATAATAAAAGTCTTCAGTCTGGTGTTTTGGTCTCAACTAGACCTTTTTTGAAGGACAGTTTTGATTACAGATTTCTTAATTTGTTTTATTTGTACTTTCAGTTGTTTTGTTTATTTATTTGGGATATTCATAATGTGTTCCAGTTGCAGTTTTAAATGTTTGTTACAATTTAAAGTATATTTATATCTGAGAATATGTTCTCAAAACAAACAACAATATTATCGTTTATCGCAATAACTTTTGGGACAATTTATCATCCAGCAAAATTTGTTGTTGTGACAAGTAGAGATGTTATATTCTGCTGGGACTTTAATTGGAGATAAAGGTTGATGCTTTGGATTGAAACAAGATGTATAAATATGAATATGATGCTGTGGGCTGAGTTAAAGACAGTGACCTCTATCAGAAAACTGAAAATGTGTCGTCTATGTGTCTTTAAAGATGATAACAGTCAAACCCATATGTCTAAATCGACACAGAAATCGTTAACCAGACACATAATCAACAGACTTCTGCAACCATTTCAGTCCCTTAGGTCTAAATCCTACTAAATAAAAATAAAAAAACCTGCAGGTTGAATTAGACCCCGCAATGTGAGACATCGATAATAGGGGGGAAGAAGTGTTGAGATGAAAGACAGGAAACAGTCTCCAGGTAACAACAGTAAGCAAAACAGCCGGAGTAAGACAGAACAGCCAGGAAATCAATACAGCAAACTGTAATTATGTTCAGACAAAGACCAGCAACAGTCTGACTGCTCAACAACTGCAGGATGAATTTACTAAACGCATCTCCACAGACAACATAAAATACTCCAGCTTTTAATCAATCAATTCTATTCATGAATCACTAAAAGCAGCTCACTATATTACACTGAGTTGTAGCACTTAATTTCAACTATGTTTTGCACTAACTTCTAGTGCTGCAACTAAGGATTGTTTTAGATCAATTAATTAATCAGATTGGCAGATTCTGCAGATTTTCCTTTATGCTATTTTTGTACAATAATAGTAATACATTAAAAGATACAAATAAACAATCATTGATCATTTGTAGCAAATGTTGCATCTGCAGCTAAAAACACCTAACATCAACATGTCTTTCTGCTCGCCTTAACATCAGTATTGAGTATGGCTAATCCATTGATTATTATTTGGATTAACCAATTAATAATTGGGTAGGAAAAGATATGCAATTGAATTTTTTTCAGAATTGGACCAGGTGAATGTAAAACTATACCACTTGAGTACCTATGGCTAGAACAGATTTACAGACAAAGGGATTTTTTTATTATCTTAAATTCAAAATGTATTTATTTTTGTCCAGTTTCGGCTTAATTACATCTCTAAACATAAATCTTTCAGCAAATGTCATCGTTAACTTCAGTTAACAGTTAACCAGTTAGTAAATTAGTTGACAATAATATCAGTAATAGATTAATTACGATTAATCTAATTAATCTTTTCAGCCCTACCAACTTTCTTCAAGAAATGTTAATCTCCAAATTATCCACTGTGTCAACTTTATTCCCACTTTGATTAGGACACTAGAACACATCATAAGAAGATTCCTGGCTTATTTTATTCGAGCTATGCCATCTGGCCAACAATTCAACAGGGCTGAACGATATGGCTGAAAAACGTGTCACGATATAAACATTTTGTATCAGTCTATGTCGATAATTATTGATTAATTTTTGTTTTAAATCTCCAAAATACTGCCAAACCTTTGGCGTGACCTTTCTTGTTTTATCCACAGTTTTCACTTCACGCCATTGTTTTTTGTTTTTAAGCAGTTATGAGGCGGAACCTTAAAGTGCTGCAGCAGCTACTCAACACGTTGTTGCTAGGTAACCAAAGAGTGAGAAATTGTTGCTAGGTAACCAAAGAGTGAGTGAGGTAGTTAATACCATAAGCCTAGCTTAGCAAGTCGTCAGAGGTTGAGTAGTTAAAGTTTTTCCTCTGCCTACATCTCCCAGAATGCTGTGCAATTCTGGATCAGGCTTCAGTGAACTTATTGAATATTCTATCAGATGTATTACCTATTGATACTGATCATGTGTCAATCACGATAAATATCATTGATTTATTGTTCATTCCTACTATTAAGCTATAAGCTGAACTTAACTGTTGTAAACCATAAAGTCCATCTTCATTTTCAGACTGAACAAAATCCCAATGATGGAAACCGTTTCTAGTAAAAGTCTGTTAAAAGTCTCTGAGTGCAGAAGGGCCGGGGTGGTGCAGCGCTGTCCAAAACCGGTCTCTAAGGAGGGTGACGCAATACAAGGCGGGAGGAGATGCTGAGAGGAGAAGAGGCACAGATATGTTGACTATTCCAAACTCCGGCCCCCTCCACCTCCGCCGTGTCCACTGCAGCCCCACCCAGCGCTGAGGCCCATCTGGAGCGCCTCGTGACCCGGCTGATTAAAAGCAGTTGGTGAGATACGCCTACAGGAATGCAGAAGCCGCAGAAAGGGCCCTGAGTAAGTGTGTCCAACTCTCTGGCTGTGCGCGCCGACTCCGTTTACTCACATATATGTGGGCGTGCGACCACTGGTGCGTTTACATCGCATGTGGGTACAAAGTCACATGACCGCCAGCACCAATCGGCATCCTGAGTTGCGATGAACGAATCACTTTTCATTTTGAGGTTTTGTACTTTTCAGAGACATTTTCTGTCCTGTTTAAATCTATTTTGAAAGTTTAATTACTAAACACAAAAGTTTGCATATGTAATTAGAAACTATGAGAACGAAATGAAAAGATGAATGGACAATATTGCTGAAGTAAGCATAGTTTATGATGGATGGATGGATGGATGGATGGAAAACCTTCAGAAATCATGGAGGAATGCGGATCGTGGCTCCAACTCATCTTCTATGTAAGAATCCAAACCGTTTTCAGCCTCAGCGGCTTCCAGTCACTTATGTTTATTTTAAAATATTAAATACTAAAGGTCACTTTGAATTTATGCAGATAATTTTACAACAGAACGACTGTCAATAGACATGGAACAAAAAGTAAGGAGACACAGAAAGAACTGAAAGGAGGGAAACAAGGACAGAAGGAAACGAGTTTCCACACTCCTATATCTTGCAGGTTCTTCCGTTTCCCAAAACTCCATCTGTTTCTAATTCCAACTTACCTACCGACTTCCCTGGCTGCGTAGCGTATTCCTGGTTAAACACAAACCAGGCAAATCAGTGCATGACTAAAGAGCCCACAATGGATCTTTACTGCTTCCCTCCATCCAGCGGCTCCTCCACGCGGTTAATGCCAGACCCAACATGTGCTTAAGTGTGTAATTGAATAATGAAGAGATGAGAGACGAGGATGGAAACCACACGGCCAAGTCTCGCACCGAAACGCTGTCAGAGGAGCACAATGCGGTGAGGCCGGTATGGTTTGGTTTTAAAGTTGTGTTTTTACGAGTTGCGCGGCTGTAGAGCTGTCAGCGACACTTTCGTTACCTTTCACAACTAAATCCTGACTGCCATGCCTCCGTCTAGCAAAGTGGTTAGCAGTTTTTATGTCACAGAATGGTTTCCATGATTCACACATTATTTCTCATAATGAAGCATCGACTGTTTGGACACTGGCAGCTCGGGAAACTGGACCGTACAGTTTCACATACAGCTGATGGTTTTTGGCCCATATTAAATGGAAGAATGCAAAAGTGCATTATAATTTTACATAAGATACAATGGACTATGGAACCTGCAAAAACAATGACTGGTTCTCACATTGGTGCAGATCTCCTACTCTACATCATACAGATGTAGAGTATGATGTAGAGTACATCATACTCTACATCATGTAGAGTATGTAGAGTAGGATAGATACAATAGATTGTTTTTTTTATCTATTATTAGAAAAACAAAAACAAGAGAACAGGAAGTGAGCTTCAGACCAGGATCTATACACAGTGAGATGGATGGATGGATGGATGGATGGATGGATGGATGGATGGATGGATGGATGGATGGATGGATGGATGGATGTGTCAGGTTTTCCTCAGCACATTATGAATCAGCTGATGGAAACAGTAAATCCTTCTTTACGCCGTCGAGACATTTTCCTCTCACAGTTCATCGGGTCGCAGTACGAAGGAAAGCAGCCAAAACAGCCGCAGTCCTGACAATAATCCCAGAAACAGAACCCTTTTAATAAAAAATAACATTGCAAAACCAAATTCCACTGAAAATGTGCACAAAGAAATCATCTGGCGAATGGGTCAGAACTCAACAATCCAGGCCAGGACAGCCCCACCCCGGCCCAGCTGGAAGAAATAATGGACTCACACTCCTCTTCCCTCCCCATCTCTCTGCACTTCACATCTCACAACATAACATCTCTATCCCCTGACTTTTTCTAATTTACTCTGCTTTAATTTCCTCTGATGGTTTAGTAATCATTAGCTGGCAGCGCAGCAGCGAGGGTGTGACGGCTGTGTTCTCCGTCTCCACAGTAAACAGCCAGTCAGCTTGTGAGCCACTCGCTCTGGCATGCAGAAGGGGCCCTTTTAAAAAATGAAAACCAAAAGAAAAACACATGGATGCCATTTGTGAAAACGGGTTGTAAAACAACACGTAAACACAGAAATGTAAAGTTCTGCAGGAAAATGAACCTTTTGAGCAGAGTGTTTTCACCTCTGGCACTGTTAGGTTTGTTTGAGCTGCCATTCATCACCGGTAGCTGCGTTTCCATTACAAGTGTACTCAAAACGTTGTCTAAAAAACACAATTTCACAATTGCAATATTACCAGTAAATAAGAAACGTAATTGAAGATCATGTGAAAAAGTTTGTTTACGAGATAAGTCATGAAAAAAATTCAGTGCCATGATTGTCCAAACACTTCCTGTCATCTTCTTCGTCGTTTCCCCCAGTAGTAACATCCTGTTATTGATCACATGATTTGTGTGATGCTAACAGTGTTGTCACTGAAATTTTGTGAAATACACTGCCTTATACAACTTATTTGTGAACATCCATCCATCCATCCATTTTCTTAACATCCTTGTCCCTCAGTGGGGTCGGGAGGGTTGCTGGTGCTCATCTCCAGCTATCGTTTCGGGCGAGAGGCGGGGTTCACCCTGGACAGGTCGCCAGTCTGTTGCAGGGCAACACAGAGACACACAGGACACACAACCATGCACACACACACTCACACCTAGGGGCAATTTGGAGAGGCCAATTAACCTGACAGTCATGTTTTTGGACTGTGGGAGGAAACCGGAGTACCCGGAGAAAACCCACCATGCACAGGGAGAACATGCAAACTCCATGCAGAAAGACCCCAGAACCTTCTTGCTGCAAGGCAACAGCTCTACCAACTGCGCCACTGTGCAGCCCTTATTTGTGAACAAATAAGTTAATACGTTTGTTCACACAATAAGTCATTAAAAAACATGTCACATCATTATCGTCCAACCACTTCCTGTTGTCGTCTTTGTCATTTACGCCAGCAGTAACATCCAGTTGTCGATCACATGGTTCGTCTGACGCAAAATAAGTGTTGCCATTGCAATTTTGTGAAATACACTAACTTATTCAATTTATCCGTTCACAAGATAAGTTGTCAAAAAACATGTAGCATCATTATCCTACAACCACTTCTTATCTTCTTCGCCGTTTCTGTCAGTAGTAACATCCTGTTGTTGATCACATGACTCGTGTGATGTGAAAAAAATGTTTTGCAAAATGCACTAATATCGACACAGCCGAAAAACCGCTTCATCATAGCGCAAAAACTTTTTTTCCCAAAAACATGAGTTTTTCTGAAATTGGCGTGTTTCTATGAACTTCACTTTAGTCTCATTTTAGCTGCAAGTCAGCACTAGCAGCTGTGTTTCCATTACAAACGTGAACCAAACTTTGTCAATACTCTGCTAATGTCGGAAAACACAATTTTGCAATTACTAAATAAGAAACACAATTAAAAATCACGTGAATAAGTTTGTTCACGCGATAAGTCATTAAAAAACACACCACACCATCATCCTCCAACCACTTCCTGTCATCTTCTTCGTCATTTTCACCAGTAGTAACATGGTCACATGATTAACATACTAAAACCCACAACAACAAAAAAACAGACTAAAAACAATGTATTCTCATTAGGACAAGACTAAAAATAAAAATAAGATAATGGAATAGAAAATATTAAAACTATGCTGAATCAAATTTTAGATGCTTATGGCAACAGGAAAAAAACTGGTTTTATACTGCTAATATTTCCTAAAAGGCCCATGTTCTTCCTTTCTTTTTATGTGTTCACACTTCTTGTTTCCCCTTTTTAGAAACATTTCATACGAAAGCTACTAGAAGAGGAGGACACTGTGTCGTTCCCTGGTTTTACTGACTGACATGAGGACAGGTCAAGCGGTTTGTCCTCTGGAAGCAGCAGGGTGTGAGAGGATAGAGCGGCTGACCGACACACACCGGCGGTGTATAGATTGTCTGTCAGGACTCTGCAGAGGGATTATTCAACCCTCCAATCCTCTCCGTGCTCTCACTGTCATGCATGATGTAACCGCTCCTTTCTGTTTGAAACCTAGGAGCAGAACACAGAGGGGCGCTGAGGAAGAGGAGAAAATAATGTGGGATGATGGGAAATAACAAGCCAATATATGTTTTATTAGTAGTGTCAAGGAGGGGATAAGTAGATCAGGGAAAAAATACAGAGAAATTCCTGCTAACACAGCGCCACCCTCTGGCGACGTTCCCACCAGCTCCGTCTGCAATGCAGCAAAGAGAGCTGCATCTTTTCCAACCTTATTTTGTCAAGCGTGTTCAGCTGCATTTACTATCATTCCGTCACCAACGCGCCATCATTCCTCTGCGTTACCAAGGTTACAACTCCACGGACGAGTCTGGGCTTCTTGGTTTCGCTACGACCGACCACCTGAAAACCTGAAGAGATAAAGGCGGCGGCCGCAGTGTGTTTACTGCGGCGCCGTCGTGCACATATGTCACCAGGATTAAGTGGCTCTGCGTGGAGGGGGATGGGTGTTGTAGTGAAAGAGGCGTGAACAGAATGCTGATTCACAACAACGGTTCACCCACAATGCAGCGCTGCAGCAGAGATGATGCAGCAGCTAGATTCAGCACTCTGGGTTTAAAACATGACCTGTTTGTTACACTTTGATTTTTCTAAAAAAAAAAAAGGAATGTGTCACTAGGCCTGTCAAAATAACAAAGTTTGATGGGCGATTGTCAAAATGTTATTGCGATAAATTATAATATTGTTGTTTGGGGATGATTTTCAAGAAATATAATGGTAATATCATAATGTAAGAACATTCTCAAAGATATTTACAAAATGTAAATAAAATCCACAACAAGAAGTTTCAGATGTCAGATGCCAAATCTACCACACCTGCTGGTGTGGTAGATTTGGTTTGATTCGGGATGAAACATCGCAACATTTGTTACATTTTCAGCTGGTACAGTTCGCTTTCACACTGCACTGTGTCAAATGAACCAAACTCTTCCAAAACCTGCTTACCCTCCTGTACTTTCAACACACTATAACTTTCATCACTGGAAACTGTTGGGATCCAGATTCATTTTTAAAAATCTTTGAAATTCTCTGCTAAATTGCTCACCTCTGCATGCCAAATGCTTGAAGCTGAAAGTGAAGCTAATATTCTGATTGGTTTGTCTAATTTGAGCATTTTAGGATTAAAATTGGATCTGAAATGGTGAAAAAAAAAAAAAGAGTTTATTTTCAGAATTCAGAAGACTCTGTTTGACTGGGACCAAAGCTGCAACATTTGTTACATTTTCAGCTGGTGCGGTTCACTTTCACTCTACACTACAATCTAAACTAATTGAAAAACTTGTTGCAAATGTATTACACAATGTTCAGATTTTCTTAAGTAAAAAAAATTAAACCATGTATGCTGTTTCTCTCAAATCCCAGGCTCTGACACTTAGAATCTTAATATAATATTAGTCAGCACACTTAACCCAGGCTTTGTGTGCAATCATTAACCCGTCTCAGTGGGGGGCATCACTCTGGTTTAATGCTTCACTGCAGCAAAACGACTGATTCTACATTTATTGCACAAACCAGAATGTATGTCAGAAAGAATCATTTACAAACTCAACAAAATCACATTTTCTCTTTTGGCTGGAAGTTTTTCCTCTCTTATATTTCTGTTGCTTTAATACCAAGAACAGTGAAGAGTCTTGAACTAAACTTTCATGATAAGAAAATCATGCTGCAGATTTGGGTTAATGGGTAAGATACTTTAAATAGTCTGATGGTTTCTTAATATGTGTGTAAATGTTGTAAAATAAAGTTTGGTCTGACGTTCTGCAACCAGGTCAGACACAAAGCTCCAGAATTGCAAATAATTTTTTCCCTAATTTTGAGAATAAAGTCATAACATTACGAGAAAAAAGGAATATGACAATAAGGCGAAAATAATAAAAGAATAGTCATGATATTAACAAAATAAAGTCATAACATTAGAAGAACAAAGTAATAGAACAATAAAGTCGAAATAACACGGGAATAAAGTCGTAATATTACCACAAAAAAAAAAATCATAATATTACTACAAAATGTCAAAAATTACCAGAATAAAGTGATAATATTACCAAAAAGAAAACATAATGTTACCAGTCGTAATTATACAAGAATAAAGTCATAATATTCCAAGGGTAAAGCCATAATTATACGAGAATTGCCACAATGTTGCCACTATATTACCTGAATAAAGCGAAAATTATGCAAGAAGAAAATCATAATATTACGTGAATAAAGTTGTGTGACAATAACGTTGAGATAATTGGAGAAATTATAATATTACGAGAATAAAGTAGAAATAATTCTAGAATAAATCACAATTGTACAAGATTAAAAGTCATAATTAGAAAACAATAAAGTCAGTTAAATATTTCCACAGTTTAGTGGGCTGGTTTTTTAAATGCCCACAGACGACACAAAGCACAGAGTCGCTGGTCCTAAAGGTCACAGACAGCGATGGAGGCACAGCTCAGGAAATGTGATTTTACTGCAACACATACTGTCAACTGCAATATTTATGGTAAATATTACTTTGGTTGGATTTTCTAAATACTTTCAGCTAATATAAGGAATGTTCATCCTCTTGTGATCATAAAGAGATTTGCAATTTAATCCGCAAAATATCCCTGGAGAGATAAAATACACTTTTCTTATTACTCAAACAAATAAAGTGTGCAGATTGTCTGGAGCAAAAAACAAATACTTTACGACTTGACTGTGTTAATTATTTGTACCAAACTCAAATTGTATAGTTTTTTTTAACCAAGAAGGAACCCAGTTCATTGGTGACAAAAGCCCAACATTACAGGAAGCAGAGTACGGTACAGTGAACGACACCACTCACTGCTTTGAGATGCTAATAAATGTGGCAGCAGCAATAAAGGGTGGATGGAGAGAGAGGACAGAGGATAAGACACAATGCAGCGGCGAACCGACACAAGTCGACACTAAACCACAAAATCAATCTGCAGCTCATTGTCCCTCTGAGAGGAGGACGAAAAAATAGACGGCTGAACATATCAGTTTAATCTGAACATGAAAACTCCAGAGAAACGGAAATCAGTGATGCTTTAATATTTATATGAAACATTTTAACATAAACAGAAGGAATTAAAGCAGCGATTCCCAAAACTGGGATTGGAACGACTACAGATCCTAAAACACGGACGGACGGACGGACGGAAGGAAGGAAAGAAAGAAGGAAGGAAGCAAGGCAGCAAGGAAGGAAGGAAGGAAGCAAGGAAGGACAGACAGACAGAAATCAATTCTCGTCCTTTTTAAATGTAAAAACCCAAATTTTTAGAGGAAGCATTGAACTAACCGATCCCCTTTTTAAAATAAGAAACATTCATATAAAGGCTAGAGAAGAGAAGCGTCGTGTGTCAGGTGGACAGAACCGTTGTGTGTCAGGTGGACAGAACCGTGGACAGAACCGTCGTGTGTCGGGTGGACAGAACCGTCGTGTGTCGGGTGGACAGAACCGTCGTGTGTCAGGTGGACAGAACCGTCGTGTGTCGGGTGGACAGAACCGTCGTGTGTCGGGTGGACAGAACCGTCGTGTGTCGGGTGGACAGAATCGTCGTGTGTCGGGTGGACAGAACCGTCGTGTGTCGGGTGGACAGAACCGTCGTGTGTCGGGTGGACAGAACCGTCGTGTGTTGGGTGGACAGAACCGTCGTGTGTCGGGTGGACAGAATCGTCGTGTGTCGGGTGGACAGAATCGTCGTGTGTCGGGTGGACAGAACCGTCGTGTGGACAGAACCGTCGTGTGTCGGGTGGACAGAACCGTGGACAGAACCGTCGTGTGTCGGGTGGACAGAACCGTCGTGTGTCCATCAGTTTCCCCTCCCTGCTGGGTGTGTTTCCTCTCCTGTGGCAGGTCCAACCCCCACATGCCAGATCTCAGAGCAGAACGTCCAAACAAAGGAATGGACCCGCACACGGCGCTCTTCCTCCGCCCAGACGTCACCTCAGCCGACCCCCAGGAGACGGAGGGCAGGTGGGCCAATCAGATTCCCCGGGGTCTCCCCTGCCCCGGTGCAAGCAGTCCCTCCAATAATTGGTTTTCTCATCTATGAATTATTAATCCGTGTCGCTCTTTGAGGTTTGGGCCGGCTAACTCGCCCCCGGAGCCACCTTCTGTGTGTTCTTCACACGGAAATAACAATAAGAGTTTAAATTAAATAACGCTTCCATCATTTTTTAGTCTAGCTTTTGACAGATTCTTTGTATTTCAGACGGGTTAGTTAGTATTCCAGTTAAAAGGGAATATCACCAATTTCAAATATATGCAAAATTATGCAAAGCCTCTCTGACCCTCCTAGCTGCAGAATAAATGTTTATTTCAACGTAAAAAAATTATAAGCTGATTCTCATCTAAATATTTACTTAAATCATCAGAATAATCGATAAGTAATCAATTAATCAGATAAAAATAGGCACATTCTGCTGATTTTTTTATGCAAGTCTTTTTATACAGTATCAGAAATCTGCTGACCATTTTTATTTCCAACATTGGATTGTAAAAGGCTATCCCTTTAACCGGCTGAAGCTAAAACTTCCACTTAAAGAGTTTTTGGTTGAACATATTTACAAAAGCTTTTTCTTAAGTGTAAAATGTAAAAAAAAAAAAGTTACAGTTTAGGCTTAATTACTGCTCCGAGGATGTGATTTCTTTAGCAAATGGCCTTTTTTAGAGTCTGTGTACTCTTGTTAATTACTAAATTAGTTTAAAATTATTTCAAAAATCGATTAATCGATAATCGAAAAATCTGTACATATCAGAGCTTTGAAACATACTGGGACTGGAAATTGATGGATGCTTTTCAAAATAAACCCAATTAAATTTTTCTTTCAAGCTCAGGATAATCGCCTGATTCAGAATTACGGGTATTCTTGTCAGATGGGTTTATTATTAGAGCCTCCCAGTTGCTGGTGGCAGAGCAGTTGGATCCACAGCTTCTCTCCCTCAGTCTCACACCAGGTGTTGGCCTGTAAATATTTCATGAGGCCTCGGTGCCGTGCTGCTGGCGCACAGAGGCTGTTTTCAGCGGCTTTCTGGAAACAGAGGCCCATCAGTTCGACTTGCGACGCAAACAATTTTCAGCGCGGCTAAAATTAAATTAGGGGAAGGGGCGGCGGTGCGTTGCTCAACGCGGCGAGACCTCTTTACTCCTCACGTCGGACATTCCAGGGCGAAATTAAAAAGTGGAGAGACGGGAGGAAAAATGCATGAAACAATGAGCTGTCTGTGCGAGAGTCCAAGGGAAAAGCCAAGGAGGCATGTCAGAGATACGACACGCTTGTAAGGATGCCAAGCTGACTTCTGTCCACACAGACACAAACCATCAGACAAGATAACACGATAAAGAGCACTTTATGACAGACAGAAACCCATATCAGAGTCCCTAGATGTTAATACACTTACATCATTCTGTGAACACTGAACCGCTTTGATTCTGACTCGTCCTGCATCAATCAACTGTCCTAAAAAGTAGCAGGGAGGATGGACAACTACTCTAGTGTTCAGCTGAGTTTTCTATTTATGTTTGACACGCCAATGTTCTCTCAGAGCGAAAAGTCAAGCGTCAAAAATGAGAAATTTGTGGCCAGTTTTTTATTTGATTTTTGTTCTCAAAATCCAGCATGTCCCATTGCAAAAAGAAGCCTTTAATATCTGCTTTTGAAGTCTTGCTTTCTCTCGCTTTCTCGCAGCCTAAATGAACTGCTGCCATATCACAGAAAGCAGCTTCTTTTTCCTTTACATCCGTGCTTTGAAACTACAGCTTGCAAGCCACAAGCCACATATCAAATCCCAGCTAATCAACCAACTCATACCACATTATTGATCTCAAAGCGATTAAGAGGCGAGCAGAGAAATCAGAGTAAAGTTGGTCTCAACTTGCCTCTTTTTGAAGGACAATTTTGTTTACACAGATTCAATATCCATGTTTCTGTTGTAAGCAATAAATCAATCACACGATAAATTAAAACAAGCTTAATAATTTCCATTTGTGTGATTTTTTTGCTGTTTTCTACCAAAAATTGGATGACAAAAGTCTTCAGTTTGGTGCTTTGGTCTCAACTAAACATTTTTTGAAGGTCGATTTTGTTTTACAGAGACTTCATAATTCATTTTATTTGTTGTTTTGCTTATTTATCTTGAATATATAAAATATCTTCTAGTTCTGGTGTTCATTAGAAATTAAAGTTTATTCATCTTTATTCATTTTACTGGTATTGCCATTATATTACTTGAAAATGGTCTCAAAACAATAACATTACAGTTTCTAGCAAAAACGTCTGGAACAATTTATTGTTCCAGACAACATTTCTGGTTGCATTAAAAGTTGCGCAACATTTTAGATAACATTAGTACACCTAAATATTTATTACTTTATAGCAGCAGTGATGGTCAAAGTCAAAGTATTTTTAGTAAAAGGTAATCATGCGGTGAGAATCTCCTACTGGTTGGAAGTCGACAGAGTTTAACAAGGTTAGTCTTGCAGGTTGCCATAAGAAACTTGCTTCTATTGCTGTTCTTGACACATTAGCTCCTTGCAAATGAAGTAATTTACATTCTCTTCTCTGGTTTTCATCTTTAGAAACTATCTCAATACTGGTCTCCTTCCTCTGAGTCAACTTTTACCAGTTGTGGAGTTAAAAGCCCACCGGTAATTCTTAATGGAAGTTGTTCTGGACTAAAAAAAAAATCAAACTAAACAGGCCTTTAAACCACCTGAAGCTGCATGAGGCACTCCCAGTGGACGCACAGGGACACCCGGAGGTCAGCATGCCGAGCAATCCACGGTCTCCTGTTCCACACTTCTGAATGAGGGCTGGCTATTATTAGCCCAAATGTCAGGGATGCCTTTCCTGGAGAACTCCAGCCTCTCAAAAAAAGAGGTCAGGACATTGTGAACTCATATCGCGCCCATCAAATTCATTATTTTCCTGTCATACTGCTACATATTTCTGTAATGTCACATCTTACTCTTGTAGGATATAAAAGTGTCAGACTCAAACTGGTCCCAGTTCCTCTATATCTACTATTTTTGTACCCTTCCCAGCAGTCAATTGTGAAGAGAGCATGTTCTCCTGCGACAGAGATCTCCAAGCAACACAAAGGTTTTTGTACCTCAGTTTTATAAAAGGATAAAATATGAACTTTATAGGAGTTTAAACTGGAACGTGACTTAAAAACAACAAGAATGTTTTTGCTGCCCCTTTCCAAAACTTCATCTATAGTTCTGGGTTTTTCTAATGATTAAAACCCCAAAACTTGGGATTTTTCTATTTGGGTGCAACGATACCCAAAACTCATGTTGGTACACTGGAGTGTTTTCACACCTGATAGTCCGGGAGACTCGGTTTGATTGAAGACCAAAGTTGCAACATTTGTTACCTTTTCAGGTTGCTTTCACAATGTATTGTTTCAAATTAACCAAATTCTTTAAGAACATGTTCCCCTCCTCGCCTGTGGGGGCGCTGCACCAAGAACTACTGAAGGAAACGTCACAAAAAACCTCTGAAAAAGACAATGAGCGCAACTTCCATTTTCAGAAAATGTGAACAAAAATGGAGTTGCATCAGATTTTAGTGGCTGTAGGATTTCTCTTTTGTTTTGGTAAAAGACCATGAGCCATTTCTCCCGCTAGTGCTAGACTCTCGTGTTTGATTTGGTTGTCTTTACCCAGAATGCCCTGCGCTGTAGTCCACTTCCTGCTTTTGGAGCCGTCTCTGGTCCGCTTGCATGCATTAGAGCCACAACGGAATTTAATTAACCCAACAAAGACCAAAGTTTGTAAGCGTGCCAGGTCCCCGATTCTCACCCAATGGCCGCTGGAGATTCCCCCATGTAACCCTTTAAAGATTAGGAGGGCACTGATGTTTGGATAGATACAAAACTGAGACAATTTAAAGAAAAAAAAAACCCTGGACACGTACATCTTTTTCCCCATTTCATTCTTTTCATGGAAACTGATAGTAGGTTTGCAATTGATGATTATTTTAGCAATGGATTAATCGATTAATGATTTAATCTGACAAAAAATTGGGACATTCTCCAGATTTTTCATCAAATACATTAAAAGATGAAGATGAACAAATATTTCCTTTTTTAATTAGGAAAATTAACATTTTGTCTGAACCGAGTGAAGCTAAAACTGCCACTTGAGCTTCAGTTAAAACGTATTCACAGACAAAGGTGTTTTTATCTTAAATATTAAATGCATCTTTTCAAAGTTTTTAGCTTCATTACTGCTCTGAACATTTTTTTCAGTAAAGGGCCTTTTTTGAGGCTTAATATTATAGTTAATGATTAATTAATTGCTAAATTAGATGATTATTTCGATAATCATGATTAAGCACAATTAATCACAATTAATACGATTAATCCGATAAATTGTGATTAATCGGATTAATCGACACCTGATAATATACTAACATTTAACTCCTCGTCCTTTTCAGATGTCTCAGGAAGCCTGTTTATGTGTCCAACGCTGGGATTTTGTTGTTTTCTACGTCGTACAGACCTTCATCTTAGAGCCGCCTGCTCTTACAAAAGACGAGGAACGGCGACCTAAATCTACAAATTTAAACAAAATCTAAAACGTTCAACTGGAAATAGCGACAAACAACCAAACAAAGAGAAAAGACATCCTAAAAACTAAAAAACCCTTACAGAACTGACCTGATTGCTCCAGGCGCAGTACAGATCACAGATCAGGGTCCAGTTGTTTCTAATCATGCAGTCCAGAACTTTAAGATGTGACATTTGCTCTGAAAAAACACAAGCTGCTCGGACACCTGCCCCGTCAGCCGTCCGCGTTGGACCCCGCTGCTCCCGGAGGCTCCCTGCAGGCAGCGATGCTCCTCCGAAGGGGAGAGGAGGGAATTCAGCCGAACACACACCTCCACTCCCATCTGTGAGCCCAACGGGTAACCCGTCAGCTGTGGCCGACGGCCCAGCCACGCTTCATTAGCCGTGTGTTAATGACTCCGGCTGCTCTAGCCTGAGATAATCCCCCGAATTCAAAAGATAAAGAAAAACAGCTTTGTGGAAAAAAGGGGGGATTAATCAGCGAAAACCTGCAAGAGAGGCCAAATTTAGGCAGCAGGATCCAAACTGCAGAACAGCGAAGACGAAGAATGAGAGAAAACAGAGCAAGTTGCACTTTTTTCTGTCCTGTCCATGCTGGTGAGGCTCCCTCTCTCTGCTCAGCTCGTCGTGCCGCCCTGTGCTCGTCTCCGCAGCAGCACAATGAGATTCAGATCCATCCAGAAAACCGTCAATCAGGCCGCAATGCAGGACTCCTACAGGCTCCTCTCATGGTCCCAAACACGACTTAAACGGCAGAGTTTGTAAAATCAAACTTGTCCAGAGCAAAGAGGACTGCGCTACCTCCAACTCTGAATCTGACTTCTTTTGCTGCACTTTCATCGGCAGTGCAGGATGCTTTTTTCTTTTTTGCATTAGTCTGCAAAAAAATTACAGCAGGAGTCGAGCCTGCTGCTGCAGCCCCTGCTGCTGCAGCCCCCACTGCCGCAGCGCAGAGACTCCCGTAAAACTCACAACAACAAGCAAGATGAATCCATGTTTTTACCAGAGTATCTCAATCCAATCCGAAAATACTTGAAGGGAAATTAAATGTTGTCATAGCTCTTATCATCCGACTGATCTCCAGTAGCAGTCAGTCTCCCAACAAACCTAAAAAGGCCTCTTATTGAAGACTGTTGTTGTATGAATGCCAAAACATGCAGCTCAATTTCTGGACAGAAGTAATCCAATAAATGTGTCCTGGATGTTAACCGTAATATCAGTCGTTGGAAAGCTCTGCTAATCCACCTCATAGTTTGCTTTTGCTGCTTCTATTTAAATCTGTGTCTGGCCGTATGGTTAGAAACCCGGGCAGAGAGACATTGGAGTCTAGGATATGATTCTTGCCCATTAGGTTCAACGTAATTAGCTGAAATGTGAGGCCTTTAAAAACACTTACAACTGGATATTTCAATGGTTCAAATATACTTTAATTTGCACAGTGGAATCAGTCCCAGCACTATAAAAGAAGCTAACATCTACAGTCTTCCATATTGTCGCTCTTTTGGTTCGGCCAATCGGCACTAAGAGGAATAAATGGTGCTCCTTGATTGGTTGCTTTGCAAATTCTAGGCAATAGTGTCTCAACTGGCATTGAATCTAAATACTCTAAGATTCGTTTTAATGAAATATTTCAGATATACTCTGTGAACAGGCAAATTTTCCATTAATTATTTGGAGTTAACTTTCTCAGAAACCTTTGTGAAGATGTGAATCAAGTAAACTGGAAACCTGACCAGTGCCGTGCTAATTTGGGGTTAAAGAAGCCTATATTTGAGTTTAAATGAAATAAAATGTAATAACTGAACACTGTATGCTTACTGGCTTTGTTTTCTCATCATCTCAGGAAATATCATTGGTTTTTAGGCTTTTATAATGCTAATTCTAAACTAAATGATCATCTGCAAAGAGGAAATCCGGTCAACACTGAGACCAACAAACCATTTGCAACTTTAATGAATCAAACTTTCACCTGGAATTACTATTATGTTGTAACGTTTCTGTGCTTCAGGGACTCTGTGAGCTGTAATCTGGAGCGCTGTGCTCCGACTGTGTGAGAGCAACACAAGATCCATAAATCAGAATTGATTGGATTATATTTACTTTGCTGTGGGGGAAGGGGACACGTTTTACTTTCTGCTGGACGATCCCTGGTTGGTGATGAAACAACGGAGGGATGCTTCCTGCTGCATTATGTCACAGCGTTTTCCTAAACGGATGTCAATGATCAATGAAGACCTCATAATGTATTCATTTTCTTTTAATATAGCACTAAATGAATTGATTAGACATTAAGAGACAAATTTAATGTTCTGTTTTAACTAATACAACCCTTAAAATGTAGCTAAAGATCAATGCTTTGAGGGATATTAGAATATTTTTTGTGCAGGTGATTTACCACAGCGTCTTCCTTTGCATGTTAAAATGCCAGATAGCGCATAAAATGGCCAGTAAGAGTATATTATACTCTGAGTGCTGTGAGGAAATCTGGGTATGTGACTCCATTTAATGATATCTACCAAATGTTGGTGTGTCAGAAACATTTTTTGTTGGATTGGAGACACTAACCTGCTAACTTTCTGAAGAAACCACCGGTCAAACCGCATATGAGAACCAAAATCAATGGAAACAGTGAAGTTTTCAGAAACAACATATAGGTAAATTAAGTTATGCTAGAGGTCTGAGTGTTTTTACCTTGGTAATTTGCAGAAATATTAATATAAAATTGGGCTGCAAGTAACAATCATCTTAGCTATTGATTAATCAATTATTCTGATGATTAATTGGATAAAAAAAATACAGCAGATTTTTCATTTAATTTTTTTACAATGTTAGAAATACAAAAGGATGCATTTGCAACAGAGAAAAAAACTATTGTTTTTGTTTTATCAATAACTGGATAACAAAAAGCTGCTCAATTGGAGATTGATTTTCTTACAGAATCTGAACCAGGTGAAGCCAAAACTAAGCTATTTGATCTGTGGGTAGAAATTAGTTATAGGTTTTCTTAAGCTTAGATACAAAATGAATATTTTTTGGTAAATTTTTGGCTTAATTACTTATTTTATTAAGGCAGTGGCCTTTTTTTGAGTATGTAGGCTCCAGTTAACGATTAATCGATTACTACATTAGTCAAGGATTATTTAAATAATCAATTCATCATGATTAATCCTACTAATCTAGTTAGTAACTAGAGCTTTTAAAGAGAAACTGACTAAAATGGAAAATATCAGAGTTTCAAAGCAAACGATTAATTGATTACTAAATTAGTTAACGATTATTTCAATAATCGATTCATCACAATTAATCCTATTAATTGTTTCAGCCCTAGTTAGTATTTACAGTTTTTAAGAGAGAAACTGACAATTAATAAATTAGTTGATTATTTCAATAATTGTTTTATCAGAATTTGTCATGATTCATCATGATTAATCTGATTAATCGTTTCGGCCTAATCTGCAAACAAAGCCAAATGAAACGGCAATCCCTGGGTATGAAATTTGACTACAAAGTGGCACATTGAGCCAAAGTCAATAAAACACCAAACTGACTGAACATGCTTGTTTGAGGATGGGGAACGACCCGATCTATGGCAGCTGGATCTGTTCTTTGACTTCTCCACCATCCGTTAATGAAAATCCTCCTCAGTCTGACCACAATTGCTCCTTTCCACAGAAGATACTTTCAGGAAATGCGATTTCCTGCCAAGCAAGAAACCCAGACACCCACCACTGAGGGCCAAGATACGTTCCCGATAACACCGTGTTACGCAACTCTGCCTGAAAACCCCAGACTGTTATTTCACATGAGCCTGCCCTTGTTGTAAAGGGGATAATTTGTGCTAAATGACCTTTCAGGTGTCTATCCTCTTACTATCTGCCTGCTACTACACAGAGAATTGCATAATCTGTGGCTTATGAAGCCTGCAGGGAGTGGAGTGAGTTAGGAGGGAGAGGGAGTGCGAATACTGCCCAAGAGAAATGTGTAATGCAAACTAACGATGAGCAGCACCAAACCTTAAAGTCATAGATGGACCCAGATGATTGGCATGTTTTGACAGATCATCAGATTTAGATTTGAATTTCTGCCTGCGTCTTTCTCTTGAACACAGACAGAAGGACGGAGGCACCCAGGCAGCAGAAGCTGTGACATCGAGCCAAATGGCAACAAAGGGATACGAGTCGCCAGAAAGGGGGACATTTTTCCGGTTGTTGCACTCTCTGCAACAACCGACAATCACAAATCTGACAATCACTCTTCTATGCTTCTGACTGGAGAATTCAGCAACGGAAACTTCAATGGATTTTATTCTGATTTAATGACTCGGAACAGACAAAAGCACTGCATAACTGTAAAAAGGAAAGAGCAGTTTCCGTTTCAGGAAATTATAAGATTAGCTACCATAACTACGCAGATGATACACCTTTGTACTTAAAGAGGAACAATCCAGTCAATGTACAGCTTCAGTTATTACAACTGGAAACCAGAGATCAGGCCTGAAATCTGACCTGAACCTTTAGAGTCACATAAAGACAGTTACAAAGTCGGCCTTCTATCACCTGAAGAACATTTCCAAGATTAAAGGACTAATGTCTCAGCAAGATCCAAAGAAAATCATCCATGCATTTATCTTTAGTTGCATTGATTATTGCGCCAGTGTCTTCACAGGTTTGCAGCTGATCCAGAACGCTGCTGGTGGCGTTCTGACTAAAACCAGAAAGGTAGAGCACATCACCCCAGTTCTAAAGTCCCTAAACTGGCTCCCTGTAGCTCAGAAATACTGTTGTTTATAAATCACTGAGTGGTTTAGCACCACAAAAAGATCTGCTGTTGTTGTATCAACCTTGCATCAACCTTCCAGACCTCTTGGGTCTTCTGGTTCTGGTGCAGAAGTCCTGCACCAGAACCAGAACCAAACAGGGAGAAGCAGCATTCGGCTTCTATGCACCACAAATCTGGAGCAAACTTCCAGAAAACTGTAAAACAGTTGAATCACTGAATTCCTTCAAACCTAAACTAAAAATCCACCAGTTTAGAGTTGCTTTTGATTACTGATAAATGGAACATTGACCAACATATTTGGTGAGTATTGGTGATCGTTATTGATGATTTCTCAGTTGGGACTTTATATTTTATTTTTGAGTTTTTATGAATTGCGATTGCAAATTGCGAGTTTTTATGAATTGCGACTGGCCTGCGATAGATATCGCAGGAAATTCCAACATCGCTCCTCCCAACACCAATGGGATAAGGGTGTAGGGAGATAGACAGACGGACGATGTAAAGCATTTTGAACTACGTTGTTGCTGGAATGTTCTATACAAGTAACCATTGAATCCTGTATGAAACATGCACCCAGATGATTCAGTTCGACCTTTGCAGCGATGGCAGCTCTGGTCTAAATCTGGTGAGTCTTACAAGGCGCTCCATTTAAATCCAACACAACAGCCACTCTGTGTTTGCATGCTAAGACTACACCCAAGTCACGTCCTGTTCAGCGTCTGGTTTGGTTAACATAAGAGAGCCCTGACGTCCTGACCAAATGCAAATTTGTTTCTCAGATTCATGCAAATAAAAATACTTCTCTCTCTGCTCTGACTGATGAGCTGCCAAGGCTCTGAACGGTAATAAATGAGCTTATAATCCTCCTCTTGCCAGAAAAACTCCTGCAGTGACTGAACGGAACAGTGAAAGTATTAAAAATAAAAACGCACACCAAAAAAAGAGTCTCAGTTTGACACGTAGAAGTGGAAAAAGCTCTAATGGAAAAAAGAAAACACGGGACAAGCTAGCCACAGTCCCAGTCTCTGTCTCCAAAAGTGATGACCAACGCTCACATTTCCGCTTCGTGTTGCACCATTCAGGGGGAAAAGAGAGAGCAATGCCAGAGTGCCGACTCCATTTTTCCCTTAACATTCATCTTTCTATGGGCTAAATATAGGAGCGCTGAAGACACATGGGAATAGAGGACGGGTGAAAGGCAAGCATGTGGATCAGGAGGAAGAGGAAAGAAGAGCAGGGGGAGACACGGCCTAGAACATGGCTCTGAGGGCCTCATCCCCACCGACGGGAATGACTGAGGGAGGGAGGGAGGGAGGGAGGGATGGATGGATGGATGGATGGATGGATGGATGGATGGATGGATGGATGGATGGATGGATGGATGGATGGATGGATGGATGGATGGATGGATGGATGGATGGATGGATGGATGGATGGATGGATGGATATGAGCCGAAGCAAACACCTCATTTTTTCCAGCATATGATGGTAAAAATGCAGACAGAGTGAAAATGTAAATGAGATGATAACAAATGAGCTGCTCTTATTATAAAATATTTATCAGTCGGGTTCTTTACCCCTGAGACAGAACCAGCTGAGGGTCTCAGCTGGTTGGACCGACCCGGTTGGTTTAACCATGACAGCAGGTCGAACGAGGACAGGATTGTGAGCGACACACGGGGTGTTTTTCTCTTAATGATCAGAGCAGCTGGGCCTAAATTACCCCCATGCTGCTGCCATGCTCCGGCTCTGACAGGCGGGTGTGTCTGAGTCTGCTGCAGGGGCTGTTGTGGAGGAGAGACCCCCTGATTATCAAGTCAAGACGATGCAGATGAGGGCCCTCAGCTCTCATCATAGCCTCGAGGGACGGCGGTTAGAGCTGTAAATCTCGGGTTTGTCTTTCTCATTCTGGGCACTCAGCCATAAAATATTCACTAAGTTGTTTTTTTATCATCTGTATGTTCCAGAAACACAGGCATGATACCAACAGGAAATAACTGTTTGACATTGCTTTACTGTACTTTTAACACTGTAGCATACATAATTAGATTTTTTTTTTTTTAAATGTTGAAAAATTCTGCTGCATGACTCACATCGGCATGCTTAAAGCCTGAAGTGAAGCTATGTTCTGATTGATTCTTTTAATTTGACCACCTTGAGAAATTGTAGTTCATTCCTCATAAACTTAGCAATCAGGGACAAAAATCAAACATGGAGAACCAATATTTAGCTTTATACTTTCTACTTATGCTACCCAGATCAACTGGAACATGTTGAAGTGTAGTTTTTCTTTCTTTTGGTTTTGTTTAAATTTCTTTCCAATTCATGTAAAGCACATTGAACTGCCTTGCTGCTGAAAATGTGCAACTAAAATCGCAAATGTGCAAATAAAACTACATTACAATTACTCAAAATTCATAATGTAACACAATGATTTAGAAAAGAATGTGTTTAGTTCATACCAATCTTGAAATGAAAGTAGTTGGTTATTAATATTTGCTCTTTCAGCCTGTGTTGAAAGAGTGACTTTCTAAGAAAACAAACTGTTCACTTCAAACTGAATCATTAAAATAGTTGAATACGGAACAAAATATTTAGATAATTTTTTTGTCCATGTAGCCCAGCTCTATTTGAGAGGTAGTCCTTTAGTTACCCTGGACAGGTCGCCAGTCTGTCACAGGGCAACACAGAACAACCATACACACACACACACACACACACACACACACACACACACACACACACACACACACACACACCTAGGGACAATTTGGAGAGGCCAATTAACCTGACAGTCATGTTTTTTGACTGTGGGAGGAAACCGGAGTACCTGGGGAAAACCCACGCATGCACAGGGAGAACATGGAAACTCCATGCAGAAAGACCGGGGCCAGGAATTGAACCCAGAACCTTCTTGCTGCAAGGCAACAGCTCTACCAACTGTGGCACTGTGCAGCCCCTGCATTTGTTTTAAATTCATTGTGTAAATGCTTCAAAATCATAGGAATATTTTTATGGACAAAAGTAAGAAATTGTGTTTAATTTTTTTGATATAGACTGTCAGAAATCATCTTTGATCAGCTGGTACAGAGTCCTTTGTGGTGAAGGGAAATCGAGTTTTGAAACTGATTGATGTGCTTCGGATGTTTCTGCCTAACAGCTGGGAGTTTGAGAGGATGTGGTGGTTTTAGTTTTCCGCAGAGAGGCAGAGCAGAGTGTTGCTGTGGGAAGTATTTATTAGATTGCAGAGATGGATGCAAGGGGAAAGATTTCATGGAAGCTAAAAGCTACAAAACCACGCCTCGGTTAATGAGATTTCTCCAAAACGGCGCCACTAATACACTTTCAACAACGCTCTGGTCACTTCCATCAGACAATCACACATCACAACCAACCTCAGGAAAATCACTGAGTTACCGACTTCTGCTTTATTTATTTGCAGTTTGTAACTCTCTCTATCAGGATGCTGATAGGTTTATATCATCCATCCTCAGCTCGTTCTGACACAGTAAGAGGATTACAGGCACACACTGTTGCCATTTTCTGATGATGGATTAATCCGAAACATGCCGCCGGTGCAGAGCTGGCTCATAGTGATGATTATAATGATGTAACCGCTGGAGGAAGGAAAAAAAAAAAAACGGATGAGTTTGACAATGTGCCACTTTTTCAGAGTTTGGCACGCAGACCAACAAAGAGCCCAGTAACATCAGCAGCCCTGCAAGTATAAAACTCTCATTGTGCACTCAACCAGTTGTCAGAGGAAAGAGAGGGAAAAAATGAACCCAATCACCCCCAAACACTGGCAGATGTGCTGCAACACTTAGCTCACTCTCCCGGCGCTCGCTCCGACACTTCTCAGGCATGTCACAAGTTTTCTGCAAGAAAATACCTGCGAAAAGCAGCCCTCCTCATCCAGTCATCCAGTTCAGGTTACAAATCAGAACAAGCGACTCCTCAAGCAAGTGTTTTTCTGTTACAGAGCCGCCACTGTGTCTGAAATAGTCCACTTCGTGTCAAAGATCATTTACATTGTGATGCATTCAAAAAACAACAACAACAAACAGCGGCGGAGTCCAGCAGCGTCACACGAGAGCGTTGAAACCCCAGCTACCTACCTGACAGGTGGGAGTTACGGCTGAGTGTTTCCGCTCTTCAGTGTCCTTTGGGGAATCACTCCAACGCGCTGCCATCACTTATTCCAAACCACAAAGTGGGGAGAGGTCCTTCAGAGCCCACATTGACGTGAGGAGGATGAAGCCCCAAGAAAACAACAGAAAATAGAAAAAGAAGGGGGGGGAAATAAAAAGATCCTAATCCACACCGTCCACTTTCTTCATGTCGATCGGTGGCCGCAAATCTGCAGATTGACAACAGGCAGGAATCAGTCAAAGCTAACCTCAAACTGGATGTCAGTTTGTGCTAAGTGCAGACTGTTTCGTAAAGCATTTCTAAAATATTCAAAAGAAAATGCAGCTGAAATATCAAACCGCAATGCTACTTTATACGTATACCTTTATCTAACATTTGTAAAGCGGCCATTCATTTCTTAGAGCTGATTGGCTGAACCTCCAGATTTAAGGAAGACCATAGATGTTAGCTACTAGCTCAGTGCATTTAAAAGCTGCAGTTTGTAACTTTTTTTTTTTTAATAAAAGCATATATAAAATGTCACCATGTTTTGACAGTTTAATATGTGTCATAAAATCTGTGAAAATATTGATGTCCTCCAACTCTTACCAGAACTACTATTGACGTCTGAAGAAATGCACAGAGCCTGGTCAAAAACAACCAATCAGAGCCAGGAGTCGGGTCTGAGCGCTGTCAATCAACCTCATGTACGCACAGCTCAATGTGATAACGGTGGAAAAATAACTTACCGTTGGCCATGCTAGCTAGACTGAGCAGGCAGAAGCTGAAGTGGGGGAACAGTGAACACAAGCCTGTTTGACAACACTAAGACCCACCTCCTGGTTCTGATTGGTTGTTTCTAGATAGCACTGGGAGACGGCAGAGGAGCTGAATCTCTTCACAGATTACCTGTCTCATATTACACTGTTACTGTATATAAAATTTAATATTTTTTATAAAGTTGCGTACTGCAGCTTTAAGAGGTATGTCATATATTTTGATCAGCTGATTCGCACATGAGAAACCAATCATATCCAACTCTACAAGGATCTAAAAATAAATTGTTGTTTTGTCATGAGACAAGGTTGACTGATGAACCCGTCCACCAGGTCACGTCTGCATGTGCACTTCTAACCCAAAAGTTGCCAACTTTGTTGCCATGTTTAGCGACTTTTCAGGCAAAAGCAAAAAGATTTGTATCGACACAATATTGGACCAAACTTTTATATTGGTGCATTCAGAGTTGGACCCCAGACCACCATGGGTCCCCTAAGAGCACTAAACTAGCATGATAAAAAAAAACATTTAAAATAGCATTGAACAAAATGTTGTTAAACATGGAAAACAATTTTTTTTATTATTTTTCTAGTTGTTACACAAATAATAAGTTGATTTCTTCCTGCTGTTGGTTGCTGCCACTGCTGGGGAAATATCAAACTTATTAACTTGTTTACTGGAAATGTGGCATTTATCTGTAGATTTTACTTTCAAATAAATGAAATGACATGGCACGCTTAAATACCACACTGCATTTCAAAATCTTTTAGTTTTCTGCTTCTGTAAGGTTAAATAAAAATCAACACCCATAACAACACTGACATATTGTAAGCTAATTACAAATTATGCTAACGATAATAGGCATGTTAGTTTAGAAATGATAAATAATCTGGTGTTCACATGTTGGTATGGGGGGCCCCCAATGAAAATCTGCTTAGGGCCCCAAAAAGTCTTGGGCCAGCCCTGGTTGCATCCCCAAAATATAATATTTTTATTAGCATTTAATACAATATTGAATACTCTACACAGATAAGTGAATTTGTGGGATTTTCTTTTATTAATTTAACTACCTTTGAAAACAATTTCTGTTTTATTTTCCTGCTAAAGTGATGATAGAGGGGCGCGATGGCAGGTGCACAGGATGTTTTTATTTAATTTGTGAATAATTTCAAAATAAAAATGCCCGTCAGGTAAAATGTTTTTGAAAACATGCGGAACAGGGCCGTAAATGTCGATTTAAAGGGAAAGTCGTGATTCTCTATGAGAGGAAAGTGAACAAACAAGGACAGCACGAAAACAGCCATTATAATTCAAACCACAACCACGGGATGCAAAACCCAGCTTCCTGAAATAGCAACCAAGCAGCTGTTAGGATCCTTATTATTAATATTATTTTTGTTTTAACCGATGCTTCAATTAATCTACATCTCAATGGAGCAGCTATGTTCATAGCTGAGGAAAAAATACAAGGACAGACAGGTTGTTGTTATAACTGGGAGCAAAACCTACCTGTTACAAATCATGAATAACAGAGTGAAAAAAACACGATATCCATGGTTGTGATGAGAGTAAAGCTGTTCCCAGATCCCTCCGTCAATCCACGGATGGGTTAAAAGGGCTGTCAGGAGATTACAAAGCGGGATATTCAGTCTCTTTTCAGCGGCACACTGACTGACCGCTGCTGCCGCTCGCTACCTGTTAGGAAAAACAGGCTGGAAAAAACACGGTAAACGCCCCTCACTAAGCATTTCTCCGCGAAAGGGGCGCCGAGAAAATGTAACCAGTGGTCCTCATTCATGTCCGTCCATTTGAGAAATCCAATTCGAGGCAAAAAATCACCCCCTCCCGAAGAAAAATTGAGACAAAAAGTACTCCTCCGTCCTCCCGTTTGGCGGCGCGACAATCTGAACTACCAACTGACGAATCTCCCGACCCGGCTACAGCTCCGCCCCCTTTCTACTTGCCTCCTGGCAGCACGCTGTCCAATCAGAGGGCGGGTTTAAATTTGGAATTGAGAAGCGGACCAATGGGAGAAGTTCTTACATAACGGATTCAGTAAAGGGTGGAAGCTGGTTTATTCTGGTCGCCAGCTGAAAATCACTGCTTTACATTGTTTACGTTGGTGCTGGGGCCAAAACATGCGGTTTTAGCACACATTGCATTTTTTTATGCATTGAAAAATATTACCTCAGACAAATATACTATTGGTTTTAAAAAGTACTTTTTATATATGCATTATTGTTTCTGTATTCATGCATTTCTGCACTAAAAACAGAAAAGTCCCCTACTGAATTTACGAAATTACAATGGCTATGCAGTGTTTTGGGAAAGTAAATGTAGCTTTTGAACATTTTCATACTTCTGCATCATGTTGACACCACTATTCATTTGGAAGACAGCAGTATGCAGTGTTTTGTTCCAAATATACCATTTCATTGGATACACCAACACAAAGCAGTGATAAATTTAGAATGTAAAAAGTACAAATGCTGTATTATATTTTGGGCATGCTTTTCTTCAGAGGGGACAGCAAAGTTTTCTGACCTGAGATAGATGGATTGTGCTAAATACACAGCAGTTCTGGACGAAAACTCTATGCTGAAAAATAATCGAGACTGAACTGAAATTTCACCTTCAAGGATTATTGCAACCTTTATTAAAATAGTTTAGATGAAGACATTATGGTATTTTTATGGTATATTATGGTATTTTAAGGACACAAATGACAATAACTGATATAAGTAACAAAAGATAACAAAATAAAGCAAGACAATTGAGTAAATAGAGTAGAATATGCAGAATTTTTACTGATGTTACAGTAGAGATACTTCATAATGAAAGTAAAGAGTACATTGTAATAAAAAATACTCATAAAAGTTACTCAAGTAAATGTAATTGAGTACATGTAAATAGTTACTATCCAACTCTGCTTCTGTGACAGCTGAGAGTATGAATACTTTCTGAACAATACATCTGACAAGATCTGTATGACACATTTGCTCCATTTAACCCCTCGTTGCCACACATTAGCTGTTGCAGTTTTCCACCTTTAAAGCACACGAATCACTATATCATCATAAAAAAACACTCACTCAAAGATGCTGAGCTTTCCAACTTTCCGACATTCAGCCAGTGAATCATATCTACCTCTCCATTACCAACTGTACCGTAGCGCACATGGACTCCACCAGGGCATGAAGAAATCCCAGGATGATCCACGCAAAGACAAAGCCCTGCAGAGTTCGGTTTGCTGGCTTCTCCTGCAGCACAATAGAAGGTCGGACAATAGGACGAAGCTTTCCCGGTTCCAGAGAGGACCTATTGTCTACAGAGCTTGTGCGCTCTCATCCAGACAATGGAGAAGTTCATCTGATGGATGTGGGTCTCTGCATTAAGTGATGGTAAACATGAGGTGCAGACTCATTTAAGCAACCTGCTCGTTAAGCTCTGCAGAAGCAGAACTTGTGCTCGTCGTTTCCCAGCATCCTCTTGGATTACATGTGTGCATAAAAATTCTTCCAGAAACCATAAAAGCTTTTACTGGTTTATAGCCATGCAGCCGCCTCCTCCTATTCCCAATTTGGGAGGAAGATTCCCAACTTTTCTGTAGCTTTTGCTCCAAATATACACTGAGAAGCAGGCAGAGTACCAAAAACTGTACTCAAGTACTTCAACATATTTTTTCCTGAAAGTACTAGGAATGGACCAGTTTTACCCTAAGACCGAATGTTCAGAACTTTGACAAATATATATTGTTTTTTTGTACACCACAAAATGCAAAAATAAATGGAAGAACGTTTAATTCCTCAACCAAAACTACTTCATGGTATTAAATTAATAATGATCAAAATAAACTAATATTTAAGTTAAAATTCCAAATCAATTTCGTTCAGTATAAAATGTATGAAACTTTTTTTTAAAAGCTGCATATGTGCGTGTATCTTTTTGGTTAAAACATGTCTGGTCTTTCATTGAAGTTACTCACAGTGGGTAGAGTATGCAGAAATTTTACTCAAGTAAGAGCAGTGATACTTCAACATATTTTTACTCAAACGACATGTACAAAGTAATCATCGTCAAAGTTAATCAAGTAAGAGTAAAACGTATTTGGTAAAAAGTCTACTCAAGTACTGAGTAACTAATCAAAACATAAATTATTTAATATTAAAAAATTACATCCGAGCAAAATATTAAATTCTGTGGAAATGTTGATAATTTAAGAAATAAATGAAAAATGATTCATATAAATAATTATAAACAGAAATCAGGCAAAAGATAAAAATTGCCTTTTTTTATATATATAAAACTTATGAAACTTTAACAAATACTGCAAGTGTATGTCTGGTGAATATTAGGTTAAAACAAGATTGTTTTTATTCAGTGAAGTTATTCTTAGTGTGTAGAGTGTCCAGAAATTTTACTTAAGAGTAATACTTCATTAAAAAAATACTGAAGTAAAAAATATTCTTAAAAGTAAATTTTTCCAACAAGTTACTCAGCTGAGTAAATCTAAGTAATTCCTGCCCAACTCAGGCAGCCAGCAGATTACCAGCTCTTCCATGGCAGAAAAATGTTTGGCTGGATTAGGACATTACATGAAGATGAACACAAGTTCAAAGCCAGGCTGGGCTTGGATTAGGACAGGTGGAAATTACTTTGCATGTTACGTCTTTATTTCTTCTTTTGTTAAATTTTTTTGTGGAAGAAGGCCTCTCTGTCCCATCCTCATCAGATGCTCATGTACAGCCGCTCTATAGGGATTTTTCTTAACCTGTGGTTTAGTTTAAGGGTTAAGAGGATGAGGATCACTACAGACTCCTGGTTGTGTAAGTGGATCTGGCACTGAGTTGGATGACTGGACGAAACGCAGCCTCAAACCCAAGTGACGCTGCAGAGGATGTTCTTTCTATTTGTAAACCATGGTACACCAATGAAGTAAAAATATGGTTTGACTTCAGAAGGTCAAATTCTTGTAGTTTCGCATTAGCAGCAAAGAAAATATTTGACAACCCTAATTGGAAAGATCAATACTCTAATAGGCTATAATATGGTATATGATAATCTAGTTGATATTATTGATAATTGATTTATGAAATAATTTATAAAAAATAAAATAAATAACAAGGGTCCAGCATTGATTTTACCTGGTTAAAATGAATGTGGTTAATCAGATAATTTAACAATGCTGCGATCACATTATATTACAATATATGTAGTTCCTTTCAAATGAATAAGATTCTGGTGACTGGCAGAGCAAATTCGCGTAGCTTTTACGTAGGCTACATGTCCGTCTAAGCTAGCGGATAAAGGCTACATCAGCTAAGCTAATGTTGCTAGTTCGTCAGCAAGTACTACAGCAAATATGATATTTATCTTAGTATTACACAGAGGAGGATAGAGTATTCAAAAATTGTGATCGCGTAATGTTGTAATATACTTATATTGTTGAAAAGTTGGACAGAAAATGGCGAGAGCTAGTTCTAAGCTTGTGGCTTGTTTATTGTCGTCATAGCAACTGACGCAACCGTTAGTTACGTATCTGCCAAGATGGCTGTCAGCTACAAAGTTCTTGGAAGTGTGACACATATCAGAGAACTACCTCTTTGCTTTGACTATTTTATTTAAAAAAAAAAAAAAAAGCAGAAGAAATGTTTGATATTCCTAAAAATTGTCCTTGCTTTTTGGGATTATTTTGTCCACACTTTTTCCAGTGTTGGGATTTTTAATACACAAAACAATACTTTTGATAAATCCTTTTAAAATTGGCCCATTAGATTTTTATTTTTTTACCAAAAACTCAGTCCAAGATGTTTTTAATACTTACCAGACCTGAGATGTCATATTTCCAGTAAAACTGTGTTTCTTAAAATTTCTAATCCAACCAGACCTGATTAGGTCTACAGATTAAATATGCTTTATGTGTTGTTCTGTTGAGGTGAAATCAAATCCCAGCTCTCCATCTGTAACCACCGGCTTCATATGTCAAAAGCTGGGATGTGTGGCCATTCAACTGGACAATCCCGGTTTTGTTCCTTTTGTGCTGGTCGCAGTTTACCTGTAGTACACTTTTCCGGACCCGGCCCCAGCCTCTGTTCCCCCGGCGAAGCTCCACAAAGCTGCAGCATGAGAAACCTGCCGAGCTTTTTGTCTGCTCTCGCTTTCACCAAACCCTGGCTCAAGGCGACAGACAATGGCTGCCGAGTTCCCAAGGCAATGCAGGGGGCATTAGTGCTGGGATAAGTTAACAACTACCAACAAGTGCTGATGTTTTATGATAAGGATACATGGGGTTTCAGTTGGTGGTACAATGTGGGTCTTTGTTGCCCAGACAGCACAGACAGAAAGAAACAGAAAGCAGCATCATTTCCTACTGGTTTTTAATCATGTTCTTCTGCACCTTAATGTGAACTGAATAAAAGATAGAAGCTCACTGACATTCAGGATATTCTAAAGTCTATAAGCAATTTCCCCTTGGGAATCAATAAAGCATAGTTCTCGCGTGAAGTCACAATTACGGGAACGTTGTAGCTGGCAGCCATCTTGGTAGGTACAGCAACTAACTGTCATGACAGTTACTGTGGAGTTGCTATGACAATAAACAAGCCACAAGCTTAAAACTAGCTATTGCCTTATTCCTATCTAACTTAACAAAATAAGTACATTACAACTACTATACTAATATCAGATCTTTACTGTAGTTCTTACAAACTATCAAAATTAGCTTATCTAATGTAGCTTTTATCTACAAGCTAAGGCAAACATGTAGCCTACCTGTATGTTATGACATATTCGTTATTCACACAAAGAGTTTGTACGCCCTTTACAAAGTCGTTGAAACACTGTTTAGTTCCTCCTTGGCATACGCACTCTTTGTGCTCAATAGGTAGTGAACTATTGAACTATGGTTCAATAGTTCAATGACAATAGGAGGAGACAGTTTGTCTCCTACAGTGGACAAACTGTAGGAGAGGCAGTTTGTCCACGCTGTATACATTTCCTGTCTCAGTCTCTTACCGGTCGATCCAGACAGCAAAGATTTTGTTAATATTTATCTTTCTCCTGCACATTAGTCAAAATGTAAGTTTTCTGTCCTTTTGTTTGGTCTGAAAGGCATGGTTCATATGATTTGCACTGCACTGCACTACCAAGATGGCGTGGATCACTTCTGGCTCAAACTTGTCAACCCCACGGTATGTATTCTATTCTATGTCAGGCAAAGATGTATAGAGTCAAAATGTTTAAACTAGGGACTTCAAACTTCCCTGAAGGTATTGAATTTTCCAAGTAGCAGCCCATTAATCAGGTCATTTATCTTAGAGAGGCAGTGTAGAGCAGTTGAACTGTTATCTTTGGTTTGGAGACATGTTTTTTAATGCAAGATAAAGGTATAGTAGCATACTTGCCAACTACTGTATTACCTACACCTTTGCGTTCAGTTTTTTTACTTTATGTGGCAATTAATTGAGAAAGAGAAACGGTCCAGAGTCGAGTGTAGGATACAAGATGCACGTTATGCGGTTCTGATTTGAAGAATAAACACTCAACCAGCTCCTTAAGTTAGTAGTGTGATCTTCTAATTCAACACTTACATGATGTGCTGGAAGGCGAAGATGTGATGAAAAAACAAAGCGGAGGTTTTAACAGATTAAAATAACATGATAGCAAAAGACATGATGCCAAAGAGTCAAAGATTATTTAAACTCAAGTGAAGTGATTTATGTTTTTATTTTTAAATTAAGGCAACATTTTTCTTGTACTGAAATTATGTCTTTAAATCATACTGCTTTCCAGTAAGAAAGGTTTAAGTTTTGACATTTTAGTATTTACACCCTTTTCTCCAATGACCCAAGAAACAAGCAAAAAAGCCTTCTTGTGTCAAACTAATTATTTTTCTGCAGAAACAGGTTGACATAAACGACATAAAAATGATGGCTTTAATTTGTTTGCAGCTAAATCTGTCAGTTTCATTCCAAGCTCCAGGAAAAGGCAGCTAAAAGTTGAAACTAGCTTGAATAAAGTGGCGTAAAGATGGCAGTTTGAGGACAACGCCCACTGTGTTTTCCATGAGTCAGAGTGGGAATCATCCAACGGTGAGGATGCCAAGGTCCATAAGCTCCCTCCATCTGCCACCCATGTCCTCTTGTAGTGAACAGCTTTTCTTTCTTCATATTTTTGGTCCCTGCGTTCACCTCGACAAAGAATTAGCGATCCAATTTTAGCATAATTTTGTATTCTAAGTAGGCAGAGTATCCAAAAATTATATTCAAATAAGAGTAGCACTACTTCAACATAGTTTTAGTCTTGTAAAAGTAAAAAGTATCCATCCAAGAATTACTTTATAGTAAAAAAAAAAGTATTTGATAGAAAGCCTGCTTAAGTAACGGATCAAACTATCATTACATATGTAAAAATTACACCGTAAGACACACCCAAATATAAGATTAAATGGAAATTTTAAGGACAAAGAATGACATAATTCATATAAGTTGCAAAAATTTATATTTTTAGTCATTAAATTGTAGGATTTTTTTCAAAGTTGTCCATCTCAATGGGCATTAGGAATTGTCTTATTGTATACTATTACCATGCAATGTATAAAAAGGTATCTGTAAGCATTTTATAACTTGAGATTTTACAATTAATTTATTTTATTGTTATATGAGTATAATCTCACTTTGTTAAAGGGGAATAAGAGTTAACTCAATAAATATGTAGATAAATGAAGGGGTTAATATCAACATTTGTTTGATAATCTGACAAAAAGCCTGTCGCAATAAATCAATCAATAAAGAATGATAAATTAAAACACGCTCAATAATTTACATTTATTGTTTCTCTTTATACCAAAAATTAGATGACAAAAGTCTTCAGTCGGTGCTTTTTGTCTTAACTAGACCTTATTTTATGAAGGATAATTCTGTTTACACTGACTTTATGATTCATTTTATTTACTTCTGTTTTGTTTATTTATTTGAATATTTTAAATATCTTCCGGTTACAGAGTTAAATATGTATTGATCTTTCAGAATGTGTTCTTTCATTACCGTGACATTACAATATAAAAATTAAAATGATCTTCGAACAATATTATCATTTATCGCAAGAACTTCAGGGACAATTTATCGTCCACCAAATTTTTTTATTGTGACAGGTCTAGTGACAAAAAAGCAAAGAGGAAGTCAATATATAAACATATTACAAATACAACTTATCTGAACAACATGCAAAAATGTAAAAAATAATAGTATTAATAATTAATTAAAGTTAAACACAGTCACACTGCTAAAAACGGCTAATATATTTTTTAACAGTGTATAATTAATGGCTTTAATTCTCTAAATCTTGTACTTCATCTTTCCCGTTTTGCTGATGACGCAGATGTGCTGAAAAAGAGAAAAAATGACTGTGTGACAAATAATGTTACATTCGTTTCGTTTACTCTTCGTTCTATTGACTCTTTGCACGTGACGTCACGATCTCCAGAGCTCCGCCATGACGGACGTCAAAACAACTAAAGACTGTCTAAAAACAGACATCTGTAACATAATACCGCGTCTATTCAGTTGATTTCACTTTAAAAGTTATCATAGGCTGCACAAACAGACAAGGATGCAAACCGAACTTGTCATTTTATTATATAACTTTTAATGAGGAAAGATACGGAGGTGGTGGACAGCAGCGGTTAATTATGATTGTCAGCGCTCGGTGTAACCGCGGATTAGCAGCGAACACTTTTTACAATGTAAGAAGACTAACGTTCATATACTTTATAAGTATTATTAGAAAGATGTTAAATATCGCATTATGGAGAAGGTACGCGTCTAACCATTGGTAACCATGGAGACAATGACGCACCGTCATGTAGTGTAGCATGTATGGAAAAAAACTGGTTAGCTTCTCGTCTTCTGTACGTTTAATGCTGCTTTGGTATAAGGGGAAACAGTGTTCATGACATAGTGATTTAAATCACGTGGTGTGAATTCAGGCAATCTGTAATTTAATCACCACGTCAAGAGGAAGGAGGTACGGGTCGGTTTCTAAGCTAGCTGTTTCCAACTTTTGTTAATACAGCCGTCTATGAGCCCCAACCAGGTGTGTTACGTTCACAGACAAATTAGCTCGACTCGAACAAGTAGAAGCCATGAATAAACTGGAAAAAAACAATTTCAGTCGCTCTGTTCAAAACTGCCGTCCCTCACTTCCGAGGTCCATCATGGCGCCTCGAATGAAAAGTGACGTAGTTGCAAAGGGTCAATAGATCGCAACTTATCATTTTGCATAAAAGAAAAATGTACCCTCCATCTACAGGAATAAATTGTGTAAAACCCGGAGTTATTTGAAAGCAGGTAATGTGATCTAAAGACGCCCATTAATCTAACTCTGAGTCTCGGTGGGGGAGCGCTTGATTCATTCTTCTTCGGTGGGATGAGGACAGATAGGAGCGTGAACCTGAACTCTGTCTGATAATGAGGCTCCAAACCTCCACATTCCACAGGTCGGTTTTTCAAACTTTCACAATGAGATGCAACGCCCCCTCAAACATGCATAGGAGCCACATACAGTGCAAACATGCAGCACATAACGTTCTGGGAGTGAAGCTAGCCTTTCACAACGGCTGGAGGTGAATATCAGTTCACATGTCTGCAAATAAAGACAGAAGATTTCTACTGACTGATTTCTGACCTGAACTAAACGTCCAGGTTTGGAAAAAAGAGCACAGAAAACTGTTATTTTTAGCTACTGAGAGGTAAATTGGGTAAAATGAGGAAACAATGCAAGTAACTAAAATAAAAAATTATTTTATGAAATTATTTGCAAAGGTTGACACAGGATGAAACGCCCAATTTGCATGTAGCTAGTTTATCCAGCAATAGATAAACTAGAAAATGTGAAACTAATCTTAATACCACATAATTATTGTTATTTTAACTATAGAATAAACATCATATATATTTCAAGCCTCATTGATCAGAAAAGCACAAGTTGATATTTGCCTGTTTAGTTGAGTAATCTGCTGGAAAATGTTGCCAACACTGCAAAAACACCACATTTTACCAAGTTTCTAGTGCAAATGTCTTAATACACTTAAAAAACAACTTACAAGTAACTTTCAGTGAGAAATAGGAGCTTGTTTTAAGTCAACAATGTCTTAATAATGAAAATGTCTTAGTTCAGCTTTATTTTACTTATAAGGGGAAATGTTTTGTTAAAAGTGAAATAATCTGCCAGTGGAACAAGCATATTTTATTTTTATTTTTTAAAATCAAGATTAAGGAATTACTTACTTAAAACAAGCTCATTTATCTTGCCGAAAAGTTTTTTGTGAGTTGAAACCAAGACATTTGAACTAGGAACTGTACCAAAATACTTGGTAAGATTTTGTGTTTTAGCAGTGAAGTGTATTTTTGAAACCTCTGTAACATTAATGAATGTTTTCCTTTAGCTTCCATGTCAGCAGAATTAGTTTTTCTTACAAGCTACTACTGGTTTTACCTGTAATGGACGTCCGTGCCACTAAAACGGACAGTACAAATCAAATGGTGCAAAGATAACAAAGCAGACTCTCCTGGATGTTTCTGTCTTTCAAACGATTGTACTCTCATAAACCGCTCTTATAAAACGCTGCAGCTGCATGTAAAACCTCCTCAGACAGGGAGGATACCTGTTGGGTGAGTTTAGGTTTCACAGAGGAGGAGAGAGCCGCTTTGATTTAACATGTTTGCTCTCCCGCCTCCACCTCTTTCATCTCTTTTTTCTCCACAGCTTTTCAAAAGGTCACGAGGTCAGCAGCAGCAAACTCAGGACTTACGTTGAGGTCACGGAAGTACTCGTTGTAGTCCAAGGCGTAGCCGACCACGAATCGGTTGGGGATTTCAAATCCAACGTCTGCCAGAGCAAACAGATGTTTGAGCCAATGTGTTGAGATCAAGTGCATCAAAATATAATTTTCCGCACTATAAGGCGCACCTTCAATGAACTGCCCATTTTGAAACTTTCTTCATATATAAGGCGCATAGAATAGACGCTACAGTTTGGGTTGCCTTACTCTATTATTACACATCCACATTTATAAAGAAGTGGTTCCCAGTACTTTATATAGTATTCTGCCCCAGTCGTTGTTTCACTCACGGTGTTATTGCATATTGTGCCCAACTGTTTTCTGGGTAACAGACCAACCGACACGCCGCAGTCTGTCTCTCTCCCCCCAAACCCCCTGGCTTTAAATGTATTATCAAACTTTATTAACAAACCAGCGTTCTGGCAACTATCCCAGCATGCACCGCGCGCTTCTTCTTTTACGGGGTCAAATGAAGTTGGCGGCTGCTTACCGTAGTTGCTAGACCTGCTGTGGTTCAATATTAGTCCATATATAAGGCGCACCGGATTATAAGGAGCACTGTCGGCTTTTGAGGAAATTGAAGGTTTTTAGGTGCGCCTTATAGTGCGGAAAATACGGTACATCTTTTCCTTATAGTTTCAAAAACATGGATATTCTTTTTCTTAAAACTTATTTTTATTCGTTTTCATTTAATTGAGGCCTGATACTGTAACTTTTCTGTTGTGATGTTTCATTTTACCTTTTTCCCCTCTCTATCAACTTATTCTACTGTGCTATCGTTTTTGTACAGCACCTTGGTGCTGTTTTAACTTGTTTTTAAAAGTGCTATAACTTTGACATTGACATGTTAATATTTTCAGACGCAGCAAAGACAAATGCGATGGAGCATTTTATGCGTGTAATCTGCTGGCCTGCGGGATGAGAATGACTGTATGTAGCAGACTAGAAATAAAAAAAAATAAAATTGAAAAAATAAATGAATAAAAGCAACCAGAAACAATCACTTATAAAGAAAAATGTCAGACTTGAACAAAAGAAATGTAAACTGGAGTATACACTCAAAAAAGGCAATTTGCTAAAGAACAACAACACATTCAGAGCAGTAATTAAGCCTAAACTGTTGATATTAAAACAACTTTTATCTGTAGACGTTTTAACCAAAACTCCATAGTTTCAGCGTCTTCTGGTTCAAATGTACTAAAGAATGACACGCTACTGTATTTTAGGTAATAAAATTATTATTTTCTCATTTTAAAAAGTATCTGAATAATTGTTTATTAGGATTCTTTTAATGCATTTTTAATTTCGTATAAAAAAAACTCCTAAGAAATATCTGTAAAATGTGGCATTTTTGTATCCGATTAATCGATCAATCATCAGGAAATTAGATTAATTGATTACTAAAATAATCTTTAGTTGCAATACATACATTTTGTATTTAAGATAATTAAAAAAAACTTTTCTCTGTAAATTTGTTTTAACCAAAATGTTTCAAGTGGCCTCCTAGTTTCAACTCCATCTGGTTCAAATTTACAAACTTTTATTGCCTAAAATTGCATTTTAGGCAATAAAATTTTTATTTTCTTATTTTAAAAAGTATTTGAATAATTGTTTATTTGGATCTTTTAACGTATTTCTTATTTTGTATAAAAATGAGAAACATCAGTAGAATGTGCCATTTTTATATCCAATTAATAATCAGAAAAATTGATAGATTAATTGATTACTAAAATAATCATTAGTTGCAATACATATATTTTGCACTTAAAACACCTTTATCTGTCGAAATGTTTTAACTAAAAAGCCTCAGGTGGGGAAAAAAGATTGCCACTATTTTAAATACGATTAATCGATTAATCATCAGGAAAATTGATAGATTAACTGATTACTAAAGCAGTTGTTAGTCGTAGAAAAATACTTACAGTCTGTCAGACTTTCAGTCATGGTAGGGAGCCTCTTCACCAGCAGACTGAAACACATTAATCACTGTTAGTTAATTGATTTCTTGTTGATTTATAGATCTGACTGGATACGTTTCTGCTTTTCTGTCATAAACTGAAACGGAAATAAAGCTCTACAATAAGCCATGTGTGCAGGAAGATGATAATCTTCCGTCCGATCTCTGGAAAAGCTGCCCACACACACAAAGTGACATCTTGTCCTCCTGCTCATCATGCGCTCGGCATTTCCCTCACAGTGGAAAAACTTTGGGACGACCGAGACGCAGACTCACCCCGCGACCTTGACCATCTTGGGCTCAAAGGTCTCCACATGCTTCAGAAGAGCCTTCATGGTCTTTCCTGTGTCGACGATGGCCTGAGGGAAGGGAAGAGCAGAGGAAGCCGCAGCGATGAGGGAGGGAGGGATCCGGATCATTGACACCAGAGATATGAAGATACAAAGAATCACAGATCAGTTTTTTCCCCCAGAAAGTTTCCTGATACTGGAAAACTTCCACATTTCTGTGAATGTTTGTTGTGTAAACGCGAAGAAAGAAGCCAGAGGAAACCTCCATTTTTACTGCAAGTTTCACATCAGAAGATGTTCTTTAATATTCTTACTTTTTCTGCATTTTTGTACATAAAATGTTTTGTATGTTTGTCATCAGAGGCAGATAAAACACCCAAAAATTGTACTCAATTAGCAGTAAATTCATTTAAAAATATTTAAATGAATTTATTTTATTTTATTTTATTTAGACCAAATTAAATACATTTAAATATTTGAAAACATTTATTTTAAAATATTTAATAAAACTACATTATCAGATGCATCTGATGTATTCACTGCAAAAACACAAAATCTTACCAGGTATTTTTGATCCAGTTTCCAGTGCAAATATCTTAGTACAGTTGAAATAAAAAAACTAACTTATAAGTAACTTTCCAGCAAGAAGTGGGAGATTTATTTTTTGACTAAATGATTCCTTAATATTGATGAAAATGTACTTCTTTTGCTGGTAGATTATTTTACTTAAAGCAATCATTTTTTTCCATGTAATAAGTGAAATAATCTGCTAATGGAACTAGTACTTTTTCATCAATATTAAGGAACTACTTACTCAAAACAAGCTCCTATGTATTGCTGAATATTTTACTTGTAAGTTAATTTTGTCTTATTTTAACTGTACTAAGAATCTAGACCAAAAATACTTGGTAGAATTTTGTGTTTTTGCAGTGCATATTTTTCAATTTTTCATGTTTCTTGAGTCTTTCCGCATCCTGACATGTTTAAACCACAAACTTCTGTGCATTTTATTTGGATTTTAAGTGATAGACCTAAACTACTTGGACATTTTTGGTTGTGAAAAGATTAATGTTTTGTGTTTTACTGCATGTTTTCCATTGTAAAAAAGAAAAAAAAAAGAGTTAATAATAATTATACACTTGGTACAAAAAGTCATTCTTGAACTGCAGGGAGAGCTAAAAACATCATCCAAAGGCCACAAATGGCCCCCGATCCACACTTTGGTCACCCCTGTTTTATGTTGTGCAGTCACCTAAAATCCCAATTAAAACACTGAAGTTTCTGGTTGAAACGTGAAAAAGTTGCAATTGGTGACAACCAAGACAAGCAAATTAATTTCACGTCATAAATAAGAGCTATACAGTTTATAGACTCACCTCAACAACGAGCACACTCTGGGTCGCATGTGAAACAAGAGAAAGGTAGAAAAACATCAGTAAGTAAGTCATCCTTGAGTTTTCACACCGTTCAAGCAAAGCGAGAATAAACGGCTGTTTCCGGGGGGGGGGGGGGGCTTCTATGGCAACAAAGTTGGCTGCATCTTCACTGTCTTCGCTAAAAAATACAGACAACTCTTTCAGTTCTCCGCTGTAATGAAACATCTGTTTTCTACAATGACCAGAAGTCACCAGTGACCGGGTGCTGAGCGATTGCCCCGCTGCTTCTGGGTTTTCTGATGAATTCTTCTTCTTCTGGCTGTGAGGACTCTTTGTGAGCGTGTCTATGGTTTAGGGAGAGCGATTGGAGAGAATGCAGACAGCTGGCCAATTTTTACTCAGTCTGCACCTGAAAACCTTCACATCACGCTTTGAGACACTGAACTAATCAGGCCAAGTTAAAGAAACTCAGTGCCTTAATCTGAGCTGGATGTGTTAACGATTTAGGTTTTTATTGATTTTATTTATTATGTTCCTAAGATGTCGCTAACATTAAAAATACTCAGCACAACCATTATTGGGTATTGGATTAATAAATACATGGAAAAAAATAAATAAGACAATAAACTTTCAAAAAACAAGTACTTGTGGGACTTTTAAAATACTGTTTTTTGCTTTCAGCACAGCATTGCTAATGCTAGTTTTTACTCAAATAGGTACAAAAAGTGGAGATTCATTTGTGTTAGAGCTAAATTTATTTGCTTTTAATAAACATTGTGGCCAGTTACACCAGTTGTTGCTCCTCTTTTTTGATATATATAAAAAAAAGATACACAAGAACTTGAAACTGCTACTTTTAGCAGCTAGTTGCACTGAGGTGCTAATGTTAGCTTGTTTGTAAACAAAGAAGACATACATTTGATCTCAACTCAACTTATTTATCTTTTTCTGTGTATTATTGTCCCAGCAATAAACGGATAACCTCATGAGTAACTATTATGTGAAAAGCAATTACTTGTTGGAGGTTTCAAATCTTACATCTCTAAATTTTTCTCAAGCACTATCTGTGCTGCATTGCTAATGCTAGCTTGTACAATAAGTTGAGAATGATCATCAGGCTCATCATTAGTGTTTTGTTTGCTAATTAATGAACAGATCATGAGCAACCGTAAGAGTATTTGTGTTATTTCTGAAGCAATGGCTTAAATTATATCTAAAATGCTTTTTTGTGATGTCTTGCGGCAGCTAATAGCAACAGCATAGTTTTAAAACGGCTACTTTTTAAAATAACTTAGTTCTTCTATTTTATTGCAAAAGGGACAGGAAGAATAAAGTCATCAGCTTTTCCGGTTATGATGGCGTCAACCTTTCTGCTTTTAGCCACAGGACTATACAGTGTAGGCATGTTTGTGCTCACATTCAGCTGAGTTTGTAACATTTCTGTCCTGATTCATCAGTCTTTCCTGACAGCTCTTCAGGGTTAAACGCTCAGTGAATATACAGTAAGAGTCCAAAGGTCTGATTAATATCTAGCTGGGTGCAGAGAGAGGCAGTTTGGTAAAGAGTCGGTCGGTCGGACGGACGGACGGTCATGAATATAATATATTTCCTATAAAGTCATTAAAATCAAACCAAAACAGGAAATCAACATTTATCACTGAGACAAAAGGAACAGGAAGTAAAGCATCAATACCCAAATATTTCCAAATTACCGTTTTAATTCTCTACATTATTCCAGATTCAGTCTGAACCCCAGGCCAACAACAAGTCTAACAGCGCCCTCTTCAGGCTGGGAGTAGAGTGGAACAAACAAACCTTTCCGTGTAGAAAAGACAGATCACTGCTTCCAATGATGTGCAGGTCCTCTGTTGATTGGTCGTTCTGTAGGAAAGAAAACACAAGATTTGACTTTTGAAGATCCATGATGATCATTAATTTGTTTAGTTAATTTATATTTTATACAATCTAACAATGGAAGCTCTATTTTACATTACTTATGGGGAAATATTAATATTAAACATTTGCATCGTCTGCAAACCTTGTTGCGCTCTTCTGGACTGCAAAAACACCTTACCAAATACTTTTTGTCTAGTTTCTAGTGTAAATATTTTTTTGTACACCTGAGATAACTAGCTCACAAGTACCTTTTCATTGCAAAATAAGAGCTTATTTTAAGTCAATAATTTCTTAATATTTTTTTTTTAAGTGCTAGTTCTACTGATAGTTTCTTTCAATTATAACAAGACATTTTTCCAATATTATCTCAGATTTTTATTATATTATTGTTGAGGTTTTGTGTTTTTGCAGTGTTTAGGCAGCTTTTTTATTTTGGGCTTCCTTGAGGAATCATGATAGTGGACAAGAAGAAGTGTTAATCATATCCTAATAGTGTCTGAAAGTGATTTATAAGGGAAAATATACAGCAAAGATCTCAGACAGGATATTTTATAATCATCTATTTCATGCTTGAGCTCTGTTTTTTTTTCAGTAAAGACATAAAAACGGTCTGACTGAAAATGAGTGAGAAAGTCGAAGCGACGCTACAAGATTACAAAACGTTTTGTGAGCAAAAAACAAACAACAATGAGTGATTTAAAGAAGTTTAAATGAGCAGTGGATCAGAAATACATAACTTTAACGTGCAGGATTTTTTTATGTAAAGGAAAAACAAAAAACAAGGTTCTTAACCTTGTCTGACTCAGAAAACCTGTCATCTTGTCTTGTGCAGGAAAGGGAGTGAAAGGAATGTGGCCACATGCAGGGAAACATAATTCAGACTTGTGCCAAAAAAACACCATAAAATAACATCGTCCAGATGACAGCGTTCAAAAGCACTAAGTGATATCACTGTAAAGACATCTTTATCATTCCCCAGAGATGCTTTTCTTGGCAAAGGCAGCTGAATCTGTCTATAAGGGCAGGATCATGTTTTCACTCCAGGAGCCTCGAAATCATTCCTCACCAAACCGGAACAACAGCGACACCCGGTGGTCAAACACTGACGTGTTCACGCTGCATAAACAAACATTTTACCAAGTTTTTAATCTAGTTTCTAGTGAAAAGTCTTACTAGAAATAACACAAAAATAACTAACAAGTAATTTTTCAGAAAGACACAGGACCTTGTTTTGTCAATAATTCCTTAATACTGATGAAAAAAGTTCAAGTTCCACTTTTATTTTACTTGTACCAAGATATTTTCCCCATATTAAGAATTATTGATTTAAAACAAGCTCCCATATCTTGCTGAAAAGTAACTTGTAAGTTAGTTTTGTCTTATTTAAAGTGTAATAAGGTATTTGCACTAGAATCTAAGCTAAAAATACCTGGTATAATGTTGTGCTTTTGCACTGTAAAATCTAAAAGAATACCTAAAATGTAATACTAAAGCATTAATTTAATAAATCAAAACCAGGTGGAGCTGAAACTGAGGAATTTTGGTTAAAAAGTTTTTATATACAATGGTCTTTTTACTTTAAATGCAATAAATACATACAGTATATGACTTAATTACTACTCTGAACATGTTGGGTTTTTTTCAGTAAAATACTCCAGTTAACGATTAATCGATTACTAAATTAGCTTGAATTTTTCCAAATATTTATGTTTCTGCAACAAATGATAAATTTATTTAAAGTTTTTATCCAGATCATCACCAGAGGAACAAAAAAGCTGCAAGTTTTCCATGCGATTTGCCTACCAGGTAGCTCTTCAGGCGGATAAACTCCACCCGGGTCTCCAGGTACCGGTTGGAGCTGCGCCCCAGAACCTTGATGAACTCCACCAGATCTGCACAGAACTTGTATCCTCCCTTCAGGACGCACAGCACCATGATCTTACTGTCCTCAAAGTCCTCCGTGACGTACCGGGCCAGGCGCTCTATCCTTAGCAGGAGGAGAAAACCACACGGCAGGAGACGGTTTACCGACACATCATGCGTCTGTGTTCGTACCGGTCCATGATGACTCCGTGGGGAATGTAGACGTTCTCAATGTCGTCGTGGTAATGTTCAGGGTAGGTGAACAGATCCAGGTTGTAGCCAGGCCAGTCGTCTTTGATCTGGACCAGGCAGCAGAGAGAAAACATGAGTGAATCACACAGATCATCCAGGTGGCGTTTTAAAGCAGATCACCTGAAAGCTCCCACCGAAAGTGATCCGTGCCATTGAGACCAACAAAAAAGAAAACATGTGGACACTCTTAACCAATGTGCGATTCAAAGACGCATGAAAAAAAATGGCTATTGGACCCGTATGAGACGAGGAAGGAAAACATGTTAGAGGAGTTGGACAAGCTGCCTCCAATCTTTAGTCAACCAAGTTGAGATTTAGTTAAAGTGAACAATACGGAGGAGCTTCACCTGAAACCATGGCCGCATACTATTAATGTTTCAACGGATTTGTAAAGGAAGCACCAGATCTTTCTGAGAATAAGAAGAAGGTTCTAGTCACTGGCAAAGCACATGTACAAACAGTAGGCTACATGTCCGCCTTAGCTAGCAAATAAAAGCTACATTAGCTAAGCTAATATTGCCAGTTCGACAGTAAAAACTACTGTAAATATCGCTGATATTATCATAGTATTACACAGAGGTGGGTAGAGTACTCAAAAACTGTTAAGTATGAGTTGTAATGTATTTAAGGAACGATGCGAGAGCTAGTTCTAAGCTTGTAACTTGTTTATTGTTGTCATAGCAACTCCATAGCAACCGAAGTTCGCAGAAGTATGACGTCACACGAGATTTGCGTTTGTACCGGGTAAGATGATGGAAAACATTATTCAAAAGACTAAATGCCATTTTAACACAACAGTTGATTATCTGCAAAAAAATAAATGAATTAAAAAAAAAAGTTTTTTTTTATTTTGCTTTCAGTGAGCTGGACTTCCTTGTACACTTTTTGTTCGTAAAAAGTTGTGCAAGCTTTCTGGATTTTTAATTTGTCAAGTATTTAATTTCTCGAATTTTATTTGAATTGAAGACATTTTCAAGAGTTTCTTCAGATTTCCTCAACATTCACTGCAAAAACTAAATCTTACAAAGTAATTTTGGTCAAGTTTCTAGTGTAAACATCCTAGTACACTTCAAATGAGACAAAACTAACTTATAAATAACTTTTCAGCAAGAAGTAGGAGCTTGTTGTAAGTAAATAATTGCTTAAAATGGACAAAAAAATCACTTTATCCATTAAAGGAGTGCATTGTCACAGTAAGCCCCAATTATTAAACAATTATTGTTTAGCTTGACAGAAAGTCCAGAAAACTATTGATCAGATCTACCTTAAATATTACAATAAATTCTAGCTGCTTGGATTCGACATAAAGAGTTTTGGTTTACAACATTTGGAAAGTGAGCATAATAACCTACCACAATTCCTCTTTTTACTTTCATTTCATCCATTTGCTGTGATGATGACATGGTAAAATCAGCCGCTGCTGCCGTGGCAAAAAGGCTTTTTAATCCTTAGAGGAAACACATTAGAATAGTTCAGACAAGTGGACAAAAAATGCATTTGGCTTAAGTTGAAAATAGTTCCAGTTTTTCCTAACGATCACATTAACTAAAATAATCTCCAAAGCATTGCCAAGCAGTTTCTAATGTATTATAGCTAAAACTTACCGGTTTGTTCAGCGAAGAGGAGGAAACTTTGTTTTCCAGAGTCAACCAGAGAAATCCTGTCCGCCCGGCAACATGGGCAGCACGATCACGCTTAAGTCATTTAGGTAAAAGAAAAGCTTTGTTTTGAGGAGAGCTATGCTGGTTAATCAGCCTCATGTGACTCCAAGCAGGCGGTGGGGTCGATGTATTCAGGGACAATATTTAAATCTGGTAATTATTTCTACCACAGAACCCATCAAATGTACAACACAGGTGAATATTTTCCTTATTCCATTACTGAGTGAGTCCTATATTATAATATTCCAACAATGGGGAGCCGTTTTGTCAAGTTAGTCAAAAATTATCAAAAGTAATTTGTTTTTTTGGAGATAATTAAAGACTTCATTTTTCAAAGTCACATTTTCACCACTTTGTCTATATCTGTTTCAAACTACATATGCAATTAGCAAGCAAATTTAGTAAACTAAATATTTAGCTTGATAACTAGATATTTAGCTAACAAGCTAAATACTTGGTTGGCTTTTAAGAATGGTCCACAAGTTGATGCTTTGGGAATGGAGTTTAAGAGAATTAAAGGGAACTTATTAAGCAGAATTCACATTTTGTAAGTTTTTATACTTATACTTCCATGTAGGTCTCAACTGCTTCTAAAAATAGTCTAAGTGCTTAAAAAACATGCATGTTAAGTTATGTTTGTTTTTTGGTGTGTGGTAAATGAGTTGTTTCAAAAACGCTTCGATTGTTAAGTTACTTAGCAACAGAAGCTGAGCTCCAGCACATTTGGTTGGATGGTTTTACCGTTGTACAATGGCTGCTGGAAAATACAAGTGGTTAGTTGTTGACTTACCATCAAGAAACAACTTACTGCATTCTTGTTGGTTGTGTAGGAGGCTCCACTTCTGCTTCTCAAAGATGCACGGTTGTACAATCTTTTTGCAGCCATTTTTCACACGAGTGATATCTCTGAGATAAGGAATGTGGCTAACAGGAGATTATTTGGATTTACAGAGACAGGAGCTCAGAAAAGACTGAACTGAGCAGACTAAAATCTGAAGAAAATTTTAACAAAAAATTTAATGAACATGTTTTGTGTAGACCACCTACCCTCACCTGCTCAGGGAAGCATTATAAGTCACCAAGAGGAAAATCCAAATAGGTAAAAAATGCCCTCATTTTGTCACTCCTTCAATTGTGCTTTAGTAATCAGTCCAGAATTTTAGGTTTGAAGCCTCCAAAGATAATCCACTTTGGTCAGAAACCTTAAACTTTCCCTCCAGAAGGGATTTTCCTTGTTCATGGCAGCCTGTTTACCACAGTTTGGAGCAGCAATCATCCATTCTTCAGTTGTGTTCTGTGGCTGCTGATGTGCGTTAAGTTGAAAAATCAGAGGGAATGAGGGGGGATTAGTCACCTGATGTCACTAAAAGGTCTGGATGATCTCAGCGGAAAAGGGTGATAAATAACGACAGGCTTTGTTTGGGGCCCCAGGCAGCACTGGGTTGAAAATAAACGCAATTCATTGCAACATGAGTCTGGAAACGATGGCCACTCTTTGTTCTTTCTCGAGTTCATTATCATTCAGCACAGATTGTTTGAAATGCCGACATCTTTCCTTGTTTCAGGGAACCACGTTTCACCTTTATTACCACGTCTGAATGGAGCATCACAACACAAAACCTCAAACTGTTAACTGAATTAGATTAAAACTGTTTACGAAGGGGAACCCAAAAGTTTCCAGAATGACGCTGCTGCACACGCAGTTTTCGTAGTACATGATTCTGCCGCTAGTTATTTGTTCAACCACGCCTTCTCAATCAGTGTACCACGCGGCGTTGATGTGGAAGGTTTCATCTAACCGCAGTCAATTTTCTTGGAAGAGCTGTTTTGTCCAGCCGTCGTTTTTCTTCATGGAGAAGTTCTATGAGCAGTGAGGCTGAAGCTTTGCTTCCTGCTCGGGAAAAAAGCATCGGAAACCGTTCAAATGTTGAAGACCGCTTACAAGGATGAAGCTATGTGTCAAGCTCAAGTTTACTCGTGATTCACCCGCTTTAAAAATGGTGAAATGTCAATTGATGATCAACCGCTTTTTTCCGGCTTCACAGCGCAGCTCATGTAATATATTTAAATAAAGAAAAACATTCTAAAGACTGCAGAGAACTAGACTTTTATAGAAAGGAACCCGATTGTGCCACCTTATCGTGGTGGAGGGGTTTCATTCATGTTTTTTTTTTTCTTCATCCAGACGGCTTCCCGCGCCCCCCTTGCAATGGCATGGCGACCCCCCCTAGGTGACGCGCCCCACAGTTTGGGAACCTCTGCATTAATCAATATATAACTAATGCTATTTTAAGAATAGCAAAACAAGATTATTACTTTAAACAGTTGGATAGACAAAAATAATATTAAAGGTATCTGGAATATTTTAAACAGTGTTATTTGAAAAAACTCCAGGCCTATTAGTTTTCCTCAACTAAAACTACTTGAGGAAATGTTTACAAACATTGGAGATACGAATTTAAATAGCATGGAAGAGATAGTTCATAATTTTAATAAATATACAAGTGTGGGCCCTAAATTGGCTGAAGAAATCCTGCAGCCCACTGAACACGAAATACTAAATGACATATTAGTTAGTAGAAATCCAGATTCCATGTTTCTCACAGAGGTGGAGGAAAATGAGATCATAGATGAAGTAAATAAATGTGAAAATAAAAGGTCTTCTGATTATGATGGTATTGACATGATAATAATTAAGAAGGTGATTGTGGAAATTATTCGGCCGCTAACCTATATCTATAACCTGTCAATTCAAACAGGAATATTTCCACAAAAAATGAAAATTACAAGTCATCCCACTACATAAATCTGGGAATAAACATGATTTCACAAATTACAGGCCTGTTTCATTACTTCCGCAATTTTCCAAAATTTTGGAAAAAATATTTGTTGTTACATTAGAAAGATTTATTAGTAAACATCAACTACTCAAAGAAAGTCAGTATGGATTTAGGTCACAAAGATCCACAGTGATGGCAGTTCTTCAATTAATAGAAGATACATGCACAGTTCATGTTTAAAGTCAGAAACAAAACATTACCAGAAAATATTCAAAAATTATTTTCTGATAGAGTGGGGGGATCTGACTATAGAGAAAACCTCAACTTCAGAACTTTGAAGGCTCGAACAACAATGAAAAGAATGTGCATTTCTGTCATTGGCGTGAAGATCTTGAATAAAACTAAATATTCATGGAGAAGGATAGATGAATAAACTTTGTGTTTAAATGCAGATCTCACACAATGTTAATTTTTGTTAAATAAAGAAGAGAGATCAACAAAAAAACACGTACTTTTTTTAATTAAGAATTTTAACCATATATTAAACATTTATTTGTTAATCCTTTTAAAAACGACTAATCAAAAAATACAATTAAAATGAATATCAATTATGTCCACTTCTGTTAAATCCAAATTAAGTCAGAGGCTCCATCAGGCCCCCCATAAATGCTAATATTTTAACATAGACCACAGATACATAAATGTAGCATTTGTTTATTGAGATTATCATTGCCCCTAAATTTGACATAATGGTTTCAGCATATATAAATTAAAAACTTTAAATAATTTAACATTTATATGTAAGATTTTAAGGAGCTGGCAAGTTTACTTTGTAGAAGTTCAAAGAACAATATTCACAGTCAGATTGGTTTGTTACCACAGCTACAATCTGATGCTGAGTTTAATCTTTGAGTTTCAGCTGTGTTCGTCCACAAATACAAATTAGTAAACTGCAGTTATAATTTATTGCTTTTTAGGTTTGCCAGTTAAACTACTCCCCCTGTCCTAGATTTCACTAAATCAAACACAGAAGCTGTTAGAGGTGCTGATGCTTTTAGCAACAAAAGGGGCCCCTAAGTCATATTCTGCTCCAGGCCTCACACACCCTTGGACCGGCCCTGCATGATGAGTTAAACCCGCTGCACTGCGCAGAGATGCGCAACAAATGGGAGATTTAATTCAATGCTGCTAATGTGTCTTTAGTGGCTCTTCCATTTCGTGTCTGTTGAGTTTTTAACAATGAGACACAGAAACTATTTTGGTTGGTCGAGTTTCTGGACGAGTTTTTCAGATGTCCGGTGGCCGCGCACATTAACTCTGTCTGACTCAGTTGGCAAAACATTTGATACGGTCTGGTGCTTAGTGTAACCGGAAAAATAATACTAGTAATAATATAAAATCAGCGTGATGCGTGACTGCGAGGAGAGCGAAAGCTCCTCACCGGGTTAAACCTGCACAATGAGTGATTAGCACTGGGTCGTTAACCACTAACGCACCGGCTAACCGGGAACACAGACCTAAACTTTACAGGGAAGACGGGACCAAACGCTGGTCCCGTTGAGATGTAAACACTGCATAATGTTTTGTTCACAAATATACAAATTTCTCACCTCAAAGCTCCTCTGAAAGCGCGACTATAAGTTATTCCTGCGGTTCACGTAGAGCTGCGCAACCAGCGCTAACGCGGTGGGTTTAAACCCTTACCTTAATCAATAACTCCTCATAACTAATAATTCCTCACAGGGGGTTGATGGGTTGATGTAAATATCCATAGCGGTCAGCCTGTGTCCAGTTCGAGTGAAAGGAGGAGCGGGATCCGCGCTGAGGTTAACTTTAGACATCCAGCTGCTGCAGCGCGCGAGGCAACGCGCAGAGGCCAGCGGTGTGATTGGTCCGGCTTTAAATGCATTAACTATAAACATATCTTCTATAAACACATCTTTTAGGAATAAATCTGCTCTTGATAGTGAAACGCTCAGAGCAACAGAAACACTTGCAATCCGGCTTTAAAAAAATGGCGATTTAAAAAAAATTTTATTCAAAAAAAAAAACAAGAAAGGCTTAGCCTGGCGGTGGCCCTAGTAAAGCATGGCGGGCCACCAGGCCTATAATACACTGGGGGAAACCCTGCATCCATATAATAAAAAAAGAGAGTCAAACTGTCAGCAGCAGAGCAGAATATGGCCGACCATTTACTGTCTTTCTGAGTCACAGTTTGGACAGATAAACCGAGGCGGTCCTGGAGCCGCCCACCTGTCACCGGGGCGGCCGTCTAACCGCCCGTCTCTTCGCTGTTTTTAAATGCTGCTGTTCTTTTTTTTAACAGCTCAAGACAATCAAACGTTTTTACATTTATTTTCCAACCCCATCAGTGATTTTCTGTTAGCAAGTCCATACTAAAAAGGAAAAAAAAAACATATCTGTATATTATAGCACTGCCTTTATGCTTTTAAATACAACTAAGTGTTTAATTCTAAAACCATTATTTAAAGATAAGTGAAAAGAAACACAGAAAGAATCAAATGTTACATTTTGACGTGAAAACATGAAGAGGCTACATTCACACAGCAGGTTTTGGTTTTTGTCCTGAAATTCTGTTGTTTTTGTGCAGTCCTTCACACTATTAATTAAACCACAATGAAACTTGTGAGTGAACGGAATCGAACTGCATGAGCAGAAGAAAAACGTGACGCAGCATCGCTCCGTTTACGGGAGTAAAAACAGACACCGCCGTTCATGCATTGATTTCAAAATGGCAGTTTTATGTCTTTTCCAGGCACAGTTTCATTTTGCAGCACAATCATGTAACTATTTAAACTTCTGCTGTTATAAAAATGCTATTTATATCAAATATGACTTAAAAGAAATTTGACGTAATTTAATGACTAGAAATTGGGCCTCTGTCTCTTTAAGAAACTTCTGCTCTTTCTGAAACTCCGCCTTCTGGAAGTCGTCTCAACATGGCTCCTCTGTTAACCCTTTAACCACAGTTTCACGTTTCACTGAGAAATAGCGACAACACATATTTCCACCAGATGTCTGCTAACTGCTGCTGGCTAGTCTGAAGGAGCTGGGTGGGACAGGGTTGCTCTGTGAGGTGGAAACTCGAAGTTCACCCAGGTGTTTAGCATAGCTGAATGGTTGCTATGGAGACTCCAGGATTTCTCAAACATGAATGAAAGAATCAAAGCAATAATCCATGTTTTTGATAAAGGAATGACTTTTTAACATGATTTAAAGCTCAAAAAAGTAAGTTTTCCCTTTAACGTTTATTCAGCAACAGCAGGTGACAATATTTAAATCTAAATCTAAAACATCTCATAGTCTATCTTGAATTCTAGACAGCTGATTTGGAAAACTTGTGAAACACCTCAAAATAGTTTAGTTTTTGAGCAAATTATCTTATAAACAGTGAGATTCCAAATTGATAATTTAATTATATTTTCAGGGGAGAAGGAGAAAAGCCCCATTTCAGGCCAAATTATATGCAATAAATGGGCTATCAAATTTTATAAATGAATTGGAATTAAAATTCAGGTGTTTCTGGCAAATTGTTTAGAAAATAGAGAAACAAAATGATATTTGGAGCCATCAACATTAACGGCTTGATTCCACCACCAGAACACTGGACGGAGCAACAGATGGAGGATTTCCTGATGACATCACGACGCTATCCAGGGAAGAAACGATGGATTAGTATGGAGAGGCTCTAGATATTGTCTAATCTTGTGAATAGTTTATACTCATTTTATTCTGCTCATAGATTCTGTTCTGTTGTAACTTCTAAATTACTCAATATTTTCAAAATGCTCGAGCAATTTTGGTTTAGAATCGCATTTAGACAGCACAAATCTGATTCTGTTCTGATCCGATTCAGACTGAAAAGGTCGGATAGAGGTCGCATTTCCCTGCTGTGTGAACATAACCACAGTTCTCTCACCTCAATGTTGAGAGTCAAACGGCTAAAACAACAACGTATCTAATTTGTTAAAGCTATTTTGGAAATTCACACACCAACATTTTCTGCAGCAGCTCCCTCTAGTGGTGAGACTTAGCGACCAAAACCGTTCTTCCCTAATCGTCGTAAATAAAAATGGTTTTGAACCTTTCAAAGAAGCTGATGTCCTTCTCCAGTTGACTCATGTTCTCCTCCAGGCGGATCTTCCGGGTTTTCTTTGACGGCGTGTCGATGAGGATAGGAAGGCCCTGGTATTCATGGTGGAGTTCGTCCCACTTCTTCTTCAGGCCCTTAAAGGAGAAGAGTCGCATCGAGGTTATGAATGTTCTTAAAGGGACGGTTGTGGCAAAATGTATCGATAAAATCTTTTATCAAACTGCTAAAATACCAATAGTAGCTTTGTCTTCAAATTAAATTTTGTTATTCTTTTTGTGGTTTTTTACAATGAAATCAGAGACTTTGTTGAGCTATGTAAGAATTTTTTTTGTTGCAATGTTTATGTTTTACATAAACATTGCAACAAATGTTGCAATGTTTATCACATGGAGAAAATTTTAAAAAATTGAATTACAACTTTATTCTTTATTTCTTAAAATTATGACTGTTCTCAAAATTGTATTACTTTATTCTCGTATAATTACAATTTATTCTCATAAAAATACAAGTTTATTCTTGAAATATCATGACTTTATTCTGATATTATTTTGAATTTATTCACGTACAGCTTTATTCTTGTAATATTATGACTTTTTCTCGTAATTTTGTGACTTTATTCTGATAATTTTATTTGAAAAACTTTTGTATTATTATTATTATTATGCCCCCAATACTCCATTGTAATGCTTATGTATGACTTACATGTGACTTTTAGTTACTCTCCACATCAATCACGGACTATAACTTGACACCAATCAGGCTGAGGCAGCAGTGCAGTAGAAGCAGCACGGTGCTGCCACCTGCAGGTGGGAGTTAGCATCACTTGTACCCAACGTTTTTGATCATTTTTGAAGAAATTTTGCAATAAACATGGAATTACGCATTACTGCATAATTAAAGTGTGGGGATTTGGAGTCTAGAGTGCCACATTTGGCCCCTAGGCCTTGAGTTTGACACCTGTGTTCTAAATAAAAAAAAGAAGCAACATTAGCAGCTAAAAAAAAAGCTAAAGTAGCTTTAAGCTTGTTTAGCTAAAAGCAAAATTTCGCATTAAAAAAATACTTATTTCTGTATTTACATGCTTATGACTTTGTTAGTCTAATGCTGTTTACTTCAGCAGAGGTTTTAGATGTTGCAGTAACTCCGTGTTCTTCTAAAAACAACCGCGTACCTTCAGGACGGCCTGGTGATCCTCCTCCGTTAGCCGCTGCAGCACATTCTGCTCCCTTACCAGGCGCTGGTACTCCGCCTGGGCCTTCCGCTCGGCTTCACTGCGCAGCTGCAGATACGTCGGTACTTCACCGTAATCCTGCAGGTAGCAACACGAATCAGGGTTCTTACGCTTTTCACGCAATAAAATTCAATAACTTTTCAAGCATTTCCAAGGTACACTGTAAAAAAAGGTATTTAGTTTAGGGTAAAATGCTGACGATCTTTGAGAATATGTTCTTACATTATTATGCAATTATTATTATATTACTTTTTATATTACTTATATTACTTGAAAACTGTCTGAATAGTATTATTGTTTACTGTAATAACTTTCAGGAAAAGCTTAAAATCTTTTTTTTAATAAACATTTTGGCCCCAATTTAGCTCCATACAATTTCTTCATCGGTTGCTAAACACAGAAGGGAAAGAAAAACTTAAACAGAATGATATTTACCCATGAAAGAGACACAACTATTAATACAAACACTTATCCAAGCTTTCTACAAAAAGTACACAAAGTTTAGAGACAGGATGAGGAAAATTATGGAAAGAAAATAGTCTCAAAATGCTTTTTCTCTGGATGGAAAATACCTTTTTCATGACGTATTTAGGGACAAGTCCAGAGTTTTCCAGGAGCTGTTTGTGTCCTTCCTTTGTGTCAACAGAAATGGCTTTAGGCTTTCTGGGAAACATGACGGTAGTCTGTAAGAAATCCCTTTGGGTTTGGATCCCCATCAGCGGTTTCTCAGTCCGCCTAGGGACCGCTGGCTTCCTCACTGCGCAGGTCCGAGTCTTATGCCCGTCTTCTGACTCTGTCCCAAAAGGAAATGCAGACGTCAGATTCACACCCCAAAGGTAAATCCTCATACATTTTGATAGAGGGACTTACTCTCAGGTGGTTTGGGATGCTTTGAGTGTTTTTTCAGGTACTTATCCGGAGATGGCAATTCCACTTTTGGTGGTCCCATCGTCTTCTTTGCATCTTTGGTTAACTTGTGCTCAAGAATGACAGCTGGCCTGAACTTGGACACATATCTTTAGGGAGATTTCAGAACATAATATTACGCCAAACAATCACTTCAATCCACATTCAATAATATTTGAAGAGGAAACGACAAAAACAAATAATGACTGTAATAACTTAAGATAGATCCCACATTTTGCATTTGAGGTCAACAATAAGATAACATTTCAATCTCTCTTGTTGTCTGCTTTGGTTTTAAAGTTGAATAAAGATATTAAAAATGCGTCTTTTGTTTCCTTGACTGGAAAAATACCACTGTTCGACATCAGGAACTGGTTAAAATGGGAAGAGAATGGAACTTAAAAACTCAATTTTAAACTGTGATTTAGGTCTGTACATTTAAGATAACTAGACATTTGGTGAGATTTAGATAAAAGTTGATCCATTACACTAGTCAAACCTCAGTTAATTTTGTACTATTTTAAAGACATATTCTTTAAAACGCGTTTCATGATTTATAAAACTCACCTTGGTGGTTTTTTAATTTCCTCTTGCTCCTTTGGGATCCAGTCGTAGACGCTTCCTGCTGGGTAGATGGCTTCAGACATTGTTGGTAGAGTTGTGAAAACGCTACTTTATAATGTAAAAGCAGCTATCCAGTTCGTTGCTAGGCAACGGTACAACAAACGTGACATTCCGCAACACCCGTAAAGCACTTGACATATAAAACCACTGCGCTCAAAACATAAAACTACTGTTAGAATATCGTAAGTAAGTAAAGGTGGCTTTTTATAAATAATAGCTGTCGAAAAATTGCTAATCCAACAGTTAAGTTTGTCAGACTGCTGTCGGTTTTGTTACGAAAGTCCTAGATTCCGAGGTTTTAACGTGAACATGAAAGCAGCAAATTATTCTTCCTGTTTGACGTAACGTGTCTTGTACGTCAATGACGCCGCCATATTGTGGAGGTTAGACTTGTCAAAACTGTTGTTGTTGCGCAGGAGAAATACAAATGTTGTCACTAGCGATTATTAATTTTAGAATCCGTGATAACTACAGCTTTCAGTCGTATTTTTTTTATAAGAAAACATCATTCTCTTCATGGAAATTACTTCTAATTTATAATTCATACTTTCATATTTCATACAAACATCTTCAAATTTAGTATTTCTTCAGTCCGTTGTAGTTGTTTTTAAATATCGCTGCTGTGGAATATGTTTTCTTAAAAAATATTTTTAATAATGTTCGACGTCTGTCTTAAGAACGATTTTTTCCTACATTGCGATAAACTGAAACCAAACATGCTTAAGTTTTTCCGAAACTGCTGTCTTATTCTTTTAAACCTTCAAAATTTATACGATTTACCTGTAGTTTGACCAAACATTTCAAACGATTTGGGAAGGATTTAATATAATACAGATTTTATAAAGATCCAAGGAGATTTGGAGTAATTTTGTCCCTATGGGCTGGCCGTAGCTCACAGAGGAACACTGACAACGGTGAGAAAATACAGACAGTTTCGTAAATAAATCATTATCTCGGCAAAAGTGCGAAAAACACAGTTTTACGTGAGTGTTTTTCTTAGAAGGTGTATAATTTATGGAGGCTATTGAAACAGTTTAAAACAACATTGATAACCTTTTGATAATGTAGTCTGAAGTCCACTTCAGTCAGTTATCTGAGCAGGAAGCCTCTCAAACCTACAGTTTTCTTCTATTATTGTAGACAAACCATTTAACGCGATATTATAAAAGACTGATTAGAAAAATGCGGTGCTTCTTATGCACAATATACTTTTTTATTTATCCAAATACATGGCCGGGATTTTTTACTTCTTCCGAACGCATTTATTAAGTACACCTATTTCACATCAGACTGAAAAAGTATCCTTATTGGATAATATATATTTTTAAAACTGTGTTTATGGATTAACTGTTCGATAACCTGGATCATATGAACAAAAAGTAATTCATTTTCAGCTTTTATGTTAGTTTTTTTAGATACCATTCCCAAAGGTTTTTTTAATTGTACTTTCCTCAACATTTATCATGCTAACTGAGACCTTTAAAGTCAGTCTAAGATGTAACGCCCTGTTTTTGTTTTTTTTTTTAATCTAATTTCTCCATTTCACATGCTTAGCTTGGGGCAACAGCTACCAGTCATCCACAAGATGGACATCAAACTATTTGTAAAGATACAAGGCAAGGGTTGCTCCTCTAAGGCCCTTTCTTATGCCTTCCATTCAAATGGAACTTATTCAAAATTCACATTTTGCACATTTTTAAACTTCCATTTGGGTCTCAATTGCTTCTAAAAACAGCCAAGGAGGTAAAAAAAAACCCCCAAACAAACAAAAAAGAAACAAGAAACAACCTCCAGGTTGTTAAATACTTTCCATGAGCACTGCAAGTTACCTAGCAACCCCAGCATAGCCCAGCCCCGTCACCTAGCAACTCAAGCTGAGCTCTAGCACTTTGGTCAGCTAGTTTTATCGCTCTTTACGCGTTGTACAATGGCTGCTGGAAAAGACAAGCGTTTTGTTGCTGACTTGCCATCTAGAAACCACTTGCTGCATCCATGTTGGTTGTGCAGGAGGCTCCACTTCTGCTTTTCAAAGATGTGCGGTTGTATAATCTGTTTGCAGCCATTTTCATGTGAGAGTGTAAAAGTTGAGTTTGGGTTGTGGCCAGCAGCAACTTGTTTGGATTTAAAGTAACAAGAGACCCAAAGTAGACCGAACGGAGCAGATTAAAATCTCATTATGAAAGAATAATTTGGTACAAAAAATGTTCTGCATCAACTAAAGACGATAACCTGTTCAAGAATAAGAACCTTTAATAAGAAAAAAAAGTCCCGTTTTTGCACAGAATCTCATTCGTCTGTTTGATGGTTGATCATTAATATTTGCATATTAATGCAGATATTTGTGTTGCGTCTGCATGCATGTTCTTGTATTTTCATTTCCCTTCTGATCTGTGTCATAATTAGCCAACATGTTTCCTTTGCAGAGGGACAAGCAGCTGCTCCGTCTTCTTTCCTGAATGGGATTACTCAGCGCCATTCAGATTTTCTCAAGGACCGCAAGATGCCAACTTTCCACATCGAAGTCATGGTTTTCCACAAAATCCGCCCCTCTAGGGGGCAAAAACATTCTGCTGATGGGTCTACCCGGAGCAGGGAAGACAACAGTTGGGAAAATTGTGGCTAACAAACTGGGCCTGCCCGCCGTAGACGTCGATGACGATGTCTTAGAGCCAGCGTGGAAGATGCCGGTTGCAGCCAAGCTAGCAGAGCTCGGTGGAAGACGTTTCCTGGAGGAGGAAGGCCGGACTTTGAGCAATTTCTCTGCATCTGGGTGCATCGTTTCCCTGACAGGCTCCAATCCCCTTCATGGTGAAGCTATGCAGCACTTGAAGCAGAACGGGGTCGTGGTTTACCTGGACGTGGACAGCCGGGACGTCCTGGAGAGACTCGGCAGGATGAAGGTTAACCGGATAGTTGGGCAAGAAGACGGGGTGTCCTCCATGAGAGACATTTTACTGTACAGGAAGCAGTTCTACGAGAAATGGCTGGACGTGAGGGTGTTTTGTGGGATGCGAGACACAGTGGAGGAAGTGGCAGAGAAGGTTTTGAAGGCAGTGGAGAGATATCTGGAACACGATGAGGAGACTTATGTTTCAACCCGGAGTGGCGCCTCAGAATCACCCGATCGAAAAACGTATTTCAGTGATGTGGTTATAGAGGGCCTGGCTGCAGATGGAGGTCTTTATGTTCCCAAGAAAGGCTTTCCAGACGTTCCTAAAGGCGAATGGCTCAGATTAATTTCTATGTCATACCCAGAGAGAGCTTTGGTGTTGCTGGAAAAGTGCATCCACCCACTGGACGTCTCTCCTCTGGACCTCAGGAGTATGGTATTTAAAGCATATGGAGACAATTTTTCCAGTGACAGAGTTGCTCCTGTGAAGCATCTTGTTAAAAATCAATACATCCAAGAGCTTTTCCACGGTCCAACCGCCTCGTTTAAAGACCTCGCCTTGCAGCTGATGCCCCAACTCTTCGCCCACTGCCTCCCACCAATGTGCAACTTCCTCATCCTGGTCGCCACGTCCGGGGACACAGGCAGCGCCGTCCTGAGCGGCTTCAGCCGACTGAGCGGCGCCGACAGACACCGAACGGGCGTGTTGGTGTTTTTCCCAGAGGAAGGAGTGAGTGAGGTCCAGAAGCTGCAGATGACAAGCTTCAGGGAAGGGAACGCCAGAGCAGCTAGCGTCCTGTCAGACTTTGACTTCTGTCAGAAGAGCATCAAGAGGATGTTTGGCGAGTCGGGGCTGACCGGGCATCTCGCTGTGGAGTACGGCACCGTCCTCAGCACCGCCAACTCCATCAACTGGGCACGGCTATTACCTCAGGTAGGTTAACTTTCTCCAAAAGCTCAAATACGACTCAAAGATCCTGGGCGGTTTGGAAAAGTCTTGAATTTGGTTCTGTTATTTTCATGGTTGGGTTGAGTATGGAAAAGCAAAACATACTCCGCTACATCGATCAGTAGCAGTCAGCCAAAGTACATATACTTCTAGCAGTACTAGCCTGAGTAGCTTTAGTTCTGTTAGCATTTAGTGTAAGTAGCAAATAGCCTAAATCTCTTTTAATTGTAGCATTTGCCTCAGTAGCAATTAGCATAAGTACATTAAACTCCAGAAAGTAGTAGCAGTTAAGACTACTATTGTTATAACATCATCAATTCGCTTATATAATCATCATGGTATTTTTTCTTCTATAACAATAAACAGAACAACAATGCCCTATGCTAGTAAGTAGCCTAAGTCCCTAAAGCTAGTCGAAATTAGCATTCAGCCACGTATCTTTATTTTTAGTAGCAGCTAGTTTACTTAAGCTAACTGTCTAAGTATTTTGCAGAAAGCCTGATTAGCAGGTTAACAGCTACTTTATTTTCAGTAACTGTTAGCTGAAGTAGCAGTCTGCCAAAGTATCTTTATTTTCAGTACCAGAATCCCTGCAATATTGTGATGGTTTCCTGAAGGCAGCATTCAGAAATAACAGGAGTTTCTTAAAGAGACAGAGACCCAATTTCTTTAAATTATGAAGTCAAATTTCCCCTCAGTCATATTTTATATATATTTATCATTTTTATATTAACTTAACATAGTTGCTTAATTCTTATAGAAAATGACACAATGTGATTGGAAAATACATGACACTGCCCCTTTAAAATAGTTCATGATTAGTTTTTGTTGAGTAGGTAGAAAAAAAATCACAACATTTTGGGTGATTTCAGTGTTTAAAAGTGATATTTTGGTCCACTATGAGAAAAAGCTTTGACACTAATGGTTTGTTTTCCTCTTCCAGGTTGTTTATCACTCTTCTAGCTATTTGGATCTGTGCAGAGACGGTGTGATTAACTTTGGAGATCCTCTGGATGTTTGTATTCCTACTGGGAACTTTGGTAATGCCATGTCAGCGTTGTACGCCAAGCAAATGGGCATCCCAATAAGAAAAGTCATCTGTGCGTCCAACCACAACCGAGTCGTGTCGGACTTCCTCTCCACAGGCCGGTACGACCTCCAGGGTCGCCCCCTGCTGCTCTCCCACTCCCCCGCCATAGACATCCTGAAGTCCTCCAACCTGGAGAGGTTCATCCACCACGTCTCAGGCAGAAACAGCCGCCTGGTCGACGACGTCTTCACTCACTTACACACGCAGGAACGCTTCCAGCTTCCTGAGTATCTCCTTGGCAGGATGCAGCAGGAGGTGCAGGCCGGCTGGTGCTCTGAGGAGGACTGCTTGGCCGCCGTCCAGGAGCTCCACTCTCAGACGGGATACCTGATGGATACGCACACCGCCGTGGCGAAAGTGGTGGCCGACCGGCTGCAGGATGGATCGTGCCCCACCGTGCTCTGCTCCACTGCGCACTACGGGAAGTTTGCTCCCGCCGTGTTCAAAGCTCTTCGGATCCAGAATGTTCCTCCGGATCCAGTGGAGCAGCTGGAGCAGCTGGGAGCGGCCGCGTCCGAACCGGCAGCACACGGAGAGATGATGAGCCGCCTGAGGCAGAGGGGGGGGAGCGAGCGCAGAGCTCTTCAGGCAGATTACAGCGTTCTGGTGGAGGAGGTGGAGAGCATGATACAGGACTCCTTCCTCAAAGTGGCATAGATACTCCCAGCTTCACCTTAAAGCTGCAGTGTGTAACTTTGATAAAGAATGTGTTTGTTCCACGTTTGTTAAAACTGTCACCATGTCCTGACAGTTTAATATGAGATGGATAATCCCACCTGTTTAGAGTTTCTTATGGCTAAATTGGGGCTAGAGTGCGGGTTTTGATGTCTTCGATGTTTTTAATGTTTTAACCTTTTCTTTTCATCTATTTACTAACTTATTTTTATTTCTCTTTCACACTGTCTATGTGAAGCCCCCCCGGAAAACGTCCCAGTTAAACGAATCAATGCGTTTTAACTAAAACTCTGAGGTGAGACGGTTAACTGAAGTCCTGCAAGGTTGCGGGTTTTCTTTTTTAATATTTTTTCTTTTTTTAAATTCTCTTTGTCTTTCTAACTGTTTATTCACTGTCACATGCTGTTTTTATTTTAATTATGTAAAGCACTTTGAAATGCCTTGCTGCTGAAATGTGCTATACAAATAAAATTTGATTGATTGATAGATAATCTGTGAAAAGGTTTAACTCTTCAACCTCCTCCCTGAGCTACGAATGTAGTCTGAAGAACTGCTTCTCTCCTGACCAAAAACAACCAGTCAGAGCCAGGAGGAGGGGCTTAGCGCTGTCAGTCAAGCTTGTGAATATGTTGCTAAATGTGCTAAAGGGCAGAGGAACAACTTACCGTTACAGGAAAACCGTTTATCCGCTGCTTAACCAGCAATCAGAAAACACGTTTCTGTTGCATGACAGATGTAATGTAATGGGTTTAAATGTGTCCCATGTGTTGCTTTTCTCTGAAAAACACAGCAGCAATAAATCTCAGGCTCTGAAAGAAGTGAAGGATTATTTACATCCACAAGGGGGCGTCCTGAACTGTCTTACACTAAAGGACAGCGCATGAGAGAGAATTAAACCCAACCATATTGTTTTAGTGTCATGTAGAAAATATGACATCAGTTACACACAGAAATGTACATTTTAACACTCTGTGGTTTATGATGGTATAAAAATATAATAAGCTCTTTGCTTGCTTCTGTATTGTTCAGTGAATTGAGCAACTGCTATGCTAACAGATGACATTATGCAACAGTCCAGCTGACAGGAAGTCGCCACACTGAGCTGTTGTCTTGTATAATAAAACACAACGTGTTGCTTTATGCAGTTCAGCTTTACTGCGATTTTAAGTTGATTTTTTTTTTCAAAACAGAAAATTGAAAAGTGGAGGAAAATTCTGTTTCTATTTTGTAATTTTACAACTTTCTTTTAAGTAAATGGATCATAGTTAAGTAAGGGACTTGAAAGATGATAAATATGGTTGAAACTATGACTTTTTGACAGGAAAGTGGATCTGACTGGTGGTTTCTCTGAAGGCTGAGCATCAATGTTTCTGTAGAGATAAAGTTGGTAATGATCTGCACAGTTCTGGATTCTGACCAGTAAATAAAGTTTATTTACTTCTTTATAAACTACTTTAATAAGCAGCTGAGCTTATTGTACCAACAACTGGACTACATGTGATTGAACTAAAATCACTTTAAGGTTGTGAATTGGCAATATATGAAATTAAACTTTCAAACTTAACAAATGAGCCCCATCAATGAACAACATACAAAACCAAACAAAAACCCCAACAACTAATATAAGAAAGTTCAAAACCCCAAAAGTATAAACGTTCAAAGCTTGTAAGTATAATGTTAATTCACAACAATGTTGTCGAGGCATTTTACAAAAAGTCATTTCAACTTAGTCAGATTGCTGTTGATCCAAATGATCAATTCATTGGGTTCAGTTAATTATGAAATAGTTTATAAAGTTTGTACCAAACAAAACCCACCAGATTATGTGGAGTCATTACTTTTTGCATTCAGTCCTCCTGACCAGCAGGGGGCAGCGGCAAATCGCTTGTGTCGAGTCATTGACTTTACAGCAGTCCCTCATACAGAACATGCATGTTATGATAGTGGAGAGGAAGAACTCCCCTCTACCAGTTTGTGGGTTCAGAACCAGAACCGGGCTCAGTACCGGCAGCTATCTGCCACGACCGACTGGAGCTGAGAGACGACGGAGCGGAGACACAACAACGGGTCAGCTGACCAGGAGAACTTTCCATGTTCATGGAAGTGAAAAGTTAACAGCAGGAGAGGAGACGGATGACAATCAGGTGGTGGCAGCATCATGTCAGCTGATGGCTCCTCCAGGAAGGAACCACAGCCAATCAGGACGCCAGACCAAGTGTAGAACCTACGGAAAGAAAAATAACTGAGAAAACAAAAAGTTAGAGACACCAGAGCGCCACCTTCTGGCCTCTCCAGGTCAGTTCAGGGAACTGTTTCTGACTTTGTGTATTCCTCTCCGTGGGCTGCCACCGTGGGGTTTGAGTGTCCCAGTGATTTGGGTCGGGTCTGCCGGGGCAAACGGGTCCTAGGTGAGGATTGGACCCGGAGCAGCCCAAAGATCGCTTAGAAATATAAACACAGAATGTTCCTGTGTAGAGATGGTGATATAGACAAGTCAAGGTTTCTCCCAGCGTTTCATCAGCCTGGCGGAAGATTCTTCAAAGGATTATTCACTTATTTCCATAGGTCAGAGTGACGTCAGCACACTTAATAAAGCCGCCATTTTGCGTCAAAGTCTTAAATATTGTTTTTAAAGAAGAGCAGATTGAAGGTTTTGAAAATTATGTGGAAATTTAGATGTTTTCTGAAGCTGCAATGATTTTTATATTTGTGGACTGTCAAACTAAATATTCCTGGGACTTTATGTATATTTAAATCTGTAATTATAATTCTGTGTCAATGAAATAAATTTCTGGACTCAGTCATTGTTTATAAAACTTGCTGAGATTATGTAATTATTGTGCTCTCAAACCATTTATCTTTATTGGTATGTCTGTCATCTCAATAAAAATGTTAAGAACAGTTAAGCATTTCTGGAACATTGAATTTTTTCTTCACTGACAGGGAAGGTGTCTTATAATGCCAATAAAATAAAATGTTGTAACAGGACATGATGTTATAGCACCAAAAAACAAACAGTTCCATTGTAGCCATTTTTATGGGTTTTTTATTGATGTTTTAAAGTTTCACCGCCTTTAAAACATTCCTTGAAAGTCACAAATGAATCATTTGACAATTTGGACGTAGATTTGACTTTGAATTTCTATACCTGCTGGGGCAAATTGGGTTTTTCTGGAAATTTGGTTGGGTCCAGCTCTTAGTTCTTAGAAGAAACGTGTAAAAAATGTTTTGCCTTTCTTGAGAAGCTTATGTCATTTCCAGGAAAACTGTTGCTTAATTTTTGTTCAGTGCGAAGGTCTGCAGGAATTTTGCAACCAATAAAATTCCTTCTGGAAATTTCAAACCTGATCAGAACCAATGGAGACCAGCAGCTGGTTTCTGCAACAGCCATCAAACTTAAAATTTTACCTTAATGTTTTACATCATCATGGCCATGAATCTCATTGATTTGATGCTTTTAGTGATTTATTTAAACCAAATGGAATTGATACACAACACGAAGTTTGACGATTGGAATGAACGTCATAAGAGTAAAATGTTTTAATTTTTACACATTGTTGGTTAATTGTCTTTTAGCAAATGGCACCTGAATCACAAACGTTTTGTTGTCTGATGTTTGAGCTCTCATCTTGGCCGAACTGGTAGAGATTAAAACACAGCTGAGGTCATTTTGATCAAAACTGGTTTTGTGTTCGTATTTGGCTGCCATTCATTTAAATAGATTAAAAAATTCAAGTAATGACTGTCAGTGTGTAACTTTTATTAAAAATATATTTTCACAGATTTGAAACTGTGACCATGTCAGGACTTGCAAAAATAAAAAAATCAAGCTTCTCTGCCTTCTCCGAGTGCTAATTTAAAACTATCAGAGCCTGGGGGCGGGGCTTAGCGCTGTAAATCACCTGGTATAGCCTGTTGTGAATGCTAAAGCTAGTTAGCATGTCGACTGATTATGACAGATAAACAATTTTCCTGTAACTATAAGTCGGTTCTCCACCATTGGAACATTTAGAATCAAATACAGGAGTGTGATTGACAGCGATAAGACCCGCCTCCTGGCTCTGATTGGCTATTTTTGGTCTGGAGCGGCGTAGTTTTTCTACTAGCTTAGGCAGGATGTGGAGGAGATTATTTGTCCCATAAACTGTCATGAAATGGTGACAGTTTAACAAATATTTAAAAAAACATACATACTGCAGCTTTAACACAAAACTGGTCTAAAGCCAATGAGCCTGTATTATTTGATGACAGTAGCTTTCAGTAGGGAATCTTGAAGTTTCATGCATCTGCTGGACTGTGGTTGTGGTTGTGTGAATAGATGGAAAGCCGAGCCATATTTGGTAAATCTCTTTGCTAGCATGACCTGTGAACTGGAAAGCTGCCTTTTTAAGTCGGTGCAGTGAGAAAAACAAGATTTTTCTCTGTTCTATTTTCCTTACTGCTAAAGTTTAAATAACATATAATTCCTACCCTTGTGAGTATTCATTCTTCCGTGCTTTGGCTACAGATGAATATATTACATAGTACATGGTCACACATTGTAGCCCTCCTTGTAGCCGGTCTTAGCACTTGCTTCCCCTCATCTCCACTATGTATCTGCTGTTTGCTTCACCGTGAACATTGCCCTTATTAATCAAGCCTCTTGGCAGGTGAGTGTGAGGAATCGGTAGTTAATAGTCTGGAGGAAGAGGAGGGTGGGAGTGCACAGGTGCATGAGTGTGTATGCACGTGTGAGTGGTGATGGTGAAGAGCGAGCCAGCTGTTGCTCAGCATCTAGTGACCCACGGCTGGCTGAGCAGGGATAATTGCAGGTACCAGCCTTTCCCCGTCTTCTTAATGTGAACTTTGGGCATAATGGAAGCTGCTTTTTCACAGGGGAAGGAAAAGGGAAAGAGAGAGGAGGAAATTAACCTGTTGAAAACCCGGCGGGTTATGGTTCGACCCGATAACAGTCCATCCTTCCACTATCGATACCTAAACTGACTAACACCATTAACTAGGATAATCGTAGAGATTCACACTACAAAACTCACTGGTCTGAGTGACTGAATGTGGAAAAAAACCCTTAAAGAATTAATATTAGTAATAAGAGTAACAGACTACTAAAGTTGTGAGTGGCCATCTCGACATCCTAACTGGGTAGTCGGAGTAAATTGAACGCAGCACAAGCTACACAGCTACATTGTACCTCTCCATGTTGATTGATTTAAAACATATCAAGTATTTCCTTAAAAAAATGAATACAGGACAAAAAAAGAAAAAATGATCCTGAACTAAACTTTTGAGTAGCTACATTAGCTAAGCAAATAACTAGCTAGCTTGCAGGTTTAGTAGCTTCATAGCTAAATGATAGATAACTCGTCTGTCTAGACTGGCATTTAGATTCTAAAAATGCTAGTCAGCCAAACAAATTTCACCTAGGTAGACAGTGAACAAGCAACTGAATAGGTTGGTAGCTCTAACCAGTTAATTACCTAGCTAGCTAGCTTAAAACAAGAACTCCAAAATTAGCTTACTTGCCACATAGATTCTTAGCTTAAATGTTAAGTAGCTAGATCATTACCTAAAGAAATGGCTAGCTTGCTAGCTAGGTAGCAACTAAACTTAGCACATGATCATCTATCTAGATAGCTAAACAAATGATTAGGTTGTAAGCCAAACTAATTTTAGACAGATAGAGAATAAAAAGGCAACTGTTTAGGTTGATAGATAGTTAGCTAACCAGATTACCTAGGTAGTTAGTTTAGCAAATATCTGTCAAGCTAACAGCTATCTAGCTTCTTAGCTAGACAAATGAATAGATATAGATAGATGGATGAGACACAAAGATATCAAGTATTAAAATACTTTACAGACATAGAAGTATCATCCAGTAATTCTCAACATCCTGTTCTCTTTTGCAGCCAACTAGCCTCAACACTAATTTACACCTAGCATGTCTCTTAAAGGTAGGAAAAAAGAAACAGGAGGGGGTGAGGAAGGTGTCAGAAGGAGCGCTTAACCTGAAATGATAACTGTTGGTGTTGGGATTGAACTCATTTACATATTGATGCAAACACATGGCTGAGCAACACCAAAAGTGCCAGTTTATTAGTAAGTATCTTTAATTAGACCTTACATAGTGAAAGACAATGACTCAATTAAAGGTGAGCAGAATAACTGAAGGATGTTAAAAGAAAATACATTAACAGAATGTCTTCATCAAGCTTCTGGATACTATCTGTCAGATTTTCTCCCTGTGATAAAATAGCTGGAATGCATCCATCAGTCATAGAATAATAAACTAAATGACCTTGATAGATCTGTGTGAAATAAGACACGAGTGTCGCCTCGGCTGAGAATGACAGCTGATTGACAGGCGTTAAATAACGGCAAGCCTAGTTATGACTCTGATTCCCACCCCAAATCTGATGTTAAAATCTTAAAAATAACATTTATAATACTTTATCATAACTCAATTCTGCTGTTTAGATTAGCACAACCGGGAGTCCTTTGGGTTGCTTTCCATATAAAATAGTTTGTGCACCTTATGATGATGGTTTATTTGGCACAGCGACATGGGAGGAGACACAGCAAACCTGAATGTGTTGGGGAAATTAAAACTCAATGTTCCTTGGTAGATATTGGAGATCAGAGATTGGTGTTCAGCATGACTTTGTATCTATATTCTCTAAGTCAGTTGGATCATTTTGGTGAAGTTTATTCTGTTTCCTCTTTTGTTTGTGTTTTCCGTTTTAATTTTTGGTTCATTCTTGATTGAGTTAGACCTTCAAAAGTAATTAACTTGGTTGAAGAAAGCAGATGGTAAGGTTTAAAGAGACTCCTCAGGGTAGCTTTTTGCCTTTTCTGGAACAGGAAATGCCTTGTCAGGTTGAAAATATTTAATGTTTTACACAAAACGGGCAATTACAGTTGGGTTTACCCTTTAATGTAGCCATTGTTCGTAGTGCTTCTTACGAACATCAATTTAAAGCTACAGTCAGCTGCGTGCAGGGTCTTGGTGCTCTCAATCAACCTTATGTACTTGCTGCTAAATGTACTAATGGCCGAGATACAACTTACCTTTGGACAAAAACAGTTTATCCACCGACATCGGTGGCTATGCTAACTAGCATTAGCATTCATGACAGGCTGTGCTAGCTGGAGAAAAATAGTTTTTCTGCTGACATCAGTGGCTATGCTAACTAGCATTAGCATTCATGACTGGCTGTGCTAGCTGCAGCATGGCAGAGAGCAAAGGAGGAAACTTGAGGGAGGAATGGGCAGCACCACACGGAGTGGTGACTGACAACGCTGATTGGTAATTTCTTGTTAGCACCCGGAGAAAGTAGTTGAGCTCGTTTTTTTCACAGATTATCCGTCTCATACCAAACTGTCACAACATATTCACACAGCTAACTATTGCTGATGCAAGGAGCGGCCATATTGGATCTCAAAGTTGGCTTGTTAAAGATTCTCCGGCTTTTTGAGCGGGAAGTCCGACTTCAGGGAGTGTTTCGGTTGATTTTTCCAACGTAGAAGTCAGAATTACTACATTATAAACCTACAGGTGTCTACTTCGATTTATGTAAGATGGTCTACGTTTGTTACTATGGAGATCCAGAATAAGACTTTGTAAGCATTATCAACAAAGTTATTGTTGATAATGTTGTTGATAAAAATGTCAGTGGTGTTATGTTTGGAATGCACCCATCACACATTTGTCTGTTTTCCAGTAATGCGTATAAAATATATACATTTTTGTGGACAAGGTTTGGTTTTGGGTTTTGTCTTTTCACATTTCTAGAAGTTGAAGTTTCCTTTTATTTGGTTCTAACTTGATTCTGTGAAGGAAGTACCCTCTATAATATTACCAGAACCTTATTCTTTATAATTATATTTACTGGATGTACACAAATGCTTCAGTGCAAATAAACAAAAGGCAAAACTTACAGAAAATAATTTAGGTTTTGTCTGTATGGGGTTGGTACTTTATATGTAGTTTGAGTTCACATGATGGAAAAAATGAGGAAATGCATCATAATTATTGATGTATTTTTGTAAAATCAATAGAAAATAGAAATACACTCACCAGACGAATAACTAAAGTGACTTGGGGAAAATGGTGATATTTTGGAGACATGGACTAAATATGAAGAAATAACTGAAACTCCTGCATGTGAAGCTTTTAATCCTGCTGTAAAAATCTGTCATAAACGGCTTTATTCTCACCCAAACGTCGGATCTTGACGTCAACAATCGTTATGGCACAAATTTCCGAGACGTTGCACATTTCTTAACTCCTATAAAGTCTGGGTCATGCGACACATGACGAGAAATAAAAACTTAAGTATCCGGTTGTTAAATCTGTCTACTTTAAAAGTGGTTAACCTTTAAACTCCAGCACAGTAAATCCATTGAACAGGATTCTTTTACAGCTTTCTTTTAGTGATTTATCACCTTTAATAGCCGGTTTTACATCTCAAAGGTGCAACAATTTCATTGTAATTTACAAAGACCACTCCTCTACATGTCTCCCGTTTACGGTAATAAAGGTGATATAAGTAAATGACAACATGTCGTAATTGATTTCACTTGACTTGGGTTTTGTCTTGCCCAACTTTTTTTTATCTTTTTAAGGTGGCTGCTTATCAGTGTTACTGGAAGGAGCCTCATTAACAGCAGTACTTTCCCTGACTTCGACTTTCTTGAAAGGTTGTTCCAGTCTTTATAAGGAAGGCTGTCCGTTCCTGTTCGAATCCTCCAGCAGTAAAGATGGGCTGCAGACGCACAGACTGCCTCTCTCGGCCTCTGTCGAACCTTTTCGAAAAGCTCGGCTCCACAGTTGGCTCCTATCCGCTGTATTTCTTCGTCATTCCTGTCTTGATCACAGCGTCTCTTAGTGGGGGGTTTGTTTTTCTCAAAGACAGAGAGGACAATGACCTGGAGCGCCAGTTTACCCCCAAGAAAGGACCCTCAAAGGCAACGAGGGCTTTCGTCAGGGACAACTTTCCGTACAACACCTCCATGTTTTCTGAGAACCGTTTGTACGACAAGGGGAACTTTGCATCCCTCATTGCCGTCTCAAAGAACAGCAACAATATTCTGGAAAGCCCAGCCTTTGAGGACATCATCAGACTGAACGAGAAGATCCTGAACATTTCTGTGGACAAAAGGCGGCTGGGATTCAGCCAGGTGTGTGCCAAAGCCAATGGAAAGTGCTTCTCAAACATCGTCCTGGAACTCATCGGCGGCAATGAAACCGGCGTCACCTACCCAGAACACAACCACGGGTCCGGTTTAGTCTTCCTGGGCTCTGCTCTTGGTGGAGTGGTAACAGATGCTAACAGCACCATCCAGAGGGCTCAAGCTGTGAAGCTCTACTACTATTTAAACAGCCAGGAAAGTGCAGCCCAGGCCTCGAAGTTATGGCTCAGAGAATTTAAAGCTCTGCTGTCGGATGAGATGGACAGGAACCACATTGACGTATGTGCTACTTCATTTGTTTAGTCAAAAAATTTCATATCCATACTTTTGTTTTAAATGGGATTAGAAACTTTAGTTTAATATATGAATTAAAAATATTTGTAGAATTTTTTGTTGGGTAAAAAACTTTCAAAACCAATCTAATCCTATGTATTAATGCCATTTTATCAAATCAAGTTATAACTATGACTGAACACATTTTTCTCGACAACTGAAAAATGTGCAACTGCCAAATCTGTACAATTAGGAAATTACATAAAGGGGACCTATTATGCAAAATTAGCATTTTGTAAATTTTTCTACCTCCATTTGGGTCTCAATTGCTTCTAACAACAGTTCAAACACTCAAAAAAACAACAGTTTTTTTGGGAGAATAACTTAATGTTTTTGGGTGTCTGGAAAATGAGCTGTTTCAAAACAACCTCCTGATAAGACACATCCAGCAGGCCTTGCGGAGTTACCTAGAAACCCCAACTGAGCCCATCCTGTTGCCTAGCAACACCCACAGAGTTCCAGCATATTTGATCAGCTGGTTTTGTCTCTGTATGTGCTGTACAATGGCTGCTGGAAAAGACAATCATTTTGTTGTTGAAACCACTTTCTGCATTCTCGTTGGTCGTGCAGAAGGCTCCGCTTCTGCTTTTCAAAGACGTACGGATATATAATTGCACATCCATGCAGCCATTTTCACATGTGAGTGCACATGTTGAGTTGGGGGGTGGGGGGGCATGGCCAGTGGCATTATTTGGATTTAAAGGGACAAGACCTCCTAAAAATGCTCATTGTGAAAGAATAAAATCTCATTGGCTTGTTTGGAAATGAAAATTGTTGACGCTTTATGCCAAACTGAAATATCTTTGGTATTTTTTGTGTAGATTAAACAAGAAACAGAAGAAAATTTTCTGTTTTAGTTTCAGTTCTTCACTGTTCTGATTTCTTTTGGCTTTAACTGCACGATAAGTAAAAAGCAGCCAAAGTCCAAGGAAGAAAAATAGAGAATAACCTCTTTAAATGTAAATTGATAATATAAAAACAACTTAAATTGAAGGTATTTTAACAGTTTGTAAATTGTGCTTTTGCTTTTTGTGAGAGATCATTAACTTTTACTGCTTGCTAAGAGGCATTCATGTATATTTCCACATAAATTGTAATTTGTTTTTGAACATCTCCTGCAATCCAAACCATGTTGAAACTGCAGCGCAGCTCAAATCACAACATTTGTGCGAAACATGATTTTCTTTCTGCTGTGCTGCTTTGCAGGTCTCTTACTACACCTCTAAATCCAAGCAGGAGGAGATCGACAGCCACACCGAAGATGGATTCCCTTTATTCCTCATCACTTACGCCTGTGCTATAAGCTTCTCTGTGATTTCCTGCCTGAGGTGAGGAGTGATCAGCGGCTGCCACGCAGTCAAACGCAGGACACGGAGAGCCGTTATTTATCAGTTTGAGCGATGAAAGAGTGACACACGCAGGAAACACTGCATAATTTCTGACTTAATGGGCTCAGAGATGAGTTGCTATTAATAAATGTTTGTGTGTAAGTGCAAGGGAGAAAATTTAAATGTAAGACAAAAAGTTTTATTTTTGCTAAATATGTAAAAAAAATAATTGATTTTTATTATTTAATTTGTGAATTCTTGCAGAAGTTTCACATGAAGTAATGTAAAAAAAATTTAACCAGAAATGTTTTGATAGCCAGAAATCTCTAAAAATATATTTTTGTAAGTGTTAAAACTGCATTTCTAACTTTTATTTAAATTTTTTACATATTTGTTGAAACTGTCATGATGTCGTGACAGTATGAGAAAGATACCTCTGCCTTCTCCCAGGGCTAATTAGAAACAACCAATCAGAGTCAGGGGGCGGGTCTTAGCGCTGTCAATCACCGCTCATGCTAGCTATGCTAAGCTGAAGCTAGCATAGACACAGATTTCCTGTATCTGCAAGTTGTTTTTTGACGATTGCCATATCTAGGAGTACACAAGGATGATTGACAGCGCTAAGACCCTCCTCCTGGCTCTGATTGGTTGTTTTTGGTCCGGAGAGCCAGACAGCAGCAGTAGCTCAGAAAGGAGATCAATGTTTTCACAGATTATGCGTTTCATAACAAACTGTCACAACATAATGACAGTTTGAACAAATATGTAAAAAAAAACATATTCTTTATATAAATTACGTACTGAGGCTTTAATAAAATACTAAATAAATAATTATTTTAACCTCCCTGGCAGATCGGACCACGTCAGGAACAAAATGTTGGTGGCTGTATTTGGCGTTTTAACCTCTGGGCTGGCGGTCGTCTCCTCTTTCGGCTTGCTGCTTTACATCGGAGTGCCGTTTGTCATAACTGTGGCCAACTCTCCTTTTTTAATACTCGGTGAGGAAACAAAGCAACATCTTTCTAATTCAACATCATTTGAGCAGATGCTAAAACAAGCATGTTACTTTTTCCTAGGAATTGGCCTGAACAACATGTTCATCATGGTGTCCGACTGGCAGCACAGCCACGTGAACGACCCCGTACCGAAGCGGATGGGTCACACCTACAAAGAAGCGGTGATGTCCATCACCATCACCGCCTTGACGGACGTCCCCAAGTTCTTCATCGGCGTCATGTCCGACTTCCCGTCGGTGCAGTCCTTCTGTCTGTACACCGCCACCTCCATCATATTCTGCTACGTCTACACCATCACCTTCTTAGGCGCCTTCATGGCTTTAAACGGCAGGCGGGAGGCTAGCAACCGCCACTGGCTAACCTGCATGACCGTACCATCAGAGAAGTCAGCGAACCAGACGGAGATGTACAACATCTGCTGCGTGGGAGGAAGCTACGATAAGCTCACAGGAGCGGAGAAAAAACAACCAGCGAGTAATTTCTTTAAGGATTACTACGGACCATGTTTGATGAAACCGTGGGTTAAAGGCGTGGTAGCCTTTGTTTACCTGGCGTATTTAGCCACAAGCGTGTTTGGATGTTTCCATACTCAGCAGGGAATTGAACTTTATGATCTGGCAGCTGATGACTCTCATGTTACGAGATTCAACATTAAAGACAGGCAGTATTTTTATGATTATGGTCCATCTGTCATGGTCATTGTAAAAGGGAAATTGGCATACTGGGATAAGAATAAAAGATATCAACTTCAGGCATGCATAGAGGATTTTAAGGAGCTCCACTTCATCGATAGAGACATCTACACATCCTGGTTGGACTCTTACTTGTCTTATGGTCAAGAGAAACATCTAAACCTTGATGATAAGGATGTTTTTCTCTCAAATCTGCCTCCGTTTTTTGACTTATATCCATTTTTTAAGCAAGATGTGAACCAGACCGGAGACGCCATCCATGCGTCCCGGTTTTTCATCCAGACTGTGAATATTACCAAAGCCAGCGAGGAAATTAAAATGCTCAAAATCCTCAAATCTACTGTAGGCAGATGCCAGGCAGCGTCTTTATTGGTCTACAACCATGAGTTCATCTACTTTGACCAGTACGACGTTGTGGTGAAGAGCACCATTAAAAACGTCGGGGTTATCACGGCTGTGATGTTGGTCGTCTCGCTCCTGCTGATTCCCAACCCGGTCTGCTCCTTGTTGGTCACTTGTTCGATCGGTTCAGTCACTGTTGGGGTCAACGGGTTCATGGCTCTGTGGGACGTCAGTCTGGACTCCATATCCATGATCGTCTTCACCGTCTGCATCGGATTCACTGTGGACTTCTCCGCTCACGTGTCCTACGCCTTCGTCTCCAGCGAGAAGCCCCGTCCCGAAGACAAGGCCGTGGACGCTCTGTCCAGTCTGGGTTACCCCATCATTCAAGGCGCCCTGTCCACAGTTTTAGGGGTGTCTGTGTTGTCCTTGTCTGAGTTTCACACCTTCAGGACCTTCTTCAAGATTTTTTTCCTGGTCATGTTCATTGGGATGGTTCATGGCCTTGTTTTTATGCCGGTATTCCTGACAGCCGGTACATGCAGCTCAGATGAAGACGAAAAGCCCGAGGAAGATTTAAAATCCAGTAAATTGTGACCACTGGAGGGATGGTTGGAACATTTTAGGCTCAAAGGTTTAGAATTTTATGGACCAAAATGACTGAATGTATATATATTATAAGTTATTTTCATTTGTTGTCTGGGATTAATAATGTATTTTCCAGTATTTTTGTAAATAAATGTTACAGCATTTGATTTTGTTGCATCATTTTGTGTTTCTGAGGTTTATGTATTTGCAAAATAAATCAAAAAGGCTAACTATTTCAACTATTTCAGATTTACCCAACAGCAGTCCATCACAAGGCCAACACAGAACCACTGAGAACCATTAAACACACACAGACCTTAGTGATTTAAAATGATTGAACAGGTTTTAATACCAGGCAAAGATAACCTGAGCAAATGCAGAAATGCAGATTACATTTCTTTAAAAAGGAAAAATCTGTAAAATGTAACTGTACCTTAAATACATGTGTATTTGTTTCCTACTTAGTGTTAACCAGTGTGTTTGTATTGCACCAATTCATAACACGTAATTGGACTTTACAAGAAAAAAGTTAATTAAATCCAAGCATATATCCAATCTAATTGATCGTATTTATCAAAGAATGCAGTCAAGTTGAGTTTATTATTGAAACTGGTTAAAAAGTTTCAGAAATTGCCATTTATGACAATGATTTGGTTTGAAATCATTTTTCTTAATGCTAATTATTATTGTTTGTTTGGATCAGTGTATCCGGATATGGAAGTGTTTAGACGAGGTGGCAGCAGAGTTTTTGACTCGGTTGTTCAACAACATCGTAAAGAGTGAGAAAATGCCTGAATATTCTGGTGACGATTTTTAAGGGTGAGACTTTTTTTTGTGTGAAAAATCTTGTTCTGTCCAGCTAGAAGCACAAAGACTGAAGCAGACAGTACGAATCAATGAAAGCCGTCATGCAGGTGGCTCAAAGCAGCTGCCCAAACAGCTGTACTCAATGAAATCAAACACAAACCAGGGATGCAGCTTGACGTAGTTTGGTAAACAAAAGCCAAGAGATCTTCCAGGTCTGACTTGCAATATCTTCCATCTTTCATCGCAGCTCTTGGGTCGACTGTGGGCTCTGCCACCCTCCGTCACGCCTGTCTTCTCTCACCGCTGGACGAGATGCTTCTGGTCCACACAGCGTGACGTGACAGACCCAAACACCCCGAGGAGAAAAGGAAGACGGATGAAATTTAAGAGCTGAACCTAGGAAGCAAAAAAGAATGACAATGAGGAGAAAAGCTTGTTTTATCAAACTCTGATTCATTCAGCAGACATGTTTCATGTCAATTTTTCTTGTATCTTGGGTAATAAATTACATTTAAAAATTAAATTTAAACACCTCATGAAAAACTATACACCAAATCTTTGCTTAATACTTTAATGCTTAGCTTTCACTAACAGCAGACCATCCCTCCATTTATTATTAAAGTTGTTGATAATGAATTCAATTGTGAAATTTATCAAAGGCAGAACTCAGTAAGAAAGAAAAAAAATGAACGTCTGCTTTCGGTTCAGTGACTGAAATTGTTCAAGGAAGTGGCAAATTACTACTTTATGCTAGCAGCTAGCTTATGTAGCGCTAAAGTTAGCTTTTAAAGTAATAGCAACAATAAGCTGACATTCTGATTTTACATTTGATTCTATGCTAAGTAATGAGCGGGGGAAAAATAATCTTCTGGAGTTCTTTCTACTTTTGAATTAATGTTTAAAAACTAGTTTCTCTCCATGAATTATTAGCTGTATGTAGAAGCTAAGCGGCAGTGCTAGCAAGTGTGTCGCAGACAATATGTTTATTTGTTCATATTTAATGTAATTTTTTGTATAATTTACCTAGTATTGTATTACTATATTTGGTGGAATTGTGTATTATATACAGCCGGAAGACAAGTTCGTTTGGACTTAATCTTGACAAAAAAAAAAAAAATCAAAATCAATTTCTTTCAATATGAAACTTATGAAACTTGAACAAAAATGGAAAGTATGTGTTTGTGTCTGGTGAATTTTTGGTTAAAACAAACTCGTTTTCATTCAGTGAATAATTTTTACAATTAAAAGTAGCTAATTACATTTACTCAATAAGTTTATTTGATTACTTTTTTCATTAAAAAAATACTTTTAGGAGAATGTTTACTATTTTACATTTAAATATTAAATGACTCACAATTTGATCAATTTACTCACTTTTTAGCAAATAGCTACATTTTTACTCTAAAAGTAATTTCTTGGACTGCTACTCTTTATTTTTTACTTCAGTAAAAGTATGTTGACAATGTTTGGGTACTCTGCCCAGCTCTGAGTATGAACAGCGATACTTCATAATTAAGTTACTCAAGTAGTACAGCGTAAAAATTCATTTTTCCAAAACAGTAACTGAGTAAATGTAAGTACCAACTCTGTGAGTAATATGCGGTTCTTATCGTCGCATTTGGTGTAAATCAGGCGCTTTCCTCTGATAAACCTCTCCGTCTGCCTCAGCACCCTGGACAGCGTCTTCTCTCCGCTCCACCAAACGCGGCTCGGTGATTGACAGAAGCGGCGGCCATAGGCGGATCGATGCCGCTCCCGGAGCCCTATGAGGCGGACGGGAAGACTTGGAGGGGGCGCTCGGAACCTGACGCGGTTGTCCCCGGCTTCTATAGGCCCGCTCGGTGTTTGCCGCGGTCGGAAGAGGGCGGAGTGCGTTTTGCTCATCCAAGTGAGGAGCTCCCTGACTCTTAAAAAATATATAAATATAATAACAACAAGGCTCCTTCTCTACCCCTCCCTCCTTCCCTTCTCTCCTTCCTTGCGTGTCGTTTTGATTCAGTGTATGTAGCCCACACGCAGGGGGAGAACATCCGCCGCACAGCAGAGCCAAGACTGAGAGGGGATCTTCAACATCAACAAGCTGCATGAGGCATCTCTGAGAAGAGAGAGAAAGAAGGACTATCTACCTGACTCCAACAATAGAGGTGCAGGTGTTTCAGAAATATCCTACAAGTGGTGATGCGATGGTTTAGAGGAGCAGTTTTGGTCGATTCTTCAAATCACGCCCGCCCGACGACGCTGTAAAATCCCCCCGCCTCCTCTTCAGACATCTGTGGACGCTTTCTGCAGGGGGAGATGGCTGTTTTCCGGCTCTCGTTGCTGCTGCATGTGGGCTTTGTGATCGGGTCGAGCCGGTTCGACGCGGACCGGTCAGCCGTCGGGGAGGAGGAGGTGGAGGCGAACCTGGGCGCTCGGCTGGCGCACCTCCGTGCGCCTCGCCTCGTTCCTGGGGAGAAACCGGAGGAGCATCTGCACCGGGTGGTCACGGCTTTCCTGCACACGGGGGACTCGACCACCTTAAGGCACGCCAACTGCTCGGGAAAGTACGAGCTCACCTCTCTGCTGCCTGGAAGGTCACACGAAACCCCGCATTACTCCATGAGCGGCGTGCTGGAGACGGTGCTGCACGCAACCAACTTCCTCAACATGATCCTGCAAGCCAACAGGTCCAGGGAGCACAACCTGCGGCGAGACATGGAGTGGTACCATGCCCTGGTGAGGAGCATCCTGGAAGGGGACGCCAAGATCCACCGGGCGGTGGTCACTTTCGGCGGGGATGCGTCGTTTGCGGGGCCCCCGGTGCTCCTCCAAGCCACCAGAGCCGGCGGGGAGATTGTGCTCCAAGACCTCCCCCGCATGGCGCGCCGCCATCTGCACAACCGCACCGCGGACACCGAGTGGTACCACGGGATGAGAGAGAAGCAGGAGCCCAGGTTCCACAAAAGGGTTCTGAGTAAAGGTGGTGACGGATCACCGGAAAGAGCCGAGAGTTTCATCCCTGACCGAACGCACGTCAGGTGGTCTGCGCCTTACCTGGAGTGTGAAAATGGGAATTTTGTCCCCCGTTGGCTTCTGACGCTGTCCGCAGCTTTCTACGGCCTGAAGTCCAACCTGGATCCGGAGTTCAGGTAGAAACTCCGCCGAATTAACTTCAGTTTGTTTATAGAGTCAGACAATACATGTAATTTATGGGCATTTCACAAGACCAACAGGTCCAATTCATGTCTAGTTATAATGTTCGACTCAGTTCTGTTCCGACTTGGAAAAATCTAGAGTTTAAGTTTCTTAAAGTCTCGATGGAAGAGGTCAGCATTTCCCGACTTAATTTGTAAATCCATAACTCCAAACATTGTAACCATTCCACCATTTCTTGATGTTTCGATTTTTTCTTCTGGAGCTGCAACTTTAACTATTATTTTAGCGATTAATCAATTACATGGACGATTAATCAATTCATTTGATTTTTCATAAAAACATTTTTTTTACATTAGTTATTTGTTTTCAGAAATGCAAATAACCAATTTCCTTATTTTTTTAAATATGAAAACGAAAATTTTATCACCTAAAATCCAGTCATACAACATTCCTTTAGTGAGTACTTGATCATTTGTAGCAAAGGATGCAGAAAAACATTCCTCTAACATCAACTTGTGAAAAGTTCAGCCCTTTCTGTTTGACTACAATACTATGTAAGGCTGATCCGTTGATTATTTTATGGATTTATTGATTAACAAATTAATAGAAAGGTACTTAAGACATTTTTTACAGTAATTTGAACCAGGCGAAGCTAACTATACCTATTGAGGAAGTTTGGGTAGAACATATATTTACATATCTATTTAGAATCTTAATTTTTTTTGTCTGTAATGATTGCTAAATTAGTTGACGATTATTTCAATAATTGATTAATCGCTTCAGCCATAGTTCCATCTGTTTTAAAAAAGGTCAATTTATTCATCTTTCAGTCAATTTTCATGATACATTTCTGATTTGTTACTTTAAAAACTGGTCAAAAATGTTATAAAGACTTGAAAAAATGAACAAATCCCATAATAATGTTAACAATCGAAGCCTTCTGATGCTGTAACTTTAAGTGGTGAAAAGTTGCCCAATCTCATTGGATTCAGTCGTCAATTTTGCAGGAATTCCTAAGAACTAAAATGTTTTGATAACATTTTATTCCCTTATAATTAACTAACGTGAAACGCTACGTCGCCAATTAAAACAAATTAATAATCTGTGAGTTCAGTTTGGTTTACTCAGCACTTCATTTCCAAATCTGGAGAGTCTTCCCTGAGCTGATTCCCCCTGCAAACGTGCAGCCTCCCACCGACTTCCCTCTCCTTCCAGGAGGGGGTTTCTCCTCTCCTCCAGTCTGACAAGGCGGCGGGGTGCTAAAAATAACCTTGATGTTACTGGATGTAGCTGCGGTGGAAAACCTCTGGCTACAGGCCCTAATTCATTTTTCAGACTCACTCGTCTGGATGCTTTGCTGCACAGGAAGTGTCGCGTGTCATTTCTTTTTCTTTTTTTCATCCCCCTCCATGAGAAACTGTTTCTAAAATCTGACACATACAAACGAGGCAACACTTAACGCCTTGGTTGCACCTTTACGCTATAAAATGCTTTTTTTTCTCCTTTCAGAAACCGCATGTGCCGGTGATTGGCTCGTTGTGTTGTGGTGCTTTTACTTGATCTTTAATTGATACGCTTCGGTTGCTCACACACAAGCATTAATTGCAAATGAGACCAAAACCTGCGGTGATTACGCTGTAATAGGCTATCAGATAGCAGACATTATCCCAGTCCGAAGCCTCTGAGAGCAGCTTTACATGTTTAGACTGGAGCAATTTGATTGCAAATTCACAAGCAGCGCCTGAGGTGATGAATGTGATCACACTCCCATCTTTTGTTAGCATCTAAAACTTCACTCTAAGAAAAACGATGAAAAAGAAATCTGGCTTACATTTTGTTATGCTGAATGCAAATACATTCAAACATCAATTAGTAATTAAATGGTTGTAGAATGAAGCTGTTGCTGTTTCTTATTGCCCTGCAGAGAGAAAGCTCATTTCTAACCACATGATGATGGGAGTTTATGTATTAAAAACAAACAAACAAAGCATTGCTGCTTAATTACTGGCGTTCTTTAGTTGATATTTGGTCGTCTGAGCTAATTTACCTTTGGAGCCTCAGGCAGGTTGAAGCTAACAGCAGGGATCAATATTTATTTCACAATTCAAGAGGGATATTATTTTTAAAGATAGAGTGTAAATACAAAACAGAGATAAGAAGATATGAAAGGTCAATGGATGGATGGATGGATGAACAGTTGGATGGATGGATGGATGGATGGATGGATGGATGGATGGATGGATGGATGGATGGATGGATGGATGGATGGATGGATGGATGGATGGATGGATGGATGGATGGATGGATGGATGGACAGATGAACAGTTGGATGTTTGGATGGATGGATGGACAGATGGATGGATGGATGGATGGATGGATGGATGGATGGATGGATGGATGGATGGATGGATGGATGGATGGATGGATGGATGGATGGATGAACAGTTGGATGTTTGGATGGATGGATGAACAGATGGATGGATGGATGGATGGATGGATGGATGGATGGATGGATGGATGGATGGATGGATGGATGGATGGATGGATGGATGGATGGATGAACAGATGGATGTCTGGATGGATGGATGAACAGTTGGATGAACAGTTGGATGTTTGGATGGATGGATGGATGAACAGTTGGATGAACAGTTGGATGTTTGGATGGATGAACAGTTGGATGAACAGTTGGATGTTTGGATGGATGAACAGTTGGATGAACAGTTGGATGTTTGGATGGATGAACAGTTGGATGGACAGTTGGATGAACAGTTGGATGAACAGTTGGATGTTTGGATGGATGAACAGTTGGATGTTTGGATGGATGAACAGTTGGATGTTTGGATGGATGAACAGTTGGATGTTTGGATGGATGAACAGTTGGATGTTTGGATGGATGAACAGTTGGATGTTTGGATGGATGAACAGTTGGATGTTTGGATGGATGGATGAACAGTTGGATGGACAGTTGGATGAACAGTTGGATGAACAGTTGGATGTTTGGATGGATGAACAGTTGGATGTTTGGATGGATGAACAGTTGGATGAACAGTTGGATGAACAGTTGGATGTTTGGATGGATGAACAGTTGGATGTTTGGATGGATGAACAGTTGGATGAACAGTTGGATGGACAGTTGGATGTTTGGATGGATGAACAGTTGGATGTTGGGATGGATGAACAGTTGGATGTTTGGATGGATGAACAGTTGGATGTTTGGATGGATGAACAGTTGGATGAACAGTTGGATGAACAGTTGGATGTTTGGATGGATGAACAGTTGGATGTTTGGATGGATGAACAGTTGGATGAACAGTTGGATGGACAGTTGGATGTTTGGATGGATGAACAGTTGGATGTTGGGATGGATGAACAGTTGGATGAACAGTTGGATGTTTGGATGGATGAACAGATGGATGAACAGTTGGATGTTTGGATGGATGAACAGTTGGATGAACAGTTGGATGAACAGTTGGATGTTTGGATGGATGAACAGTTGGATGTTTGGATGGATGAACAGTTGGATGTTTGGATGGATGAACAGTTGGATGAACAGTTGGATGTTTGGATGGATGAACAGTTGGATGTTTGGATGGATGAACAGTTGGATGAACAGTTGGATGAACAGTTGGATGAACAGTTGGATGAACAGTTGGATGAACAGTTGGATGTTTGGATGGATGAACAGTTGGATGAACAGTTGGATGAACAGTTGGATGAACAGTTGGATGTTTGGATGGATGAACAGTTGGATGTTTGGATGGATGAACAGTTGGATGAACAGTTGGATGTTTGGATGGATGAACAGTTGGATGAACAGTTGGATGAACAGTTGGATGAACAGTTGGATGTTTGGCTTCTTGCTGATCTGTTTTTTGTCGCCGATGAACCAAAATGTGAGGAAATGCCTCTGAAAGCCAAACAAACTGAGTCTGCGGCGTTTTTCTGAGCCGAATCCTGAGTTGGAGTTAAACGGATCGTACGTTTCCCTCCATCCTCTGTTCATTAGCGCTGATGCCTGCGTTGGTGTTTTCACGTCACTGAAAACCTCCACAGCTTGATTTAATGCTCAGCTTTGAAATTCAAATCACACATCCTCAAATAGGCTTAAAGTCTTCTCTTAATAACAGTGGAGCATTTGAGGCCACAAAGAAATCCTTTGTGCTTCTGTGAGTCCTTTCTGTCACGTCTCATTTCTCCGTTTGCTCGTCTGCCGTCCTTCAGATGCATCAGTGGGGAAAAAGCTGGTTGGTGCAGCCAGTAGCTTCTTCAGACACCAGCTCGCCTCTTTTTCCCTCCAGATAAATACACAATCAATACCAGGATGAATTAATAATGAATGATGTAGAACAACAGCTCTGCACGGACGATGTGTATTTCCAGCCTCTTAGTGCTTCCTGTTTCAGGTGATGGTGTTGCAGGAAGCAAGGTGACTTCTCAGTACCTTTGTCTGTCCTCGTACTCTGATCGCATGGATCTTCTGACTGTTTCATACAGCTTGTATGACAAAGGATGTTTTCACATCTGCTGGACTCGTAGACTTGATTCAATTTGGGAACAAAATTCCAACATTTGTTACATTTCCAGGTAGAGAGGTTCGCTTTCACACTTCACTGTGTCAAATGAACCAAACCCTTTCTGAAAAGCTGTTCCCTTCCTCACCTGTGGTGAGATCTAGAGATTTTGTTTAAATTATGTTACTGACAAGAGGAAAAGACAGTGTGAGCAAATAAAACATTTATTTAAACTAATTCTGTACCAAATCAGTTTATATTGAAATGAAAATAGGTTTGTGCATAAAATTATGTACCTTAAATTACCAGTATTAAGTTAGCGTAGCTGCCTGACTTTTTCTTAAATATAAGAATATCAATAAATAACTCAAAAGGTATACGGTGGTTGGGTGGATGTGTAATGCGGTGTGCAGTTTAAGAAGAGCAAAGATGTACAACTTAAGAATCGATGCAGGATTCCCAAAACTGTGAAATGTGATTCTTTGTAGAATTTTTTTTCTGCAGCTCTGCTAGCATGCTCACTTTGAGAACATGCTAGCTCTGGATCACTTCTGTTGCCAACCCATGCTATTCATTCTTTGCTAAAAAAACAACTCCTGACGTGATACAGGTCTTAAATTTCACCCATAAGGTCTTAAAAAGTCTTAATTTTAAGTTGCAGAAACTTGCAGATAAAAACCCTGATATAAAGGAACGAGTGCTGACTCCAGACTTTTTCCACTATTTTAAATCGACCTGCTGTTTCCGAGAAGGTGTAAGATATCACGCTGCTCATGCTTTATCTCTTTTTCCTGCTAACTTCCTACAAAACTGCCTGTGTTTTCAAGCTGTTAGTGTGTACATGTGTTGATGGTATTGTTGGAGTTTCAGACATTTTGTGGGGAGATGCTGTGCCGTCCTAATTGGCAGATCACTCTGAGCTCAGATGCAATGCCGGAGACACAAAGTGGAGATGCACAGGAAGAAAAATGAGTCAGCAGGTGGTGAACAGGCTTCAAACTCACCTTGCACAGCAGAAGCTGTAATTGCTTTGGGAAGGGGAAGCTCACAGAGAAGCAACAGCAGGGGCAAAATAAGAGAAATTCATTGAATTTGACTGAGAAATGCAGACGTTTGGTGGAAATTTTTCAAGAGGCTAAATGGGCTCTAAACAGGCAGCAGATTTCTCATTATTAGGGTTTCGCTTTGCTTCCAAATACGTGTGTAAAACCAGCTGTAATGTTGGACGGCCTGACTTCGATGGGAGGCCATGAGCTCCAGGAGGACCTGGCAGCATCTGCTTCCATGGACACCGTCCAGAAACAAATAGGAAGAAACTCCCAACAGTTCCCGAGGCTAAACACGATCAAGCTTGATGCTAACCCGAGCTGAAGCAGTGTAGGTGTTAAAAAAAAGAAAGAAAAAAGAGGCAATTCATGATGAGAAACAGTGAAGATCTGCAGCTTAGCATAGTAACAGGAGTCCAGCTGAAGTATTCCACTTTAGCTTCCTGACCCAATGAGGACAGGGGAATGAGAGGAGAAGTTGAAGTGAGCGTAACCTCGGAGCGAGCGGGGGTTAAAGACCCCCGAGGTGATCCTCCTGACGTCAGTGGGGCTCCGCGGCTCAGTCAGGTGGCCTGCAGATGCGATGCCCTCAGCCTCTAAATGTCAGAGTTTCAGAAAATAGAAGCACTCAGAACACAGAGATGTACGTGTTGATGTTGCTTAGAGTAACTGGAGAGATTCTTTAGCTTTATTCAGATAAATTGAGTATTTGAATTCACCCCCTGGGTTGATTTAGTTTATTTGCAAAATAGCTCAAGCCCAGTTGACTGGATGAAGAAAGTAATGTGAACACCAGATTTCACAATTTAGATTTATGTCTGTACTTTGGCTAGGCCATGCTAACTGATGTTAGCATTGCATCCTGCTGGAAAACCTCTGCACTGCAAAACCACAAAATCTTACCAAGTATTTTTGGACCAGTTTCTAGTGCAAATATATTAGTGCGCTTGAAATAAGTCAAAACTAACTTACAAGTAACTTTCAGCGAGATATAGAAGCTTGTTTTAAGTAAACAATTCCTTAATGTTGATTTCTTAAAGTGCTTCTTCTACTGGCAGATTATTTTATTTATTAACAAAACATTTTCCCCATGTTGTAGGTGACCTGTTATGCTTCCTTGAGCAGGTTAAAGCAGGTCTATGCGCGATACAAAATACAGTCATTGCCTTTTTTTATTTTTTTCACACAAAATCAGTCTTAGAAAATGAGATTTCAGTCTGCTCAGTTCTTTTTATCTTTAGCTCCTTTTAGAATGAGCTGTTTAAGGCCTCTTGTTGTCACTTTAAATCCTAATAAGCTGCTGCTGGCCATGCAGGCCCCCAACTCAACATTTACACTTGGACGTGAAAATGGCTGCAAACAGATGCACACTTATATAACTGTACACCTTTGAAAAGTATTAGTTGAGCCTCCTGCACAACTGGTAGGGACGCAGCAGCTGTTTTCCGGAAAGTAAGTCAACATCAAAACATACGTCTTTTCCAGCAGTCATTGTAAAACCAGCTGACCAAACATGCTGGAGCTCAGCTTGGGTTGCTAGGCATTAGTAGATTCTCCTGTACATCCAACAATAATGCAGCAAGTGGTTTCTGAATGGTAAATCAACAACAAAACACTTTTCTTTCCCAGTAACCATTGTACAGCAGATACGGAGGTAAAACTAACTTGCTGGAGTTCTGCTTGGGTTGCTAGGTAACGGGCTGGGCTTGGCTGTGGTTGCTAGGTAACGGCAAAGTGGCCATGGAATGTGACTTAGCAAACATCCCGTTTTTGAAACGGCCCATTTTAATGACGCCGAAAACATGAACTTATTGCCCAAAAAACAGCTGGATGTTTTTTTAAGCTGTTTTTAGAAGCAGTAAAGACTCATATGGATGGAAATAGAAAATTTTCCATCCATATGAAAAGTGAAAAGGCAGCCTATAAATATGAACTTTTATTTCTGAAAGTTATCCTTTATGTTCTCGGATATGCAAAGTTAATTAAGTTTTCTGTTTTACAGTTAAAACAGGGTTTGTCTGAATTTCAGAAAACACCCCACTTTATTGCCCTTTGATATCAGGAATGCAAAAAGTGAGATGGAAAGAACCAAAATGGAAGCAGTCTTTATTGTCATTCAATCGCAGCTCCTTTCCCCCGCGGCTGCCACATCTCTTTTGATGCTCAGCGACAGAACTCAATAAAATGACCCAGCCTGCACAGAAATGCTCATAGTGGAGCAGCATTGTGCCCGGCGGCTTGACTCGCATTAGCTCCGGCGCGTCCTGTCAACCTAATGCATTTCCATCACGGGGGAGACACAGGAGACGTTTTCATTGGGAAGACCCGGCCGGCTCTCGCATTGTGATCGTTGCGTGACATAATGCAGAGACCGGGCCGCTCTCCAAGGACAGACGTGTTCCTATCAGGGCACAGAGTGTGCATTCAGGTCTTTCTTGGACATGTGTTCGGGTTTGAATAAGGTGGATTATTCTTAGCTGACATTTGTCCTTTTGTGCATCAAGATCAACTTCTTTAGACCAGTGCTGCCCAAAGTGGGTCCTGGAGGGCCGGCATCCTGCATGCTTTAGTTCTCTCCCTGGTGGTAGTAACAACCTTTTCAGCATGTCAATGTTCTTATTGCTCTAACGAGCCATCATTTGATTCAGGTGCGTTAAACCAAGGGGAGACCTAAAACATGCAGGATGCCGGTCCTCCAGGAACGACTTTGGGCACCTCTGCCTTAGACATAATATGTTCTTAATGCTTCATCATTAAAAGCGTTAAATCTGTAGAGCAAATCCAACTTCTGATCATTTTACCATTTTGTCTTCTCAAATTCCAATTCATTATAAGTTCATATTTATTCACAACACATATTTTTCTTGACTTATACAGCTCTGGAAAAAATTAAGAGACCACTTAAACAAAACAAGCAGCACTTTCACACCTCAAGTTAAGCAAAGAAAACAAGTTTATGTTCATTTAGAAACAACAATACTAATATTTTAACTCAGGAAGAGTTCAGAAATTAGTATTTGGTGGAAAATCCAGGAGGTTTTCAATTGTCTCTTAATTTTTTCCAGAGCTGTATATAGTTGGTCCTCAAGTCTTGGGCAAAGACCTGCTTTTTGTCCTTTGAGTAAATTATTCTTGATATCCTGAATGTCTTTCAAACCTTTTCTTTGTATTCTGGCTGCTTCTTCACTCGCATCCAGTGAAAATGTAGGATACGTTTGAGAGAAGGCTTTGGTTATGTTACATTGTTTTTCTTAAAACTGCTGCTTTCATTCAAAACTTTTGTTTATCAACATGTGACATGTTCATTTCAAACTGTAAATGAATGAAATAAACAAATAAACAAGTAAAATGTCACACTCAACCAGCACTGTGTCGTTACCTAGCAACCCAAGCTGAGGTCCAGCATGTCTGGTCAGCTGGTTTTACCTCTGTACAATGGCTGCTGGAAAAGACAAGTGTTTTGTTGTTGGCTTACTTACCAAAAACGAGCTGCTGCATTCTTATCAGTTGAGCAGGAGACTCCACTAATGCTTTTCAAAGATGTATGGTTGTATAATTGCACATCTGTTTGCAGCCATTTGAACGTGAGTTGAAGGCCCAGCCAGCAGCAGTTTATTCAGATTTAAAGTGACAAGATTCTGAAAGGAGCTCAAAACAACAGGCAGAACTGACTGGACTAAAATCTCGTCATCTAAGAATGATTTTGTGCAAAAACGTAATTAATATGTTTTGTGTAGCCCGTCCTAACCTGTTCAAGGAAGCATCACGGGACATGTTTTCCTTCCCAGCTGTTTCATATCTTCTCTGTCTCAGCTGCCTCTACTTACTTCTGATTAGCTACTTTAATTTCTTTGTTTTAACCTCTCCCTTAGCATTTAAGCTCCTCAATTTCTTCCATTCCTCACTGACTTCTGTGAAATTACCCCAACTTCCTGCTGATCCATTGTTAACTTTTCTGAAAGTGACTTCTAGTTTTCATTAGATCTCCTATCAGGATCATGTCTACAAATCACAGTAAGAGGGATCTAACCATGTGGAATTGGTTCCATGTTTTTCAACAGTTTCAGTTAACGTCAGGACAAAATGTGATAAAGACGGGATGCCAGTGTCTCTTAGTTGTGCAGGCCTTTAAACTCACAAAAAATGGCGGATGAAATGACTGAGCTCTCTGTTTCCTGGGGCGCCTCTATCTCCTGCTCTCTGTGGTAATCCTGTCTTTATGCCCATGGGCCTCGACGGCCACCATGATGCCTCTGCTCCTCATCGTCACTCTCAAATTACCAGCCCCTCTGCCACACAGTCTCTCAGCCATTAACTCTGTGTCCTGCCCGGCAGACGTTCGCTTTTATTCCTCTCTCTTTTCTCACAAGCTATTTTACACACCATATGTCTACATTGGCTGGCATGCTAAAGACCACCCAGGGAGAGGGAAGCAGAGGCAAAGAAGAGGAGGAGCCGACTGCAGAAACAAAACCTCAAGACTGAAGTTAGATTTCTTTGCACTGAGTTTGTATGCGTTACATACCCAAAAATGGGAAGTAATTTCTCAGCTAAATCAGCAGCACAGCAGAAAATACTGAGGTCAGTTTGCCCCAAAGAAGGACCAGACCAGCAGTTATTATTATTATTAAGAGAACAGACAGAAAGAGGCTTGCACTCGCCTGGTGTGTCCAGCTGGAGCTGGACACAGTAAACCGGCTCCTGGATTCCTGGAGAACATGCCGAAGCAGCAATATTTGTGGAACTGTGTGTGTGTGTGTGTGTGTGTGAGACGCCAGAGGATTTTATCCAGTGGTAAAAAGTATATACAGGGTGGGCCATAAGTTTAAATACTTAGAAAAAATGCACACTTTATATAGGACAACCGTTTTTATTTATGTGGGACTCTGCAATCGCTGCATGATCTGCAACATTTCCAGTTTTCTGAAACTTGTAAATAAGTTTTGCCACAGTGTCGTGTGTGATGCTTATTTCATGTTTTCTGTTAAAGTTCCGTACTTCTTCCCAATCCAGCCATCAGTAGAATTTCAATTCTTTGCTCTTTCGTTAAACGCATCTTCTTGGGTGCCTGAGAAACATAAAAGAAATATCCATTTTACATTCTCCTATGTATGGAATCTTATGGCCCACCTTGTGGACTTTATTGGACCTGACAAAGCAGGGAGTCAGCGCATCCTTAAAAAGTCTTAAATTATGAATCTTAACTATGTTAATCTTGACAGGACTGTTTAATCTTGTATGTTTTCCATTCATCATCTTCATTTATGATTGGTCGAGGCTACCGTTATTAGCAGTTTCAAGCAAACACCGCTATTTAAAAAGAATTAAAAACTAATTCAATACCAACATGAAAAGCATTTTATTTATCATCCAACTTGATTCAAACAGCTCAGATAAATTGTTCTCAACTTGATGTCCAGTTGAAAGCTCCCTACGGCACAAACTGTAAAAACCTTTTGTCACATCACCACTGACAGGTTTAATTCTCAAATTTATAGATTTAGAGTCTCTTTTTATTTGCAGATTTCTCTATATGTTTATAAAATAAATTCTTGTTCTAGTTAGCTGTGACGGGAAAACAGGCTTTCTACTTCGACACAAATTCCTAACCTACGTCATGTTAAGTAAGAGGAGCAGTGCCATCTAGTGTTTGTAAATACAAATTGCAGACTGAAGTCAAAATACGGTAGAAAAAGCGAACCAGTTTGGCTAGAAATACGGAACAGTTGACAATCTTCGGCATGTGCAATCAAGAAATAAAAACAGTGAGTAAATGTGTGACTAGAAAAACTTTATAGACGCTTCCGTTAGCATTGCTAGCTTTAGAAAAGATAAGTTGTTTGTTAATTTAGAGGTTCTGTGTTTGAGTCCCTCACAACATATTTAAGTGTTTGGCTAGCTTAATTTACCTATCTAATTATTAGCAGGTGTTCATAAAGACAACTTTGTTCTTATTTGATTCCGTCTATGCCAACGCTAGTTGGGATTAGCTTTAGCACAGTTAGCTTGCGTTAGCTATTGCTGCAACGTTCAAATGAGGAAAACTTGAGTAATTTTAAATATTGGTCATTGGTCAGCGGATAATCAATTATTTCAGCTTTTATACAAGAACCTAACTTGCACAAATGTTCTCATTGCTCGCATCTTTGACAAACAAGAAAATGTCATTTTTCAAGATGGTCGCCGGGAAAATGGTGTCAATTCATAGACAACTGGATCAATAGAAATCATATTTACTGACCTTTTTATTCAAGATGGCCACCATGATTGTCATGGAAAATGTATAATGTATTTTTGCACTTAAACACCAATTAGGTGAACGTTTTTAAATCATACATATTTTAAACCGTAGAGATCATAGATATTTTATTGATCTTGTGTTTCCTTTTTCTGATAAACATTTTTAGAAATGACTGTCATGTATCAGAGAACATAAAGCTCTCAGTTTCAGTTTTCAGATTTTGCTACATATTTTTACTTTATGCTGTAAAAGTAGAGTTTATTGTGTTTATTTTTAGCTAAGATTTATCCAGAAAGGACTATTTCTGGCTGACATTTACTGTTGACTATTTATTCCTCCATATTGAGAAGATGTTAAGCAAGCCGGCTGTTATGTGATTATTTATTTTATTTGTTGTATTTCTGTTTGACCAGACTGTTTTATCTTACATTAAAATATACATTTAAGTAGCATTAGGGAGGGAATATGAACTAAAAACATGTAGATAAGCTGAACCTAAACAGAAACTGAGATTCTGAGTTTGAAGCAGTCACATCCAGCCTCTTCGCCCAACCTTTGTGCTTCTCTTTATTGGTGTGTAATGGATGTCTTTGTTGCTGCATCAGCAAATGGGGCTTAATGGTCCTGGGAGAAGTACAAGCGATTGGTGTGGATGAACAAAGAAATATGATGGGATGAAAATATTATCTGTATTAGACCCGAACAGTTGGATGGCTGCGGTACAGTGGCATAATTACAGTGTTGTAAATAACGTCTTAATACAAAATGAAAACAGGTGCTGAACATGTTGTATGTAAATACTGTTTTCCATTACTGTGATGTGAAACTATTATATACTCTTTAATGAAGCAAAAGGGCAACAAGATGCATCATTAAATCAAATCTATTTTACTTTAGCTAAACCTGCTTTGGTCCTTATTACAGCTGTACTGGGAATCTACTTGAATAAAATGTTTGTAATTTGTACTGCAAGGCCAAAGTTATGTACTAACCCTTTAACATGATTCCAGCATCTACATTTAACAGCCAACCAAGATGCTGAGTTAATTCCTGTCTTATTTCTGCTGGAAGCTACTTCCCATCGTCTTTCTTCCCCTCATTATTATCGTCTAATACTGTATGCAATTTTCCGTGAAGAAAAATTATGATCTGCAAAGTGAAGGGAAAATCTCAAATGTCGTGACACTGCAGAGATGTGTTGAACAACCCGAGTTTCACAAAGCTTTGAGACGGCATAGATTTGCCTCCAGCTGTGCTTTATTTTTAAGTTTAGCACAAGTGTGTGTGGGCTGAGGTCAAAGGGTTACATTTCAGCCGTCATTAATTATATTTAAATAATAAAAAAGGTAAATAAAGTAACATTTTACTCTTGTGAAGTTACAGCTTACCACAACAGAGAAAAGATTTGCCAGAATCAGAGGGAGACGACAGCTCACTGGTATCACTGAGCTTATTTAAGGAGTTAAATTGAATATTTTAAGTTATTTGAGAGAAACATATCTAAAAAATTTGTTGTGTTTTGCACTTTGTGGGAGTTTTCATACCTGATAGTCTGGCACTTGGTTTAATTTGGGACCAAATTTACAACATCTGTTACATTTTCAGCTGCTGCGGTTTGCTTTTTCACTGCAAATCCAAACAATTTGAAAAACCCGTTCCCCTCCTCGCCTGTGGTGGCGCTGCACCAAGAACAGCTGAAGGAAACTACATGAAAACCTCTAAATAAGACACTGAGCACAAAAAGTAAAGTATGGAGTAACGTCAGATTTTACCTTGTAGGATTTCTCTTTCGTCACTGACAAGAGACCATTTTTCTCCCATTAGTGCAAGACATGCGCTTACCCAAAATGCCCTGCACTGTAGTTCACTACTTGCTTTTGGAGCGGTCTCCCGTCTGCTTGGCGTTCATATATGCATTTGAACCGGACCAGAGGTCAATTGAACCGAATCAAGACTGAGGTTTGTAGGCAGACCAGAATTTGTTTATTTTGGTCCACATCAGAGTTTGGCAACACATTCACACCTCCCCAAATGAACCGGACTTTCTAGGCAAACGAGCTAAAGTTTGATTAATGCGAACCAAACAAGGCTGGTGTGAATTCCCACTAAAACTTGTCATGTAAAACTGTCTTTGCCCCATCCTGCAAGATCATACTTTCAACACCTTGCCAAGCTCTGATAATTTCGCCTTGATAATACTGAACTCCAGCTGCACCAAAGCAGAGAAGAAGGCCCTGCGAAAAGCAGTGAGGGGAGCTGAATGGGTAATTAAAATGTCCCAGACCCACCTCTCAAGATCTCAGAAACTGGTCCTTGAACATTACCCTAGACCACCTGAGTCAAACTCGAGGCCCGGGGTCCAAATCTGGTTCACCATAGCTGTTTATGTGGCCCTCTAGACTCCAAATTACATCAATAAGTCTGTCCAGTTTTCACAAATCTGCAAAATTCACACCAAATCAACAGATGCATACATTTTTTCCTGATTTTTACTGTAAATTTTTCTCAAAATTGGCCAAAAATATTGTGTCTAAGAGACTGCTCCAGTTACAGTCCATGACCGTTAAGATAATTAATAAAAAGTCACATTTAGCATCATACATTAGCACAAATATTGTAAAAATTCCCAATAAAAAATTATTACAAAATCCTGGATGGACTGATTAGTGTGAAAAGATGATGAATATTATTTCATTTTAGGAAACACTTACCAAATGCTGAAACAAACAGTTATTGATATTTTAACCGTTTAATGAGTCTTATCAATACATTCTGGCACAACCGGCCCTTTAAGAACATTCAGATTTTTGATTTGACCCAAAATGAAACTGAGATCGACTCCACAAACTTAACTTTTTGATCTGCTGCCTTTTAGGGAAATTACCCAAATATTTTTCCATAGGAACTTTTTAAAAATCCAGAAGAAAGTATGTTAGGTTTTGTTGTTTGCCAACAGTTATGCAGCTAAATGTCAATGATTTGATCATTGGTTCCCTCTTTAAGCGTCATGTCCTCCTGTCTTGTAGGGGCGTGGTGCGGGTGGACGTTAATCTGCAGGATGTTGATATCGACCAGTGCTCAACTGACGGCTGGTTTGCTGGAACCCATCGATGCAACCTGACCACTATGGAGGTGAGTGCACCGGACATGAGGCCCAGACAGGGATCGATTGGCTTTGGAAAGTGAACTGTAATACACCCACCACCCCATGAAGCTCTGAAAGGAAAAGCAGTAAATCAGCATGACTGGTGACAAAAAGGATGGAGGTCTGATTACTTCTCAGTGTTACTGTTCCTGCTGGCTAACACTTGACAAGGCTGTCTTTTTAAATTTATGAACACAAACGTGCACTCTGAGTTTTCCATCATTGTCTAGCAAACCGACTGCAGGTTGCCAGTGCTAAGCTGCAGTTTGTTTATTTAAGGATCCCCATCAGGGCTGTTGTAAACAATTATTTTAGTAATTGGGTATTCTGTCAGTTATTCTGACGATTAATCAAATAAAACATTTTATAAAATAAAATATTGGTAAATACTGCCACAACAGCATACTGTTGGATATCAGCACAATTTTTAATATTTAAGCATTCCTGGCGATTACTTTTCTGTAGTTCACAAAGGCATTTACTTTTAGTTTATGTATTCATCTTCAGTCAGTTTAATAGATGAACTCTCACCTTGCCCAGCCATCTATAGCTTCTGTGTCCATGTTAGCGATGGGATTTGACTCCTTCGTTTGTCACACAGAAACATCTATCAGCTACGTACTGCCATGATGCGCTCCGTCACGATGCACGATGTGCTTCGCCACCCATTTGTTCAGACCGGGATGACATGAAATTTATTTTCCGGTTTGTCCGTAAAGCTGCAGTTATGTTAAGCATCAACTACAGCGCAGCCGCCCACAGTGTTCAGTTTATCTGCTCACTGGTATAAATAAACCCGCCGCACTCTTCGCCGCTGTTCGCTCTGAACCGACCACCAGGAAGCAAGAGAGGATAAGAGAGGATGCTGTACTCCAGGCATTGCACCAGTTTTTTTTAAGGATACTTATTAGTCCCCTGAAAAACAACAAAAACCTGGAGATTATCATAACTCAATGAAATACCTCCGTATTCTCCGGACCAAACTTGAAAATTTAATGTTATTCTGCTAACACTTAGCATTCGTCAACAACTCATTGGAGGCAGAGAGAGTGCTGCGCAACATAAATAATCACCCAGCCAGAACACGGTGCGCTAAATAATAAAACATAATTTAGCTAAGCTTTGAGGCAGATAATTTTCCTCGAGGAATTATTAAAATTCCTTGAATTATTCGAGGAATCATTTCAGCCGTAATCCCCATTAGTTTCTACTGTAGTAGAGACTATTCTTCTTGGGGTCCACACCAAACATTACAATAAAAAACCTTTGCAAACATTACATAAAAGACATAATGGTGTTCCTTAACAAAATTAGATTAAACACAAAACTGCTTCAATATCTTACAAATATTACAAAGAGACATAACAAAGTACCTTACCACACAAACTGTATCAGAACTAAATTAAACTCTAAATATAAATTTAAACATTCCATCATTCTTCGTTATAGATTCCTAAAGATTGTTTAAAATCTTGTAGGGAATAAAGATTCCTCATGAAGTTTTATGATAGGCAGCTACAACTCGTCTCAGTTATTACCTCCATCAAGGCCGCCCTGCGATGAAATACGATGTTTGTCTGTTGACAGTGAATGCACCACCTTGCATGAAACAAGCAGAGTAAGTTTGTTCCCATTAGCAATAAAAAGAGGCTCAAGTCTCAAGAGTCTGCTTCCAGGGTCAGAGCACAAAACCCAAGTAAAACATTCAGCAGCTGGAAACTGAGATGAAAGAGCAGAGGAAATGTATGTGGCTTAGCATTGTTTATTTATTTAACTCTTATTTAACTCTTCATAAAATGTTTGCATTTTTAAGCCTTTATAGTTGGTGTTTATCTTCCAATCTTTCAGTAACACATAATTATCAAGTAATATTTCCAAATTTCCTCTCAACTTTAAACATTTTTCAACTCTAAAACTCAACACACTGCTGGATGAATGACTGGCCACCAGGTTTAGTAGGTTTTCTGGCTCAAACTTTGGTTATTCTCATTTTGTTCCCTGGTTTTGTGTTAAACAATCAGCTGTTGTCAAATTTTAATCAGCACAAAGTTGTACAATTTGGATTTGTTAGCTGGTGAAAGGGACATTTTTAACCAAAGCATGTTGTTTTTTTCTTAACCTATCATCACAGAAGAAAAAATAATAAATACAGTGGGGCAAAAAAGTATTTAGTCAGCCACCAATTGTGCAAGTTCTCCCACTTAAAAAGATGAGAGAGGCCTGTAATTTTCATCATAGATGAACCTCAACTATGAGAGACAAAAAGAGAAAAAAAAATCCAGAAAATCACATTTTCTGATTTTTAAAGAATTTATTTGCAAAATATGGTGGAAAATAAGTATTTGGTCAATAACAAAAGTTCATCTCAATACTTTGTTATATACCCTTTGTTGGCAATGACAGAGATCAAACGTTTTCTGTAAGTCTTCACAATGTTCTCACACACTGTTGGTGGTATTTTGGCCCATTCCTCCATGCAGATCTTCTCTAGAGCTGTGATGTTCTGGGGCTGTCGCTGGACAACACGGACTTTCAACTCCCTCCACAGATTTTCTATGGGGTTGACATCTGGAGACTGGCTAGGCCACTCCAGGACCTTGAAATGCTTCTTACGAAGCCACTCCTTCGTTACCCGGGTGGTGTGTTTGGGATCATCGTCCTGCTGAAAGACCCAGCCACATTTCACCTTCAATGCCCTTGTTGATGGAAGGAGGTTTTCACTCAAAATGTGACGATACATGGCCCCATTCATTCTTTCCTTTACACGGATCAGTCGTCCTGGTCCCTTGGCAGAAAAACAGCCCTAAAGCCTGATGTTTCCACCCCCATGCTTCACAGTAGGCATGGTGTTCTTTGGATGCAACTCAGCATTCTTTCTCCTCCAAACACGACGAATAGAGTTTTGACCAAAAAGTTCTACTTTGGTTTCATCGGACCATATGATATTCTCCCAGTCATCTTCTGGATCATCCAAATGCTCTCTAGCAAACTTGAGACGGGCCTTGACATGTACTGTCTTAAGCAGGGGGACATGTCTGGCACTGCAGGTTTGAGTCCCTGGCGGCGTAGTGTGTTACTGATGGTAGCCTTTGTTACTTTGGTCCCAGCTCTCTGTAGGTCATTCACTAGGTTCCCCCGTGTGGTTCTGGATTTTTGCTCACCGTTCTTGTGATCATTTTGACCCCACGGGGTGTGATCTTGCGTGGAGCCCCAGATCGAGGGAGATTATCAGTGGTCTTGTAAGTGTTCCATTTTCTAATAATTGATCCCACAGTTGATTTCTTTATACCAAGCTGTTTACCTATTGCAGATTCAGTATTCCCAGCTAGGTGCAGGTTTATAATTTTGTTTCGGGTGTCCTTTGACAGCTCTCTAGTTTTGGCCATGGTGGAGTTTAGAGTGTGACTGTTTGAGGTTGTGGACAGGTGTGTTTTATACTGATAACGAGTTCAAATAGGTGCCATTAATACAGGTAACAAGTGGAGGACAGAGGAGCCTCTTACAGAAGAAGTTACACGGCTGTGAGAGCATGAAATCTTGCTTGTTTGTAGCTGACCAAATACTTATTTTCCACCATATAGTGCCAATAAATTCTTTAAAAATCAGAAAATGTGATTTTCTGGATTTTTTTCTCCTTTTGTCTCTCATAGTTGAGGTATATATCTATGATGAAAATTACAGGCCTCTCTCATCTTTTTAAGTGGGAGAACTTGCACAATTGGTGGCTGACTAAATACTTTTTTGCCCCACTGTACATATCTAACCAAAGAGAGACTATAAAGGTAAACATGTAATATTGGGAAAAATTAGATCAATTTGATAAATTATCCAAATTAGACACATACAACAAAAACAATACTACTTTACAAGCCCAGAGTTTACCAGAAGATGAATAGGATGAAGCCTGTTCATGTACTTAACCTTTATTGCTATAGGCTGCTTTCTTCTGCCAGACCACTTTAAATAAGAAATGGTCACATGTTGATGTCTAATGGAGAAAACAATTTATTTACAGGTAAACATATTGGTTTATGCATTAGACAAAGCGCTAAGCATGATACTTCCACCTCCGTTCTCCACAGCTGCTATGAGGTTCATTTTTCTGAAATGATGTATTTGGTTAGTGCCAAACATTTCAAGAGAAATATACAGAAATTAAAGATTGACATTTCATCATAAGGTCAGGATTTGACAGTGTTACAGACGGAAAACCCAACAGTTTCCCAATTATTAGACTTATTTAAGCTTATTAACGTTTCCAGATGAGGTGAGCCAATGAAACGAGCTTCAGCCTCTTGAAGACTGATAGATTTCACAGACACGCTGCAGATGAACCTCCTTCATAATGCATGTGTTGTAATGTATGGTAGTGAGCCTCTGTTAATAATTAATCACTCTCTTTGTCTGAGTACTTCCACTCTCCGCATATATTCAATAAGAGTGGCTTTTGACCGTGTGTGTGTGTGTGGGTGTGTGTGTGTGTGTGTGTGTGAGTGTGTGTGCGTGTGTGTGTGTGTGTGTGTGTGTGTGGAAACACACGGTTGATGGCATGTTTGTTTGAAAAACACAGATCTGTGTGTGCTGTCAGCGCAGGAGTGTGTCTGAACTTTGCTCGACTGATGAGACGTCGTTGTGGTCGTAGCGCGCGGCGGCGTGCGTTCTTCCCTGTATGACAGCTTCTTTGTGCACAAGTGCTCATTAGTGTCATGCCGGTTCCATAAACAAAAGATAAATTACACGTCTGTGCAAATAGAAATTACAGTAAGCTATAACCATATCTGTTACAGCTTTCTAGTTAGGGAAGTTAGAGGTGATAAGGGACAGCTCACCTTCTGGAAATGCAACTTGGTCTGCTACGGTTTTAACTTTGATCACACATCTGAAGTTTATTTTTTTTCACATCTGCGATGTAGAAACTGATAAAAATGAACCAAAACTGTTTCTGCTACATACTGTTAGAAAATAAACTCTTTAATTCAAAATATGCACCATGTTTTATTTGATTCAAACAGCATTAAAGCTGGTTTAAAAAATAAGAATCCCTTTGTCCACTGAACATTTTCATATGAAATAAAATGTTTTGCATGTCAGCAGTTTTTGTGCAGACAAATTTGCATTTTTGCTAATTTGGTTGTGCAGGAGGCTCCACTACTGCTTTTCAGGAAGGATCTTTCAAGACTTAAATGGGACCTGTTATGCAAAAATTCACATTTTGTTCTTGGTTTTTTCTGCTTCTAAAACCAGCTCAAGCACTAAAAACATTATTCCAGCTGTGTTTTTTTGTGTCTGGAAAATTAGCTCTTTAACATCCCTCCCGAATGTAACATCCCAAATCAGCAAGCACTTCTGATGAGTGTAAATTATAATATTAATGAAAAGTCTGTGTAATTTTGAAACTCAGCTCACAAGTTAAGTCCATTGTAATTATTATTTCCCCATAGACATTAGTTTTAAAGGTTGTATTTATGTTAAAGATGATTATTTCTTGCTTACAGTTAATGAACCAATAAAAAACATAAAAAAATATATTTGATACCTGTTTATAGGTTGTTCTCAAAAGGTGCTGTTAATCTGACAAGCGTAAATTCAGTTTTTACGAGTAGATTTGTGTTTGGTTTTTAATATCACAGTTTCCCCCAGCAAACAAAATATAACTCATGTTTGATTTATAGGAGCTTACATGTCAAAAGCAATATATTCTAATTAATTAAGTTTGACTGCATTTATTTAGTTAAGTGCAAACATAATTCCCTTGATAATGTTTGTACGTCTGTCTCATAACCAAATTGCATTAATAACAAACACAAAAATGGTCACCTAGAAATGCAACTGGATTTCCTGTTTGAGAAGCGAACTTGTGCTGTTGAAGGTGAACATTTTCTCCCATCTTTCACTGTCAGCACTTTCATTAGTGTGTTTTGTCGCTCGTTGGGACATGGCCGCCCTCGGGGCACGTCTCATGGCAGAACGTGGTCCTGGATGATGATGAATGTTTCAATCAATTAGCTTATTGCTCAGAACAAGTGGTTGGGCCCTGGGGAACCGGAGCCAGTGAAAGGCAGTGACACATAACTTAAATGATTACTGCGGCCGCCAGAAAAACGACTGCCGAATGAAGGGAGCAGAAACCACCAATCAGAAATCATCATTTACACCCTCAGAGGCTTTTCTGGGGCTTTCACCAACAAGATGTTCTGATTATTATTGTGTGTTTTTCACAAATAAAATGGAAACAAACTATTTGCTCATACTACAAAGAAGAGATTTAACCTTTTTTTTTCCTCACTGTGTTAATCAAACTAAACTGTTTCCTGTTGTGTGTCAGTCAGATTAGCTAAAATATTTAGATGTGTTAAAGAACAACCAAAAATAAGTCAGCAAAACATTTGTCTTTTCTAGCAGCCATTATATATACAGCAGTAAAACCAGCTAATCAAATGTGCTGGAGTTCCACTTGGGTTGCTAGGTTACAAGTCTGGGCTTGGCTGGGGTTGCTAGGTAACAGCGCAGTGCTTGTGGAATGTGACCAAAAAATCTGGACGTTTTTGAAACTGCTCATATTCCATACACACAGAAACATCAACTCATTGCCCAAAAAGCTTTGGCTGTTTTTAGAAGCAGCTGAGCCTCAATGGAAGCACAGAAAAGGCGCAAAATGGGAATTTTGATATTTTTCAGGTCAGAATCAGAATTAATTTTATTGTCATTGTGCACAAAAGAAAGCAACAAAATTTAAAAAGTAGCAACTCTCCGAGACAAGTCAAATAAAAAAAATAATAATAATAATAAATAAGTATATCTCAATAATTATAAAAACACCTCAAGCAAGCTACCTTGTCAGACATGCAGGAGGTGCACCTATTGCAGTTTTCTAGCTGATTACCAATCTTCCTGTCTTAACGTGGTGATGAGAAGAAGTGCGGCAAATGTCACGGTCGGACAAAAGGGAAGCAGAGGGATTGTCTCATCAGTTTCCAGAACCACACAAACAAAAAACCTCGTAAAAGCGCACACAGGGTTAGAGCGACCCCTCTGGACTGCGTGCAGAATGAAAAACTTGTTGGGTGTAAATGATCCCTTCTTTTAAGACCAAAGGAAAGTAGGAAGCCTGACCTGCTCATTCAGATTTTGACTGATACTGATTTATTTTTTGTGTGTGTTGCAAGAAAGTTACTGAGTTAACTGTAAGCGTGCAGCCATGACCTGGTGGGCTGGTCTGTCAATCAAACATCTCATGGGAAGCAAAAGAGGACAGCAGTTAACTTTCACACCTTTGTCAAAGTAGATATGATCTTCACATGTATCGGCCGATCGCTGATTTCTCAAAATTAAGGAAATTTTGGCCGAATAATCGACTTGTCAATTTATCGGTGCACCCCTATGCCAGACCTAATGGAAAATTCAAAACACACCATCCAAAATATTGGGAAGAGAATTGAGGACCTCATTTATGCACAAGCATTGACACAACAGGAAAGTCTGACAGTGCTTTATGTTATTTCAAAAATTCAACATGTGAAAAGTGAACAGTTACAATCTGCAACACAGACCCTTCAGGTCGTGAACCTTTTATTGTGCTCCAATCTGTACCTGCAGCCTCCATGTCTTACAGGATCAAACATATCACACAACTGCCTTGTGTTGTATGCTCTGCTGTGATAACAAACTCTTTGTCTGCATTGCCAGGCCCGCAAGAGGACATGTAGAGCTCTTGAATAAAAGTGTAAAAATGCTGCCTGCACAGCTTTCTGATGACCTGACAAGAAAATGTGACATAAATGATCAGATTTGGTTAATTTGAAAGCTTTTATCCGTCTGAATGGACCAACTGTGATTAAAATACACCTCTGTTTCTCAGCTAGAAGCCTCTTAAAAACAACAAAGAACACAGATAAATAAAACTTCATACTACATATATTAATATTGAGTTGATAACAATAATAAGTATCACCAAAACCAATACTTATTTTTTAAATATGGCATATTATCAAACTTCTGACATCTTTAGCCGTTTTGGTGGTTTCAGTGGATTTTTGCGGCTGTAGTATTTCTCTTTTGTCTTTGGTAAAAGACCACAAGCCATTTCTCCTGCTAGTGTTAGACTCATGCGTCTGTTTTGGTTGTATTTACCCAAAATGCCTTGTGCTATAGTCTGCTTTCGGCTTTTTGAATGAGTTCCAGTACACTTGGCATTCACGTATACGTTCGAACTGTGCCAGAGTTCACTTCAACCGAACCGATACCTATTTTTTTAATTTTTTTAAGACAGACTAGAGTTCACCTTTTTAGTTTGCATTAGAGTTTCATTGCACATTCACACCACCGCAAATGAAGTGGACTTCCTGAACAAACGGACTATAGTTTGATTAAAGCAGACTAAACAGGGCTGGTGTGAATCCACTCTTAGTTCCCCTTTAGGATGAATTGTAGTTCTTCGGTTGATGTACATGTAATCTCTAGCCACTCCTCACCGATGTTTGTTTTTCTCTCCACTGTCCCTTGTGTGGATGTGACACGCGTTAGTTGTGCAGCAACGAGGAACATTCATACACTTGTTTCTCTCAGTTTTCCCTGTCCCCGGTGTTCCCTCTGCCTTCATTCAGAGACAGAAAGAAAAAAATTACTCAGCGCTTCATCTCCAGGCCGGATCATGTTTTGTAGAGTAAAAATAGCGCTCGTTTTGGCGTCTCGGGAGTTCCCCTGCTGTTGGAAACGCAGCGCGGTTGTGGGGCAGGGCTCCCCTCGAGGGACCCGTGTCAAGTGGAGAGTAACAACAAGCTGTGGCCTTTTTAACCCGCTGATCCCGTCTCTGCAGCTTGGGTGAAAAGAAACGACTTGACGCATCGTAATTGGGAAGATTCCTGCAATGTTTTCTGTTAAGAGCACATTCAGGACCCTTTAAATAGGGAAATTGCTAATTATCAGTTGTGATCTAAGCAGAGCTGTGATTATGTGTCAGAGTTGATAACGGTCTTTGATATAAAGGAAACAGAGGAGTGCACCAACAGAACCGCCCTTTAATTCAAGCTAATCTGGATTTATTATGCTGGTCCTGAACAAATACTGAGAGCATCGCTATGTTTCTCTAAACATGTTGGACTTGTGAAAACATTTTTTGGTATTACAGCTGTACAAATAATTGGGAGTCTGTTTAGTTAAAAAAAGGTCTTCTTACTGTTTCTCTGTTTTCACAGGTTCATATAGATGCAAACTTCTGATTCTCAAAGATGAACGGTTGTATAATTGTGCATCTGTTTGCAGCCATTTTAGCGTGTCAGAGTAAACTTTGAGCTGGGGGGCGTGGCCAGCAGCAGCTTATTTGGATTTAAAGTGAACTCGCCCTAAACAGCTCAATCTGAAAGGAGCTCAAAATACACAGAATATCAGACTGAAATCTGATTATCTAAGATTGATTTAGTGCAAAATACGTGTTGAACATGTTTGTAAAACCCACAGCCTTATCCTGACCTGTTCAAGGAAGCATAACAGGTCATCTTTAAAGTCTTTTGAACTGTGATTTTCTTCTCATTTGTTATCGCAGCTCAGGGGTTTTCAGTTATAATTCAGCTAAATCGTTTGCGGTGAATCAAACAGGAAAATGGATCATCTTAAATGTCTCAGTTGAGAAATAATCGTCCAGGCTCCGTCTTTTTGAACACTTCTGAGATCCTTCTTCTTAACTACTCTTTGAAAATACTAGAAGTTAATTGCCATGTGCTCCTATTCTTGTTTAACTATGTAGGAACTTTGTGCTAATGAGCGCTTTGAGAACATTTTGAGCTCCTCTGACGCTGTTTTGTGTGTAAGTGTATATTTAAAGGAGCTCTCAGGCACTTTAGTGGGAAACTGTGACACTTCCTTAAGCTGTGAACGTCATTATGAAAGCGATATCCCATGGAGTGTGTTGTGTGCATCAGGAGCTGTGCCTGATGGCGGCGTTAAGCCCCCTCTTGGCCGGAGAGCTTATCTCACCGGTGTCTGGGCTTTGCTCTTTCGACGGCGCCCAAAGCGAAGCCCTGCTGTCCGTGCCTCTCTGTTTGGGGTAACTCCTGATAGTTGACCTCTTTTAAAGGCCTGGATGGCTGCTGGCTGTGTTCATCCAGCCCTCTGAAATGTCTCAGAGCTTTCTGCGTGTGTGTTTGTACATCTGAGGTGCACAAGCTTGGCATCCTGTTCAGAGCCGGAACAATTTATTCAGCCTTCAGAATAAAAAAATAAAAAAATGGAAATGTGGTACAATCCCAGCCTGAAGCAAACGTTTTGACGTCAAAATGCTCTCTGTTTGCCCTCTCTGTCTCATTTACTCTCTATCAGCACACACAAAAACACCGCTGCACGTAAATAAAGCTGTAGCTCAGTTTCTAATTTGAAAAGGAACAGAAGTATTCAAACTACTGATGTTTTTCACTGGGATTTTATGCAACACATAGCAGTTCACAACAGTGAAGCTGAAGAAAAGTGATTTAAATTTTCATTACTAAATAGAAATGATTTCTAAATCTAAATCTAAAGATGCAGTTTTATTCTGAGTTATTGTTATTGATGCAATTGTTGGCACCATACTATTATTTCACTTATAAGACAGGTTTGCCTTGTAAATAAAATAATCTGCCAACAGAACAAGTACTTTTTCATTAATATTAAGAATTCACTTATTTAAAACAAGCTCCCATATATTGTTGAAAATTTACGTTTGAGTAAGTTTTGTCTTATTTCAAGTCTTTTAAGATATTTGCACTAGAAACTAGACTAAAAATACTTGGTAAGATTTTATTTTTGCAGTGCAGAGGCCAATTTCAAGACACCAGATACGGCTGAAAAGTCAAATAACTCTTAAGTTGTTATATATATATTGTGTGTGTATGTTAGTTGTTCCATAAAATGCCTATAAAATAAAATAGATATGAAAGTATTTTTCAAGAAACTTTCTAGAAGATTTGTCACAATTTAATGGGTACTTTATAGGGGAACATTTATGCAAAATGTATATTTTGTACTTTCGCTTTGGTCTGGACTGCTTTCAAAAACAGTCCAGTTACTTAAGAAAACCACCAAGCCCTTTTTTGGCAATAAATAGATGTTTTTTAGTGTCTAGAAAAGGCGTTTCAGAAGCCTCTCGATTGTTAAGTCACATTCCACGGGCTCTGCGCCGTTGCCTAGCAACCTCCAGCCCTGCCCGTCACCTAGCAACCCAAGCTGAGTTCCAACTAATTTACCGTATTTTCCGCATTATAGGGTGCATTGGATTATAAGACGCACTGTAAATAAATGGTCTATTTTCAATCTTTTTTCATTTATAATGTGTACTGAACAATAAGGCGCAATAAGCGAAACAAAGCAGTCAGATAAGTCGGTCAGTCAAAGCTCGGTACATATTACTCTGCAAAGCTCCTCACTAGGCAGCCTTATCGTCCTACTTTCTCCAGGAACCAAGTCAAACTCGGAGCCCGTAAAGGTCAACTTTCCTTCCCTGGATTTTCATAGGAACTACACATTATTTCTGTTAGCAAAATAAAGATGAGTTTTTTGGCATTTTGACAGAGCACCACACAAAAATCACTTCGATATCAGTAAACACAACCAGAATGAATCCTGATTGATTCATTAGAATTAATATGGATCAATAAATTTTATACATTGTTCTCTTTTAGTCCAGTACAATATATAAGGTGCTCCGGATTATAAGGCGCACTGTCGGTTTTTGGTAAACTTGTAGGTTTTTAAGTGCGCCTTATAGTCTGGACAATACGGCACTTAAAACAGAAAACTTTCATGAAACTTTCAGGGTTCTTTCCCTAAACTTAATTTGTACTTTGAAAAGTAAGATGTTAATTTCTTGGAACATAACAGGTTCTTTCTGAATCTTACTAAATACTTACAATACTAATAAATACAAGTACTAATAAAATGCACAGACATTTCAGACAGTATACTTTGCAAGTGAAAATTTTTAAATATGTTTCTTCCAAACATTTTAAAAATCTTTGAAAAATATTCCTGATCAATGAGTTAGTTTTAGAAAACCTTCCACTTTGGCTGCTTATTCTATTATTTTCTGTCCAGTCCATCTTTTTGCATTTTTCTAAATAAAATGAGATAAATGGAAAAAGAGGAAAAAATATCTGCTGTAAACATTAAATTCCCCTCTAATAAAACTCCCTAAAAGCTCAATAAAATGACACACTAAGATGTCTTCCATGCCTTCTCTATAAGTTGGCACAGATTTCACTCTATACCTCATTTAGTGTGCACACATTTATGAATATGGAAATTAGTCTCCATCTATTTGTGCTTCTTGCCTGCAGCAGCTTAGACTTGAGTTTACTCAAACATTATAAAACCCCTATATGCTTCAAAATGGCAAATATTAAAGCAAATTACCTGCACATCAAAGCAGGAAACGCTGAGCAGGAAGAAGAGAAAGAAATATTTTACTCTTTTAACAGATAATATAATTTTTTTAGCTTAATAGAAAATATAGATGATATTCTTTTCAAATGTTAGCTGTAATCATTTTTTTTTGACAATTTTAATTACATTTTAACTTTTTTGATTTGCAAAAATAGAAACATGGAACTTTTTTATTATTGGTAATGTATACAATCTGTATACATATTTGACGGTACTTGAAAATAGAAGGTGAATATAGTGAAGTAAAATTGACTTTTTGAGCTTTAAATCGTGTTATTATATTATTCCCTCATCAAAACCACACCTGAAGTGTCTCAAAGGGCACTTCAGGTGTCCTTTGAGACACCTGAAGTCTCAAAGGACACTCAAAGGACACCTAGCGGCAGCTAGTCTGAAGGACTAGCAGCAATTAGCAAACACCTTTTGGAACCTTGAGTCTGCTGAGCTCATTTTAAAGACTACTTCTCAGTGAAATACTCATAAAAACGATGTTAAAGGCTTAATGGAGGAACATTGTTGTGATGACTTCCTGAAGCCGGAGTGTTGAAAAGAGTGGGAACTTCTTAAAGAGACAGAGACCCAATTTCAAGGCGTTAAATTGCAAATTTGATGAATGTATCTTTTTTTATAACTATGCAAGGTAACTCAGTTACTTGATTGTGCTATGAAATGGCTTCATGTGCCTGGAAAATATAAGATAATGCCCCTTTAAGACGAGATGCCACTAGTTACCTCTTATGCTTCTCACTTTAGAGATTCTTTGGGTTTTTTGGAGGGACTATGCGTCTCTTCTGAACTGTTAAGGTTGCTGTAGTTGCTGTAGTTGCTGATGTAATAAAATTACAGGGCAGAAATCTTAAGTGGGAAACATCCATGGATGGCAAAAATCTGCAACATTAATGTATAATATTTGCAGATGGTCGATAAAGTATGATTGCCATTGGATTTATGATGTTGACTTTGCTTCCTGCTATATCTTCTCTGCTCTGTGTGACTCAATAATCGGGAGGTTTTTGGGATGGCTCATTTTCCAGACACCAAAAAATAATTAATTTATTGGTGTTGTTTTTAGAAGCTGTATAAACCCAAATGGAAGCACAAAACTATGCAAAATGTGAATGTAGTATGACAGGTCCCCTTTCAGTGTGCCATGTATCTTTTTTATTATTATCCATACATATGGAAAGTTCTCACTTAGCTAGCTCTTTTATATAACATTTAGTTTTGTTTTCATTTATTGAAAGTTAGATTCATTTTGTTTTAAAACTAAGAACATTTAAATACATTTTATTTCAATTTTCTTAGTTTTAGAAATAAAACGTTTCATTTACTACATGTTTTTAAATAAATCAGTCACTCACGGTAAGTTTATTTGTATATCATTTCAGGAACAGTCAGTTCAAAGTGCTTTATGTCATAAAAACACAATTGATTTAATCATGTTTACACATTAAATACGTTGTTCAATGTTTCATTTCTTATGATTCAAAGCAGCTCTAACTGGTGTTTTGGGGAGTTAGTTAAATATTTTTTTTGGAAGTTGAGGGAACAAAAGTGGGTTTTACACTTCAACTTCTAACCCTAAAAGAGATATTTCTGCTTATTGTTATGCAACAAATAAAATAAAAGTTTGGTGCTTTTCTTTGATGAGAACCACAGGCTTGTATGTTCATGCTAGCAGACTCTCCACTGCCTCTTCATTTACTCCTCCTTCATTTGACGCTACGTCTGTCTCCATTTCCCTCATGCGGGGGTGAACATCTTGTGCTGACTTGGTAATTTGCAGCCTACCTGGCAGCGTTACTGTAGGTACAGGATGGCTGGCTCTTTTCCCTCCTTCTGCCTTCCTGTTCACGTATTCTATAGTTCAGTCTGTAATTACTTGATGATAAGCTTTCCGCAGGCTTCATGTTGCTCTCTGTAGGGTCATTACAAATATCTGCCGAGTCCTATTAGAGCTTGATTAGGCGCTGTGCTGGACCGGAAGAGCGTGGGCTTGTTTCAAAGGGAGAGGAAGAGGATTCAGAGGGCTCTAATTAGCAGGCAGAATTATAAGCAAGTTTCTGGCTTCCTGGTCAGGTAGAAGACCCCTGGCCTCAGCAGCAATTAGTGCAACACTTTGAGTTGTTTTTAAATTTAATTCTCCTGATTTATTTCATCCGAAGGCGAAGAGGAGAGCCGTGTTTGATACATGTGGACGTTAAAGTGCAGGAGGTTCGGACGTAAGATGAGTAATTAAAGTGATATTTTAATGTAAGTGGCAAAAGATTTGAATGTTTTTGATAAAATTTTAAAGCCTAAAATTATGACATTGATACATTAATTATTTAACATTAGAAAAACTTAATAAAAATATGTCAAATTAGTAATTTCCAGTTTTAAAAACGCTAATTTTTTTAAACAATAATAATGTTTAAAAAAACATTTTTTGTTTTTTAAACATTACTTAATAAATGTTTAAACATTAATGTTTAAAAAAAAATTTTGAATAATGTTTTAAAAACTAATGTTTTTAAACATTGTCTAATAAACATTAATAATGTTTTTTGAACATTATTAATGATCAAAATAATGTTAATAAACATTATTAATGTTTATTAAATATTAATGTTTAATAAACATTAATAATTTTTAATCATTATTAGTGTTTTTTTAAACATTTCTTTCAACTCAGCAAAAACATCAGATATACATTTTTTCATGCATTAATGTGTTTGTGTAATGACTCAGTTCTCTTTACTTTGCATGAATAAAAGTAAAGTTTGAGTCAAGCTATTACAATTTTACAGTCTTTAGTATTAACCCTAACCCTCAATATTTAAAAGCTGTGAATATTTTAATGCATTCTTCTATTAAAAATATTAAAGTGGGCCAACAAATAAAACTGAAAATATAGCATGATGCAAAATAAAGTGTATTTTCCTCTGTTCTATAACAGCCACTATTGCCAATAAAACCTTTAAAAAAAACAGGAAATATTTCTTGTGTTTTCTAACTGTAAACCTTCAGCATTTTAACTCTTTTTAAAATATCAAGGTCTATTAAACTAGAAGCAGCATTTTTTATTATTGCTTTGATTGATAGAAACAAGATCCAGAGGAGGTGAGAATAAAAATCTGCCATTTTATGACTTGCAGGTGAATTTGTGCTGCAGAGTTGCAGCTCAGCTGGTGTCGTGCTGAATGCGGGCGGCCATCTTTCTCTCTTTTAATGTTATGTGACGTCGTGATGTTTACTCACGTCTGCAGAAGCTTGATAAGATTCCCAGTCAGCATGCTGAGCTTAAAACACCATCATGCATTAATGTCGCCTCAACTCAAGTCAAAGTATTCCTAAAGCACTTCAGCTGAAGAGTATGGAAGCCCATCTCTGCCATGGAAGAAAAAAGCCCAGCGGCAACTTTTAAAGTCATAATTATGAGCTTTAAAGTTGTAATTTTGAACTTAAAAGTTTTAATTTTGAACTTAAAAGTTGTAATTTTGAGCTTACGTCATAATTATGAACTTAAAAGTCATAATTGTGACTTTTAAGTAAATTTTGAGGTAGAAATTCACACCTTTTCTGTAAGGAAGAATCTCATTATAATGACTTTGACTCTCATAATTACGACTCTGACGGTCAGAATTATACCATCTCCAATTATTATCAATACATTTTTGCAATTTAAATCAAGTCTAAGTTGATCAAAAATGGTTTTAAATTGATTAAAAATCACACATTTGTGTGATTTGTGATGGTGACAGGCCGACTACGATCTAAATTCGGTTATTAAACCTCATGCTAATGTGGGGCTTTGAGTGTTTTGCATGTTTCTGTTCTGAGCTCTCGCTTGCTGGTCTGACACCGTGGTGTGCGTCGGTAAAAAGGTCCTCACCGGTGGCCATGCAGGCGTCCCGATGGCAATTAGCTTGTCACGGTGTGTCTGATTGACAGCTGTCACAGCCGGGATGCTAACCGCTATGAGCGGAGCCGCAGGGGGGACCTGGGGTGCAACCGCACAACCTGCAACAATCTGTGGGAGTTTCTCAGACACGTGACTGCCACACAGAGTTAATGAGATGGGTCGTATTCGCTTATCTCTGCAGGTAATGAAGATGTCAGCTCTGTAACAGACACTGATTTGTTTTTATCATTAGAAAAGCCGTCAGCAGCTGACGGATAGTCGCCTTATCAGGAACAGCAGCTGAAGATCCTGTAACCGTTTACTGCACACCTCGTTATTTCTCAGTGATTTGATGCATTTTTGCCTTCAGCTTGTTGTGAAAACAGCAACATGATTAACTCCTGCTAATGTAGAGTAGCATCATTCCTGCACACAGCGGAGCATGGGGTTTAATTTTATATGGTCTGTAGTTTCAAGACTTTTGATGTATTTGTTAATTCTTACAAATATTACATTGTGCTAAAAGTATTTTTTTTGTTTACAGACATACAGACATGTATTAAATATGCAAATGTAACAATGTAAATTTATGAAGATTAAAATGGAAGAAAATAATTGTAGCACAATGTAATTATATATATATATAAAAAACTAAGTTGTCAACTAATTTTCTATCAATCATTAACTGGAGACTCGAATAAAAAGCCCATTTGCTGAAAAAAACCCCAACAAAATTTCCACTTAGTTTTATATTTTGTTCTGTCTGATTATGTCATTTTTAAATATTAATTGATTGATAATTTGATCAGTTACTCAGTACTTCAGTAAAATTTTTACCAAATACTATCTTATTCTTCCTTGAGGAATTTATTGGACGACTACTTTTTATTGTAACTTGAGTAAAAATATGTTGAAGTATTTCTACTCTTACTTCAGTATAATTTTGCGGTACTCTACCCACCTCAGCTTATGTATTAGTTAACATCTCATATGAAATATTAAAATGTATTTATTGCCATTTTTAACTGAACATTAAAGTAATTCATTGAATATATCAGAGTTTCCTTGGTGGCACACAGTGTGAAGCCACTTTACTCTAAGTTGAAGCTGGAAGAGAAAAGATGATCCTTTCGCTGTTTAATTCAATTTGTGACAGGCAAAAATATTAAATCATGTCTATATAAAAACAGAAAACAAGTCGTTTTCATCACAAGTTACACTGCAAAAACACAAAATCTTACCAAGTATTTTTTATCTAGTTTGCTAGAGAAAATAAGACGAAACTAATTTATAAGTAACCTTTAAACAAAATATGGGAGCTAGTTTTCAGCAAGTAATTCCTTAAAATTAGGAAAGAAATGCTGGCATTAATAAAACTTCAAATATGAGAAACTGTTAAAGATTATTGTTTACTACGAGACAAGCACTGCATGCATACTAAATTAATTTTGGTCTAGTTTCTATTGCAAATATCTTAGTACACTTAAAATAAGACAAAACTAACTTACAAGTAACTTTTCAGCAAGAAATACCGATTTGTCTTAAGTATATAATGCCTTAACATCAAGTAAAAAGTACTAGTTTCATTGCCAGATTATTTAACTTATGAGATATTTTCCCTATATTATAAGTTAATTTATCTGCCAAAAGAACAAGAACTTTTCCATCAATATTAAGGAATAATTTAGTGAAAACGAGCTCCTTTATCTTGCTGAAAAGTTACTTGTAAGTTAGTCTTATTTTAAATGTACTAAGGTATTTGCACTGGAAACTTGATTAAAAATACTTGGGTAATATGTTGTGTTTTTGCAGTGTATTTGATGACCTGTTGAAATATCTGTGGTTCACGGCTGAGATCACATGTGACTGATGGCAGGTGGCCGGGCGGTGGGCTGCTTCCCCGTTCGCCAAACTCCACAACCTTTCATCTGTCTCTGGACTGGGACAAACGGCCAGAGCTATTCCTGGCTGTCCTGTCACACACGCTGAAAATATGCAAACACACACACAAATACACCTGTCTCTGGTCATTTCCTCTCATGTCTCCATGAGGTGGGCATATTAACAATGGCAGCCGGCTGCTGCGGCGAGCACCAGCTGTCCCGAGGAGACGGCCGCAGGGCAATCGGAGATAAAACCAGGTTCCTGACTGATGTTGCACTGCAGCTTCAACCTGGAGGATTTTAATGAAGGGATCTGCAGGGCTGCAGACTAAATAAGAAGGAAAGATTTCAAATATTTTACAGGTACATTCTTTAGCTCTGATACCCACAGGATGTGCAGCCATCGCACTTCATTAAGCCACTCCGGGACTTGGTTTGATTTCAGAGATCGAAGCTTGGTGTCACTGGTGGATAACTTCTTCCAGTTTACACCAACAAACTAAAAAAATCTAATCTGAAGCTTCAAGAGATTAGAAACCCAGGATACTTTCTAAATAATTTACTCTAAATGGTCCAGTTAAAGTCTGAACAGATATTAGCCTGGTTCTTTGACAGAGAAATAAGAGAATCAGAAGAACAGATTGTTGATATTAGTGGTTAGAATAAGAATTGAGCCAGCCGTCCGTCCAACCAACCAACCAACCAACCAACCAACCAACCAACCAACCAACCAAGCAATCGTTCATCCAACTGTTCATCCATCCAGCCAAGTTGACTTACCATTCAGAGACCACTTGCTACATTCTTGTTGGTTGTGCAGGAGGCTCCACTTCTGCTTTTCAAAGATGTATTATCATAGTATAATTGTGCATCTGTTTGCAGCCATTTTCTCCTGCCTGTGTAAACAGCTTAAAACAACGTCAGCTCAAAATGACTAAAATCTCATTTTCTAATAATTATTTTATTCAAAACGTATACTGAACATGTTTTGTATAGACCACCTACCTTAACCTGTTCAAGGAAGCATAACAGGCCAAACAAACATTCCATGAAAACAGTCAGATACGAGAGAAAACTGAAAAACTAGTGATGGAAGAAAGTTTACGAACCAGGAAGCTAAACATGAAAAAATCAGGGATAACTGAAGATTATGTTTAAAATATAGTGTTCACATAATGTGAAGGCATTATTAACAGTTTAAGCCTCATGAAGAACTTCAGTGGAGTTCATTTATAGAACTTGTTCATTAAATACCGACCAGATAATTACTTTGGGTCTTTGAGTCTCGGCAGGCCTCTCATGGCTCCGTTAGAGAGCTCTGCAGAATGAAAAAGGTTTTCCGAAACCACCAAGGAGCTTGACGAACTGTCAGAAATAGCAGCAGACCTCCAGAGCTTGGTCCACTGCTGCGTTTACACACCTCTGGAGAGTCTCTCTCAGTCAGGTCACAAACACTTCGCGGTGCGTCAAGTGTCGGTGGAAGTACTAGAGCTATTTTAAGTCCTGCATCGTTTCTTAGGGATTATGCCATTTTATTTACTCCTTTATCTTCAAAATTATTTGTAAAAAAGGATAATCAGAAACGTATAGATCAATTCTTTCACATGCTAGACCAGGGATGCCGCCAGGAATCTTGGGCCCTCCGACAAAATATTTGATTGGGCCCATGTGGAGCTGCTGTTACAATTTTTTGAGTCCATTTGATCCATCAAAAACATCACAATTTTAAAGGCTTGCAACTTGCTTTCTTTGGTTCAATACTGATACTAGCACAATATTTTCTGCTCATGAATTTTACATCCAACAGTCCACATACAGTATGCAAGTTAGTTGTTTAAATATTTTCTGTTAGTTTTAGATTACTGAAATGTCTCTCCCCACGAGCAACAGTCAAAAGCAACGTGCAACTACACATAAAGCAATCCAGACTTCTCAAAAAATACTATGTAGTTGGATTTTATTCAAGCTGCAGTATAACTTTAATAAAAAATGTTTTCTCCATATTTGTTAAAGTTGTCACCGTAGCAGTTTGTTATGAGACAGATAATCTGTGAAAACAATCAATCTCCTCCACCTCCTTCCTGAATTATTATTACTAGCTAAAGTAATGCAACGTTCTGATCGAAACAACCAATCAGAACCAGGAGGAGGGTCTTGGTGCTGTCAATCAACCTCATTCACTCACTGCTAAATGTGCTAATGGTGGAGAAACAACTTATCATTACAGGTAAAATGTTTATCTGCTGTCATTGGTAGCTATGCTAACTAGACTGTGCATTTACAACAGGCTATGCTAGCTGCAGCATAGCACAGAGCAATGGGGAGGGAGGATGAGCAGCACCATGAGATTGTGATTGACAGCACTAAAACTCTCCTGCCACTGACTGGTTGTTTCTAGAGAACACTGGGAGTAGGCAGAGGAAATAGATTTTTCACAGATTATCTCTCATACCAAACTGTCATAACATAATGACTGTTTTAACAAGTATGTGGGAAATTTCACTTAGGAGAGGAGAGGACGGGTCAGGAGGGACGTGGGTTAAGCTGCTGCTGACTGACTCTTCTGTTGTTAAGTGTGGTAAAAGGTACAAGGACAAGTTAAATATATGAAAGTCTTGGTAATTTCTTTTCCTTAATTGATTAAATGCTAGTTAAAAGGAGGCAAACAGTAGCCTGTAGCTAAGCTAACTATGCTAAATGGTTGATAATCTCACAGTCTACTCTCTCTCTCTCTCTCTCTCTTTCTCTTTCTCTCTATTTTTCTATTTTTTTTGAAAACCTGACTTTATAATTTTTCTTAGCAGCATAGTAACAGTTACAGAGTTTTCTTGTCTTCTACTGACTGCTGCTGATCACCACCAAGCGCTCCAAGGAGGAACGAACCATTTAACGCAGATCCAGGGAGGTTCAGGGAAAATATGGATGTGTGTTTTTTGGTCTGGGAGTGGCAACATTAAATTTTTACTGCTAAAAACAATCTTCAAAAACACAATATAATTAATTTGTAATTGACATGGCCCCCATTTTTAACTTTATTTCTATGAACAAAAATAAATAAATTGTGGAGGGCCCCCTGTCACTAAGGGGCTAAGGGGCCCTTAGAATTGTCATAACTTTCCCCCCCTATGTGGCACCCCTGCGCTAGACACCCCAGAAAAGTCATATTTGTTGTAATTAATTAGGCACAAAAGCCTGAACTTCTCAAATACTTGAAAGTTTTTCTTCTGTTTGTTCTTAATTGAATGAAGAGTATTTTACTAATTTAATATAAAAAATTTAGAAGAGTGTAAAATGATTACGTCTCCAATCATGTTTTATTAAATTAAAATTAGTTTCAATCGATTAACTGACTTCCATTTAGGGTTGTAGTTTGGCCGCCATCCAGCAGAGGGCGACGCTGGTCATCCAGGCGTTGATTCAGGATCAAAGATGGCGGCTGAACCGAAACGGGGAAGAGTCCATACAGAGTCCGTTGTGAGATTGAAAATGTACTTTATGCGGTTCTAGTTTGAAATATAAACACCCGATAAGCTACTTAAGTTTCACTTTAAAATTTGAAAGGCGGAGCAACGTCAACTTCTGAACCAGAAATTACTTATTTGCTACGAAGGTGAGGATGATGTGACAGAAAAGCAGAGGAGATGACGCAAAAATAATTTTAGCATAATGGCAATAAGCAAGATTGATATTTAATTATATTTGACACAAAATTATGTTAGGTTTTTGTGATTTTAATTCAGCATATTATTAAAAATATACGGGTTTTTTTCTTTTGATATAGGAGAACACTCAAATGCATCCCTAATTGTGCTACATTTATTTTTAATGATTTTGTTGTAGTTGATGCACGGTGCATGTGCTCTTCTGTTCATAGTGTCTGCCGCTGCGTGGTCACGGGTTTGTCCTGGATAAATACCAGTGCCAGTGGAAAAAGGGATTCTACCACCCCAACAGAGTGGCAGTCAATGGCTTCACAAGTAAGTTATAACAAATCTATGCTGATTTCGGCATGTTAACATTGTTCATGTGTTTGATTTGAATGGCAGCTTCAAATGTTTGTAATTCAGCACAGTTGCACGTGTACTCAGCGGTACAATGCGCGTGCCACTACTTAAACACAGAGTTGGGCAGTAAATAATTACATTTATTGGAGTAAAGTTTTTAAAAAATACTTTTATTAGTATTTTAACTATGTTGGACTTTTTACTTTTACTTGAGTAGTTTTATGATGAAGTATCGCTACTCTTGAGTAGAATTTCTGGATGCTCTGACTAACTTCAATGAATGAAAAACAAACACGTTTTAACCAAAAATTCACCAGACAGACACACACCTGCAGTTTTTGTTAAAATTTAATACATTTTATTTTGAAAAATGTTTATTTTTCCGTATTTTGTTATTTTATAATTCCGCTATGAATTATTTCCACATAACTTTATATTTTGGTCCGCCTGATGATATAATTTTTATATGTTAAATATTTGATGTTTTCATCAGTTTCTCAGTAGTTGAGAAGACTTTTTACCAAATACTTTTTTACTCTTGAGTAATTTCTTGGGCGCTACTTTTTACTTTTACTTGAGTAAAATTTCTGGGTACTCTATCCACCTCTGCTTTTTATTACCTCAACATTATTTGCATTTTTGTTTCAGTTCAATTTGGTGCGACTTTATACAGACTGTAAGGTATTGGTCAGGTGAAGATTTAAAAAGATTATCCATCACTTGCTCTCCTCTTAAATATTGTTTTTCCTTGTTCATTTCATGAGACTTCATTGTCTCGAGTCATTGACCTTCTTACTCAAACCAAATAAGTAAAATTAAGTAAAATAACAAATAACAGACTAAAATGTGTAATTTAATTGAACAAAAATGATTGTCATTTCTGTAGTTCAGCAAAAATCTGATGTTGCTGATGCCTTCTGGGTTGTACACAGATGCTATAAGTTATGTCTGTTTATGACATTCCCTTGCAAGCAGTTTTTAACCAAAAATATGGCCGAAGATTGAACAGTAAGTCCATTTTCCCCTTCATTAAAGTTTATGATGAACGTTTATCTTCTCGGTCTGGAAATGGACGCAGCCTCGCCACCTTGGGAGGCTAATCCAGTTCGAGATGGGAAATATCTTTTTAATGATAGTTTCTATCTGCAGTTTATTCTGTCTGCTGCAAGTTAATTAAAAAGGAGGCTTTTTGCAAACACAGACCCCCAGTGGTTTCCACCTGCCCTCTTTCAATTTCCCTACCAAGCTTTCATTTTAGTCATCTTTCCGTCCTGCTTCATCCCACTCAAGCTCCCTCTGGTCTCCTCCTTTTTTTTTCTTTTTTTTTTTTACCATATTGTTCGCTTAGTCTTTGCAAAATATGTTTGAGCTCATAGTTAACTTGAATGTTCTTGTTTCACACCTGGAAATGTGCTTATTTTTGCTCTAGTTTTTTGTGTCTTCTTGAACTTTTTCCACTACAATAGATTGGAAATGATAACAGTAATAGCAAAGTGTGGCTTGGAAAGCCATAAAAAAACATCCGTAACATTCTTTTGCAGTAGAAGCCATTCTACTCCTATGTATATAAAGTTATTCTATCCATGCTTCTTCTGACCATAGTAGCACCAAACCAATGAAAATACGTGTGACTCATTGCTATGGAGATGATTAGTCCCTTTGAAGCAATTGGTGATGGGCTTTGAAAAAAAAAATAGGACAGTTCTTTTTAAAGGCAAAATCCCTTCAAATCTCAAAGACAATAGCTTCTTCCTGTAAAGCCCCCATCAAAGCTCCATAAGTCTGAAATCTGTTATCTATGCAGCCATATGGGCGTCTCTCGAGGGGTTTCTATACAAACCAATAAATAGTTCCCTTTTTACCCGTTTATTTTTGTACAGTTTGTTTTGTTTTCCTGAGCGTTTGCTGTTGTAATCAAAGTATTTGTTCTGTCCAAGTTTCTTATTTTTAGAACTTTTTTTCAATCCATTTATTTAACCTCATATTCAGTCTCACTGATAGTTTTTGAGTAGTTTTAGGTTGAGGTTGACTTGAAAAGCGCATATTTTTAGTCTTTACAATGCTCATTACCGTTAAGGTTCCTTCCTGTGGTTTTTGAGTAGACTTTGTTCAATTTGGGACCAAAATTGCATTTTCAGCTGCTGCGGTTCACTTTCACACTCCGCTGTGTCAAACAATTTAAGCTAACTGAAAGACCTGTTCCCCTCCTCGCCTCTGGAGGCACCACACTAAGAACCACTGAAGGAAACCACATGAAAACCTTTGAAGAAGACATGAACACTACTTCCTTCTTCAAGAAATAAACAAAAATGGAGTAGTGTCAAATTTTAGCGGTTCTAGGATTTCACTTTTTTCTTTGATAAGAAAGCGTCAAATATTGAAGTCAAATTTCGTTTTGGCCATATATTTGTAACCCTTCTATGTTCGTCTCAGTATGGTTGATTTCAGAACAGACAAATTCAGATTCACTGTATTTATTCTTACAAAAGAGGAAATCAAGTTGGTGGGTAACATCAGTCCAGCAGCTTCTGCTACAAGACATTAAATAAAATACAATAAATAACCCTAAACAAACTACAAAACAATATCTGCCAATGAGCAGTTAGCACCAGTTAACATTTGTAAAATTAAACATAGCTAAAATGGACAACACCAATTATGATGACAGTTAAAAATGTTTACAAACATAGCAAAATTACTCATGAAACACTGTATATGATTACATTTGTATAAAATATATGTTAAAATATAACACCTGTAAAGAAAACACAATACATACCACAGTTACCTACGGCAACAGAAAAAAAGGGGGAGGAGCTGTCAGTTGCTGGTTGCTATAGTAACCACCAACTGCCAAAAGCAGGGTAACAGAACATAATACACCAATAAATATCTGGAGAAGCAACTTCTTCACTAAACAAAATGAATTCAAAGAATAAATAAACAGATTTTGACAAACTTCACATCTATAATATTGTTAAAATAAAACCTTGTTGCATAACAACTGAAGGTAACATAGTTGGTTGATTGTGCTATAAAATGGTACCATGTGCCTGGAAAACATAACTCTTCCCCTTTTCAAGCCCAAAGTTAATAAAACAACATCTTTGTGGCTCCATTCGAGTCACTAAATATTACCTGGCTTATAGGGGAGTTAATTAGGGAGGGCCTCAGCACTTCAGACAACAAAACTATAATATACCTACATAGAAATAATTATTGTATCTGAGATATCTTCTTTATTTTAGCCGCAGTAAGGTGAATTTTTGCTTTTCTGTTTTAAATAACAGAGAATTTGATCACTTCCTGTGTAATTGTTTCATTTTTTATTAAATAACATTAAGCTGTTATTTTTCTGTTATCTTACAGTGACCTAGCCCTTACAAAGTTAAGTTTTTTGTTTTTTTTTACAAGGTAGCTGTTTTTACATGAGCTCAGCACAAGTGGATGTTGACTGTCCATGTTCACACATATTGATCGGTTTCTCCTGTGTTGACACATTGTCAATGATACCTGTTCAGGTCAAAGAAGGATAATCGTATTTATTCAGCCATGCTTCACTCTACTACAAGCCAGCAAGAATGTCAGTAAATAATAATAAAAACTGTTCCCTCTGCTTGCATTTCTTGAAATGGAAACAAAAAAACAATGTAAGTAAGGTGAAACTTTATGGGAAAACATTATAGAAACTTTAGATGACTTTTTATAGAAAATGTTAAATCCTTAGCTGAGTGGACAGGAGAGGAAAGCATAAAAAATAACTGAAATTGAGTTATGCCGTTCCTAATTTGTTCAAACTTTTCTGAGTACTGCAGCACAGCTAGCTGCAAAAGGACATTGGAAAAGCATCTGTCTAAAACCTTTCAGTCATGATTTCTGAAGGGTGAGAACATGTTAAAAGTTTTTCGATTTTTGGAAATTTTCTGAGTTTCAAAAGTCACACATTTTCGACATTTTCGGATGTCAAAATTATTTCTAGAAAATTTCCGATATTGATGTCAACATTTGAGTATTTTCTAATAAACCTTCAACTATTAACACTCAAAAAAATTCAAAGTTTTTTCTGGAAAACTCTAATAAGACATATTCCCCATGTTTTAAATGAAATAATCTGCCAATAAAACTATTAAATTATCAATATTGAGGAATTATTTACTTAAACAAGCTCATATTTTTTGCAGATGAGTTAGTTTTGTCTTATTTCAAGTGTACTTAGATATTTTAGAAACGAGACCAAAGATACTTGGTAAGATTCTGTGTTTTTGCAGTGTTGGGATAGAAATGGAAGGATGTCACTGTTTGCTGCAGTTTTTCAGATTAAAATAATCTCAGTATTAGCAGTGTGGTTGGGACCTAAAGCTGTTTGTAGAGAAAAAGTTCTAAATTTGTTCACCATCTTCCCTCGCCGTGTCCCTGCGCTCAACTGTAGCAGTGCTAGAAAACATATGGTATAAACTTCAACTTTAAAGTTTTAGGAAGTTTCCTACTTTTACCATCTTATCCCAACTTTCGTCAGATTTCCCCAAGGCAACTTAACCTAACTGCTCTCTTGCGAACATATCTTTTTTTCAGCAGCAAATATTCTAGTTCATGGACACAAAATCAATATGTGGAAAAATTATTTCTTGTTACTTTTTGCCTTCACTTCTCGTTGATGTGTGCAAAGTTTGACCATGTTGTCGTCCTCCGGCAGAGCCTGGGCGAACGGGGAAAGCTGGATTTGGCGGTCCGGGTGAAGATGAAGGCTCCCCCAGCGACTGCATGCCCTGCCAGCAGGGCTGTGCTTTCTATAAAGACGACTCTCCCTGCGTGGTGCTGGAGGACGGCGCCCTTCGCTTGGCGGTGCTCTCCTTCCAGTGTCTCTGCATGCTGATCGTCTTCATCAGCATGGTGCTCATATACCACTTTCGCAGGAATAAGGTAGGCGTTATGAGCTTACCCTCCCCATCGGCCATCAGGGCACCAGCCTTGTTGCTGAAAATGTGCTATATAATAAAATTACCTTACCTGACCTTACCTTACCAGAGCATTAAATCAGCTCAAAGGAAAGAATAAACAAAAGTTAGAGTAGTGTGCAAAAGTCTTGAATCATCCCTCACTTCTTTATTTTGTCTCAAAAAGCTAGACTTTTCTGTAAACCTTCAAAATTACCTTTATTAATATTTTTAAAGGCTTTGTTTTTAGTTTCTTTATAGAGCTAACGTCAACAATTCAAAAAATTAATTAATATTTGGGTTGCACCGATTGCATTTTTTTTTGTCGATTGCTGATCCTTAAAAAGCTGATCCTGATTTTTGGCTGATACCATTTTTCTGTCTGTATTGATGCTAAATACAGTAAGAAAGTCACTGAGTTGGTGACAAACATGCAGACGTGACCCAGTGGGTCAGTCTGTCAGTCAAACCTGCAGAAGAGGACAGAGGTTGATTTCTAGACCTTTGCTGAGGTGGATGAGATCAGTGGATAAAATCGACTTCATGTTTAAGTATTGGCCAATCAAGGAAATTTACACTGATAAATCATAACTCAAAATATAATCACTAGGGGTGTTTTTACACCTGGTAGTTTGGTAGATTTGGTTTGATTTGGGACCAAAGTTGCAACATTTGTTACATTTTCAGCTGGTGTGCTTCACTGTCACATTACACTGTGCCTAATGAACCAAATTAATTAAGAAAGCTGTTCCCCTCCTTGCCTGTGGTGGCGCTGCGCCAAGAAAACAACACAAAAACTTCTGAGGACGACACTGACCGAAACTGTTTTCTTTACAAAATGTAAACAAAAATGGAGAAATGTCAGATTTCAGCAGTTGTAGGATTTCTCTTACGTCTTTGGTATAAAACCACGAGACGTTTCTCCAGCAAGCGCAAGGCTAGCGCATTTGTTTTGTATTCTGTGTGAAAAGAAATCACCAGAAAATATCACAAGTCAACAAACCCAAGAACTAATTTGGAGCAAAGTAAGTGAACTGTAGGTAAACGCATAACGTTCATGTACAGAACCATGGAAAACTTGGTAACACTTTATTTGAAGGGGTGTGCATAAGACTGACATGACACTGTCAAAAACATGACATAACATCTGTCATGAACATAAAGGAGTCTTTATGAATGTTTATGACAGTTGTCATGAATTGTCATTTGGTGAATAATGACACTTTTAATGCAAAGTTGCTCTAAAAGTTGCATTGAAAGTCCATTAAAAATGCCAACTTTGCATTAAATTATCATAATTTACAAAATCATGCAAAGTTGGCACTTTTAATGGACTTTTAATGCAACTTTTAGAGCAACTTTGCATTAAAAGTGACATTATTTACTGAATGACACTTCATGACAACTGTCATGAACATTCATAAAGACTCGTTCATGTTCATGACAGATGTTATGTCATGTTTATGACAGTGTCATGTCAGTCTTATGCACACCCCTTCAAATAAAGTGTTACCGAAAGCTTCAACAGATTACAAAACAGTCCGGCATCTTTGAAGCAAAAAGTAGAGAAATTAATTGTTGCCTTAAGATGTCTGCGTACAACTGTATATATGAGAGCAAATATTTATTATTTATTATTAAATTAACCTCTTAAGATGTTTAATTTAATAACTCTACTTGGCATATTGATATTTTTATTCATTTCATTAATTTTTTGTTAAGACAAAGCAACTTTGTTGAAATGCATTTAGCTTTTTTGAGCTTAGCTGTTATCAAATTGCATCCTCAAAGTTGGCATCAGTTAAGATCCTTCTCATAAAGTTCAGTACAAAAAGGCCAAAACTGTGCAAAATGATAAAAGATGCAAAATGACCCGAACAAACAAAAGTTAAATTTCTGAAAGCATCTGTGTAACTGAAAATAACTGACTTTGAGTTTTCTTTCCTTAATGACGGCTTCCACACTGAAGAGTGTTGTATTAGTATTTAGTTTGGTGCTTTCAAATCAGCCAGTCGAACATTAATTAGACAATCAAAATCAGTTAATACTGGACAGACCATCTTGTTTATCTTTACAGGAATCGTCTTCAAATTTAAATAAAATGATAACTCAAGTGCAGCAAAACTTAATTATTAAAAACTGCTTCCATATCCACATTATTAATTACTGTTGAATCTATTTACAGAATTTTGATAAAACATTAAAACCTCTTTGTATGTTTAATTTTGATTCAAAATAAAATAAACATCCCTCATGTGGTGAAGAGAAGTCGGGCTTCACTTTTCTTTTGTATGTATTTTTAATTTGGTGGCACAGCTGTATTCCTCTCTCTGAGAGCCCCTCAAGCATCTTGTCAATTAGAGGACACAATGTTACAAAAATATATTACATAAAGGAAGAACAGGACGTGCCTGAAACGGTGACTCCATCAAAATAATAATAAAAGAAGCTTTAAAGGAAGAGCTTTTACTTTATTCTTTTTCATGCCCAATAATAAAGAGGCAGAAAGTCTTTCTTTCATATCTTTTAGCTAAACTCTGTAGGCATTTGGTAAACCACTTTTATTTAACATCACACCATAACTTATTAGAGTATATAGGCAAGAAGAAATGTTTTTATTAAATTGACAGTTTGAATATTAAAGATTTATGTCACGTTTCTAGAGTCACCAAAGAAAGTTTTAACACAGAGATCATGAGTTCAACCATACAGGCAATGAAAAACAATCAGAAAAATAATAAAAACACTTAAAATAACACTACAGCTGTTTGACTAATTAAAGATAACTTTTGCAACGTGTTTTTTAAATTATGGATTTGGAAAGGGAACATAAGTTTTTACTGAAAATGTTTTGTTTTAACATGTAAAGTCAAATAAATGCCATTGCTCTGGATGAGAGTTGTTTCACTTTTCTTTTCATTTTGTTTTGACTCATCCTGAAAGAAATAAATTAAAAGCCTGTAACGTCTTTTTGCTTTGGCAGAGCATCAGGGCGTCAGGCCTTGTCCTGCTGGAGGCCATTCTCTGCGGCGCACTCCTCCTCTACTTTCCGGTAAGACGCTCCGCGCTAACATCTGCTTTCATTTATTTTGAATCAAGACAACCTGGAGTTAGTCGTTTACTCTATAGCATACGTGTCAAAGTCAAGGTCCAAGGGCCAAATCTGGCCCGCCGTAGCTTTTTATGTGGCCCTCTAGGCTCCAAATGACAGATCCCCACAAATTTTTTTTCTGACTTACTGCAAATTTAAGTTAAAGGTAACTGCTGCCTCAGCCTGACTTGACGTCAAGTGATCGATACGCTGACTAATAAAAAGTCACGATTAGCATCGTACATTAGCACTAAAATTTCTTAGAAATATTTATAAATTAGCACCACAAATTCAAAACAATCATAAAATCCTGGATGGACTGACCAGTGTGAGAAGATGATCGATGTTATTTAATCTTGAGTAACATTTACTGAATGCTGCAACAAACAGCTGTTTATTGATATCTTAACCATTTAATTGGTTTTATCAAGACGCTCTGGCACAACCGGCCCTTTAAGAGCATTCTGATTTTTGATTTGGCCCAAATGAAAATGAGTTTGACGGCTGATGTAATGATGGTTTTTCCACAATGACTGTGCGCGTTTTCTGCAACCAGAAATACTTTCAAACTTTGTCTTTCTCTAAAGAGAAAACACATAATTCAGCCTCTGTATTCCTGTACGCCTGGTTCTGTTGATGAGCAGAGTGAGTGTGAGAGAACAGAAGAGGCAGAAGCAAACATCCTGCGGCTTGTTGGTGACCCCCTGCCTAACATACACCATCAAGTCGCCATCTGTTGAAGAGCCTCACATGCTGCCTCTCAGTTAGTCGCACAGTTTCTTCCTTTCAGTGTGTTTTCATGCTTTTTGGCCTCTTTAATTTAGGAGGTGTTTTAATTAATTAAATACAGACGCATTATGCCAACCACACCCTGGCATTTTCTCCCTCTTCAGCAGTGGTCAGCAGTCAGCAGTGGATATAATCTAAGAAGAAACACTGAAATCTGTAATTTCCAGATTTTGTTTTGCATTGAGAAATATTTGGACGACATGACAGGAGGCATATTTGTTTAATATTTTTTGGTTTACGGAAAGTGAGACGTTTCAAAGACCTCCTGATTGTTGAACCACATTTGAGGGCATTGCCCCATTACCTAGCAACAGCAGCAAAGCCCAGCCCCGTTCCCTAGCAACCCAAATGGAATTCCAGCATGTTTGGTCAGCTGGTGTTACCACTGTATGCTCTATACAATGGCTGCTGGAAAAGATGAGGGTTTTGTTGTTGTCTTGTCATCCAGAAACCACTTTCTGCATTCCTGTTGGTTATGCAGGAGGCTCTACTTCTGCTTTTCAAAGATGTACGATTGTCTAACTGAGCGTCTGTTTGCAGCCATTTTGACATGTGAGTGTAAACGCTGAGCTTATTTGGATTTTAAGTGACAAGATGCCCTAAAACATCTTGTACTGATCATTATCTAAAAAGAAAATATAACGAACATATTTTGTTTTGCACATAGATCTATGTTAACCTGTTCAGGGAAGTATAATAGGTCACCTTTAAAGCACATTTGGTGTTTGAACTATTAAAATAGACAGTTATAATAATTTTTAGTGGTATTGTTTTCTAGTTTCACTGTGGGTCCACCGTATGTAAACTTCGCTGCACTTGTTTCTGGCTTTGGGATCAAAATTAAGCAACTGATTCTGTAATAAAGTGGATACAGGATTTAAAACATAGGTTAAGCTTTCATATGAAGCTTTTAGATCAGCTTCCTTTTGTCTCAGTTTGTCCTATTTAAAGGATATAATGATGCTTATGACAAACTGGGGGTTTATTAGCCACAAACTGAATTAATATAAAGTGCGAGAGAGTATAATTACTTTAAAAACAAATCAATTTGTGTCGATCAGTTCTATTTCAAGCCGAACCTCCGCAGAACCTCATCATTTCTTCAGATGATTAGGCTCCCCCGTAACACCCACGAACCCATTGATTTACCTTGAGCCACCATTATATCTTCCTCTTTGGTGCTCAGGGAAATGGATAATTGCAATTTAGTTGCAATCATGCAGAGCCGCACGCCTTGTGAAGCGATACAAAGTAAACGTAATTAAAGCCAGCTGATTTAGAGCTGGCTAATCAATGCAATTTGCTGCGACAAGGTCCTGGAAAGTGGTAATGTTTAAAATGTGCAGAATGAAAGTGAGCCTGGGAGCTCAGCGAATGAATGAAAGGCAGATATTTCTGTTTCCAGCTGGCGTAGTGATGGCAGCGGCTGCTAAAAATAGAGGGCTTGTAAAGGGTTGAGCTTCACTTTGTAGATTAAGTCAGATCTGCAGAGTGAAGGCGTCTGGATTCGGTTTGATCTGTTCTGCAGAAGTGGTCGCCGTCGCTGATCTCGTTTCCATGGTTTAATGTCTTTGCTCGACACCGGGCCGATCTCCACCCTGATGCATGCGACTCCTGTGCATCGCACACAATCCAGAGCTGCAAGGGCGAGAAGCTTCACTCTAAATATAGATCCTGAAATATTCCTCCAACCCTGCTGCTGCTTCCATTTTAAATAATTCTACTGTTATTAAGCAGCTGGACACGCACGCTGCTCCCACCGCTTCTTTCATGGAGGAGAAATGCTTTTCCTACCCCAGCACACTGCACAAGTCTTGCCAAGTATTTTTGGTTTAGTTTCTAGTGCAAATATCTTAGTACACTTAAAATAAGGCATAACTAACTCACAAAATTAGTTTTTTCCAGTTTATTCATGGCTTCTACTTGTTCGAGTCGAGCTAATTTGTCTGTGAACGTAACACACCTGGTTGGGGCTCACATATGGTGGTATTTACAAAAGTTGGAAACAGCTAGCTTAGAAACCGACCCATACCTCCTCCCTCCTGACGTGTTAATCAAATTACTGACTGCCTGAATTTACAGCACATGATTTATTTTAATATGTCATGAACAGCGTTTCCCCTTAAACCAGAGCGGCTTTAAAAACGTACAGAAGACGAGATGCTAACCAGTTTTTTTCATACATGTTAGGCCATGGTTACGGATAGATGTGTACCTTCTCCACAACGCGATATTTAACATCTTTCCAATCATACTTACTTATAAAGTAAATGAACATTAATCTTCTTGCCTTCTATAAAGTGTTCGCTGCTAATCTGCGGTTACACCGAGCGCTGCCAGTCATTATGCAAACACCTTTTTATCTTTCCTCATTAAAAGTTATAAAATAAAATGACAAGTTTGGTTTCTATCCTTGTCTGTTTGTTCAGCCGACCACCGCGTCCTGTGACCATTTCTACTGGGAAACCAGCTAAATAAAAGCGACATTAGGCCACCAGGTGTGGCGGAGCTCACCAGCTCACACCTGAGCCCGCTCCGCTCCGTCTGTCTTGGCAGAGCGGGCCGAGTTTCGAAGAGAGTGATCCCACGTACAAAGGGTCAATAGGAGATTGTCTTAAATCTGGGAAAGAGAAATACTTGTTGCATTGACAGATTATTTTTTCCATATTATACATGAAATAATCTTCCAATAAAACTGGTACTTTTTCATCAATATTAAGGAATTATTGTCTCAAAACAAACTCCAATGTCTTGCTGATGAGAATTACAGGAATACTAAGAGCTTAGCTTAGCTGTCAAGTTAAAATTGTCTTATTTCTAAATTAGCACCAAAAAATCTTTGATTTTTATTTTTGCAAAATTCTCAAAAACCTGATCTTTCTGTTGCCGAATTTAAATCTCAGTTATCATTTCAGCTTTCTAATTTAGCCTGTAATTCCAGAGAGATTAGGCCAGTCGCCGTTGCTTTTATATTTTATTGTTTATTTGGCCAATTTTGTGTTTTCTGATTGCCTTGTGCCTTTGGTTTTTAAATTGCTTCATAAATAAATGAATGAATAAATGATTAAAATGAAAAGACGTTGTTTAATTTTAAGAAGTATTCATGTTACCAGTCTATTAATTGGTTTTGCCACTACATCCTGGCCCTTTAAGAACATTCACAGCCCAAAATAAAAAGGAGTTTGACATTTTTTCCCTAGAGAGATGAAAAACAGTAACTACCTGGAAGGTGCATTTCTGGGTTATTTCAACTTCAGAATAAAAAGTAAAGAGACGCGTTTCCTGACGCGTCTCTCTGAGCTGGGTGGAAATATCTCCGGATCTGAGCGGCGATGAGGAGGGGAGGGAATTGCGACTCGACTCCGATCTTGCCTTGAGCAGAGGCCAAGCTGGATGTAATTTACACTCAGCCCACCTCAGGGAGCAGCAGGAGGAGAAACCATTACCTCCCTCCAGAAAGCCGGTCGTCCCATGTGGCAGGGAGTGTCAGCTTTCATATAAAAATGGATCCGTTGCTATTACAAGATCCCACCTATCCTTAGCGGCATCCCCTCCCTCTCAGTCGCTCTGGAGGAGCTCAGGGAAGAAGAAAAAAGCAATGAGTGGGAAATGATGACCACATAAACCGGCTCCACTCGGTTTCTTCATGTCAAAACATTAAAACTAGCATCAGATCTTCTGTTCTGACAAAATGATTCCCAGAGCTGCTGCATTTCTCAGATGGAGAGAAATTCCCCCTCTTTTTTTTTAGCTGGTTGTAGTTTTGATGACAAAAGGCTGAAATTCAGCACCGTCTGATGTTGAGCTGCTACTGCAAACCAAAAGCAGCGAGTTTACTCTGCGTCACGGACAGATGACTCATGGATGATGTTTTTATTTTGGCATTTTCATTTCAATAAGTGCTTCGTTGTGAAGTTGCTCTTGTCCTCATCATGCTCAGCTGCCAGTAGAGACAATAACTCCATTCAGGCCGTAATTTTCAATTTCCACGCTGATTGAATGACTAAATGTGGTTGGAAACTATTACTCTAGAAATCCAAACCAAAAACAATAAATCCATCCATCAGTCCAACGCTTATTCAAAAATGCTTTTAGACAGTAGGACTGGGTGATAAATGTAAATAAATTTGGTTTTTGAAGATTAATTTTTGGGAAATCTGGATGTTTTTACACTCTTTGAGTTGCCATATGGATGTTTTACAGCTTGGACTTTGAATTTGATAATTGATTAATCACAATCTGATTAATCGTTTCAGCCCTGCAGACCACAGGCTAACATAGATTAGCTGCCAAATAAAAAGCATTACTGAACCAATCAATCCACCTATTGATCTCCTATTGATCTCCCTCCCTTCAAGATACTTAAACCGCCAACACATCAGAGCCACTTCATCACGGTGAAGAGGTTTGAGTGTCTGGACAACTCCAGGAGCTGTATGCCGTTTAGACGCGTTTCCCATCACAAACTGGTTTTGATTGATGGATAAAATGTAGAGGATAAATTTCAGAGATGGTGGAGCCTCATTTTGGAGCTAAATGTGATGAAAACCTTTACCAGTTGAGTCTGGTTGAATCTGACTACAGGAAGTACCAGATGCCAGACCATAAATGAGTATGGAAGACAATTAGGGCCACTAAATAAAAAATTCAGAATCAGAAATGCTTGAATTGTTTGTGCACCATGAGGCAAATCTAGTCTTTCTCTTCAAATCTACCAAATAAATTTGGAACAGCCTTTCAGAGTGAATTAAGTTAAGGTTTACAAATCCTGTAACAAGGAAGAAACAGTTACGTTTTTATATGCTAACAACTTAATTGACATATACCTAAGAATGTTTGGTTATTTTTTTAGGATTTTTGACAAACTGACACATAAAGTTCTGAGTTCAAAGTCAAAATTCTGAGGAAAAAAAATAGAATTTTGACTTATAGAAATTCTGAAAAAAAGTAAATTCTTAAAAGAAGTCAAAATTCTGAGATTACAGCAAAAGTCCTGAGTCAAAATCAGGATTTTTCTCAAACTCAGAAAAATTTCGCTTTTAAGAAAAGGTCAAAATTCTGAGAAAAAAGTCAATTCTTAAAAAACAAATCTAAATTTTGAGGAAAACAGTAGACCCTGAGATTAAAATCAAAACTCAGAAAAAAATCAAAAAGTCAAAATTCTGTGAAAAGTCAGAATTCTGATTAAAAAATAGAATATCTTCCACTGTGCTGGTGATACTACTATCCAGAGTAAAAGTAAAAAGTTTACTAAACAAATTTGGATCTTTCTTGAACTGTAAATTGGGGATCAGAAAAAAAAATCAGCGCAACGATCACAAATGGCCCCTGAACCACACTTTGGACACCCCTGCTTTACTGTATCAGTTTGTGGAGAAGATATAAAAATGAGAGTGCAGAGAAATTTATTTTTACTTTTCATTTTCTTTTTTTTATTTCCTTCACTCAACAAAAATGTAAAGTCCATGTAACAAAAAAAACGTTACGAATTAAGACATAAAAAGACGTATAAACTTATATCTGCCTCATATTCAACTCAGAATACTACTAGATATATTTCAAATACATTAAAAATAAACAAAGATTACAATTTCTTTTAAATACAGAAAGAGATTTAGATTGTTTTATTTCAATATTGCTCCATAACCTGATAGATGAAGATATTGATGTCTTTGTAATCGACATCCTGTGGGGTCATGACCTCCACAGGATGCTGGATCAATCTCTGAACATTGACATTTTTATTGAATTCCTGTTAAAACTTCATTAGAAGCTGCTTCTCCTAACAGCGAAAATAATCCACTTCCTTCCTGATGTTATTTTTTAAAATGTTTTTTCCTGCCCTGCAGCGAGAGCTAATTATCCAAAGCGTCCCGGCGCGAAACACTTGGTGATATTCTCTGTGGTGCTTCCAGTCGTGTTTGGGTTTTTTCCCATTCTCACATGAAACCTTTTGGGCTTTGTTTGTGTTTGGAGCAAACCCAAGTTCTGTTTATGTTAATGCCGTAATTATGGCTTAGGGTCGCCGTTACAGTAAGGTCACTGTCTGCTTCAGATCTAGAAAGCTGCCAAATCTCTAACCCAGACAGTTAGTGTAGTACAACAAATCATGCAAGTGGCAGTAATGGCTCATATTTGTGAAAACTGACAAGACTGAGAAGTCGGAGCCTGACGGAGTCTGACAGGATCTTGGTGTTTCTGAGAATGTCTAAACTTGGAAACAGATTATCCAATTCTGAAGACTGAAAAATGAAAATTTCCAGACTGTTTTGTATACCACATTAAATTTCATCTGATAATAAGAAAAACTGGTTTTCATATGTAAAAAATAGACCCAAAGGATGTTATTTTATCATGCTTACATTATTCTGGGATGCAAAGCTTTCAGCGTCCAGCTTTAGCATTGTAGTACAGCTAGCTGCAACAGGAATGTAGGAAAGATTTCAATGAACAATTGCTGTAAAATTCAGAGTTGTTTATGGTCAAAAATGTTTAGCCACAACCATTTTTGGCCTCAACTAGTTGTTTTTATATAAAAGCTAGCTTTAGCACTGTAGCACAGCTACCTCCAATAGGAATGTATGGAAGAGTTTAAAACTCCCATGAGCAATTGCTGTCAAAGCCATACAGTTACTTTTGGTCACATTTTTTAGCCACAACAATTGTTGGCCACAACTAGTTGTTGTTGTTTCTTTCTTTATATAAAAGTTAGCTTTAGCACTGCAGCACAGCTAGATTGAACAGGAGTGAAGGAAAGCATTTATAACTCCCATGAGCGATTGATGTAAAAGCCATACAGTTACTTTTGGTCACTTTTTTTTTGCCACAACCATTTTTGTTCTCAAGTGGTTGGTTGTTTTTTTTAATATAAAAGTTAGTTTTTTCTTTGTGGCACAGCTAGCTGCAACAGGAAGGTATAAAAGAGTTTACTTTTTGCATTAAAACTCATGGATTTTTCATGGTGCATTTGTTCATTTTAAGGAGTTCTGAAGATAATTTATAATTGAAGTCTAAAAAGTAAAAAAAAAAAGTTAAATTCATGGGGAAAGTCGGTGTCTCTATGCCAAAGCAATATCAGTTTTACTAACTCAGAAATGATCTTTAGGAATTAAATGAAGACAGCAAATCTTGTGCTAAAGTTATTAGCAGTGAATAACAAATCTGGGAGCTGCTTGTTGCACCACAGCTGGGTGGTTTACATCATGGGACGCTTTCCAGGCCCTGAAACTGCATGACTACCAGCTGGTGGGCGCTGAAACGAGGAACGGTTCAGAAGAAAAGATAATCAGAAATAAAGTGCTGATTGAGCGAGCAGATGAGTGACTCCTTCTCTTGTTCCATCAGACCTCGCTGATTTATCAACACCTTATTAACAGTTGGAGATAAATCTGTGCATGATAATTTAAATCCTGTGAAATTTAGCACACTACCTGTTGTTATTCTCAGCCTTTCAGTGTTTTCCATTTTAATCACTTCTGTCTGAATGCATTTTTTTTAATGCTGTAGATGTTTGTTAAATCATTTTCCCTTTTCTTGCAGAAACGTACAAAGAGCATTCAAACAACATTTGTACATTTTGTGCCACAAACCTCCATTCATTTTATTTGGATTTTATCTGATAAAGTCAGAAACTGTTTTGCTTCTTAGATCTAAAGTCTGGATTTCATCTTCCTTAAAGGGCCAGTATCATGTAAAATGGACTTTTTTTAGCTTTACATCATTTTATAATGTTATTACTTTATCAAAAACAAACTTGGAGTGTTACTTTGATTCTTCCATGCATGTTTAAGAAATCCTTTAATCTCCATGGCAACCATTCAGCTGTGGAAAACGCCTGGGCGGACCTAGCTCCGCCTTTGAGGCGCAGCTCCTCCCCCCATTCAGCTCCTTCAGACTAGCCAGCAGCAGTTAGCAAACACCTGGTGGAAATGTGCGTCTGCTGTAGCTCCTATACTTTTCTCAACATGGCTCCAATATTGACCCCTAAAAAGTTGTTAAAGGGTTAATAGAGGAGCCATGTTGAGATGACTTCCTGAAGGCGGAGTTTCAAAAAGAGCAGGAGCTTCTTAAAGAGACAGAGGCCCAATTTCAAATCGCAAAGTTACATTTACTTTAAGTCATATTTGATATGTACAGCATTTTAATAACAACTGATAGGGAGAAACATAGTACTTCATCCGATTTCTGACCCAAATAATTCACCTCTGAAGGTGGTTGGGAAAGTTTAGTCTTCTGCAGGAGTTTCTCCAAACTTTACTTTGCTTTTTTGTGAATTTGAAAACGTTAAAACTGCAGCATATAACTGTTATAAAAAATAGTTTGTAACTATTTGTTGAAACTGTCACCATGTAATGACAGGATGGTGAGACAGATCACTTTTGAAAAAAGTCTAATTCCTCTGCCTTCTCCCAGTCTTAGCGTTGTCAGTTACAATCTGATGCGGCGCTGCTCGTCCTCCCTTTTCCTCCCAATCTGCTCTCTGCTACGCTGCAGCTAGCATAGCACCAGTTAGCTGAGCCACCAATGACGGCGGATAGATGGTTTTCCTGTAACAGTGAGTTGTTTCCCCATCATTAACACATTTAACAGCGTGTACGTCAGGATGATTGACAGCGCTAAGACCCTCCTCCTGGCTCTGACTGGTTGTTTTTGTTCGGGAGCGGTGGAGAAGATCGATCTTTTCACAGATTGTCTCATAACAAACCGTCACAACATGGCGACAGTTTTAACAAATATGTAAAAAACATTTTTTAGTAGAAGTTACACCCTGCAGGTAAAAAGTGTTTCTATTCTGCAACATAAAGAAACACGCTGCGCTTCAGTTCAGGTATCCTGAAGAGGCTGAGTGAAGAAACTAAACCTGTCTCATTCACAACTGAACATGTAAAACAAAGTTAAGAATTGTCTCCATATCTGTGGGTCAAACGCTGTACGTTCACACAGTCCTGAATCCCTTTGCTTACAGACGCTGCTGAACCCTTAATGCGCAGCACTTAGCATCGATTATTAATGGGAGGTTTGAAAAGTGAAGGAGGGCAGAAACTGATCTTCCCCTTTTGCTCGCTGGCGTTAAGAGAAGCCGGCCTAAAGATCGGGGGCCAGACGCTTCCCAGAAAGCTCCTGATGCAAAGTGCATCACCAGAGCAGCCGAGGTTTCTGAGCGCCAGGAGGAGACGCTTGAGGACAAAGACCGTCCTCAGTTTATCTGAAATACACGTGTATATATTTTGACTTATGTTCCTCTTTTGGTTCTCACGACGGCTCAGTTTGTCCGTTTTATATTTTGAGTTTTGTTGCTTATCGACTTTTGTCGCATGTTTTTTGTGGCTGGTTTATGGCATTATCAAGTGGAGTAGTGTATGTCACACATTTGTGGAGTTTTTTTTGTTTTTGTTTTATGCTATCATTGACAAAATCCAGACCAGAAATTAAAATTTTAACTGTTTTATGTGGATCTGAAACGCCGAACAGGGGTCTATACTCCAGACTTGAGCTTTTAGACGTCTCTGTTTCAACAAATAATGAGGATTAACTTCAAACTGAGACGGTAATTCAGTCCTTTGATTCAGGGACAAATCTAAACAGTGAATTAACTGTGATTACACTGCAAAAACACAATCTTACCAAGTATAAATATCTGATTTGAAATAAAACAAAACTAACTTACAAATAACTTTTCAGTAAGATGTAAGAGCTTGTTTTAAGTCAGTTATTCCCTAATATTGATGAAAAAGTACTAATTCCACTGGGAGATTATTTTCACTTACAACACTGGAAAATTGGTGTGTCTGTGTTTTATAGATGATATTTAGAAACAAGTTTGTGTTTATTTAAATCAGGGGTCACCAACTCCAGTCCTCGAGGGCTACCGTCCTGCAACTTTTAGATGTGTCTCTGCTCAAACACACCTGGATCAAACAAACTGCTCATTTCCAGCCTACTGCAGAGAGGAATGAATGCTGGTGAGGAAATTCAGACATTTTGGAGCAGAGGTGAATCTAAAAGTTGCAGGATGGTAGCCCTTGAGGACTGGAGTTGGTGACCCCTGATTTAAATCATCCGATGTCTAATTTTTTTCCCACCACAAACAAAACCAGCACTAGATTCAGATCCCAGTTAAAAGCGGCCATCTTTTCTGGTCCCTGGTGGTTTTCCTACAGCCTCTTGGTTACCTGAGTGAAGTTGGCCCCCCCCCACCTTCTTCAAATCAGACAAAATTGGTGTCAAACGTTTGTGCTGGTTTGTGCAGCAAAAATTTTCGTTTGTGCCGCTATCATTTAAAAGATATAAAGAAATGTTTCTAGAGGTCATCCAAGGTCAACCACCCCCACACCTTCTCCAAATCAGATAAAATGGGTGTCAATCAACTCGGCTACGTTTGTGCTGGTTTGTGCAGCAAAAAATTTTTTGTTTGTGCTGCTTTGGCTTTAAAGATATTAATGAAAGTGTAAAGGGCAAAAGGTCAACCAGCCCCTCAACTTTTATGAAATCCAACTTTCTTTATATCTTTAAAATGATAGCGGCACAAATGAAAATTTTTGCTGCACAAACGGAGCACAAACGTTTGACACCAATTTTGTCTGATTTGAAGAAGGTGGGGGGGCCAACTTCACTCAGGTCTCTTGGTTCCCTGCGGACCCAAATGTGCGTCGGCCTGTTGCTCAGTACCTGCCAGGATTGCTTCCTTTTCGTCATCTCTTGATCTCCGTTTCAAAAAGACGCTCCAACGTGAAGTGAAACACCTGGTCTGCAGGTAAAATGAAAACCTCAGCATTCACTTTCTGCTCCCTGGAGAAGCTGAGTCAACCTCTTCCATTGAGTCAGAGGTTTCGGTTCTGTCGGCTGCGGGGCGAGGATCCGGGCTGCCGCTCCGCTCTCGGCTCCTCCGTGTCCCTTAACTGACTCAAACCCGGTGAGCGCCAGCATGGCTGCATCTTTTCTGCTGCCTGAGGGAACGTATTAATGCCTCAGCTAATCCGATTACCATTAACAATCCCACAGGGGAAATCACTGCACATCTGCAACGGACAGATAATTATGTCGCCTCAGATGTTTGTTTCTGTCTCTTCTTTCTTTTTTTTTTTGTGTTGGCTCTTTTCATGTCGCTGGAAGGCCATCAGGGTTTATTTTTTACTTTTAGTTTTTTTTAGTTGGCAGCAGTGGACCGGCCACATTTCAGTGTGTGGAAAACACGGGTTGATGTCCTCTTCTGGGTCTCGGCGGAAAAGCTTTCTGTGATGAAGAACGCCAAGAACAGCTCTGAAATGTCAGCACACGTTTTAACTGACCCATGCAGTTTATGAACTTATCCTTCAGATCACGCTGCAAAACGACTTCCAGTAGCTCTGATTCTAGAAAAAGCAGCAACAGCAGCCATTCTGGTTGCACTACTGGTCCGTTCATTGTCACTTTACATCACGAATGTGAGCAAAACTTTGCTCAGTAGATTTGGTTTGATTTTGAACCAAATTTGCGACGTTTGTTACATTTTCAGCTGCTGCGGTTTGCTTTCACAAACGAAACCATTGGAAAAACTTATTGTTCCCCTCCTCGCCTGTGGTGGCGCTGCACCAAGAACTATAGAAGGAAACGACATGAAAACCTCTGAAGAAGACGCTTCATTCTTCACAAAACGTAAATAAAAATGGAGCGGCGTCAGATTTGAGTGGTTTTGGGTTTTCTGTTTCGTCTTTGGTGAAAACTACAACCCACTTTTGCCAGTAGCGCTAAGCTAGCACGTTTGTTTTGGTTGGATTTACCCAGGATGCTCTACTCTGTAGTCCACATCCTGCTTTTTGGCGTTCACACGTCTTATGTAATTTCTTATCCAATGTAAACATCTCAGTTGAGAAATTGTGTTTTTCAACATTAGCAGAATATTGACAAGTTTTCTGCACATTTGTAGTGAAAATGGAGCGAATGTTCTGATAATGTCGAACAAATCCCTCTTGCCAAATATTTTGCACTACTTTTCACTAAAATTTTCATGTTTGTTATTATTGAGAGCAATCCATTAACTTTAAAAAAATAACAATAAAATTACATTTGCATTTTTTTAAGTTCACATTCTCGTGGCTTGTGGATGGTTTCACTTTGACGATTTCAGTTTGCGTCTCTTTGAAAGCTCCAGCCTCCTGAAATATTATACAATGCTGTCGTATTAACGGAGGCTGTATATCGCAGTAGTGCATTATATTAATGTATATCGTATTATCACCAGAGGTTTCAATAATCGTAGCTCTTCTTGTATCTGCGGTTGAGTTAAAAGCAGCAGCATCTGCCTGCCTCACATGTCAACTGAAGCATGAACTGATCCCATCTGCTGGTTTATGTGAGAAATCTCAGGAGGTTCTTCAACTCTATGATAAAACTTTTATCCTCCTTGTTTGTGGAGACAAAAGATGCTTCATTTTACATCCTAATACCTTTAGCTTTGATGGTTAGAAGAGTGAAAAATGAACGCAGTCTGCGTTAAACGGCGTGGGAGAACGTAGAGCCAGCAAACAGAGTTAATGAAACCCTGCTGCTCTGCTCCAGACGCAGATCAGAACAAACATTTAAATAAAATCACTTCAGTGTTTATAGAGCTGTTTGCTGAGGCTGCAGCTTCCTCCGACTTGGATTTAATTTCCCCACTGAGGCCGTTGTCTTCCCACGACAGCGTAAAAACGCCACTGGGATCAGAAACAAAAGAGTAAATTTACACCAAAAAATCTCAAATTTTCTAGAATTAAACATGGGAATATCTGAGTGTTAAAAGTCGCATATTTTCTAGAAGAAGAAAAATTTGTGAAAAATTTGAGATTTTTGAAACACTGAACATTTTCATAGGTCAAAAATGTATTTTTTTCTATACTTTTTTTTTTATTTCTATGATTTTCTTTTTTTAAATTAACATGTCCAAATAAGAGCAAGAGTTTAATTTCAGTTTGTTTTTGTTCTGTAGAAAATTTTTTACTTTTCAAACTCGAACTTTTTTTTGCTTTTTGTATAAAAATAAAAATAAAAATTCTGGAAAAAGGGAGCAAAAAGTCAGAAATGTTCTTGTGTTTCTGTAGAAAATTTGAGATTAAAATCAAAATTTGAGTTTTTCTAGCAAATTTTTTACTTTTCATACTCAGAAATGTCCTTATTAGAACATTTTTGAGATTAATCTAAAAATTTAAGAATTTTTTTTAGCAGAAATTAGCTTTTTTCATTATTATTTGTTGAATCCACAGTGGTCCCAGTGCGCCGTTGTCTTTCAAACCCTGGCTGGTTTTTGTCTGCTTCCAGGTCGGGATTCTCTACTTCCACCCGAGCGTTTTCCGCTGCATTCTGCTGCGTTGGGTCCGACTGCTGGGCTTCGCCACCGTCTACGGGACGCTCACTCTGAAACTCTACAGGTGCTCTCCATTATTCACTCCCATCGACTTCATCCACAGCAATTGCACCGAATCTCACATTTTAATTCCGCTAAAAGAGTCAAGAGGTTGTGTGTTCCTCAGCTACTTCATCACCAGACTTTATTTTGCATTCCTTGCCAACATAAAGTAATTAAGGAAGCTGTGGCCTTCGCTAACCTCTAAATACTACAGAGACAAATGTGATGGCAAGAAGAGGAGAAACGACTGCTGGCAACAAGCAGCGATATTAGTGATTAGCTGCAGGAGGAGCTTCTTTTTTATTTGAAATATGATTCTTTCAAAAGTAGAGCTGGAGATTAAGAAGATGGGGCTAAGAGACGGCTGTAAGTGGACATTAATGTAGCACAGATCAATTTTTGATGGGGCTCATTAGTGGAAATTATATCGATGTTGCTTTAAAGGGCAGAGCCTAAGAATAGCAGGTTGTTTTAATGTCTCTCACGCCGGTGGGTTCAAAACCCCACCAGGGGGCGCTATGGTGGCCTCAGGGATGGAGAGAAGAAGAGGAGGAAAAATGTAAAATAAAAAATCTAATAGATATACGATGACATATTAAGGCTATCAGACATAAGAAAAAATGTCTAGAAATTTTGAGATTAATCTCTGAAATTCTGTAGAAAAAACAAGATAATTTCTGATTTTGAAAAGTAGAACATTTGGCTAGATAAAAATCTGAATTTTTGTGATTCTCCTCTGAAGTTTTTTAGAAAGAACAAGACAATTTCTGAGTCTGAGTTTGAACAATTTAAAATTTGCCTGACGCAAAGAAATTTTTAGATAAATCTTGGAAATTTTCAAGAAAAAAGTTAATTTCTGAGTTTGAAAAGTAAAACATTTGCTGGAAAAGAATCAGAAATTTTGTGATTAATCTCAGAGATTTTCAAGAAAAAACAAGGAAATTTCGATGTTTCAAAAGTTGAAAATGTGCTAAAAAAAACTGATCTCAAAAATTTTCAAAAAAAAAAAGTTTGAAATTTTGATAGAAATGCATGCAGAAATTTTGAGATTAATCTCTGAAGTTTTCAAGAAAAATATTTTTTCAGTTTCAAAAGTTGAAAGTTCTCAAGAATTTTCTAGGGGGAAAAATTGAATTTTCTAAATTTGAAACATCAAAAAATGTGCAAGAAAAATTTTCAGAAATCTTTTATTCAGAAAAAAACTTCAGAAGTTTTTGAGTTTGAAAAGTCAAAAGTTTTCTTGTTGGTTGTGCAGGAGGCTCCACTTCTGCTTTTCAAAGACGTATAGTTGTGCATCTGTTTGCAGTAATTTTTAGGTGTGAGTGTAGAGGTCAACCTGGGGTCATGGCCAGCCAGCAGCAGCTTATTTGGATTTAAAGTGACAGAGGCCCTAAAACAGGTCGTTATGAAAGGAACTAGCCAGACAAAAATCTCATTATCTAAAAACGATTTTGTATAGAATATGTAGTGAACATGTTTTGTATAGGCCACAGAACCGTCCTAACCTTTTTCTCCGCAGGGTGTTGAAGGTCTTCCTGTCCCGCACAGCCCAGCGGATCCCCTACATGACCAGCTGGCGAGTCCTGCGCCTGCTGGCCATCATCCTGCTCATCGTCTGCTGGTTCCTGGTGGCGTGGACGTCTGCCGTCTGTCAGAACCCAGACAGGAAGCTGGCGCTCATCGACGTGGGCCACACGCCCGACGGGAGTCAGTTCGGCATGTGCCTCCTGGATCGCTGGGACTACATGATGGCCGTCGGTAAGTCCGCACACAAAATATCTAATTCAAGATTAGGATCAAAACATGTTACCTGATGGCCAGATTACATTCCACGGTGAATATAAATATCTACAAAGATATTATCCCATTACAGATTTCTTTTAATTTAGTTTTTAAAAGTTTCACATCATTAAAGCTGCAATTTGTAAATTTTATAAAAAAATATGTTAAAACATGCAGAGAAATGAGACAGAAAAGATCGATCTCTTCTACTTCCTCCTCGAGCTACTATGCACAAATGCACCGCTCCCGACCAAAAACAACCAATCTGAAACAGGAGGAGGATCTTATCGCTGTCAATCAACCTCGTGAACACGATGCTAAATATGCTAACGTCAGAGAAACAACTCACCGTTACAAGAAAAACTGTTTATCCGCCATAATTGGTGGTCATGCTAACTAGCACTAGCATTTATGAGAGGCTGTGCTAGCTGCAGCACTGAAAGAGCAACGGAGGCATGATTGACAGCGCTAAGACCTGCCTCCTTGCTCTGATTGGTTGTTTGTAGATAGCAATAGAAAAAGGCAGAGGAGCTGATATTTTTAGATAATCTGTCTCATAGCGTACATAGTTTTAACAAATATGTTTAAAAAATAATTTTTTATAAAAGTTACATCCTGCAGCTTCAACATAGAGCCAGGCGGCACATCTTGTAATAATATTAATCCATTAAATCCAGAAAGATCTTTTTCTTCTCCACAACGATGCAGCTTTTATTCGCTGCTCCGTTTGAGAGGAAAGTAGCGGAGGCAGATGAGAAATCAAATATGCTCATCTGTTGTGTCCTGTCTGCCAGCCAAGTCTTTAAGAGAGAGAAGAAGCTTCTAACAAACAGATGGGCCACAAGCAGAGACACCCTGCTGTGCTACTGTACACTGAGCTCGCAGTCTCATTCTGTTCATTAGGCGGTAAAAATAGGATATGCAAGTCAGCTCTGTCTCTGCCTGAACACGGCTCGTAATTCAGACTCACCAGGAAGCAATAAATCTTTCAGATTTTAAGAAATACACCTGCTCTGGCTCGCAGTCAGAGGTCTGATTCAACTGCAGTCCTGTGTGGTTAATTTTCCTCACAGCTCCCAAACAATACTATAAATTTAAGAGAGCCTACAGCAAATTGGGCCTGACTGAGCAGGTCTGCGAATGCAACAAAAACTGCACTTTCAGCACTAATATTCTTCCATTAGAAACAAAATAAATACTCTAAATATTGCTGACCAATCGGAAACATTATAAATATTTAATTTAAACATACTCAGTGAAACAGATACTGTGAAGAAAATTATTAACTCAAAGTCTTCAAGTTTTTAAAAAATTACTGTTTTTTTAACATCTTCTCTTCAAGTGCAGTCAGTAACATTCAGGCTGCCTGATTTAGGAAATAAAATCATAAATCTGTCAGGTTTGATTTTTAGTTGAACCCAAATGCAGCCAGAAAGACACAGAGAAGCAAATAAAAATATAAATTATATTTTAAAATATTTTTTTAGCTTTTTCTTTAAATTTTTGTCTCTTTTCTGTGATTAAAAATATTTAAAAAAAGGTCAGACACAAAAAAGCAGACCACAAGCCAAAGCTGCAACCAACATATTTGTGGAGCAGAAGGTTTTCCTGTGTGTCTGAGGAGGAAATATGTTGAACTTGGAGAGTTGTGGCGTTTTTATGAGGATTGTTGGTCAGCATGATTTTTGTTGAACAGCGGAGTTCCTCTTCCTGCTGTGGGCCGTGTACCTTTGTTACGCCGTCAGGACCGTGCCATCGGCTTTCCACGAGCCTCGGTTCATGGCCATCGCCGTTCACAACGAACTGGTGCTGTCAGCCATTTTCCACGTCATCAGGTAATCCCCGTTCTGCTCCCAAATGTAACCCAGGTGTTTCAGTTCATCCAGGATGTTGCAATGGGTTTTTTAAAATTATTATTATTAAAATTACAGATTTTCCAGCATCTTTTTTTAAAAAGTTGTTGCGTTACAAATAACCTTTTCGAAAAAAAGACTGGATTCTAATACTTTTAATGTCTGAAGTGCAAACAACATTTTCAAGTTTTGTGAAGAATTACATGACCTGTAGACACAATGTAAGTGAATTTCTAAATGCTTTTTTTTTTCAAAAAGAAAAGTAGAACAAGACAAATGTTACCATTGCTGTCACACTTGCCTCATCTTGAAACAGGAAGTTAATTAGAAAAAGGTTAAGAGGATTGGGTAAAATTCAGCCGAGTTGCACTGATTGGTCAGACAAGGAAAAAAATACAGAAAATATTAAAGGGGGATTATGGCAAAATTCACATTTTGCTCGATTTTGTTTTGCCATTTGTGTCTCAACTGCTTCTAAAAACAGTCCAAGCACTTTAACAAAAACCCACCAAGCTGGGTTTTTTTGGCAGTAAGTTAATGTTTTTTTGGTGTCTGGAAAATGAGCCGTTTCAAAAACCTTCCGATAAGTCACATTCTGTGAGCACTGCGCCATTACCTAGCAACCCCAACCAAGCCCAACCCCGTTTCCTAGCAACCAGAGCAGAATTCAAGCACATTTGGTCAGCTGGTTTTAATGTTACGTGTACTGTACAATGGCTGCTGGAAAAGACAAGAGTTTTGTTGTCAACTTACAATCCAGAAACCACTTGCTGCCTTATTGTTGGTTGTGCAGAAGGCCCCACTTATGCTTTTCAAAGATGTACGGTTGTATAATTGTGTGTCTGATTGCAGCCATTTTCACGCCTGACTGTAAACGTTGTTTTAGGGGCTTGCGGAGTAACACTGTCTTTAAAGAAAATTCTGATAACCACTCCTAACTTTAAATGCACTTCACATTTATGTGCCATTTTGTTTATCACATAAAATCATTAAGCATAACTTCCACAGGCCTGTTTGTTGCATGTGACATGAGAGCGAAGCCTCATGTTGCTGTTTCACAGTGAAGTTCCTCTGCTCTGCACGTCAAATCGCTGCACAAAGATGTTTTAAACGATCTGACATCACCGCAGCTATTCTTAGCCCCTACGTAGAGATCAGCTCCATCACATTACTTACTAATGAAGAGCGCCACAGTGATTTATTTTCTGTGACGGCATTAAAGGTGAAATTATCGGCAGACATATTTTAGCTCTAAACAAACATTTATTCGTCTTGAATGTTTTGCTATTCATAGGTTTTCAAGGAAATGTTGAGTTTTGGAGGCTTTTGAACTCCATATAAATACTTTGTGTTTATGATTGGTCAGTTGAAACCTTTTTGTTTATTTATATTTACTCTGTTACATTTATTTGAGTAACTTTTTGGAAAAAAAATACTTTTAGGAGTATTTTTACTATGTTGTACTTTTTACTTTTAGTTGAGTAACCTTTTAACCTTCATGTTTAATTTTAACAAGTCAATGAAACTTGTCAAAGTTTTGGTTTTACCTCTCTATGCGCTGTACAATGGCTGCTGGAAAAGCCAAGTGTTTTGTTGTTTACTTACCATCCAGAAACCACTTGCTAGATATACGGTTGTATAATTGCACATCTGTTGGCAGCCATTTTAATGTGTAAGGTGAGCACGTAGAAATATTTGCACTAATGTATGATGTTAAATGTGACTTTTTATTAATCGCCGTATTGACATGAAGTTAGGCCGAGGCAGCAGTTTTTGGCCAGTTTTGAGAAAATTTTGCAGTAAAATTAGAAAAAAATGTCAATTTTGTGGATTTGTGAAAAACTGGACAAACTTCATGATGTTATTTGGAATCCAGAGGGCCACTTAAAGAGCTACTGCGGGCCAGATTTGGCCCTCGGACCTTGAATTTGACACATTTGATGTATAAGTCTACCTCAAGGAAGTGTAATACGTCACCTTTTATAAATTAGAGTAGCTGCTTGACCCCACAGCGGCCGGCTGGAGCTCAGGCTCTGGGTTTGTGTTTTCATCGGTCCTTTACCCCGGTGCAGGGAATGAACTGACGACTTGGGCTGAGGACAGACAAAACGCCGGGGCTATTAAACCCTCATCTGCACAGAAACTCATCACCAAACATGAAGGAGGACAGACTTCAAAGCTTTCGGAACATTTCACATGCTGGACCTTTGCCTTCATCCGCGCCTTCGAGCTATTACTACAGTAACTGTTCATTAATTACCCATTTGCCCACTTTAATGAGGCTGCTATATGACATTTGCTTGCATTGTGGCGCTCCAGAGAGGACATGCCTTCAAATCCTCATCATTCCTCTCACCGCTGTTGTCTAATTATTTCACCCAGCGTTTGGCTGTCGGATGCAAAAATAGACCGACTCTCATGTCCAGATCAAGGTCGCTTCGCTTTTCTTGTTTTTGCAAATCATTGTGAAAGTTTTGGAAGAAAATATTCCAGCTGCCAAAGCGATCAACCAAATGGAACAATAATTGAAACAAGACGGTTTATTCTCTTTTTACAGGCAGAGACAGGAAAATACGGGAAAAAAATTGCAAAAATAAAGTTATAATATCATGAGATCACCAACATGAATAAGCAGTCATACAGCCATGGTAAAGTAAGGAATGTTGAGAAGTTATACTTTGGTATTTGTTTTATAAATACAGTAAAACTTCATCTGTTAACACATCAGCATCAGATTATATCAGTAATCTGCTGCTGCTAGTGATAATAATCTGATGCTGATGTGTTTACTACAATTTTATTCTAGTAATATTACGACTTTATTCTGAATTTTATGACTTTATCATATTATTTAAACTTTTTCCGTCTAGTAATGTGTAACTTCATTATCAGAATATTGTGACTTTAGTCTCGAATTATTACAACTTTATTCTTGTAAGAGTTTTTTTTTCTAAGCCTGGTCCTAATACTCCGTTGTAGAAAAGTCAGTCAAAGTTTTCCTGCGTCTCTCTTTGTGTTTTACTTTTTTTGGTTTTGCTTAAATTTTTCCGTTTGTGTCCCAGGTTCACTCTGGCTCATGAACTCCACCCAGACTGGATGCTGCTGCTGTTCTTCACCCACACCCACCTGACGGTGACGGTGACTCTGGGTCTGCTGCTCGTTCCCAAGGTGGGAAAACCTCGTTTTCATGCTCTGTGCCTTCAGCCAGAATTCAAACCCTGCAGCTGTTCGTCATCAAGCCGGAAACCTCAAACCGAGACGCATTTTATTAAACCAACAGCTGCAAAAATCAGAAGAGAAAAGGAAAAAACTGTTGGCTTACAAACTCTCCTCAGTCAGATTCTCAGTTCAGTTTACTTGGACTAGGCCATTCTGGTTTCATTTCTGGTTTAATCCATTCTGTTGTAGCTGGTAGGTGAACTTTCACCCCTGATTCAAGTTGTTTAAAAAAAAAATTTTTAGAAATCACATTTATTTATTATATTGTTATAAATTATTAAATTGAATTAAGTCCATGCAGTGCATGTGAAAATTTTTACCCTTTTTATTCCATTTACAGATAATTGAACAAAAAAAATTTGGCTTTTTTTGACTACAAAAACTTAAAAAATGTCAGTCAAAACTGATTTCTATAAAATAATAAAGAATTGTCTCAATTTAAATAAGTGACTGCATAAATATTGGAGACACGTTCAATGCACTCAGTGATCTCCATTCCATGCACCGATTGGCTGGATCTCTGTTAAATTAGGTAATGTGCGGGAAAGTCGATGAATATTTATGCAGTGACTTATTTTATGGTACATTTTATGGTTCATTATTTTGTAGGAATAAAGTTTCTCCTTAATATTGCAGTTTTTTTTTAAAGATTTTTTTTGTTGATCATGATTGATTTGTAAAAGCAACAAAAGGAGTAAAACATCCATGGAGGTGAAAACTTTTTATACGCACTGTTCAAAACTTAAAGTATAATTTTAAGGTAATTTATGTGCAAATGAAGTGAATTAGTGATAACTGGGTATTACTCAGCCTCTAGATGGCTGCTACGTGCTTCCAACATGATTCTTGGTTTGTGCTGAATTTGCATCAACAGGCATTAGTGGAACACAAACACCACATTTACAGTTTACAAGGATTTAAATATTATATTGCCAATAAAACAACCTCTACTAATCAGTTTTAACACATTTTCTCCAGTTTTTGTTTGCTGGAACCCACATGAGGGATGACATTGCCTCTGAGGCCTACGAGGACGAGCTGGACATGGGTCGCTCCGGGTCGTACCTCAACAGCAGCATCACTTCAGCGTGGAGTGAGCACAGCCTGGACCCCGAGGACATTCGGGTACGCAGAGGTTTCATCCGCCTCTTCTTCTCATTTGCATAACCTGGCGTTGCGTTTGAATCCTCTACAAATACTGAGCCATGGCAGTTTTTTATTGCAGACACCAGAAGAAATGGGCCATCTCAGTTCTATTAATGGCTGTGGCGTAAGGTCTTGCGACAGCCTTTGGGAAAAACGTACCAACGTGAGCAGAGATATCTGTTTGTCTGTTAGAGCTGAAGAAGTCTCTCTACCAAAAGCTTTGGGTGCCTTTGGAGTATTTTCTTGAGGAAGTGGTGTTATGATCACATCCAGGTTGCTTGGAAGCACTTAATGTCTCGGATGAAGATACAGATGGAGTCAATCAAGGACCCGAGATTAGAGGCTGTTTCAGACCTAACACTAAAACACGTCGTTTCCTTATTTGATGCTGTCCAGAACAGTCCTGTCTTTGCTTTTCTTTCAGCACGCATGTGATTTTTCAGTAGTGCGTCGTTTAGCAGCTGTTTGTAGCCATCTGTCATGAAGTTGCATGGTCTAAGTGGAGTAGATTGTGTGTTTTGTCATCGAAATGCGTCTCGTATCTCTCAACGAAGATTCACCAATTTGCTTTTCTGTTTTTATTCATTTTTAGGAGGAGCTGAAGAAGTTATACTCCCAGCTGGAGATTTACAAAAGGAAGAAGATGCTAGCGAACAACCCGCACCTGCAGAAGAAACGAAGCTCCAAGAAAGGTCTGGGGCGCTCGCTGATGAGACGCATCACCGAGATCCCAGAGTCTGTCCATCGGCAGTGCAGCCGGGAAGACAAGGAGGTGGGCGACTACGGGAGCAACCGGAACAGCATCTGCATGCTGAAGAAGAACCCGCTGGATCCCAGTCATCAGGTGAAACCAGCCAAGGAAGAGACACTAAAGAACAAGGTTTTCTCTCTGAAGAAGTCCCACAGCAGCTACGACCATGTCCGTGACCAGAATGAAGACGCCAACAGGGCCGCCGTAGACAAGATGGAGACGGCCACAAATGAAGGGTCCCTACTAGATACGCTGATGGGAAAAAAGCTGGTCAAGAAGAAGTCCAGTGAGAACATCAACACCCCCAGTGAATCTACGGAGTCTGTTCCGCTAGTCTGCAAGTCGGCGAGTGCCCACAATCTAACAGCTGACAAGAAACCAATTCACCCCAGAGCGTCCATGCTACAGAAGTCTTTGAGTGTCATCGCCAGCGCCAAGGAGAAGACTTTGGGCTTGACTGGGAAGACCCAGAGCTCAGAGGACAGCAATAAGAAGAGTCAGCCAAAGAGCAAAGACACGAAGGCGAATGCAGAGGCAGAGAACGACTGTCAGCCAAAGATGATCATCAGCCAATCGGTTGACTACAAACAAAGCGCAGCCAAAGGCAGGATCATGAAGCAGCCGGTGACCAGCAGCCAGCCTGCAATCTGCTCCGATCCAGTCCGGGGAAAGGACCTGTACGACGTCTCCGAAGTGTGTCCATGGGAGTTGGAAGACCTGCCGACTCCGTCTGAGAACAAGATCCAGAAGCACGTCTCGATAGCACCAACGGAGTCAACGACGATTCATGAAAGCAGCACCAAAGGAAGTAAATCCCAGAAGCAGAAGGCCTCTGATCAGTCTCCATCGGGTGGAAGACACTCAAAGGAGAGTCAGAGGGCAACTTCTGTACGAGCCGAGGTCTGTCCATGGGAAGAGGGAGGCGAGACACAAGCCTGTCTCTCAGAAGGACCAAGGCAACAAGTGTCCAGTCAGTCAAGGTCAAACAGGCCTCATTCTACGTTAGAAAGCTCCAAAACAAAGCGAGCAGACATTTGTCCATGGGACTTTGAAGAGCAGCAGAAGGTGACAGAGTTAGCCCGGTCTCCAGATACAATGAAGCAGAAAAAAAGCTCTTCTCCTGTGGACGGACGAGGTAGAAACCCCATTTCAGATCCTCCCAAAGGGGTAACATCTCTGCCCCTACCAACAACGAAAGCCGAAATCTGTCCTTGGGACTACGACAGTGCTGCGGTTTCTCCTAGTACAGACAGGACACCCAGTCCGGCACAAGCACCCAAAGAAGCACCTAAAGAATCGCCCACGATAAGGAAAGGCGCCCCTTCCACCAGGACGGTTGAGAAGGAAAAGTCAAAAGACACTGAGGACGAGAAAAGTTTAACAAAGTCCTCAGATAAACGTTTGAGCCAGCAGAAATTGTCCGAGGTCTGTCCGTGGGACGTAGAGAGTCCGCAGGAGGGGCTGCAGGTGGAGAAAAGGAAAAGCGCTAATGTTGGAGCAGCCAAACCAAAGCAGGCTGAAGTTTGTCCGTGGGATTTTGAGGACGTGTCGAGTAAGACGGGCTCTGATAAAAATGCCCCAGTAGAAAAGCAGAGCAATCCAAATTCAAAAGCTGCGCCTGCTAGTTCTGCTAAAAAGGCAGAGGTTTGCCCCTGGGACTTTGACGAGAGCAAATCAAGCAAGAAGGCATGACACTCAACCTAAATGGACCTCTGAAATTATAGTTATCGATGTATAATTTTTCTTTTTTCAATTGCAAAGAGTTATATATATTACCTTTTACTATTTGTATGGTAACTTGGAAGCAAAGTTAACCCACAAGTTGCCTTCCTTTCTGAGGTTTTGTTCCCGTTTTACATATTTGGAATATGTACAAAACGACAAAACAAAGTCAAGAAGAGCATTCCAGATTACTACAGGGAAATTCCTGGAAAATAAAATTGTAGACCAATTATGCAACCGTTACACTTTATGAGCAATGTCAGACATCAGCTTTCTCCATCTCTGCAGTCTTTACTTTCTGTTTGCTGTCTGATGTTTTTTCACCCGGATGTGACAACAAAGTGATATTATTATTGCTATGTGTTGGTTCCAGCTCAGAGTTTTGGTCTTTGTTGTCACATAGATGAGATTTGGGTTGAAGTATAAAACAGGAAGAGTCTGCGAAGTGTGATGTTGGTCTTTAACTTGTATTTAATGAGGATTTGATCCAAAAACAGAAGGAAAGTAACTCAATAGCACCTTAGCAAACGTCATAAATTCAGAACAGATTCTGTCCTTTATGTACATTTTATTCTCTTTATTTCCATATTATACCACTGGCAATCATACACACAGCATATATATATTTTTAGATCTATTTAATTGTAGTTCTCTACAGATTAAAATGCTTCCAAGTCTGTGGAGATGTACTATACGTGCCTAACTATTAGCATCGTCTTGTATCAGTCTAGAGGGAAAACAGTGATTTTGTCTGGATTTTGTGACGGTGATCTATATTAACAGCATGCACAGCCAGGTGCCGAGTAGCTGGACTCTACTTGTTTGTCAACTGATCAGTGCTAATGTTTTAGCTAGCGTTTTGCCCCATGAAACAGATATTTCTGGTCCTGTTTTTATATCCCTTAAAAGCTAAAATGGAGAATACAGGTGTTCATTTACACTGGTCAATACGCCCCGTCACCATCTCCTAGATTATTGGTTTTGGTCGTTTTGTCCCTGATTTTTGATGCCGTCTACTAAGGGACATTTTGTACCAACTGGGGAGATTTTACACTGTGACCTCCCACAATTTGATGTAATTTACTATTTTATCCACCAGAAGTCACTTAGGTTTATTGTAATAAGGGTGTTTTCACACCAGATAGTCCCGTAGACGCGGCTCAATCGGGGACCAAACTGGAACATTTGTTACATTTTTAGCAACTGATCTAAACCCTTTGAAAGACCTTTTCCCCTCCTTGCCTGTGGGGGCGCTTCAACAAGAACCACTGAAGTAAACAACATGAAAACTTCTGAGAAAGGTTCACAAAATGTAAACAAAAATGGAGTAGCTTCAGATTTTAGTGGATGTAGGATTTCTCTTTTGTCTTTAGTTAAAGACTACGAACCATTTCTGCCAACTCTAGACTCACGTTTGTTTGGTTCTATTTAACCAGAATGCCCTGTGTTGTAGTCCTCTTCCTGGTTTTGGAGCGGTCCCTGATCCACTTAGCATTCACATATCCATTCAAACCGCACCAGAGTTCACCTCAAACGAATTGAGACCGAGGTCTCCAGGGGGACCAGAGTTCGGTTACACGTTCTCACTTTCCCAAACGGACCAAACGTTTAGACAAACAAACCAGTTTAATTAAAGCGGATTAAACAGGCCTGGTGTGAATGCACCCTGTCTTATTCACTATCTAGAATCAACTGTCCCAAATTGGATCAGAACCAAAATACTGGTGATAATCAGTAAATACTGGGAGTATGAACTGGCGAAGACGCGAACTGAAGTCAGTCTGACCCGGTTTTGTTTGGGAATCCAGCATGGCTCTTTATGTTGCACCCAACGTGTTTGTAGATGCAGTTTAATGAATTATTCATGAGGTTCGGTCATATTTATGACTATTTATCTTCAGAATTCATCAAAATGCTTAACCAACAATGGATTGAGTAAATTGCTTGTTTACGGGTAAAAAAAAAAAAAAAAAAGTAGCATTTTGGGACAAAATATGAAATGGGAGGACGAGTTGGTCCGATGTTTGTGATGCCAGCATGGATTTTTGTGTTGCACCAAATGTGTGTTTGTGGGTGAAACTTCATAAATCCACCATAAAGAGGTGGAGCAGTAACCTGGAGATCAAAACAACACTAAAACTCCTTTCAATTTTTCAGCCACTGCCTCAATAAAAACCTAAATAAAAAGAGTAGGGAAGCCATTTGAATGGATTTACACATAAAATAACACATTTACTGTACTTGGTTGCATCTGCAGATTTATTGGGAGTTTTGCTCGTATGATTTTATTATATAATCAAAAAGGAATCAATTTTCATCATTAACCTGGGTAAAAAAAAAAAGCTCTCTTTAAAAAATAAAAATCTTTTCATTTGAACCCAAAGGACCAAGCAGTTTTTAGGAAACAAACCATAACAGTTTGTAGAAGCTAGCAGTCACATCTCTGTGAAAGTTTGTATCACAGTTTGAATGATTGTGATTGGATGATTAGAAAATTTCACCCTCCAACAGCTCCGCTTATTTTTCATATCAATTCTGTTGCCTCAACTGATCTATATAGTGTTTAACACACACTTAAAAACAAGAATGGGTGATCCAGCTTGAAAAAATTTTGTTAATTAATTACAAGTAATTAAGTTGTCATGTTAAACAAACTTAAATAAATACAGTTTGACCAACTTAATTTGATTACATGTAACAAATAAGCTAATTTGTTTTAAGTTGGAGCTCCATTCTCTTTTTTTAGTGTATTATCTGCTGGGAGCTTTAACAAAATGTGGAGAGTTACTGCCATGGGTGACGAATGAACTGCTCCTGTTTATTGTGCTCTTAGAAGAGTTTTTTTTTTTTTTTAAGAGAAAAGTTACTATTAGAAAATTTTACCACCTCTGATTTGTGTGACATGAAAATAATAGTAAATAAAGCAATATAATAATGGTAACTTTAAAAAAAGAGAGATATTTTTGCTTTTACATTAATTTTAATCTTCAAATATGAGGAGTAAATACAATAAGTGCAATATCCCATCATGAAACTAAATATTACCACGTTACAGTGAGCCCAGTTTGTTCTTTAATTGAATAATTTCTGATCGTCAACTTGCTGTTTGATTTTTCTCCTGTCCATTGCGTGTGCGTGTGTGTGTGTGTGTGTATTAAACTCTGTGAAGCATACTAGTGTCTGTTAACTGTCGGTCTCTCTGGAAATGATCACTGTATTTTATCGTCATCATCAAGAAATCGGTGCAAGTTTGAACCCGAACCGTCGTCCTTGTGCCATCACAGACAATGCCGTGTCTTGTAGCTTTTCTGTCCACTGATTGTTACCCACGGTGTGTTTCTGTTCGGCTAGCCGCTTTCATTTAAACTGGACTCTTGTGACCGGACAGTGTCACACTACGGCAAGTACTAGCAAATCTACTACTACTACTACTATTCAATGCTGTAACGTCGTAATTCTTGCTCTTGTGGCTTCTGCATGAATTCAAGAACTTAGTAGGACTGATGTTTCACTGCCCTTGATAGAACAAAAAAAGGAAAAAATGTTATATTTTATGGACTGTTACAAGTTGTATAGTGAGTGACACTGTCCCCAACCCACTGTATTTTGTGCTTGTTATGACTATTGCTCTATGACAAGCTTATAGCATCAATATATGGGAATATTTGGTAGATTTATATTGTGTTATATTGTGTTAGCATGTACATAAAAGATACCTCCTCTGCAATAAATATTTATATGAAAAAAGTGTGTGACCAAGGTTATTATAATAAAACTGGAATAAAAGCAGTAATTAACGGGGGAAACTATAAATAACTGGAACTATGCAAAATTATTGTAACCCTGGGATTTGAAGATTTATACATATTTCTGTTGAAAAGAACCAACAACTGCAGGATTTTTCTGCTTTTTTTCCTCCTATGGGTCTAATCTGACATCCAGCAGATCCAAGACGATTTCATGATGCGTTTACGCCTCGTGTACCTTCTCGGGTTTGTTTGCTTTTTGCTTGTGCGGACATGCAGCTGGCCTTTAATGGCGTTGTGCATGGTAACCACAGCTTGGCTACTGTCCTAAAAGGCTTTTATGGCTCACCGTGGCCAGATCAATGCACTAAGGAACAAATGCTGACTTGTTGCAGAACTTCAGAATTGCAAACCCAAATGTATGTATCTGTAGCTGGGAATCATAAACTGAGTTATTAATTCTGTTCAGCTCCACTATTTTCATTAAAAAGTAAAGTTATTAATCCCAGAATATACAAGCAGCAGAAGAACAATGCCGAAGGGTAAACATGGGAGTAAACAGGTTAGCATTGATCCCAGCTTATTGAGCACTTCAGGGACTTTCTGGCTAAATATAAGAACAATGCAGCCTGCAGCAGGGATTAAAATCACAGCAATATCATCAAGGAGATCCTGGGAATAAAATGTGATCCAGCCAACTGTTGTGCGCTGCAAAAATACAACATTTCACCAAGTATTTTTGGTCTAGTTTCTAGTGCAAATATCTTTGAAATAGACTAAATTCAACATACAAGTCAATAATTTGATTAGAAAGTACTTGTACTACTCTGATTACTTCACTTATAACAAGTCATTTTTCCCACTTTACAAGTGACATAATCTGCCAACTTTTTAATCAATATTTACGAATTACTGACTGAAAACAAGCTCCCATAAGATGTAAACTAATTACAAATAATGCTAACAATAACCGAGTAGTTTATCAATGATGAAGCATCTGGTGTCAATGATTGCTTCATCAATGAAGCAATCATTGGGCCCCCCCAATAAAAATCTTCTCAGGGCCCCAAAAATGTTTGGACCGGTCCTGGTGTTGACTCTGCAGGACAGCGGCGTCCAGCAGGACTTATTTTTACGGCGCAGACAGTGATTGGTGCGTGAATCACCGCCTTCTGAGCTGCTGCGATGTGGGCAGTGATGGACAGCGGCTGGAAAGATGAGAGGAAACCGATCGCTTTGTCCACTGACTCATCCGTCTGCGGAGGCCGGGGGAGGGAGGTGGGAGGCGGGGGAAGACTGTGAGGACGGTCGGCGGTGCGGATCCGTGAGTCATGCGAAGGGGAGGGAGATGAACCGGGAAGGAGGCAGAATTTTCAAGTTTTTCATGATTCGGAAATTTTTCTAACAATGAAGACTTTTTTTCTCTGTTTATGATTTAATATCGAAATTATTACATTTTGTCAGAATTCTTATTTTAAATCTCATTCCGTCTTTTAGAATTCTAAATTTTTCACATAATTCTTTTTTTCTAAGAATTCAATTTTTTTTCTCTGTATTTTGATTTTTTTAATCTGAAAATTCTAGTTTTTCCTCATAATTCTGATTTTAAATCTAATTCTCTTTTTCAAACTGATGACTTTTTTCTGAATTAAGATTTTTCTAAGAATTCAAACTCTTCACAAAATTCTAATTTAATCTCAAATCTGACATTTTTCTCATAATTCTGTTTCTTTTTCAGAATTCTGCTGTTTTTTCCCACAATTTGACATTTTCATAATTCTGCCATTTCTCACAAAATTTTGCAGTTTTTTAAGAATTCTGAAGTTGTTCTCAGAGTTCTAAGATTTGTCTATAAAATTCAAGCTTTCTTTTTCCTCATAATTTTGATTTTAATCTCTGAATCCTACTGCTACTGTGCTTTTCATATATGTATTTTTTTTTAAATCAGAATTCTGCTGTTTTCCCTCAGAATTTAGTCTCAAAATTCAGCAATTTTTCCCAGAATCCTGAATTTTTTTTCAGAATTCTGATGTTTTTCTTAGAATTTTGAGATATTTTCCTAGGAATTCTACCTTTTTCCTTCTGACTGTAATGCTGATGGCCCTTTGGAGCAACAAACTTCAATGACAGATGATCTAGTGATGCAGGAAAATAACTCACTTTCTGGAGGAACATGTTGGATTTGACTGATTTATTTTGTTGATATGGTCGATTAAAGTCAGAATTCTTAAAGTCCGGATTCTTTGTTTTTCCTCCTTAAATTTAGAGCTATAGTTAAACGAGGGTAAAATATTGGACCAGCATTTTACTGCAGAAACAAAATACCTAATTCTCGAAACAATAAAGAAAAGTAGCAGTAGCCTTAATGTGACGACAGAAACCAGAGCAGCTGGTTTAAAGATGAAACCGCTCAGGTGTAAAGCGTTCCCTGATGTTTTCTCCAAATCTGTCTGTTATCTGTACGAGCCAGGAAGGCAACGCAACACAAACAGCAACGAGGAGGAGGAGGGATGTGACAGACTGTGGGCTGAACACTGTGTGCAACAATCCTTTACTGAGCAAAGCGTGGTGACAGGTGGGAGAAAAGCAGGTTTTATTCAAACGGCAGTCATAAAAGGCAGCAAGTGGGCACCCGGCGAGCTAAACGTACATAAAACACAGTCAGGATTAAAATCAGACGTGGAAACCGGAAACCAGGCTGGGAGGTTGTTTCCAGGAGGCGCAGTAGGTGGTCGACTATGAGACAATGAGTCTGCAGCAACCAAAATACTCCCTCCTGTTTTCCTGATTGAAATAAATGCATGAAATAAAACGTTCTGGTTTGATTTCTTGCTGCAATAAAAGACGGTGCTGTCTGTTGCCGAATGTCATTCTTTTCAAAGTCTTTCCATATTCATGACAAACACCACAGGACAATGTTTAAACACATCTCGCGACACATTTTCCGAGGCTTTTATCTTTCGAAATGTGACGAACCCCCGGTTGGCATCTATTCATGCTCAGTGATTGATTGCACCAAATTATAAACCCAAAGGGCTAATAGGCAATTTATCTCAGCGGCTGACAGGACGGGGGCCATTTCTGGCTCTTCTCTAATGTCGACTGACGAACATAATGGATTTGGCCCAAAATGAGATGTGATATTTCTGGAGATGAACTCCGCAAATATTGGGACATCAGCGCTGATGCTACTGCCGGTGAACCCAACATGTCAGTCAGGGGCGGCTCTAGAAGGTCTGTCATGGGAGTGTCGACTAGTCCAAATAGAAACAACAAAATGTCGACCGGTGGCTGGATTTCCATTACAAATATATGCAAAACTGTCAATATTCTGCTAATGTTTAAGCAAATGTTGCAATTTTGGACCTTAATCGAACCGAGTTTACTGGACTATCAGGTGTGAAAACTCTGAAGTCTGAAGGTATATAACAAAAAAATGTTTTAGGTACATTTTTAAATTTTATTCAAGTTGTGTACCTTAAGGGTCTGACACCATTGATTTCTTTTGACTTTTTTCCCCGCCAAATAAATATTTTGATTAAAAGTTTTTTTTTCAAGATTATGCAACATCATAGATACAACATGACAGACACACAAAATGGCACAGATTATAATTTATTTCCAGGAACTTCATTCATTTTCATTTTAAAATATGTACTTAATATGCAGACCTGACCTGACCAGGTTGTCATTAGCTGTTTCCATTACAAATGTGCACTGACATAAAAAAAAACACAATGTAGCAATTATGGTGTTTCCATTAATTTTATTAAAAATCACATGGGAATAAGTTTGTTGACAGGATAATTCACTAAATAACATGCCATGCAATCGTCTTCCTCCCACTTCCTGTAGTTGTTTTCTTCATTTCTGCCAGTAGTAACGTCATGTAGTTGATTACATGACTCCTGTGATGTGAGTCATGTGATCTTTTCATGCGGTTTCTTTTTGTTGCTCTGGAAGCCATGGTTCGCCTACGCTGCGCTTGCCTATACCAAGATGGCGGTTCACTTCCGGAAGTGATAAGAAATAGTGTTTAAACGGATTTATAATGGACTTATACGAAATCTTCATGTGATTAACAGTGTTCCAGTGACTGGAGGAGTAACGTACATGTAGGCTACATGTCTGTCTTAGCTAGCAGATATAAGCTACTACGCTAATTTTGCTAGTTCGGCAGTAAGTATTACAGTAAATATCTGATATTTATCTTAGTATTACACAGAGGTGGAGGAAGAGTACTCAAAAAGTTGTAATCGAGTAATACTTGTAACATACAATTATTGTCTATTGTCTATGAACGAGGTGATCTAAGCTTGTGGCTCGTTTATTGTTGTCATAGCAACTCCATAGCAACTGCCTTCCAAGACGGCTGTCAGTCACAAAGTTTACGGAAGTGTGACACATTTTTTGTCGTTGGTTCTGTCACATTGAACTGGTTGTAACGTGATAAAAAGTGATTTTTAATGTAGACTTTTCGAAATTTGGCAAATAAAAATTGTGCCTAGAAAAACGGAAATGTGATCTAAAATAGCGGTTATTTTATTAACGTGTTATAAAAGCTCTGTCATCAGACTGAAACTCTGCCTCCATGTTGATGCCGCCTCCATTCCCTCTCTCTCTCTCTCTCTCTCTCTCCCACTCTCTCTTTCTTTCTCTCTCTCTCTCTCTCTCTCTCTCTCTCTCTCTCTCTCTCTCTCTCTCTCTCTCTCTCTCTCTCTCTCTCTCTCTCGCACACACACGCAGATAGGAGGCCTGGGGGAAGACTGTCTTTTTGTGAGTGGGCTTTACTACAGCAGGAGCTAAATGGAAAGCTGAGTCTCTCACAGAAAAGCTCCTTCTTTACTGTCGACGGAGGAAACTGAACACTTTTATTCGTTTCTTTTTCTACAGGAACTGAACTGAATCATCCATAAAATAAAGTGCGCTTCGGCTAAAAATGATTTTACACTTTAAATATGATGTTTTTAAAAAATCTGTGAAGACGCCAGTTTAGAGACGCCAAAGAGAAAATGAGACAAATCATGTTGCATGAATGGAAACGTAATGGTTTAGATTTTAGGAAAGCTGAAACAAAAGAAAGACACAAAGAATCTGAAGGAATTTATTTATTTATTGTTAAGAAATGAACAGATGAGACTAATTCAGCTGGTTTCCCAGAATCACGTGACTCCGTGTGTTTCTCAAAGTTGGAGCCACCAGGGGGCGCTGTGGGCCTCAGGAAGTTGTAGGGAAGATGAGAAAAAAAAATTTAACCCCATAAATTGTTAAAAAAATCAGATTTAAAAAAAAAATCTTAAATACAAAAAATGTAATTTTTTTAATAATATGAGAACACAGTCAGAATTTTGAGAAAAAGAAAATTAAAAACTCTGAGATTAAAGTCAGAATTTATTTTGCAGTGGCTCTAATCCTCTTCCGTACACTTCAAAGTCTTGATAAAAGATTTGTAAATTCATACGTTGCCGCATGCATTGTAGTTTTTTAACAGTAGTAGCTCGTCAGGCTCTTAATAAGTGGATACGTTCATTTTAAGCTGCAGTGACTCAATATGGCCACCAGATGGTGCTGTCGCCCCTTATAACGTCAGTTTATAAATCAAGTCCTGCAGTTTTGTCTCTTTTTATTTCGTCTTTCATTTTTAGTTTTGTACAGCCACCAGTCCTAAAGTTATAGTTAATATTTAAGACCACAAGAGGTGCTCTTTGCTTGTTTGTTATTTTGTTTCTGTGATTACTGTAATTGCTTTATACCTTATATGTTTGAGGGCTAGAATGTTCCAAAATAGACAAAGCAGTTTTTCAGACACAGATTTGTACAGTTACACGTTCCCACCTACATGTAGATTTTTAAAACTAAAACTATTTCTGACTTCCCCACACACGTTGCATTGGATCGGCTGACAAACAATCCTCTGACTGTGACTATTGACAGCAGGAGGTTGTCAGGCTCCGAATACGATGCGTTTGAGGTCCAAACAGGAGTCTGGGTGCTTTGTCAGCATGACATTACAGTCTACAGATTCTCAATGCGCCCTTTGTTTCTTCCATAGACTGGCACCACATTCCACCTTCAATAAAGTTGGGAACCGAACACCCTATTTGGCAGCCTTGCATATTAAATGAACTGAAAATAGCTTGAATACATGCATGTCTTATTCATATTTCTTGTCTTTTATGACTTTGTATTTGTTTTTTGTTTTTATAATGTAAATCACATTGAACTGACTTGTTCTTGAAATGTCCTATACAAAAAAAAATTATACATATATAAAATACCATTGAATAAAACAAACCGTGTTGGTGTTACTTTCATTTGGTTAAAATAATTATCTGCAATTTAAAAATTCATTTTTTTACTACTCCTGTATTGTTACGATCAAGCCACAATAACACTGGTATAATTTAAAATAATTATAAATTATGCTAATGTTAATAGGTGTTAAAGTAGATTAGGAATGATGAAAAATTAGGTGTTAATATATTAGTATGGGGGAAATCCAATGGAAATCTGCTTTGGGCCTCAAAAAGGTTTAAGCCAGCCCTGAATTTAATCTAGTATTTTATTCCATTGTTGTAAAATACTGTATATTGACTTTATATGTCAATATTATTCCAATAAAATGAGCAGAGAGGTAGTTTAAAAAGGGATAGTTGAGGTTTTCATGCCTGTGTGAACTGTTACGTTCACATGGGAACGTAACAGTTAACGTACGGTCCGCGGTGACGTCACGCTCCGGCTCCCACTGCTTTTCGGGTCGCACTTTGGACTCGCGACGGGGGGACGATTTTTCCCAAAGACCCACCGCCGCCGACCACTTCACCCGCTACCGCAGGAAAAGAAATGGGCAACTGCCAAGTAAGTAGGCTCCGTTTTTTAGTGCTGTTATCTCCGAAAACTATCAAATTCATCTCAGTTCTGATGTTATCTCAACCTTTAACCGTTGGGTTTTGCTAAGTGCGTCGTGTGACGTAACGGATAATGCACAGAGAGTTTATGTTACGCTTTTACGTAAGCTGCTGAGGAAGTAAAGAGCTTCTGATTTATAAGAAAAAGTGATGTTTCTTTAAGAGTCACCGTGAGACAGACGCCGTGTCAGAGGAAACAGCCACTCCTCTGCGGAATGCCTCTCCGTTAGCTGAGTGGGGGTCTGTGGATCCCACTAGTGGGGTTATAGGGCTCTTTTCTACGTAAGCTACGTAAAGAAAATAAAATGGTTTCTTTATGAGGTTTAAAATCAGTTAGCGTTTATAGATTTGAATTCTTAGCAATGATGAGGTTATAATTATTATATTTCATTAAGTTAATTATATGTAAGCGTGTAAACCTGCTATAAAAGTAATAATTGTGACTGTAAAATTCATAACTATGGCGTTTATATTCATAAAGAGGCGCTTTTAAGTCATAATTACAAAAATGTTGGTTAGTTTTAAAGTCAAAAGTAATAACTATAGTCATATTAAAGTTAATTATTACTGGAAATATACAGCTATGAGTACATAAAATAGTCAGAATGATGACAAAATTACAGTTATGAGATTAAAGTAAAAGTATATTTTTTAAAAATCATTAATTATAGGAAATATTAATAAAAACAATTGGAAATAAAGTCGAAATCAAGAAATATAGTTACAATTTAGGGATGTAGTCCTTATTAGGAGATGTAGTTATTTTAAGATTTAATTTTATTATTGTGATATTTCAGTTCAGAAATTTGAGGTTCAAGTCATGGTAAATGAAATAAAGAAAGATTTTGTAGTTAAAAACTCAAAATTATGACTAAAATCTAAAATTATGGATTTAAAACTTTCTCTTATGACATTCCATGAGCCTTATTTCGCTTTAAAGTAGTGAAAATAATTTCTCCTGTTTCATTAACATTCATAAGACAAACAATAATAACTGGTTTTCATTCTGAGAAGGTAAGAAACAAAAAGTCATTGTTCATTAACGGTATGGAAAAGGAAAGTGAAACTGTTCTGTATGTTACTTTCTGTGACCTTTAATTTGAAATAAAAAACCCTTTTTTTGGTTGATAATTGCCTTTATCACCCAACCAGGTTTGTTTTTGGACTTTTGGGCCTGAATTCTTCAACCTGAGGCCTTAACCGCACATCCCCAACCCGCCTGCTGCTTCATGCAGCTCTGAATCTCGACTTAAATGATAATTAGTTTGATCTAATCAGCATCTGTTGCATAACAGCCTTGTTATCTTCCTGCAGCCCACAGTTTTTCCCTACGAGGATTTTGACGTGGTGGCAGACATCAAGGCCATCCGCAAAGCCTGCAAAGGGTTCGGTAGGTTTCAAATATTATAAATCATATTTATGAGATTACCTTTTTTATTTTTGCAAGAACAAGCAACATCAGAATTTTCAAAAGTTGAATGTTTGTACATGAAAGTTTTATTCAAACCTTTGTGCTGTCAGTATTACGAAGAGTCTGAAAAAAAACAAAGAAAAAAAAAGTGGAAATATTTGTACGACGGAAAAAAGTAATTAAATTAAAAAAAAGACAAATTAGAAAAAGGTACTAATTAATAAGAGTATGATTGGAAGTAGAATGGACAATTAAATATAAATAAGGAACCTTAATACAAAACAACAGTTGTTTATTTTTATTATATAACATTGTTTATTGCTACATGATAAAATAAACTGGAATTGAAATGAAATTATAGTAATAATGTCAAATTAATACTGTTGAAAATAATAAATACTAATTTATCTTACACTGTAGAATAAAATAAGTCTCATTTTTATTATTTTTTTATTTTTTGGCTACACATTAGTTACTCTATTAAGACATTTGTTGGAAATTTTGTCACAGTTTGTCCTCCATACAGTTTCACCATCCAGCAGGAGAACGATCCTAAACATTGAAAGGTTTAGGTCAAAGTTCATGTGTTTGAATGGCCTAGTCAAAGTCCAAACTTAAATCCACACTTATTTGTAAAAATAAATAAACTAATTAATTAAATTTAACTAAAAATAAATGCAATATGTTTTTGGTTGTAATGAGATAAATGTTGAAAGGTGTGAATAACTGATGATCTTTAGGTTTTATTCCCGCCTTGTTCTGCTCCGTTGGGTCTTTCTTTCAGGAACCGATGAGCAGGCCATCATTGACATCCTGGCTAACCGCAGCTCAGCGCAGCGGCAGGAAATCAAGGCGGCTTATTTTGAAAAATACGACGACGTGAGCGACTTCCTCCGTTAACTTCTAAAGAAAACCCGCGTCATTTCCCTGCGTATCTTTAAACCTTTCTGTTTATTCTTTCGCCTGTCAGGAACTGGTGGACGTGTTGAAGAGTGAACTGTCGGGCAACTTCGAGAACGCAATCCTGGCCATGCTGGATCCGCCCGTCGTCTACGCCGTGAAGGAGCTCAGGAAGGCCATGAAGGGACCGGGAACCGATGAGGACGTCCTGGTGGAACTCCTCTGCACCGCCACCAACGCTGTGAGCCGCCATCTTAACTTTAACACCACTCTTTACGGATCCTCTGCAGTGTCCTAAGATAATCTCCTTTCTTTCTGTACTTGACTTCCTTACTCTGTGTGAATTGCACATTCAGATTTGTTTCTTTTTTTGCACAATAATAAAATAATTTGGAGCAACTCTAGAAAAAAATTGAGAAACTTTTGTTGCTTTGATTGTTTCTCTTTTCTCATACATCCTGTAGTTTTTACTAAGAGCTGCTTTAAGATTTCTCTTAAATATCTGGCTAGCAAGAAAAGACAAGTTGGATGCTGGACAACTATTGTTTAGTTTCTTCTGAAACTAAACTACTGTTTTGCTTTTTTCTGTGTATTATTGGAAACATTTTTGGAAACATAATATAGATAATGATGGGGGAGAACCTCTTACACCCTTGTTAAAATGATAAAATATACATTAAAACCTTAATTTCCCCTCATTAAGTTGTTATTTTATGCTTGGACTCAAATAAACCACAATTCCTCTGTAACACTCAATCAGATACCTGGAATTTCATCTCTTTGGTATTTTTTGAAATCATAATTCATCTTCCTTGGAAGTTTTGGAGGTTTTAACTTGACCTGGATGTTTATTTTTTTTTTCTTTGCAATTTTTCTTATTAGTCCAGAAAGTTTCCATTTTTTGTTTTTACCAATTCAGGAGAATTGATGGCTGTGATTATTTTTATTTTTTTTTGCTTTTCTCCAGACTGATACTTTTGATCTTATTTAACATCTCCACACTAAACGTAGATATCAAACGTAGATATCAGGAAATTTCAGCTTGGTCCGCTTAATTTTATTTCTGGCTAATCAGATTTATTCTAATTGATTTCAGACGTGATGCTGGAATCGAATCAAAACATGAACCAGTAACATGATAGGTTAATGGTGTGCACCGTTATGTAATCTGGGTACTGCAGCTTCTTATTTTTGTTTTTTGCTGTTTTTCTTGAACAGATTTGTTTGTTTAATTTTTGATTTATGACATTTCAAATGTGTGAACAGGCAACATCATCTTTGGACATAATGAAAATAATGATAGAAACAAAACAAATCAGAGCTAAAGTATCAGAGCTTCGTCAACATGCAGCCACTATCAGCCAGAGTTACAAAGTAACTAGTTACATTTACTCAGTTACATTTTCTTGAGCAGCTTTTTGGAAAAAATATACTTTTAGGAGTATTTGTACAGCGCTGTACGTTTTACTTTTACTTTAGTAATTTCATTATGAAGTATTTTTACTCTTACTTGAGTAAAACTTCTGGATTTTCTATCCACTGAATGAAAAACAAAAATGTTTTAACCAAAAAATTCACCAGACACAGACACACACCTGCAGGTTTTATTAAAGTTTTTTATCGAAAGAAACCGATTTGGAAAAATGTATTTTTGCCTGATTTTTTTATTTTTTTTGTTACTTAAATGAATAATTTTCATTTTGATCCTTAAAATACCAAAATTTCCACTTAACTTTACATTTTGGTCCATCTGATGATGTAATTTTTAAACATTAAATGATTAATAATTTGATCATTTACTCTGTAGTTGAGTAAATTTTTCACCAAACACTTTTTGACTCTCACTTGAGGACAATATTTGGACACATGTGATATGAGCAGCACCGATCCAGAATAAGAACCGGTCCACTTTCTGTCTGCAGGTTCATATTAGTGGAGCTAATCAGTACTTTGAGAAAAATGTTTTCCTAATATTTGCGTTTTTGTTTCCTGTCACCAGGACATCGCCATGTTTAAGGAATGCTACTTTCAGGGTAAGTTATGCATTTTTATAATTCAAGTTACTAAACCTTTTAATATCTACTGTCAGTATTTCCTGTCAGCTTTTAAAGGAAATGAGTCAGAGTGACTAATTGTTGTTATTGTTGAGTGAAGCTTTGTTTAGCCCATCCGGCTCCAACTTCCCCTTTAAGACTGAAGTTTAAAAACTAGCCAAACCTTTCAGATCAGCATGAACAAGTAAAAATGCTTCATTTTTTTCAGTACACTGAGTTTGATTTAGTTAAATGAAGCCGTTTATGGGGTGGGGCTTTGTATGCATGAAAAATACAGACTTGTCATCTAATAACAGAGCAGAGCAGTTATTGTCAGTTCAGTTAATGATAAGGTTCAGCTTTAAGGCGTCTCTGCTGCTCCAACAGACTCTCAGTGTATGAGTTCCTCATAAACTTTAAATGTTTGATTTACTTTTTACTCATCTGGAAATCATTTTTGGAACAAATTGTTCACGTCCAATACTTTTTAAATACTTTTGTGTTTAAGGATTTCTGCTTGACGTGGCTTCAAGAAAATGCCTACTTACTTCAACCTGCCAGTTTTTAAAGTTTACAAAGTGCTAAAGAATCTTAGGACTCAGATTATGATGCAGGAGCCAAAGATGAGGATGAGGAAGGGTTTGTTGTTTAGGTTTGTTTCTGCATGCAAAGGAAGAACAGAAGAATTTAGATATCAGACAGAGAAATGTATTATATTCATCAAATTAGAGCTGATTATAAAATTAAGACATCTTTTTAAAGTGGGTGTATAGTGCAAAATTCAATTTTTTTTACGATTTTTTTCTTCCATCTGAGTCTCAGCTAATTCTAAAAACAGCTCAACCACTTAAAAATAACCACCCAGACGATTTTTGGTGTCTGGAAAATGAGCCATTTCAAAAACATTCCTGTTACCTAGCAACTCCAGCTAAGCCTATCCCCGTTACCTAGCAACCCCAGCGGAGCTCCAGCATGTTTGATCAGCTGGTTTTTCTGCTGTATGTGGTACAAATAGTGAAGAAAATAGTAAAAATACATTTTCTGATGTCTTTTTTTTTTATTTAACATCATTAAATACAATTTATGGAGACAAAAATAAAATGTAAATGAAATGTACAATGGCTGCTGGAAAAAGACAAGTGGTTTGTTGTTGACTTCCCATGCAGAAACCACTTGCTACATTGTTGTTGGTTGTGCAGGAGGCTCCACTTCTGCTTTTCAAAGATACACGGTTGTATATTTGTGAATCTATCGGCAGCCATTTTCACATGCGAGTGTAAACGTTGAGTTTGGGGGCGTGGCCATCAGCAGATTATTTAGATTTAAAGGGCCAGACCCTCTAAAACAGCTCATTCTGAAAGGAGCTAAGACTAAAATCTCACTATGTAGGAATAATTTTGTGCAAAAAATGAAACAAAGATGTTTGGAATTGCCAGTAGATCAATCGTAATCTGTTCAAGGAGAAATTACAGGTCACCTGAAAGATGAAAACTTCCTGTTTTGTGTTTTTTTAGTGCATGAGCGTGACCTGGAAGCGGATATCGAGAGCGATACGAGCGGAGACGTTAGAAACCTCCTCATGGCTCTGCTGCAGGTACGGAGTTTCCACTCAGCGCAGGAAACTCAACTCCTGCAGGGAAATGGAGCTCACTCTCACCGCACCCCGTCATGACCGTCACACACACTTTCTCTCTCTCACGCACACACACACACACACACACACACACTGGCCTCAGTCCAGCCCGACTCTGATTACTACAGAGTCATGGAGCCTCACATCTGCTCTCCTTACAGGGAAACAGAGATGAGAGTTACGATGTGGACGAGGATCTGGCGGAGCAAGATGCCACCGCTCTGTTCGAGGTTCCGCTTCCATCCTCACATTAACAGAAATCTATAATCAATAACGATCAGCTTTATTAATAATCGCCGGTGTCCTGCAGGCCGGAGAGGGTCGCTTCGGGACGGATGAATCCACCTTCAGCTACGTCTTGGCCAGCAGGAACTACCTGCAGCTGCAGGCCACCTTCAAGATATATGAGCAGGTGTTAGCTGCCACAGCAGATTATATTTTCAGATTATCAGTATACCGGGAGGCAGCTCACACTACGGTTATTTTCTGTAAAAGACAAAAGATGAATTGTGGAGGGAATCAATAATCTTGATTTCAGAAAGGAAGAGGATTAAGTCACTGAAAAAATAGAATTAGGACTGTAATCTCAGAAGAGTAACGTTATAATTCTCAGGAAAAAAGGTCATAATTCTGAGATTAACTGCAAAATCCAGAGAGAGAAAAATAATAATCCTGAGTTTGCAGTCAGAATTCTGAAAAAGTCATAATTCTGAGATTCAATTCAAAATTATGCAAAAAAGGAAGTCATTCTAAGATTAATTTCATAATCCTGAGTTGATCGGTTTCATTCAGGCTCTTCTGCAGTTTTCCTCAAATCTCTTTTATGACTTTTTGTAGCTACAAACACAAAGTTTATTTCTGATGCAAATCATTTTCCACTGGCAGCTTTCTGGTACTGAAATCCTGGACGCTATTGACAACGAAACATCTGGAACGCTGAAGAAGTGCTTCACTGCTCTTGGTAAGACAGAGATGAAACGTTTTTTAAACATTTAGATTTAAATTAAATGTTTAAAGTCGTAAATGTTGTGTCTTTTCTTCGCCCCGCAGTCAGAGTGGCTAAAAACCCGCAGCTCTACTTCGCCAGGCGTCTGCACAAAGCCATGAAGGGAGCAGGAACAGATGAAGACACTCTGATCCGGATCATCGTGTGCCGCTCCGAGGTAGTTACTCTGACGTCCACCAGGTGGAGCCAAACCCACAGAGAGGAGTCCATCTCTAAAGAGCGTTTGTCTGTGTTAGGGCCACCGGAGATGAGAGAAAAAGAGCAAATTTACGTCAAAAAACTCAGAAATTTTTAAGCTACTGAAGTCAAATATTTGCTTGAAACAACTCAAGATTTGAGATCAGTCTCAGAAATGTTCAAGTTTTTTTTCTAAAAAATTTGTAAGATTTTTACTTTATTTTTCCAGTAATTTTTTGACTTTTCAAACTCATGAATTTCCATGTTTTTTGTTTGTTTGTTTTTTTGTTGTTTGTAGAAAATATCTCAAATTAATCTGAGATATTAATTTGAGATATTAATATCTCAAATTAATATCTCAATTAATTTGAGATATTAATTGAGATACTCTCAATTAAGAGAGTATCTCAATTCTCAGAGTTTCTTTGAGCAAATTTTGACTTTTTCAACTCAGAATTTCTAATATTAATGTCAGCATTTCTGGATTTTTCTCTACTTTTTTTTCCAGAAATTTACTTTTCCTTTTTTTTCTGTCTGTAATGATCCTAAAATGCTGCCGTGTGTTTGCTACTTTCTGTTAACATTTATGCAATAAAAACTAAAATAATCGTTAGATGTGGTGACTCCTGGGCTAAACTTTTTAACTTTTCCTTTCAATCTCATGTGCCACCCCATGATGAAATGCCACCCTGGGCAGTGTGCCATAATCTGGTTTTATTGTCAGAAAACTTATTTCAATAGACAGATAATTTCTCTTCTTTCCCCCATCAGTTCGACTTGGAGACGATCAAAGACATGTACCTGGAGAAGTACGACGTGTCCCTGAAGGACGCCATCCGGGACGAGTGCAGCGGCGACTTCAAGCGCCTCCTGCTGGCCATTTGCCACTAGCAGCTGCAGGAGTTTCCATCTAGCCGACTGAAACTCCTCAGTCCCTGCTATTATTATTAATCTCCCTTATACCAGGATACATTTTTAGTTCTTAACATTTATAATGACACTAAGATTTCTGTGTTTGTAACAAAAGTGAAACCCCGCTGATGTCACAGGGATGTCATAAATCACCTCTTCACTGCTGCAATCACTCCATCTGTAATGAAGTTTCTGCTTTTTCTTGAAGGTTTTGACTGTTAATGAAGGAACTATCATGAAAGAAACAATGAAGTCATTTTTGAATTTGCTTTATGTTGTGTTTTTTTTCTATCTTGAACTACAACACTGCAAAAACACAAAATCTTACCAAGTAATTTTAGTCTAGTTTCTAGTACAAATATCTTTGTACACTTAAAATAAGACAAAACTAATTTACAACCAAATGTTTATAAAGATTTAGGACTTTGATTTAAGTAAATAATTTCTTTAATATTGACAAAAAAGTACTAGTTTCTACTGGTAGATAATTTTACTTATAACGACATTTTTTTGTTATAAATGAACTAATCTGCCATTATTTACTCAAAATAAGCTCCTTATTTTGCAGAAAAGTTACTTGTAAGTTAGTTTGTCTTATTTCAACTGCAATAAGATATTTGCACTATAAACTAGACAAAAATGACTTGGTAAGATTTAGTGTTTTTGCAGTGCAGGCCTTGACAAATCCAAGTACATTTCACCTGATTACAACCTTGTTTTGTATTTTCTTACTAACAGATTAATATAATTACAGAGCCAGTGCAGACGTTATACTGTATTAACTGTGTTTAGATGATCTGAATTTTAACACTGAGATAATCTGATGTTTTATTTTATTTGTGTCTATTCATGGCAGCTTAAATTTCAACATTAATAGACACAATAAATACTGACAATATAAGCACTCTGTAGCCAAAGAGTTTTAGCCTAATAAAGTTTACTGTATAATCATTCTTTTTGGGTTTATTTTATTTCTTAGTCCAGATTTCACAGTTTTTACCAGCTTGACTGCTTTTTAGAGCATCTCTATAATCATAATCGAAAAGTTAATTTGTTCAATACAAAAACACACAGGTGCTCATTTCTGGCTTTTATTCATTTTGGTGATTATGGTTCATAAAATGCACACTGACAATAAAACACAGATTAAATGAAGATTCTGCTTTATTTATATGTGTGTTAATGAATCACAGTCGAACTAATCAGCTTCCAAGTGTTTAATTGTTTTCAAATTTTCCAAAAATCCATTCAGGGCTCTTAAATATGGCTCCGACATTTTCAGATATATACGGAAGCGTATTGCTATCGGGGAGGAAAATAATTTTTCGAGCGTTATCACGTTGTAACGTGACAATTATGTTGTATGAACGTGATTATATGTTGTATGAACGTGATTATATGTTGTATGAACGTGATTATATGTTGTATGAACGTGATTATATGTTGTATGAACGTGATAGTTTCATTTCCGGAGATTATGCTTTTAGTGCAGGCATAAAAATAAGGTTATAAATTAAAGACTTGAAATAAGACGAAAAAACGAACAAAAGTAACAAAACTGAGGAGTTGCTTTCACTGACGCTTGTGTGTATTTCGGGTAAGATTTTATCTAGGTTAAGAATTAAAAAAAATAGCATGACATGCTGTTTTAAACTGTATCTAAAGCAGTTTTAGATTACAAAACACTCTAACTGTCAACTATAACAAACATTGTAGTAAATATCTGGTCTACTTAGTGTAAAAGAATCGATACAAATCAACGCTTCCCTTTTAGTTGTCACAAGTACGACATTCAGTGAACGCAGCCGTTAGCTCCGCCCCCTTCTCCCAGACATGCCTGGTGTAGTGTCGCATTTCGCCTCTTGTCTCTGTGTTTCGATCAAACGGGGAGTTGTATTTCAAATTAACACCATAACAAACCCTGGAACATAACCAGGCTCTATTTGAGCAGCTGGACTCAGGTGAAGGTAGGTTTTTCTGCGTGTTTTACCGGCCGCCTTCCTCCGTTTACCCCCGTATTTTGATGGTAATTACGGTGATTAGCATCCATGTTGGTTGTAGGTAATTGAAACCTCTGCACGGTGGAAGGGTTTGCTCTGTGTATAGGTTTAATTACGTTATGGGGATGCTTTATCATTTGTCATTTTAAATATAAATTTTATCAAATGTATCCAGAGAATACATCTTTATAGAAAAAGATGTAGGATTAAGGATTAAGCCTACTTGTTATGTTTTATCCCGGTTGGAACTAAGGCAAATAAATTGGTATAATAACGCGTCACATATGTGACACTAATTCATTTCTACATGTGTATAAACAGTGTATTATGCCCTTGTTATAATCAGAAGACACAGTTCGTATGATGTAACATTAAATCTGGTTGCTTCAGTTAAAACTGGCTTCAACAGTTTGATATCCAGATGCCAAACACCTGAACACACCACTTCAGAACAGTTTGTGTCCAGGATGTGTGGGGTCTGCTGCCCTTTTTCTGACCCTAGTCCCATACAGGTCCTGGATGGAGGAAAGCATGGGCGCTGCACCAACTTTCTTCTTCACAAAATGAAATAAAAATAGAGTAGCATCAGATTTTAGCAGGATTTCTCTTTTTCCTTTGGTAAAAGACCAAAGACAAAAGCTATAGCACTAGCAAGAGAAATGCGATAGGCTATACCACATCTAATCCACATCTATAAATGTGGATTAAGTCATAGTACGAAGGCTTTATTGCCAGTCAGTAATCATTGATTTCTTGATACTTTGTTTTTAGGTCATGTGGAGCTTTTTTCACCACTGGAAAGTTAGGGCGTCCATAACGCGACAGCCTATCGTGTTTGTTTTGGTTGAATTTACCCAGAATGCCCTGTGTTGTAGTCCACTTCCTGCTTTTGGAGCTGTTTCTGGTCCGCTATTCGACCTTCACAATAGTTCACTTTAACTCAACCAAGACCGAGGTTTGTTTGCACCCTAAGTATCCTAATCCTGAATTTTAGTATTTTCTGTAATTTCCCAGTTGAGATTAACATCTAACCTGGTTGGTTATTTTATTGTACAAATAAACAACCAACTGTAATCATCAATGCAAAAAATTTAATTTAGACATTTTAATACAATAACCAATAAGTAGAAGACTTTCCTGTTCTTTTCAAATTTTTCTGATCTCATGCACGATTCTCCCCGTTGTAATAAATATGTGATGTGACCTCATGTGTCTGTTGATTAGGAAACTTAACCATGTTAACTTTTCTACTTTTCTATAAATGTGGATTAAGTCATAGTACAAAGGCTTTACAGCCAGTCAATAATCACTGATTTCTTAATACTTTGATTTTAGGTCATGTGAAGCTTTTTTCACCGCAGGAAAGTTAGAGAGTCCATAAGTAAAGACATAAGAGGAAACTGTGCATTTATTGTTTTATTGGGATTGCAGTGAACTTGAAGTATCTCTATGTTCAAAGAAAACACAATTAAACATATTTTTTTTGGTGAATTACATCATGAAATATGCTGCTCTGTTTGTTGAGACTAGCTGCTTTATTACAAGAAACATCTGAATAACTAAAAATGGATTAAGTAATTGTTGGAGAATCACAAACGCATGGTTAACAATCATTACTTCATGTTATTTAATGTTGAATTGACATTTTCCCTTTAAAATATGCTTTCATTTTTTTGTCAGGCTGTTATATATTTGTTTTTTCTCATCCATTCAACCTAATCAGTTGGACTTTTTACGTCATCGTTTCACTGGAATCACAGCATGAAGAGTCATGTTGCAGTTCCTCATAATAAAGGTGGATTCACTTTTTGTAAATGATCTGCTAATTACAAGGTCTTCTCTTAATTACAAGTTACAGATGTAATAATTGCATGGGCTGTTTCTTGTTGCTATGGAAACAGATTAAGTTAAAGCACCCCTCCCTCTCCCCCCAAGCAGCCAGTTGTTGATGGCAAACACCGAAATTGCACGAACCACCTGCATGTACTTAATGCTGCCGTTCACCGGGGCAATGAATGTGAATTTCTTATTTCCTTAAAAAAAATTCAGTTTCTGTCATTAAAACTGTCTCTTTTATTTGTATAAAAAGTGCAAAACTCATCCCTGATTTGTTTATTCTGAAAAAAAAATGAATGGAAAGATGTGTCTAAACAGAGTGTTAGTTTAACGTCTAGCAGAGGTAAACATTACAAGTAGGGCTTGGAATCCGCCGCCCTGACGAGTCCGCTTGTCGGTTCCAATGACATGAGACGTATTTGCGTGATGACGTGATGTACGCGCTCCGTAGTTTGATTTCGAACGTTTCCAAGATGGCTTCGCGGCACCAGGAACCGTTCCAAAGTATGTTTGCATTTGACAAAAGAGACGATACTGGGGGCCACTGGCAGCATGTACAGAGCTTTAATTACAATACAACGTTGTCATTAATATCCTTAAATAGATGACTAGTACGAAGGAAAGTGTTTGCAACGTTGCTTAGCGACGGCGGTGACTTCCGGGGGAGACTAGCTTCGAGCGTAGCGTCTTCCGCTTTGGTTTCAACTGTAAAAAATTATTTGATAATATTGTTTTGTCACTATGAAATAATTACTTGTTTGTTTATTGTTTATTAAACATGATATAATTTTATAAATGCTAAAATAATCCATTACCTCGGTCCTGGACCTTCTTTGTGCAGGTGCAGCCCTCATAAAACAATGCTCTTTTAATTATTACAATTTATAAAAAAATTTTTAAAGATGATCCTACAAATGGTAAATAAGAATATAAAAATTCTTATATGAAAACAGGTATATCTCAACAGGTGAATTATCTGTTGCGTAATTTTGTAAATAATATTGCTAATAAATTAGCACAAAAAAATAGGGATGTGTGATATATTGGTGTTAACATCAGCATCAGTCAGTGTTGGGGATTTCTCTCCCCCGCCATTTTTTTTTCCTTTAACATTGCTGTTGGTCCAATAAGTAAAACGGGCGATATTAACAACTAGTGTTTATTTCCATCTTGATGCTAGTTTATGTTTCAGGAGGAGGCAAGGGTTGAGCATATAGTGTTTGTTTGGTCATGTAACTGTGACAATGATGCAAAACAGAATTGTAAGATATTTAACTGAAGCCGAGATGAAATGTCTGTTGTATGGTCACTTTTTACAGTGTTTAAAGGTTAGGAAAATATATTTAATCTTGGTTATCAGCCATCATAGCAGAGTTATCAGATATCACTTCAGTAAATATTTCTCTTCTCTGCGCCCTGGTTAGATTAGATGTCGTCCATGTGGCAACAGGAGCCATCTGGTTATTCCCCGTGTGTGGAGATCGACTCCAGCTCTGTCAGGTGCAAGGACCGGCTCGGCTCTTCGAGCTGGCTAAAGCAAGAGCAGGATGAGCTCCGGATAATCAAGTGGGAAAACTTCCAGGGCGGAGCATCCTCCGACGCCGTTCAGGACAACACTCCCAGCAGCGCCATGTCTGGTAAGAGCTGAAACTATTGATTTTTAATGTTTGTTTTAATCATTTAATTGTTAGCAAATCACCAAATTCTCATAAAATAAATTGTTACTCTTCGCAACGAGCAGCTTCGTCATTCGAGGGTTTGCCGCCGAGGGTTCTGCTCACCATCACAAAACTGCAGTGCATGCTGGAGAGCAAGCAGGAGCGCATCGCCGCACTGGAGCGACAGGTGGAGGACCTGATGCAGGATCGCAAGTTTCTGCGCAGTCAGATTGAAAACCTCACCACCAATCGCTCCATGGCGCCGTTTGTTGCACCCAGTTCAGCCACTGAGGGTCAGTAAATCTGTACTGCTGAAGGAAGCTCTCTTAACGAACTAAGAGGTTTTATTTTTGGTGTTTTGTGTCTTTAGCTCCCAAACCAAGCAAAATGCAGCATTCAGAAAACAAATCTCGAAAGAGAGAAAGAGCTTCTTCTTCTTCCTCGGCCAGCAACGACAGTGGCTCGGAGGCGTCCGACTCCTCCGATGTGTCGGCAGCGTCGAGTGAGCACCGACGGAGAAAACACCACAAGGACAAGAAACGGTCAAAGAAAGGGAAAGACTACAGCAGGAAGAGAGGTACCGAATGGATGGAAGGTTAATAAAACTAAAGGACCATTAGCTTGACCTCATGGGGCTTCAGCAGATCTGTTTGAGCACTTTGGAGATATTTCCACACAAGATGTAAGAAACAAAAGCTGATTTTTCATAAAAGTTCCACAAAAAAACCCAAAAACATTTTATTGTGAATCAGGGTGAAAACAGGCAAACAGCACTAAAACCAACCCTGCTGCACCTTGTTACGCATAATTTAACAGCAAGTACACAAAGTAGATCAGCATGAAAAAGTTAAATCTGTAGTGTATACGCTCAAATTGGTTAAAATAGATTTAAAAAATCAGGTATTATGAAATCGTTTTTTTGACTTTTCTCTAGCTCCGACCGTCTTTCCATAACATAAAGGCCTAAAGTTTTCATAACATGCCGTCGCTGCTCCGTCACGCAGCACCTCGGCTTAATGAGAGCTATTAATATAATAGCTTGTTGAGTGTTTATATTTCAAAACAGATAACAGATAAAGTGTATTTTACATCCTCCACTGGACCTTGTTTGGACCGTTTCTCTTTCCCGTTTCTGTAGTCCCCGCCGCCATCTTTGATTTAGTCTCAGATGACCAGCGGCGCCCTCTGCTGGAAGCCAAACTACAACACTGAAAGAAAGTCCAAGCAGACCTTATTAGTTAACCAATTGGAACTAAATTTAATCTAATAAAACATTAAGCGACAATTAATAGTAAGCTGATGTATAATAGCGTCTCATGCAACATCTTTTTTGCTTTTGTCCCATCAGCCACTGGCGTCCTGTACGTCATTAACCGCTACAAACAAGTCCTCTCAGCCTTCATCAAGAAGAAGAGCATGAGTGAAGCCTTCCGCCACCACGGCATCGACAGGAACACCATCGCCAACACGGCGTCCATCGCGGAGCTGCACCTTGCCGGAAAGGAAATGATCCCCCTGGTGGGTCAGTTTCGCCAAGGAGAAGAGACTCTGGTGAATTACGCTCAGAGATGCACCTTGGTCATCGACAGCGACCCCGAACTGTCCAGAAAAATCGACCAGATGAAGGCGAACGGCCAGCTGCTGCCCATATCAGGGAAGAGGTCCAGGGTGCTGCATTCTCACATGCAGCCACTAGGGGATGCTACAGAGAGCATCTTAATAGGCTGATGCCTAAAAATAAAAACTCAAAGAAGAGAGGGAAGATGGGTTTTCGTTCAGTTGAAGCTGCTGTTTTATGTCGCACATCCTTTAATTATTCTTTTTTTATTCATCACTTATTGTTTCTGGGGGAAAATGTAGCAGTTAAACTCAGAAGTTTTTATCTGTGTAGTAGCGGAGATATCCACCAGATGGCAGCATTCACCTATTTGATTTTCATAAATTATTTCAAAATGGCGGACTTTCGGGTTTCTTTTTTCCAAGTATTTGATTTTTAATAGAGGTGCTTGACTTGTATAATTTATAAATTTTTTGTGATAAAAAAAAAAAAGTTATTTATTAAAAATATTTTTGCTATTTGCCTCTGTTTACATTCAGGACGATTTAAAATTAGCCTGACAGAATAATACAGCCATATTTAATAAGTTTTGATGAGGCCTGTTAAAAATACCGTTTGAAAATAACCTGTAAGCAGGAATTAAAGATGCTTTTCATTAAACCCACATTCCTTATTTTATATCTGATTCATATTCTAATTGTAAATGTTTTGTCATTAGAAAATCGTCACAACAAATAAAAGCTGGAAAACAGTCATTGGAATTAATGTGCTTCATGCATCACATATGTAACATACATGTGTGTATACACTATACATGTATATATTATTTTTAATTGTAAGGAAGCTGAAAAGTGTGGCATGCATTTGTTTTTGAGTCAAAACTTTGTAGAACTGCGTTTTGCTGCAATTCTACCTCCAAATGTTTTACTACATTGATCAAATATACAGTGTATGTTATAGCTTAACATACAGTGAGGATGAGGCAGCAGAAGTAGAAAATACTGCCACCTGCAGGTGGGAGTTAGCATCACTTCAACCCAATATTATTAACTATTTTTGTTGAAAATTTGCAATAAACTCACAGTTATTCTGAAATGACTGAAAACAAATGCCTGATTCTCGGTTCCACTATCTTGTTTGTCTTTTTGCATAAAATCCCAATGAAATGCTTTGAAGGCGCTCCGTTGCAGCTGGATGCTCCAGATGAATATTTTTAGATCATGACTTTGTGAAGCACCCTCAGCTAATGGTGTCACAGCAAAACGTCGCAGTTTGCTTTTCACAGAGTGACAAATTACTTGTGCAAAGCCATTACAGGGTGCTGCACCCTCACTGTTTATCTTTGCATGAGACTCTGTCTCTGTCACTCAGATTATTTCTGTCCACTTGTCTTCCACCGTCCTCTGCTGTGTTTTCTGTTACTCTTTAAATATCCCTGTTAAACTTTCAGTCTATTTCTGTGAAAATTTTGGCTGATTTTCACAACATTTTGTGGAGTTTTAGAAAATGTAAAGGGTTGTCATTGTGTGGCAGAAATCTAAAAACTTGAGGGAGTCCTTGCCCTCATTTTACAGTTTATGTTAGTTTTTTAAATGTCTAAAATCTATCTGTCATAAATGTCATTGGTTAATCAAGTGCATCTACTGTAAACGGGAATTCTTGTGCAACTTTGTGATTTAAAAGAACGTAGAGCCGCAAAATATACGAAATAAGCATAACTTAATTTGATCAAACTGATTAACAGTGTAGTATTCAAACAACATTCTGGCTTACAGCGGCGTATTACAGCCACTAAAGGGAAAAAGAGGGAAAAACTTAAAAGTTTCCTACATTTCTGACGTACAAAAATTGAACATTTGCAAGAAAAATATTTGTAACTTTTCAACCTCAGAAGTTCCAAAACTTTTTTCTAGAAAATTTCTGAGATTAATCATCTTTTCAAACTCAGATATGTCCAAGTTTTTTTATGCTAAATTTATGTGATTAATCCCAAACTTCCTGAGTTTTTTTTTTTTTTTAAGAAAAATGTCAAATTTCCAAACTCAGAAATTTCAACGTTTGTTTTCCAAAATGTTGCTGAGATTAATCTCAAAATTTCAGATTTTTTTGGTGCATGTCTACTCCCTTTTTACTCTCATTCGCCGTTGTAGTACCTAACGTTATACGACCTTTATCCGACACCCGTTGCCATGGTTACCCAATTAAAAACGGCAAACGGTGATCGTTTTTGGCTATATCAGTCGGCTTTTTGCAGTGGACTTTTATTTATTTACCTCTCTATGTCTCAATAGAGGTTAAGATTACGGCTGTTTTTGTTTTGTTTTTTGGAGTTTGGCGGGTTTTACGTCGTGCTTGTGGGTTTTTTTTTCAAGCTGACAAAAACACAAACAACATTTTAAGCAATAAATAAATAAAAAATAGCTTGAAAGTGTCAGTCAGATCTGGCAGCAGCTCTTCCCCAGCCAGACAGAGGGACAGGTGCATGCCGGTGATGTGTTGGCGTCTCTGCCAGCTTTCTTCTGGTCCCCTCCTCCCGAGGCAGGAACATGTCACTCCCGCTCTCTTTGTCGCCAGATTTAACAGCCTGAGTTGTAGCTGCAGATATTATAGTGTAGCAACTGGGGAATGTGAGGCTAACGACTCGAGGATGTGGGCCTAATCGAGCCTGAAGCAGCCGCCGCTCCTCCCCCGAGTTCCAGCTGGGACTCCATTTTGTGCCTTTTTTTGGCTGCAGGTGCTACGTCACTGCTCAAAATTCAACCCACTCTCCTCCTCCATCTCCGTTTTCCTCCTTCCTGTCCACCTTCATGCTCCCGACCTTGACAGAAAGGAGCATCTGGACTTTCTCACCCACAGCAGCTTGTAATCTCCACCAATCATTGACCTAATGGTGCAAGTAAAATGCGTGTGAACTGGTGAAATTGGGTTCGCCTGAGCTGAACCTGCTGCATAACAAAGCAACGGCCTTGTTATGTAAAGGATTATTAGGACTGTAATGGAGCCAAAGAGCTCAGACTGCCGAGTAAACAGAGTCAGAGAGTCAGATTAACGGTTTATATTCGTTTAATAATTAATTTGTAAAAGTACAGGATGTTTTTGTTTACTCTGAAATCATTCATTTTATTTCAGGATATGTTTATTTGTTTATTTTACAGTGATTTACTACTTTCTGTTGCTGTGTCATAAAAACCAAAGAATATGGATGGATGGATGGATGGATGGATGGATGGATGGATGGATGGATGGATGGATGGATGGATGGATGGATGACAGATGGATGGATGGATGGATGGATGGATGGATGGATGGATGGATGGATGGATGGATGGATGGATGGATGGATGGATGGATGGATGAACAGATGGATGGATGGATGGATGGATGGATGGATGGATGGATGGATGGATGGATGGATGGATGAACAGATGTATGGATGGATGGATGGATGGATGGATGGATGGATGGATGGATGGATGGATGGATGGATGGATGGATGGATGGATGGATGGAAGAACAGATGACAGATGGATGGAAGAACAGATGACAGATGGATGGATGGATGGATGGATGGATGGATGGATGGATGGATGGATGGATGGATGGATGGATGGATGACAGATGGATGGATGGATGGATGGATGGATGGATGGATGGATGGATGGATGGATGGATGGATGGATGACAGATGGATGGATGGATGGATGGATGGATGGATGGATGGATGGATGGATGGATGACAGATGGATGGATGGATGGATGGATGGATGGATGGATGGATGGATGGATGGATGGACGGATGGATGGATGGATGTCATCCATCTGAGCTGCTGGTCGTTTTCTATGGAGAGCCAATAACATCCTGAACATCTAGAATACCATCTTAACTTCCACGTCTATCATCAAAATATGACAAATTGGCCTGCCATATTTTACCTCACCAGTTTAAATTGAGTTTCTTCCTCTAATATTTTTTCCTAACACATTAGATGCAGTTTATTAGAACTGGTGAACGCTTCAGACTCCTTACTCTATCACTAAGCAATCAAAGAAATCCTCCTTCAAAGCTTTTTAAGACAATTCTTACTGACTGCAATATGGCGGCATGTGATTGACCCGTAAATGAACCACCAGGGGGCAGTGTTGCGCCCGGAACAGCCGTTAGCTCACAACATTTTGTAGCTGGAAAACCTCCAAATAAATCTCTTTTTTCTCGTTTTTTTTGTCGGTTTTCTGTTTTTTCCACACTCCCTAAGGTGCCAAAAATACCCAGGGAGCATTTATTAACGGTATTTGCGTTTCACTGTTTTAAAAACGGCGAACAACAATAATAGATGCTAATCTCAAATCATCACAATTACTGCGTTTTCTGCTCGATCAACAAGTCCGGAGGTGCTCTCCATCTGGTTGTCACTGATAAGAAACTAACTGCAGGCTGCTGGATAATAGTCTAGCAAGCTTAAAAGCAGAGAAGAAGACGGAGGAGGAGGGGGAGGAAAAGGGGGAGCATCATGCATTCTGGGGGACCCCATAAAGCAGAAAAAAAGAAAAACGGCACTCAATGTGAATGATGGGGCCGGAGGCCGTGGGTGGGGACGACATGCTGGCAAACATAATTCTGCATGAATGTGGGGAACAAGGTGGCTGCAGAGGATGTGTGAGTCACAGCATGTTTACAATGAAATCTGAGTCACAAAGAGAGGCATGCAAAGCAAAAAGCGACCTATTTCTGCTCGGTTGTAGAAAATATACTTTAATAGGCAAAGAAATTCTAAAACACACCAATGCTTTATTTCAAATTTATGAGCATTTTCAAAGCTGCATCAGGTTCTGAACTGGATCTCTCCCCAGAAACGAACCTGCGGACTCGTGTGACGCACAGTGACGCAGACAAACGTGCAAAAATGACGTCACGAAGGAACCCCAACTCCACCGTCCAATCAGAGTTGGTTTCTGGTCCAGTGACGCAGGAGATATGAAAGGCCCTACGATCTGAATTTTGATTGGTTTTTCTTTTTTCTTTTAGTTTGATACATAGAAAGTCTGGAAACATCTGTTTCCGTATTTATCTCAAAGTTATGGTTTCTTATACTTCAAGGTTACACTGAAAAAAATCCTACTAAGTATTATGTCTTATTTCTAGTGTGAATATCTTAAGTGTTTGAAATCTGACAAAATTAACTTACAAGTGACTTTTCAGCAAGATATAAGAGTTTGTTTTAAGTAAATGATTTCTTAATATTGATTTAAAAAGTACTTGTTTCAATACTTTAAGATGTTAACATGATTTATATGACAAAAATAAATAAATAAAGTGCCAAAATTATAATTTGAGAGCAAGTCAAGACAGAGTTGAGAAATTACAATGCAAAGTTTCTAGGTATGAAACTAAACTATCGAGCTTACCATGCTAGTATCAATCCGATACTTGGTATGGTTATCATCAATATTACATTAAAAATCTGCAAATTTTTCATAATTAATTTGGAGTAACATTCCACAGAAATGTAAAAAACAACTGAATAGTGCGGTGTGTTTTTGTTTTGGGAATTTTTGTTTGTTAGCTCCAGGCTAACTCCTTTATTCAACTCACAGAACAGAAGATTGGAAAAAGACACTTTTTGAAGATATTATTTTCTGTCATTTGTTATTTTTCTTTTTTAGAAAAAATAAATAAAGAAAAAAAGACTGAAAACAGGATCTTGTATGTCTTTATTTTTAAGCAATATTTCCCAATGCTAACTATAGTTAAAGTTTGTTTTTAATTATCAGTGTGAGAAAAATTATGGGGTCTACCTTACTAATTAAAAGTTCCTGTTTGAAGTGTTTTAATGTTTACTTTTATGGAAGCAGTCGCATAAGTTTTTCTTTTATACATGAACTCTTTTGCTGTGTATTATTATTATTAATAATAATTATATAATAATATATTTTTCTTGTATTATATTATTATGTAATAATAATCATTATTACTATAATTAATAATTATTTATTATTAATAATGATTAATTATTATTAGCGATAATTAATAATAATAATAATAATAATAATAATAATAATAATAATAATAATAATAATAATAATTGTATTGACCCTTTGCAACTGTCACTTCGTTCAAGGCGCCATGATGGACGTCAGAAGTGAGGGAGGGAGTTTTGAACAGAGTGACTGAAATTGTTTTCCAAAGTTATTTTTTCCAGTTTATTCATGGCTTCTACTTGTTCGAGTCGAGCTAATTTGTCTGTGAATGTACATCGCCTGGTTGGGGCTCATAGACTCAGTGTTTACAAAAGTTGAAAACAGCTAGCTTAGAAACCGACCCGTACCTCCTCCCTCCTGATGTGTTGATTCATTTATCGAGTTTACCTTAATTCACACCGCATAATTTATGTCACTATGTCATGAACACCGTTTCCTCGTACACCGGAGCGGCATAAAAACTTACAAAAGAAGAGATGCTAACCAATTTTTTCTATATGCTAGGCTACATGACGGTGCGGTATTGTCTCCATGGTTACTAACGGTTAGACACGTACCTTCTCCATAATGCGATATTTGTTATCTTTAATTATACCTTCTTATAAATGATACTAATCTATGTTAAGCAAAGGGTCCGTTTCATTAATATAAACCCACCTTATGCAAAAAGAACAACCACCTGCTCATAATGAACAACTTTCACCAACTTGATGCAGAACTAACAGGATTTACATCACAACTCCTACTCGCTGCTCAGTTTGGACGGTGAGTCACTGTTTGGTCCGCTCAAGTGCAAGTCATGAACTCTGCTGATTGCACTTCATGTGGGATAAAAGGAGTTTGGGTGAAAATGGTCAAAACCACTTCACTGGTTGAGATTTATTTTAGATTTATGGAAAAGGTCGGGTTGTTTCCAGGCAAGGTTTTTAACTTTAAGTAAAACAGAACATGTTTTCTGAAGAAGGTTGAAATGAGTAAATGTTTCATTTGTTTTGCAGAAAATTAGCATCACTCAAAAAAATAATAAATAAGTGGATATAGTAGCTATAAGACTCAACTAATAAACAAATACATTAATTTTGTTATTCATAAAAGCACTTTTGCTGGTCATAATAATTGTTTTTTGTTTTGTTTTGAGGATTTTTATTTATTAACAGTGCTGTTGTGTTAAAACAATAACATTTCCTGATCAGGTTCTTGTTAATCACATTTCTTTGCTTTCAATGTCTGCTTAACTTCTAATCAAACATTGTTGAGGAATATAATTATGTTAATAGTTAAAAGTTGTGTTAATTCACATTAAGATATGTTTTACTGAAAAGGAATGTGTTATGTTGTGCTGGTTCAACACCAAATAAGGTGTTGTACAAGAATGTTGAGGTGGTAATAATATGACTTGGACAATATGTTAAATGAAATGTATATGGAAGGTCCTCATGCGCAGGTCACATGTGAGTTATTAATAGGACTTTAGAATCCAATAAGGAGCATCAAGGATTTCTCCATGCAAGCAATGAAGACCTTTAATTGGAACATGTTGTACTATAAGATACTGCTCAGTTTTCCTGTCTTCTCAGGGCAACCAGAGTGACTGGCGGTTCAGGGACCCTATGTGTGTTGGACTCAGAGACTCATGTACATGGGAATTTGTTGGAGCCCTGAACCGGGACAGTTAGAAGGCAGAGTAATAAAATCAAGGAAACATCAAACCGGAACAACAAATTGCATCTGCGACCGAGGACAGGAACTGTACTACACAACGCTGCACCACATCGCTGCTGAGAAGTCAAGCTTACTACTACTTGGTTCAAACCAAGCCGATTGTCCTATGATGGTGTTTGAGCAGAAATCATTGTGGGTACCATGGTCATTGATTTCACTGGTGCCTGAGGGTGGCTGCCTAAAGGGCCATAGGATAATTTTTTCCCTCGGATGAAAGGATTGTCATAGAGGGTTTTTCGATCCTATATCAATGAAACGTATGACCATGGGAGAGCAATGCCATACGAATTAACTAGAAAATAAGTGTACTTATTTTAGGGGGGAATGTTGAGGAATATAATTATGTTAATAGTTAAAAGTTGTGTTAATTCACATTAAGATATGTTTTACTGAAAAGGAATGTGTTATGTTGTGCTGGTTCAATACCAAATAAGGTGTTGTACAAGACATTCCTGGCAGGCAAGGGACTCAGCCAGAGTCTCTGTTTGGACAGATCTGAACTAACAATTTGACTAATGGTCCTCTGAGGGAGCAGATTTAACTTCCACGAGGTCGGCCCAGAACTCTCGGAACTTCCAACACACACTCAATGTAAAACAGAGCCAGAAGCAAGATTCAGAACGCCATTGGTCAGATGGTTTCCAATACACAATAGCAGACTGAAAACGGTATAAATGCTCGAAGCCAGAAGCAAAAGACAAGACATTTTGGATTCTGAGACGATGAAAATGAGATGAAGAAAATGTAATATGTGATTCCGCAGATGTGCATTAAATGTCTTCCTGGTTGTCAGTGAGCCGGAGAGAATGGAGTTTGGTGTATCGTCTCTTAATTCATGAGTTTAGCACCTTTGAATTCCTCCATAACATCAACAGAAAATTTGTGAATAAATTCAAGTCTTTAGCCATAATTTTACCATTTTATTTTTCTAACTTCTAATAGCAACTATTTTTATGAAAAAAGTCTTAAGAATTGTACAAATTTTGATACAATAACTTCATTTTTGTTTTTCTTCCCCCCATTTGTAGGGTTGACAATGGATTTATGGATTTAATCATGATGAACTGATTATTTGAAATAATTGTTAACTGGAGTGTACAGACTCAAAAAAGGCAATTTGCTGAAAGTACAGCACAGTCAAAGCAGTAATTAATCCAAAAATGTACAAAAATAAACACATTTTGCATTTTCTGTAAATATGTTAACCACATAATTGGTATAGTTTTACCTTAACCTGGTTCAAATAAAAAAAAAAAGTAATTGTTTATGTGCGTCTTTTAATTTATTTCTAACATTGTATAATAAAAAAAAAAAAAACTAAAGTGGCTAAGTGAAAAATATGCAGAATGGACCAATTTTGTTAACTGATTAATCGCCAGAATAACTGATAGGCTCATCTACTGTATATGTTTGTATTCAAATAATAAGATTTTTTCCGTAGCATAGTGGAGATACTGCAAACGGTGCAACTTACACAACAAAGCAGCAGTAAAGGGAGTCGACATAATGTGCAAGGTCGTTCGGTCAACCGAAGAAAGGAGTGCCAAAATGGCGCACTGCATGTACACGGCTCTGGCAATGATAGCCTAATGATCTTTATATCAACTGTGCATTCCCAATGTTCATTTCATTAGCCCGTGATGTCCTATAGAAGACAGCTGGGGAAGTCACGGTCCGGCGCTTCGCCACAATGCCCAGCCATTGACGCAAACCACGGGCCCGTCAGTCATTCACGCCACGTCACCGCGGACACAATAGCATCATCAGTGGCCTTATTCAATCAGTCTTCACAGGCGGCGCCTGGCTTGGCTGCGGCAGAGCAGAGCCGTCCAAGGATCTGCATCACTGGAGCATCAACAATCAGAGCAGCGCCTCCTTAAATCTCCTTCAAGTGTTCTCTGATTTCTGCTGATTGGATCTGACGCGCCGCCGTCGCTCCACTGGCCGCTCTGCGTGTTTGGTCAAGCAAAGTCAGAAGGACAATGTTTCTGCTGCGTGAATGTGGAGCTGTAGCAGCCAGATGAGACGAGAGGTGCGTTTAAAGTCCTTCTGTGTGACCTACATGAGAATTTACCTGCTAACGCAGCGGGGTGCGTTCAGGAGGCTGCACTGCAAAAACACAACATGATTTTACCAAGTATTTTGTCTCGTTCCTAGTCTTAGTGCAAATAAGACAAAACAAACTTACAAGAACATTTTTAGAAACATATAAGAGCCTGTTTCAAGTAAATTATTCCTTAATATTGGAGTTTACTTAATTACATTTACTTGAGAAACTTTTTTAAAAGTGTACTTTGAGGAGAACTTTTACATTTACTTGAGTTCATTATGAAGAATTTCTCCTCCTAATTGAGTAAAATTTCTGGATTTTCACCCACTGAATGAAAAACAAACATGTTTAAATTCACCAGACAGACACACACCTGCAGGTTTTGTTAAAGTTTCATTAGTTTTTTATTAAAAGAAAATAATTTTCTTTTACCTGATTTTTTTGTTACTTATATAAATTATTGTCAGTTTGTCCTTAAATAATTTTATATATTTCACCTGATGATGTAACTTTTAAATATTAAATTATTGATCAGTTACTCAATACTTGAGTAGATTTAAAAAAAAATCAAATAGTCTTTTACTTGTACGTGAGTAAAAATATGTTGAAGTAGTCTTGGTCTTACTTGAGTACATCTAATATTGATTTAAAAATAAATACTGGTTTCACTTGCAGATATTTTTAGACATTATTTTCATGTTTTAAGTGGAATAATCTGGCAGTGAAACTAGCACATCTTTCCAATATTCGGGACTAATTGACTTAAAATAAGTTCCTATATCCGTCTGAAAAGTTCTTTGTGAGTTTCATCTTTTTTCAAGTGTGCTTAGATATTTGCAATAAAAACTGGACCAAAAATACTTGCTAAGATTTTGGGTTTTTTGCAGTAGTAACATTGATTTGGGCATGCTGCATTCAAAGACTGTCAGACAACACAGATCAATGCCCTTATCAGTCAATCAGTCTGCCTTAATGAACTGCAGAGTGTCCTTCAGGTCGCAATGTTGCCTCAAAATCCAAAAGGAAAAGCTTAGAGGTGGTACGTTATGTTTCCTTGAACAGGTTAGGATGCATCTATGGGTGATACAAACATGTTCTTTACATTTTGTGCACAAAATCATTCTTAGATAATCAGCTTTTTGTCTGTTTTAGGGCCTCTTGTCACTTTAGATCCAAATAACGTTGAATCTGCTGGCCACGATTCTATGTTTACACTGGTTGCAAGCAGATGCAAAATTAGACAACTATACATCTTTGAAAAGCAGAAGTGGAGCCTCCTGCACAAGCATCAGGGATGCAGAAAGTGGTTTCTGGATGGTAAATCAACAACAAAAGTCTTGTCTTTTCCAGCAGCCATTTTACAGTGCATACAGAGGTAAAACCAGCTGACCAAACATTCTAGAAGCTTGGTTTTGGTTGCTAGGTAACAGGCTGGGCTTGGCTGGGGTTGCTAGGTGACCCAGCAATCTGGAGGTTTTTGAAACATCTCATTTTCCAGATACCAAAAAACATTAACTTATTGCCAAAAAAGGCTGGGTGTGTTTTTTTTAAGCATTGGGATTTTTTTTAGAAGCAGTTGAGACCCAAATGAAAAACATAAAAACTATCTGAATTTTGTCTAATTTGTTCTCTTTAGTCATTCAAGAGTGGTTAAAATCCAAAGGCTTAGCACTTTTTTTTTAAAATGACAAAATGTGAATCCAGTTAGCTTTAATGGAAATACTTGCTGTACCAAATTACTCTGTGAAGACATTTTTGATAACAGTGTAGGGGTTCAGTGCGAGGGCCTGAGGAGACAAAGCTGAACTACTTGTTCGTCAGTCCAGAACCACTTCAGTTTCAACAACATAATTGTCCTCAAGCCTTTTATTAGTGTTCTGATTCCCAACGTTTCATCTGTCAGAGGAGCTGGGCTGAAAACACGCCTGAGAGCAGCGCCTTTAATCTCAGGTAAGACACTGTTTTTATAAAAATGTTCAGAAATATCACAGCTTTTAGTGTTTTATGAGCATGTGAGTCACTATTCAGGTTTCTAGTATATTCTGCATAAAAATCAAAGCAGTTATATTACATAATTATGTGCAAAGATATTTAACTTCAGTCAAATGTGCCATCAGGTTTGACCTTGTAACTGTTAAAAGGAAACTGGGTTCAGCTTAAGCGTTGCAGGAGGATTACTGAATCGTGTCCCCATCCTGTGCGTGTCGCAGGATGAAACGTTGTGCTGAAGCATCAGTCAGAGCAAATGCTGTTTTTCCTGGAGTGTTTTTTCTACAGCAGTATGTAGGTTACCTGTCAGGAAATTAAGCTCATTAACTGTTTATGTAATGTGTCGTACACCATGCTGAGTTCCCTGATATTTCACATGTTACTCAAAGATTTGTGGTAAGAGATCATAACTAGAGAAGACCAGGTTTGGCACTTTATGCAGTTTTTTCCATAAATTAGATATTGATTAATCAATCATTCTAACGATTAATCGTTTAATTGGGTTAAAAGAAAAGGTTACATTCTACAGATTTTTCATTTGGGAATGTTTTATAGAATATTATAGATTCATTAAAATGCAAATAAACAATTCATTTCCTTTTTCTTTAAGTAAGAGAATAAACATTTTATTGCCTAGAATGCAACGATATAGGATTTCTTTAGTTTTGACCATTTGTAGCAAAGCATCTGCAGCTAAAAAAGACTCTTTAACATCAACTTTCTGTTTGGTTTAACATCAGTACAGTTTCAAATTGATTTGTTGATCATTTTTACATTTATGGATCAATATTTGAGTTGCAAAAAATGCTTAATAGGAGGTGAAGCTAAAAGTATGTGAGGAGTTCTGGGTAAAACATATTTACAAAGGTTTTTTTAATCTTACATGCAAAACATTATTTTACAGTTTTGGCTTAATTGCAGCTCTGAGAATTTCGTTCTTTCATCAAATAGCCATATTTTTCAGTCTGTATACTCCAGTTAATGACTAATTGGTTACCAAATTATTTCAATAATTGGTTAATCATGATTATTCGTTTCAGTTCTACAGAGAACCAGAGAGTCTCATGTCTGCAGTGAACCGGAACCTGCTAGAAAGCCAGTGACCTTCTTAAAAAGGGAAGCTGGTTTAGTTTTTTAGTACAATTTTGGCTTAACTACAACTCAGATATGTTGTTCTTTCATCAAACAGCCGTATTTTTCTGTCGGTTAACGATTAATCGGATCATTTAAGTCCTACCAGGAACCAGAAACCAGTGATGCTGTCCAAAGTAAATCCAGTTAGTTTGTTGCAGTTCTCAGATACGTTCTTTCTTTTTACGCCTGTAGTTAACAATTAATCAATTACTAAAGTAGTTGACGATTATTTCAACAATTGTTTAATCACGATTAATCATTCCCAGGGAAACATGGTGAGTTCTTATTGGTGCTATTGGATGAAAAAACAAAACATTTTCCTTCTTTGTATTGATTTGCTGATAACATCTACATACCCATATCCATGAATGGTGCATTCTCTTTGTACTCTGTTAGAAATACAAGAACACTTCCTGAACTTGGATATTTTACTATCAATTTCTACTAATTTTTTTTGGTGCTTTTTAACATATAAAATGAAGAGTAATGCATTAGTATTGGAATATAGTAGCTATACATGCCATTAATTACCAAATCCCTCTTCATAAACCTGATATGAAGCCCAAATATGGCCCTGTGTCACATCATCAGTACCCATGAATTTCTGTCAAAGCATCAACATTTGACAGCCGTGTAATATAAACAGGTTAAATAATGAGGTGGGGGCAGGGAGGCTCTGTACACCAGTCTGGACCTTTGTCTGCTCTAATCATGCAGCTAGCATAGCCGTCGGTGCATCTCCATCCTTGGTCTGAGTCCAGCGTTCATGAGCCATTTGTAAAGCAGCAGAGCAGGAAATGAGGTTGGAGCTCTGCAGTCGTCGGAGCCTGGAGGAGTCATGCCAGATACGCCGGGCCCCTCCCACACAGACGGGAGCCGGGGTCAGCAGTGACGGCTGGGGGTGTGAATACAGGAGAAGTGATCGCAAACTGGTGTTAATGGACAAAGACATCTTTGTTCTCCAAATTTATTACAGTAGAAGCGGAGGTTCCCTGAAGCGAAGTTATTGATGAGGCGCTGTCCAGTGTTTATCCTCTGTGAGGACTGGGAGCAGCACTCTGACTCAACTGTTGTCTGGTTTCTTCTTCTTGTCTTATTTTCATGGCTTCTTTCCATTTTGGGTTCTGGAGCTGATGACTATGTCATTATTATTATTATTATTATTATTATTATTATAGAAATGAGTCCAGTCAAAGCTCCAGTTTTCTACATAATTGTTAAAATTGTCACCATAGTGACAGTTTGTTATGAGACAGATAATCAGTCTCTGAGCTACTATTGCTGTCTGAAGAACTGAACCAATCAGAGCCAGGAGGCGGGTCTTAGCGTTGTCAATCAGTGGTGTGTACTCGCTAATGCTAATCATAGAGAAACAACTCACCATTACAGGAAAACTATCAATCTGCCGTCATCGGTGGCCATGCTAACTAGCATTAGCATTCACAACAAGCTGTGCTAGCTGCATCGTAGCAGAGAGAAAGGTGATTGACAGCGCTAAGACCCGCCTCCTGGCTCTGATTGGTTGTTTCTAAATAGTACTGGAAGAAGGCAGATGAAATTGATTTTTTCACAGATTATCTGTTTCATACAAACATGTAAAAAACATTTTATATATAAAAGTCACAGACTGCAGTTTATAAAGAGAACGTACTGATAAAGCTACCTAATAACAAACTTTAAAAATATTTATAAATATAAATTAATTATAAATGTGATTTGATTGATAAAATAATATTCTACTCAATTCAAAGAGGGCCACATAAAATTTTGCGTTGGACCAGATTTGGCCCATGCACCTTGAGTTTGACACGTGAGTTAGCTCAATGTTCTCCTGCAGCCCATTTCAATAGGCATGGTGTTCCACAAGGATGTGTATTCGGACCTTTGTTATTCACGCTATATTTTTTGTTTTTGGGTCTGTTGTTTGAAAATATATTTCTGTTTCTGTGCTGATGACATCCTATTCTCTCTGTTTAGTAAATAATAGGGCTTCCTAATATAATTATTAGGAAAATTGTTTTCATTATTATACTAATGTGATATTCTCCTTTCTCAGAAAAATTATGTGGTTATAATCAACTGAAACCTGTTTTCTGAGTGAGTTTTAACTTTTTTGACCTTGAAATAGTTAGGAAGGTCTAATTAATTCATTGAATGTTCTGTTGAGATCAACTATTGACTGCTCTTTCAATCAGGATAAGTATAGTAATGAGTTAATTAATTGAGAGGCTGTGATTTTGGATGGGCTCGCTTAAGACATTTTACCAATTTTTTATTCAACGTTAAATCCTTTAGTGATTAAACCAAAAATATTGAATTGAGTCGACGCCAATTACCTAAGAGCATCTTATGTGGTTTTTCTGGTTGGAGTTTGGGTTGAAAGGACATGCTTCACAGTATTTGGGGGGAAAATAATCATGGTGCCATCTGTTAGTCTGAATGATGAATTATCAGCTTCACTGGCACAGCAATTTGTTTCTGACAGTTTGAGCAGAATCAATAATTTGCAGAGTAAACCAGAGTTGCATGAATCGCTTTCCCTGCTCACACAGGGAGAGCGATAATTGAGCAAAGTTTTGTCAGATTAAGGGTGTCATTAATGTAAACAAATAAGACAACTGAAGGGAAAAATCATCTTATTTCAAGGATAATTTCAGGCACAATACTGGTAGAGACAGTTTCTCATAATTACTATGCTGTTATATTCTGTCATACATAGTTTTACTACAAAGGTTCCAATTCACAGACTGAGCAAAAGTCTTAGGTCGCCGTCATTTCAGTGTTTGAAAGTGGCGTTGGACTTTCCATCCATCCATCCATCCATCCATCCATCCATCCATCCATCCATCCATCCATCCATCCATCCATCCATCCATCCATCCATCCATCCGTTTCTCATCTATTCATTGGTTATATCCATCCATCCACTATTTTTTCATCTGTTCATCCATCTATCAATCTATCAATCAATCATTTTTTCCATCCATCTCGCCTCCCAGTACAATATTCTAATTTCTGTAAATTTTATCCGAGGATGTTATTCTGATTATCTTTATATATAACCTTTATATTTTGCCCATGGAGTCTAATTCTGTAAACACATTTTTTTTTTTCTATTCTCAATTTATTTCCATCCAAACCCAGAAACGGTGACTCTTCCCTGTAGGATCCGGTGTGTTAGCGGGTTAAACAGCAGCCCTGTTGGCCGGACTCTCCGGCCCGGCCCGGCCCGGCCCGGTTCGGCCTCCCGCCGCCTCCGGCCCCCGGTGTAACGGGACACCGCTAAGCGATGCTGAGAGCTCCGTGTGCAGTCATGGCCTGTTACATCTGACTCGCTCCCGGCTGCTGCTGCTGCTGCTGTTAGCTTATCTTCCGCCGGGCTAATTTATGACCCTATCAGAATCAGCCGACATGCTAACCAATTACTTAAGCTAATTACTGGCTCTTAATATGCTCACCCTAGTTTTGATCTCTAATATACAAAGAAGGAGCTGAGACGTTGCTAGCATGTTGGATCATTTAAAAAACTGTAAGTATGCTGATCTTTTCAAACCGATATGTCTGAGTATTTTTTGGCAACCCTGCATGTTTTCCTGTCTTTCTTCGTCCACACCTCCTTCATTTGGATGCCTTATTTGCAAGTTCTGGGAGTGGCTCAGCTGAACTGCATGCTTGTTTGAAACTGTCTTGGTGACTTTCTTTGCTTTATTTATATTATTTTTATCAACTCCAATCATCACAGGTCAGTGAATTAATCTTGGTCTTTAATGTTTAAATCTTCAGTAGTAACATAAATTTGATCACTGTTCAGAATGAAATAACTGCTTTTATTCTAAAATACGTTTACCATTGCATTTAACATCACGTTGGTCTGATTTTATTTGTCAATATGTGATAAATTGAACATTTTGCCATTTTGGATTGAATTAGAGAATTAGAGAAGTTAATTTTGCTTGTAGATGTTTCTTATGATGTGATCTGAAAACCATGTGTTATTTTTATCCAAATGGCACAAATACTTATAATAATATAAGCATAGTATTTTAAAGGAGATTAGGAAATATCAACATGAGTCTGGTTAGCTGTAGCGCTCTTCTGAAAGACATACATAAAACAAGAGAGAAGCAGCTCAATGTAGAGGCATCGGGCTGTCAGTGCCTTCTATAAGCAAGAAATACAAAGAAATCAAACACTAAATCACAGCAAACTTTCATTAATGTCTTCCTCCAAAACTAAACACAGATGCAATTGCTTTTTTATTAATAAAAACACAATGCATTGTTTATCCATTTTGAAAAACTGTGTTAGTTAATCTTTTTATACAGTATAATATCTCTCTCTGGAGAAAGAGACGCAGCTGTACAGTCATACAGTCCAGTAGACTCAGTTTAATTGGGGACTAAAATTGCAACATTTTGAGTTGGTGCATTTTGCTTTCACATTGCACTGTGTCAAACAATCTAAACTAATTGAAAAACCTGTTCCCCTCCTCGCCTGTGGTGGCGCTGCATCAAGAACAACTGAAGGAAACAACACAAAAACTTCTGAAGGAGACACTGAGCACAACTTCCTTCTTCACAATATGCAAACAAAAATGAGAGTCAGGTTTTAGTGTTTGAAGGATTTCTATTTTGTTTCTCCCATTAGCGCTAATTTACCTTGTTTGTTTACCCAGAATGCCCTGCACCATAGCTCGCTTCCTGCTTTTGGAGCAGACTCAGGTTCGCTTGGCGTTCACATATGCATTCAAATTGCACCAGAGTTCACTTCAACCAAGCTGAGACTGAGATTTGTAAACGAACCAGAGTTTGATGCTTTGGTCCACAACTTGATTAGATTTTTGTACAGTTTTGGTTTAATTACTGCTCAGATATGTTGTTCTTTCTTAATACTTGTGTAGTTAACAATTAATTGGTTACTAAATTAGTTGATGATTAATCAAGCCCAGTTAAAAATGGTCAGATCTTATTGGTCCTCCCTAAACAAATCGGACTTTCTAGACAAAGTAAAGTTTAATTAAAGTATCTGTAGAAATATGTGGTTAGAGATTGTTTCTCACAAAAAGAGAAGCAAAGAGTGCAAATAATTCATGGCAACAACAGCTCCACCAGTGGGAGTACTTTCTATAAAAAGGAAAATGAAGAAGTAACATTTTTTTGCTCACACAATTTAACGTTCCTTATTTGAGATCTTTCAAGTCCAGGCCTAAAGAGTAAATCAGTTAATGACAGCAATAAACCATCAATGGTTCTGTCCAAAAACACAAAGAGAGTTTAAAACACGACCACTGAACCAGGAGCTCTTGCTACAGCAGCAGAGGCACAGTCCACATTTCATATGTTTTAAAATATTTTGTTGTTGTTTTAAAAATCCCAATCGTGTCTGTTTATACAAGAGACACAAGCTGAGCCTTTACATGTGTAGCTCATTATATGTGCACTTGTACACAGGCTGTGGTTAATGCCACGTCCCAACACAGTTAATGAAAAGCGACATCCAGCCAGCGCTGCAGGGCATACAGGGTTAGATAACCCTACACACACACACACACACACAGTCGTACGCTACTATCCAACAGGGGACATTCCATTGACTTCCATTCATTTCTACAGCCTAACCCTAACCCTTTTCCTAACCCTAACCATCACATACCTAACCCTTTTCCTAACCCTAACCAAAAGTCAATTCACACCTTAGTCCTAACTGCAACCCCTGACCCTAAAACAGGGTCATTTCCAAGAGGGGACCTACAAAATGTCCCCTCTTCAACGGTGAGTCCCCTGTTGGTCAGTGTAAAATGACACGCATGTCCCCTGTTGGATAGTTACACATGAACACACACACACACACACACACACACACACACACACACACACACACACACACACACACACACACACACACACACACACACACACACGCTGTCTTCTCTGAGGGATTATTTCCTTGCAGCCTGCTTGTGCTCTGGTTGGAGGTGTCCAGTGCGAGTCGTCGGGTTTCGTCTTCCTGTCTCATGTGTCAAAGCGTGTTGACACATGCAGAGGCAGCGATGCATTATGGAAGACGTCCGCAGATTGCTCCGTGCTGCACAATACCTGCACAGGGATTCACATATAGGAGTCTAATTGCTCTGTGCAGATAAAGGCTGGCGACATTTCTGATAGATAATCGGTTTGTTTTATCTTCCTACATCCACAGATGTGTCTGTATTTGAATCATCGTCATCATAATTAGCTTAAAGGTTACCTTTTATGCTTCCTTGAGCAGGTTAGCGTAGATGTATACTAACCTGAAAAACATGTTCATTACATTTTTTTTTTTTTGCAGAAAATTATACTTAGATAATGAGATTTTATTTTATTTTGAACTCCTTTTAGAATGAGCTGTTTTAAGGCTTCTGTCACTTTAAATCCAAATAAGCTGCTGCTGGCCACGCCCCCCCAACTCACTCGCAGATGAAAATGGCTGCAAACAAATGTGCATTTATACAACCGTCCATCTTTGAAAAGCATTAGTAGAGCCTCCCACACAACCAAGAAGAATCCAGTAAGTGGTTTCTGAAAATTAAGTCAACAACAAAACACGGGTCTTTCCCAGCAGCCATTGTACAGTGAATAAGGGTGGGCATTTATCGTATCTTTTATAATTCAGTGTGAAAATTATCTGATCATGATTAGAATTTGGATTTATTGTTGTCTCAATACATTTTATTTAATGGTGTTAAATAAAATACAAAAATGATCAGGAATATTATTTTTTACTATTTTCTCCACTATTCGTTCCACAAAAGCACCAGTAAAGGTCAGTAAGTTTGAAAAAAAGATTAAATACAGTTACTATGTGCAGTTTAGTGATGTAAATCACACTCCTTTAAGAAAGTGGCATCCTGAAGTTTATTTCACAAGGGAATGTTTTTCCAACACCAATATTTGTGTTTGCGGCAATATAAATGCTGTGCCAGTCATAGCTAACTAAAAGATAAATAATAGCTTTTTACTCATCTATTTGATCATAATAGTACCACAAAATATTGTAATAAAATTCTACGACCCGTGTACAGCGGTGAAACAGTGAGAGGCTTCTTCAAAGCCGCTGTAATACAGACTGCTAGAGGAGATTTTTCCTGCCATCACCATGTACGATAACTCTTTGAAGAATCTTGAGTTAATATGAGTTACAGCCATATTTAAATTCCCTTTGGGATCAATAAAGTATTTTGGAATTGAAAACATGCTTGAGCTCCACTTGGGTTGCTGGGTAACGGAACTGGGGTTGCTAGGTAACAGGACTGAGCTTGGCTTGGGGTTGCTAGGTAACAACGGAATGTGACTTAGCAATTGAAATATTTTTAAACAACAAAAATTAATAAGTTTGGGCTGTTTTTTAGAAGCGGTAGAACCCAAATGGAACATATTTAAAATGCCAGTTTTGCTCCTTTAAGGAGATATCTGAACATCCAGATGGCCTTCTGCAGCAATGCATGCTGCTGGCGCCTGAACGGCTTTCCTCCCCTTATGAATGGACGTCTATATGGGGAAAGGCTCAGTGCTGCAACACAGGCTAATTCCTGTTAATCCTGCTGCAGCTCCTACTACTTACAGAAGGTTTCCAGTGGCAGCCCCCAAGCAGGGGAATTGCTGGTGAGATTAGCTCCCATGTTAGCTCCTCCTCTGCGGTTTTCACTCACGGCCAGGCCGGCCCAGCCCAACACTGCTAACCTTTCGCTCAGAAATGGATTAATTTTCAAAATGTCTCGTTTCTTATTGGGATAATGTAAGTAAGTGTGAGTCACTTTTTCAGATATTCCATTTTATCCTAAATAGACGAGTGATAGACGGGAATCTAAGAGCAAAACAAAAATGGATACCCTTGAGAGAAATCTATTTATTTGAAAGTGTTGTAAAGGTCGAAGCAATGTTTTTATTTTGTTTGTTGGTTTGTTGGTCTTCTTTTCTGGAGATTACCATTTAAATTTGTAGATTTCACATTTTTATTCTTGTCTTGAGGATTTTCCAGTAAAATTTTTTAAATAAATGTGGAATTAACTGATTGCTCTCTGCATCTAACTATGCATCTCACCTGTCAAGCATATAATTTAAACCAAGTGTTTGACTTGCTTATATAACAGCCAGAAAGTTGAATGCCTCCTGAAATAACCCCGACTTATCCACAATACTGTGCAGAACCTTTAAACCATATCCTATTTCTCCTGTTCTATTTTAAAATCATTCTTTCAATATTTCCAAAGGCTCTGAAAATGTGTTTTACCTTTTTTAGGCAGTGTATTGCTCCAGTTTTTAGCCAATAGCTCGTTAGGAACCAATTGAACTGAGTTGATATGAAACCTGCAGGCACCAAAATGTCTAAAAATCTATTTGTGAAGTTATCTATAATGTATTGACACAACACTGGTTTATTCATGGGGTTTAAAAGCCTTCATATGTCATAGGTCACAGTTAAGTGGCTTAGTGGACACAAATAAACAAATAAAAAAGCCACTTCAAATCTGGTTGACTTCTGAAATTGGTAAAAAACAAAAAATCTGACAACCATTTTGAAAGATTAGAGGATATTTGGAAGCAAAGATTTTAACAACTGACTCTTCTTCCTGTTTCAAAAAGCTCAATGATGGGATGTAGACCAGAGGTGACCAAAGTCAGTGCCCTCCATGTTTTCTTTCTTCGTGTTTTCTGAATCAAATGTTGGTTCATAGGGAGAACCTTTGCAGAAATGTAAGATAAATGGAGCTGAATCAGCTGTTTTGGAGCAAAGACACATCAGAAACTGTTTGGAGTTTAACATCTGTGGTTTACACAGTTTCTAGAAACATGTTGTACGCTTTCGGGAGGCAGTTTTAACAAAGTTTCTGCAATTTAGAGGCATCGAGAAACAACTTTTAATAGTTTTAAGACAGTTTTAAGAAGCGCTATTATGCAAAATTAACTTTCTGAAGCTTTATATCATTATAACATTCATTCTTCCTGCAAAAGCATACCAGGAATGGTGCTTCAACTCATTCATGCGTGTTTGAGTATTAATTTTAATCTATTCTGGCATCCATTTAGTGTACAGAGTTGTCCTCACCCACTCAGCTCCTCCAGACTAGCGGCAGCAGTAATTAGCAAGCACCTGGTGAAACTGCATGTCTGCATGGAGAAGCAAGTTGTGATGACTTGTTGAAGAGGGCGTGTCAGAAAGAGCAGGTGCTTCTTAAAGGGACAGAGACCAATTTCAAGGCATCAGATATATGAAAGCTGTGTTTTCATTGACCATATAATTGAGAAAATTGGAATTATGAAAATAAATTAGCTAATTAAAAAAAAACTCATGTTTTTGGATCACCAACCGGATGTTACTACTGACGGAAAAGACGAAGAAGACGACAGGAAGTGGTAGAAGGATGATGGCGCGTCATGTTTTTTAATGACTTGTCACGTGAACAAACTTATTCAGGTGTGATTTATTTAATTGAAACAAGCCTAATGCGATTTTTTCAACTTTAGTGGAATCTCAACAAAGTTTTGCGCACATTTGAAGTTAAAACAGTTTATGATGCAGTTATGATTTATATATGCAGCATTTTTATAACAATTGAAGGTAACATAGATACAATTAAATGGTACAATGTGCCTAGAAAATACATAAATTGCCCCTTTAATAACATTTATTCCAAAATTGATGGAGTTATTTTGCTTGATGGTTTGTTCTGATGGATTTCAATGACTTATGGTTTGACTTATAATATGACCATCCATATCGAAGCATTAGATTTGAAATATTGGTTGAAATACTTTTTTTTCCCCATGTGTGTTTTGGTTTTAATTTAAAACTCTTCATTGACATCTGCACTGAATTCCCTTCCATCTTCTGCCGAAGTAGCACTTCATCTGTGTTGGTTTTGTTTTGCTCTGTGTCGCTGTGCAGGAGATCTCTCCTGAAAATGTTTCCACAATCAGGAAAATCGATTGTCTTCGACAACTTTCCGGATCCCACCGACACCTGGGAGATCATTGAGACAATCGGGAAAGGAACGTACGGGAAAGTCTACAAGGTTCTGAACAAAAAGGATGGAAGCAAAGCCGCTGTGAAGATACTGGATCCCATTCATGTGAGTCGTGTTTGTAAGTTTACTGTAAAACCTCTATCTCCTGTATCCAACGGCTCTTTTCTCCATCAGCCAAATACATTTCTTGTCAGCAGGTGGAGTAGATTTAGCTTTTCAATCTTACAAAAAGCAACATTGTATTCTTAAAAACTGGAATACAGAGAAGCACACACACCTCCAAATTGCGCCCAGAGTCAGCTATAGTATGTGCTGGAAGACTAAAGGATGTAAAAACATTCATTTCTACCAAGTATTTTTGGTATGGTTTCTAGTGAATATATCTTAGTACACTCGAAATAAGAATGACTACAAGTAACTTTTTAGTGTAAATATAGCATATAGGAGCTTGTGTTAAGTAAATAATTCATTTTATTGATGGAAAAAGTATAGTACTGGCAAATTATTTCACTTATGACATGAGACAGATGCATTTTAATAAGTAAAAGAGTCAGCCAGTGGAACTAATATTTATTTTAATCAATAAAAAATTTTTTAGATTGCGTTTTGTGACAATGATCCATAAATTTGGATCTGTTCAGTTTAATTTTATGCTTTATACTCTGTGCGACGTCATGCTTTATTATTTATTTTACATTATATATATTATTCATAATTGCACTTTCTGAACTATTTGAAAGCAGGTTTATAGTCAACCTGTGGTTTTTACCAGTTTCAGTTTCTTTATAGTTTATTTTACTTTGGCTGTTGTACTTCTAATTGCTCTGACTAAACAAATTGAACAAACAAAATGTTTACATGTTTGATCAAACTTATGTAGCTCTTGGCGTGTTTTTAATTGCGCTGCACTGGTGCAGAGTTACCAATTAAATTTGTAATTCAGTAAATTTATGTTTGTGTTTGAAAAAAAGAAATATTTTAAGTCAGTTCAGCGTTGTTTTTCTGTATTGGACCGATGCTGATACCTCACTTATAGGAAACCTGGGTTTGGTGTTAAAATTACACATTAGGCATTCATCAAAGTTGAGAGAAATACTGGCCCATTTAGGTTTTTTAGCCATAATCCATCCCCAAAATAAAGGATAAATACACTTTCCTGATGATAGCTTTAAAAACGTGCATCAGAAAGTTGATAATTGTTTGTTTTGTGATGATTTTAAGGATTTGAGATGTAAAAATGTGTCTGTTCTGTAATTCTGAGCAATCTGTGTTTTGCAGGATATAGATGAGGAGATCGAGGCAGAATACAACATCCTCAAAGCTCTGTCCGACCATCCAAACGTCGTCAAGTTTTATGGGATGTTTTACAAGAAGGATCTGAAATGTGGCGATCAGCTGTGGCTTGTACTGGAGGTAAGGACGACACAATGGTTTGATAAGGTGGGACGACGGGACATGATTGTCTGAAGGTATCAGGTCTGGGCGTTGTGGCTTAAAATTAAAATTTTTTCCATACCAGATGCAATTTTTCCTTTCTTTAATTTTCTAAAACAGAAATTACCAATGACTGAAAATATTTTCCAAAAGTGGCTTTTATTCAATCATCTCTTCTGTGAGTTGTACAATGGAGTATTAGGGTCAGGCTGTGAGAATCTTTGCTTAATTTGAGAAAATAGTCATGATATTAGCAGAATAAAGATGTAATTTTACCAGAAAAACTTCTTAAAATGTTTTAATGAGAAAAGAGCTTAGCTCTGGTAGTGTGATTCTTTGTTCTTCTCAGTTTGCTCAAAATTTTGATATTGATAATAATTTGAGGCTTAGATAATAAAAGATGAAAGATTTATTTATCTTCATAAGACGCTCAACATTCCGTTTTATTTTCTGTTATTTTTTGTGTTAGAGTTGCTACTTTATCCTCCTAATATTACAACTTTATTCTTGTAGATAAAAAAAAACTGGTATCTTGGTGCTAATACTCCATCGTAGAGCTGCAAGTCCAACAGCGGTGAAACACGCTGATGAAACAAGATGGCGGCTCTTGGAGCGTTGATGTCACTTCTGAAATATGAAAACCAATGGTACAATGGTGAAAAAAAATCCAGATTTTCCAGAAATTTCATCTTCAGAAACCAAAATGTCATTTAATTGATTAATCAACTTATCACCAGCCCTGTCTTGTACGTCTTGCTATACGTCTCTCCATCAGCGCCTCATGATGAACGGGGATTATGTAAGAGATTTAGCCACCATTGGCATCCCAGGAGTTTACTTACAGGCTACCTGGGGGATCTGGTCCCAAGCCAGCTCACATCATGTGGGAGGAGGTTTGCTGTGAGCAGCAGAGCAGGGATTTCTATTCACCAGGGATGTCTCTGCAGATTACCTTACAACATCTCAGGCTGAAACGTCCAACTGGCTTTACGCTCCTGCACCTGCTGTTGTTCAGGATTGGTGGGATGCCACAGGATTGTTTTTGTCAAAGAGAGCAGACTAGTAAAACCCCCCCTGCCTCCTGGTGCGTCTTAAATGTCAGGTTCTAGCCAAACGTGTAATGGACTGAGGTCGAACTCAGATGAGAAAACGTGATTGTGAGTTTGGTAAAAGGTCAGATATTAATGTTTGCTCCTGTGTTTTAGCTTCTGCATTCAGGACATGGATTTGATGCTGATGAAGCTAAATAGTTTTTAAACAAAAAGTAGTTTTTTTCCCCCTCAGGCTCACAAATGGGCTCACAAATTTTATCCCACAAATTAAAATTTCTCTTAGACACTCTTACAGTTTTTTTACTCTTAAAACTCTGGTGGGTTTGGTTCAATTTGGGACCAAAATTGCAACATTTGTTACATTTTCAGCTGCTGTGGTTTGCTTTCACACTGTACTGTTTCAAACAAACCAAACTTTTTGAAAGACCTGTTCCCCTCCTCACATGTGGTGGCGCTACACCAAGAACCACAGAAGGAAATGTCATAAAAACCTCTGAAAAAGACATTGAGGGCAACTTCCTGTTTCACAAAACATAAACAAAATCGGAGAAGAGTCATATTTTAGTAGGATTTATCTTTTGACTCCCTGTGGTTCGTTTTGGTTGTATTTACCCACAATGCCCTGCATTGTAGTCCACTTCCTGCTTTTGCATCGGTTTGTGGTTGACTTGGTGTTCACATACGCATTCGAACTGCACCAGAATTTACTTAAGTCAAACCGAGACCGAGGTTTGTAGGCGAACCAGAGGTCACTCTTTGGTTCGCATCAGAGTTTGGTTAAACACCTTTACAAACAAACTTTGATTAAAGCGGACTAAAGAGGGCTGGTGTGAATGCAACCTACAGTGAAAGTCCCATTCTTTTGGGAAAAAGTGAATGCGCAATCAAACTCTGATGTTGACAAAAACAGCAAACTCTGGTCAGACCTCGGTCTCGGTTCAGTTGAAGTTAAATCTGATGCCTTTTGAATGCATTTGAGAAGCCAAGTGGACTGGAAGCTGCTCCAAAAGTAGGAAGTGGACTACAATCTGGGACAAAACAAATATGTGAGTCCAGCGACAGAAATGGGTCGTGTCCTTTTACCAAAACAAAATAGAAATCCTAAAACTGCTCAAATCTGACCCTACTCCATTTTTGTTTATATTTTGTGAAACAGAAAGTTGTGCTCAGTGTTTTCTTCAGAAGTTTTTGTGTTGTTTTCTTCTGTAGTTCTTGGTGCAGCGCCACCACAGGAGAGGAGGGGAACAGGTTTTTCAAAGGATTTGGTTTATTTGACATGTTGCAGTGTAGAAGCTGAAAATGTAACAAATGTTGCAATTTTGGACCCAAATCAAATTGAAACTACCAGGGGTGCTTACTGTTGGAGGACGGAAACAGGCATCTTGGTGGTATCCATAGCAACCATTGGATTGTGATATCTGGTTAACTGGGAGGCAAGACGAGACTCTTTAGCTTGGTTATGTGTAAAACAAAATGTGAACTGTTGAGTACAGTGGAGGATCTGTGATGCTGTGGGCCTGTTTAACCTCCAAGGGTTTGGGATTGGATAAAATCAGGTGTCTGAAAACTGAAAATAGGTCGAAAGCAGCAGGAACTGAGTTCTATTTCGTGATCTTCATGCAGATTTTTGCTTTATAATGTGAGTAAATCTGTTGCGCCCCAATCTGAAAAACGTTAATGTCAGCATCAAATTCTGCAGAGGAATATTTTCCTCAGATCAGGTGCGAGAAGGAAGTAAACCACCGTGCTCTGTGAACTGTAGTGGTTGTGATGCAGAGTTTCCATATTTTTGTAATCCTATCTCAGAGGGTTCTGCTCTGACAACAGTGGGGTTATGCAAGCCCAGCAGATGGTTTTCACCTTTCCATCTTGTGTTTCGTTGCCTTTTCATCGCCGTTCTTCCTCCAGACCTGTGTAGAGGTCCTTCAAGTTCCTTCACTCTAAAAACAAATACATGCTGGAAAGACAAAAATTAAATCCTAAACCAGAAATAATTTTTTATTTTCTGTGAAGTAGTTTTCACCTTCTCAGTTGATGTTTTCTTAAAGTAAGTGGTGGTTTTAGATATGTCGAATATGGCCTGACACCCAGGGTAATATGGAGCAGGGGGCGGCATATATTTTTGCAAAAACATACAAACAAACAAACAAACAAACAAACAAACAAACAAACAAACAAACAAACAAACAAACAAACAAACAAACAAACAAACAAAAAACAACGCTTGATTTATTTTTGTAGAGCATATCTAAAATATTTAAAGGAAAATGAAGTTTGAGAAGCTACAATGCTATTTGACACACATCGGCTACCATTTGCAAAGCAGCCAATCAGAGAGCAGCATTCATTTTCCTTGTACCTGATTGGCTGAGCCACCAAGAGCAGAAGTAAGGAAGACTAGATGTCAGCTTCTGCTGCAATGGTTCCATCCATCCATCCATGTATCTATCTATCTATCTATCTATCTATCTATCTATCTATCTATCTATCTATCTATCTATCTATCTATCTATCTATCTATCTATCTATCTATCTATCTATCTATCTATCTATCTATCTATCTATCTATCTATCTATCTATCTATCTATCTATCTATCTATCTATCTATCTATCTATCTATCTATCTATCTATCTATCTATCTATCTATCTATCTATGCCTTCATGTTTCTCTTGTGAGGCGTTTAAATCTGGCAGCGAATGCTGAGGTTGAAGTCGCTGCCTGACGGTTCACTGAGTGTGTGTGTTGGTGTTGTGTATTCATTAGTGTGTGTGTGTGTGTGTGCTGTGAAGTAGCTGCACATGGACTTTCAGGAGGCAAATGACAGGAAAGCATGAAGAGAGGTGGTCACTCACCATGGTTACTGCTCCTCCTTTTCAAACTGTAATTTTGTTCCTCTTGCAGCGCTGAGAGGAGCCTTTAGCGGCAGACCGCTCATTATGAGCTGAATTCATACGAACTGCATCCTCCTCTTTGTTAGCCGCTTCATTGAGGTCTGGGAGCTTTTGGCTTTGACTCTGTGGAGCGCTTCCTTTATGATTGCAGATGTGTGCAGAAATGAGCAATCTTTCATGTGCGGAAGCTTAACGAGGTTAAAAATGCTTCCAAGAGATGCAAGAGGGAGCGACTTTTGTTCTCTGATTGAAAGTGAGACGCTGATTTGGGTTTGCGTTTTGTTTGCGAGGCCAATGTTGCATCAAAGGATGAATTTAAAAAGGGTCAAAAAAGGCAAGATTTTATAGACCGCTTCATTTCTTCCACAAGTCTCCCTATTGTACTGTATATTGTTCACTCTTTTTCTTCTATCGTGCAACAAATTTAAAAAAATAATTTCTTTCAAACTCGAAAATGAAATTTGCTACAAACTTAGAGGTTCAGTTACTATAAAAAAATAACTATTCAACTCACCGTAAAATTAGGAAAGCAATATTATGAAACCCTAACCCTAAGTTGAATCTTCAACGCCTCATTAGCTTTCATCAGAGTCTGTCTTTCATTTGACATCATGCTGACTCCTTTCAAGATGTCTTGGAGCTTCTGTGTCTGTCTAGCGAAAGTTTGTTGTGGTGCCTCCTTCTGGGAATCAGAAGATGACCCCAGACTGCTCTGACTAATTGTTAATCCTCTTTGTCTAGTCAAATCCAAAAGCTGCTCAATGTCTAATTTTTTTTGCTTGTTAGAATTTGCCTTTGTATCTTGAAAAGGTTTTGCCTTGAATCTTTTACGCTGCTACGGTTCAACAGTGAGAGCAGAACCAGCGTCTTACATCGCTATTTGTTTAGCTTTCTGACCGTCATGCTAATCCGGGTGAGTGTTTGTAGCTGTGCGCTGCTTTACCTGCTATCTGATCGCTCCATATGTCTTTTTTTTTTTTACTGCAGTGAGTCTCGATGTCAAGTATGGCACTGTTTTTATGCCATATTAGATTCATCGTGTTGATGCATTTTGACCTGCTTCACCCCAGGTGCTTCAATTTTCCACCAACATGCAAACTTCCCCATTCACTCAGTATGTTATAGTTACACACAACATCGCTTAGGATTTGTTGCTGCGCGTTTGCTCAGTGTGAAGGAAAGAGGAGACCAGCTGCACAGGCAGGCTGCGAAATGAGATGCAGGTAATCGGTTTGTGTGATCGGCAACAAGAGACCGTGATCGGCGATCACTGATCATACACTTTTTTACGGAAATCGGCCGATTATGATCGGTGGCCGATCGATCGGCACACCTCTAATAATATTCGATCCTTTGTCAATAATACATAAAGAAACAGGAAACGTATGATTCTGCATGAGATCAACAGTAAGCGTCTCATCCCCTCTGTTTCGGCGGACGTTAATTAACAATGAGGGTTAAAAGTTTAATCCCCATTCAGACTTCATAATAAGCGCTGTCAGGAAGTAGATACCTCACCTGCAATGCCTGTGACAATGGTGAGGCTCCAGGAACAATGGGGCTGTTTTCCTCTGGACGTAATCCAACATACACAAACATACAGCTTTCCAAACACATTTCTTACAGTCATTTATGATAAATTAAAGATAAAAAAATAAAGAAAAAACCCCACACAATCTGAATTTATTATAGCTGGGAAACAGACATCAAACGAGCACTAAATTTGTTTCATCTTTAGATTTGTTTCATCCACGTCTTCCGCTCGTCTTTGATGGACGGCCTTCATTTCCATGACTAAACAAGCACCTGACCTGGTTTGAAACGGAGACTGGTCCACTTAATATTCACGGTGTTCTTTGAAACTAAAAGCTCAGTGAAAACTAAAGGAAGATGTGGGGGGAAGATGATCCTTTCAAATTAATGATAAACATTCTGATTTTAAAACTAAAAACGAAGAATTAAGAGAAGTGCTTTGCATGTCGTTATTGACATTATGCATTTCTTGGTGCTTTCTTACGTTTACGTAAAGAAGAAACTGTTTTTCCTAATAAACAGCAACTAGCACAGGTTATAAGAAGTATTAAGATCATAACTATGCAGATGATACACAGATCTACATGACAAAATCAGCAGGTAACTCTGAACAGCCATCGCTATCTACAATAACTCTTTGACAACAACATTTAATTTCCCTCTGGGATCAATAAAGTATTTTTGAATTTGAATTTGAACAGATGCTTTGAACAAACCAATTCATGGAGTCGCTATAACTTTATTCAGCTGAACAGAACTTTAATTATTTCTTAACTAAGATGTTTCCTTAAAGTTTCACAGCAGATGTTTTTCTTAAACCTTTTAAACAACAGTAATTATTACATGGAAATAAAATTGACTGAGAAAATCTGACTTATGCCTTTCAGAACTGCTTTGACCTTTGACTTGACTTTTTTTATCATCGTAACCATGGAAACGTGTAACTCTTCAGTTGACAGTGAAGAGTCAACTGTGTAATTTGACAGACAGTGTAATTTGATCACACAATTTCATTGTGTGATCAAATTGTAATTTTGCTCCCAGGTTTATGTGATTATCCGAACCTCACATCTAATAAAAACCAATGAGATAGTCATGATTAATAACACTCAAATGAAAGTTTAATCTCGTTGCCTTTTAGTATTATTATAATTTTTGGAAACTCTTCACCAAGCCATGGGATACGATTTAAATGAAACAACATCTGAAGCTTCTTGTGTTAATTCCTCCATGCAGAAATGTTCATTTCTAACTTTGGTTTCCAACGGTGAGCACCAAAAACCTTCACCTTTAACACCCAGAACATCATAGTTCTGGTTATTATGGATCTACGTCTTTAACCCTTCTATGTTTGTCTCAAATCCAGTAGGTTGACTTCACAATAAATACAGTCAGGTTCACTGTATTTATTCTAACAAAAGAGAAAATGAAGTTATTTTGTTTAAATAAAATAAACAAACTGCAGAGCAATAACTCCCAGTGAGTAGATAACATGTTTAATTTTAACATAATAACAGTTAAAAACAAATACAAAACATGGCAATATTACACATAAAACCTTGCATTTGATTAAAGTTTGTCTTAAATATATGTTAATGTATAATACTTTTAAAGAAACTTGACCATAGTTACTGATGGCAACAGAAAAAAAGGGGGCGGAGCTGTCAGTTACTGGTTGCTACGGTAACCACCAACTGCCAAGAGCAGTGTAACAGAACTTGAAACACCAATAAATGTCTGGAGAAACAACATCTTAACTAAACAAAATAAATTCAAAGAATAAATAAACACATTTTTGACAAAACTTCACGTCTATAACATTGTCAACATCAAACCCTGCCACACATCATATGTAGCAGGGTTTCAAACAATAAGCCGTACCTTACATCTCCACGGTATTTGCTGCCGGACTGCAGATCGCCCGATAGCTGAAGTGATCAAGCTGCCTGTGCGAACCATCCATCCTGCCAGGCCCTCTGGGCCACTGATGGAGAGCCGGATTGATAGATGGATGGAAAACAAGACGTTATACAGAGCAATAAAAACCTATGCCAGCTCTCAGTCGAGGCCGGAAACACTCAGCGGCAGCAAATAAATAGAAATGTAACTTTAGAAGGCGGCTGAACTTCTGAGGGTTTGGGCTTAAAGTTTCTGTTAAACTTTGCCTGAAAGTTCTGGTTAACAAGAAAGAAAAGCACACAAACTGATGACTAAAATGACTAAAATTCTCACAAGATGCAACTAAAAGGAGACAAAACTACTATCGAAAGAGTATTTTGCTTTTATGTCACATTTTTCAAAACTAACTTGAGTAGAGCCACCATTGGTAGCAAGAAGAAAAAAATCTTCCCAAGGATTTTTGTACAGGTTCTCATGCAAATATGGTGGTACACTTGAAGACGAAACTAACAAGTAACTTTTCAGAAAGACATAGAAGCTCGTTTTAAGTCAATAAGATATATATTTCATGTATAACATGGAAAAATGTCTTCTTATAAACAATCTCCCAGTGGAACCAGTACTTCTTTATTGATATTTAAAAATTATTGACTTAAAACAAGTTTCTATATAATGATGAAAAGTTTTTTCTAAGATAGTTTTGTCTTATTTCAAGTGTACTAAGATATGTGCACTGCAAATTACACAAACAAAAAAACCACTTTGTGTTTATGCAGTGTGTGACTGAAGACGGGAAGGTTTGCGACTCGTTAAGATCGTCGCTCTGCCTCAGACAGAAAATTAACGCTTGGATAATTAGTGTCAATACATAAAGCAACGCTACCGGAATAAAACTCATTTAAATGTTTAAATGTGCAGTAATGGGTAAAAATATGCATTAAAACTGACATATTTTCCAAACTAACAGAAGAGACGATTGATTTATCCGTGAAGAGTGTTTCTTAAGCCACACTTGGCGAATATTTTTGTGTACAAGAAGCATTGAAGCATAAAAATCAGCACTTTCAGCTCTCAGCACGGTGACTGACATCCTCCGTGTTTTTATTTCTCTTATACCTTTGGCATCTCCTGAAGACAGGCCCAAATTAGGGGTTATTATTGTTGCCAAGGCAACCTACAGGGTAATTTTCTGTAATTTTCCAAGAGAGAGTTCTCTATTGACAGCAGAGTCCATATAGTGTTGCGGTATAGAAAATGAAAACACAGACAAACACAATAAGGAGGCATATTTGTTGTCTAGAATATTCTGCTGCAGTATAAAAATGCTGTTAGCACAGAAAATCTGATTTAATTTCCTAAAATGGCACCATCAAACAGACAAAATATAAAGCTATGTGCAATTTCCGGCATTTAGAAGAAAAATAAATAGAAAATGACATATTCAGGCAGAAGAAACTCTTTCAGAAAGAAGTGAACTTTTTCCATAAAGTTACTCGAATCAAAGTAGATAATTACTTCGCATTTGTGTTTAAAATAGATCATTACATAAAGTTGTATGTATTTTAAGCATTAAATGTGTTAATTTTGATGATTATGGCATATTGTCAATAAAAAACCACAAATGTAGTTTTTTTTTCTTCCCATAAAGGTGAAATTCAAGTGCTACTCATCGCCCTTGTTTTTTAACAAGGGCGACATTAAACTGCTGCTGTGGCAACAAATTGTTGCTAGGTAACCAAAGAGTGAGTGAGTTGCTAGGCAACCAAAGAGTGAGTGAGTGAGTTGATTCCACCACCTTTCCCAGAATGCTGTGCGGTTCTGGACTATTCTTTATATTGAATATTCTATTGCCTGATAAAACACTTGACATTTCTGTATTTTTACAGCCATTATGTAATATTTTAGTTTTTTTGTATGTTTGCATTAGCTACATAATGGCCAGTTAGATTCTGTTTTTCCAATTGAATTTAATTTTATTGAGCTCTACCTACAATTTTTCATCACTACTATAGATTTCTGCCTTAAGTATATTTTACAGTGTGCATTTGAGGACAGTTTGCATTTTTAGTCATTAAAGCTCAGATTAAACCGTGCACATTCTCCCCCGCTAAGCTCACTCTGGAAGATAAGCCTCCATAGACTCACAGAATTACTTTTTCTCTCTGTGAAATCTTCTGATTTCTTCCTTCGCTGCTTCTCTGTGTCAAATATTCCGCATGTAGATTTAAAATATGTGTAAGCTGAGCTATTCATGCTGACTCGTGTTGAGTTTTGTCCTCTCGACTGTAGATTTCCTTTTTATCCCTTTCAGCTCTGCAATGGCGGCTCTGTGACGGATCTGGCCAAAGGCATGCTGAAAAGAGGAGAGAGGATGGAGGAAGCCATTATTGCCTATATTTTGCATGAAGCTCTGAAGGTGAGGGTTAGTTTTAGCTTGCAAGAGGGGGAAGGAAAGATGGCAAAAGAGTCAAAATGAGGTAATTACACCAGCAGGTGTTTAACAAAAAGAACAACAAAAAAAAGTTAACCTCTTGTATTTGCAGGGCCTGCAGCACCTGCACATCAACAAAACCATCCATAGGGACGTGAAAGGCAACAACATCCTGCTGACGACGCACGGAGGAATCAAACTCGTGGACTTCGGTAGGCAGAGAGAGAAAGAGAGATCCTTTAACGTTACGTCTCTTTCTGGCACTAATCCGCCCAAATCGTGTTCTGGCTCTATTTAACGGAAGAAGGTCAAACCCATTACTGGGAGCTGCCTGCCAAATAAACGGCGACGCCAATTAGTTTCCTTGAGAGGCCGAAACAAAATTACACCAGCTCGCCAACGCGGCTGATGATTACACTTTTCATTACACCCTATCTTCACTATTGTTCCCCAGACAGCAAAGGGCAGCGTTGCTATTCTTCCCCTGCTTTCACTCATTTGCTTTTTTGGCTTTCTTAACCAAATGAGGCAACCAAAGTGAAGGGCTCATGATAGGCAAAGTGATTCTGACTATTTACAGCAGATGACTCATTCCGAGTTTTCTTCAGGCACTGGAAGGGGAAAATAAAAACAGCCGCCTGTTTTCATTACAAATAAAATCCACCCCACCTCCTCCCTCAACTTGTGTGTAGGTTTGCATTTTGTCTGCTAATTGTGGGCCTTCTCTTAAAAGCCTTTTCTTGTAGCTCAGAGGTGCAGCTCTTACATGAAGAGGAGCGGAGTGGAGGGGGGTTTAATGGAATCGCTAATGCGCAGCAAGTCCATCGCAGCTTTCTGCTTTCATCGTTTATTGCAAAAGTTTTCAAGAATACAACATCCATGGAAATAGCCGATGTTAAATTGCTGATATTTTATTAAAGTTGATCTATTATAACAGGTTAGGATAGGTATATGGGCGCTACAAAGCATCTTCATTACATTTTTGGCAAAAAATCATTATTAGATAATGAGATTTCGTCCTGTTTTGATATTCTGTCAGGATGAGCTGTTTTAGGGCCTCTTGTCACTTTAAATCTAAATAAGCTGCTGCTGGCCACAACCCCAATTAAATGTTTACACTCACATGTGAAAATGGCTGCAAACAGATGCACAATTATACAGCTGTACATCTTTGAAAAGCAGAAGTTGAACCTCCTGCACAACCAACAAGAATGAAGCAAAAGGTTTCTGGGTGGTAAGTCACTTCAAAACACTTGTCTTTTCCAGCAGCCGTTGTTCAGTGAACACAGCAGTAAAAGCAGCTGCTCGAGCTCAGGTTCGGTTGCTAGGTAACAGGGCTGGGCTCGGCTGGCGTTGCTAGGTAACGGCGCAGTACGTTTAGATTGTGACTCAACATTTGGAAGGTTTCTGAAACAGCTCATTCCCCAAATGCCAAAAATACATTCACTTTTTGGCTAACAAAAATCCGGCGAGGTGGTTTTATTAAACGCTTGGGGTGTTTTTAAAAGCAGCTAAGACCAAAATGAAAATATGAAAATATTTAATTTGGCATAATAGGTTCCCTTAAATGCACAGCAGGCATTTTTAAATAAAAAGATTATAAAACGTGATTACAAATAACATTTTCTAAACACGTCAGTTCCAGCGTCTTTGTTAGTTTCACACTTATTATTAGTTTTACACAATAAATAGATTTACTTTTCTTCAATTCATCAGTTTTCAGTTTACAGTCTTTCGCCAACAGCTTCTCTGTGATACTACTTCAATACAAGTAAAATATTAAGAATGTAATCTCAAAAAATTTAAACAAGGTAAAAAATGTTATATACAGTTAAAAAAAGTTTGGGTTAAGTTACTAGTGTGACTAATTGCTCTATGAAAGCATAACTGACAAAATAAAAAAATTCCACCAAAGTGGGCGGAGCCAAGAGACACAGAGGGGCGTGGCCAAGTGTGGCTATGAGCAGAAACGGTCAAGCAGGTCTGTGGAAAAAAAGAAAGAAGCACTTTTGCTAATTTATATTTCATCTATATATATTTTTAATATATTTTGATTTATATGTTTTAACAAGCAATTGAGCCATATCCATACAAATACCATCTCAAAACACTTTTTTCAAGTTGAGGCTAGCATTGAGCTGTTTTCTGTGCCACAAATGGAAAGTTGTGATTGACCGTAGCATATTTGAAAGCAAGCACATCATGCAAAGCTTAGTAATTGAGGGTAAAATGCAAATAATAGTCAGTGACCCAAACGAAAGCCCAGATGATGAAAAGGATTTTGTCCGGAAGCATTTGAAAGCTAAATGAGTTCAACTTTTTCTGTTTCCACATCTTGAATCTGCAGTTTGTCATTGTAATAAAAGCTTTCCATTCAAGCTTTGCCGTCATGCAACACATGATTTAGGTAAGAGATGCTGTGTGGTGCCACCATTTTAGTCTGCAAGAAGCAGACTAAAATACAGGGCATTCTGGGTAAATACAACCAAAGCAAACGCGATAGCTTAGCGCAAGTGGGAGAAATGGCTCTTTTACTAAAGACAAAAGAGAAATTCTACAACCGCTAAAACCTGTCGCTACCCCAATTTTGTTTTTATTTTGTGAAGAAGGAAGTTGCGCTTATATCTTCTGAGTTTTTTTTTTGTCATTTCCTTCTGTGGTTCTTGGTGCAGCGCCTCCAGAGGCAAGGAGGGGAACAGGTTTCTTATAGGTTGAGCCTGGAGGGAGAAAGATGGAGCAGTTTGGATAATAATGCTGATGTGTGACACGGTGACTCAAAGCGACTGGCGGTTTACTCCGCTCTGCGTCGTGCTGCTGGGATTAATGTGAGTTTTTTCTCCTGTGGAGGGGCGGATGAGGAGATAAAGCCCCTGTTGTGACTCATCACCAGTGGAGACAAAATGGCAAAGAGACGGACCCAAAAAAAAAAGGAGCAGCAGAAGAATGAGTGGAGATCTTTGCTCATGAATATTTTAATTGTCAGTGTTTCCTCTCTAATGGTTATTAAGTGGGGTCCACTTCTGGCTAATGCCATAAAAAAGACGCAATATCAATATGAGTTGTTTACTTACTCAGACTTATTCTAGATGTTCAGTCCGTCTTGACTCATGTTGGGTGATTCGTAAGTCTAGAGATTTTTGGGGGGATTTTAACAATACAACGTTGCCTGGCTCTGTGTGTGTCAGCTTTGTGCTGCAGATGATTATAATCCTCTTTGATGTTTTTCGCTCTAGTGTTTTCTCTCCATCCTGCGCTGCCACTGCGATTCAGAAGCTGCTCAAAGTTGGGTTTTACAGGCGCTTTCTGCAGAGGCAGGAGCATTTACAGACATTTCTTTGTTTCTGGGTTAGAATAGAAGACACCTATTCCTGTTTAATCTTAGTTACACATTTAACCATCTGGATAATCAGCTTTGTTTTCCTTAAAGACACTTTATGTTAGAATAACACTCAGAGTTTATATGCAGAAAAATCTGGCACCTCCTGATTTCAGTGTTTTCCAGATCTGGAAAAAACAAAACACCAGAAGATATGAGAAAGAAAGAAAAATCTTTATTTCCCTCTTCCATTTCTAGAAAGTTTGCTGTCTGTCTTTCTTATCTTCCTTCTTTCATTTCTACGTTTTTTATTTCCTCTTTCTCTCCTTCTTTGCATTTCTACCTTTTCTTCCTTCCTTCCTACTTCCACCCTTCTTTCCCAAATATTCAAATATTGAAATTCATTTAATCTGAAAAATACAAATTCAGATGTTTTCTACACTTTATTTCATTCTGTACATTTAATTTACATTTCTTTTTTTTTTACAAATTGTCTTTGCATATTTTTGAAGAAATGTTCCCTAAACCTTTTTTGTTGGTTACTTTGCTCCTGCAGCAGTACAGATTTTTACTTTTTACAGTGAGGGACACATAAATGATTATTCAAATAAAGGTTTATTGCTACACCAACACTGGCTTAATACCTACCAAGTCCTGATTCGGTTTGAGAAAAACTAAGACAATAAAATTAACTCTTTTAAGCAACTTCATCCATCCATCCATTTTCTTTACACCCTTGTCCCTAAGTGGGGTCGGGACTTTTAAGCAACTTTTTGTTTTAAATTTCCAGCAAATTAAAACGGACAAAAAAACATTGACTCATGAGGTTCAGGCTGAGTTATGCAGCAACATGTTGCCCCAAAGATGCCTTTTTGTGTCAGTAGATGTTTTTATATTTTTTCTGGAGGCCATTTTTGGGTTCAACTCGCTTCAGTCGGAGCCAGCCGAGGGACACGAACCAACATGGCGTAACGCTGATTCATCTGGACCGGAGTCCCCTCTGCGGGCCAGCATACTCCATGCTTCCCTATATTGCACAAATAAAGGATGCGTGAGAAAACAATACCTCTCACTTATTAACTAGTGGTGGGACTCGACTGAAAGGTTTTAATAGGGTCTGTAATTAATTTATAAAACTGTCATCAAAATAAGCAATATTTTTATATCCCAAACTCCCTTTTCTGCTAAATTATTCAATAGACACATGAGATCAACAATAAAATTCGTTGTTTTTAAATCTATTATTTAGGTTATTCAACTATCAGATTGGTGCAAAGTGTTATTAAACACCTTCTATGTAATTAAAAAAATACTTATTTTAGAAATGCGGAGCTGACGTCTGCTCTGCTTTAGCATGTTTAGCATTAAGATGCTATTTTCGGCTTGCATAGATTCGATGAGAAGATAATAAGCTAACTCGTTTTAGCACAACTTGAACACAACAGTAGTCGTTTCCATCGTCGCTTCAGATTGTTTTTCGAAAGAAAAATGTATCCCCACTGGGCAGAAAGAAGCGGCCTGGTAGTTCTATGGTTGTTTGCGAATGTTACTTGTGCGTCGGATTTACGGGTGTACCGAAACACGCGAACACAAAGGTTCCGTCTCGGGAGACTTTCGTATGGAAAAAAAATTCTAACTCGATAAAATCTGTGTAATTAATTTTTTTTTAAAAGAACAACTAACAAGTAGGACAAGAGGAAACACTTGCACACATATCCAAGAACAAAAATAATAAGCTTACCACTAATTTTCTGTTTTAAAAGGAGTATTAAGAAGTGACCTCTTATTTAATCCTATGAAATATATAACTTTCTCACTTCGTAATTATCAGAAATGTATAGTTAAAAACAATTAATCGAAATTAATGCATTAAAGTCCCAGCGATATAAACAAAACACTCAGCTACAAATGATCTTGTCCTGTCTTCAGCTACTAAGGCTTGTTACATTTGAATTATATTCAAATGTTGTTCTCGAGATGTCCAGCAAAGTCTGACGCCGTCACACGAGGATTTGTAATTCAAAGTAATGTATAATTTTAATGCTTCTATCTGCATGTACAGTATTGTCAGTCACAGAAAAGATCTAAAAACTTCCTTATATAGTTTGATCTTGAACATTTGAGCAGCATGCTCCTGTTTTTTGTTGAAATTTTGACAAATCATCACTTTTAGCAACAGATTTGATCTTTGTAAGAAACAGAAACACAATGAATAGATATTTATCAATATGAATATGCCAGATTTAGCCAAATAAGCTAATTTTCATCTGTAACTTCCTGGAAGGAATTTAAAAGAATTACATTATGATTTACAGTAAACATTTATAATGAAAAATCAAAACAAGTCACATCGGCAGGGAAAAAAACATTTAAAAATATAGAGACGCAATAGCCCTGCGTCTGTCTATTATTACCTCCATTGAGCCCTGAGGCTAAGCTAACTGAAGTGTGTATTTTTTTTTCCTTGCAGGTGTTTCAGCCCAGCTGACAAATACCCGCCTGAGGAGGAACACTTCAGTAGGAACCCCCTTCTGGATGGCCCCCGAGGTACATGAAAACGGCCCCATAAAAGCTCCCCAGCCTCGTCTTTTTCCACTACATTAGCCTGGAGCAGATCCCAGTGGGCAGTTTAGTTCATAATGATCCAAGAGATAACGCCGTCAAACACAATGTGCAGGAAAAATGGCAGCCTCCATCATTCATGTCCCATCATGCCCCACTGTCCCCAAACTACAGGCAGCCGTTGGACAGAAATGATCACATTTAAAAGTGGCCATTTTCTGTCATTACTGACATGTCAGTTTTTCTTCTTTATAGCCGACTGATACAGATTTTATTGTTGAATAATTTCAATTCAGTCTACTGTCTTTCTCGATTGTTACACATAAAAGAAGCCAATTTCTTTATGGTCATATTTTTTGTTTGTAGAGAAATATGCAAACATAAATTATAAAAAAGGATTTGTACTTAAATCGCACCTGGAGTCCCAGTATTACTAGTATTTTAATATGTTTAATGTGATAAAATAGTGCCATTTGTAAAGTGAACCAAATCTGACTTTCCACAAAAATAATTTAATTTCTCCGTTGACGAAGGAGAAATGATAAATATAAACTAGAACAAAGAACTGTATAGGTCAGTGCATCAATCATTATTTCCATTTTTAATCGACAATAGATTAAAACATAAAAAAATGATTGAGTTTTTTGTGATTTTTGTTTTTAATTGGTTAACCTCCCCCCTCCCAAAAAATAATGTTTTTCATATTTTCAATTTTATTCTTGGGTTAAAAATTCAAAATGATAAAACAGGTGCAGATTAGAATTTTATTTAATCTTCATTTAAGTCACTATTGAGATTAAAAGTGCATTCTGGGTAACTACAACCAAAACAAACACTCATATTTAATGCTAGCAGGAGAAATGTCTTGTGATCTTTACTAAACATGCTAAAATCTGACCCTTGTACATTTTTGTTTACATTTTGTAAAGAAATGTCTTCTTCAGAGGTTTTTATGTTGTTTCCTTCAGTGGTTCTTGGTGCAGCGCCCCCACAGGCGAGGAGGGGAACTGGTTTTTCAAAGAGTTTGATTTGTTTGACTCTGCAGCAGCTGAAAATGTAACAAATGTTGCAACTTTGGTCCCAAATCGTACCTAGTCTACCAGACTATTGGGAAAGCATCCTGGCCGTAATAGTGCTTAGTTTTTGAGCTTAATAAAAATAATTTAAGGTAAGGCAAGGTAATTTTATTTTTTTAGCAACAAGGCAGTTCAAAGTGCTTTACATGAATTAAAAGGAAATACAAACAAAACCAAAGGAAAATGTTGGTTCTCCATGTTTGATTCTGGGTTACTATTCTATGAGTAGTAATAAACAGGGTGATGAAATATCAGGCCAGTGAGAGAATTTAAGCTGTGAATTATTCATTTGCATAATGTTAAAAATTAGACTCTCAAAGCACTATTCACTTTCCACAGAAAGCAAGAAAGAAATTAGTTTAAAAACTCACTTAAAGTCATTGCTTTATAGAATTAATTTAGGTTACTTTCTCTGTTATTCCTCTTTTGATAAACGTAATTACTGGTGATCTCTGTGCCAACAACATTTACGAAAGATACAAAGAGTCTAGTGCTTCAGAAGATCCACCTTTAAGCAAATCTTTTATTTAAATTTCGTTGGACTGAATACACAACACCTCTAAACCACAAAGATAGACGCGACAAATAACCAACCGTAACCACAATTAAGCCCAAAACTACAACGGAAGAGAAATTTGCAACCTCTGCTGGGTAGAATTAAACTTACCAGCCACATTTTGTAACCAACGTATTTAAACCTTAGTCTGTTTGGATACTGTTGCCTAAAACTCCCAAATCAAAGGAACATTTTACATACGGTTTGCATGCAGTGCAAACCAGGCATTGGACCACAGGTGGTGTGACGCAACAAGACGGGATCCAAGGATTTTAATTCACTTTGCATGTTTGTAGACAAAATCCTGAGAAAGAGCCTTGCTTGTTGCTCCGTCTGACATCAAACAATACTTTACTGACTGATTTAGGTCTGAAGAAGATTTTACTGATTTAGTTTCAGGGTAAGTTTCATATTTTTGGTCAGATTTGTAACTTTTTTTTTTTTTACATTTAAAACCTAATGTTTCTCTTTGCTAGTTAATGATCTTGGAAATTGACTTTGTTGTTATTTTTTTTACAAATTCTGGGAGGAAATTTGATAAATTAGTACTTGTGCGTCTCCCTGGTAAGATAGTGATTATTTCTTTGCTCATGTCATCTTTGTACATAGGTTAATACCCGATGAGAACAGAGAACACAAATTGTATTGATGTCAGGCATTTTGCAATAACAGTAGTGTGTGCATGTGTGTGTGTGTCCGCATGCCTCCCACCCGAATGATTCATGTTTTTGATTGGGTACCATGTTACCCCCAGGCCAAATATGATTGACTGGAGGAGTGTGTGGCTCTGTGTGTGTTCACTTCGCTGAAAGCATGATGTTAAGTAGTTGCTTTTGAGCAGCATCAGTCTCTTTTTTTTTACGATCCCTGATGTTTGATAAAAATATATTTCACTGCAAGATACAGAACTGTACAAAATCCAGAGTTTCATGTTATATTGTTATCTTTTTATGGAGATGTTTAAATGTCGTTTTGCAGCAGATCTTTCTACCTCCTGTGAATTTTTTATTTTTATTTAAATATAATCATATAATCAAAATCTAAACATGTTCTTTTTTTAATGAGGAATGTCGTAACAGTGAAACTGTAACACCTTGTATAATATTTGGGCGTTGTCTAAAAGAAACAGCCACATGCTTTTCTTAAAGGGGCAGTAGTGTGAATTTTACAAGCACGTTGCGTTGCTAGGTAATAGACTGGGCTTTGCTGGTGTTGCTAGGTAACGGTGCACTGCCTGGTGAATGTGACGTAACAATCCATAGGTTTTTGAAACAGTTCATTTTCCAGACACCAAAAAACATGAAGTTATTGCGAAAAAACGACCGGGTGTATTTTCTCCAATTGTTTGGACTGTTTTTAGAAGCAGTAAAAACCTAAATGAAAGTACAAAATGTGAATTTTGCATTATAATCCCCCTTTAAATAGACCAAGATAAGTGGCAGGATAAGAAACAGTGCAACAGTGGCTTTATAAAGGAGATAGACTCTATTTTATACTTATTTTATACAGTTCTGCCCCCTGCTCTTGCTCTACAGGTAATAGCCTGCGAACAGCAGCTGGACTCGACCTACGACGCTCGCTGTGATGTCTGGTCTCTGGGCATCACAGCTATAGAGCTGGGAGATGGAGACCCTCCTCTGTCTGACCTCCACCCGATGAGAGCCCTTTTTAAAATACCCAGGTGAGCCTCCATAAAGAAATATTACCTGCAAGCTGATTGAAAAGTACAAAAAAATAAAAAATGTATGTTAGTTTGAATGAAAGAAAGAAAGAAGTGAAATCCAAGTCTCCAAAGTGTGGCCAATAGGAACACGTAGTTCTCATGTGATGTCACACTTCTAACTGACACACTTTGTAACTGACAGATACCTTGGCAGGCGGTTGCTATGGAGTTGCTATGACAACAAGGAGCAAGCCACAAGCTTAGAATTAGCTCACTTCTTGTTCCTAACCAACTGATAAAGAATATAAGTACATTACTACTATCACCAAATCACTATTTTTGAGTACTCTACCCACCTCTTTTGATACTAAGATAAATATCAGTAATATTTACTGTAGTACTTATTGTTGAACTAGCAAAGTTAGCTTGGCTAAATTAGCTTTTACCTGCAAGCTGATATGTAGCGTACGTGTCTGTTAATCTGCCAGTCACCAGAACCTTCTTATTCACATGAAGAAACTGTACGTCCATTACAAAGGCGTTTGAACATTGATTGTAAGCGTCCATAGATTTCAGGTGAAGCTCCTCCATGTTGTTCACTAGGTAGTTAACTGTGTCATAATATGAGATAAAATATCGATCTTCCAGGCTCTGATTCCATTCAGTCATTGGAGAAATGTTTTCATCGTTTTTATTTATTCTGAAGGTGAAAACTAATTTTTTATCACCAATGAATTTGGTGTGAGACTGGCATAAGCATTTACCCTCGATGTCACTCTATCTGCTCTGTCTGTCACTGATCTGACACACACACACACACACACACACACACACACACGGTCCCAGTGAAGAAGTGTTTGCCCTGGGGGTCGTGCTCCACCGGACCCGTCACACGAGCCTCTCTGAATCTGTGCGACTGCTGCAGCCAGAGCTCCAGGCTCATTGTTCGCACTCCTTACCTCCCTCCTTTCACAGCTGCTGGTTCATTCGACTGGCAGACTTGGAAAGAGAGATGCTGCGGGCTTTAACTGAACCACTGTCTGATTTTATTTAGATAACACAAGTATAAGATCACTGAGGTCAGCTTCCCCATACCCATGTTGCAAATCTTAATTATTATCTCTTTCAATCCTTATTTTTTAGATTTATGTTCAATTTGAAACAAATTTTTGTAAAAACTCTTTTAGAAGAGTTTTTAAACATCGTAGTTTTTGGTGCATCCATGTACCTGAATGTGCTAGCCGACTTCATGGCTGCTAACTATTATTTTCTCCTCTACAAAACCACAACAAAACATTGTTTGTTTATGTTTTATTTTACATCCATCTTGTTTTTTTTCTGACCACGTTTCCGTTAAACTTCAACATCCATTTAAAAAGATCATTAATGAGAGGAAATGGTAAACTGCATTGAAGTAAACACTGTTTTGGAGAATCTTCCGCCCAGCACTACTTTAGCCATGCAGAACAGCACGGCATTCTGGGAGATGTAGGCAGAGGAAAGACTTTATCTGTTCAACCTCTCAGAACAAGCTACGAAAGATTGTTGGAATCAACTAACTGACTCACTCTTTGGTTACCTAGCAACTCACTCACTCTTTGGTTACCTAGCAACTCACTCACTCTTTGGTTACCTAGCAACTCACTCACTCTTGGTTACCTAGCAACGACCTGTAGAGTAACTGGCGCAGCAGCAGTTTAAGGTACCTCCACCGTTTTTCAAAACTTCTTAAAAATAAAAAACAACAGTGGGGAGTGAAATATGTGGATAAAACAGAAATGGTTACACCAAGATTTTGGTAGTATTTCAGATATTTCAATAATCAATAATTATCTTATTTCACGAGACCTATCAGGAGTCATTTCTATAAGCCACTCTGTTTGTCTTCTGGATAACAAAAAACTCTTTAATAGTCCCTACATTCACTGAACACAATCCAGATAAACGCTAACTGCATCTGCCATCCATATTTGCTGTTTGTGTGATAAACAGGAGATGTATGTCCGCTCATTAGAGCAATTTATTGCTGCTGTTAGTAAAGCCGCCTGCATTAGCAGGCAGCACTGACTTGTCCCCCATGTGCCAGAAACCCTCTTGTAAAAAGGTACTTAAAGCAGAAGGAGGAATTATAGTGAGTCATTTGACTGCTGTGGAGTCTTTTTAAGCAGAAGAGCTCAGTCTGTCTATTTAACAGGGTTTTTTTCTCCAGTAGAGGCTTTTATGGAAATCTGCACTGGCAAAAAAAAAAGTGTTTTTATATAATAAATTAGCCGTATCTCTGCCACCCAAACACTTTTGCTTCGGTTCACCTAAAAAAAGAAAACAGTCCTTGATGTTCTCAGTGACAAATTGTTCCAGTGTTGAGATTTCTCTCCATCATTCCTCTGGGTTCCTTTGTTCTCCTCCCGCGTTAATCCCAACTTATCTTTCTGCTCATCTTTTCCATTTCTTCCTTCAACAGAAACCCTCCGCCTACTCTCCACCAAACCGAGCTCTGGTCAGACGACTTTAATGACTTTATCTGCAAGTGAGTGTGGCTGAAAGTCTCTCTGCTCCTGTCAGGACCGAGGTGTTTACTGGGAATATGATGCTCTGCCTTTGTTCTCCTGTGTCGCAGATGTCTGATTAAGGACTTTGAGCTGAGGCCCAACGTGTTGGACCTGCTGCAGCATGTGTTCATCAAGCAGACCATTGGCAGGGAGAAAATCCTGCAGAAGCAACTGATTGAACTCATTGACCTCAATCAACAAGTTGGATTGATTGAAAAAACAAGGTATTGTACCCATAAGGAAAGTGTACAGAAAAGGATTAGGGCCACCAAAAAATGGTAAATAAATTTAAAAAACTAAATTCTGATTTTTCTTTTTTTTTTTCTTTTTTGGGGGGGAAGAATTCAAATGTTTTCTTCCTCAAAATTCAGAATTTTTACTCAGAATTCAGACTTTCTTTCTCAAATTTGTGAATTTTTTTCTTGGACACTGTCTTTAATCTAAAAATGTCCTCAAAATTCTAAATTCTTCTCAAAATTAGAATTTTTACTGAGAATACTGACTTTCTTTCTACAATTTCAGAATTTTTACTTTGACACTGAAATTATTCTCAAAATTTTGACATATTTCTAAGAATTCTGTTTTTTTCCCCTCTGAATTCTGATTTCTTTTCCTCAAATTTAGAATTTTTACTCAGAATTTTGAATTGTTTCTAAATATTCTAAATTTTTTCTCAATATTCTTTGTAAATCTTTGTCAAAAGTCAAATAAATAACCAAACACTCTAAGGTGTTTGTACTCTGCGTCAAAGGCCCACTGATGATAGAAAAAAGGGAGCAAATGTACATCTTAAAAACTCAAAATTTTGTGATTAATTTCAGAATTTTTCTGGAAAAAACAAGGTTCCAAAAGTGAAAAAGTTTCTCGGGAACATTTGACTTTTTGAAATCAGAAATATCAGAGTTTTTCTAAAGAATTTCTGAAATCTCAAAAGGAGGAGTTTTTTTTCTTGCAAATTTTTGACTTTTCAGCTTTTAAAAAAGGTTTTGAGATCTCAGAAAAGTTATAGAAAAAATACTGAAATTTCTGTGTTTGAAAAGTTGAATATTTGTGAGGGGAAAAAAACTCAGAAACTTTGAGAATAATCTAAGAAATTTTGTAAAAATAAAAAATTGGGGGGAAAATGTTTAACTTTTGGAGCTTGAAAATTTTCAAGCTTTTTCTAGAAAATGTGAGCGTTTTTGGTTAAATGTACTCTTTTCTCTATCTACAATGGCTCTAATATGTTGTCAGATGTATATACGACTGTATATGTAAATAATCACATAATTGCTTCTTCCTTGTTATAGGATTTGCACATCTGCACTATATCCTGTCCCAATGTTACTTGGTAAATTTGAGTTTTAAGATTAGATTTCCATAAACTATTTAAACAATTCTTGATTTTGGGGAAAAAGTCAGAATTCTCTTTCTTAATTTTTTCAGTGGCCCTAATCTTTTTCCGTGTTTTCTTGTGTTCCTGTCCCTGCATCCCACATTTCCACCCTGAAATGCCTCGTATTTCCTGTAAACCGTGTGAGAAAGAACAACCTCCCCCTTTATGCCAGTCAGTTTTAAGTGGCGCTCTGCAGCTTAGCCTTTGCAGGCTGCATAATCCAAATTAACCTCCTTTCTGGATGTTTTACAAGCCCCGTCGCCCCCAAACAAACATCACCTCCATCCTGCAGCTGCATCAGTGGTGGTGCAACACGTCGGTTTATTCCTGTATGATCATGAAATGTTAATCCTGTTTCTTTCATTTAAGCCATCATGGAAAGACAGACAGAAGTACAGACAGTAATGACAGGTAATGGATGTATTTGTGGCCTCCTGCAAGCCACAGTAGGAGCTTTATGGTTCAATTAGGTGTGATTGTGTTTTTATATTAACCAGGTCAATTAATTTTTAGATGTAGATTGTTTATATAGTCCCTTTTATTGTAGAAATTGAGTCTATTTTCTATAGTTTTCTAGTCTATAGAAATAGCAAAAACAGATCAGCTTTAATATATTAATAAAAATTCTTAAATAATCAGCATTTTAACATGCAGCGCCTTGAAAAAGTTTTTATTCTGTTGGGGTTTTATGTGAAACATAAAAGAGTATAAATTTGAAGGAGAGGAAAATGAAACCTGATTTTCAATTTTCTCTTTGTGTTTCAAATTTTGATTTAAATCATTTTAAATATATTCTGAAGCTCATATATGGTTTTATTGATTTCCAATGTTTGAAAAGTGGCATCTTTGTACGATTTCCAGTAAAATTTGAAATATTTATATTTGATGTGAATTTCATTCTAGGCATGAACGTATTCACACAAAGAAAGGAAGCCACATGAAGACGCAAGCCGACACAGACGAGGTGGACGACCTCGCCACTCTGGAGGTTCTGGACGAGGTGAGAAACAAAACACTGGATTATTCAACTGTACACAAAACATTTAACGACTTTCATGAAACAGGTGAGACAGTCACTGATCTATTGGACTGATGCAGGTCGTCTCTAACAGAATTAGAGCCTCTAAAAATCACTTTTTCCTCAGAATTTTAACATTTTAATCTCAAAATTCCGACTTTAATCTCAAATTTCAGATTTTAATCTCAAAATTTCGACTTTAAACCCAAAATTCTGACTTTGGAGACAGAAATTTTAGATTGTTTTTAAAACAACTTTAACATCAATATCTTATCTTTAATCTAAAAATTCTGACTTTAATCCCAAAATTCTCATTTTAATTTCACAATTCTGACTCCAATTTCAAAATTCTGAGTTGAATCTCAAAATTCAGGCCTTAATTTCAGAATTTTGACTTTAACATCAACATTTTGTGTTTAGTCTCAAAATTCTTGTTTTATTCTCAGAGTTCTGGTTGTAATCAAATAATTCTGATTTTAATCCCAAATTTCTGGCTTTAATCTCACAATTTTTCTTTAATCTTAATTTTTTTTAAATCTCAGAATTGTGATTTTAACATCAAAATTCTTGCTTTAATCTCATAATTCTGCCTTTAATCACAAAATTCTGGCTGTAATCTCATCTTTGATCACAGAAGTATGAATTTAATCCCAGGCTAAGGTTTTGCTTCTGCTGGAGTCTTTAGTACAGAAAAGTATCTGGGGGGAATCAAAACTAACTTTCTGTAAGAAAAATTTGAATTTAAGACTTATTTTTTAATTGCTTGTTTAAGTCAGAATAATTTTCTCTCAGAAACTGTAAAATGCAGATTTATGTTACACAAACTATTTGTAGTTATACCAATATTATTGTTTTTTTTGTTGTTGCTGAGTAATTTATCAAATCTGGTTGCTGCGTTGACGTCCCAAATGATGCAATCAGCCTCGGTTGCCAGCGGATATTTTCGCCCATCCATCAAACTCAGAAGCTCAGCTGTTGCAGATGAACCTGGAAGTGTTTCGACATTAGTATTGATCACCAATTTATGAAAATAAAACGCTGACACAGCAGCGGCTTCCACTTGCTGGGGATTATGGGAAATATTTTATGCTGACGCCCAGATGAACACTGAGGAAGAAGTTTAATTTTTTCTTTGTGCGTTTTTTGGTCAGAATACGGTCACAGAGCATCTGCAGAGCCGCTACACCAGAGACCAGATTTACACGTATGTTGGTGACATCCTGATCGCTGTCAATCCGTTCCATAAAATGGAGATTTACTCTCCTCAGGTCAGTGGAGAGCCATTACATTCATCTTATTTATTCTTTCTGAGCATTTTTTGTTTTTAAAAACTCTTTTAAAATCTCTACTTTTCCTTTTGTGGTGTTTGCCAGGGGTGTCCATTAGGACATTTGTGGCCCTGGGCTGAATTCTTTCTGGCCCCCAACTGCAGTTCAAGAATGATACAAATTTATAATTATTTTATTTTAAATCAGGGTGAAATTATTACTAATATAGCTTTCTTGCAATAGAAAATATTAGATACAACACACATAATTTGTTTTTTAAATAAGTAGAACCAGGGACTTTTATTGCACCCAATCAGCTTTTTATTTAATTTGTTACACTAGCAAACATTTTTTTTAAATCCTGTTTTTATAACTGGGAATAAATTTGTGTATCTGAGACTAAGGAAAATTGAAAACGGTACAAAATCTTATTTAAGTTTTGGGTTTATGATGAATAACACCTGCTTCCTGCAAAAGATAGAAATATCTGTCTACTTTATTAGCTTTAGATTTTTATTTTTATAAATATAAACTTTTTGGCCCACATGACAAGAAGTTTGGACACCCCTGATTTACTCATCATGTCTAATGTTTACCTTCCACCTCCATGTGAATATCGTGTTTAATTTGATATATTTTTACTTTATTTTTTCTTAGCAAACTAAGATGTATATTGGCGCCAAGCGCACAGCAAACCCTCCGCACATCTTTGCGGTGGCAGACATTGCTTACCAGTCGATGGTCTCATACAACACCGATCAGGTAAATTACTTTTTGGACATAAAAACCCTTTTAATAAATTAAAATATCATTACAAACCCTGTTTATTTCAAGATCTTTAACTACTTACAAACAGTCTTCCAGGTTTTATTTCTGTAAATTATGATGATTTTCCACTTGGAGTCAATAACATTTAAGATTAAAATATTACATCAGATTATTAAAAACTGAAATATGGACTATACCTGGTTAAAAGTTATTATTTTCAAAATTACTTTTATTAATCTGACAAACAGGCTTCAGGATTTCGTCTGTTTTTGCTTTTTTTTTGCTAAATGATTCAGTTCATCAAACTGCATTTATTATCAGACAAATATCAGCAGAGTGAATACAAAAAGCAGTTTTCAAAGCGGTGGTTTTACTTTTTCAAGGAAAAAAGACGCAAATCAACCTGGAAATATAGGAAAATATAGTTGTTTATCTAGTTTAGTTGTGGTTTTTCTGTGCTAAGCCGCTTTTATGTGGTTTATTTTAGCTAGTAATACCAATGCTGCCTGACCTGTAGAATCAAGAAATCAACATGAGGTAGGCTAAAAAGTCCTAAAAAGCAAAACATCATTCTTTGCAGTTTCTAATGCTTTCTAATGCATAACAGAAATCGGCAAATACTCCAGTCCTCCTCTAAAATAACTTTAAACTGCAAGTTTTAATAGTCAAATATAACTTAATACGCAGAGTGGAAGCCATTTTGTTGCTACTGCAGAAACTAACATCCACGGTCTTCTTTATTTCTCCTCTTGGGGGTTCAGCCAATCAGCACCAGAGAACATAAATGTCTCTCCTGGATTGGCTGCTTTGCAAACGCCAGCTAATAGCATGTTAGCTAGCATTGCTCCGACCTGTTTTAGCTTCCCAGAATGCATTTTCTGTCAAATATATCAGAATAAGTGATTTTTCCGTGAATAATCCACAGAAAAATCTGCGAATAGGCAGAGATCTACTGTAGTGAATTTTTTTTAAAGGTTTTATTGGCTCTAGTGGCCTTTATTTGATGGTTGATTGGCAGGGGGGTGGGAGATGGGAGGGGGGGAGGACATGCAGCGAGGGTTGCCAGGCCGGGAATCGAGCCTGCGACGACCACATCGAGGACTAGGGCATCCATATGTGGGTTGTGCTTAACCCCTGCGCCACCACAGCATACCCCATGTAGTGAGTTTTTGATACCAGGTTGGTTTGGATGGTTGGGTTTTATGACGGCGTATTAGAGCCGTTGTAAACAGAAAAAAAAGATTAATTTCCAATGAAAAATTTCAAAAATTTTCCAGAAAAAAAAACAAAACAAAGAAAAACGTGGAAATTTCCATATTTTTTATGGCAAACTTTCAACTTTTATTTTTGAGATCAATTTTTTGGAAGAAGTTTATTACAGTCTTTACTGCAATATATTTTTTTGTCTGTTATGGCCCTTTAATATACCATTATACTTTTTACCCTTGAAAAAGAAATAGCATTTTTATTGTAGATCATGATTAAAGTGTAAAAAGTTCAAACAGGTAAAACATATTATATCAACCAAGCATTCAAATTAATTTATAGACTGTCTCATTCTAATGTTATTGTTGGGATTCTACACCTCTAACCAATTTGATTTTGCTGAATAGTCAGTCAGTAATTTGTAGTATTATTGAATTTTAAGTCATTTAGTCTTGGTTTTTGTGACTTCCTGTGTGCAGTGCGTTGTGATCAGTGGGGAAAGTGGAGCAGGGAAGACGGAAAGCGCGCATCTGCTGGTGCAGCAGCTGACCGTTCTCGGGAAGGTGAGTAAATCAATATATCATCATATTTTTATTATCTCTATTCTGTTTTCTTTAAAATCACACAATTAAAAACATAATATTTATTGATAAATTATTACTTCAACAAATGTGATTCATTGATCTCAATGGATTCCATATTACTGCTTTGATAGAGTAATAATAGTTTTAAGTGAATTTCCTTTGATAACCACCGTTTGATTTATTCGTTCTACTTAAGTACTTTATAAATAGTTTTTCAACATTTACACTGTAAAAACAGAAAACATTACCAAGTTTCTAGTACATTTAAAATAAGACAAAACTAACTTACCCAAAACTTTACGGTAAAATATATGAACTTGTTTTAGGTCAATAATTCCTTAATATTGATGAGAAAGTGGTTTTTAATAACAGATTTTTTTTACTTAATATGCTCGTGGAACCAGTTCTTTTTTTTTTTTAATCAATATTAAGGAATTATTGACTTAAAGCAAGCTCTTATATTGAAAAGCTTTTTTTGTAAGTTAGTTTTGTCTTGGTTCAAAGATATTTGCACTGAAAACTAGACTAAAAATACTTTGTAAAAAATTTGTGTTTTTGCATTCTGGAGCTCTGCTTTGAACTCCCCGTTGCTAGGTGACGGGGCAGAGTTCCGCTGGAGTTACTAGGTAACGGGCTGGTCTTCATTGGGGTTGCTAGGTAACAGGGCAGTGCCTGCTGATTTGTGGCGTTACATTTTGGAGGCTTTTGTACCAAAAGAGATATTTGCACGAGAAACTAGACAAAAAGAAAACTTGTTAAGATTTTGTGGTTAATTTCCAAAATGATTAATTCTGGCAGTTTGAGTTTATTATGATGAATTTTTTGATTTACAAACTTTCGTCTCTATCTTCCATTCTTTTTGTGCCAACCAACTTGTTGTGTTGTTTTCTGTCGTTTTCCTCCATTCTGACCTGGAATAATGTTTCGTTCAGGCCAACAACCGGACACTCCAGGAGAAAATCCTGCTGGTCAACAGTCTGGTGGAGGCTTTCGGAAACGCCTGCACCGTCATCAACGACAACTCCAGCCGCTTTGGGAAATACTTGGAGATGAAGTTCACCAGCGGCGGAACGGTGATCGGAGCGCAGATATCCGAGTACCTGCTGGAGAAATCCAGGGTCATCCACCAGGCGATGTAAGTTCCTTCCTGTCTTCCTGAAATTCATCTGCACTGACATTCATACAAATTTAAATCACCCGATGAGAAAACAGCACCACAAAGGTTGTGTTTCCACTCAGCGGTCGGGTTCAGTGTGTAATGGACTGTCTCTTTCTTTCCTTTCACCTTTACTCACCCATTTGAAGCCGGTGACATTTCCCTGCGGCCTGCACTCCAGCCGCTCCGTCTTTTCCTCTTATCAGGTGTCTGGGGTCAAGTGCAGAGGAAGGCCCATTTCTTGTTTGATCAAAGATTGTTTTCTAGCCAGCTGAACTTCAAAGACAGACTCAAGTATTTCATTAGAAGACAGACGCAGGGGTCAGAGTGGGCTGATTTGGCAGGAAACAAAGTGTGCCGCTGCTTCTTCTGGAGCTTATTATTGGAGAGAAAGTGAACAAGATGGAATCCATATTAGGCTGCAGATTCTTTAAAAAACTGTTTGTGATGCAAGAAAGATCAAAAAGTCGGGAATTTATTGCTTTTTGTGTCCGATGGACACCTTTGATCAACATCAGTTTTAAAAAAACAAAGTTAATCTCCACTTCTTAACTTGTAATCAGTGAAATCTTTATTTTATGAGTCAAATTTTGTTATTTTCAAGCACAAATTGTGTTTGAAATGCAGCTCAAGCAATACAATAGTTTTTTATTTGCTTTGTTTTATCAGAGTTGATCTAAGTTACTTCAGATTGAAGAAAAACGAATTAAATTGATAACCAAATAGAAGCTAGATTTATTTAGGAGAAAAAAATAAAAGTAAATAATTTAAAGCATTTCCTGTTTTGCCGTCAGCGCAGCATCATCATGTCCAGCTTAATGGTGTTTGGCACGTATTAACTTAGATTGATTTAATGTGTCCTATTTTTCTTTTTAGCTAATGTCTGCTGTGCTGTTGTGTTTTTGCTGGTGAATTGAAAAAACAAGTAAAAAATATTTGAATAAAGAGAAAAGGCAAAAATATCTCAATTAATTAATTTGGAATAATTTTAACGTAATTTAAACATAATTTATTTTGAGCTCCTTTCATAATGAGCTACTTTAGGGCATCTTGTGACTTTAAATCCATATAAGCTGCTGCTGGCCACGCCGCCAACTCATCATTTATTCTCTCACGTGAAAATGGCTGCAAACAGATGCACAATTATATAGCCATACCTCTTTGAAAAGCAGAAGTGGAGCCTCCTGCACAACAAACTAGAATGCAGCAAGAGGTTCCTGGATGGCAATTCAGCAACAAAACACTTGTATTTTCCAGCAGCCATTGTACAGCGCATACATTCAAAACCAGCTGACTAAACGTGCTAGATACGGGGGTGGGCTTGGCTGTGGTTGCTAGGTAACAGGTAATTGGTAGGTTTTTGAAACGGCTAATTTTCCAGACACCAAAAAACATTATGTTTTTCTAAGTGCTTGGTTTGTTTTTAGAAGCAGTTGAGACCAAAGTGGAAGAACAAAAACAAGCAAAATATAAATTTTTCACAATCAGTCCCCTTTAAATATTAATTAGAAGAGTGTAGCTTATATGATTCTAAAAGGGGTGCAAACACGTTTTATACCCACCAAAATATTGCAACTAGTCAACCTGTTATTTTCTAATTGTGGGGATCTGAGCTTCAAACCCAGCTTTTGTAATTCACAGCGTTACGCCAACAAATCAGAGCAAGTTGTGCAGTTTTAGATGCTCTTCTATGTCTTTGTGTTTTCCGCAGAGGTGAGAAGAACTTCCACATTTTCTACTACATTTATGCTGGTCTGGCTGACAAGAAGAAACTAGCCCACTATAAACTATCTGACAGCAAGACGCCTAAGTAGGTTTCATCCCTCAACCCTCTTATTTACTTCCAACTATGTTTACTTTGTGCTTCTTCAGAGACCAGCCGTCACCTTTGTGTTTCCTCCTTGTCCTGCAGGTATCTTTACACCGAGAACTTGAAATTAGGCCCTGACATAGTGAGCAACGCCCTCTACAAAGAGCAGTTTGATGCAGTGGAGCAGTGTTTCAAAGTCATTGGATTCACCCTGGAGGTACGAACTGCTGCAGTGGAAACCGGGCACAGAGCAGCGAGTCGCCCCTCCTCAAGACTGCACCGCAAGTTATTACATGGAATATTATCAAACTAAATGCAAACGTCTTCACTTGGAGGGGATTTCTCTGAAAAGCGACACATGATTATTAAAAAGGGTGAACATCGTCTGTGATGTAGCACAGAGCTACAGCAAGGCGTCGTCATTGAAACGGCTAATGAGGCTCAAAGCACCGACCTCTCCTGGGATCGGCACGTCAATATCACTTATCCCGTAATCACTCTGTGGAGCTGGAGCTAAAGCACATCATGCATCTGAGAGTGTGTAATAAATCCTCTATTTCAGAGATTAAACAGGGTGAAACATATTTATGAGGTTGTTTTCCCCAACTTAAAAGTTCTTTCTCAAATACTTTTCTTTGGATTTTAATTTTCCCGGTTCAATTGGGGAGCAAAATTCCAACATTTGTTACATTTTAAGCTTCTACGGTTCTTTTTCACACTGCACTGCGTCAAACAAACCAAACTAATTAAGAAATCTGTTCCCCTCCTCGCCTCCTCGCCAAGAACTACTGAAGGAAATGACACAAAATCCTCTGAAGAAGACATGAGCTCAACTTTCTTCTTCACTAAATGTAAACAAAAATGGAGAAGCGTCAGATTTTAGAAAGACCGCTAGCTATTTCTCTAGCTAGCGCAAGACTAGCTTGTTTGTTTTGGTTGAATTTACCCAGAATTTCTTCTGTTGTAGTCCATTTCCTGTTTTTGGAGCAGTCTCCGATCACATATGGCTTCCAACCACATCAAAGTTCACTTCAATCGAACTGAGACATAGATTTATAGGCCTCCAGTGAAACATGGTGGTGGCAGCATCATGCTGTGGAGATGGATTTCTTCAGCAGAAACGCGGATCCTGGTTAGAGTTGAAAACTTTGAGCTGAACGCAGAGGATGAGAAAAATTAGCAGAATCTGATTATTAAAAAATAGGGTGAATACAAGTACAAGCCACACTTTTCAGATTTTAATTTGTAAAAAAATAAATCACCTTCAGAATTATTTCCTACTTTGTGTTGATTTATCACACTGTGATTTTCTTTTTGCCTATATAACAATGTTGATGAAAGGCAGTCAAAGTCTAAATAAACCTTTGAAGATCCTTCAGGAAGCTGATGAATTATTACCAGAAAGTTTGGATTCTTGAAGGAGAAGTATTTTTTAAAAAATGGAAGTCGCTTTAATCTTCTCCAGCAGCTGTTTATCTGTCATTCCTGCAGGAGCTGGGCAGTGTTTACAGCATCCTGGCGGCCATCCTTAACTCTGGTGACATTGAGTTTTCTGCAGTCGCCTCAGAGCATCAAACCGACAAGAGCAACATCACCAACATTTCGGTCCTGGAGAATGGTGAGCGATCGAGAGAATTTGTTCTGCTCTCCGTCCCTCCTCCCTCTGCTGCCTTCCTACATTAACTCTGCAGAGAGCGCGGGTAAAAATAGCACTCTGTTATTGGGAAATAAATTGAACATCAGCAGAGACGTGCAATTCACTGGAAATTATTAGCAAACATGTATTACAATAATTAGATTTTGCCCTGTGTGGTTTACATAATCTTCTCCAAATATAAACACACGTTCCAGCTTGGTTGTTTCTGTTAATCTGAAATATTTTTCATCATTCCATTACTCCAGTTTAGCTTTTATCAGCCCGTTATCTTGTGTTTCCCGGCAGTGGCGTCCCTGCTGCGCATTCGGTCGGACGAGCTGCAGGAAGCCCTGACCTCCCACTGCGTGGTGGCGCGGGGTGAGACCATCGTCCGGCCCAACACGGTGGAGAAGGCGGTGGAGGTGAGGGACGCCATGGGGAAGGCGCTGTACGCCCGGCTCTTCAGCTGGATCGTGAACCGCATCAACGCGCTGCTGCGGCCCGACAGTCAGCCGGGGTGAGACCAGGAGCAGAACATTGTGCTTCAGAGCAGAAGTGTCCAAAGTGCGGGCCGCGGGCCGTTTGTGGCTCTTCAAAGGATGTTGTTCGTTCCCTGACAACGAGTCAAGAAGGTTAAAAATTTGGTCCACAAAACAGAAAAGAAACAGAAATTGTCTGTTTTTCTTTTGAAAAGCCCTTTTTATGTTTTGGGATTTTTAATAATATAGAGATTTAAACTAAAAACTCAATAAATCTCAATAAATTAAAGTTTGCATTTTTATTTAATGAATTTTGTTTCCACCCACCACCAGAGTAGTTCAAATCTGCCAGTTTTGACCTGCGGGGCAAAAAGTTTGGACACTCCAGCTTTAAGGTGTTTCCACCAGTAGATTTGGTTCATTTGGGAGTAAAAATACAACATTTGTTAATTTTCAGCTGCTACAGTTCACCTTCACACTGCACTTGTTAAACAAGCCAAACTAATTGAAAAACCTGTTCCCCTCCTCGCCTGTGATGGCGCTGCGGCAAGAACCACTGAAGGAAACAACATGAAAATCAGGATGCAACTTCCTTCTTTACAAAATGTAAACAAAATGAAGTGGTGTCAGATTTTTGCGGCTGTAGGGTTTCTCTTTCGTTGTCGGAAAACAACGTTGGCGCTAAACACACACATTTGTTTTGGTGGTAACGCTTTATTTGAAGGGGTGTGAATAAGACTGACATGACATGTCGTAAACATGAAGGAGTTTTCATGAATGTTTATGACTGATTGACACATTTATTGCCACAAAGTGTTACTGTTTACCCTGTGTTATAGTTCACTTTCTGCTTTTTTATGTTTATGTAACCAGGCTGAATTGTCTTCCTTTGTCGTTCTTATCACCTCCAGAGAGGATGATAAAGGTTTGAACATTGGCATCCTGGATATCTTTGGCTTTGAAAACTTCAAGAAGAACTCTTTCGAGCAGCTCTGCATCAACCTCGCCAACGAGCAGATCCAGTTTTACTTCAACCAGCACATATTCGCTTGGGAACAGGTAGAGTTGCACATGATCAACACGTCCTGTCAGTTCAGATTAATTTAATCCTTCTGAATAAAAGCAGCTTTCGCCATCATTTCATCTAAACCCCACTAACATGTCTTTTGTCTGCTATAGATTTAAAAATAACCCATTATGCTTCCTTGAACAGATTAGAATAGGAGTAGGGGAAACACAAAACATGTTCATTACATTTTTTTGTTTGCACAAAATCATTCAACAAAAATGCAGCAAATGACATTTGTCTTTTCCAGCAGCCATTGTACAGCGCATGCCGTGTTAAACTCAGCTGATAAAACGTGCAGGACTGTATTTTTACTCTGGTTTCCAGTAGAGATATTTTAGTAGCCTGGAAATAAGGCAAATTGAACTTAACAGCAACATTTTAAGAAGAAATTGCAATAATTCTTTAATTTTGATGGCAGATTATTTTACATACACCAATGGAAAAAAAATATTTTTATACGTGAAATAATCTGCTAGTGGGACTAGTACTTTGTAATCAATTTTAAAGAATGGTTGACTTAAAACTAGCTTCTATATCTTTCTAAAAATGTTTCTTTTAAGTTAGTTTCGTCTTATTTGAAGTTTACTAAGATATTTGATATAGAAACTAGACAAAAAACAATAAAATGGGCAAGATTTTGTGTTTTTGCAGTGTGGAACTCCACTGGGGTTGCTGGGTAGCAGGAAGAGTTCTGCTGAGGTTGCTAGGTAACGGGCAGAGTTCTGCTGTGGTTGCTAGGTGACTGGCAGAGTTCTGCTGGGCTTGCTAGGTAAAGGGCAGAGTTCTGCTGTGGTTGCTAGGTAGCAGGCATATTTCCGCTGTGATTGCTAGGTAGCAGGCAGAGTTCTGCTGTGGTTGCTAGGCAGCGGGCATAGTTTTGCTGTGGTTGCTAGGTAGCGGGCAGTGCCTGCTGATTTGTGACGTTATATTCTGGAGGTTTTTGAAACGGCTGATTTTCCAAAACACCAAGAAACATGAATTTATTGTCAAAACATGGCTGGACGGGATTTTTTTTTAAGCGCTTGGTCTGTTTTTAGAAGCTTTACAGACCAAAGTACCAAAACGCAAGAGGTCCTCTTTAAAAGCTTTCAATAATGTCTGCTGCTGTCTTTATTTATGGCAGAATGAGCTTCACAATTCTCCCTTTGTGTTGTCTCGCGGGAGGCTTTGCCTTGAGGGGGTCACAGAATGGTTTGCTAATGTTAAACGATTTGGACCTTCCCGCAGAGCGGGGCAATAAATCATCCCAAATGAGGGTCAATTAGGAGCTGGAGACACTTAATGTTGGACTTAAATTCACTCTTGGGGTTTGTTGGAACCGGGCCCAGAAATACATTGTTCTTCTGCTAACTGAATGTACACTGAGAGCATATGTGAAATGTTCATTACTGAGATTAATAAGCATGTCCTGAGTGCCCAAAGTACTGTTAGTGTATTACGGGTTCATATGCATTTGTTTCATCAACTTATATTTCCTTTAACATGTGTTTAGCGTCTAAATTTGTTTGTTTCGTCATGTTTTTTCCTGACATGCATTGTTTATGTAACAGTGCTGGTTTATGCTGCTACAAGCAGATTGGTTTAAGGTTGTTTGTTCCCATTTTGTCTCTTTCTCCATTGAAGTCTCTTGTAATATTCTGCTGAGTCATCACAGCTCTGAGTCAGCCTGATGCGATGAGGGTAACTGAAACGGTGGCTGCTTTGCCTCACATCAGTTTTATTTAGATAGGGAACAACAAATTAGATAAAAAATGCTCTTATACTTTCAAAGACAATTAATTGAGTAATCAGAATTTTAAAAATGACACATTCTACTGTCTAACCATTTGTGTTATACAATCTGCAGCTAAATATATACTTAAATAAGCCCTTTCTGCTTCACTTAACTGATCTTTTCACTAGTTTTTCAATTAATAACTGGGTAGAAAAATGTGCATAATAAGAGAATTTTACAGAATTTGAATCAGATTAACTTAAACTATGACACTTGAAGAGTTTTGGGTTGAACATATTTACATACAAAGTAGGTTTTCCATCTAAAATGCAAATTGTTTATATTTTTGTACAGTTTTGGCTTCATAATACCAGTGGTATTTCTCTGCTAGTTATAAAGCATTAACAGGTTACCTACAACATTCTAATGTCTTTTATCCACCAACATGTAATTACAGGGTATTTGCAGGTTGGTAAAAAACAAATAAGATGCAAACAAACATTTAAAAAGGGAAAAAATAAATAAACTCACAAACTTTACTGAATGAAAATACAACATTTACACACTGGGAAGTAGAAAAGTTTTCCAGTTTTAGTAAAAAGTTCTTCTCTCCTGATCAGGACGAGTATCTGAACGAAGAGGTCGACGCCCGGATGATCGAGTACGAGGACAACCGGCCCCTCCTCGACCTGTTTCTGCAGAAACCCATGGGGCTGCTCTCCCTGCTGGACGAGGAAAGCCGCTTCCCACAGGCCACAGACCAGACACTCGTAGGTCAGTCCATGTTTGACTGTGGACCCAAAGCTTTTACATGCATCCATTTTGCTCAGTTTTGCTTTTATTCACTGTCTAAATTCACCAAAGTTGGAGATTTTAAATTCAAAAGAAGCCGGTTTGGTTGTTCACATGATTTTTTTAAAATTTTAACATTATATTAGACTTATAACAACCTGACCAGTCTTGGATTTTGCTAACTGATGTACTGTTTGGTATTTTAGAGAAATTTGAAGATAATCTGAAAACAAAGAGCTTCTGGAGGCCTAAAAGGATGGATCTTGGCTTTGGTATTCATCACTATGCTGGGAAGGTAAGTCCCTTTTATTAAAGATGACCTATTTATGCTTCTTTGAACAGGTTAGCATAGCTCTTTGTGCCGCACAAAACATGTTCATTACATTTCTTATACAAAATCCTTCTCAGATAAGGAGATTTTAGTTTGGCCTTGTCACTTTAAATCCAAATAAACTGCAGTTGGCCCGTCGCCCCCGAGCTCAACGTTTACACTCGCATGTGAAAGTGGCTGCAAATAGATGCTCAGTTATACAACTATACATATTTGAAAAGCAAAAAGCTGTTTCTGAATGGTAAGGCAACAATGAAACGGTAAACACAGCGGTAAAAGCAGTTGACCAGACTTCCCGGAACTCTTCTTGGGTTGCTAGGTAACAGGGCTGGGCCTGGCTGGGGTTGCTAAGCAACGGCGTAGTTCCTGTCTTATGTAACCTTTTGAAATGGCTCATTTCCAGATGCTGAAAAAACATTAACTTATTCCCAAAACACAGCTTGGTGGGTTTCTTTAACTGCTTAAGCACAAATGTTTATTTCGCATAACAGGTCACCTTAAACTTCCAAAGTGCACTGCTTAAACTTTCCCAGAGGGGCTTCTTTCTAATGTTTTTAATCTTTGTGGACTTTAAGGTGATTTACAACGCCGCTGGCTTCTTGGCCAAGAACAGAGAGACACTCCCAGCAGACATTATCCTCCTGCTGAGGTCGTCGGAGAACGAGCTGATCCGCAAACTGGTCACACATCCTCTCACCAAAACGGGTAAAACCAACAGCAGATTTGGGCAAATTAATTAAAACTTCCCGTAGCAAACAACCTCCTAATGATATCATAGTGTACGATTTCAACAAGAAACAATAAACTGGTTCACACAAAAAGGCTTTTCTTCATTGTTTGCGAGATGTTTGTTGTGAGGTTTACGAGGGTAAGTTAAGGCTGCCGACACTAATCTCCTAATCGCCTCAATGAAAACCTCACAGCTTTTATATCAAGCAGCCGGAGCGTTTTATCACGGAGCTGCGTTTTAATAAAAGCTGAACCTTTTGAACAGAATATAAAACCATTTGTTTCCAAAATGGTGGAAGAAATGCTGTTTTGAGTGTTGACAACATTTGAGATTTGGAAATTTGTACCGTACGCTTTTTGTCTACTATGTGAATAAGTGTTGTTGTGTTATTAGCAGTCTAATAAAAAATCTGTACTCCAGTGAGATTAGCACTGTTTGAGTAAGTTTTTACTCAAGTAAGAGTCAAAAAATATTTTGTAAAAAATGTAACTTGTGCAGTGGCCCAGAAGTCGAGCAAAAATGACTCAAATGCAAAACAAAAAATACCAAATTCAGGCAGGAGAAACACTCATTCATATATATATATATATATATATATATATATATATATATATATATATATATATATATATATATATATATATATGTATAAAAAAAAAAAATTCCCTTCTCACCCTCCTCGGGTGGTCTGGTTCATCCTCTGAGCTCGGGTCCTCTACCAGAGGCCTGGGAGCTTGAGGGTTCTGCGCAGTATCTTGGCTGTGCCTAGAACTGCACATTTCTGGACTGAGATGTCTGATGTTGTTCCTGGGATCTGTTGTAGCCACTGCTCCAGTTTGGGGGTGACTGCCCCGAGGGCCCCGATTACCACAGGCACCACTGTGGTCTTCACCTTCCAGGTCTTTTCCAGTTCCTCCCTGAGGCCCTGGTACTTCTCCAATTTCTCATGCTCCTTTTTCCTGATGTTGTAATCACTTGGTATTGCTACATCCACCACAACGGCTTTCCTCTGTTCTTTATCCACCACCACAATGTCCGGTTGGTTCGCCATTACCATCTTGTCTGTCTGGATCTGGAAGTCCCACAGGATCTTAGCTCGGTCATTCTCCACCACTTTTGGGGGTGTTCCCCACTTTGATCTCGGGGCTTCCAGTCCATATTCTGCACAGATGTTCCTGTACACTATGCCTGCCACTTGGTTATGTCGTTCCATGTACGATTTCCCTGCCAGCATCTTGCACCCTGCTATTATGTGCTGGACTGTCTCAGGGGCCTCCTTGCACAACCTACACCTTGGGTCTTGTCTGGTGTGGTAGATCTGAGCCTCTATTGCTCTGGTGTTTAGGGCCTGTTCCTGGGCGGCCAGGATGAGAGCCTCTGTGCTGTCCTTGAGTCCAGCTTTCTCCAGCCATTGGTAGGTTTTCCTGACATCAGCCACTTCAGTTATTTGTCGGTGGTACATCCCATGTAGGGGCTTGTCCTCCCATGATGGTACTTCCAGCACCTTGTCTTCTGTTCCCCATTGCCTGAGACATTCGCTGAGCACATCGTCCGTTGAGGCTTTGTCCTTGATGTATTTATGGATCTTGGATGTTTCATCCTGGACAGTGGCTCTCACACTCACTAGTCCTCTGCCTCCTTCCTTACGGCTCGTGTACAGTCTCAGGGTGCTGGATTTGGGGTGGAATCCTCCATGCATGGTTAGTAGCTTCCTAGTCTTAACATCCGTGGCCTTCATCTCTTCCATTGGCCAGCTAATTATTCCGGCAGGGTATCTGATTACTGGTAAGGCATAGCTGTTTATTGCACGGATCTTGTTCTTGCCATTGAGCTGGCTTCTCAGGACTTGCCTTATTCGTTGGAGGTATTTGGCTGTGGCTCCTTTCCTTGTGACCTCATTGAGGTTGCCATTTGCTTGTGGTATTCCCAGGTACTTGTAGCTGTGCTCTATGTCTGCTATTGTTCCTTCTGGGAGTGAGACCCCTTCTGTGTGGGCGACCTTCCCTCTCTTTGTAACCATCCGACCACACTTCTCTAGTCCGAATGACATCCCAATGTCAGTGCTGTAGATCCTGGTGGTGTGGATCAGTGAGTCGATGTCTCGCTCGCTCTTGGCGTACAGCTTGATGTCATCCATGTAGAGGAGGTGACTGATCGTGGCCCCATTCTTGAGTCGGTATCCGTAGCCAGTCTTGTTGATGATTTGGCTGAGAGGGTTCAGGCCTATGCAGAACAGCAGTGGGGACAGAGCATCTCCTTGGTATATGCCACATTTGATGGACACTTGTGCAAGTGGTTTGCAGTTGGCTTCAAGGGTGGTTTTCCACAGCCCCATCGAGTTTGCAATGAAGGCTCTTAGAGTCCTATTGATGTTGTACATCTCTAAGCATTCAATGATCCAAGTGTGTGGCATTGAGTCATAGGCTTTCTTGTAATCAATCCAAGCGGTACACAGGTTGGTGTGTCGGGTATATATATATATATATATATATATATATATATATATATATATATATATATATATATATATATATATATATATTGTACATGCTTCCTCAGTTTTGATATGACTTGTTGATCATTTGTCTTGAAATGGCAGTGACATTTAACTGTGTGAGGGCAAAATTTAAAGGAAAAGTTGTGCTTCAGCATCAAAATGTCTTTTTTTGTTAAGCTTTAAAGATTAAGACCTTAGCAGGTCTCATGTCACGGACAGGCAGGGAGATGCAGCAGCCAACACAGTCGCTCTCTTACTGTAATCTGGATGATATGGTTCGAAATGCATCACAAAATAACGGTTTGATATCTGCTTATATTGATAATTATCGATTAGTTTTTTGTTTTAAATATCTCAAATACTGACGAATTGGTGGTGCAACCTTCCCGTTTTATCCAGTTTTTACTTTGTTATTTTTTAACAGTTATGAAGCACAGTGGCAAAAACTAAAACTTCTGCTATGTAAGTTACTCTCTACTTTGTTGCTAGGTAACCAAAGAGTGAGTGAGTGAGTTGCTAAGTAACCAAAGAGTGAATAAGTTAGTTGATTCCACCGTTTTTAGCTTTCCTCTGCCTACATCTCCAAGAATGCTGTGCGGCTTTGGATTGGAGTTGAAATTATTGAACATACTATCAGAAGCATTATCTATTGATATTGATCATATCGTGATATATATTGTTATCGATGTAATGCCCAGTCCTGCTCTAATCTTATCTTATATTGTGAAAAACTCTCGGGGGAAACTCTGATTTATTAGACCAGCAATATAGTTTAATATAAAATGGATGAAATAAAAGTTTGCACAACTTGATGAAGAAACAGAGGATTTATGGTTATTTCATGGTGTTTCAACAACCGTTTGTAAAACGTAATGATAATTCTAAACTCTAAATATGAAATGTTATTTTTTTCTGTGAAAAGCACCGTTATATCTACTAATTCGAGGGCAATACTGTGGAGAATTTCTGCAGGGAAACAGTTCATTCTTTGATGTGCTGTGTATTTCACAGGTAACCTTGCCCACACTAAGGGTAAAGGCGTAAACACACTGCGAGGCCCGCGGACGCCCACGCGGACTGTCACCTTGGCTAAGGTACAGCGTACTTATCTGCATTATTATCATTACATCATCTCCTTCATATGCACTTTCAATTTATTTATTCTGACTTAATTCCTCTGTGACTTAAAGTTGAGTCTCTTGTGTTACTGCAGAGTTTTCTGTTTCAGCTTTGGTTACTCCTTGTTTTATTCATTTCCTTCCTCTTTTCTCTTTGCTTTTGTTTTGGAAAAGATGGGGATGCTCACCTTGTACAGCTCTTTTTCTATTAGCGAGGTAATCAGCTTATTTATTTAGGAATTGCTCCCTTACGTAAACCATTCCTCCTCTTAGATCCCCAAAACAAAACCGGTAGACCCAGATTTCACATGGTAGAGCTTCCTTACCACTGAGATGCTTGTTTGTTAGAAAAATGTGGCATTTTGTGGATTAGAATCTGATGTTTTATATTTCTTTAACAATTACGGTTCATTTTCAAAACTGTGCTTCCATCCAAAAGTATTCATACGTCCCATATCCACCTTTTCAGTCATCTGCATTTGGATTTTACTTGATGGCAAAACAGAAAGTTGTGCATGATGTTGAAATGGAAGAAAATGATACATAGTTTTAAAGATTTTTAAATTGAAATCTGGAAAGTGTGGCATGCATTTATATTCTGCTCCCTTTATTCTTAGTCCTCTAAATAACAACCACGTGGTGATAATGCTGCAATGGAACGGCTTAGATGGATGGTGAACGTCTCTGTAAACAAAAATGCTCATAAAAAATATTAATCATCAGGATTGAAAAGTTTATTTTAATCCCCATTTTTCAGTCCAAACATTCACTAACCCACTCTGCTGCCATCTCTTAGCGTCCGCTAAATAAACCCCCTCCTGGCAACTTAATTATGTTATTTGCTTGTGTGATTTGGTTTAGATTGCAGCCGCACCGTTTGGTAACTGTGAGCCTGGAGGCGACCCGCTAACCTGAAAGCTTTGACAGAAGCTGCTCTGTGTTCGACGAGTTCCTGCATTTATTTCCATTAATTAGCATAAATTAGAGGCTGAAAGTCTCATCAGAGCTCATCGCATCTCAGGAAACAAAGAGACGATTAAACAGCAGAACCTGCAGAACTGGGTCTGTTAGACCGCGGAGCAACACAGACCTGATACCGGGAGGTCATTATACATCCAACCGCATCCAACTGCACATCCAACCGCATCCAACTGTACATCCAACCGCATCCAACCGCATCCAACTGCATCCAACTACATCCAACCGCATCCAATTATACATCCAACCGCATCCAACTGCACATCCAACCGCATCCAACCGCATCCAACTGTACATCCAACCGCATCCAACTGCATCCAACTGCATCCAACTGCATCCAACCGCATCCAATTATACATCCAACCGCATCCAACTGCACATCCAACTGCATCCAACTGCATCCAACTGTGCATCCAACTGCATCCAACCGCATCCAATTATACATCCAACCGCATCCAACTGCACATCCAACTGTACATCCAACTGCATCCAACCGCATCCAACTGTACATCCAACTGTACATCCAACTGTACATCCAACTGCATCCAACTGTACATACAACTGTACATCCAACTGCATCCAACCACATCCAACTGCATCCAACTGTACATCCAACTGTGCATCCAACTGTGCAACCAACTGTACATCCAACTGTACATACAACTGTACATCCAACTGCATCCAACCGCATCCAACTGCATCCAACTGTACATCCAACTGTACATCCAACTGCATCCAACTGTACATACAACTGTACATCCAACTGCATCCAACCACATCCAACTGCATCCAACTGTACATCCAACTGTGCATCCAACTGTGCAACCAACTGTACATCCAACTGCATCCAACTGTACATCCAACTGTATCCAACTGCGCATCCATCTGTGCATCCAACTGTACATCCAACTGCATCCAACTGTACATCCAACTGCGCATCCAACTGTGCATCCATCTGTGCATCCAACTGTACATCCAACTGTACATCCATCCATCCATCCATCCATCCATCCATCCATCCATCCATCCATCCATGCATCCATCCATCTCTGATCAACATGAACTAAAGAATAAATAAAGAATAAAACAAACTAATTTTAATTTATGATTTTTCCATTCAAATTATTAATTGGATTCATCTCACTGGATTCTCAGTGTGAGATTGTTTAACTGCAGTTTTACATTAATTTATTTTAGGACTTTCTACACATCTTTATCAATAATGTCAAATGGTGTTTGGAAAAACGGGAGTGCAGAGCAGAAAAATGTCACATTGGGAGCAAAAGATTATAAATCCTGGCAGCTTCTTCCATCCATCTTTTCTCCACCTCTTGCAACAAGTTTTAAGAGGAAACTAAAGTCAGTTTTTAAATAAATGTATTCATGGCCGATTGATTCATCAAGCTTATGCTTTAAAACACATTAGAAAACACTACAGGAAGTGTTTTCTAATGTACAGTTGGTAATATTTGTTTTTTATTTAGCCAACAGAACCTGGTGACACCCCGTACCATCCGAGAGAAACCACCAACATGAAGACGCAGACGGTGGCCTCGTACTTCAGGGTAAAGAGCTTTTAAAGAGCTGTTGTTCTTCCACACTTTGAAATCTTTAGAAAAATATCAAAACCACTGAAGCTGTAACAAACATCACAATTAGAGAAGTCCAAATGTTCAAAATGAGATTATTCTGATGAAATAAGGTGAATTAATTATTCAGCTTTTTACACAAAACCTGTAGATATGGAAGGTTTTTTATTTTTAGACAACCTGCTTTGTGTGAATGAAACTGACGTTAGCTTGAATCCAACCTTTTTGTTTCATCACAGTACTCTCTGATGGACCTCCTGTCCAAGATGGTGGCCGGGCAGCCTCACTTCGTCCGCTGCATCAAGCCCAACAATGATCGCCATGCCAACAAGTTCGACCGGGAGAAGGTTCTGGTCCAGCTGCGCTACACCGGCGTCCTGGAAACCGCCAAGATCCGACGGCAGGGCTACTCCCATCGCATCCTGTTTGCTAACTTCATGAAGAGGTCAGTTTTCCGCAGAAGAACCTCGGCGGAAACTTTTAACGCCTTTCCCGGCTGAATGAATGGATGAATCCTGCAGGTACTACATCTTGGCGTTTCACGCTCATGAAGAGCCGGCCGTGACTCCAGAGACGTGCGCCGCCATATTGGAGAAGGCAAAACTGGAAAACTGGGCAATGGGGAAGACCAAGGTGAGCAGAGATCATCGTCAAACAGATTAGCAGTCAGTAGCTAAACTAGCGTTTGCCAGATCTAAAAGTTGTCTTATGTTCGACCTAATCTACTAAACACCATAAATTATTATTTAAAGACATCCTTAGGTGACCTTTATCCTCCAACTGTCTTAGCATTTGCTCCATGTTGCGCTCCTCAGGTGTTCCTGAAGTATTACCACGTCGAACATCTGAACCTGATGGTGCAGCAGGCGACGCAGAGGATCGTCCTGCTCCAGGCTTGTGTCCGAGGCTGGCTGGGAGCCAAACGGTACCGGAAGACGCTGAAAGAGCGAGAACAAAGCGCTCTGGTTCTGCAGTCAGGTGGGTCGGTCCGCACTGACGCTTCACACTCAGAACACGATCAAATCTCCAAACTTTTATGCTGATTCGTGCTTTCCTCTGCAGCTTACAGAGGTCACAAAGTTCGGAAGAAAGTAGCCGACGATAAAAGCAAAGTGAAGTTTGACACTTTTATAATCCAATTTCAGGCTGGTAAGAAAACTATGCAGACAAAACTTCAGATTTCAGTGTAAGATTGTTTATTTTACTTTGGTTGACTGCTTTGCTTGCTTCAGTTTGCAGAGGATATCTGGCAAGAAAGATGTACAAGGAGATGGTAGATGAGAAAAACAAGGCAGCTACCAAGATCCAGGCTCGCTACAGAGGCCACAAGGAGCGGAAAAGCTTTCAACGAAAACGGTAGAAGAGAACCAACATTTTAATATTCATTAATGAGCAAAAATATTCACATCCTTTGAATTCTTTACATTTTGATTCAGTAGAAACAAAATTTTCACTTTATTTTATTACTTTTACAAAATTCTGGAAGAAAACCTTTTAGAAACTGTGAAAGACTCAAGATCATTTCAATCAATACCTATGTATTGGAGGGGCCTAGTCAAAGTTCAGACTCAAATCTGATTTGAAATTGGTTGAAATTTGGTTGAAAAGAACAAACTCTATGAACCTCGATCTCAGTTGGGTTGAAGTAAAGTCCACCGCGTTTCAAATGAATGTGAACAACAAGCGGACTGGAGACCGCTCCAGAAGCAGGAAGTGGACTACAACGCAGGGCATTCTGGGTAAATACAGCCAAAACAAATGAAAGAGTTTAGGACTAGCGGGAGACATGGCTTGTTTAGTTTTTTATCAAACACAGAAAAGAAATCTGATGCTACTACATGAAGTTGCGCTCATTGTTTCCTTCAGTGGCTCTTTGTGCAGCGCCCCCACAGGTGAGGAGGGGAACAGATTTTTCAATTTGTTTTATCAACAAAAGAGTTTTTTCCCCATAATTTGCATGTTTCCATTAAGCAAATTTATTTCTGAAATTTTAAATTGCTCATGTCTGAGTTTTAAGATGTAAGAAAAACTTAAAAAGCAACACTTTCACAGTTACATACAACATTTTATTGGTCTATAATATCAAATCCTATTGAAATAAAATGGCAAAATGTGTAAAAATTGAAGAGTTGTGATTACTTTTTCAATCAAAACATTCTCGTTTATGCTTTCTGACAAAACCTGAAATGTTGTTCGTAGGGAAGCCAAAGAGAAGGAGAAAGCGGAGAACGCTGTTAAAGAAGAGGCGCCAGAACCTGCTGATGAAACGGCGTCTAAAACAGAAACCAGTGAAGAAGAAGAAGAAGCGAAAGCTGCTGTTGTTCTTCAGAGCAACTACCGAGGCTACAAAGAGAGAAAGAAATTCAAGGAGAGAAAGAAGACGATGGCCGGAGCGGAGCTGGAGATACCAAATGAAAACGAGGAGGAAACTGTTAAAGACGGCGAGGAAACCGCGGCCAGCAATCAGGGGAACCACGAGGAAGAGGATGAGAGCACCTACGAGGCGGAGGAGAACGACGACAGCGATAACACCCAGGTACCGGAAGACGAGGAAAACACGGAGGTGAGCGACGAAGCCGTGATTCAGGACGCAGAAACCGGAAACACGAGCGAGCAGGGAAAATCTCCAGACGAAGCTGCCGATCTGGAAGAGGAAACTAAAGCAGCGACTGTCATTCAGAGCAACTTCAGAGGCCACAAAGAGAGGAAGAGGCTGCAGGAGGAAGGGAAGGTCCCAGGTAAGAACAAGGCGGAGCCAGAGACTCCAGGTGTTTCTTCTTCTGCTGATGATCCGGATGAGACGAAGGCAGCTGTGGTGATCCAAAGCAACTTCCGTGGACACAAGGAGCGGAAACGACTCGAGGAGGAAGGAAAGATCCCCAGGAGGAATAAGAAGGAATCTAAAAACGAAGAGGAACCCGTTCCCGATGAGCAGGAGAACGTTCCGGAGGCGGCGGACGAGGAGAAAGCAGCGACTGTCCTGCAGAGTAACTTCAGAGGACATCGGGACCGGAAGAAGCTGAGAGCTGACAAAGAAGCGCGGCAGAAAGAGAAAGATGGCGGAGCAGTTCCTGACGGAGTGGAGCCGGGCGGGAAGGAGAACGACGAGGCGCTGGATGTTAGCGACGTGGCGATCGAGCACAAAGAGGAGGAAGAGCTGGAGAAAGAGAGGCGGGAGGAAGAGCACGCAGCGGTGAGAATCCAGAGCAACTTCAGGGGATATAAGGACCGGAAGAACCTGAAGGCCAACAGGGAGGCGGCCCGGACGGAAGCCGAGCAGCTGGAGAGTTTCTCCAAAGAGGTACGGTCCGGTCAGAACCGAACCAGCCTAGACACACCTCATCAACATGACCCTCATCTACGGAAGAGGATTAGGGCACTGAAAAAATAACTCTGACTATAATCTCAGAATTCTGACTTCTTTTAGAATTTTTTTCTTCAAAATTCTGTCTTTTTTCTCAGAATAAATTTTTTTCGGAATTCAGATTTTTTTTTCTCTGAAATTTGACTTTCTATTTTTAGAATTTTGACTTTTTTTCTCAGAATTTTGACTTTTTTCTCAGAATTTATTTTTCTCAGAATTCTGACATTCATCTCAGAATTTTGACTTTACTTTGAAATAATTTTTTCTCAAAAACAATTTTCTTTTTCAGTTTTTTCCTCAGAATTTTGATATTAATTTCTTAATTCTGACTTCACCCTCAGCATTATTACTTTTTTTCCTAAGAATTTTATTCTAAGAATTCTGACTTTTAATCATAGAATTTCATTTCAACTTTAAAGTTCAAGTATGTAACTTTTATTTGAAAAAATAAAAGTTTTTTAGATAGTTGTTAAAATGTCGTCACAGTATCATATAAAACAGAAAATCTGTGAAAAATATCATGCTCCTCTTTGTGCTATTATTGCCATCTGAAGAAATGCACCTTTTCTGACCAAAAACAACCAATCAGAGCCAAGAGGCGGGTCTTGGCGCTGTCAATCACCCTAACGTATGCTGCTTAATGTGCTAATGGTGGAAAAAAGATTTATCGTTACAGGAAAACGGTTTATCCGCGGTCATGGCTGGCTCTGATTGGTAAAAGGTAGAGGAGCTATGTTTTTTATAAAAGTTGCATACTGCAGCTTTAAGTCTGTGATTAGTGACCAGAGCCACATTAGCTATACACATATTTTTCTTTCAGCATCGCTGGCTGGTGAAAGAAAACATCGTTATTCTTATTCTGCTCATATCTTCACTAATCTCCCCAACAGATCGCGGAGACTTCGCAGGACTTTGCGGCCCTGCAGCAGAAGCTGAATGAGATCATCCAGGCCCATCAATCAAACCCTGAAAACAATGGCATGTTTGTGAGAGGAAAAGCAATCAATGGCTTCGCCCCACAGATTCAGTCAGGTAAGATAAGTGAGATTGGCTTAGTGAGAAACAGATCATCAGCCAATGAATATCAGTCATACTCCCGGCAGACACTCAGCCGAGGTTAATGTGAACTTTGGGCTTTTGAAGGATAATTAATACTGTCACTTAAGAGAGAGATGGTTCAATTCTTTACTGTAGTTATGAGTCAAGGCATTAATAATCACCCAAACACAAAGACGCCAACTGAGATAGGAAGCGATCCAATCAGCGTTTGGATCCTTTTCTTGAACTATTCAGCAGATTTTATTGCAACCTTTCTCGATCAGATGATGATTTTATCAAGGCAGATATTTTTCTCCTCTCCTGTCGTGCAACTTCATTAGATCAGGAAAACCGAGAAAGTCAAGTGGCAAAACAGGAAGCGCCTCGCCACTTGATGTGTCATCAGAAGTGAAATTTGATTTGCACAGTTGATAGCTGTAATTGGTTTCAGGGCGGTGAGCGAGAGCAGCTGGAAACGGGACGTTTGGAGTCTAAAAGCCCAGATGGGGCCTCGAATGTGACAGTCGAGATGGATTCAGGTGTCTGATGAAGGCCTGGAATAAAAATCTAACTGAAAATATTAAAAAAATTATTTACTTTGTCAATCATTCGATATTGTAATAAGGATATTGTATTGTATAAATATTGTATTGTAATTGTGTGTGTAACTCGAGTATTTCAGCTACTTATTATTGTCACAATAAGAGCAACTAGTTCACTCGGCTGTTTCCATTTCAAATTTGCGCTAAAATGCGTTAATATTCCGCTAATATTGAAAAAACACAATTTTGCAAATGTGATGTTTCCATTGAATAATAAACGCAATTAAAAATCACACATATATAAATTTGTTTGCGTGACAAATAATTAAAAAACATGCAGTTAGATTATTCTCCAATCACTTCCTGTTGTCGTCTTCTTCGTGTTTTCTGCTAGTGGCAACATACTGTTGTGTTTTTTGACAGTAGCCGAATATTGACAAAGTAATGGAAGTAGCTGTGTTTCCATTGACCATATAATTGCGTAATTTTACATTTTGAAAACAAATTTGGTTAATGGAAACACTCAATAAAATGTTTTATTGTTAGAAAGTGGTAGATTTTTTGGCTTTATCAAAATCGTTTTACCTTGCAAAACTGCAATAGAAACTTTTTTCACACCATATGAGTCACATGGTCAACAGCAGGGTGTTGCCTCTGGTGGAAGCCACGAAGAAGACGAAGACAGGAAGTAGTTGGAAAATGATGGCACCATATGTTCACATGTTTTTTGTTTTTTATTAAGTTCTGTGCTAATTTGAAATGGAAACACTCGCTCAACTTTTAAGTCTTAGTTGTTTTAATTTAAAAAATTCAGCGTATATTTTAAAATACTTTCCTAAATTTATCATGTATCAAATCATCTAAACTATGGAGTAGTAATTATTTTACAAAACATTTAATATTATTTTAAGAAAATCTACGTGGTTGCAATATTAAAATTAGAGTAACAGAATTAAATGGACATTTTACAGATTATAAAGTAAGTCTGACAATTTTTTACTACAAATATGTTAATATTTTATAAAAGCTTTAAACATAAAACATTTTTAAATAAAGTAACACTGGATATTGAATGGCTCCTTTTTGAACTCTGTTACATTTAACCCTGTAACAGTGTTGAAAAACAATGATAATGTTAGCATTTTTCACCAATAGATGCTAGCTATAAACTATATTAACACTGTTTATATAGAGAACAGAGTTTATTATACTATTAAACTCTATTTGTAACATTTAATCAAGACTGTTGAGCTATTTTGATATTTATTATTTAGCCAAACGGGAAGCTTTTTAACTAGTGGGCTGTTTAGCTTAGTTGCTAACTTTACCAAAAACGACTAACCTGGTCCTGAAAAGGGTCACAGAAATATTAACTGAAACTCAATATATATAAGTGAACTTTGAAATTAAACTTTTGCAGATTTTGTTACTATCCCACAAGGATTTGTAATGTTTTGCTTTGAGTATGCTAGGGTAAGCTAGCAAGCTGCTAGCTTCAGTTACATAGCATAAAAACCGACTTTAACAAAGGATTCCAGCCATTCTTCTGACTGTTTGCAGTCACAGATTGAATAATCTGTGTAACTTCTAAGGGAAATTACTCGTTTCATCCACTCTAAGATCGTTTTTCAGCAATCTAATCCGTCTTCATTCTGGTGACACAGTAAGCTGAACCAGAATCATTAGCGCCACACGCAATGAAAGCAGACGAATGTCGGCCACACTCTTCTTCATAGAAAAGGTTAACAAAAGTTAATCATGTTTTGTGAGCCAACAATTATGGCAGAAATTAATTTGACGGTGTTTAAAATTAGCGTTAGCTGTCGGTGTGAAAGAGAATGACCTTTTAGATGGAGTTGTTTAATAATATTAGACACTTTTCATCTTCTTTACCTGGGAGCTTTTGCGTATGATGGATTGTTTTTCTGACAGTTTGAGCGTTAATAATAAGCAGCAAGCAAAGGTCAGTCTAATATGTTTGTAATTGCAATAACATAGATGACTGATATTGTCTGAGCTCTGAAGGGAAATTATGATACATTGCCGGTTTGGTAGAAGTCAGACATTTTGTGACGACACAACATGGATGTTAAATCATTTATTTGTTTTATTTATGTGAAATTTACAGCAGGAAAAAACCTTTATGGGCAAATATATCTCAAAAGTGACCAAAGTGCTTCACAATAATTATTACATGATAGGTAGATAAATGATCAAATAAGAAACGATAATAAAATTAGCAGTAAAATACCAAGTAAATAATAAGAAGAATAAAAACCAAGACACACTTTATATAAGTACCAAGTTTTTCCCTTTATTTATTTATTTTTTATCTATGTTAAAAAGATTCAAGCCTTTTGATAATTTTCTGTACTACAGTAAATCCATATAATGTTCTTGTTTTGTTTTGTAGTAATTTTGTTGTGTATTTCTGGACATTTTAAAGGTGATCTGTTATGCAAATCCATATTTTTGACATTTTTATTCTTCCATTTTGGTCTTAGCTGCTTCTGAAAACAGACCAAACGTCTTTCGGCAATAAATTCATGTTTTTAGTGTCTGTAAAATGAGCCATTTCTAAAACCTTCTAAATGTAACGTCACAATTCAGAAGGCACTGCACCTTCACCTAGCAACCTAAGTGAAGCCCAGCCTGTTACCTAGCAACCCAAGTGAAGCCCAGCCTGTTACCCAGCAACTCAAGCAGAGCTCCAGCAGGTTTGGTCAGCTGGTTTTACCGCTGTACAACGGAAAAGACGAGTGTTTTGTTGTTGACTTACTATCCGAAAACTTTTTGCATTCTTGTTGGTTGTGCAGGAGGCTCCACTTCTGCTTTTCAAAGTTGTGCGGTTGTATAATTGCACATCTGCTTGCAACTGTTTTAACGAGCTAGTGTAAACGTTGAGTGGGGGGGCGTGGCCATCAGCAGATTATTTGGATTTAAAGTGACAGGACGCCTTAAAAAAGATCAAAATAGGCAGAACTGATCCGGCTAAAATTTCATTATCAAAGAATGACTTTGAACAATAAATGTAATAAACATGTTTTATATGGAGACTGATCCTAGCATAAAGGTCACTTTAAAAAAAAAAAACCTAAAGTTTCATCATAATCAATTAAAACTCCACCTGTACGATGAAATGGTAAAAGATATTTTGTTACAGTGATTGACAGTATCCATGTGATATAAACTACAGAGGGTCATTGTTATATAAACTGGCTGTCTCATAGTGTTATATGAAAATATATTCAGAAAAAACTGGCAAAAAAAATTTCAGATAGTGGTCACCTTGTCAACATAATCAAATTTGTTTTTCAGCAAGTAAGTTGATGTTTATTGGTTCTAAAGTTATAAATGTACATTTATCAGATTTTAAATAAAGAATTTTCCATGAGAAATTAATGTTTATGCATTTCTAGAATGGGTTTGTGTTAAAAATCTCAGTTTTACACAACAATACTCTTATCTGGACTACTTTTACGTGACAATCAAGCTAAATGTAGAATTATAAACACTAAAACTGTAACATTTTCCCAGTTTTGCCTTAGCAGAGGCACAGTTGTGATTTCTTCTTTTGTTACATTTCAGCCGCCTGAAGCTCCAAAACACAAAACCGACACCTGACATTTTTAAATCTTTCTGTTACTTTTCAGCTGACAAGAGATTTTCGAGAACCCCCCGCAGAACGCAGCAGCCGAAAACCCTGAACACACCAGAGGACTCCACTTACTACACGCTCATTCATGTGAGTGGCAGAAAGAAAACGCTGATTGATTCGGGATTTTTCTGACGGCAAACTTTGGAAACGTAGTCGCTTTCACAGATGCTGGTTTTTACAATGCGCCATTAATTGGCTTGTTTTTTTATTTTATTGTGCTGGTGAGGCGTTTACTGCCAAATTGAATGACAAAGAAAAAGTTATCTGTTTTTTGAAAACGTTTCTTTTGATTTTGTTTGTTTTTCTTTTTCAATTCAGCAAAGTGACATTTTATTAACTTATTCAGCCGAATGACTCATTTTACAAGCCAACTTCGCGGTACCGTAACTCCATGGCACGTTGCGCTATCTGAAAATTTCCCACCGTTTCTGAAAGAGGAGACGTTGAGCTTTCCAGCCAATTTCGGGTCATTATGGTAATTTTACTCGCGTCGCTGCAGGAAGCATGTTTTCTTCATTTTAATCTCATAAAACACTCTATTAATGGAATGTAAGTGGAGAAATTGGCAAAACGATTTACTTTCAAGACATTTGAAGAACTTTGTACAATTAAAATAAGCAAAAATATCCAGGCGGAGATTTTAAATTTAGGACTCAAAGGGTTTTAACTATCTTTAATCTGCTACTTTTTCAGCTTATATCAAACTGAATTGAAAAAAATAACAAATTTACTGGAAATCTTATTAAGGTACCAACACACAAAAGGAGTAATAACAATTTAAACAATCAGCTTTTGATCGAATTCATAAATAAACACAGATAAAGTCAAGTTTACTGGTATTTCCTAATGAAATATGAATTTCTAAAATAAAAATGGTTGCAGATTATCACAAATAATCCCAGTCATCAATTTCATTTATTAAATATAAATTCTATATAATTAGTTTATTATTAGTAGGTGCCTCAATATCTTTTTCTCTAGAAAATCATCCTGGAATTTTCTTCCCAATGAAAATATATCCAACCTTTTTCTTTCTCTGAGTCAAACTTGCTAATTATTTGTCTTATGTTTCTTTTTCGTAATTTTTTCATTCATTCAAACAGTAATATTTGCTTTTTTTCGTCTTCCCACTCAGAGATCGGTCCAGGACGATAAACGCAAACCCAGAAAAGAGGAGTAAGTATCTCATTCTCACCAAAGTTTGTTTTTTATGTTTCAGGCTAAAGCTTGATTATAATCAAAACTGAAACGATTAATCAATTACTGAAATAATCAACTAATTTAGTGATCGATTAATCATTAACTGGATATACAGACTCAAAAAAGGCCGAAAGAATAACACAGTTGGAGAAACAATTAAGCCAAAACTGTGCAAATATGTATACATATATATTGCATTTAATACGTAAAAAATATACAATTCGCAGCTTTTTCTTCACCTGGTTCAAATTATGTTAAAAAAATCTCTTAAGCACCTTTTGCTGTCAAATAATTAATTGGTTAATTGAAGAAAATAGCCTACGGTGTATTGATGTTAAGTTGATTAAAAAGGCCTGAAGTGATGTTAGTGATGAACTGATGTTAGAAGTATTTTCTTTAGCTGCAAATGAATCCTTTTCTACAAATGATAAATCACACAAGAAATGCATTTTAGGCAAAAAATATTTTAAAAAGAAGGTGATTATTAGTTTATGAGTATCTTTTAATGTATTTCTAAAGTGGTTTAATGAAAAATCTGCAGAATGTGCTAATTTTTTTGTCCAATTAATCAATTAATTGTCAGATAAATCGATTAATCGATTACTAAAACACTCACATGCTCTCTAAAGTTGATTCATTCAAGTTAGCTTCACTAATATTTATCATACCTGTGAATGAAGTTATTATTCTCTTTAAGAAATAAGCTAAGCTCTTAAAATTCCTGCAATTTGACCCGGAAAGTGCCGGAGCATTTTGGGAAGTGTGTCCATGTGAGAATTCATGCATATTTATGTTGTGCAGAAGCCACAAGGTGAGTTTACCACCCAGAGCGAGGAAGTGAAGATAGACAGATAGGGCTGGCTGAACAAGCAAGAGGTGCTTTATCACTACGGCTTGAGGAAAACACTCACACACACACACACACACACACACACACACACACACACTCACACTCGACTCCACGATGCTCTAAACATCAAGGCGAATAATTTGTTAGCAGATAAATAAAGCCAGGAATGGACAGGAGTAGTTTACATGCATCATTAAGGATGAGAAGGTCAGGAGAAACGATGGAGCTGACAGCAGAGGAGGTGGGAGATGGGAAAACGTTGGCGATAAGGAGTGAATTGTACTGCGAGTAAATGATAATAAATGTGCGAAGGATGGAGAAGCAGCAAGGGAGGTTCTGCTGAAGGTATGTAGAGATTATAGGCACAGCTGCTTTAACGTCTCTGTAAGATGCACCATGATGGGATGAAGCATCCTGAAGGGTCCTGGAAATCCTCCACTTATTCTGAAAAAGTGATTTTGCAAAAATAAGCATTTGATTTAACATCTTAGCCTAGTTTCTGCAGATCTAGAAAACAGTGAAAACTTTTGCTTTGGTTATACAGAGCAGGATCACTTTTTAAAATGTTGCACCATCTTTTATGAACTGGGAACATTATCATGAGTTCTTCACAGGTTTAGCAACCCTCAAATATCTGGATCACTGTTTTATGGCCAGAACAAAATAATATATCGATTCAGGACGTTTAAACTAGTCTAAATTGTAAATATGTAAATGGGGTCAGATTATGCAAAATTTACATTTTGCACATTTTTGTACTTTTATTTGGGTCTCTGCCTCTTCTACCCAAGCTCTAAAAAAGATGTTTTTGGTGAAGATGAGGTTTCAAAAACGTCCCACAAAGTCTAATTCAACAGGCGCTACGCTGTTGCCTAGCACCCAAAGTATAGCTCCAGCATGTTTGGTCAGTTAGTTTTACCACAGTACAATGGCTGCTGGAAAAGACAAGCGTTTTGTTGTTGACTTGCCGTCCAAAACCCACTTGCTGCATTCTTGTTGGTTGTGCAGGAGGCTCCACTTCTGCTTTTCAGAGATGTACTGTTGTATAATTGCATATCTGTTTGCAGCCATTTTCAGGGGTCATGTAAAGGTTGAGTTGGGGGGCGTGGCCAGCAGCAGATTATCTGGATTTAAAGTGACAAGACTCCCTAAAATACCTAATTCCAAACTGAGAATAAAATCTCATTATCTAACTAATTAGGATTGTCACAAAAACAAATTTTGCAGAACAATAAATGGTCCCAGAAGTTATTCCGATAAACGATAATATTGTTGTTTTGAGACCATTGTCAATTAATATGTTGATAATGGCGTAATAATACAAGAACACATTCTCAAAAATCAATCAACTTCAATTTTTTATGAACATTTAACTCTGAAAAACAAAATTGTCCTTCAGAAAATGTCTGGATCAGACGTATGTTTGTTCTCCAGTCCAGGGAAGCTGCTTGACGTGGACGACCAGTACTACCGCACCCTGTCCACCAGCCGGCCCGAACACTCCAGCTCAACCAGGGGGACGCCGGAGAGGAGACAGTCTGTAGAGAGGAGACAGTCCATGGAGCGAAGACAGTCCATGGACAGGAGACGGTCCACGGTCCGCAGTCACCACGGGGACAGACGGCTGTCCACGGATCAAAGGTCGGCAGGTTCTAGTCGACAGATGAGGGAGAGGGCGGTCACTGAGCCCGAGCTTCCCAGACCCGCAAAACAAGACAACAGGTATGTCCTCAAAGGTTCTCGATGTGGAGAAGACGATATTTTAAAAGACTGTTGGGTGGTCCGGCTCAGTTAGACCCTTGTTTTCCTTTTTGAAGGTAAAGCTAATTTTATAGCACATTTTCAGCAACAAGACAATACAACGAGGAATTAAAAGGAAATACAAACAAAATAACAAACCGAAGGAAAGAGAAAAAGAAAAAGAATCTAATAATGTTGATCCAAAGTAAATAAACTAGATAGTCCTATTCATGGTTGGTAGATAAGTATAAGTAAGTATCCTCTGGTCTAATTCCTTTTCTGGGTTGGAAGAACAGAAGTCTAAAGCGTAGTTGCTAAGGTAGTTTTTCTGGATTCTAAGTTTGTTCTAATCTCTGTTCTGGGTTGCTAGATAAGTGTAAGTAATCTCTGGACTTTCTAAGTGTGCTCTAAATTTGTAAACGTAATGAGTTCTCCACAGTTTCTAGTTTTTACTTAGTTTCTAAGTAAAAACTAAGTTTAAGGAAAATTATACTTTTATTTGTGACTCAACTCCTCCTAAAATCAACCCAGACACTTTAACAAAAAACACTAATCTGTTCTTTGCCAATAAGTTGATGTTTTTTGGCTTCTGGAAAATCAGTTTCAAAACCTTCCAGTTATTGAGTCGCATTCCATGGGCACTGCACCGTTACCTAGCAACCCCAGCTGAGCTGAGCCCTGTTGCTTAGCAACCAAGCTGAGTTCCAAAAGGTTTGGTCAGCTGGCTGGCATTTTCTGCAGCCCTCTCTGGCAGACCGTTCCACTAATGGGGGTCATAATACTGGAAAGAACCAAAAGTGTGAGTTCTGACTCTGGGAACACTTAAAAACCAGTAAAAGAATCTTAAAATCAATCCTGAGACGTACTGGGAACAGGTGTGATGTGATAGAAATCACACTCATCTATGTGATTCGTGTCCCAAAAAGAAAAGCATTTGAAATGGGAATGTTTTTCTGTGTTTGTGGGGATTTAAATGCTGTCATTCAGTCAGAAAATGCATAAAAAAACAATAAATAGTTCTTAACGTCACTCTTATCGTTATCACAATAGTGATAACAAAAATATTGTGCTATTAGCCACATGACTCTCTGGACGTTGTTACTCAATTTTGCAGTTTGTCATTTATTGATAATATAAACAAATTTCAAAATATTAAATTATTTGATTAAAATGCATTGTTTATAAATTAGTATTTTTAAAGCTTGAGGTTCTAAAAGGACAGATTTATGGAACGACCTGCGCCTGGTGTCTCTGATAGACCGTTTGGATGATGGATGGTCAGAGATGACAACCAAAATGAAAACACAAATCGTTTCATCTCTTTGTAATTTTGCTTTGTTTGTTTTGTGAGTCTCCATCTTCAGAACCATCTGTGATCTGTTGGGTTTGTGTTTACAGGCGCTCCGTCCCGCGGATGTCGTCGACGGAGAGCCGAAGCGGAGACAATCCGTACGACTTCAGGCACCTGCTGAGAAAGACGTCGCAGAGACGAAGGCTCAAGTACTGAACCGGGCCAGACTTTATATCGGACCTTCGGCTTCTTCTGTCGCAGATTTAAAACGTTTCAGATCCCACAGGAGGACGTGCTTCACTGGTTTCTGAGAATCAAGAATAGATTGTAAATAATAAACTTACATGTAATAAAATTGTTGTAAATTAAGATTTATTTATGTTGACTATGTTCATGTTGATGCCCATTTTCTTAATTTTCACATATTTACCTTTGGAAAATAAGCCTCAGATGTGTTATGTTTTGCTGTCTTGATGTCTTGTTTGTTAATTTAAACATAAAGTATTTTAAAATTATGTCTTTCTTTGCAGTCTCATCATATTACCCCATCTTAAACTATCTTATATTATTTTCTCTCTATTGGTGCGTTGCATACAGTTCGCACAGATGCTTTATCGGGTTGATCTCAAACCAACCCCAGAGATTTACTGTATTATTGTGAATTTCTCTCAGATTCGGCCTGTGACCTTTATGTGACATTTTAGAGGAGGAACAACCCCACAAGGACAGTCAGGAAACCCCCAACACAGGCTTACAGGAAATACCCCCCAAAAATATGATCGCTTATTAGGGCCAATGTAGATGTAAAAAAGACTTTGAAATCTTGGGATTCATCTAAAAAAAAAATCTAGAAAAAACTTGAAAATTTCTGGGCTGCAAAAGTTGAAAATCTGCAAGAAGTAGCTCCGAAATTTTGAGATAAAAAAAATATGAGCTGCTCTATTTACATTATTTTCATCTTTTATAAATGTCTGTGTCACTTCAAAATTCTAAATCTGCCAGGGGTATGAATAGTTTTGGACTGTTTATGCTAAAAAAAAATCAATAATCAACAAGAGAAAGCATTTCTTTATCCTGAGAAGCAATAAATTCCAGTTCTAAATTGCTACTCTGTTAGCTTTCAGTAGCTGCTAGCTATGCTAATGCTAGCTTAATAAGTGATTTAGTTTCAGCTTCTTAGTTTTATTCTTGCTTACAAAATCTCCTGATGCTAAAAAACATGTCTGTTATTATTACTAGTAAGTATTTACTACAGCTTCATTCTTTTGTGTTTTTAATTTGAGACATAAATTTTTATTTCGGTTAGCCACTAAAAGGTGGCTAATCTAGTTTTAGCTAAATCGAGTTTTTATGTTTTCGAAGTCCAATTTATTGAAAAGCATGATGTGAAAAGTGGAGGATTCTGTTAAGTTAGTCTTTCAAAAATTAAAGCTGTACTTATTAAAAAAGGATGAAGTTAAGTAATTTAAAGACCAGAGACTCATTTAGAAAAATAAATGACAAGTAAAGATGAAACAGTGGACCTGAAAGTATTTAAAATCAGAAACTGAATAAATCAAAAAGAATTCAAGATGAAGTCATTAAAATTCTAAATAAAATAAGACATATAATCTAAGTCAAAACTCAAAAGTAAATAAAATTCAACATAATAGTTTTAAACAATGGAGGAAGGAGTAAATAAAATTTGAGTCGAAAATTAACTAATTAGAAGATTCGCTGAATAGAAAATGTGGAAAAATTTCATTATTTCTCATTTCAAACAAACTGGAGTGGAGCATAAATCCATAAAGGGCTCATTTAAAGACTTGTACATCTAAAACTATTTACATTTACATTTTTATGAAGTTGAAAAAAGAAGCAATGATAGTGGGGATGAATCAATGAATCTCCTGCTTTTTCTCTGTCAAATGTCAGATATTTTTGGCTCAATAACCGCAGTAATGAGCGCAGCTGTTGAAGTAAAATATATCCTGAGTAATGCTGGATATTTTTAACTGTTTTGTGTTTTTGAGCGGAGCTTCTCTGCTCTCCTCCCCGCCCTGCAGGTTTCTCCTCTGGAGGCGGCCAATTAGAGCAGCCGGTCGTCAAAAGAAAAAGCTCCGCAATCGCCTTGCGGATGAATTAGTTGGCATTCTGCGGCTGTGCGCAGGGTAAGTTGGGCGCTCCAGGGGGACGAAATGTTGGGGGTGGACGGAGTCACGACGCGCCACGCAACGCGGCTCGTCATGACCCAGAAGTGAATCACGCAGGGATTTCTTTGCTGACGTGAAATTTTCTGCGCGGCTGCGGGTGTTTGAGTATTTACAGACATCTGTGTTTGGTTCCCTCCACATCAACACTTGATTTTCTTCTTCTTTGTTTGAAAAGGTGCAACATTTCATTCAGAACTTCCTTTGTTTTTTGATTTGTTTTCTGTTTTAATCCCTGCGCGCACATAAGACGCGCCGCTCTGTTCTTCCTTACTTTCTTTCTTTCTTTTGCGGATGATTTTTATGCGCACACGCAGCTCCATGCATCCCGCACCTGTGGACGCTCTTTGTGTTTCGTGTTTTTGACGCGCTCTCTCCCACCCCGCACGGAGCGGTGAGTCGGATGCGCGGCGGCTCTCCGGTCACATTCAGCGCCGCAGCGGCCGCGATCAGCTGCGTGTGGATGGGCTCTGCGCCTGCTCCCCGCGCCTCCCGCACCTCCTAACCACCGGCGACAAATGGCATCACACGGCTTCTGGTCCCTCGGCGGGGAAAATGCGGAGGCCAACACCGGGAGTCAAAGCCCGAGCACCCGTGAGTGGCTTCTTATTCCTCCTGGAGGATTTTTTTTTTGTCTCTGGCCTTCCATTTTTTTTTTAATCTAATCTAGCATATTTATGTGTATCTTTACATAAAAGTTTAAAAAATAATTCGAAAGGTGAATATTTGTATGTTTTCCAGCCAGGGCTTGGTGCCAAGCAGCTGCCCAGAAATTATCCGGAGGAATTGGATCAAAATTATATGGTACGTTCGCGATTCTGGTGTTAATATCTTAGTAATATAGTGGGGGGGTTTTTTGAGTGATTTTTGGGATTTATTATTCCCCCGAAGCGCTGCTAAATGTCGGAGAAGGGGAGAAACCCGCCGAGCCGGCCGCCAAGCAGCCGCCGCAAACCGCTGCGGGAAGCTGCGGCTGCAACAAATCCTGCACCTGCACCAAAGGCACCGATGTGGGTTTCTCAGACCTCTACTCAACAGGTAAACAGCGCAAAAAACTGCGCCAATTAATGCGACTGCAAGTGTTTAATTTCACTATGAAAAAACTCACGTTTTTGTAAGAATATTCTCAATTGTCAATCAACCAAATACTCCAAATTAAGGCCTTTTATTGTGTTTTCCTTCTTCATTATAGTAGAAAATAACTGTAGCGTTTAAAATAAACCTTCTCCTCAGATCTATTTATTGCAGGTGAATATTTTATGTCATATTTAGTTAAAATATAATGTTAACAAATAAATAAATGATGTGAGAAGTCTGAAAAATACGTCTACTTTTTATTTATTTATTTTTCCTCAGAGGTCACCTTCACCTTTATGTCTTCATGAAGTCTAAAAATCTTAAGAAAACACAAATATTTGATTTTTTTTTTTTTTTAAATGTAAGCACGCGTCAAATTTTCCACAGGAACAATTTATTCTGAAATGATGAAGTTTGGATTTTTTTCCCCCTCGTTCGTCGTGTTTAGAAATCCCTCCACGTTTAGATGATTTTCTAAATGTTTTTTGGTCTCAGACCTGCTGCCTGCCATGGACGGAGACACCAAAACGATGACCTTCCTGCAGGAGGTCGTGGATATTTTAATGGCCTACATAGTCGAGTCGTTCGACCGGGAAACGAAAGTGATCGATTTTCATTATCCCAACGAGCTGCTGCAGCTCAACAACTGGGAGCTGCAGCACGAGCCGGCCACGCTGGATGACATCTTGATCAGCTGCCGCGCAACTCTCAAATACGCCATCAAGACAGGTGAGCGCTTCTACTCACCTGGATGTTTGGAGTTGATTGTTTTACGCATTAAAAATGAAATGGAAGCGCGGATGGTTCCGCTTTGTTTCCTGATTGGTTTGGATGGAGGCCTGCGGTCCGACTGAAGCATTTTAAAACGATAGTTTCAGGTGAAACGTAAACAATAGTGGAAAATGACGAAAGGGAGTATTTGTAAAAATCGGTAGTTTTTAAAATATGTGTTCGTATATTAAAGCAAAAAGTAAAATAAAATAAAAAATAAGTCGCAAAATGTACTGCTTTGCGAGAAAATCCTAAAGCTGATCAATTCAGCTCTCATAAAATAATAATGGAAAAAGACATAAAAGACATGAATTAGAATATATATAAAATAGATATAAAAAATATGTATGTATGTATGTATGTATGTATGTATGTATGTATGTATGTATGTATGTATGTATGTATGTATGTATGTATGTATGTATGTATGTATGTATGTATGTATGTATGTATGTATGTATGTATGTATGTATGTATGTATGTATGTATGTATGTATGTATGTATGTATGTATGTATGTGTACGTATATTAAAACAATATATATATGTACATGTATATGCTGCATGTATAAATATATATGTGTGTGTGTGCGTGTGTATAGAAGTATTTTACCAAAAAATCTGCCTAGAAAATGTAGAATAAATGTTCTGTCTTTTAATAATAAAAATGAGAGAGGGAAGAGAATCAGCATGGAAGTTGTCCTCCTTTCGTTTTTAATGTCCTCCTCCTCTTCCTCTTCCTCCTCCTCCTCCTCTTCCTCCTCTTCCTGCTGCTGCATGGCCACCAGACCGATAAATGCGGCGGCGCAGTAAATCTGGTTCAGCAGGCGGCAGATAATAGGCTAATAATCAGGCTTCATAGGCCAAGTCCATTATTCTCAGCTGAGTGACGTTTACAGGAGCAGCATCAGAAACCTTTCAGCAGCCTTAAATAAAAGATACAGCCTGTTTTGATCACACAATAACCATTTTACTGCTTATTTTAGGAGCTCTGTTGTGGTTCTAGTCCTACATGTTTTAAGTTTAAAATGAATCGATGAATAAAAAGCTTGATTATGAAGCAGTGGTGCAGATTTGGGGTGTTTACCCTTTAATGAACCCCAGCACCACCCTCTGCACCACTGAATGTTTTCATCATTTCCGCGGATTATTCAGAAAGCCTCGCTGCATCTTCATTCCCGCTCTGTAATTAAAGCATTTCTGAAATGACAGTTCTGATGCAGTTTTCCAAACAAAAGCCTTTTAAATTGCATTCCTCCTCTTCCTCCTCTCCCTCTCTCTTCTCCTCCTCCTTTCTTTTCCAGCGCACCCCAGGTACTTCAATCAGCTCTCCACAGGATTAGACATGGTCGGGCTGGCAGCCGATTGGCTCACATCCACGGCCAACACCAACATGTGAGTGTGCGGCTGCCTCAGCGCGATTCGGAGCGCCGATAACCAAAGCGATGACAATGAATTTCCATTTCCTGCTCTGCGTCTGCAGGGGCAGATAGCAGCTTTTTATTTACCCAGTCACCCTCCCAGCTCTGCCTTTTACCCCTCCCCAGTCACCTCTCAGCCTCTTGGGGGTTCAAGGGAAGAAAATTAGCTCTGAAATTAAATTCAGAGCTAATTCTGGATGTGTGTTTTCGGGGTGATAAACTCTTTGGCTCTGGAAGGTGCGACGGATTGTCCCACCTATTGCTAAAAGAATAAATATTGGGTATTTATTTCAAAACGGACAATTCGCATCACATAATATGTCAGTGTTAGCCACAAAGGCTAGTTTTCATCTGTACAATCAATATAAATAAATACGTTCTGTTTTTGTTATCGTCCGGAAATTTTGCGCATGCGCACAATGCCAGACAGCCGCTGTAGAACAATTCCGTTAACAAAATGAAACCTGGAGTTGTAGGTATTATTAATTGAGCGCAGTACGCCAAAGCAAATGAGAAATAACGCATAATTGAAGAATAATTCAAAACCACTGGTATTCTTTCCCCCCCCCTCACTCTCTGTGTCGGCTATGCTAGTCACAGACGTGTTGGCATAGCAACTAACTGACAACAACGCCACTAATAAAAATACGCACAAATTTCCCACACAAAAAACACAACATTCAGTCCGTTACAGTATTATGTTTTTAGGCTTGTTGTTTATTTTGTGGTTATTAATAAATGACCGTTGTGGTAGATTAGCTATCGCTGCTATTAGCTAAGCTAATATAGCTGTAGCTGATTAGCATGATTAGCTAATTTAAACCCCTTCTCTACTGATGATCTGTCAGAGAGCTGTTGTATTGGTCGCCATATTTTTTTTTTACTGAACCTAAACACCGAACTCCGCAGCTCATCTACATGTTAATATTGTCAAAGCTAAGCTAGCATAACTGACCTCCTTCTCGCTTCCGCTATTTTTCTTAATTAAAACTTTTTCCGACCTTCTTATCTGGTTGTCTTACTGTTGACAAATAGTAGCAAAGCACTGCATCTATTTTTATTTTATATGTGTACAATTAAGAGTTAGCGAGTAATGCTGACAACTTGACAGCTATAACCAAATGTAGCCATTATCGCCTAGCAGGAGGAAGTTGCGTGCGTGACGTCACATTGTGTCTCTTACAACAGTGCAGTACAGAAAAATTAGCTTCTTCCTAAAAGGGGAATAATAATAATAATAATAACGACAAACAAAATTATTTTTTTAATCTGAAAGGAAGATATAAAGTTAACATTTTTAAAAGAATAAAACGTTGTATGGCAAAAGTTCTAACACAAACCAAAACAAAAAAAACACTGAATAAAAATAAGAATGCCATGATTAGGGCCTGCATATTTGATAAGTTTAAAAGACTCACAAGTTCTTAGACTCGCTAGTGTTTTGTTACAGTTGTGGGAAAACATTTTTTTATATATATCAATGTGTATGATTCATAAACCACACATGCATTTTTGTTCTAAAAATATAAGTATAAGAGCAAATGTTCCCTTTCTCTTAAAATGTTTCCTAAAGGTTGCAAAATTCCAGCTAAAATGGCAGACAAAAATCTTTATTTCTCTTGGTGATGAGTCATAATTGCACCACATTTTTTTTTAACCATGGTGACGCGTCTTGTGTAACGCAGGTTCACCTATGAGGTGGCGCCTGTGTTTGTGCTGCTGGAGTACGTCACCTTGAAGAAGATGAGGGAGATCATTGGCTGGTCGGACGGGCGAGGAGACGGCATTTTCTCACCCGGTATGCCTTTTTCTTATTTCTTTAAGCGTGAAACAGACCCTGCTGTTTGTGTCGTAATGTGTCAATTTGCATTTTGATGATATAAGGGGAACCAGTTTCAAGGGCAATTAGCATGAAATCGTTTTTTATTACTCTCATCCACAACCCCCTCCTCACCCTCTCATTTCTGGTGACACATGATGAAGTTTGATGACTGTTACTGACAGTGAGAGAGGCTCATTCTGCTCAAATTGTTCTCTAAAAAGGAGATTCTTCACTCATAGGGGCCAGAAGGGAGCCACTGATATTCCTGGGGTGGGATTCGAAAACCTAAAAACAACTTTTAAAAAACAGCCTGATTTCTCTCAGTGTTTTTTCAGCAACTTGAACATAATTGATAAACATAACTGTCAAATAATAAAATAAAAATCTTACTTTGATCTCAGAATTACGCCTTTTTTCAACTTCAACCTCTGACTTTAATCTCAGATTAGTCTGATTCCATTATTAAAATAATCTTCAACTAATTTAGAGAACAATTAATTGCTCACTAAAATATACAGACTCAACTAATTTTGCTGACAAAACAACATTCTCAGAGCAGTAATTATGCCAAAACTGTACCATACATATATTTTACATCTAAGACAAAAAAAACTTGGGTATACAAATATTCTTTACCAGAACTCCTCAAGTGGCCTAGTTATAGCTTCACTTGGTTCAAATTATGTAAAAATAAATAAGTAAAATCCCTATTAAGCACTAAGTGAATGCTTCTTACATTTCAGACAGTAAAATGTTTAATTTCTTATTTTAAACAGGAATTGAATTATAAGTATTTGCATTTCAATGCATTTCTAATTTTCTATAAAAAGACTTACATGAAATATGTGCAGAATGTGCCAATTTTTTAATCCGATTAATTGATTGTCAGAATAATCAATCACTAAAATAATTACAAGTTGCAGCCCTAGTTCAAAAGGATGTTAATAAAATTTTAGAGCACTTTTTTCACTTAATTTTTGATATTTTTTAGATGTGTCCCTGGTTTGATTTGAACTTTAGTTTCAGCTCTTTCAGAATGTATAATTTGTTTCCATGTGACATTTTTACAAAACCAGCTATAGCTCTGGAAAAAATTAAAATGATGAGTTTCTCCTATTTACTTTTTACGGGTATATGTTTGAGTAAAATGAACATTTTTATTTTATTCTATGAACTACTCCCAACATGTCTCTGAAATTCCAAGCAAAAATTTAGTATTTATTTGCAGAAAATGAGAAATGGTCAAAATAATGAAAAAGATGCAGCGCTTTCAGACCTCAAACAAGGCAAGAAAAACAAGTTAATATTCCTTTAGAAACAACAATACTAATGTTTTAACTCAGGAAGAGTTCAGAAATCAATGTAATCAATATTTGGTGCAATAACCAGGAGGTTTTCAATGGGGTTCAGTGCAATGGGCTCTTAATTTTTTCCAGAGCTGTGTTTTGTTATAGTATTGTCATAAATTGAGTTAATTGGAGAGAGTTATATTCAAATATTGCTTACTTTCAAATAAACAACGAATTATTTAAGCATCTCTTAATGGAAAAAAAACACAGAGGCTTTTTCTTTGTCTCAGAGTGAATTTGCTCCGTCTGTCCTCTAGGGGGTGCTATTTCCAACATGTACGCTATGCTGCTGGCCCGCTTCAAGATGTTCCCTGAAGTGAAGGAGAAAGGAATGTCGTCCGTCCCCAAACTGGTGGCCTTCACATCCGAACACGTAAGGACTCAGACGGACGCACTGTTCCTTCAAAGTTTAAACCAAATGCCAGATTTTCCAGCCCAGTTCTCATCTTCGCCGCAGCTTTCCTACAAAGCAAATGCGCAGCACCGTTACACCTCCGGCCTTAAGCTAACATTATGTTTAGCAAACAGAAGGTCACAAGCTGCGGAGAGCATCTGTCACTTTATACGACACCTCCTTCATCTTTAAAGGGCGTTCTGAACGATGCTGTGAGCGCAACAGCCATTAAATGACACACAAATATGTCACCACGAGTGTGTTTTCACAGATTTATTCTGCCTCCTGTGATCCGGGTGCTTCTGCTGTGTTTCTGTCATCTCACAGAGCCATTTTTCCATCAAAAAAGGAGCGGCGGCACTGGGCATTGGGACTGAAAGTGTGATCTGCATCAAAGCAGACGAATGGTAAAATGCATTTAGTCTGAACTTCCTTATCTCTATTTTCACTGGCATTTTCAAAGATTGTTTCCTACAATATTTGTTAGAGATTTAATAAACAGTTAAAATCTCTCAAATAACAACAAACACCACAAAAACACCCATTTTTATCACATATTTCTATCTAGTTTCTAGTGTAAATATCTTGGTACACCCAAAATAAGACAAAACTACCTTGCAACTACATTTAAGCTTGTTTCACAAAAATAATTCCTTAATATTATTGAAAATTACTAGTACCACTAGTAGATTATTTCACTTGTTTCCCAATATAAGTGAAGTAATCAGCCAGTGCAACAACTACCAGAACCAAACAGCTGGACTTAAGACTCACATTTCTGGGAGGGAGGGCAAATACAGTCCAGATATGAGACATGCAATGGCCAATGATTGAATAAAACACTTTAAAAGTGCATAAATGTTGTATTTCCGCTGCTATGTATATATTTACGTCATGATACAGGTCTCAAATTTCATTCATAATGGTCTTATAAAGGTTTTAAAAAATCTTAAAGAGGAAGTATTATGTGTTTTCCAGCCACACAGTGCCCTGTATAACATAATCAAGTAACTATATTAACTTTAAAAATTAACTTAGCAATTTAATGGCTTGAAATTGGGCCTCTGTCTCTTTAAGAAGCTCCTGCTTTTTCTGAAACTCCGCCTTCAGGAATTCATCACAACATATGACTCCTCTATTAACCCTTTAGCAACGTTTTTACTGGGATTTTCACTGAGAAGCAGCTCCCATAATGAGCTCAGCTGTTCCACCAGGTGTTTGCTGATTGCTGCTGGCTAGTCTGAAGGAGCTGAAGGAAAAAATCCCTCATTTATAGGGAAAGGCAATTTTATAAAGCAGCCAAAGACAATTTAAAGTGCTTATACAAGGAACTTAAAAACAACATACAATAAGAAAAACACATCAAACAGATTAAAATTAGACAGATTAAACAGGTTAAAAAATACAAATAAAATAAGATAAAAATAAGGAGGGTAGTTTAGACAATTAAGCGCAAAGTTTATGTTTTTGCACATGCAATCCATCTGTTTTACCTGGTTTTTAGACCCAAACGCGTTTTTCTCCTCCGCAGCGGCAAACTGGTCCCCGCCGACCTGGAGAGGAGAATACTGGAGGCGAAACACAAGGTACCACATTCACATCGCCGCCATAGGAAGATGGCTCCTGCTTCATACAGCAGTGGTTTTATGGGATCTGTTGCACTGAAACAGCCCTGATGATGATAATGAGAGGAATGTGGACCCGTGTTGTTACAGCGGGTAACGTTGTCTGTCCTTTCCGCCTCAGGGGTTTGTACCGTTCTTTGTGAGTGCGACAGCTGGGACAACAGTGTACGGCGCCTTTGACCCGCTCATCGCCATCTCTGACATCTGCAAAAAGTACAACGTCTGGTTCCACGTGGATGTGAGTCGAACAGACGGATTCTTAAACTGGTTCTGGTATCCAAGGCTACGGTCACAACGCAGCCTGAAGTGGCACAAATCTGATTTTTGTGAAATTAGATGTTTTTTTTGCCATGGTCGTTCACATTTCCAAATATACAGTGGCGGACAGAGTGCCCAAAGAATTTACTCAAGTAAGAGTAGCATTACTTGAGCATATTTTTTACCTAAGTAAAAGAAAATAGCAGCTGTCCAAGAAAACTAAATCAGGCAAAATATTTTTTTTCCAAATTGTGTTCAATAAAAAACTTACACAACTTTAACAAAAACAGCAGGTGTGTGACTGGTGAATTTTTTTCATTCAGTGGGTAGAAAGGCCAGCAATTTTGCTGATGTAAGAGTAGCAGTACTTCATAATAGTTACTCAAGTAAAGTACAGCTTAGTGAAAATATATATATATATATATATTTTTTTTTTTTCAAAAAAAGTTACTCAAGTAAATGTAATTGAGTAAATGTAACTAGTTACTAACTAACTCTGCAAATATATGCGACTTGTATGTGATCTCCAGTGTGAACTGCAAACGACCTGAAAATGTTCCGCATGCGCAGTAGACTGCGCCCTCTACTGAGCGTGCAAATCAGTAGGGGGCGCAAATTTGCCAACCGTATAAAAAAAGAAGAAGAAGCGCTCAGTGTTTGTGGAAGTAAACATGGATGCTAACAGTGGAGCATATCTTACGATTTTAAAGTGGTTATCCAGCCGGAGCCACCACATTAACAACTTAATCCTCGTTATCTTCCGCCATGGTTGTTTTTTTTCCCACGTGTGCGTATCAGGACGCACAGTAGTGACGTTTGTCGAATATCAATGACGTTCAGGTCGGATGAATGCGACGTAACCGTTCAGTCAGGTCAGATACGTTTACAATTTATGACCACATTTCCAAGTGGCCTGGGTCACATTTCTAAAAAATCAAACGAAAAAACGATCTGTGTTGGTCAGGTTGTCATGAAAATAACAGGTCCTGGTCGCATTAAGGCAAAAACCCGGATTTGGGTCACTTCAGGCTGCAGCCATTTGTCAACTGAAAACCTTACTGTAACCCACCTGATTATTTCAGATATAACAAAGGCAATGCAAAGCATTTTTGAAGCATTTAGGAATCAGTAAAAACATATTTAGAGATTTTTTTTTCCCAACCGCTTGCTTCTTTACGTCTGTGACGCAGAGTGTCTCTGGAGATGATTTTAGTAAAAGTCGGACAAATCTATTATGTCCGTCTGCTTGCGGTTGACCCAGATAGGCAGCAAGCCATTTCCTCTCTAACACTGGAGATTAGAAAAACTGGAGCAGAGGCAGTAAATCATCTCCTCCCCCTGACTTCGCCATCGCTGCGAGGAACTCTATCTGTTAAAGGAGGTGAAGCAGTCCTGACAGGGGACGCCTCTATTAGGAGACACAAATGGCCTTGCCTATCATGTTGCAAGCAACCATAAAAAAAATATACTTATTCTTTGGGAATCATGAAGCTGTGAATTATGGGTGTTTTAGCGTGTGTTTGTATGATGCTTATAAATCAATATTTCCCTCTAAGTAGCTTTTTGGAGTGTAATTTATCTTCTAGAACGATGGGAATGTTTAGGAATGAGTCAAAGAACGAGGAAAACAATCAGAGAAATTGTAAACAATCGATGCCAGTTTTACAATCAATAGTTTGAAATGTCAGAACATGTTATATGTAAGATTGATTGGAAAGGTGTTGTGGACACCTTGGCTTTTAATATTTGCATCTGGACTCTTTGTTTTAAAGTGATTTTGCTTCAAATAACTTGAAAAATGTTTAAAAATGGGGGAAAGCTTCATTTGGTTTTATGTCTTGTTTGGATGAATGTCCCTTAACGCTCCATAGAGAAACTTCACAGTGTTTTGTGTCCATATAACAAGCTTCTGGCATAATTTTGGTTGGATATTTGACCACAGCTCTTTGCAGAATTGATGCATTTGATTTAAACTGGTGAATTTTCTGACTTAGACCTGCTGGTGTTTCATGTTTCATCCATTCCAACCTTCATGTGTATTTGGACTCGTGGAACTAGAAAACACCCAATTATGTTTGAGTTTCAACTTTCTGGCTCTTTGGTGAAAGAAAATGAATCACAATAGAAGCAACTTTGGATTGCCATGAACAATCAGGGAGCTGGGAAATAAGACATCACTGCTCCAAAAGATAGTTTCCTAATCTTTTGGATTGAATATTTGTTTTTTGTTTTTCTTGTCCAATTTGAGCAACAAGAATGGGACATGGCCCTCATTTTGTCCCTAAAGTGCTTGATGTATTAGCCAATGGGGGAATTGAAACCATATATGTTTTTAAGTCAGAGTTCCTGGGTGTTTGTGGTTCTGTTAAAGGGGACATATTATGCAAAATTCACATTTTGCACTTTTTTACATTTAGGTTTCTACCGTTTCTAAAAACAACACAAGTGCCTAAAAAGACACTAAGCCATTTTCTAGCAACAAGTTAATGTTTTATGATGTCTGGAAAACAGAAAAACATTTTTTTGATTAAGTCATAATCAACGGACTCTGCGCAGTTCCCTAGCAACTCGAGCAGAGTTCCAGCACATTTGGTTAGCTGGTACATTGGTTGTACATTGGTTGCTGGAAAAGACAATAGTTTTGTTGTTGACTTACCATCCAGAAAGCCCTGGCTTCATTCTTTTTGGTTGTGCAGGAGACTCCACTTCTGCTTTTCAAAGACATTTGTTTGCAGCCATTTTCACATGCGAGTGTAATCGTTGAGTTGGGTGGCGTGGCCAGCAGCATTTGAATTTGATTTAAAGTGACAAGATGCCCTAAAACAGCGCATTATGAAAGGAGCTCAAAGCAGACTCTCTTCTCTCTAAGAAAAATAAAATGAACATGTTTTGTATCTTAACCTGTTCAAGGAAGAATAATACAGCAGCAGAAGCTCCACTGAGGTTGCTAGGTAACGGGGCTCCACTGAGGTTGCTAGGTAAAAGCGCATTGCCCGTGGAACGTGACTTAACAATCAGGAGGTTTTTGAAAAGGCTCATTTTTCAGACACCAAAAAACATTAATGCTATAAAATGACTGACTAGTTGTTTTTAGAAGCAGTTGAGACACAAATCAAAGAACAAAATCGAACAAAATGTGAATTTAACCCACAAAAAGTTTAAACTGTCATTGCCAGTTCTTGTTTATCAACCTCCGTGAGGTTGTTAATTTTAAAATTATTCCCCAAAAAACACAGATTTTTTATTTATTATTACTATTTCTGTATTTTTTTGGTTGCTTTTATTTTGGTTGATTTATTGGTTGGGTTGTGCTCTCAACAGGGAGCGTGGGGAGGGAGTCTGCTCATGTCCCGGAGGCACCGGTGGAAACTGGACGGCGTTGAGAGGTGATCGTCTGTCTTTCTGTTTATTTTACCAACATATTAGATCCTCTGAGAGTTTACGATGCCCAACTGCCTGTTTTACCGACCGCAGGGCCAACTCTGTGACCTGGAACCCTCACAAAATGATGTCCGTCCCCCTGCAGTGCTCCGCCCTGCTCGTCAGAGAGGAGGTCGCCCCTTCAGCCTCTCTTTTCTTTCCTGTTCCTGTTCCTGGAGGTGATGCTGAGCAACCTGTTGGGTTTGACTTTGCAGGGTTTGATGCAGAGCTGCAACCAGATGCACGCCTGCTACCTCTTCCAGCAGGACAAACACTACGACCTTTCCTACGACACCGGGGACAAAGCGCTGCAGTGTGGACGCCATGTGGACATCTTTAAACTCTGGCTGATGTGGAGAGCGAAGGTCTGGAGAGACACTGCAGCCACGGCAGATTTTACTGCAACACAGCCACTCAAAAATTACCCTTACCTGTTAATTAATAGATAAAAAATAACTTGATCAGGTGTTAACACTGACAGGTTTTCCACTGCAAAAACACAAAATCTTACCAAGTAATTTTGGTTTAGTTTCTGGTGCAAATATCTAATTACAACTTAAATTAAACAAAATTAACTTAGGTCAATAATTACTTAATATTGATGAAAACGATGGAGGGTTATTTTCCTTATTACAAAATATTGTTTTCATGCTGTAAGTTAAATAATCTGTCAGTAGAGCCAGTACTTTTTCATCAATATTAAGGACTTAAACCAGATTTTATGACTTTCTGAAAAGTTACTTAAAAATGAGTTTTGTCTTATTTCAACTGCACTAAAAACTGAACCAAAATTACTTTGTAAGATTTTGAGTTTTTACAGTTTTCCTTTATTTTATGTTGTTTAACTTACAAATAACTTTTCTTTTTTTTTGATAAATGTACTTAATTTAGACTAAATTAAGTACATTTTAATTTGAACTAAAATGAAAATTAAATTTTAATTTAAATTATGTTTATTATTAATTATATAATTATTAATTACTTAATAATAACTAAAATAATTATTTTATTATTTTACAAGTTATTGCAATAATAACCTGTAATAACACACAAGTTATTTTATTTTATTAAAATAATAAAATAATTTATTTTTACAAGTTGTAACTTGTGGTTACAGTTACAAGTTATTATTCATCAATATTGTCTGCTTGTTTTAAATCAATAATTCTTTAATACTGATAAAAAATTATTATCTCCACTGGCAGATTATTTCACTAATATGGAAAAAATGTCTTGTTATAAGTGAAATAACAATACTTTTTCATCAATATTAAGGAATTATTCACATAAGTTAATTTTGATTTTTTTTCCAACTGTACAAAAATTTTTTATTTTTGCTGTGAAAAACTGTAAACACTTGAAAAAATATTTCAATCTCCTTATTAGGGGTAAAAACGTGTCATTTTTGGGTAACTGTTGCAGTAACATCCATACACACAGATGTATACATATATATGGTTTTATAAAAAGCAACCTTTAGAAACTTAAATAAATGTTTTTGGTAGTTTTATATGAAAAATCAACACAAAGTAGAACATAATTATAAAGTAGATTCAATAACATGCACAACTTTTTGAATTTCTACAATAAAAACACTAAAAAGTGCATTTTACAGTTATATTTACCCCCGTTACTTTGATACCCGTTAATATATGGGCATCAAAGTAAATATATACAGCTCTGGAAAACTTACTGATCACTTAATATGATCAATTTCTCTGATTTTACTGTTTATAGGTTTATGTTTGAGTAAAATTAACATTTTTATTTTATTCTATGAACTACTAACGTGTCTCTGAAATTCCAAGCAAAAATGTAGTATTTATTTACATGAAATGAGAGAAAAGATGTAGAGCTTTCAGAGCTCAAATAATGCAAAGAAAATGAGTTCATGTTCCTTTAGAAACAACAACATTAATGTTTTAACGCAGGAAGAGTTCAGAAATCAGTATTTGGTGGAACAACCAGGTTTTCAATGGGTTCACTGCAGTGGCCTCTTAGTTTTTTACAGAGCTGCAAATATATAAACCACAACTATGATCTTCAACTGATTTTATTGCTTTTTATTCATGGGTATCAGAGTAAGGGCGGTAAACACAGCTGCAGAAAGCTTTACGCCACACTTTGTAGGGTTTTTTATTGTATAAATGATGAAAATTACACATGTTGTTGATTCCACTCCTAATTAAGCTCTACTTTTAGTTTTGACATAAAAATACCCCCCAAAAAGTAACGTTGGAAGTTTGTTTGTTGAAAGTGTTGTGAAAAATGCTGATGCGACCAAACGTTTGGTTGAACCTCCAAATCTTCTCCCCAACAGGGAACCATCGGCTTCGAAGCCCAGATTGACAAATGCTTGGAGCTGTCGGAGTATCTGTACAACAAAATCAAAGACAGAGAAGGATACCAGATGGTGTTCGATGGGAAGGTGAGGAAAACCTCCGTCCGGCTCCATTTTACCTTTCAGTCATTACTGGTGACTTGATTGGCTCCAGCTTTGTGTTGGATGGGAGCCATTGTTACCTCTAGCCTGCGGTATAATATGCTGCTATTATGGTTAATGGCTAGCATAAGAGCCTGTAATTGCTGATATGCATATGAATAGCCTGCTGCCTGGAAGCTAAGCTATGACACAAACATATGTGGAGGTTTTAAGTTGAGGAGCGGCGTGTTGGACGCCTACAGTCGTTCATAATGGCGGCTCTGTAATGTCTAAAGGCCTTTTGTTTCCCTGCTGAGCCCGGAGAGAGACTAAGAGCATCGGAGTGTGATCCGGAAAAGCCTCGTCCTTTGGGCAATGACCCAGGTGTTGGTTTGACTCCGACCCCCCAGTGAGCCATTAGATCAATCTGAGGCTGAAAGTACAACGAACCGGACCGGCCCAGCTGTGTAAACGAGGCTGGTCTGCTTGGTTGGTTCGGCTGCCGGTAATGAATGCTTTTCCACTCGAAGGCAGTCAGCGGCCACAAAAACAGCAGTTAGGAGCTCTGAGGGAAGATCAACTAAACAAAATACTTGATTTATGCTAAAGCTGCTTTAAAAGTGACCCGTTGTGGTTCCTTGGACAGATTAGGGTACATCTCTGGGCGATACAAAATATCTTTATTGAATTTTTAGCCCAAATAATGAGATTTAAATTTATTTGAGTTGTTTTAGGGCCTCGTGTCACTTTAGATCCAAACAAGCTGCTGCTGGCCACACCCCAATCTCAACGTTTACACTCACACGTGAAAATAGCAGCAAACAGATGTGCAATTATACAACCGTACATGTTTGAAAAGCATTAGTAGAGCCTCCTGTACACCTAACAAGAATGCAGCAAGTGTTTTATGGATGGGAAAGTCAACGACAGAACACTTGTCTTTTCCAGCAGCCATTGCTCATATAGCGATAAAACCAGCTAGGTAACGGACTGGGCCTGGCTGAGGTTGCTAGGTAACGGCACAGAGCCACTTAGCAGTCTGAAAGTTTTTGAGTCACCTCATTTTCCAGACTTCAAAAAATCACTAAAAAACAGCTGGGTGTTTTTTTTAAGCATTTGTTCTTAGAAGCAGTAGAAACCCAAATGGAAGTATAATGAACGACCAAAATGTAAATTTTGCTCAAGTTTTTATTATACTTTATTGTCTTATGAGTGAAGATAGTTATGAGCAAAAAGAAGAGGAACGTAATTGTAGATTTCTTTCAGTTTTTGTGACATTTATGTTGCTATATTTGATGTTTATTTTCTAAAATGCTACGCTAGTTTTATGCCAGATGTAACAAAATGTTTTCCAAAACTGTAAGTTTTGTCTTATTGCACAAATATGGTCTAAAGGGTCTTGATTGGCATCATATTTTGTAAAATCTTAAAAAATGTTTTTAATTGTTGTTCTGAGTTATTTTGTGATCAAGAACACAATGAAAATTTTTTTGTAGATTTTGAAATCTTAGCCCTTTCTGCTTGACTTAATGTTAATACAGTCTAAGGCTTTTCTGTTGATTATTTATTTGGATTAACCAGTTAATAGTTGGACAGAAATTTATTTAATAGGAGACTTTTTACAGAATTTGAACCAGGTGAAGCTAAAACTGCCATTTGAGGAGTTCTGGGTGAGTCGCAAGGCCCCCACACCACCAGGGGGCCCCCAAGAGCACCAAGCGAATATCCTCTTCCTGCTGATGGTTGCTGCCGCTGTTGGGGGAAATATAAGATATCAAACTTGTTAACTTGTTTTCTGTAAATTTAGTGTTTATCAGCTGATGTTACCTTCAAATAGTTGAAAATTATACTTGAATACCCCAAAATTATTACTCCTCAGTGGTTAAACTCAGTAGTCATAATACTACTGGTATGACGTAAGCTAATTACAAATTATGCTAATGATGGCAGGTATGTTACACACATAGAATAGCTCTAGAATGATAAAACATGTTGGTATGGGGGGCCCAAAAATAAAAATCTGATCTGGGCCCCAAAAAGGCTTGGGCCAGCCCTGTTAACAGACTAATTTTTTTTCCATCTTAAATGTAAAATATATTTCTTTTTTGTACAGTTTTGGCTTTATTTGTATACTGTCAACAATTAATCGAGTTGACGATTATTTCAATGATCAGTCATGACTAATACAATTAATCGTTTCAGCACTTTACTGCAGATATACCTGCAGGTAATTTATGTAAAAGATTTTCATTATTACTTTAAAAAATGGTCTGATAAAAGCTCATCTGGATGGTAAAAGTTGGTAATTCTGAGCCAGAGGAAGCGTTTGTATGTTTGTGTTAATTCCTGGTTGTTTCAGCCTCAGCACACCAACGTCTGCTTCTGGTACCTCCCCCCGGGGATCCGCTACATGGAGGACAAAGAGGAGAAGAAGAAGCGCCTTCACAAGGTGGGTGAGCTGAGATAAGAGGCCAGGCAGCCATATCTGCCCAGCACACCTTCCAAACCCAACAAACCCGTCACTCACATCCACAGACACAATCACACCACCTGATAATTAGCGACTGCTAAGACCCAACATTAGAAAACACTTTGCATGAGGAATAATCTGTGATAGCCTTTAAATGGAGGTGCTTCTGCACACGCAGGTGTTTCCTCTCCTAATGTCCCGCTGAAATCAAACCAGATGTGCGTCAGTCGCCAGATTTGCTCTTTTCCACAGGCTTTGTGACTGGAGGGATGATGATGTAGCTTTAAACGATTAGGGCTGTAAGGAGAAGACCTGAACCGGAGCAGCTTTTCATCTTCGTCTTTAATGATTTATTCTGATGAGAAGAATTGGAATATTGTCAAAAGACGGATTTTTTGAAGGAAATCACCTACAAGTTTATTATTTTACGGCTGGGCCTTAAAGTAACACCTGGTTAAATGAACACCAACAGGATGTTATGTTTCTTTAAACAGGTTAGGATTTATCTGCATGACCTTCATTCTCAGACTAAAATAAGCAGGAAAAACGGACAAAACATGACACCCAAAAAGTCCAACACGGTTATCAAATGATTCTAGACACTTTCCACCAAGACGTTTTGGTACCTTTCTGTTATTTTCTTTTGTCTAAATATGTGTTCACCTCTTTCTTTTGTGTTGTCTTTATGGGGATGGCTTTTATCAGCTTCACTACTCTGTAAAATGTCTGGACTGTTTCTTTAAATGTTTGTGTTCTTTAATTTTTAATGTTTATAAAAATTAAAGAAAGCAGTTCACATCAGTGCATTATGAGAGCGATGAACAGCGAAAGATGAAAATTTTCCATGAAAGTTGAACATTTTGAAACTTTTTTTTGTTGCGTTGCTGTGCGTCTGACCTCGACATCTCATGAATTACGCCGTTCGCTCGGCTGGTTGAGGACAAGCGACTGTCGCCTGATCGCACAAATTCCCTAGGAAATGAACAAAGAGCTTTTAAATGAGCGTTTGAAACAAAATGGCTTCCTTTAGACTTTTCCTAAATATAAAAACTGAGAATCTCCAAACATGTTTGACTTGAGACAATGAAACATTTTCCTAATCATTTAAAAACCTGCATCCATTGGCGGTTTTTGATATGGGCAGTTGCCCAGAGCGGCATCAGAAAAAGGGATGGGGTCCCCAAGAATTAGAAAGTAAAATCTTATCTGTCAGTTTTCCCCTGGATAAGTTTGCTACTACTTGTATGCATGTGTGTTAGAGTAAGTTTCGCTTAGTTGTAGCCGAGGATACAATACCAGCATTCAGCTTCTATTCACCACAAATCTAGAGCAAATTTCTAGAAAACTGCAAAACAGCTGAAACACTGAGTTCCTTTAAATCTAGATTAAAACCCCACCTGTTTAGAGTTAATTTACAACCATAATAATTTTGGTCTAGTTCATGTAAATATGTTGGTATACTTGAAATAAGACAAACTAAATTAAAAGTAACTTTTTAGCAAGATATAAAGGCTTGTTTTAAATAAATAATTCCTTAATATTGATGAAAAAGTTCTTGTTCTCTTTGTAGATAAATTAACTTATAAGAGAGGAAAGTTAAATAATCTGCCAATGGAACTTTTGCATCAATATTAAGGAATTATTTTCTTAAAACGAGCCTTTACATCTTACTCAAATTACTTTTGTCTTATTTCAAGTTTACTAAGATGTTTGCACAAGAAATTAGATAAAAAATACTTGGTAAGATTTTGTGTTTTTGCAGTGAACGTTTTGTAACATTTGAAAAAATTTTATGTTTGCTGGTTTCCTCAGTTGTTGCCTGTCTTGTCTTCTACTTTTGTAAAATGTGATTGATTGATTGATTGATTGATTGATTGATTGATTGATTGATTCCTATTAGAACCACATCTGTGTGCATATTCATATTTCAAGCTTACAAAGTTAGGCCTAGTGATTAATCGTGATTAATTGATTAATCGTGATTAATCACTTTGCTAGAGTGTGACTTTTTAATCGATTGACAGCTAGTTGTGACTCGAGTTCTTCTGGTGACATAGTGTGTGTACATTTATTAAGCATTGTGTGATTTCAGGTGGCTCCAGTCATCAAAGCCAGGATGATGGAGTACGGCACCACCATGGTCAGCTACCAGCCGCAGGGCGACAAGGTGAACTTCTTCCGCATGGTGATCTCCAACCCTGCTGCTACCTTCGAGGACATCGACTTCCTCATCGAGGAGATCGAGCGACTCGGCCATGATCTATAAGACTCGTCTCGCCAAATCCTCCTGTACTTTCCCCCGTTGATGGATGAAATGTTTGTCATGAATGTACCGGTAACCATTTTCATTTCTCTTTTTTCCTGTAAAGTCTAATATTTAAGAGTATATTTAAGAAGAAGAAACAAAGATGTATTAATATATTATGTACTGCAGCTTTTTCTGTGGACTGACTTGGTCCAACGCTGTGTAAAAGTGCTTCTGTCCGCCTTTCTTATGGTGTAGTCGCCGCAAGATTAGTGTAATCAATGTGACTTTATATGTACTTTTTGTGCTATGAAATGCTTGTGCAATAAGTCGGTGAGGGAGATCTGAGATTTTTGGATCACTTCTCATTCGCAGAGTTTGTTGTTAAGTGCCAAATGTTGTTGTGTTCTATCGTAACATTTTAAATTTTAAACAAAGAAAGCACTAATCTTTACCTCAGCTTAATTAACTGCCTGTACAGCAGTGGGTGGAGTCCAGTCCAGGAAGCTGTTTCAACTAAAATGTAATGTTTAAATTGTACACTGTTCTGGATATCACTTTGTTTTCCTCTGGAGACAAAAACAGACAAGATGAAAACACAAAACTGCCCAACAAGGCCAGCAGGTGGCGCTAATGTCACCATGAATTACCTTTAATGTTTTGGGTGAAATTCTGAGCAAATTCCACTAAAATTGGAACCATTTATTTTTTATTTCTCAATGGAGCCAAAAGGACAAAGTTTGTTTGTCCCCTACGTAATTTAGTACTTTTGCTTAGTTAAGAGTCATCTGCCGTAAGGTGTTTTAAAACTATCAATTCCTTTTGTTTTGGTGACAAAAGTAAATTTATACAAACCACAAAATACGACTGCAATAATTAATATCTACCAGCTGGAGGCCAATTATAGTAACAGGTTTTGAAAATGGTTGTAATCTCTAATATTCCAAAAAGAGTCGACTGGCATAAATGTTAATCAGAGCAACAGTCAACAGAAATGGAGGTCAAAATATAATACACAGAAAATAGTGCACAACAAAAATGATTAATGAGATTTAAATGTATTTATGATTGCTTATACCCATAACATACCAGCAAAAGTAAAAGCACTGATTAAATACATGTGAGCAAATGGTTTTTATGGGTATAAAATGGCAACAAATATGGTCAAAATAAGGTAAAAAAAATTGAAATTAGAGGAAAATGTCCCCAGCTCATTTATTGCACCGTAACTAAAATAGAGTTCTGTTTACTCTATGTACAGTAGACCGTTTTATTGTTATTTTCCAAAATCCTACTCTAGGATTCACTAAAAATAGTTTCTTTAAACCAAAAACAGTGTTTCACGCAGGAGGTGCATCATAAAATCTCTGTTTCAGTACAAGCAACGTAACAACAAAGATACCGGCCCTAATTAGGAACGCTGGCATAAAAAAACTAAATGTCGTGGAATCTCAGTGATCATGATGTTGGGTTTAAAACTATAGGTTGAAGGCCAAGGCACTGAAATGGTGACCAATACTGGCAGCTTCTCTGTACTTTTTAAACTGGGACTATTGGTAATGGTGGGCCATCCAACCAACAAACCAACCAACCATAAAACTAACCAACCAATAAACCAAACAACTAACCAGCCAACCGACCAACCAGCCAATAAACTAATAAACCAACCAATCAATAAACTAATACACCAACCATCCAACCAACCATTAAACTAACCAACCAATAAACCCACCATTAAACTAATCAACCAACCAATAAACTAATAAACCAACCAATCAATAAACTAATAAACCAACCATTCAACCAACCATTAAACTAACCAACCAATAAACCCACCAATAAACTAATCAACCAACCAATTAACCAACCAATAAACTAATAAACCAACCAATCAATAAAGTAATATTAGTTTGATTGGTTCAACCAACCAATCAAACTAATAAACCAACCATTCAACCAACCAACCAACCAATCATTAAACTAACCAACCAATCATTAAACTAACTAACCAATAAACCCACCAATAAACTAATCAACCATTAAATCAATCAACCAACCAATTAACCAACCAGTGACACAGATTGTTAAAAGGTTCAGGGTAGTCCCAATTGACTTTAATCAGAGCTTAATAGTTTTAATCGTAATGAAGTTAAAGACACTTTAATGTGTTTTAATGTATTCATTTATAGTTTTACTCTTTTTCTGAACGTCTGTTGATTGTGTTTAGGTTTAGCTCCTGCCCTGTTCCACCAGCGTCATAATAAACTTTCCCTTTTTACAGTGCAACGAACATCTGCAAACGATTTTAATTAGTCCTGCAAAAACAGATTCAATTATAAATTCAATCATAAAAAACAGATGAAAATCTGAATTTTAAAAGGCCTGTCAGCAGATTTTGCTCAATCTTTGGGTAAAACTGTAGAAAAAAGAAACGGAAAGTAAAGTGGACAAAAGAAATGATTTACCACTTACATTTATTTGCTAAACTTGTTTCTGAGTTGCACTTTATCACATTTTGAGAAGAAAAGCTGGAATGTATTACTGAAAAAACATCAATGTTTCTATGGATCTGCTTGTGTATAAAATCAAAACCAAATTATTTTATCTTATCTTCAGCTAAAAAGGGCCAAATGTTCATTTTAGCATCTCTTCCTTATGTTTAGCACTTAATAACAAAACTTTAAGCAGAATTACCTTAAAGGCAGGGCAATAATAATAATGATAATATTGCTGTTTTGGTCAGATTTGGGTACTTTAACACCAGACATCACTTGCACTAAATTACTGTGGAGAGGAGGCAGCAACGGAGATTGCTTCTGTTTTTATTCACAAGCAATATTTAAGGGTCCAAGCTACATATCCCGCAAAATCTTACAAAGAAGCAGTGAAATATCGGCGATGATCAAGTTCCCAAACCAAGCACATGATAACTTAGATAATAATAATAATAATCTGTATAAAAGCTTATTGTAGGCAGGGTTAGCTGTTGAAACTCTGGTTTTCTTTAAAAAAGCAGAAGTTTTGTAGCATTTTCATTAGACCGAGGTAGAAAAGCACAATTTGCTCAACACTATCAATCACTTTGAAACATAGACTGTAAATACAACTACAAGATGTCCTAAGTACATATCTTTGTGTATACATAATATGTATATAAGACGTATAACCAGAGACTATTTGTGAGGTAAAGTTGTTAATATTTTCTCTATATCTGATATAGATGCCCTGTATTTTCATCTCGTCGGCCCAAAAGGCTTTACTTTTCACTGTGCGTGTGTGTTTGTGTGTGTGTGACTCTTCTAGCTGTTTCAACGACAACTTGTTTCAGGGACTGGCTTTAAAAAGAACGGACAGATTTCACGTCCTAGTACTTCGTTGGGAGGTGTGAAACTCTGGCGTTAGGGTTTCAAATGAATATGCAAAGCCATTTTTTGACTCTGAAGCTCCGTGTTTTTCTGTGCACATGTGAAACTCGACTGTATGTGCCGACGTGTACCTTAGCGTGTTTGTGACTGTGTTGCCTTAGTAGAGATTTTTCAGTATCGTCTAGTTGACCTCTGGAAAAAAGCAGGAGGTTGTGCACTTTAGAGTATACGACCTAAATAACGTGCAATGTCTAATGGTTGTTTATGATTTAATGTTCAAAAAAGATTCTCTGAGCTCTTTGGTCTGAATGTGAAAGGAGTTATGGGTCTGTTTTAATTTGATTTTGTAGATGTAGTAAAGTTTCTGTTGCCGCTCCCTAAGTGGATCTGTTGTGCACACTGTGACAGAGACAACATCAGATTTATGCCAGCCAGCCTCACTGCGGTGAGCCTGAAAAGCCAGACACTTTTCACAGGGGTGAAAGGTCACAGGACCTGAACTCAAGTCACAAATCAAATGACTTCTTCAAAAAATGGTGAAAAACTTGGATCTCAACTCAGACTTTAACACCAACAAAACGTTTGACTATTGACTGAATTTAATTTAGGACTGAAACGATTAATCGGATTAATCTTTATTAATCGTGATTAATCAGATTAAGCATGATTAATCCAATTAATTAATTGTGATTAATCAGATTAATTAAATCACTAATCTGATTCATCACAATTAACCATGATTAATCTGATTGATTGTAATTAATTTGGTTAAGTGTAATTAATCTGATTAACCATGATTAATCGTGATTAATCAAATTAATTGTGGTTAATCAAATTGTGATAGTTCCAGTTAATTGTGATTAATCTAATTAATTATGATTAATCTGATTAATCGTGATTAATCGATTACCAAAATAATCGTCAACTAATTTAATAATTGATCGTTAATTGAAGTATAAAGACTCAATAAAATGTTATTTTGCTGAAAGAACAACACAGTCAGAGCAGTAATTAAGCCAGAAAGTGCACTACACACACACACACACACACACACACATATATATATATATATATATATATATATATATATATATATATATATATATATATATATGATTTTTCTAACCAAAAATCCTGCCCCTAGGCGGAGCTTCAGAATGAACAGGAGCTTCTTAAAGAGACAGAGGCCCAGTTTCAAAGCGTTAAACTGACTGTAGGTATGACAGTCACTTGTGCTATAAAATGGCGCTTTGTGCCTGGAAAACACGTTACTGCCCCTTTAATTTAAATTTTGCACTTGACTCAGATTGCGGTTTCTGACTCAGGACTTGACTTTGGACTGGGACCAACACGGTTTTGGTTTGGGTTTTGACTTGAGTGTAAAGGTGGCTTGTGACTCGCTCCGGCCTCTGCTCGTTCCTCTTGCTGCTCTCTCGCTGCTACACTCGCGCCCTTTGCATGTGCATGCGATTCCCTGCCTCTCCAGCTTGTTCCATGTGGAGTCTCCTATATATACATGTGCATATATGTAAACTGTATGTATAGCTCCTGTAATTAGCCTAAGTGTCCTACATATTCCAATATATATATATATATATATAGCTTAGCTTGTAGATTAGTGCACTGTCGCTCTAGCCTTTACATGTAATCTTTGTGTCTTGGCTTCCTGTAACGTCTCTCTGTGCTGCAAGCATGCCGACCTCGCTTCGCATCGTTTTCCTCTCCGTGCTTGATCTGCCTTTCTCTCTCTTCCCTCTTTCTGCTTGGAAACTGTCGCTGCTTTCAGTGTCTTATATAAATATATATAAATGTAGTCCTTCAGCATGTCTTTTTGAAAGCTTTACTCTGCTCTGACCTTTTCTATCTTCCTCCTTCTGCTTCGCCCTCTGGTCAGCAGTATATCTCCGCGCTTTCCTCTTAACGTGTCTCGGCGACCTGATGTTGCTCTGCTTTTGTGCCTCAAACGGTTGATTAACCCAGAAAGACGGAAACAGACCCTGCTTTCTTGTTTAGGTTCGACGTTTTTCCTTTCGTTGTTTCATGAGGACGAATAGAAACCGTGCTGTTGTCCTCAAAGAGGAGGTAAACTCTAAATATGTACTCTGCAAACTGGCTTTCAAACATGCATTTGTCCTGAACTACATGTTATTCTAAGGAAAGAAGAAGAAATAAATATAACAAGACAACACTTGTGAATATCTGCTGGTTATTTCCTCATACTCAGAGTTTGGTATTAATGGAATTTATTTAAGTAACTTTTCTGAAAAAAATGTAGATTTAGGAGTTTTTCACTACGCTGTACTTTTTACTTTTACTTGAGTATTTTTATTATTTCTGGATTTTCTACCCACTGAATGGAAAAACAAAGTTTCATAAGTTTTTTTTATTTAAAGAAACTGATTTGGAAAATTTTTATTTTTATTTTTTACTTATGTCAATTATTGTCATTTTTGTCCTTAAAATACCAAATTTTATACATTTTGGTCCATCTCATGATGTAATTTTAAATATTGATAATTTGATCAGTACATTTTACCAAATACTTTCACTGCTGCAGATTAATTTCACCTCAGGGATTTTATCAGGTTTGGAGAGAAAAGTTGTCCTTCAGATTCTGATATTTAATAAATCAAAATGCTGAAAATGTGAATTTTTCACAGCATGTTTTGCGGTACAGCAGCCCCACACCATCACACTGCCACCGCCGTGCTTTAAAGTCCACAGAATGTTTTTCTAAAAGTCTTGGGAATCATGGAGGCGTGTTCTGGAAAAACTGAGATGACCTTTGACCTCACCCAAGGCAAGTGAGACCTGCAGTTTTTCAGATGTTGTGGGATCTTATGTGACTTTTTCTGTAGATATTTAATAATCCCAAAGCTTTAGAAATGACTTTCCAGACTGATCTCGACTTACTGTCTTTCTCACTTTTTACACACAGAGCCATTAAGTTTAGATTTTTTTTAAAACTTCCTTACCGATAATCGGCATTTAAAAACTGCATTTTGTGTTTATTTATTTGACCTTTGACCACTTTCACGTTGTCCTGAACCAATGAAGTGACAGACATGCAGACACCTTGTTACGGATCCACATCCCACCCTGATGCTGAACTTCAGTCATTTTTTTGGATGCATCCAGAATCGTCTGCCAGAGAAAAGCAATTAACCTCCCAGACCTCAGAGGAGTCGACATGGTGGAGTTAAAAATACACCGCAGCATTTATTCAGCAGCAGACGTCTACATGTTCAGACCTCATACATATAGATGTGATGTTTGTTTCCATGTTCAGCTGGGTGGCGCCGTTGGCTCGGGAGTTTCAGATCGACCTTGACGGAAATGATTGAGGTCAAGAAGGGAGAACGAGGAACTGAGAAGGAGAATTAGAGCCACAGCGTAATATTTAGAGAATAAAGTCAAAATGTACAAGAAGAGTCTTAATATTATGACTTTACTCTCATTATTGCAACTTTATTCTCATAATCTTACTTTATTCTCATATTATACATATTTTTAAAATATTTGACTTAATTTTGTAATATAACTTTATTCTTGTATCATTGCATTTTTTATCTTGAGTCTTATTCTTGTATAATTAGATTTTTCTTATATATTTTTTACTGTATTCTCATATTATTTTTTTTAAAAATTCTTATATTTTGACTTATTGTATTACTTTATTATTTTTATTACAATTTTTTATATTATTTAGACTTTTTCTTGTAATATTATGACATTATTTCATATGATTTATTTTCTTATACTATTTAGACTTTATTCTAGTATGATTTTATTCTTGTAATTTTATGAATTCATTTTCATAATTAATTATTTTTATTTTCTCTTCATTTCGCCCCAATACTCAGAACGTTGCATTGATCAGGAAACTTATTAGAAACAATAGCAAAGATTGTGAAAAAATATATATTAATTTATATTTAATTAAGTAATAAAATAAGATTAAATTTATATTTATGTATTGATTTAATTTGAATATTGGATTTGATTAAATTAAGCCAAATTAATGGTTTTTACACGTCTTCACCAGAAGGGGGCGACATGGACAGATAACCAAGTTTAATCCAAATGTTTCCATTAAAATACATTTTCATATTCAGTCTAATTAATTTAATAAACATCTCTATTTAAAGAACAGAAACCCTCTTCGTGAAACATGCCAGTAAACCTCTTGTTCTCCTGCAGAGCTGCGACGCTCAGCGGAGGCGGCAGCATCTAAACTCACCACAAGCTCTAAACATTTTTCCTCCAGACAAAAGAGACTTTGGCTCTCAGAGAAACATCCGCTTCTGATTAAAGCCAGCCCGCCTCCTGCTTCGTCCTTTTTCAGCCGACTCTGGGGCCGCCGTCGGGTTCGCCTTTACCACAAATCACCCAAACTGATGTGTTTGTTAAAGTGACACCATATTGTTGTTTTTTATTCCAGGAAAAAATGAACAAATGATCCTGAAGCACATTTTCTGACACTCGTACTGGGAGGATGTGTGTTGTGCTTCTAGCTGCTGAAACATTGAGGTTCCTGCTGTGTTTGCATGTCATTGGCTGAGTCAACGCCAAACACAAAAAACCCTGAGAAAGCCAACAAACGTGCAGCAGACACACATGTGGCGGTGAAGGATTCCTTGTTGCTTTGCCTCAAATCGTCTGGGAGGAAATTCCCAGATATGCAGTCCATTCAGGTTTTATATCTGGTTCAATCACTGCAAAAACGCAAAAACTATCAAGTATTTCTGGTCTGGAATCTGGTGAAAATATCTTAGTACACTTTATATATAAGACAAATTGACAAGTAACTTTTCAGGAAGAAATAGGAGCTTGTTTTAAATAATCACTTCCTTCAGTTCTGGTTCTGAGACATTATTTCCCGTACAAAACATTTTTCATTTGAATAAAAATCTGCTGGTGGAATATATCTTGATGAAAACTTGCACATTTGTTTTGTCTTTTTTCAAGTGTGCTAAGATGTTTGCACTATAAACTCACCTAAAAATACTTGGTAGTATTTTGTGTTTTTGGATTTTTTTTCTATTTCTAGTGCAAAAACCTTAGTAGACTTGGAATAAAACAAAACTAATAAGTAACTTTTCAGATAGAAATATGAGCTTGTTTATAGTAAAAAAAATATCCATAATATTGATTAAAAAGTATTAATTACATTGGAAAATATTTAATTTATAACATTGGTAAAATGTCTAATTAACAGTGAAATAATCTGTCAATGGAAGTATTACTTTTGAATCAATATTAAGTAATTATTGACTTAAAACAGTATATTTTGCTGAAAAGTTACTTGTAAGTTAGTTTAGTGTTATTTGAAGTGAACTAAGATATTTGCACTATAAACTAGACTAAAATAGTTGGGAAGATTTTGTGTTTTTGCAGCATAATCAAGTTAAATGTAATTAAATCACAGCAGATAAAATAATCATGACTTTCCCTCTTACCAAACCCTCTGTTATTAGTTCAGTCATTTTTGCAGAGAGAAACCGTCACTAGTTTTTTTCTGCACTGTATAAAAATACATCCTGAATTAAAACCTGACCGCTTTCCCTTGAAATATAAATAATGTAAATAATGTGCAGTTAAATCAAAATACCCAGTGAATTGTAGGCTGCAGGGTAAAGTTTGAGCCACACTCACTCCCTTTCCTTGGTTTCTTCTTTCTCTGATCTCGCTGTAACATGTGAGGCCATCATTTGATCTACAGAACCCGACATCTGGAGTGATCCTCCCCCCAGAACACCTGGTTTCAATCCGAGCCGCCGACAGAAACAGTCATTTGTGTCTAGAAACCAGAACCTTAATTTCTTTGTTCGCTCGCTCTGTCGTTGCCTCGGAGGATATTTGCTATGTTAAAGTCCAAAAGCAGTTTTCCTGCAGCGAACAGATGGGAGAATAATTAGACCCGGTTATCAGCGAGTCCGTGTAAATTACAGAGTCTGATTTTCAAGGTGATTTGTGAGTAGCTCTGGCACTTTCGCTGCTAATTAAAGCGAATCGGTTCAGTATGTTTAAGAATGAACCTTCAACTTTGCAATTTTGATCCCTTAAAAATAACAATAATCATAATGTTGTTCTTGCTACATAATGTTGCTCATACATCCCCAGAAATTAGAAAGGAATTTTAAGGAATTTACAAGATAATCTCTCGAAACTTTCCTTTAACTGACCAAGGACTTTTCTGGAATGTATTGGGCATTGTTAGAAATTAGGGTGCTGCTGTATTTCTATTACAAATGTAGGCAAGACTTTGTCGATATTCCGCTAATGTCGAAAAATTTTACTTTACAGTTGCAGTGTTTCCATTAAATAAGAAACAACTAAAATCAGACGTGAATAAGTTTATTCACAGGATAAGTCATTAAAAATATCATCCTTCAGCTACTTCCTGTTGTCGTCTTTGTCGTTTTTACCAGTAGTAGCTTCCGGTTAATGATCACGTGACTTGTGACGCAAAAAAAGTATTTATTGCAGTTTTGTGAAATAAACCAATTTCAATATGGCTGAAGGACTCCCTCAACTTAGCGCAAAAAACTTTATCAGAAACGTTTTTCCATTCAGTTAATTATTTCCGTAATTCCAATTTCCGCAATTAAATAATCAATAGAAACTTGTATTATGAGATGATGCATAATGAGAAAACTCAGTCATTAGATACTTTATTTGAACTTTAAATTTACAGGTTACTGCCTCAAAATGTAACATGCATGTTACTGTGTACTTTCCTGATTTTTTGTTTTTACTACTTTCAAAAACCAGGCCGGAATATAAGTTGAGATACTTTCTCAGAATTTACCAAATACTTTCCTACAACTTGCCTGTTACTTACCTAAAATTTACAGGTACTTTTCCAAAATTTACCTGCAATTTGTGGAAATCTTTCTGTATTACATGGTTACCTTTAAACTTATTGGGTACTTTCCCAGAATTAACAAGGTACTTTCTTAGAACTTTAAATTAATATACCGACTTAGAAACCAGCCAGTACTATAAGATAATGTATAACATAAAACTTTCCTGAATTTTACTTGGTACTATCTGATTTACTTCCCAATACTTTAATGGATATATTTAAGAAAACATATTAGATTATGAGTTGAAGTATAACTTGGTACTTTTTGAGAATTTACTGCTTTCCTGAAGCTGTAATTTAACTTTTTAGTTACTTACTTGAAACTTACCAGGTACTTTACTTAATTTTGACAAATGTTTCCCTAAAATTTACGAGACATTTCCAAAAACCAGTTTGTGTTATAAAATGACTTGTAATGTTTTTAGAACGTACCAGTTCGTATTTCCCTAAATTTACTGGATTACTTTCCTGCAAGGTGTCCAATAACTTCATACTAAGGTCAGAAAAAGGACCACATCCATTCCAGAAAGTAACCTACTTCACCAATAATCTTGTAAAGCATATCCTCCATATGTTTTGGATTTACTATAAAGGTGTTTCATCTCATAAATGTACATAGATTAAATCCAGCAGGAAAACTATTTTACAGGTACAAGTGGAATTGAGTTTCTGGCAAAAATAGGACATATAATTTGGTGTTGAATAAAAACTCATTTAAAACAGAAATGAGAACGCTGAAGTGAGAGCTGCTGCCAAGTCTCTGCAACACTTCATCATGTCTTTAACAGTTTGGACAAAACACACAGAGAAGCAATAAGGAATATTAAGTGTGAACAGCTTGTTACTGAGAAACTTTTCTTTCTCCAAAATAATAACAGATGTGTTGCATTAAACATGATGTTATATGTGCATAAATATACCTGATACAGAAGCTGCATGTTTGACAACAAACTTTACATTTTTATTGTGATGCATAACATTAAAGTCCTGTAAACACTGCATAAACCCATTGTTGCTTTACTGAAAGTCTTTGCCAACAAACTTCTCTCAGCAACATAGGAATGGTTTCGGTTTTTAGCAGTATAGAAAGTTTAAGATGATAAGAGTCTAACAAAACTTAGCATGAAGGTCCTGTTTTAAACATCCAACTCTGTTAATCTTCAACCATTTATTTTTGATCAGAAAAAATAAGTGTTAAAAAGTTAGTCATTAGACAGTCACTGCTTATAATTGCCTATTTTTATAGGTCCAACAATAAATCTTCATTAGTATCCAGCTACCGTAGAAGCTAACATCCGCAGTCTTTCTTATTTACACTCTTTGGGGGTTCAGCCAATCAGCACCCAGAAAAAAATTAATGCAACTCCTTCATTGGCTGCAAGCGCCAGCCAATCAACTATGGCTTCCAGACACTCTTGACCAATGACAAAATGGAGGCTGTCGGGTTGGAAAACGATGTGGGCAAGCTGTCTCCAATCTTCTACTACGATTCAGTTCACTACTTAGTGAACATAAAGAGTTCCTAAAGCATGGATGATCTTCACGGCCTGAAATCCATCAATCGATGTTTAAACGGCTTTATGAATAACAAGGTTCTGGTGGCTGGCAGAGTGAATACATGTAGTAACGTACATGTAGGCTACATGCTCGCCTTAGCTAGCAGATAAAAGCTACATCAGCTAAGCTAACTTTGCTACTTCCGCAGTATGTACTACTGTAAATATCACTGATAAATGTCATGGTATGACACAGAGTTGGGTAAAGTACTAAAAAAAACTAACTGAGTAATAGTTGTACTTATTTTGTCTCCAAATTAGAATAGGCACAACGTGAGAGCTAGTTCTTAGCCTGTGGCTTATTGTTGCCATAGCAACACCATAGCAACTATAACGACAGTTACACGATAGCTGTCAGCTAGAGTTCCTAAAAGTGTGACGTCACATGAAGTAGCTAGGTACTTCAGCTTCCCAAGCTGCATTTTATTTTGAATATTTTAGATATGCTCTACAAAAAAATTCCCAAACAGCTGAATTACGTACCCACAAGTACTTTGGAGTTATGTTCAACAGAAAAATATGCTAATATCTGCAGAAAAATCTGTAATGATCATACTATCCTGCTACTTGGAAGCTTTAAAATTAAATGTTTTCATCTCAACAACAGCAAAAAGTTACTTCTGCCCAAAGCCAAAGGAAGTTGGAAGCAGTTTTGGAATAGTAGGCCACCTTACCACCTCTTTACTTACCTACCTACAACATTTTACGTCAGTATTAAACAAGTGATACAAAACATGTTACACGCATACAAAACTCAAATTGAATGGCACTTAAATAATTAGCTAAATCCTATTGCAGTCCAGGCAGTTCTTCATAATATGAATACAGTGATGGTGAAGAAAAACAAGAAATCTGTAAGAATGCTGTTTCAATTCTTACAGATTGAAACAGCAAGAACGACAAGAACTTATTCTGTGTAAATAAAGGTGCATGACATAGAAACACTGAGTTCATTAATGTTGACTAGAATTAACAACTTTAGAGTAGAACTGAAGCCCTTGTGTAATTTATCCTTAAAGTCATACATACAAAAGATACATTAAATATAATATTCTGCAATAAAAATATATAAAAATTGTATTATCAATACATTATTATAAAATAAAGCCTATCAATGATTGTCTACATACAGACATATATTCAAGCACCACTGTATGCACACAGTCTGACAGATATGAAGGTACTCAGATTTTAAATTGGTCACTTTTCAACCAGCTGATGGACTTCAGGAAAAAGCAGCACTTGAACAAACTCCCAAAATATAAATGCTTGAACAAGTGAAAAACCATTCATTTAAAGCAAAAATTCAGTCAATATTCATACTTTACTAAAACGGGTTGGTGGACAATAAATCAACAACAATATTGCTAAAGATACGTGATCAATATCAATAGATAATACGTTTGATAGACTATTCAATATGTAGAATATTCACTGAAGTCCGACCCAGAACCGCATAGCATTCTTGGAGTGGGAGTCATCTCTCAGCTAGCTAAGCTATGTTAGTGGAATCTACTAAGGCACACACTCTGTGGTTACCTAGCAACTCACTCACTCTGTGGTTACCTAGCAACAACCTGATGAGTCACTTGTGAAAAAGCAGATTAAGTTCCGCCACTTAAAAACAACAGCGCGGTGTGAAAACTATTGATAAAGTGACGCCATCAGTTTGGCAGCTTTTCAGATATACTTAAAACAAAAAACTAATCAATGATTATTGATATTGACTGATATGAAATGCTTATCTTGTGGTATGTTTTTCAGCCATATCGTCCAACACCTACTACATAGAACGAAAAAGTCTATGAATTTTTACAAAAAGATCTCCTGAAATGGTAGAAATCCACCCTCTTGGATCACAGAGCGACCCAGAGAATTGAAATATTTGTGCCACCCTCTTGTGTTATTTGGTTTACACGTCCTCTGATACAGTCCAGAGTAACGTAAACAGCTGTGCCATTCTGGACCTGAAAAGAGGCTCTCAGCCCGATGCTAGTCCACTCGCTGCCTTCAGGCATTGATCCAGACACCTGCTGAGCCACAGGACCGGCCTGCTGACCTCCGACCCTCTGCAGAGTCAGTTTGACTATATTACATGAGTGGATCAGTTTGAGGTTGAGGGCGATGTTTGCTGTACCCTTCTCATGAAAGACGAAGTTCCTCCTGGCGTTTGAGTCCCCGGAGCGAGCCAGTCGGACCTGCGACGTATCCGGACTGATCTGCTGAAACAACAGCGGTTTATTCCTGACAGCTCCGGAGGGAAGACCGGTCCGTGAAACTGTGGCGGTCAAGGCTGACGACACAGCCGAGGGAATCCAAATCAGACTCAAGATACTGATCCCGGTGCTGTCCCCAAAGTACCGGATATTGCACTGCGACGGAGACGTGACCTCAAAAGTGAGGATGTCTTTGCTCTCTACCGTCACTGCGCCAGAGAGCGTAATGGAAGTATCCCTGTAGTTCACACCCGTCTTGAAGGCTTGCATCGTCTTCAGTCCAGTGGTGTTCCGGGTGGTGTAGGCGATCAGGGAGAAACCTTCGCGAATGCAGGTGTGACCCATGGAGTAAAGCGCCTGCTGAATGACAAACTTCACTACTCCGCTCTCTGTGAAGCGCACCCCACGGCTGTCGTGAGTCAGGCTGACCATGTAGGGGTCGGACACTGTTGTGATGCGGAAAGTCGGGCGGTAACTGGTTTGGTAGTGCGCTAGCAGGGACATCTGGGCCATCATGGCAACAGCACCAGTATCATGAGACAACCAGAGAAGACTCAGAGACGGGGTGGGAACATCAAAAACGTGAAGGTCTTTGCTCTGATTGCAGTGCTGGTTGGGACTCTTCAGCAGCAGAGTGAAGATGTGGTTGGGTTCAACCTCCACACCAGTACTGACGCTCACCCCCTGGAAGTACTTCCCATCCGGTTGCTCGATGCGGACGCCGCTGAGGTCCTGACCTTCTTCCTCCTGGCTCCTGTTGAGTCTCATCCCAACCTGGAGGAAGTTCCTGCAGCTGTGCTTTATAGCAAAGTTATGATCCAGCCACAACAGCCCGTGCTGTAGGAATGTCACTCTTCCTGCCTCGTTGGACAAAAGATTGCTGCTCTCTTTGCCTCGAATGTTGAGCTGCAGACCAGGAAAGATGTGGGTGCCAGACGTACCTGCAGGAGGTAGCGTAACCTTTGCCATCCAGATCTGGGAGAGTCGGTTCTCTGAAATCTGGCCGCAGACTGTGTCGCTGACGGCTGTACAGGGAGCGACCAAAGGCTCCCCATCGCAATCTGAGCAGGCTTGGCACTCCTTGAGCTCCTGGTTGTAGAAGTATTCATGACCACAAAGACCCATCACTGCTTCTCTCTCCAAAACCCCCAAACACTTGAAACCACCTGCATGAAAGGAGACTTCAGATTAGCTCTGGCAAGGCTATAAATATGTTGGAGAATATGAAATGAAACAAAAACGTCATGAACTGACCAGGAGTATTGAGACACTTCACTCGCTCTCCGCAAATCTGTGGCAGTTCAAGACATTCGTCTCTGTCCTGCAATCCATACAATTATACTTTTAAAGTATTTCCTTGGACCATTTTGTTCTTGTCAAGCAAATTAGATTTTTGGCATCTGCTTCAAGGATATTAAGTGGATTTAATGCATAATGTTGTCGGTTTAGGACAACAGTCTAATTTTGGAAAAAACTCACTATTTTTCAGCTGTATCAAGATTAGTTTATTTTGCAAAACTGCAATGGAAACACACAAGTCACATGATCAACATCTGGATGTTACCACTGGTGGAAACCACGAAGAAGACGACAGGAAGTGGATGATGGCACAGCATGTTTTTTAATTACTTACCACATCAACAAACTTATTCACGTGTGATTTTAATTTTGTTTCTCATTTAATGTAAACGCCACAATTGCAAAATTGTTTTTCTGACATTAGCGGAATATTGACAAAGTTTTGCGCACATTTACAATGGAATTGCAGCTAGTGTAGTTTGCTTGGATTGAAGTGTTTGGAGTAGTTTTGCAGGCTAATATGAATCATACCTGGCACATTCTGTCTGCAGTTTGGGAGCACTGCGCGATGAGGAAGAAGCCCGGCGGACACATGGTGCATTTCTCACACTGCGGTGGATCCCTCTGAAAATCGCAGAACTCCTGTGATCCGCAGGGCGATCGGCAGCCACGCAGAGGCTGCGGGAAATGAGTCTCTCCCACAACATCCATCACTTTGGAGTCAATGTCTATTTTATGCACAGCGTAGGATTTTTGCAGATGGCTGCGGGCCTGGCTCTGCAGTCCTGCCAAGTGACTCTCGAAGTAGCTCTGCAGCTCCCCCTGCAGGCCCTGGAAGGAGGCCTGCTTGACCGTCTCCAGCAGCTGGCCGAACTGGTTTTTCACCGCATCCATCTGCTCGTACATGTGCCGCTGCTGCTGCAGGACGTCCTGCTGCTGCGACAGCAGCGCCTCCTGCTGGTCGACGAGCTTCTGCTGCAGGTCACGGATTACGACCTGCTGGGCTCGGAGGGCTTCAACCAGCTTCTCCTGCCCCTGGGCCAGCTGGAGGTGCAGGATGAGGGCGTCTTCTGAAGGGACTTCATTCTCCCCTGAGGTCACATTTACAACAGGGCCATTAGAGATGGGAAAGATAGAGGAGTAAATTTCGATAAAAAAAAAACTCAGGAATTTTCAGTTCAATCTCAGAAATTTTCTACAAAACAAGTGGAATTTTTTGAGTCTGAAAAGGCGAAAATTTTCTAGAAAACACAAGGAAATGTCAGAGTTTGAAAAGTCTAAAATTTTTATGAAAGCCACAAAGAAAATTCTGTTTGAAAAGTCAAATATTTGCTATTAAAGCTGAAATTTTGAGATGAATCTCAGCAATTTTCTAGAAAGAAAACAAGGACATTTTTTGAGTTTGAAAAGTCAAAACTTTCCTAGAAAAAAGTCTGAAATTTTGAGCCGAACCTCAGAAAGTTTCTAGAAAAAAAAAAAGAAATCTGAGTCTCAGAAGTCCACTTTTTTTCTTTTTTTTCAATTTTGTAAATTGGGTTTGAAAAGTCTAAATTTTTCGACATTTGGAGCTCAGAAATGTTAATGTTTTTTCTAGAAAATGTCAGCAACTAATCTCAAAATTTCTGTTTTGTTTCATAATTTTAAAAATGCATTGCATTGGCTCCTGCACACTCAGCCAATCAAAGTGCACTGAAAGCTTCCTACATAATCAGACATCAAAGTAGTCGACATTTTCCAGCTAATTGACTCTGAGGTATTTTTCCAGCTCAGCTATTGTTGCTCATTATCCCTTTTCTTAATGGCCAACAAAAAGTTACTTTTATGATTTGATAAGAGGGCAAAGTGTGTTGCTGAAAGTTAACCATAGTATGCCAAACACCATATAAAGGTAAAGTCTGTTTATCCAGATGAAAGCAGATGTTTAGGAGTAATCTGTCTTGGTCTTATAAACGTTCAAGTTGTTCTTTGACGCCTGCTGTCTGTGCGGATAATAAATCACATCCAGTCTGGAGGATAAATGAGCCGATGAACTCATAAACCTGAAGACAACAATTCACTACAGATATGATGAGGTCAGGTTCTAAATATGAGATATTACAATAATGCAAGGATGGATGGATCAAAATCCAAAGATGAAAAAATTAATCAGATTTCGTTTTTTTTTGTTGTTGTTGTTTTTTGTTTTATTTTTCTTGGGTTTTTGATCGTACAAATCTTTTACAATCTCTAGTTTTGGTGAAAAACAACAGATTTGGATCCATCAGAGCTTTTAAAATGCAACATTTAAGACTATTTAGACCACATTTGATTAAACTGACCTTTAAACTTCCCAGGCTTGAACTGCAAACATATTATTTAGCTGTAAAATTATAAATATCTCGTGTAATTATATATAAAAAAAATAAAAAATGTTTGTCTCTCTCGGTCAGTTGACAGCATCCACATAGAAATCATTTCTAAGGTGATAAAATGGTAGATTTAGAGTTTTTTAATCTGGATAACCGGGTTGTGGCTGAAACAGACCTGGCTTTATGTCACATGTGAGCTGGACTCCCAGCGGAGCCCCGCCGAGCTCCGAGGCTGCGTGTCCAAACTCCGGATAGTCTCCCAGAAACTGCGCGGCTCTGTCGGACAGGTAGACCGAGGACATGTCCGCCTCCGCCGCGGCCGAGCATCCCTCTCCCACGCAGGAACCCCCCCGGACTTTGGGCCGGATCTTCAGCGGCAGCCGGCACTCGATCCCCCGGCAGTCTCTGGTTTCATTCCGGGGCTGCTGGAGCCGGATCCGGGTGCATCCCGGGTCGGAGCATCCGGCGCCACCGCCGTGCGGGTCGGTCTCCAGAGGCGCTCTCTGCGGGCTCGGGTGCGCATGGTGCGGGGTGGCCGCTGCGTGTCCGGTTCTCCACTGCGGCGCTGGATTGAACTGCCGGGGGACTCTGGAGGATCTGCTCCCGGGACAGTGCGCTCCTGTGCACGGTCTTGGATCGCCCGTTTCCCCGCCAGAGCAGTGCGACCCCCGGCAGAAATCCCCCACAGCGGGCGCAACGCTGTGCACGGAGAGCAGCACCGCCAGAAAAAGTAAGAACATTTTTGCATTTAGCAATAAAAAGCAGTTATTTGCAGCTTTCCAGATTAAATCCCCATCCCAAACAAAACCATGATGCAGCTTTCAGCTCCAGGGTTCGGTCGGACTAAAAGGAATCGAAACATGACCCACTCTGAGACCCTGCACTTTAGTGTCTGAGTGGCATTCCGGAGATTTAATTAGCATCAGGTTTCCCCGGCCACATTTTAACCCTTCATCCTCTCCAGCGCTCGTCATTATCCATCTGCTGAGGCCAAAACAGGCATGAAAACCATCTTAACGCCACCGGCAGCCAGGCGCGACAAAAACTGCTAAATTCAATTTAAATTAACATCTGGCTTTCTACAACATGGGCCATTAGAAACTCAGAAATTTTGTAGGAAAAAAACGTGGACATTTCTGAAGTTCAAAAGTAGAAAAGTTTTGACTTTCAAAACTTTCCAAAAGAATTTTTGAGTTCTTTCTAGAAAATGTATGAGATCACTTCAAGGCTAGTTAGCATAGCCACAGATTACAGTTAAACTGTTTTCCTGTAACAGTAAGTTGTATCTCTGCCATTCACACATTTAGCAGTGAGTACAAGAGATTGATTGACAGCGCTAAGACCCTCCTCCTCGGTCTGATTGGTTGTTTTTAGTCGGAGCGGTTTCTTCAGACGACGATAGCAGCTCAGGGAGGAGATGGAACAGATTTATCTTTTCACAGATTGTCTGCCTGATATTAATCTGTCGAGACACAGTGATAGTTTTAACAAATATGTAAAAAAAACAAATTTTTCATAAAAGTTAGATTTTGCAGCTTTAAGTCTAGAGATCTAAAGAAATTCATGTGAAGATAAGAGAAGAGTTACTGACATCCATCAGTCTGAAGAAGGTTATAAAGGTGCCATATTTTCGGAAAATCAAGGCTAAAGAGGAACTTTGTTGATGGTGTTCATCCTGATCTAAGCAGCATTTCGGACAGTGGATCTCTAATGGCAGCACAACGGGTTCTTCAGAAAGAAGATCCTGCAGCATAATGTCTGACCATTAGTTTCTGGACTCAGTTGTTTTTGGGTTTTATATTAGGAAGCACACAAGCAAGTCCACCTCCAAATGTCTCAAACATACAAAATGAATGGTTTCAGAGTGGCCTAATCAAATTCTGGGTATAAATATGAACGGGATTTGTAGCATAACTCATTCATAACACAACATAAACCTTCCAGTATGGCTGAACCAAAACTGTTTCACAAAGAAAAGTGGACCGAAATGCTTCCACAGCGGTTCAAAAGATTTGTTGACAGTTCTAACATTTAGATGAGACAAAGAACAAACAAAAAGGAAGTACATTTTTGTATTAATTTGTTTGTACTTCCTTTGACCTTTAATCTTGATGGAATCCAACACCAACATTTAAGCACCTCTGGACAGCCGACTCGGATTTACTCACTCAGAGACGACCCAATAAACCAGTTGGACGAGCTTCACATTCTTCTGCCTTGGACTTCTCCAATAAAAGGTTGACCTCTCCTGACCTTTTCTATGTAAACACAGTTTGGGTGTTTATGTTCACCAGGTCAGTGTAAGTGGGAGGATCCAGCAGCTGCCTCAACATACAACGAAACGTTATGGGAGCTTTCTGTAGCTACGAAGGTCACAAAAGTAAAAAAATTAAAAATAAACAGAGCAAAATGAGAAGAGACAGCAGTTCTGAGAACGTTACCTGGCAAAAAGTCAAGTCCTGAATCACGATTAATCTATTACTGAAATAATCACTAACTAGTTAATTAACTGATTAATCGTTAACTGGAGTACAGACAAAAAAAGCAATTTCTTGAAAGGACAACATTAATTAAGCCAAAATTGTACAAAAATGCATTTTGAATGTAAGATATAAAAAAAAACTTAAGAATAAAAAATCTGCAGAAGGTGACAATTTTCTTATCCGATTAATCGTGAGAATAATCGGTTACTAAAATAATTGTCAGTTGCAGCCCTACAAGCTCCAAAGTACTTCATTAGAGTTTTTGCAGGGTCATGGTCAGTAGGCCTGTCACCTTAAGCAATAAATCAATTAATCGCATAATAAATTAAAACGAGATTAATAATTTCCATTTGCATGATTAATTTCTCTATTTTCTCTCCTTATACCAAAAACTGGATAACAAAAGTCTTCAGTTTGGTGCTTTGGACTCAACTAAATACAGACTTCAGAATTCATTTTATTGATTTGGATATTTATTTTGGATATTTATAATGTTAAATGTTCATTACAATTTTAAGTTTACCATTATATCACTTGAAAATGGTCTCAAAACAACAATGTTATCGTTTATTGTAACAACTTGTGAATAATTATTGTTCATCAGAATGTTATTGTGACCAGACCAGAGAATGACTTCAGATCAAATACTGTCAAAATAAACGCCAATCAATAATTCACCAATCAGAACCAGATTGACAAAGATTGGTATGACCCTCTGTGATGTTGATTGAGCTACATTGTCACCAGTCCATGATCGTGATCAGACCAATCAGAGTCGAACCAATTGAAAATAATCAATTTTAGCCTAATTAGCTTCAGACCAAACACCAACAGACGGAACAGGATCAAATCAATCACCTTTCGACCAAACTGGATCAGAAAAACAGCAGCAGGCCAATCAGGACCAGACCTGAGTTATTCCCAGTGGTGGGAAGTAACGAAGTACTTCGTTACTGTACTTAAGTACAATTTTAGTGTATCTGCACTTTACTTAAGTAGATTTAATAACGGATACTTTCTACTTTTACTCCACTACATTTTACAGTAAGTATCTGTACTTTCTACTTCACTACATTTCTACAAAACTGTCGCGTTACTCGTTACATCCAAGTCGCATCGAGCTTTTTTCCGTTAAAATGTGAAGTTCAGGGTCTTAAGGTGGCGCCGTAAAATCCGAGTAATAACGTCACTTACGTGTCTGTTGTCACCCATCGCCTCCGCCTTTACTCACACGCGGAGCTCCAAGACATGCGCAGTGGTTTCCTCTGAGCGGGAGGCGATGTCTGTCTAATGTCAGTAATATAATAGCGCTGCATAAATCATAAGATATGACGACATGTAAAATCAGCAGCGCTTCGCTTTCACAGACGGTGGGGACTTCGTCCAACTTTTAGCGTCACTTGGAAGGAAAGCTTAAAGAAAGGTAAGATCTGTGGACGTGTTGCTAGCAAAGCTAGCTGTACTGACTGAGACACATGTTGCATCTGCGATGAAAAAAAAGTTGTTACTCTTGCTGAATTATTGTGTGGAGGTGTTAGACTGAGGTGTCGCAAATATGGGACAACGCTGTGACCAAAGTCAGCATTCAGGAACGATCTGATTCTTCTGGACGGATCTTTACTGATTAAATTTATTTCATATCTAGGTGTTTTATGGGAATGTGGATCTTTCAGATCATTCTGAGAAGCAATTTTGATAGGTAAAACTTAGTTTTTTTGTGTCACGTAGCGTCGGGTGCTGGTCTTGGTCTTGACTTGGTCTTGGGTAGGTGGTCTTGACTACAACTCTGCTATGTGGCTCCTCGGTTGCATGTCCTCCCCCCATCTTTTTTCCATCCCCTTTCTGTTGGATTTCTTTCAAAATAAAAGCCACAAGTGGCAAAAAAAGCGAACTTCATGCTGTGTTAGGACAGGAGACAAGATGTTTCCATCCCTGAAATTATGATGCATAGAATCACTTAGTCTAAACTATGTTACAGGGAGAAAAAACAACATGTTTTATCTGTGGCATTGTTCATTAAAATGACACATTTCTAATGTATTAAAATTAAATACGATCGGTGCACTTAATGATATTGTATTAGATTAGGTATTATTCAGCAAGTACTTTTACTTTTAATACTTAAGTATTTTTAAAAGCCAGTACTTTTTTACTCAAGTACAAATGTTAATGTGGTAGTTTTACTTGAGTACATTTTTGTCTGTGTATTTGTACTTTTACTTAAGTAAATTTTTGAGTACTTTCTCCACCACTGTCCTCCTGTCTGTATGCTGCCAATAAAATGGCAAAAAAAAATTTATATATGAACTGATTTTCCATAATTTAACTTATGTATGCAGTGTTTTTTGTCACCAACTGTGTGTGTATCGTAAGCGATCATAAACGGCAGAGAACAGACTCGAGGTGAGGCAGGCAGTTCTCTTGCCTCACCACTGGGGGCGCTCATGAACCCAGACATTGTGACTCCACAACTGCAGAGTAAGACACACTAACAGCGAGCTAGCCATGGAGCTAGCCACACAGTCGGGTGCAGCGACGTATTTATAGATTTCTCCTCGTACCATAGCTTATTAATAATCGAAAAATAAACATCAAGCCTACAACAATACTACTGCATTCAATACTACTGAATGTTCTGCTCTGTGTGCGAAATATTTCAGTGTTTTTTTAGGGATGTTGTCAGTTGTTATGGCAACGAGTCTGTGTGTAGTCTGGCCAATGCAGATAGCGAGAGAGACGTGGTTTTGAGTTCTACTTGAACGGATTTTCCCTTTGCTGTGGAGAAATAATAATACCTATATTTCCAAGTTTCATTGAGTTAACAGAATTACTGTACGGCGGCAGCGCGGCTATGCATGGTATGTAAAGGAATTGTCTTTTTGCCCTTCAGCTTCGTCCGCATGCGCGAAATGTCCTTATGTAAACAATACATGCAGGTGGTCTACATCTGTATATCTGATTATGATTAAGTCAGTGCCTCACCAGCTTTGCACCTCACCGACCCAAATGACCTTTGACCCAAATGCTGATAGTCCAAACACCAACCAACCACATTCTTTCAGAGCAATCAGTCTGGCTACACTCACTTGAAGACAATAGTAAACTCAGTCTGAAGGACTTAACAAGCGCGACCTTTAAACTAAGAGCTAACTGCTGGTTTGCAGATTTAACAGTACCTCCATCAGAACCAGCGCCGTCGGACCACCCTGTTCGCCAGAAATGAGGTTACAAAGACTCAACAACACAAACAAATCGCCTCGGTCCTACAGCCATTAATCTGTGGATTTATTTGGGAAATGCTCTCCTTCACGTTTTGGACGTCTGCCTTTGGTGTCCATCTGTTTGTCAACCTCAGCGAGGAAATGAGCGCGGTCAGGACAAACGCCTGCACCCGGGGTGTTTGTCTAATTTATCACCTGTCATAAAAGGTTCTTGGAGCCATTTGAGGTTATTCATTTTCCCCCGTTGGTGCTCAGCTTCACCCTATGATGACAGGTTTCCGCCACAGATTGGGGCGGTCTGCTTTCCTCATCAGACCTGAGGAAAATACAGCTGAAGCAAGCTTAAAATAGTTACATAACTCAGAGAATCAAGTATTTACTTTAAAAATGCAGGTAGCAATGGGGGAACATTTGTCCTGTAGTGAATATCTTTGTGTAAATGTCTTGAAAGTAATAAAAACAGAAATGAAATCCTCACAAGTGTCTGCATGAAGAGATTACAGAAGATATTCATAGTGTGATGGTTTGAATCTTTCTGGTTCCCCTGAAGATAACAGACCCAGTTTCACCACAACGGTCCGTTAAGATGTTCTGACCCGATTACCAGTAAAGAAAAAAAAAAAAAAACACTCATGCAGCAAAGTGAATGTGAAAAGTTTGGTTATTTGTATGCAACATCCTTTTTACATGAACACCTTTAAATAAATATCCAATAACAATAAGAAATTATTAGTAGGGTTGAAACGATTAATCGGATTAACTGTGATTAATCGGATTAATTGTGATTAATCGATCACTGAAATGAAATGTTATTTCTTAAGCTCTGACAAAAGACATAAGAACTGTGTGAATAAAATCAAATTCAATGTGATCAATATAAAAAATGACATGGGGATTGTAATGAAAAATTGGACTGTCTGGTAATAAATTCATATTTAGATGATAATAAAATTTTTCGCCATGGCCAATCAAAACCAGATGATCTGAGGCAACATTTATGCTAAATGAATGTAATAATTACTGAATAGTGAATAAAAACACTAACCGTTGATGTTTCTTATTGGCTGTTAGTTTGCAAACAGAGTCTCTGGTAAAACCTTAATACTCTGTGGGAAGGAAAATCAGTTTCCTCAAATGGTTTGAGATCTACTAACTTATCAAGTTTTATAGTGCACTTCATAATTACTCACTACATTTGTGCAAAAAATCAGTAATTTAAAAAATAAGAGATGTGTTAGGTGAACTCACTCACTCGCAATGTTTTCTCAGCTTCTGTAATTTCAAGACTTTAAGTTAACTGTAATAACGTTGCTGGCAGCTCAGCGCTGCCACTCCTGACCTGCTGTAAATCAGTTTCTGCCTGGAGAATTATTAACCAAGATGGCTGACTCAGCTTTGTTTTCTTCTCTCACAAGCTTCCATCATCTACTCCAGCACTTCTCTGCATCTCCTCCCTCCGCCGAAGCAAACTCTGAGCTTCTGCGGCGGTTTTGTGGAGACGATAAGGAGCGACTGGGGAGAGGCGGGTCGGTCCAGGGTTGTGAAAGTTTTTATCTCTCAGCAGGAATGCAGTGGCAGGTCTGGACCTGAACTTCCGCATTAAGCAGGAAGAAACAGTCAGAGAGTCCCGATGCAAGCCGCATCAGCACACCCAGATCCGCCTGCATGTGGCCGTCATCTCAGGCTGCTTTCTTAGCTGAGCGAGATTTCAGGGTGGCTCTAATGTCCAGGTGGCTTTTATTTTGAAACAAACTGGTGAATTGAGGATTATTACAACTGAAAAGGTGAGTTACATCTCTGATTATTTGAGTGTCGTACCTGCAGGTAACGGTAAACACCTACAGCTGCTCTTCTCTTTACTTAAACCAGGAATATTCTGATCGTTGGTCACTTTATATGAACCATTTTCTCCTTTTCTTTTACTAAACAAGGATGTTTAATAGAAAAAAACAGCTTTTAAACGGAAAATATTACAGTTTCCACTTTTTCTCCAGGAAAATGATAAAATTTTGAGTTTGTTTAATATAATAAAGATAAATATGGTGGTTTTGTTTGCGTAAAGCAGCTGAAGTGATAAAAAGGGATGTAAGCTCATATGGTGTATTTCTACCTGGGTGTAGCCTGAAACTTGCTGCTCTTACACAACAACTACATGAAACCATCAAGTTGTTTTTAAAGCGCCTGGCGATTTCAGTTTGCTGCTAATATAAGAGAAACTTTTAAAATGTGGATGTGACGCCGCTTTGGAAAGACGAAGTGAAGGTCTTTTTGGTTGAGGCGGCGTCTTTTTCGTGTCATCAGGGACCGTTTTAGTCATTGCGTTACTCCGTCTGTGACTCAGTCGGGATTTTGTGTTGTAAAAAAACACGCCGACGAAATGAAGATAAGAAATTATGTTTTGTTTCATGTCGGTTATGAGTCACGGCTTTTCATCCCCTGAGGCGACGCCGTTCACTCTAATTTCTCTACGTTAAATCTCTGTGGATGCGTCTCCTAAATATAAATACCGCATCCAAGTAAGAGTAGCCGCTACTTCTGCGTCTGTTTTTGAATTTCAACGCTTTCGTGGATAAAACGGTGCAAACATGTTAGACGTTTTGTCGGATGGTTCTGCAGAGAATAAGTATTCAGTTCTGCATTTTAATTGTACGTTAAAATCTGATCATGAGGCCGGCAATATGAAGAGCTTCAGCGCCTGTTGAAGAGGAAGTGAAAACTGTCATTGTTCTCTCCATCTCACCTCAGAGGGCAGCCTGCCGTTTCCAGTTAAACTGAGAAACTTAACGTGGTTAAAACAGCCACTTAACCGATGCTATGCAAGTAAACTCCAGTTTAAAATAACCCAGTCCAACATTGTTAACCATATTAATCACTGTTTTTGAAAGAAACTGCAGTATACATTTATACTGTGGAAATAATTTATATTTAGTAGAGTCTATAAGTAAACTGGAGCAGCTGTTTATGTATGTTGCTAGCTTAGCTTTACTGGTTCAAGTAACAACACAAGAGCTTTAGTTTACTCACATTGCTGTAATTAAGAACAATTTGTCTGTAATTGTTCCTTTTTTAAGCTGTTTAAGGTACCTGAACTTTTATGTGTTTGTTTTGAGTAAAGCGTTACATTTGAAATCATATCGGCTAATAAATATAAATAAAACTAACAAAAAATAAAATTTGGGAAATTTAAGTCTTAATTAAAAATACACAGATATTCAGAGTAACAAGGTAACTTTTCTTAAAGTAACATTTTAATTAGGTAATGTTTACCTCCATTTCAGTAACATTTTAGATCGGTAACTTTAGATGTATTTAATTCAAATTTGACCAAAGTTACTATACTTTATATTTCCTCTGAGCTTCAAATTTTACTCTTTAAAATGTGAGTTTTGTTCCAAACGTTATTTGGAAAAATGTCACATTTTGAGCATAAAGTCAATTGGTGAGGAGGGAAACAATTAAAGTGTAGAAAATGTTACATTAATCAGTTAAAAAGATCAGAAATGCTTTAAGTTTTAAACATGACATGATTAGGAGGTTACCAGAGTTTCTGCAAGTTGAATTTAATAATTATTAAGACGTTGATTAGGATGTGAATTTAGAATTTAAGTCTTTAACAAAAGTTAAAATAATTAAGTTAACTTAATAGCTTCCAATGTTTAGGCCTCTGTTATATAACAAGGAGATTCTAAGCAGTTATTATTTTAACTATTTTCTGAAACTTTTCATCAATGAAAACTTTAGAGGAACCATAAACCAAGAGACAGATAAAAACTTTAAGTTTAGACTTGAACTCAAGAAATTCAAAGCTGCCAGTGCATCCCTCACTGAAAAATTAACAAAATTAAGACACCACAATTATTGCATTTAAAAGCATTTCTTTTTACATCCAGCAGAAATCCTCACAATTTGGTAACAATACTTTGACCTACAGAGAAAGTAAGCAACATTTCCTGAGTTGTATAAAGAAGTCGTGTTTTCTTCAATGGCTGTTTCAACAGTACAGGACGTGATCACCAACTTAGTGTGTTTTCACACCTGATGGTCCAGTAGATTCTGTTAGATTTGGGACCAAAACTACAGCATTTGTTACATTTCACTGTTTCAAACGAACCAAACCTTTCAAAAAACCTGTTCCCCTCCTCGCCTGTGGGGGCGCTGCAACAATAACCACTAAAGGAAATCACAAAACGTCTGAAGAAGACGCTGAGAGCAACTTCCTTCTTTTAGAAATGTAAACAAAAATGAAGTGGCATCAGATTATAATGGTTATTTAACCTCAAGCCATTTCTACAGCTAGCGTTAGCATCATGCGTTTGTTTTGGTTGTATTTACCCAGAATGCCCTGCGCTTTAGTCCGCTTCCTGCTTTTGGAGCGGTCTCCAGTCTGCTTGGTGTTCACATAAGCATTCAAACCGGATCAGAGTTCACTTCAACCGAACCAAGACCGAGGTTTTTGGGTGGACCAGAGTTTGTTGTTTTCTCAGTAATCCAATAGAAAACTAGGAAACACCAAGAAATCCTGAAGAACTTTGAGATGGAGTCAGCACTGCAAAAACACACAATTTTACCAAATAATTTTGGTCTAGTTTAAGTTCAAATATCTTAGTACAGTTGAAGTAAGACAAAGCTAACTGAAAAGTAACTTTTCAGCTAGATATGAGCTTATTTTAAGTGAATAATTCCTTAATATTGATGAAAAACATCTAGTTTCATTGGCAGATTATTTATAACAATATATTTTCCCATGTTACAAGTTAAATAATCTGCAAATGAAACCAGATGTTTTTCATCAATAATAAGGAATTATTTACTCAAAATAAGCTCATATGTCTTGCTGTATGTTAGTTTTGTCTTATTTGCACTAGAAACTAAACAAAAATACTTGGTTTTGGGTTTTTGCGGTGTTTCCATTAGTTTGCTTTTTGTTTGCTTTTTTTCTGCTGGTGAATATATGACTCAAGTTCGCCCTTATCTAAGGAGGAAGTGTCTCAAGGATCGGGTCCGCTTTTGCCTTCATCAGCAGATGTTTTCACAATCCGTCCAAATGCAATCGCTCTTCTTTTCACTTCTCCGCAGGCTGGGAGTCATCTGGTTAAGGCATCGGGCCTCGGAAATTAACATTTCGGAGCCGTGTGACGGACAGAGTAAACCTTTCCTCATGTGAGCCGGGTTGGAAAATTGAGCTGGTTTCATTATGGAAAATAAAATGTGATGCCAGGAGAAGATTATCAAAGAAAATGAGCTGTAGACCTTTTGGTATTATAAAAGAAAATTAGAAATTTTTAAGGGTTTAGCACTTCTCTTCGACCACAAACATCTCCTCCCCTAGAGGCGTGCCGAAAGTGAGAAAGGCAGTAGAAATTGAGTTTGCAGGTGGCTGCTGACACCATTTCCGAGACGATTTCAGTTTGCAGAATGACAGGAAGTTAACCCTTCTACCACTTCCTCTCCAGTCTGCGTGCCCTCCTCAAATATGGTTAGAGTCAAACTCTCAAGATGCTACAATTTGCACATTACTTGCATTTTGTGGTTCAATGTTTGATTTCATCAGGATGGAATGAAAAGTGAGCAAAGATTAAACCAAGAAGATATCTAAATTGGTAGCTGCTGGTTTTCACTTTTCCAAAACTGACGTTTCAACAAGAAAAATAAAATATTCATCTTTAATTTTCTGCCAATGTATTTTGGTCCCAGTCGAGATCTTTATAGGACTAAACAGGAATGCTTCAGGAAACAATATGGATGCTGCAACCACCTTTTAAGGTACCGATTATGTTTCTAAGAACAGGTCAGGATAGGTGATGGCCTATACAAAACACGCATTTTTGCACAAAATCTCTCTTATACAGTGAGATTTGTTGTGAGCTCCTTTCAGAATGAGCTGTTTTAGCTCCTTGTCACTTTAAATCGGAGCAGCTTCTGGCCACGCCCCCAACTCAACACTTACACACGAGAGTGGCTGCACACAGATGCACAGTTAGGCAACCGTTCATCTTTGAAAAACAGAAGTAGAGCCTCCTGCACAACAAACAAGAATGCAGCAAGTAGTTTCTGAATAATAAGTCAACAACAAAACACTTGTCTCTTCCAGCAGCCATTGTACAGCGCTTACAGCAGTCAAACCTACTGACCAAATGTGCTTAATTCAGCTGTGGTTGCTAGGTAACTGGCTGGGCTTTGCTGGTGTTGCTAGGTAACAGCCAGTGCCTGCTGATTTGTGACATTACATTCTGTAATGGCTCGTTTACCAGACATCAAAAATAATTGTTTTATTGCCAAAAACCAGCTGGGTGTTTAGTTTTTTAAGTGACTGGTCTGTTTTCAGAAGAAGTAGAAAACCCAAATGGAAGTACAAAAATGCGCAAAATGTGAATTTTGCATAATATGTCCCCTTTAAGGATCATTCCCTGATTATCAAAAGATAGAAATGTTGTAATCTTATATAAATGTGAATGTTGGCAAGATTTTGCTTAAATCTACAGTGATATGAACTCATATTGCAACAGCTTCTTTGGTTTTAAGAAACCATAGCAAGACTTGTATCATATAGTACATGAATATTTTATTTAATTAAAATAAAGATAAATGTATTAACAGTCCTGGGGTTGAATGGAATAGCAACTGAAAACAAAACCATCCAATTAAAGGAAGAACAGAAAAAAACAAAATATCTTAAACATTTTTCTCTCTGAGGGATTTTAATTCGCTCTTATTTTATTACACCAGGAAGTGGAAAACACATAAATTCACCATCAATATGCCTCCAAATGGACAAAAATGATACTGAAAGTCTGCCACACTGAAAACAAAGGAAACATCCACAATTTACAGCTAATTTTCCAACCTAAGAAAAACAAATCCGGGACTCCGTTTTGACTCCAAATTCAGGATTAACATGATATTCACTTTGAGGAACGAGGCAGCAAAAATACAAGCTGCTGGCAGCTACAACATGATTACAGTCAGTCAAATGGAGATGTTTTTATAAACAGCCACATTAGCTGTTTCTTAGGCTATTCTGCTTTAACTTTAAATAATTAATTTTGATAATGTAGTTTAGTTTTTGTAGAGCTCAAAATGTTTGAGGGATTTTTTATGATCTGAAAAGGTTTATAACCTTATTTTCTAGCAGCTTGTGTGTTAAACTGCCCCAACTAAATTTAAAACCATGCATTTCATAATTTCTCGCTTCGTGTTACGTAAATGAAACCGGACTGAATGTCTTAACATAGACCGGTATTTGAACTTCAGGGTGTTTGTTTGAAGAGTGGTGCAAATCAAATGTTGCCTCCACGCGTACCAAAACTCTGCACCGCGTTAAGTTTTACAGAAATGCAAAATAGGACCCATCAGTTCAACATGTACAACAAGACGTGGCAAGTTTCGACAAATATCGAATGCCTGAAGTTATGCATGGAGTCTCCCTCCAATTAATGCGGGTTGTAGCTGGAGTCTGTGCAGCCTCAGGGAACATAGTTCTGCACACATTTTAAAGGAAAGTGTTTGAGTTGCACGAGCATTAAAAATAAACTTTTAGTCTCCAAGGTCCCATTTTAGATTTCTCTGTCACCATTGCACTTAATCATCTGCAAAGAAAGTAGTAGTTGTTATATTTGTAGTTGATTTCTGGCGTAAGATTGTGGATGTTTGTATTTCATCGCAAAACAACAACAAAACTGATATTCCGCAAGCTTTTTTGCAAATATTGAACTCAGTATTAGATTTTCTATGCTGCAAATTCACCAAATTTTCATCCAGTATTGCTAATTTAAGAGCTCTAATATGTGAATCTGACTTTATATCAGAAAATAAAAAATAGACCAAATTTCCCATTTTTCAGGACCAATTTTGACTCTAAAGTAAATAACCTAAACCACTTTTCAAAAGGTTTAAACTCCTGTTGTCATTGCCACAGAGGACCGTAAATCCCAAGTATTGGACAAACCCAGGTACATAATCAATAATAGTTTACTGAAGATGTGAAGCTCATTGTAATTTTAATGCTGCTGCTTCAAGCTTCCAGTCGCTGCTAGCTTAGCATCAGGGCTAATGGTAGCCTGAGAATAAAATGGGAAGAAGTGTAAATTAGTTTGGCTTCTGGATACTTTCATTTTTCACTGCTTCCTACATTTTAGTTTGTTTTATCTGTTTGATCAAAGTCTCTTTTCACATGTTATGAGTCAATGATTTAAGTTCATCTTCTACAGTTTGCTCATGTTTTAAGAAACATTGGTCAGGAATACAATCAATGACAAAATAACTCTATAAACTATAAAAAAATAAAATAATCCAGTTACAAATCAGATCTAAACCAAAGTTAAATCTAAATTAATTGTAATTTTTTAGGGAAGATTGTTTCATTTTCTACAAATGTTTTTACTTTGGGAAACTGAAAAGTGTTTCAAATAAGTAAAGTGCATTGAGTTTGTGAGTTATAACAATCACATGTGGGGTTCCTCAGGGCTCTGTTCTTTACCCACTTCATTTCCAATATCTGCATGATCTCCTTATCTCATGCTGATGGCAGACAATTTTAAATCTCTTAATCAAAGTTGAGCGTTTTTATAAATATTTATCTCCTCATTTCAGCTAAATACGTAAAAACTTTAAAACAAACAGATATGCAGTGGGAAGCGCAGAGTTGTGGGATGAAATGGTGGTTTCGCCATAAGCAGGAGTAAGTTGGCTCCACTCAGTCTCATCTGTGTTATTTTAATCTTTTTTTTCCTCTTACATATGAGAAAAAAATCCAGCGATGACAAATTACCATTGAAATAATGGAATGGTGACTTTAAAGCTAGTTTTCTAACTTCTGTGTACAGCTAGCTGTGCTGCAGTGCTGACGCTAGCTTGTGTGTAAACAAAAACAACATGCAAAGACTAGATTTTAGTCGTGTTTTCAAACTTCTTCACAAACCTATGTTACTTCTGAAGCATTGGTGTGGTCATTTTAAATGTCAACTTTTCTCATTTCCAGTAGCAGGTAGCTCTGCTACAGAGCAAACATGAGCAAAAATTAAATATTTATCTTTCTTCATAATGTTGCTTCCTTTTCATGCCTTTTAGTTATTTTGAGTTGCATGTCTGTCTCTTCCAACCATCAGGGACTGCGGTTCTATTTCATGTGATTAGATCATCTGATTCGAAAGAGAACCGAGTTTCCGTTTTAATTGTTTTACCTATGACGTGTTTTGTGGTTCTTCATTGCATTATGTTGCCCTAAAATACATAATGCTGGTTTTCTATGTCAGTTTATGTAAAATCAAATCTATACTCTTAGAGCTTGATTTTTGTTTGTTTCAGATGGATGATATTGACGCCATGTTCAGCGACCTGCTGGGGGAGATGGACCTCCTCACTCAGGTGAAAAACTTCCACCAATACTTCTTCCTGTTTCATCTCCACTTGGACTTATGTGCCAGTTTTTTTTATGTGTTTTCCGTCCTAAGACATGAGAAAATAAAGTAGAAAAGTGTGAAGTAATCCTTGATTTGACAGTAAAGTTAGATTTACTGTCAAATCAAGGATAAACTTTCTTTTCCAAATGTGGACTACAAGTTAGTCTTCCACTCATTCGATTGATTTCAAGATCATCAGTTAATTATTAGATTTCTTTCTTTACTGCAAAAAAAAATGCTAAAGATTTTTAGCACACATTTAATTGTACATAATTATAATTTATTAGGAAAGATTAATTCATTTGGCACATGTTTTTAATCTGTGTGTTGCAAGACCTTGAGAGTTAAATGTGTGCAAACAATCACATGCGGGGTTCCTCAAGGCTGCATTCTTGATCCACTTTATTTTTAATATTTTTTATCCCCCTACCTCATACAGTAGTATTATATATTTAAGCAAATGTATGTTGATGACATAATTTTATATCTTTGTGATCACAGTCCATCAGTCACTAATTTTGTGCAAAAACACAAAATCCTACCAGGTATTATTTTAGTTTCTACTCCAAATATCTTATTGCACTTGAAATTAGACAAAACTAACATACAAGTAACTTTTCAGCAAGATATATGAGCTTGTTTTAAGCCAGTATTTCTTTAATATCACTGATATTAAAGAAATATCCATTATCAGATTATTTAACTTGTAACATGAGAAAAATGTCTTGTTATAAGTTAAATAATCTGCCAGTGGATCTAGTTCTTTTTCACTGATATTAAAGAAATATTGACTTAAAACAAGCTCATATATTTTGCTGAAAAGTTATTTGTAAGTTAGTGTTGTCTCATTTCAAGTGCAATAAGATATTTGCTTTACAAACTGGACCAAATATACTTGGTAAGATTTAGTGTTTTTGCAGTGCATAATATTAATTTGTGACTGTATCAGAATAAACATATGACAAATTGTTGTTCCCTGTACAGAAATAGTGATATTCTCATGAATAGTCTTATTTTATTCTTGTTTGCAGAGTCTCGGACAGGAAACCGAACCTCCTGAACGGCTCCCCAGCACTAGGCAGGAAATCAACTTCTCTGTCGGCCTTACTGGCCTGAACGGTGACTTTCCTGTTTTTATTTTTATCAAACTCTCTCTGACACCAAGTCACTGATAGGAAACTTACACAATAGCTTCTAAAGTTACGTAAAGATAGGACACAGTCATTGGTTTCACCAGTAAAACGGAAAATTAGAAGAAAAAAAGAAATAATTTTGTTCTGTTTTTATCCGTTTAACATTTCAGAGATCAGGGTTTAATCACACTTTGTGTCCACAAGAGTCTGTGAAAGCAGAGCTGAGGATTTCAAAGGTCACACCCTTGATGTTCACAGCGCTCATGTTGCTCGTTTATTTCTTACAGAATATTTTTTTAATTAGATGCAAAAAGTCAGCCTTAGTTTTTGTAACAACTTGTTAGCCTGTTATTGCTTTAAGTAAGCTAAGTAGGACTAAACTGACCATTTAACTAAAGTTTTAATGTTTTATCAAAATCCAAGAGTGCAAAAATTCAGGATATAAAATATAGATACACCTTCTGAGAGATCAGTAAACTTTAAATTCTAGTGAACATTTAACACTCTAACTGGAAGACATTTTAAATATCCACAATAAATAAACAAAATGACAAATAAAATGAACTTTGAAGTCTTTGTAAACAAAATTGTCCTTCAAAAAAAGGCTGAAGACTTTTAACATCCAGTTTTTGGTAGAAAGACAGAAAAAAAAGAGATAAACAATAAATCATGCCAGTGGAAATTATTGAGTTTGTTTTAATTTATCATGTGATTAAATGATTAATCAATCATTTATTATTATTGATTATTGTGACAAGCCTAAGCATATGTTCAACTATTATCAACTTCATAAAAGCCTTAATTGTTAGATTTGTGTTTACAAAGATCCACGGAATAATGGGATGAAATTGAAGTAGGTTTTTTAAAAAATATCTCACACTTAGACTAATTTAGTGTCAGAAAATGGGAAACAAATTCATGTTGCTTTATGCAGCATGTAAACTCTGCTAAAACTAAGCGTATAAAATAAGTTTGCAGATGACTTTTAAAGGTCTTAAACTTTTCTTGAAGTTGATATTTGCTGCTAAAAAGACTAAATTGATTTAAATTTACATAAGTATTTACACTGGATGACAGTATGAAGCCTTTACAGTAAACAGTCGATGGTGATGCTAAATAAAAACAGTAAACATTTAAGCTTCCAAATTATCATCAGTTTTTAGGTTGGATCCAAATTTTTAAATACCAATGTTTAATAAATGATGGTATGATTACTAATACTTGGCATTTCATCAGTCCTGAATCAGAATTGGATTTTTTAAGGTTCAGGAGTGGAAGTAAAACTAAATACAGCATGTGGAAGTAAAATAATGCATGAAGACATCGTGCATCAGCAAACATCTGTGGGATTTTTTCTGTGAAGAAGGAAGATAAAAAGTGGTAAAACTGAAGCAAACTTCCCATTCTCAATGTTCCTGAAATCTAAAAAGAGCCAGTCTCGGTTTAAGTGGACATGAAAGGACCATAAAACATTTGAATTATGTCTTGATGACTTGATTCTGCTCCACCAGCGTCACTACATGACCTGGAGGACAATGACTTGGACGCCCTGATGGCCGACCTGGTGGCCGACCTCAACGAGACAGAAAAGAAACTGGAAGCAGAAATCCAGGGGCTGCACGCGCCTCCGTCGTCTTCATCAGACCTGCCGCCTCCGCCCAAAGGCCTGGGCGTCCAGCCTGCCTCCTCCATTACATCACCACCGTCTCCAGGAAATAACAGAAGCAGCAGTGTCACCACCCAATCTCCCTCCACCTCCTCGCCCCTGCCGCCTCCCCCTCTGCAGTCATCAAAACCCACAATGGTACGGCTCCTCTCTCTAGAAAAGGTCTCTGTCATCTAGACATCAATGCCAACCACCTTTTCACCTCTGGAGGTTCACAGATTTTAAAAGAAGCGAGAGTTTGAATGAAGGTAACAAACATTTGGAGGAGTTTACTCTTTAGGTGGACACTACAAGGCTAAACACCAATGTGGATAAATTATTTTTTCAGTTCCCAAAAATTGCACTCAAGTAGAAGTAGCACTACTTCGACGTATTTTCACTCAAGTAAAAGTAAAAAGTATCCAGAAATGACTGAAGAGTAAAAAACCATTTTGTAAAAAGTTACTCAAGTACTGAGTAACTGATCAAGTTATCAATCATTTAATATTTAAAACTACATCATCAGATGGGCTAAAAATATAAAGTTACATGGACATTTTTGTATTTTGAGGACAAAAATTACAATAATTCGTACAAGTAACAAAAAAATAACAAAATCAGGCAAAAGAAAATGTTTCCAGATCAGTTTGTTTCGATATAAAACTTATTAAATTTTAATAAAAACTGCAGATGTGTCTGTTTGGTGAATATTTGGTTAAAACATCTTTGATTTTCATCAGTGGGTAGAAAATCCAGAAATTTACTCAAGAGTAAAATACTTCATAATAAAATTACTCAAGCAAAAGTAAAAAAAAAAAAAGTACAGAATAGTAAAATAAAGTAATTTTTTTCAAAAAAAGTTAATCAACTGAATGTAACTGAGTAAATGTAACTAGTTACTATAAACTAGTTAATCGCCGATGTTGTAATGGTGAGAAGTTTACATAAACTCATCATGTTAATTTCAGGTTTTTAATGGTTGTGTTTCAGTTATTCAATTTCAACATACAACTTCAGTTATTTAAAAACCAGAATTAATCAGGGTTAGTTAAATTAGCGCTGAAATACGGCGCTTCATTTGCATGTTGAAGGGATAATTACCAACCGTTACCGGAGCCCAAAGGCAGACAGCCGTTAATGAAACTGAAGAATAACTGCTGCTAACGGCTCAATATATATTCCTGAAGGCCCCCTTAGCTGCCCAACAAGGTGCCTGATGTAAAACACTAAGCTTAGCATTGACCTAAACAAACAAAGGAATTTATAACACGGATTTTCTAAAATATACTCCTATTGTTTAAAATTTGTACTTCACCACATTACTTCTTGGCTTTTGACATTTCTGGCCTCTCTCATGAATTGGTAAATCTCATTTACTGCCTGAATTTATTTACACACAATAATAATTATACTTAGTTCTTTAAAATGTGCTTTGTAGTTTAATCATCCCACCTCTGACAAGGCTGTTCCCTTTGTGTACATTTCAGATGACTTCTTTGTTTTTTTTCTTTCCGTCTCTGTGAAACTCAAAAAGAGTGGTTCAGGTCTTTTAGCAGTCGGACAGTGAGGTCACAGATAACTAGATCCATCTGTTGGAGTCACAGAGACGCGTGAGGAGAAACAGTCGAGGGCCTGGAACAGATCAAACACATACAACCATGTGAAAACTGTAACAGGATCAGGGGGTCTAGAGGAGGTAGAATAGTGTCAGTCTTTGGATGGTCTGGGTAGGTAAAGTAGACGGGAGCTTATTGCTTTAACAGAGCTCCTGACCTCATCTTGCTGCGGTCAAAACACCAGCTGTGGCAAAAGTGTGCGTCATTGGTAGGCGAGATGTGTACAGGTTAGCTTTATAACCTTAAAAGGTACAGTGTTGACGTTACTATCAATGTGAAGAATACTCCTGTTTATTGGAAACTGGCAATGCTGGAAGCAAAAACCCCAACTGGATTCTGGAATATATAAACATACTTACCTTTCTGATAAGAAAGCCAAACCTTAAAGCTGCAGTGTGCAACTTTTGTAAAAATATATTTTTTACATATTTCTAGTTAGCATGTCTCATGATGACAAACGGTTTTTCTGTAACGGTAAGTGCTTCTCTGCCATTGGCATGTTTAGCAGCGCATTCACAAGGCTTATTGACAGCTCTCAGACCCTCCTCGTGGCTCTGATTGCATTTCTTCAGATGAAAATAGTAGCTCAGGGAAGAGGAGGTGGAGATTTATTTCCACAGATTGTCTGTGCTGTATTACATTGTCACAATATGGTGACAGTTTTAACAAAAAAAAAGAAAAAGTTTTTTTATTAAACAGAAGTTGTGTGCTGCAGCTTTAATATTTTCCTCGTCAGTATAGTTTTCTTGATAAAAAGCTTTCTGACGTTTTCCATCTTGTTTCTTTGGACTTTTTCAGTCATTTTCCAGCTAGTTATGATACCAGACAAAGATAGCATGAGAAATAAGGAGAATGTTAACAGAAAGATCAAATGAAAAGATGTCAGAACCAAAATGAACCATTTAAGTACATGGCAAATTAACAGATATGAGGAAATGAGGGATGAATTTCTGGATAAAAAATGGCTGAAAAAGCAAGAAAAGTCTAACAAAAAAACTTTAAAAGAAAAGTCTTATGTTTTATGAGACTGCTTCAACCTGCAGCAGAAAAATCCGCCTGGCTGGGAGGAAAATGTAAAGAAACAAGTTATGATTGCGAAGTTTTACACAGTACACGGTTTTTAACTGGAGACTTTTACCAAAGTTTCATAGGCAGCTAGAAAACATATTTGGAGATGCAATTTTTTGCAAACTACTAAATTAATAATGCGGTCACAAATTGAGTTAAACGTGACATTTGGGCCCTACTATGTGCTTATTTTCAGCTCTGCAGCATAATTTTACTTTGTAGTCTTCAGTATTTTGTGGTATGCATTTCTCATACGCTGTGGCACCTTTGTTTACTCTAAACACTCTCGCCTACTTTGAGCAGCAGTCTGTCCGATCTTCCTCTAATAAAGCTCAAAAATGAATCTAAGATGTGGCTACGTCGTAAACCACTCCACCCCGTACCAGAATACGAGCCAGTAAACCTGATTTGTAATATAATGGTGTTTGTAGGTCAAAAAGGGGAACAGCTAACAAAGGGAGAGTATCTTCCCTCAACTATTTATCAAGTGTTGCTTAAATTAGAAAAAAACCTCTACTAACTCAATTCCTCTATTTGTTGTTTTTCCTGTTTAGGAAGAAATTGAAGCTCAGATGAAGGCCGATAAAATCAAGCTTGCTCTGGAGAAGCTAAAGGAAGCCAAAGTGAAAAAGGTAAGACATGTGAACTTCAACCCCACATATTCTGCTCTGATCTGACTGAGCTGCATTAAAGACGCAGAGAGTTATGGAGGACGGAAAATGCCTTCTGCTCCAACACAGCATGTAGTAGTTTCCTCTCCTGGCCTGACAGAGGAGCCATCAATCACATTAAAAAATGGGTATTTTTATACAGCCAACATCCTGCTCTGGATCATTCTGTACATGGACACTTAATCATCTTCAAAGTGGCACAAAAGCACCAAAACAGAGTGTTGGATGTAAAGCTGTGCATCGGACAAAAGTAAAGTCTAAGTATTTGACTTGACAAAGATATCCAGTTGCTATAGTTTCAATGCTGTCTTGAGATAATTTAAACGTTATCTATTGACTTTTGGCTACTTTTCATCTACTTCCACATGTAAGCTCAATAAATTCAGCATGTCCACTTTTATAGGCACATATAAGCCTCAGTTCTGATGTATGTCCAGTGGCTTCAGCAGATGTTTCTGTGGTCAGAAATTCAGATTTATCCCTCAGCAAACCAATGCTGCTGCCACCAAACTTGATGGTGCAAACGGTACAATACTCTCATGTTTGAAAGGTGATTTATTCAAATATTCCTCTTATTATTGTGGGGAAAATGATTTAATCTTTGACTCTTCTGCAAAGTCATTTGGTTTGGTCACCAACACAGCTGGAAAGTTTGTTGGCTCCTTCCCATTTCTTGATGTTCCAACTGTAAACATCAGTTGGAACATCAACTGATGTTCCCACTGATGTTGATGTTTCTTAGTAAACTAACAAAGTTTACTAACAGTCATTTTATCCAATGGTGATCTTTTGAGACCATTGGTTGAAACTTGGACACAGTTGGGTCTCAAACTAAGGAAACCTAGCATTGCCAGTTTTGAACATAAGAAACAATTTTTCAGTAGTTTCTCGCAGATCTTTCTGTGGTCTGGTCTTTTTTCAGTTTTACATGTAAACCCTCGTGTCTGAGAATGTTTGTGATATAGGATATTACCCAACCACATGGTGAGGCTGTATTTTGGTAGAGATAGAAAAAGCCAAGCAAACTTGGATCTTATTAATCTTAGCCTTGATAAGATCTACAAAAGCCAATATGTGTATGAAAACAGTCAGGCGGCCGATTTCATGAAAAGTCCTCAGTCTTCCAGAAATGGACTTGTTTCCATATGGCAGGAAGTGTCAATTCTCTGGCCTAGATAAAAATAAATCCCAGTCAGCGCTCTGTCTGAGGACCTAAAATTACATGCAGACATTTGACTGGAATTACTGAAGTGCTGATGCTCCCAACAGTTTTATTAAAGCTAACATTATGAAGCAGAAACAATCATTTGGGTTCATAACATGTTATTAAACTGGTCAACAAGCTGCATGTACTTAAAGGTTGGATTTAGTCTTACTTAGGGAGTCTACTGCTGTCCACATTATAGCTGAGACCTTTAGTCTACTAAATGAACATGTAAATGTATATTAACAGATATTAAATATGCTTCTGTCATATTTAGTCATGCCTTGAATATACAGCAAGTGGGTAGGAAATTACATTTATTTCATGGTAAAAAAAATGCACCAATCCACAGAAATGCTGATTATTTCTTTGACTAGTCAGCGTGTCTGGTGCCAGTGTGGCTGACTTGGAGTGATGTAACACCAAAAACAATCAGTAGTGGTATTAATCACCTGTCTACCACTGGCAACAGTACATTGTAGCCAAAATTACGGTGGCCCAACAGGGTCAACAACAAAAGCCACAGTGGAAGTTATCCTAAAATGGGAGCTATGCTACAATAGATGCTAATGCTAAAATAGAGGTTATGCTAAAATGGCACAGTGGAAGCTATCCTGAAATGCTAAAACAGAAGCCATGCTAAAATGGAAGCTATGCTAAAATGACAATTATCCTAAAATGAAAGCTATGCGATCACGGAAGCTAATGCTATGACAGAAATAATGCTAAAACAGAAATCATCCTGAAATAGAAGCCATACTACAATGGAAGCTAATGCTATATCAGATGTAATGCTAAAATGGAAACCATGCTAAAACAAAAGCTATGTTAAAATGGAAGCTATGCTAAAACTGTAGTTATGGGGTAGCTTCCATTTCAGCATAACTTTAATTTTAGCATAAGTTTCATCTTAGCATATGATCAAATGGAAGTTGTGGTAAAACTGAATTTATACTAAAAGGTAAAATACAATAAACTTGCTAATGTAACTCACATTTTGGCATAACTTCCTTTTTAGCATAATTTCCATTGTGGCTTTTGCATTTTGTTGACCTCTCTGGTGTACCGTAGAATTTCAATACTGACAATAAAAAAACATAATGCTGCTTGTTTGTAGCCTGGCTATAGCTTAGCTTTGACTTAACTGTGGCCAGGCTGTTGTTGTTGATCTTGAAACATCGCATCTTTCTTTATTGTTTTGGAGATATATATATATATATGTATATATATATATATATAAAAAAAGCAGTGCATATTAAAATGTTTTGTTTTTGTTTTTGACAGCTGGTGGTGAAGGTGGTCATGAACGATGGCAGCTCCAAGACTCTGATGGTTGATGAGAGGCAAACCGTGAGGGAGGTTCTGAACAACTTGTTTGAGAAAACTCACTGTGACTGCAACGTAGACTGGAGTCTGTGTGAAACCAACCACGAGCTGCAGCTTGGTGAGTTCCTAAAATGCCACCATCTGGTGATGTCACAACGCTATCATGGTCTGTGCAAAGACACGAGGGATGGAAGTGGCAAAAATAAACCAAACTCATGTGATAAAGCGTTTAAAATAAGCAATGAACTGATGAGCTGGTATGCACCAAGCAAAAACAAGTGGTAAAATTTAGTTTAGCCAAGTATTTTTGTCTAGTTTCTAGTGCAAATGTCTGAGTGCACTCATCTTGAGGAGTCCTTGTTGTGTGTGAATGTGTTTTGTTTTGGTACCATCGGACCACACAAAGCTTTACAAGAATTTATCCTCTTCCTTTGGAAGAAAATGTTTCTGTTTCACAGCCATACAAAAAAACATAAAACATAAAATCTTACCAAGTATTTTCGTCTACTTTCCAGTGCAAATATTTTGAAACGAGGCAAAACTAACTTACAAGTAACATTTCAGCAACATAGGGAACATGGGAATAATTATAAGTGAAATAATCTGCCAATGGAACAAGTATTTTATCATTTATATTCAGGAATTATTTACTTAATTCAAGTAACTGTAAAGTTACTTGAAGTTAGTTTTCTATAATATTCTATAAGATGTTTGCTCTAGTCTAGAAACTGGATAAAATATTTGATGGGATTTTGTGTTTTTGCAGTGTACAAAAACTCTAAAACAGGGGTCACCAACGTGGTGCCCGCGGGCCCCCTGTCAGTCGCCCACGGGGCAAGTTCTAAAAATAGCCATTCTCATTAGGGAGCATTGCCAAATAAATTATTTTATATTTTTACATTGAAGTAGTAAAATTTGTTTATATTCAGAATTAAAAAAAAAGCTAATTATAAAAAAATTTAAAATGTAAATTTTTATGCATAAAACTCTTCTATGGTTAAAGTTCAGAATATGCGCCTGCAGAATGTTATCGGAGGGCAGCAGCGCCTGCTGCTCCCTCTCTGCATAGCTTAGAGTGGGAGGAGCTCTTAGGTCTTTTTTTTTTAACTTGAAGTAAAAAAAAATAAAATTTCCGAAATTTTAATTATCGAACCCTCTTTACAATTAAAATTGTGGAGAAAAAAATATATTATGCGTCAAAACATCTTGTACGTAGCGCACATCTGAGTCTGTGGGGGTCAAAGGGCACCCAAAGCTTAAATCTTATTGGTCAGTTTGCTTTTGTTTATTTGGCGGCTCGGCGCTTTTTCTGTAAGCTAAAACTGAATGAGCGGAGTTTGAACCTCCCGCAGTTCTAGGAGCGGTTCGGATTCCGGTTGAGCTTTTTACCGTGTTCGGTTCTGACGGGTCGCCGGTTATGAGCTTTTTGATGTTTCCCGAACCGGACAGTTAGCAGGTCACCCGATAGCTGACATCTGCCGCTCCTACTGAGCGTCGCGCTAAGACTGTGTGTTAAACAATTTAATCTAGTTGAAACGTTTTCCAAAAGAGTAAAAACTAAGCAAACAATGTTGCTTCACCTTCTCCTCCTCTTTCCGAGGATCACAGGTCGGCTCCGCTTCCATGTATTTATTAGTATTTAGCATCGTTTGTGTTAAAAAGGCTTTGCTGCTTTAGTGGTTTAAGTTTGCGCTGGTTTTGTGCGACGCGCACATGATGCGCATTGGAGAGATGCGCACTTACAGGTCAGGTGCAGGGATAGTTTTGTGCTACCTTATAATTTGTCGGACATTTTTTTCTCTGCACAATTTGTTAATAATAAAGAGGGATACAAAAATATACAATAACTTTTCTTTTATTTAAAGGAAAATCTCACAGTGCGTCCAGCAGCTGCAATAATCCAGACTGTCAGTCACTTGTGGGAAATTTAGAATCACACAGAAAAGCTAAGAAAGGGAATCAAACTTAAAACTAAACTAAGAGCTTCTGATCACATAATAGCAATTAACCATAGCCATGGTAATAATTACTGATAACTATTGTGAATAGTCCCTAACATTAATATTATTAGACGGCATGTAATCATATGTATTATTGTTATAAAGGCTGAGCCAAGAAAAGTAGCCCTTCGTGTTGCTCTGGACCTGTGAAGTAGCTCCCAGGCTCAAAAAGGTTGGTGACCCCTGCTCTAAAATAATGAAAAGAAAAAACTAATTTAGTAATTTCACTGTGGTCAGTGGGAGGATTTGCTTCAGAGTTCATCTTTCTGGACACCCCACTACTTTTCCCCATACTTTTTGTATTTCATTTCCTTCTTATCCTGTAACATGACTTAATGTGAGCAAGTGGATTCAATCTGACATCTTTTTAATCAGATGTCAATCATCTCCATCTGTCTAAAATAGGATCCTCATGGTCTCAGTTGCGTTAGCTAAATTAACCAACGTCACATTATCCAGCCATGTGCTACTATGTTGCTGTAAGTCCATCAGGAAATGCTGCATGCAGCTTTATTTGAGCAGTTCCTGAAACTCCCCATGCAGTGCGACGTGAGGTGAACACAATGCAGTATTGAACTTTTGGAGAACTATTTGCAATAGTCGAATGACTCATGACATGTGCTAGTATTAGCTGTTTTGAGAGCATGATGATTGTGGTTAAAAAGTTCACACTTCCACACAGTTAAAATTAAGCTTCTCTTGTTGAAGGAGCTGAATGTTAACTGGTTTGTTCATGTTAAAATGGTAGAGGTCGTTAAAGAAAATCCTTTTTATGAACTTTTTTGTGGGAAAACAAAGACATTTTTATTGGCTTTGGACTTTCATCCACAGAAAAAGTTTCATTTTTTTTTTTAAACTTCCACCAAAGTGTAGATTTAATAAAACTCTATTTATGTTGGCTTATGTACATGGGAGAACAAAGATTTAGGGTCCCGCACATTACAACCTGCGAAAACTAATGCATCAAAATATCCACATATTTCCCAGTCGACACTGTCTTGTATTTTATTAACTTCACATTCTAATATACTAATTAAAATGAGTTTAATTAATATATGTTCATACAAATTAACTTCCTGGCACCATGTTTAATTCCTAACAGGAAGTTGTGGTTGTTTTGAAGCAATCTGATTGGCTGACGTAGATTTTAGCTTAGCGCCACACTGCCCCCTACGGGTTTGGCATGTTCAAAACAACTCTTAAGTGGTGCATATTTGTGTGGGTTCATGTGGATAAAAACTTTCCTGAAACCAATATGATTTTTGTTTTTTATAAAGACTCAACTGCATGTGCATTTCCTTCCCTTTAAAGTTTGTTTGCTCATTTATTTGTGCTGCAAGTACAAGGCAAGGTGACGACCTTTGCCCTACTTTTATATTCACAGCTGTGCGACAGATTCCCATTTCCACCATGACTTATAAGCAAAGAAAACATCCTTTGTAGCTGCTGTGACTGATGAGCACGAGGACATGAGTTGTGTTTTCTGTCATCGTTGACTAACCTACAACTCAAAGTAAAAAAAAACAAAACATGTAGATGATTTTTAAACTTCTGCAAACCTTGAGATTGTTACACCACCTCTGCTGACCTTCAATCTTTACCGAGATTAAGTTGGGTCGAGTCAGGCCCAATAAACACCCACTGAGCTTAACAGCAACACGTCTTCAAACAAATCTGCTACTCTAAAATGTCGCCATGTGCTCACCAGTCGCGCCAGTGAACTGAAGTTCAAAGGGACCTCTGCTCTTAACAGTTCATTCCCCTGCAGCTAGCGTAACGATCGCAGCAGCCAAACTGTAGTCTGAAACCGTGGCAGCAATTTTATGTAATGCCTAGCTTTTCCCCAGCTGGTAACCTGTAAATAAAGACTGTCGTAAAACTGCATTCAACTGCCAACTGTGATGGAAATTTGAAAGACTAAGTCGGTGGGTGGGCAAGAGGGGGAAAAGGAAGTATGTTCATGTGTTTTTTAGAGTTCAAAGCCGCTAAATGTCCTCCATGAAAATTTAAAAAGTAGCATTTTATTCTTATTTTGGACCATTGTAAGCTGCAGCTGGTTTAAAGGATTTGTAAAACATGTTTGGAGTACTGTTAAGTCTAAAAATGTAAAATAGTTTAAGTCAAATTACACAAAAAGAGGTAAGCTAAATTTTTAACAGAATATTTTATGTATTGAGAAATTTGGTTGTTCTTTATTGGCATTGTGTGGCTTCTTGTACGTAACAAAAACTAAATGTGTTCCTCAAGGCTCCATTCTTGGGCCACTTCGTTTCCACCTCAGTTTATAGGACATCTTGTACCATAAATTATTGTTTTTGGTCCCAAAAAGCAAAGCTAGCAGTCTGCATTCAACTAGACACCCAGATAAAACAACAAGCTAATGCTAACATTATTTTGTCATGGGTTTATATAAATAGAGGAGTCTTGAGCTTACTAAATTACATTTTTATGAAGTTTTATGATTCAAAAGGGACATTTTAGAGCCATCATTGTGTTTAACTCTAATTTTAAGAATTGTAGTTTTGATTCCTCAGTGTGTTTTTGTTTTGACAGAACGGACATTTGAGGACCACGAGAACCTGGTGGAGCCGCTCCTCGCCTGGACGAGGGACAGCGAAAACAAAGTCCTTTTCCAGGAGAGAAAAGATAAATTTGAGGTTTTCAAAAACCCACAGGTTGGTCCCGTCATTGCTTTAAAGAAAATACCAGGTTTCAGCTCTTTGTACTTAGCATGACATCGTACAAGTCCTGGACGTTTGTGCAAATCCCACGCTGGAAAAAAAGGCATTTTTCTTTGTTGAATTATGATATATCCGCAGGCTGACCCTTTTCTTTAATGCCGTAGCTGCAATATATCAGACGCAACAGCCAAAGAGATCTTGGCATGTTTGTTGTTATAATGGGACGATTTACAATCTCAGAGAGTTTAATGGATTCAGTCTGTTGGCAGAGACAAATAGTCCGGCTGGAGCAGCGCCGAAGCGCTCCATCATTCACTCCAACGAAAGAGACAGAACATCTCTGTTCATTTACATTTTTTACCTTCTGACAAGTGCGTCCAAACAGGTTTTCCTTCCGGGGATTTTCCAGCCATCAGCAGATGGAGTCTGAAAGGAGCTCTAAATATTTTAGAAACAGAAAGACGGAAAAGTGAAATGCTTTTTCTTTTTCATGGATGGGCTGTATGTTTGAACAAAAATAATGGCTTAATAATGACATCACAAAGTCAAGAGGTGATTTATGGAAACGTTTAGAGTCCAGGAAGTTGAGCTGTGGAACAATTTTTTATCTCTAATTTAGCGTGCAAGCTTGCTAAGGTTTGTTAAACTTTCTATGACCTACATGAGAAGAGTAAAAGATACTGATCTACTATCCTGTCTACGGTACATCTTCTCACACGTTAATGTTTTATACATTTTATCATCAGACAATCAGATGTTCTGAATGATTTAATATTTGAATAAGAAAAAAGAGCTTTCCCTCTTGTTAAATCATAAAGTAACTGGTAAAATGTATCGTTTTTTTGATCAAATTTTAATATTTACACCAAACTTGATAATGGTTTGTCATGTAGAAATAACTTTTTCAGATTGGTTTTCCCTTAAAGATCACGTGAAACTGTATTTTGTTTCAGGTTATCTTGGATATTTAAAGTTTATTTAACTATATGAAACATTTAAGCATTTAAAAAAGGAAAAAACAGAAGAAATATGTTTAAACTTTGCATATTAGAGGTTTCTGAACCTCCGCAACCAGTGACAGTCTTAAGCTTAATTCTTAAATCAACTTTCTTCCTGACTTTCAGAACTTTTATCTCTGGAAAAAGGATAAGAAAACTCTCAAAGACATGAAAGACAAAGACAAGGAATTGCTGGTGCAGGTAAGTAAATAAAATTTCCCACGTGTCGGTAGCTAGATGTTGTTTCGCCGTCTCAGATTGCTTCATAATGTTTTTGGTTGTGCAGGAGAACTTCTGTGGAACGTCGATCATCGTTCCCGACCTGGAAGGCGTTCTGCACCTCAAAGAAGACGGAAAAAAGTCGTGGAAGCAGCGACTCTTTCAGCTCCGAGCCTCAGGAATTTATTACGTTCCCAAAGGAAAAACCAAGGTAAAGGAACGAGGACGCTCAGCCACAACGGATCAGTGAGGGGTTCTGATCAAATGGTGCCATATTTCAGTGGTTCTGATGTTTCTTAAAGCGATACCAACCTATTTATTACTGGTTTTACTGGCCAACAGGACATCCATTACATTGTACATGAGGATTTAACTTATAACAAGACATTTTATAATTTATCTGCCAGTAGAACTATAACTTTTTCATCAATATTAAGAAAGTATTTACTTAAAACAAGCCTCTAAATCTTGCTGAAAATGTACTTTTAAGTTAGTTTGTTTGATTTCAAGTGCACTAAGATATTTGCACTAGAAGCTAGTTGGTAAGATTTTGTGTTTTTGCAGTGTACGGCTGTTAAACAGAAACATCTTGTTCCAAAAATTTGTGTGGCCAGGTGGCACCAAAACAAAACACATTCACACACAAGAATGACTCCACGAGAGGAAGATTTAACCTTTGGAGCGGCCTAGTCAAAGCCCATAGTCAAAATTGACAGAAAACGTGTGGGGGGACACACCAAAGAGTGTTGGATGGCTCAGTGAAAATGTCGATCTTGTTTCCAGTCGTCCCGCGATCTGATCTGCTTCGTCCAGTTCGACAACGTAAACGTTTACTACGGCAAAGACGTGAAGAACAGATACAAGGCCCCGACTGACTTCTGCTTCGTTCTGAAGGTGAGTTTGTTCGTCTCTGCGGATGCTAGCAACACAACGTTGAGCTCTGGCAGCTGTTTGCCTGACGGAGAAGCTGAGATGCAATAAATACTTTAACTTGAGGAAGTGAAAGTAGACATTTTAATCCAGTTTATCTGAAAGCTGTAAAGAAGGGTTAGTTTTGTTTAGCACTTCCTTGTACTTTATTTTTTAGATCTTACTATTGTAACTAATAAGCAGATGCATGAGAGTAAATATAGCAGGAGTGAGAGAGGAGTGTAGACAGAAACATGCTGACAGAATAAATATGAGCCGTTGGATGATTTTTTTAACTGTTAAAAGGATGTGAAACTCTTTTCTCTCTACTCTCATCTGGGAACGTCAGAATCTGCTCAGTATTTCTTTGAAAATCTTTACTTTATTTAGCCAAGTTCAATAAAAAGTTGTTACTCTGAAACTGCTAATGAGTAACACAGTGAATAGCAACAGAAAGCAAAAAAACAGGGCAAGTAAAAAAAGAAATACTTGAGATTTTACGCTTTAGGAAGAGTTAAATTTGTTTGCAAATTTATTGTAAGGCCTCACATCAGAGGAAATGTCTGCTTTTATTTTGTTTTGAAAAAGGATTATGATAGGTATTTTCCTAGAACCTACATAAAAGAACCACAGACAACGTATATGAATTTTATGACAAAGCTTCTGCAGCAAAAGGAGAAGACTCTGTCAACTGCTTCTCAGAGCTGTTCACAGAGCGTTCTGCCAATCTTTGGGCAGAGCTTGTCTTTTATTATCAAACTTCAAAGAGGGAGGATAGGCAGGATAGACAGCAGAGGAAAAACAGCAAAGGTCGTAAAACAATTTACCTAAACAACTAGCAACCCAGTTCCAGATGCGATATCTGATTTACGGCCTGAGCCCGGTTCAAATCTTGGTCAAACTGTTTCACCTGAAGATGAACAGGCAACTGTGACCCCCAGGTCAGTTAATACACACACTAAAGAAGAGAACATTTTAATCTGCTCGAACATTAGACTGAATATGAACTAAAGTAACAACAAAATGATAATACAAAAATCTCTATCATTCCCCTTTTTATCATTTTACCATGTGTATAAACCCTATTCAAAAGCCAAGCATAGAAAGAAAAGAAATAAAATAGAACCAATAAATGCAAGAATGTTTTTTTTTTTTTTTCCTAGTCTAAACATAGAAATTACACAATGACTAAATTAATATATGAATAAAAGAAATGAACAAAAACAAAAGAAAGAAAGAAATAAATAAAATGCAGGTTTCTCATCTCTAACACCACTTGTTTTCACATTTTCGGTGTAGGAATCATTCAGCAAATGATTAATCTGTTTATTGATTACAGAACATCATCATTGTTCAGAAAATCGTCAGAACCTCGAAACAAGTCATTTTCATTTGTCTCATAGGATGCCTGTGCTAGCTGATAACTAACAACAGTTGTGTTAACTGTTTTAAACAACATACTTCGTAGGCAAGGAATAATGCAACCCGTAAAAAGACAGAACAGAACCAAAACAATCAGAATCGGTGTCATGAGCTTTAACAGTAAAGTCCACCATGGACCAGACATGAGCCATGAAAACAAATCAAAAAAGGATGAGCCGCGTGTTCCACTCTCCACATATTTATTTTTTTTTTCAAGATCCTCCAGCTCATATAGAGCATCAGAAATGGTTCCTCCAGTTCCTGTTTCATCAGGAACGAAAGTGCAACACGTTGGGCCAATAATTTTGCAGACCCCACCCTGAGGGGCAGTGAGGAAATCCAGAACAACACGATTTTGCATAACCATGTTTCTCAGTTCAGTCAGCTCTTTCGCAGTGCCATTGGCCAGCTGGTATGTGATGTTGATTAGTCGCAGTAATCCGTACCTGTTTATCTCTACGTGGTCCCGAATCTCACCTACTCCAACCCACGGAAACAGACCTTGCATGAATTTTTCTCCGCCGTTCCAAATCCTGAATTCCCATGGAACTCCAGTATGTGTAGTTAGGCCCCCATCTTTTGACCTCTGACATAACCGTTCGTTTGGAGCGGGTACGTGGATCATCTTGTGCTCTCCTGATGAACGCAATCGGGTTGATTAACGGAACCACAGCACACAGTCCTCCCCAATTTTTCGGCAAAAACATGTACGCTTCATTTCCACATATGAAGTACCAATCTGCCAACATCCGTGAACCATAGTCTCCTGGCACTATGGTACTGCACAGCGTTGTCTCCTGTTTCCTCTTTGTCTTATGCGTGATGTTGAAACTCCTCTCCTGAAACAAGTCGTCACAGTCTGGGTTGTCCTTCCAGACTTTGCAGTGTGGAGTCATCCTTTGACCCCTGCAGGCTGTGCAGTCGATGAAATCCTGTGTCGGTTCGCAGTAGGTGTAAACTTTGTTACACAAGTTCCAAGGTAACGTCCTAGAATAACATGTCCATTATTGTAGACACAGTTCCCCAGAGATCCTGGTTTAGCTCCTGCTAATGAAATGATCTCTGGTATCTTCCATACAGTTTGTTGAGATGATGCAAAAGGAAGTACATCGTCTGCGAGTGAACAATTTAAAAATCCAAACAGACCTTGCACAGCCTCTCCCATTCGGAGGTCAGCTGAATAGTCCTTCTCGCGCGCTCTGTCTCCCTTAGGGGTGGGACGCGCCGTGGTGTGGTGCTTAGAACATAGAGACACATCTGTTTGTTGTCAGTAATGTCACCTGGTCGGAGGCCTGAGTTGTGAATAGAAACCGGCAGCTGCGCACACACGTAGCAGTTCACAGCATGTCCCTCATACGCGGTTCTATTCATTAGTTTCCACCACAGGTTGGTGCTGTAGTCGTGTTTGTGGAACTCAGGCTCACGTCCTCCTCCAAACATCAAACATACTGCTGTCACAGCGCAATAGAAGATCCATCTGGCATATGGAGTCCCCATTGCTGCTCGGCGCACAGAGATGTCAGAACCCCCAACCTAAAGACGGGGGAATCTTAAGCGTTTCTTCACCGGGTTTGAGACGAGCTACCCTAAAAAATAGCCCCCTTTGAAGTCCGGCCTTCCTCCCTCCGCCTACTTAGGGGTTCAAACACTCTCTGCAGCTTGCAGGGACTGAGATGTATCCAGCTGCAATCTTTACGGCTGTTTGGTGTGGTCATTAGCACCTGGAAGGGTCCTTCCCAAGCATGGGCTTTTGATGACCTTTATGTAGACCCAGTTTCCTGGCTGGATGGGGGTGGTTTTATTTATTTCCTGTAGAGGAGAACAGTCAGACGGCAGTAAATTTGCATTTAACACCTCTTTCTGTTTCAGGATCCTGATCATATAATCTACCAAAGTTTGTTCTTCATCAGCTTTCTGTAAGTCTGGAGCAAACAGAGGCAATATGTAAGCTCTCCCATAAATTATTTCAAAAGCAGGCTTTGCTGGAACTACTTCAACTCTTTTAGAAAAAGCATAAATCATCACCAAACAATATTTATGTGGTCCACTTTGTGTGAGTTCAATAAAGTCCATATGCATTGTTTGAAATGGATGAGGGTTTTGGGAAACTTCCTCTTCTTGGTCTAATGTTTCCTTGAGGATTGTTTCTGACACAAACTGGACATGCAGTACAAAAAATTTTTTAAGTAAGAATTTAATCCATATGTGGTAAAATGCTGTTGTAGCATAGAGACCATCCCCCCTGTTGACACATGACAATGTCCATGTGTCAAAATTGCTGCCGCTCTAAATAGAGATTTTGGAAGGACCGACTTCTATTTACTGAAAAAATGTTATCATCATTCAGTGTCGCCCCTTTAATTATCCACATTTGTTTTTCTGCGTTTGGAGCATTATCTTGCATGTCTTTTAACACAGCTTTGTCTATTACTTGAGGATCTTCTATCTGTATTGAGAAATTGTCTCCCCCATGCTTCCCAGCTGCAGCTTCCCTTGCTACTTTATCAGCTAATCTATTGCCACTTGAAACCTCATTCTGTTCCGTGGTGTGCACTGCACACTTACAAACTGCTAGTTCAGCTGGTAAATGTATGGCCTGCAAAAGATTCTTAAGCAAGGATGCATGGGTGACTGGTTTCCCTGTAGATGTTATCAAATTCATCAAAGCATAACTCTTCCTAAATAAAAATGACCATCCTGAAATTAAACCAAAACCTCAAATCCTCTAATTTTCCATTTCTTTTTGAATTTATTGACTATCAATCAAATCTGGATTAAAATGTTCTAGACTGAAGTCTAGAAAATGTTGCTTTTAATCACAATCATCAGTTTTTAGTAGCCGTTTACAAGGTTGCTTAAAGTCTCAGATTTTCTCTTAACCTCGCATTTCAGACAAGTTAACAATGGATTTTTATTTTAAATTAAATGGTCAATAATTTTATCCGTTACTCAATTTAGCAGTAAAATTTCTCTCTTCTCAAAACAATTGTCATTCATCCCAATATAAAACACACAAACACAATCCCAATCAATTTATAGATTCTTTATATAATTAAACTCTAAGTTAAGCGTTTCAGTTAAATGCAAAGAAATACTCCATAGTATTTCAACACTGCAATATCAATTAAGTTCAACACTTAGATATGTTTAATTTAGTTCCAAACTTGTATATTTATTTCAAAGAAAATAAAACATTTGCAAATCATTATTAGTTTTGAATCTAATAATTTTAGTTGGTGTAATTTAGCCGTATCACACTCAGTTTTTTTTTTCTTAACTTTTAACCATTACAGTTTTTTCCTTCACAGTTTCCCAATCTATGGCTCGTGGGCCCTAAGAGGATCACTGGTCCTCTGTTAAGGACTGAGTTAATGGGTACAAAATGGACGATTTTGTTTAACATTGTACCTAAAAACCTTCAATATGTCCTTTTCTAGCTAGATAATTCCTTCCTGCTAGTAAGTAAGCAAGCAAGTCCTCATTACAGTAGCAGTGTGTGTATCACAGCAGTGTGTGTGTATAACTTATCTCGCATTTCTCCTGTCTCACTTCTCGCTTCCGGCTCCTGCTGCTGGCGTCGCTGCAGCTGGTCCCCCTCTGTCTCTTCTCCTGCTCCCTGTCAGTCCAACTTGCCGGTGTTGGATTATTTATAAGTTGTCCAGACCGTCCCTTTGTCCACCAATGAAACAAGCGGCAAACAGTTCAGTTTGCTTTCTTTTTCCAAACGTCTAGCAGGACTCCATACAGTAGTTTTGCTGCATGGCAGTTCCCAGATGTCAAGGAATTAGGACCAGTGGACACTTTATTGCCTTCAGTGTCCAGTTGGTAGAAATCGTCCTGTCCTTTTTCGCTTCTTTATCAACTAGCTGTGTAAAGGAGGGAGTCATCTGATTGGCAGGACAGATCTGAGCTGAGGTCAGAGGTCAGACGCAGCGCAGCGAGGCTCAGACAGAGGAAAAAGGAAAGAAGCAAATAAGAGTCAATTATAACTTTCTTTTCTTTTCATCGTATAGCTTTTAGCCACTTATTATCCAACTTTTTAAGAAGTCATAAACCATTTCCTTATTCAAACACATATAAACATGAAACATGTTAAAAGCTGTAGTCTCTTTCATCATGTTCACCATTAACTTGTAAAATGTAGAATGTAAGTTTAGGTTAACTTCATCTAAGACACGTCTCACCAGAGAACAATGGATTTCTCTAAATTTGTTGATCTCAGTGCTGCAGACTGTGAAGTCAGCGGGCAGCCCTCCTCTCAAGGCCTAAGAGAGTTTACGAGGCTGGTTAATGTCCAGGTCGGTACCTTACTCTGACCGCTGACCCCTCCAGATAGACAGCTAAGAATCATTTCACCAATTTGGTGTTATAATATTACACAATACATTAAACATTGTTCTCTGAGGACAATTTTATTATTTAGTTTTATTTTTCCTGCTTCTCCTCCTTCAGGAAAGAAAAATTATTTTGCATACACTGATTTCTTGCAGGAATTCAATTTATGGTTTTACTTAACGTCTTAAACTGCATGCACATGTCTCTAGCATTTCATCAATTTGGACTGGGGGTTTGTGTTTTTGGGGTGTGGTAAAGTCTGATTATGCTGAGGATTTCTCCTATTTGTGGTCTCCTCACTCCACCACCCCTCTTGTCGCCCCGTGCAACATTCTTTGAAGGGCAGTTTCTTGCCCAGTGACCAATATTGCCACAAATCCAGCAGCCTTTTGAATACCGTAGATTTTGTGGGGTGTTATTTTGGGGTCTTCGCCTATCGTGACCTCCTCTGCCTCTGCCTCTTCCACGGCCTTTTGTCCGGTCGTTGGAAAAGGCAGAGGTATATAAACCTCCAAATTTCTCCAGGTGAAAAACATCTGATCCTTTCACAGCTTTCCTGACCTCTTCTAAGGTACAGGGTCTAAAGATATATAAGTTTTGTGTCCCTTCCTTTAGGGAAGGATACAGTCGTGTTGCTGGAACAGCAGCGGCTGATACTGGGGCAGACGGAGCTGCTGAAGCAGCCAGGGGAGAGGTGGCTGCAGGAGCTTGCTCTCCCTGCACCGCTGCAGAATTCCGTGTGCTTGGAATTACTTTATTTTCTTCCTTCTCTATAATTAAGTTTTTAGATTCATTTAACCATAATTTAGCACACCTCAGCTCATTCTCCTTTTTTTTTTATTTTTTTTTTTTTTTTATTCCCATTTTTCTTTCTACACTACTCTCCAAAATTCCCACAATTGTTTGCCATTGATCGATTTTTAGCTTTCCATCTATTTTATATTTCTTTCTCCATTTTTTCATGTGTACAGTGCTACCAGGAAACCTGGACAGCATGTACTTTTCATCCCCATCGGCGCCCTTACCGAGTGATGAATTACAAGAATGTTTATTTCCCATATTTAAAACACTTGCAATTTCAGCTTAAAAATATTATTTATTTGAAATTATTTAAATTTGGTCCAGGTTCGTTGACTCCTAGGGAGTCCTATGAACTGGAGCTCTTTTCAGTGGGCCAGCAATTAAAATACCTTGTTGTGGTATTCCCCGCTTCGACTCTTTCGAGTGGGAGAATCTTGCCTATTGCATCCACAAGAGGTTTGCTGCTTAAATCCACTGTTTTATATGAGGTAAAATACAGAGCGGTATTTAAACCTCCAATCACTCTCACACACACAAAGCAGCAGTAGCAAACCAGCAATATAAGCACAGTAATGACTCTATGATTTAGCGCAACATTATCTGTTTTTGCCTTGTCAGAAAACTCAGCACCAGTCATGTTTTACCCATCAAAAAATCAAAACCACACAGCAATGACAAGCTTCCTATCCGCCTGAGGACGTGCCCTTATGGGGTCTCCTCGAACAGAGTTTTAGCAGAGCGACATCATACAAGGATTCTCAAACCACAGAGTTTTAGCAGAGCGACATCATACAAGGATTCTCAAACCACAGAGTTTTAGCAGAGCGACATCATACAAGGGAACTCAAACCACTAAAATAGCCATTTTAAAATTCACCTACGTTTCTGTAGTTTTCGGGTTATCCAGTCGGATCTCGTCATTCCGCCGTTGGCAGACAAAGTCGGACCTACGGCGCTGGCCCAGCGAAGAATTCTACTTCCTGGGTCTTTCTTTCCAGGTCCAAATGACTTCTGGCCATGCATGGATTCAGCGCGTCTTCCTCTGCCTGACAGCGGTCGGTATGAGAGATCCCGGGTTTCGGCACCAAAATGATAGGTATTTTCCTAGAACCTACATAAAAGAACCACAGACAACGTATATGAATTTTATGACAAAGCTTCTGCAGCAAAAGGAGAAGACTCTGTCAACTGCTTCTCAGAGCTGTTCACAGAGCGTTCTGCCAATCTTTGGGCAGAGCTTGTCTTTTATTATCAAACTTCAAAGAGGGAGGATAGGCAGGATAGACAGCAGAGGAAAAACAGCAAAGGTCGTAAAACAATTTACCTAAACAACTAGCAACCCAGTTCCAGATGCGATATCTGATTTACGGCCTGAGCCCGGTTCAAATCTTGGTCAAACTGTTTCACCTGAAGATGAACAGGCAACTGTGACCCCCAGGTCAGTTAATACACACACTAAAGAAGAGAACATTTTAATCTGCTCGAACATTAGACTGAATATGAACTAAAGTAACAACAAAATGATAATACCAAAAAATCTCTATCAGATTACATTTCTGAAATCCTTTTTCAGAAATTCAGAGTTTTTGAGTTGTTTTTCAACTCAAAAACAGAATGTTTCTAGAAAGAACAAAGAAATCTCCCAATCTGAAAAGTAAAAAAAATCCTAGAAAAAAAATATGAAAGTTTGAGATTAATCTCGGATATATTCTACAAAAAATTTGAGAATTTCTGAGTAAAAACATTTTTGAATTTTGAAACTCAGAAATTTTATTGTTTTTTTCCTAGAAAATTTCTCACACGTATCTCAAAATTTCACATTTTTCTAGAAAATGTTTGACTTTTCAAAGAAAAAAACCCTCAGAAATTCCGATTTGTTCTACTAGAAAATTTCTAGTAAAAACAAGCTCAGAAAACTTTCATTTTTTTTTTACTTTTGAAACTTGGAAATTGCAGAATTTTTTATAGAAAGTTTCGGAGAATATCAAAATTTGCAGCAATTGAAATCTTTTTTTATCTCTACAACGGCCCTAATACACGGTTGGAGAAAAGTGATAATTGTCTATTTAGAAAATGACAACATAACTTTTAACAACTTCAACTTTAAGTAAAAACTATTAAATAATTATGTTTGTGTGGTGAAATTCCTGATGCATAATGTAATTATTTTGAGTTACAGAAATAAGTAAAATGCAATTGAAAAATAATTAGTTTTATAAAATCAACATTTTGTAAATATTAATTTTAATTTTACACTTTTGAGTGTGTTCTCTTGAACAGCTGAAGACGCCAAGTATGAACTTATCAGCAATTAATATATTGTGAATTTTTCTGCAGCATCCTCAGATCCAGAAAGAGTCTCAGTACATCAAATATCTTTGCTGTGACGACGCCTGGACCATGAAGCTCTGGGTGACCGGCATACGGATCGCTAAGGTGCCAACTGATCTACGCTACGTTCAAAAACATATTTCAATAAAACTCAGGTGTTTTACAGCAGCGATTCGTCTCTTTTCCAGTACGGCGCGTCGCTGCATGAAAACTTCAAAACGGCAGAGAGGAAGGCCGCTGTCAGCGCCGCCGTGTGGACGAACCGCAGCACTCCGTCCAGCTCCAGCCCTTCAACGCCGTCACCAACCATCAGAGGTACGGCGGCTCGCAGGCTTTATTTAGCTGTGATGTCACTTCCCTCGGTCGACTCACGTTTCTGTTTCCTGCAGCCAAAACAGCAACGCAGGCCAACGGCCACGCCCCCAAACCGCAGCCTGGACCGCAGCACCAGGTAAACTAATCACCTGAAGAAGAAACTCTGAGGGTTTCACCATAAACTCACAGTCAGGAAGTTTTATTAAAATCCTTCCTTCAGTACTTCCTTCTTTCGTGCCCTTTATTCCTATTTTTGTGTACTTCCTTTCTCCTTATTTTTGTGTCCTACATTCCTTCTTTCCTGCCTACCTTTGATTCCTTCCTATCTTTGTGTCCTTTCTTCTTATTTTTGTGTCTTTCCTTTCTTCGTTGTTTCCTTCCTTTCTTCATGTCTTTTACTCCTAACTTTGTGTACTCCCTTCCTCCCTCCCTTCTCCTCCCTCCCTTCTTTCCTTCTTTCCTTCCTCCGTCCCTCCCTACCTTAGTTACTTGTGCCTAAAAACAAATGATACTACCACTTTAAAGCTGCAGGATGTAACTTCTATATAAAAATATCGGGAACACTTTATTTGAAGGGGGGTGAATAAGACTGTCATAAACTGTCATAAACATGACATAACATGTCATGAACATGAATAAGCCTTCATGAATATTTATGACTGTTGTTATAAAGCGTCATTCGGTAAATTATGACACTTTTAATACAAAGTTGACATTCAAAATGTCTTTTATGACAACTTGACATTAACCAATAAATCATTACTGTTTAAACTTTACCTTTAATAACAGAAAGATACCTAATTTTTAAAGTGCAATCAGTAATACTTTTATAACAAATTTATAACAGTAATTATCATGTCGTCGCTGCTAAATGTGCTGATGGCGGAGAAACAACTCAGTGTTGTAGGAAACTGTCATCTTATTGGTGGTTATGCTAACTAGCCTGCAGATTCACAACATGCTCTGCTAGAGAGGGTGATTGTCAGCGCTAAGACCCGCCTCTTGACTCTGATTGGTTGTTTCTACGTAGCACTGGGAGACAGTAGAGGAGATTTATTTTTTTCTCATAACAAAGTGTCACAACATGGTGACAGTTTTAATAAATATGTAAAAGAATATATTTTCTTAAAGTTTCGTGCTGCAGATTTAAATATGTCTCCCTGGTGGAAATCTTCCATTAATTAATTCTGTGTTTTTTTCAGGGCATCGGTAATCTCCCTGCTCCTCCCCCTCTGAACGAGATCCTCCCTCCTCCTCCTCCTGACCCCGTCCTTCCTCCTCCACCGCCGTCGCTTGCCTCCAAGCCTCCACTCAGCAACTTCCCCCCACCTCCGCCTTCCATGGACAGCCTCCCTCCTCCGCCGCCGCCTCCACCCATGGACAACTTCTCTGAAGACCCTCCAGACTTCCTTCCTCCTCCTCCTCTTCCTACCAGCTACAGCTCACTTCCTCCTCCTCCTCCTCCGGCTCCGGCGGCTAATTTTGGTAGAAACATCAACAAATCTCTTCCCCCTCCAGCTCCAGAGTTTCTACCTCCGCCTCCACCTGATCCAGTGTTCGTAGCATCAGGTGCGCCTCCCCCTCCTCCACCTCCGCCTCCTCCTGCTGCTGTTTCCGCTCCACGACCTGCAGCATCGCTGAAGAAGATGCCTCCAGCTCCTCCGAAGAGGACAACACCGATGCAGCAAGGCGGTGGCGGCGGCGGCGGTGGAGGGGACTTCATGTCAGAACTGATGTCAGCCATGAGGAAGCGTACTGATCAGTAGCTCCAGATGGAAAAAGTACAAAATAAATAATTTTACTCCAGATGATTACAATAGAGATTAATTCTAGGGATCCAAGCAATTCATTAATTGTCAATTAGATTGAAATTAGGTCTAACAGATTCACTAATAATGTCTTCTTAGATATTCAGTTAGAGTTGTAGTTTGGCCGCCATCCAGCAGAGGGCGCCGTTGGTCACCATCCTTAAGCGGAACCATTGATACAGAATTAAAGATGGCGGCCATTTTAGAAGGGGGTTAGAGAAACGGTCCAGACACAGTCCGTTGAGGGATCTTAAAACAGGTTTAATGATTAAATGCACTTTATGCAGTTCTGTTTTTAAATATAAACCGATTATAATAAATATAACAAAACAGGAACTTAAGAGGTTCCCGTTTTGTTGTATTTTAAATAAGTTTAATAATGTGAGAAACCTCAATTTTCTGCTTATTCAGTCAGTATTTAAGACAGCTGACACAAAATGTTAAAATTAATTTTAATAAGTCAGTGTATCATGAAAAATTTAGCCCTTATAGTATGGAAAAATGCTCAGTCCTTTTTATTCAAGAGAAAACTCATCAATAAATCAGTTGATAAGATTAATACGGTTTCATTTCTACATCCAGTCACTGTACTTTTCCTGACATTATTTTTAAAATAGTAATTTGAAGTAAATCCATAAAGGTTGAAAGTTTGTGTTAACAGAGGATAATGTAATAATAAAGCTTTACAGATACTTTTATGTAAAGAAATGTGTATATATTTGCATTGACTGTAAATACTGCAGAAAGACAGTACTGTCTGTTCAAAGGTTTTATTGTTACAGCCATGACAAAGAGTTTTGGCTCAAGTGTGTTTTACAAACTTTGAAATGTTAGTTTTGTGTGTTCACAGTTCACTGCATGCAATGGATCACTGTTAAAAGCTTTATTAAATTAAAATTTGATAACAAAAAAGCATTTTCCACTGTGTTTCTTCATAAAATAATGAAATGTGAATAAAAAATATGTGGGAAAAAGTGTGTTTTTTCTGTTCTGAGTAACTGTAAAACATAAAAATATTATTTTAAATGTGTGAAATTAAAGCCAAAATGTGTTTTCAAAACAAAAATCTGGGATAAAACTGCATAAAAATGGGGGCAATAATTTAATATATTTCTGTCTTGATTTTAATAATGTTGGTAATTTTGTTTTGTACAGCTGAAAAAAACATCAGATTGATGGTTTTTATTATTTGGTTTATTAGTTGTAAGCCCCAACCATCAAATTAATTAAAATAAATATCACACTGTGTGTAATTAATTAACACAAGTTTCACCTTTTGAAACGAATTACTGAAATAAATTATTTTTTCAATGCTATTCTAATTTATTAGGGTATTTCTACTCATGAAGAACAGCTGACCTTTAACCTTTCAGCCCACAGAGGAAGTCTTGCTGCTTAGTCCGCCTCTGCTGCAGTCTTGTGTAACAACCGGAGATGACAGGATGCGGTGCAGCAGCGCCGCCTGGTGGTAACCAGAGAAAAAGACGATCAATGCGCTGCAGCGTGGCTGATTTTGGAGAACAGGTTATCTTGAAAAATTATTATCTGCTTTTCTGATTCCCCGGAAAACTACAGTACAACATTTCCAAAAATATATTTTCCATTGAGTCTCCGAAAAAAAATGTTGCTTACAAGAATGAACACGTAAATCGCACACCATGCCTTGTAGGGGGCAGTGAAAGTGTGATTAAAAATGTTTTTTTTAAATTGTGTCAAGTGATCTAATTTTTTAAGAAGCTTATTTTAGGAGTTTATGAGCTGTTAACCAGTCATAAAAATTAATTGACTGTCTTCAGTCTGACTGAACTCTACCTGTTTTGCAAAAACAGAACTGCCAAATATTTCAGTTTTTTAGATGTGTGAAGGCAGTGACAAGTTAACTAAAAAGAGAAAAAAAAAATCTTTGACTCTTTTATTATGCGAAAACTGTCTGTTTGTGGAAGTCGCCACAATAAAAACTGTTTTCTTGGGACATAGAGAAGTCTGAAACACAGATGCACACAGAAGGTCAAAAAACTGAAAACAAACTTTCATGTTATGACTAGAAAATGCCACAAATCCTCCAAAAGTATCAGAAATTAAATCTCAAAGTTTCATTTTGTCCAAGACACACGGTGAGGCCTAAATTCAACTTTATTCACATTTCCTACCCACATCTTTTATGTGATCTTAAATGATCATATAAACGAAGGGTGCCCAAAGTATGGACAGACGGTCAAGACACCAAAATGTTATTGAAAGTATTGATACAAGGCATATACCATACTTTTCAGATTTGTGGCTTACAAATGTGGGAAATCCTGCACCATCCAACATTTTACTTCCACTTTACAATAATACACTGAGGTCAATCACACAGAATTCCAATAAAACCCAACTGAAGGTAAAGGTTGTAACCAGAGAAAAAATATAGTGTGAAAAGTATAACATTTTTATTTTCTGTTATTCATTGGTTTATTTGACTCTAATTTGTAGGAGGATGGAAGGTGGAGGGGGTAATTTACCATTTTAATACTTTTTATCCCAAAAGGAAATTAAATATAGTAATAATTCATATTATTCATGTATCTTCAAAGCATGTAATTATTCAATTGAAACGACTAAAATCTGCATTTGTTAATGAATCTATATTTGTGAAAAAACATTGCTTCTTAACATTTTTTGTCAGCGTTAATAAGAAATAATGCAGAAGCTTCGAAGAGCCAAAGATTGAATGAACACTGATGCTAACTTTAACGGCTAGCCGCACAGCAACTAGTCGAATCCCAAACACTGGTATACTTCCTGGAAGTAAAGCCATAAAAACACGTTTTATTGCGTTGATTTATATACGTAAAATAGTCATTATACTTCAGTTTTTCTAAGAAAAACTAATATTTTATATAAATGGCCCCTATTTTTAGTAACTCACTATATCCGGTGTCCACTCTTATTTTGAAACGTGCTAACCGATGTCCCGCTCGCTGTGTTCCGTTTCCGCCGTATCACATTACGGGTTCCCCCCTCCTGCGCACGCTGCGGGCTGGGAAGCATCATGGCGGGGTCCTGGTGGATGTGCTGCCGGAGGTTGAACGGGGGCTTTACGACCTCCGGTTTAACCGAAACGCTGCGGTGTTTTAGCGGACAGTCCGCGTACTCCTCTGCATCCCCTACGGCTAGGCCGTCCTGGAGCTCCGCACCGGGGAAGGAGGTGAGTTTGTACCTGACAGGAAGTGCTGTCAAACCCAGGAAGGTCATTGAGATAGCCCGGTCCTTCTTCAGCGGTGGTTCCGATCCTCAAGTTAATGCCGTTTCCTTAAGGATTTTATCACATTTTGTTTGCAAAAATAATCTAATTTCTGATTGAATATCCCGAATGAGTATTGACTTGTTGCAGGTGATTAAAAAAAAAAAAAAGCATTATTTTTCAACCTGTGGACATAAGACCCTTACTCTAATCTGTCTGTTTAATTATTATCCTCTTTTCATTCATTCATTCATTCATTCATTCAACATAGAGGCACATGGGATACTTCAGGGACTTCAGGAGAAATAATTTTTTTAACTTGCATATTTAAATACTTTAAAATAACTGAAAAAAACACAACTTTTGATTCTCCTATAAACCACTAAGGTATAAAACAAATAAACATGAACTGATAAGCTTTTTATCAGACCGATACCAGTTTGATTTATTTCTGATGAGTTGCTGATAATTTTAGGGTTACAAACATCCCTTTTAAAATATTATTTAATTCAAAAATTTTATATTTGGGTTTTATTTATATTCATTACACAAGTGTTAATTTGGATTGTTGTGGCTCACATTTAATAAAATTCAAACAGGAAAATTAGTTATAAGTCCAGTAAAAAAGATAATTTAAATACATAAATTATCTTTGTTTTCTACCTTATGTTCTTCCTTTCACTTAACTTTCCAACTTCATTGAGGTTTTTAACTCTGTTTATAAATGTGAATCCCAACAAATTGGAATAAAACCATAATTTTATTTTAGTAATTCAGTTAATTCATTTAGATCATATAGTCATTACACACAGATGTATTTTCGGGAAATAATTTCTGTCACTATTGACAAAAATTTTAATTAAGATTTCTCATAAGATTAGATTAACTGACACCAATTAAAATATTTTTTTTAATCAAGCTGTCCTTCCACTAAACTTTCCATTAATAATCTTAGATTCAACGCACATCCCGTAGAGTTTAAGATATAACTGTTATTTTTAATTGCCATATAAATCATGTTTCCACTATGTTTGCTAACTTTCAGAGGCCACTGTTTCCTGCACAACTCCACTCCAAAGCTCTTAACCTGAATCCCTCTTTACTCAGGTGAGTTGTGCTGCTGAAGCATCACTTCGTCTTCGTTTTGTTTACGTTTGTAAAGTCGGTGCGTTTTTCTCTTCACAGACGCCGCTCTAGTTCGCTGTATCCGACGCTACGGTATTGCGGCTGCAGGACGACGCACAGCGATGCAAAGCTGAGGGATCCTTTTACGTTAGCGCAGAAAGACCTGACGAGTTTATATGACGACATTAAGAAGGTGAGCCGATGAGTTTAGCGTCTTATTTAGAAAATAATGGAATAATAACTAGTAATAAACTTAAATGTTTATCACATTTCGCAATAGTATTTATTGCACCGTTTTTTAGCTAACTGTATGACTGTGACTGTGTGTAACAGCAATTAAAGCCCCAGAAGCACAAATACCGCTCTTGAAAAACATTCCTGTTTTGTAATATGCTTCTGTAGAAAGCACACATGAAGAAGTGAATTTTATTTTCAGATTTATTGGTATTTACTGATGCTTTTATTAAACAGACCAGACAGTAAATAAAATAGTACAATTATATATCCTGAAAACAAGAAAAGTTTTAGAGGGTTTTAAACATAATTAACAATAAATTAGAACTCTTATAATCAGAAATTTGTCACAATAAATGATAAACAATAAAACGCACCAATAGTAAATTTAAATTCATTCATAATCCCAGAATTAAACGGATTGAAACCAAACATTTTATTTAACTCGCAACACTTTTCAGTCAGAGGCCTCTGTAGATTAGCTGTAAGACTGACTGCTACTGGAGATGCTTCCTATCCTTTCCATCTATGATGAGTTTTTGAAGATACTTGGATGAGTTATGACATTTACTTTCCTTTTGTGATAAATAAAGTATTTTGTGTTTGTTTTTAAGTGTCTAATGGAACCGTAACGTCTCTTGTTGTGTCTAACAGGAACTGTTTGTGGCTAAAACGGAGCTAAAGTACCTCTGCGATTACTATTTTGACGGTCGGGGCAAAGCGATCCGACCGATCATCGTCATCCTGATGGCTCGGGCCATGAACATCCACAGCAACAGAGCCGGGTAAGATAGACACTCATTCCTGCATTAAAAACATTTTTTAAATCTGAATGTCTTCAAATATTTTCTGAGCTTTTTTTAGCTGTGTAGTTTAAAAACATTCATTGAAGCTTAGTGGAAAGTCATAGGTTGTACTTTACTTTATAATAAATCCATTTATGAAGCATAAAAGTGTGATTTGATTTGATTTTCTTTCCTCTGCTTCCCGCAGGGATCTGCTCCCGGGTCAAAGGACGATAGCGATGATTTCTGAAATGATTCACACCGCCAGCCTGGTGCACGACGACGTGATCGATGGATCCGACGAACGAAGGGGGAAGAAGTCAATTAACGACGTGTGGGGTGAAAGAAAGGTACGACTTCCTGGAAAATCAGGAAACTTGACTGTTATTTCTTGCCCCCTTCCCTCCTTTACTTGTTTCTTTCATCATTGCCCCCTTCTATCTTTCCTTCTTTCCCTCCATCCATTCTCTCTCTTCATGTCACAGGTGAATTTAATATTCTTATGCTTAAAAATCTCAGATTTTAAAGAGGAATGAAGACCTGAACTCAGCTTTTTGTCCCTTCCAGGCCATCTTAGCCGGAGACTTCATCCTCTCGGCGGCCACCATGGCGCTGGCTCGCATCGGGAACAGCGCCGTGGTGAAGGTCGTCTCGCAGGTCATCGAGGATCTGGTGCGAGGTACGTCCAAAACACTCCACATCTTCGTCGTTTTGACGGTTTCTGCTCACTTCCTGTTTTTGTTTTTGTCCGTTTTCCTTCCAGGCGAATTCATGCAGCTCGGCTCCAAGGAGAACGAGAACGAGCGATTCAAACACTACCTGGAGAAAACCTACAAGAAGACGGCGAGTCTGATGGCACACAGCTGTAAAGCAGTATGTACGTTCAATAAATCAATCAATAAATCAAGTTTATTTGTAGAGCACATTTCAGCAATAAGGTGATTCAAAGAGCTTTACATCATAGAAACATCATATAGTCAACAATTGTTAAAACCAGTAGAAAACATTACATTTATCATCATTAAATTGATCAATTCGCATCAAAATATTGATCAATGTTCCAGTTATTATGAATCAAAAGGAATTTTAAACAGGTGGGTTTTTAGTCTTATTTAAAGGAACTCGGTGTTTCGGCTGTTTTGCAGTTTTCTGGAAGTTTGTTCAGACCAGAATCAGAAGACTTGAGAGGTCTGGAAAGTTAATACAACAACGGCAGATCTTCAGTATATTGTGATGCTAAGCTGTTCAGTGAAGACAACTGTACAGCTTAGCATTTAAAACAAACAGCAGCATTTTAAAATCTAAAAACAAAAACAAACCATCATTCTCCTACCACTTCCTGTTGTTATATTCTGCGTTTCCACCAGTAGCAACATCCAGTTGTGGATCACGTAACTCGTGCGATGCGAAAAAAGTGCTGAAACTTTTTTTACTGAAATTGGTGTTTCTATAAAGTTAATTTAATTTTGCAATTTCAATTTACGCAATTTTATGATTTATGGAAACACAGTAATCAGTGCGACTGAAGATAAACGCATGGATGCATCTTTCTGCAGTGAAATGTTTCAGACTTAGATTTCGGGCCGGATTGTTTGTTTCTGTGCAGTGATTCTAGGTCCAAAGATAATAACATTCAGTTTTGTTTCTGTTCAGCACTTATTTGCTCAGAGTCACCAGGTGACATCATAAAGTAGAGCTGAGTATCATCTGCGTAGCTATGGCAACTAATCTTGTTTCCTGTTGTAACCTGATCATATTGCTGCAGAGACTGAGGGAAATCTGTTTTTCTGTTTCCCACTGATTGTCGTCTGTTTTTGTTCATCTCAAGGTTTCCATTCTGGTGAACTCTGACCCGGAAGTCCATGAAATAGCGTACCAGTACGGGAAGAATGTCGGCATCGCCTTTCAGGTAATCAATACTCCATTTTTGAAGGGTTAAACGTGAAAAAGTCGGGTTATGATGTGTGGTTTTCGCAGCTGGTGGACGATGTGTTGGACTTCACGTCGGGCGCCGAGCTACTGGGGAAACCAGCAGCCGCCGACCTGAAACTGGGTCTGGCAACCGGGCCGGTTCTTTTTGCTTGTCAGCAGGTGAGGCAGCAGAAAGCAGTTTCCATTTAAAGAACAGCCAGCGAATCAGAATGGACATTCTTTCATTTTTTTAAAAACTTGTTTCTAGTTTCCTGAGCTTCACGCCATGATCATGCGACGCTTCAGTTCCAAAGGAGACGTAGATCGGGCCTGGCAGTACGTCCTCCAGGTAGGATGGTGAAAAGTTCAGAAAGTGATGCATTAAAGAAATAAATCAACTTCCCTTACTAAAATCTTTATAAAAAGTAGTTTTCCAACCATTTTCCTCCCTGATTTTTGGTAATTTACAGCTGATTTAATAGATTTTCATTTTATTACACAAAATGCGAATGCAGATCATTTTATTTTTTTCCAGTTTTGATTGTTTCATAATGGATAATTTTCCCAGAACATAAGAAAGAGAACAGATTATGGACGCCACATTGATCCAGGTTTTCATGGATCAATGTAGTGTCCATGTATGTTGATACTTTGATGAACCATCACAAGATAAATGGATATTCATTTTTTTCATGCTATATTTGCACTTAATTTCCACAAAGAATGACCTTAAAAATACCAGTAATATTATTTTAGTTCAGTTTTTCTTATTAGGTTGGACTCTATGCTTTAAAAAAATTATTTTACATAATTTTACATCCCACAAAAGGAAAAACTTAGTTTTAAAAGTTTATTGTGAGAAAACTACAATTTTATGTTCATTTAGTCAGTATTTTATACAGCTGACAAAATGTAAAAAAAAAATTAATTAAGCATATTATGAAAAAATGTAGCCCTTTGTCATGGAAAGATGGTTGGTCCTTTTTAAATAGCAAAACTCAGGGTTTTAAGAAAATGGCCGTTAATCAATTAAACATCAGTGATCGATCAGATGAGTAAACGTTAGATTAACTGATTGATCGTTAACTTACAGCATTAATCAGGTTTATTTCCTGTTCTAGAGTGATGGCGTGCAGCAGACTACTTACTTGGCGCGGCGATACTGCGAGGAAGCCATCCGACAGATCAGCCGTCTCCGGCCGTCTCCGGAGAGGGACGCCCTCATCCGGCTCACAGAGATCGTCCTCAGCAGGGACAAGTGACGCTCCCGCGGGGCGGCCATCTCTCTTTTCAGGCAGCTAAATGTGGAACAAACTTGCCCTGCTGCCATGTGGGACAAAAACATTGATGGAGGTTGGATTGGAGCGATTTGTTGGCTCGCGACGTGTAAAAAATGTATTAAGAGTCACTATCTGTGGTGGAGAGGGCAAGTTACGATTTGTGGAGGTGATTTCAGAGGAAAACTGCATCTCAGACTTAAACCTTCGTCTTGTACTGTAACCAACAGCCTCACACGCCTCAAAACGGGTAACCGGGCCGTTTGAGCCGCGGAGGATGCTGGGGGAAAAAATCTGAAATTCCAAAACGTGATGGAGTCGCCATCATTGTCTGGATGTGACATCTTCGGATCCGTCCAAACCTCAAAGGCCAAACTGTGTGTGCGCGTTTTACACTGAACTTTTCTTAAGTGTCCTGTAACAACAAAAGGCCTTACCACCGGCAATGACAGTGTCTCAATAAACCAACTGCTTACGTTTCGGGTTTGTTTTTTATTTCGCCTGATTGAAAAAAAATCTCCCTCTTAATCGACGGTTGGCTTCGTGAATGCTGAAGTTTTAACGGTTGTCCGTGACGTACATAATGCGCCAAGTCGGAGCTACGAAGCTTACCGGAAATTGCCTTCGACGTAAGCAAACCTCCTCCACTGCGAAAAGAGAAGTGCTGAGCAGAACATGGCTGTTGAAGTTAATTGTTTAGTAGCGTGACCAACGCGGAATGAACAGCTTCGTTCACTTCCACCGCCGCTACTGCTAAAACTACAGACAGACTCCAATTCCAAAACAGCGCAGAAAATTGACGTCATCGTTCAGAACTTCTCGTACTGTTTGCTGATTGGCCCGGTCAAAAATCGACCGGGAAAAATACACACGGCGTAGTAGAGTGACTTTAATCGAGTAGAATTTCAATGGAAGGCTTTTAAAACACTTATTTCTGCTTTCTCCCTCCACCCCCAAATAATCACACAGAAACAAACATATGTATAATCGTTTATTATAAAAGACTGTACATTAATTTCTCAATCAACATATATCTACAAATGAGCAGAAACGGGTGATTTCAGTACTTGGACTCATGAGTTTGGAAAATAAAAAGAAGGTTGCGACGATCCGAAAGCCGACAAGATGATTCCTGAGTGACTCCCAATGTCGGGTTTTATTTTATTGTTGCTTCGAGGAGGTATTACTTGTTCGGCCTGGATTTTTGAGTGAATTGTCTCACGGCAGTGTCGGATGGGGCCGCCGCAGATTAGCCTGAATCCAGCAGCGACGGTAGGCTGATTCGAGATGAAGGAAAGGGTGACTGCTACATTTTATTCCAAAACGGGGAAGAAGTCAGAGTACCCGGTGAGAAAACATGCAGCTTTGAAGCAAATGTAGAGAGAAATATAAGAAGCATTTTGTATCCACTCAAATCTTATTTTAGAAGAATTAGGGCTTCAACTAATGATCGTTTTAGTACTCGAATATTCTGATAATCGGATAAAAAAAATTAGCACATTCTGCAGGCTTTTCATTTAGCCACTTAATTCTTTTTAAAAATATATAAATTAAGAAATTCATTGAGATGCAAATTAACAACTAAACATTCCCTAAATATTAGCATTACTTTAATGGATGCTTGATCATTTGTAGCTAATTATTCATCTGCAATTTAAAATCTATTTTTGTTAACTCAGCCCTTTCTGCTTGACTTAACAAGATGTTGGGCTAATCTTGACAAATACTTTGATTAACCAATTAACTGGATAGCACTGGATTTTTGTCAGAATTTGAACCCAGCGAAGCTAAAAAAATACCGCTTGATTTCTGAGAACATATTTACATTTTTATTCCTAAATGCAAAATGCTTCTATTTTTTATACAGTTTTGGCTGAATTACTGCTGTGTTCTCTCAGCAAATGATCTTGAGTTTGTGTATTCCAGTTCACGATTAATCAGTTACTAAATTAATTTAAATCAAGTCGTCACAATTAATCGTTTCTATTGTAAAAACAAAAACTAATTTCACAATATTGATGAAAAATACCTGATTTTTATACAGAAAGTTTCTGAAAATCATTTTAGATTGTATTCTAGGCTACAAGAATGTGATAGGAGTCACATTCTTTAAAAAACATCTTATTTGGGGCATAATTATACTTTGCAGTAAAACTTACTGGATGCTTGTGGTGTTAAATTAAAATGAAAGCAAAAGAGGTTATTAAAAGATGAATAGTTGCAAAAGTTTTTCATTTTAAGATTAATTTGCATGATTTATTTTTGATTTGTGAAAATCTTACTTTAATTTAAGTGCATCACCTTCAATAGTCTGCACGGTTCATGTCTAATTGTGGACAAGGACCGTAATTCAAAGGGCTGCAAATGGCCCCCTGGCCACACTTTGGAGACCCCAAATCAAAAGTAGAGATACATTATTTTGCTGTTTGTTTATGTCCTTAGGTTTCCAGCAAATACCATAAAGCAGAGATGCTTCAATGATTTTAAAAGACGACAAATCTCTGATTCACAGTGCTGCACATCATCTAAAAAGGATATGTAAAAAAAACTGCTCAGGTTTGAATTTTTATTGTTAAACGATTGCAAATGATGAGGTTTTTGCTACAAAAATGACAATAATTGAACATAAAAATGGACTTTAGTCCATTAGTTGCTAGTTTGAGTGAAAACTTGGTGCTTCCGTCTCATCTCAAATGAGCCTAACGTCTTGATGCTTCATAAAAAGATTCAAATTCATGAAAAAGAAAAACTCAATTTCTTTATTTTAAGATTAAGTACAAAAAAAAATCCCATGGAAAAGTTTGTAAATTGGCTTCAGAGTAAAAACTTCAGTGATTTCGACAGTCAAATTAAAAAAAAAAGGAAACATTTACAACATAATTGAAGCAAAGTGGCAAAAAACGTAAAAGATTACATCAGATTTTCATGCTTTGATTTTTTAAAATATCATTTACAGTGTTTTGAAATCAAGCCGTCTTGTGTTTGTTTTCCTGTCTGGGCTCAAAGGAACAGCGATCGACTGACGTTTGCCGTTTTTACAGATTTCTGTGAAAAAACAAGCCCATGTTCTGAACCGATACTTAGCCTGAAGGTGCTTTCCTTTCCTTTGCTCATCTTAAAACTCTTTAATTAGATCATCTTTGTTCAGGAGAAATGTATAAATGCCACCCACCCATCCCTACCACACCATCTAAATAGATATCACTTATATTATTTGCATTCAGTAAGAGAGAAAACATTCTGCCATTTTTTAAAAAACAAAATCGGGATCATACGGTTATTTCTATGCATCTGCTGCTGCAGCTATCAGTCTGTCACCGGGTTAGGATATGACTGAATAAATAGGACTTGTTACTGCCAGGTGGCTTCACTCGGCGTAGTGCATGATGCTCTCCACGTAGTTGCCGGGGAACAGGCCGGTGACGCCATTGCAGACGCCCTCGAACCAGCCGTCGTCGTTCTTCTTCACCACGTAGATGATGGCGCCCTCCATGAACGTCAGCTCGTCCTCCTTGTCCTGGGCGTAGTCGTAGATGGCCACCACTGCAGGAGCAGGACGAGAGGCTATCAACACGTTGCCATGACTACCGTAGGTTCCAGCTATCCAGTTGTCAACATCCATTCATCCATCCATTTTCTTACACCCTTGTCCCTTAATGGGGTCAGGAGGGTTGCTGGTGCCCATCTCCAGCTGACGTTCTGGGCGGGAGGCGGGGTCACCTGGACAGGTCGCCAATCTGTCGCAGGGCAACACAGAGACACACAGGACAAACAACCATGCACACACACACTCACACCTAGGGACAATTTGGAGAGGCCAATTAACCTAACAGTCATGTTTTTGGACTGTGGGAGGAAACCGGAGTACCCGGAGAAAACCCACCATGCACAGGGAGAACATGCAAACTCCATGCAGAAAGACCGGGGCCGGGAATCGAACCTAGAACCTTCTTGCTGCAAGGCAACAGCTCTACTAACTGCACCACTGTGCAGCCCAGTTGTCAACATTAAATGCTAAATATTAAATGTGAGCGTAATATATAAAAGAAAAAGGAACATTGCACTTTGCTACTAGTTGTCAACATTATGACAACTAGATAAGGTCAGGAAAGAGTTTTAATAAAAAGAAAATAAAGGAAGTCTGTCAGTTATGCTAGCTTGACTATGACAATCTTAACATGTAGATGTGCTGCAGAATTCAGTGTTTCAGTTCGATTTAAAAAAAAAAGAATAAATAAAAAAAGTTGACCCACAACAAACCGACTGACAGATCATCAGTGGAGCAAATGTTTAAATTAGCTAATCAACCACCGGTGTGTAGCTTAGCTAATAGCAGCGGTAGCTAATATACCACAGCAATCACTTAGTAATTGTCGCAAAACAATAAAACTGAAGGACTGAATTCTGTTCTTTGTGTGGGAAATGTTTGCGTGTTTTTTGAATCCTGTTACGTTAGCGGTGGTATCAGTTGCTATGGCAACGGGCCCGTATGTAGCGTAGCCGACAGAGAGCGAGAAAGAAAAAGGCTAATTTTTCTGTAGCTGTCAGGGTTTAAATATGCTTTCTGCGAAAATTACTGATGGATGGAAAGACACATGCACAGAGGAACAGATGAATGAATGGATGCTGGACTGACGGACTTTCTTTTAATAAAACAAGTAGAAGAAAAATGGACGGCTGCAAGGACAAACGGTTGAATGACTGGGTGAACGAATGCTTGGATGGACACATGGATGATAGATGATGCATGAATGGATGGATGAAATAGTGGTTTGGTGGATAGATGAAACAAAGGGGTGGATGAATGAATGAATGAAAGAATCAAAGGATTGATAAATGCATGGAAAAACAGATGGATGAATGAATTGGAAGATTGAGAATTCAGTTGGTAAGATGGATGAAAGTACTTTTCTGTCCATTTCTAGACATGGAAAACCCTTAAATAAAATTCCAAACTTTTTCAGAATCCCTACCCGTATTCATACAAATCTACGACACTAAGCGGCAGATCAGATGTTGGCGGAGGAATCCTGAAGCCAACCTTTCTCTATGTAGTTCTTGGGGGCCCACTGCGGGTCTCCATCGGCGTACGGGTCGTCAAACTTCAGGACGGTGGCTTCTTCGTCCTCGTAATCCACTGGAGGAGGCGGTGGCGGCGGGGAGTCGTCAAACATGGGCAGGTCATCCGGCGGCGGGGGCGGCGGTGGAGTTGGGGTGTCTGCTACTGTTGGACAGTCAGAAGTTACCAATGAAAACTTGATTTATAGTTTTAAAACAAGATGAGGAGGGCGGCAGAGGGATCATGCACAATCATTCAGGAATGCACCAACATGCAGAGGGAGAGGTGTTCATATCCGGTGAGCAGGCTCCAAGACATTAATATAAATCACTTAATATTCTTTAAGTCTGGAAATGTTCTCAGATATGCACATATGTTGTTTATTTACTTCTTCAAAATAACCCAGGTTATGTTTCAGCTAAATCGTGTCCAACAGTTTACCGTTTTCTTGTGACTTTTAATCGATTTAGGATTAATGGTTTACTAAATTAAAATTACTTCCAATATTTTAGACCTTCTTTGAGTGTTGTAGTTTGGCCGCCATCCAGCAGAGGGCGCCGCCGGTAGAGAATCAAAGATGGCGGCGGGGACTATCAGAACGGTTAAGAAAAAGTCTAAGGAGCGCAAGACGCACTTTATTCGGTTGTTTTGAAATCTAAACACTTGATCTTATTAACTTTCACATTAGCGCTTCTGAACAAAAAATTACAGATTTGCTACAAAGTTGAGGATGGGATGTGACGGAAAAGCGGAGAAAAATAAACATGGCGCCAATAACGACGGCTGATTTTTAAACCTGTCGTGAGTTAAAACGAACAAAGTTTTGGCATTCATTTAAGAGCAAAAAATAAATCTACGTTTGAAACTGGCAAAGTTCATCTTTAACTGCCATACATCTTTATTATTCAAAACTACAGAAAAGCTAAAAGCGATGCATGCATCTAACAACTAAGGACAGAACTTTCCAAATCTGCTGCAAAGACAATAACGAGGCATCAGAGTCATAAAATGCACTTTGCATGCGGAAAAATGCTGAAATAAGTAGGAAGTAACCGAGAGTAGCCTCTTCACTTACTGCTCTCTTGCATCCTGGCCACAAAGCCAGTGAGAGGTATCTGTGGAGTCAGCTGGGGCATGGGGGGAGGAGGAGGAGCGACAGACACTGAAAGCCAGCAGAGAGAGGACAGGAAGGCGAAGAGAGGCGAAAAACAGACAGGAGCCCATCAGTCATCGAGTTCAACTCGCTACCCAGAAAACACACCAGAAAAGCGCACCAAGAGTTCACATTTTCTCTTCTGATTTATTTATTGGTTTTTATCTCTGGATCACATTCAGCAACAGTTGAAAAGTTCAGCCTGTGATGAGATTTCAGGGATCACTGGGGTCGGTGGATAAACTGCGGATTATGTTTGTATTCGGTCAGATTGTTCCCTTTAAAAACAAAAGATGACTGTTACTATTCACCACAAGGGGGCGCTGTTTCTCCAAGTTAAAGTGAATAACTGGCTGGACAACATGTTGATGTCAACATGAGAGCATTCAGATCTGCAGCATGTGAATCTGCCTTTTACAGCAAGAAACGCATTTAAATACCGGGGGAAAAAATAACAAATTAGGGAGATCAGTGTTAGTTTTTACTGAATTATTAAACCTAAATGCAAACTACAATTTAATTCTGTTTCACTTCATAATAACGACTAGAATCCATGATCCCAAAAGCGATTCTATTAATTTATACCATATTTTACACCATATTTGATATTACATTGTAAGTGACTTTGCTGTAAGCAAATAAACAAATCATTCACTTTGTAGCTAAAATGTTCCCTAAAATTCATAAACAGAATCGTTTAAAGTACTTATATCAACTCAGTCCGGGCCTTTCGGTTCAACCTAATATCAATACAGTGTAGGGCTGATCTGTTTATTTTTTTATTAATAATCAAGTAGGAAAAGGTGCTTTATAGATTTGAAATACAGAATTTGAACCAAGTGAAGCTACAATAGTTATTTTCCATCTTAAATGCAAAATGTATATATTTTTTGTAAAGTTGTGGCTTAATTACTGCTCTAATTTGCCTTTTAAATCTGCATATTCCAGTTAATGATTAATCTATTACTAAATTAGTTGATTTCATTAATCAATTAATCACGATTAATCGTTTCAGCCCTATTCATTATGAAAACATTGATTGGAGGTAAAGTTTAAAGGATTTCCAATACGGTGAAATGAAAAACCAAGCAAGAAAATCTGAGAAGAGTAGTGCTCTTTTTTAAAATTGGTGGATATTAGAGGTTACTTTTCTTTAGTTGGTGGCTGTGTGTGATTTGAAAGATGGTGACCTTTCATGCTTCTGTGTCAGCTCAGGGTTTAGGGTTAAAGATGGAGACAGAAGGGCCTTACTTGAGTTTTGGCCGTAGCCAGGAGTGCCTCCGTTAATATGAGGCTGCTGCTGCAGTTGCTGCTGCTGTAGCTGAAGCTGCTGCTGCTGCAGGGAGAACTGCGACGTGACCGAAGGCGCCCGGCGGTAGGTGCCCGTGGCCGAAACCATAGAGACAGAGGAGTTGGAGGGGTTGTGCCGCGAAATCTGCCGCGAGATGGTTCCAAACTGGGACACTGGAGCGGGGCCCAGTCCGGGCCCGGAGGCCACCACTAGACACACCCAGAAGACGAGGAGGAAGGAACGGAGGAGGAGGAGGAGGAGGAAGGGAAATTAGGAAGAGGAAGGAAAAAAACAGACAAGGATAATCAACACCAAGAAGGTTATGGAGAGCTTTTAATAACTGATTAGAGCCCCACATTTTATTAAAACAACACCTAGACAGGACAAGAAGATGAGCTGAGGGGAGCAATTAGGGCTGGACAATATGGCTGAAGAACACATCACAATACAAGCATTTCATATCGGTCGATATCAATAATTATTGATTATTGTTATAAATATCTGAAAACTCGTGACGTGGCTGTTCCCCGTTTTATCCAGTTTTCACTACGCACCTTTCGTTTAATGTTGAGTAGATATGAGGCCGGAACCTTAAACTGCTGCTACGCAGGTTACTCAACAAGTGGTTGCTAGGTAACCCAAGAGTGAGCGAGTTGCTAGGTAACCAAAGAGTGAGAGAGCTACTGTTCTGTTGGCTCATTTGTGCTTTAGAAATACATGCGGACTATTCTCAGAATGTTCTGTTAGAAGACATTGCGTTAGCTAGCAGCTAGTGCCCGCTGGTGGACACAGAAAAAAAACCTTATTTTTATAATCTTTTATGATATTTTTTAACTGAACAAGACTATATACCAAACACTAATTTAGTACTCTAGACTGTTGTACAGGGACACATGCATTTACTTTTTATTTTCAGAAGCAATCTTGCAAAATGCGGTTAAAAAGCTTTTATCTTTATTTCTTGTGAATCTCTTTAAATCTTATACTATTCTTACAATTACAATGACATACAAAAAGAAATAAAAATACCCTCCTTGAAAACATTTATATTAACGTGTGTAAATCGTACAGGGAGAAGTTGAGCGGCTATTTAGCATTCCCTCTGCCTACATCTCCCAGAATGCTGTGCGGTTCTAGTTTTGAGCTTAGTGAATATTCTACATATTGAATATTTTATCAGATGCATCATGTTTATGCTGATCATGTGTATTATTAATTTATTGTCCAGCCCTATGAACAATATAAATAAACAATATTACAGAGGCAAACTGACCATTAAATGTGGCTCAGAAGCAAAGATGAAGTGAGGAATAAGCAGAGGAGCAGCACAAAGATCATAAAAATAACTTTCCATTCCAGCCTGGGTGTGTTTGGGAGAGCAAAAAGCATCTCAAACATTTCCTGTTTCATATTTCTACACAATATTCCATCTCTCAGGAGAACAAACTCTCAAACTGGAAACGGGCGGGACCAGAGGAAGTTAATCTTCGGAGGAACACAAACAAACGTCTCGGCGCTGTCAGCAGCCGCGGTAATTACAGCTGGAAGAGGGCGGCGACATTCAGAGCAGAAAACCTGGAAGTGATCATCTCGCTGCAGAATTCAGATTTTGTTTGGTTTATGTATCAAAGAGCTGCAACAAAATCCCACATTCAAACCCAGCCGCACTCAGAAATGGAGTCAATACTCCTGAAAGACCAATGTCACCATAAGGTTCCCTTCATGATGCTGCCACCACCATGCCTCGTTGTGGAGACGTTTGCTGAACTTTACCTTCACACCACATTGCATTGGTTTGTGACATAAAACCCCAATAAAACATTGAATTCATGTTTTGCAAAGCACTGTGTTGATTAGGAAAACAAACAGGAATTAAAATCACCGTCACCACAGGAGAGATGCTTCATGTGAAAACAAGTAGATGTGATTCTTGAAAGAGAAAAGAATAAATGGTGAGCTAAACTCACAAGACTTCTCTGCACCAAATTAAACTCATTTAGTCAGCGTTTTCTTTTAAAAGAAACTGAAGTTATTGTTGAGTCAGTGCAGCTATTTTCATGTGACTATTCTCATATAAGTGCGACTATTAATATTAGTACGAGTTCTCGTATTATTGCAACTTCATTCTCGTAATGTTATTTATTTACGCCTTGTTGTGGGGATGTTCGCTGCACTTTATCTTCTTTCTTGCACTTCTCCATTAAACTTCACCACATAGCATTGTTTTGTTTTGTGTTTGACCAATAAAATATATTCATTCATCACTTGTTTATTCGTCAAATAAAATTGAATTAAAGAAATTTTTGCAAAGCACAATGTTGATTAGGAAACCATAAAGGGATTAAAATCACCACAGGAGATGCTTCATATGAAAAGTCAATGTGATTTCTAAAGGAAACGAATATGACTATGATTGGCTGACATCACCAACCTTCTCTGCACCAAATGAAAGTTTTTATTTAATTAAAGACGATCTGCTCTGCTTGCAGTAGAAACAGTCGGAAGACACCCAGAAGAACGGCGCAGCCTAGATCCACCACCAGCGACGGAGGAAGTTCTGGAGCCGATTTAGTCTCACCTACGGCTGCATAAGGAGGAGGAGGTAAAAGTGGAGGAGGTGAAGGTGGAGGAGGAGGCGGGGCCATCCCACCCATGGGAGGAGCAGGTGGAGGAGGAGGAGGAGGCGGGGCCATCCCACCCATGGGAGGAGCAGGTGGAGGAACGCCAGGGGGAGGAGGAGGCGGAGGAGGAGGAGGCGGCGGGGCTCCCGGAGGAGCCGGCACGAACGGGACTGAAAGAGGGATTAGCGTTACTGGGAACGGAGAGAGAGAGAGAGGGGAACCTCTGCACCTCCGTTACATAACATCAGAACCACTGGGAAGCCTTCGGAGCGTTTCCACGGCAACCGGCTCGAGGCGTGGATCCTGAAGCTGCAGCAGAAGCCTAAAAAAATACTGCCTCATCTGCAGAAAACCAGCCTTCATCGAGGTTATGGTGTAAATATAGACTGCAGGATGATCTCCATATTAAACAGAGCTCCATAAAACTCACTAATTAAGATTAAAAAACAAAAAAAATGGTGACTTTTTCTGTTAATTTTGATATTACCTTATAGATAAATACAAAAAAGATGCTCAGAATATGTGAACTTGCATCAAACCATTGAAAAAACAAAGTCATGGAAAAAATTTACTTTTTACGTTTTCCCCCTTAACAACAAATCTAATGGAAAACTTAGTGGAAGGAAAATCATAGTGTGTCGCAACAAAGTCAGAAATGTTTTCACTGCAAAAACAAAAGTATATTTTTAATGCCTTTTTACAGTTCAAATAAAACAAAATTAGTTTATAAGTAACTTTTCAGAAAGATATAAGAGCTTGTTATAAGTCAATATTTCCTTAATATTTATAGAAAGTACTAGTTTTACTGGCAGATTATTTAACTTAAAACACTCAAAAAAATGTTATAAGTAAAATAATATAGCAGTGAAACAAGTATATATTTTTTAAATCAGTATGAAGGCGTCATTGACTGAAAATCTTGATGAAAAGTTACTCAAAAGTTACTTTTGTTTTAGTTCAGGTTTACCAAGATTAGTTTTGTGTTTTTGCAGTGTTCTCCAGTTCACTAGTAACCTAACCAACATATTTTTGTTCGCTACGTTTAGTTCTCAAACGGGATTAGCTTGCGGACATCTCCGTTTGTCCAGCTTTTTCTACCACAGTTTTTCCCTCCACTAAACTTTCCTCCAGAAACAACTTCTTTAGAGAGACGCCGATTTCATTTCCTGCCCACAGCACCAAAAATTAAACTTCTGATCTAATCGCCATGGTAACACTGAGCTGGACTCAGGCAGTACTGTCAAAAAGGCAGGTGAGCGGCACCAGAACCAACATCTGAGCTGAACAGGGAGTAACGTGGACCTTCAGCTAAATAGGCCTCTCACAGCTTGGCCTATTTACCCAGCGGGACGGGGAAGCAGCTGCGCCCAGAACACAATGGGTCTTAATAATCCCCGACTGCTGAACACAAGCTTTGTGCTGAATAAAGTCCTAAATAACATTTTTATAGGCTAAAAATCAACATTGTGCATTTAAAAACCACCAGAGTGGAAAAAACACTGAATGCTGATGGCTTGTTTATTTGTTCGTTTCAGGTTACTCTGCAGAGGAGAGAGAGAGGGACGGTGACCTGAGCGGTCAGGTGTTGCTCACCTGGTCCAGAGTTGGGGATGGAGGGCGTCGGCACGGCGATGGGAATGCTGCTGCCGCTGTTCTCCCTGCTGCTGCTTCCCCCGCTGCTTCCACTGAAAAACAGGAAAATCTAATTTAATTCCACTTTTTATCCAGAAAGTTATGTACACGCGGAGAATAACAAAGATGTTAATAATGTTGCAATAAGCAATTAATCAGTTAATCGTGTCATAAATTAAAATGAACTTGATCATTTCCATTCAGATGACAATTTTCTTTAGATTTCATAATCCATTTTATTTGTGATTTTGCTCGTGTGTCATTTCTCTTCCCATTTTATTTGTTGCTTTTGGTCGTTGTGTTTTATTTTAGATATTTAAAATGTCTTACGGTTCCAGATTAAAATTTTCTTTACAAAATTAAAGTTTATTGGTCTTTGAAAAGGGAGAACTAGTATGGTTTCATGATTACTTAAAAAATTGTCTCAAAACAATATTATAATTTATCTCAATAATCACTGGGACAATTTATCGTCAGGCATTACAGGAACAGTAATTATTAACCATTTTGAATTAAAATTGAATGTTTTTGACACATTTACCGCTTCTTTTCTTTTTTTGGAACTAGATTTACTGGGGCTGGGGTTGCTAGGTAACAGGCTGGGCTTCCCTGAGGTTGCTGGGCAACGGGTTGGGATTCCCTGGGGTTGCTAGGTAACGGGTTGGTGCCTGCTGATTTGTGACGTTACATTTGAAAGTTTTTGAAATGGCTCATTTTCAAGACACCAAAAAACACTTAACTTACTGGCAGAAAAAGGCTGGATGGGTTTTTTTGGGTTGCTTTTAGATGTAGAAACCAAACAAAAACGTTCAAAATGTGAATTTTGGACAATAAGCAGTCAAAAATGACTGGATAATCCCCCCCAAAAAATTTATAATCACCCATTTTCCACATTGTTTCCAGAATAAAGCTACATTTACAATTTTTTTAATTAATTTTAAGTAATAAATGCCCTAAAAACATTCATAAACATAATTTCTTGGATTTAGAACAGAAGTTTGGCGTCTTTATTGTTTTAGGATGGGATTGCAGCAGGGTCAGATGTACAGTAAGCGCTGGCCTTGATAAAATATAGGACATCTGATTGGAGAATGTGTGTCAGCTCTGTTACACGCTGCCTTTCACCTCGGGGCTTTTAGATCAGCAGTCTGGCAAGCTAAATCCCCTCCTGCTATCTCGCTCTCTCTTTCAGCCTGGCCTTGATCCCAGATTTTATTTTTTTACTTCAACCCAACATCCAAATATTTCCATTTCATCCCTGCACTTCGGTTGACCCTTGCTGCCTCTCACCCCGGTGACCGCAGCTCGACTCTTCAAGGAGATTCCTTACGCGTCTCCCTGGACTCTTACGATTCTTTCCGTCCCGCTGAACCACCGCTACATCTCTTTATCCCCTTCTCCCCCCATCAACGCTCCCCTCCCTCCTGTCTGACTCGCATCAATCAACCCCCCCCTCCCCCCCCGGCTCTAAACGCGCCAACAAAAGGGTCACCGCCTCTAAAAGGAGGCTAGCGGCAGTGAGAGCAAAGCGTCAAGTCAGCAGATTCTCATTAAATCACTAAAAACTCAAAATTACATGTTTTTTCCAAACTCAAATTCCCAGACTTCACAGCCATTTTAAAATTCAATTTAGTTTATTTATATCACGCCAATTCATAACATGTCATCTCAAGGCATTTCAGAAAAATAAATAACTTGTTTTCTTAAACTAAACCCTTCCACTGGAATGGATGCGATATATGTCTGGGTTTAAAACTGAGTATGTAACTTTTATAAAAACATATATTTTATATACATTTGTTAAAACTGTTACCATGTTGTGACAGTTTGTTATGAGACAGATAATCTGTGAAAACATTGATCTCCTCCAAATCCACCCTGAGCCACTACTGCAGTTTGAAGAAATACGACGCTACCGACAAAAAAAAACAACCAATCAGAGCCAGTAGGCGGGTCTTAGCGCTGTTAATCAACCTCAGGTACTCGCTGATAATGGAGTTAAAGGCAGACAAGCGAGTTAAAAGGAAAACAATTTATCTACCGTCATCAGTGGTTAAGCTAACTAGCCTGAGCACGACGGACGGACGGACGGACAGTTGGTTGGATGGTTGGATCCTTCATCAGAATCAGTGTTGTTGGATGGTCACTCAGTTCCTCATTAGGAACATTTTGTTTCTACGGCCCAGAAAGCAGAAACCTACAGATGAGTGGAGCCGTCTAAACCAAACCACTGGCAGCCATTTTTCTCCCACAACAACAACAACAGTCCTGTTCTCCAACAGTAATAATATCAGACACCATAATGGCTGCTGCACTACACATTAAGGTCCAAAGGAGCTTAAATTCAGCTGAGTCTGACTGAGACTGATGAGCTGAATAAGCCCAACTGATCAAATCATGCTAGCACGGTGGTCATATTAGCAGCGACTAGACTGCATCAGGCTTTTAAACAGAAGCTGCAGCAGCTTCAGGCCACACTTTAGCAACAATAACGCTGAGTAGACACAAGTTCTGCACATTTGTTTTGCTCTTCGTCCAAAAATGTGAAGCCAGGAGAAGAAAGAGAAAGAAGTCGAGGGTATTTTTTACCATCACAGTCAGCATAAACGGCTTTTTAGCTAATGAGACCGAATCGTTCACTCATAAGTCAAATTTAATGAAAGCGCATTAGTTTCTCCCCTCATATCAAATCGCCCTTCATATCCGAGGCTTTTACAGATATTAATATCAGAGATTCTGACCGTGGTAAGCGCCACTTCAAGCCTCGTCAGACAAATACCGGATTTAGTGCGGCAGGAAAAAAGAGAAAGAGGTGTGAACGCGCACTAAGCTGCTGAGGCAAATGAAGAGATTAAAACTTCCTGACATGGAGACGTTTTTCACACAGCAGTGAAACCCTGGCAGCATTTTTCCTCAGCAGTTTAAAGGTTCAGATCACACTTAAGGTTCGTTCTTTTATACGTTTTGGGATATTTTTGAGTTTTATTCATGAAGTTTAACATTTAAATAGTTAAAATAGGCAAGTAAAATACTAAGAATCATGAGTTTTGTTCTATGAATTTGTGTTTTGTATGATTTTTACTTGTTTGTGGTCAAAATCTGCGAATTTGCCCACCAGTGTACAAACTTTTTTTAACTTCCAAATAATTTTTCTGATTTTTTTTAGACTGTTCATGTTTTTTTTCAGCTTCACAATTATTTTTTAAATGATTTCAGTTTTAAAAAAATGTTCAGTTTCAAATCTTTTTTTGAAACTAAGTTTTTTCCATTTTAAAGTATTTTAAGCTTTGAAATTTTTTTTTTTTTTTAATTTCAGTTAAATGTTTTTCAACATCAAATTACATTTTTTTTTGAGGAACTTTATTCCTCAGTTTCAGAATATTTTTTCTTTTTCAATTTTTTTTGTTTTAAAACTATTTCAGCTTCAAAATTATTTTTCAGTTTCACATCCTTGATTGAAACTATTTGCGTTTTTTCAGTTTTTGAAGTATTTTCAGCTTCAAATTTTTTAGCTTCAGTGAAAACAAAAAACTGCATTCTTTTGAAACTTTTAAAAAATCATTTTAACTTCAAAATTATTTAGTTCCCAAAATTTATTTCAGTTTCAAATAAAACATAAAAATAAAATAAAAAAATAGATGTTTTTATTTCAGTTTAAAAATATTTTTCAGCTATTTTTCTGTTACAAATATTTGTTTTCCAGCATCAAATTTTTTATTTTATTTATTTATTTTTTTAAGCAAGCTTTACAGCACCAATTTAGCCCCATAGGCAGGCTCATAGGTTGTAGTCACAACAATGACAGTAATAGGGACCAGTGAATGTGATACATTTGGATCTTATCAACCCAGAACCAGGTCCTGGAGCATCCAGTGAGTCCATCCGTCCCTCTCTCGCCTACCTGTGCGTGCGTTGCCTCTGGTTGAGCGACGCCGTGCGTCCGGGGCTGTTCTGCTGGCCGTGCTGGCTGCCCAGTCGGGCCGGACTGGTCATATAGTCGTTAGGGACCGTAGGCGGCTTCACCGGCTCCAGCGTTTTGTACGGCGTGTTGCGTCTGCAGCAGCCAGAAAAATATTATAATAAAACAAAACAAAACAAAAAAAACACCAAATAAATACTGAACATAACATATAACACATTTATAATCACATTTTATTTTGGTATTTTATTTATACTGATATTGCTAAAAATGTAAAATACAACTTCAATAATTTAGAAAAATAGGAATTTGGTGTAAACATTTAATTTATCACGTGTATGGTCTGGAATATATACATTTCCACAAATATTTAGATAAATATTTGTTACATCTTTAAAGTTTTAACAATTTCTTTTGAATAACTATTGAATATAATGTTTATTATGTCTTGTGCTATATAGCTTAAGTTTGCTGATGGCTACAAACAAATGATGTTGGAAATTTTTCCAAATATTAGTGAGGAGTGTATGTATAATTATGACTCACAATACAATCAAATACATGTAGCCAATTATTTTGATTAAAAATCACTATTTTGTATTATAATTTCACCCCCAAAAAACAAGATTCACATAAATTAAAAGCCAAAGAAATTTAGATCGTTTTTAAAATAGAGAAAGAAATTTAGATCGTTTTTAAAATAGAGAAAGAAATTTAGATCATTTTTAAAATAGAGAGATAAGGTGCCAACAAAAAAAACAAAAACAAAACTGCTACAATCTCTCCTATTTATCCTCGTTAACCGTTTTGTGATTAAAGGCCCAACTCTGAGGAAACTCTTACCCAAGCGTGCCTCGCCCCGACATCGGCGGACTGGGCGGCTTCTGTGTTGGCGGGTTGGTCCTGGACAGCGTTCCCGCTCTGACGGCCTGATTGTTTCCATGTTGCTGTGGTGGAAGAAAAACAAAACAGTTGCTTCATTTCACAAAACTCCTTCAGACAAAATTGGATAATTATTACTTCTGTGACTGGAATTAAATGTTGCAGGCTGTTCAGACGGCGCATTTCTGTTGGTACTGAACTGTGGTTACATAATCCCACCAAACAGTGTACCTGAATTAAGTATGTAATCTGGATTTACACTGAAAAACATAAGAAATTATTGCATTTTTGACATGTATCTGAGCTGTCTGAGAAGCCTGGAAGATTTACCTCAACTACAAAACGTTTAATGACTTTTTCAGGATCTAGACGTTTTATTTTTCCCTCTTTATCCCACCATACCAGTTCCAGTGCTAGGCTAATACTCATGCTTCCTTAGCAGCCAAGTTTCTTTCATCAGCAAACCATTGGCTTCCATCTTAGCACCAACTCTGTTTTAGGCAGCAGTTTTGTCAGCGGCTGGATCAGAAAGTTAGAAATTAAATCGGAAGTCCAGAGGAATGCTGAATCGCTAATTGAGCAAAATGACCCAATAAGGGACAAATTTGAGCATTTCTTTGTGTACTAACCAGGCATATTCCAGCAGCGTAACATGTTCAGAAGTTACAATTTCCCCAACTGCTTATTTCTGTTCCTTAGTTGCCTGCTGTCGCTAAAAAACTTCAAACCCCAAATTAGAATTAACTTTTACAATGTTGGTCACATTTTGCCTATTCTACAATGTCAGCTATAGCAGACATTCATAAGCATTTTTTACTGTACAACAAAGTTTAGGGATAAGACTATATATTGAATTTATCAACCAGATTTCATTGCACACTTCTGTTTCCATGAACCATGTGTAGTTCACGCTCTGGCCACCAGGAGGTGTCAATGCAGTATGTATGAACCAACATCTGAGAGTTATTTATCGCTAAATAAAAAGTTATTTGTGCCAACCTGAAAGCGCTAATCATAAATATTGGTTCTGCTAATGCAGTAGAGCATAAATACGTTATACGTTAACTTCTGCTAAATGCGTTATTTAGCAGAACTTATTGTTAAACTGCTATGGCAACAAGGTACTCAGCAGAAGCTAATGCTAAAAATGGCATAGCAATACTAGATTCACCAGAAGCCAATGTTAAAATGCTATACAGCAACATGGCTAATACTATAACATTATAGCAATGCTATAGCACTACATTCAGCAGAAGCTAATGCTAAAATATTGTACTAACACTATAGGAACAGTGTTTAGCAGAAGCTAATGCTACAACACTATGGTAACACTATAGCAACACAGTATTTAGCAGAAGCTAATGCTATAACACTATAGTAAAGTTACAGTAACAGTGTTTAGCAGAAGCTAAAACCAAACACTATAGCAATCCGGTCCTTAGCAAAAGCTAATCACAAAATTAAACTATGTGGATTGCCACCATGTTTCAATGATACAATGTGTTACAACAGTTTATTCACACCAAAAAAGGTATGTAGCTAATTAGCATCAATCGTCCATAAAGGAGCAACCAAGTAACGTGAATGATCCACACCAAAGCTTTGCAAGCCTTGTACAGGAAACGGGTCATGATTTTTAAAACGTCAACTGGAGGTGGGTTTACGGAGACCAACAACCAATTAAAATGTAGCAAACTGGACCAATTTGGACCAAATCTACTGATTGCTTTGTATTTATAGCACCAGTATAAGCGCAGCACTGAAACAGCTATGGTGGAAAGTCCTAAATTACAGCTAAATTACAACATGGTTGGTAAAGAGACAAGGTGGGTACTATGGGATGTTTTTGTTTTTCCACAGGAAGGACTACAGGTTGGTTAACATGGGAAACAACAACATTTCTTCACACTTACAGGGATCTGATGGGAAAGGGAACAAATAGAGGACTAAATAAAACGGGTCACATAACAGACTACACTTACCTTGGCTTTTAGCCACTTAGCATGGAAGGAGAAAATATGAGCAAAAACAGAGAGACAGAAAGAGGGCATGTCAACATAGCCATGTAATTCCTTCTTATTTATACTGAGTCAACATTTTTGCAACACTAGGGAGGGTCAGCAGTTACATGCTACGCAACCAGAGGAAAACACAGTGGGTCCAATAACAGAACCATTCCAAGTCCTTAAAGTTAAGCTCCAAAGAAATCTAAATAAACCATTTAATCAAGAGGTTTTACAAGCAGAACCGGAAGGTTTTCAGCTAACCTGACTTTATCTGTGAGAAGACGATCCGATATGAAAATGATTAAATGTTTTATTGGTCCGTAAATAAATATTTAATTGGTTCTAATAAGTGCAATAATTTGATGAGGAAGATTTTGCAGAGTGGAATGATTCAAAGTTAGCCATTTTTAACACCAATACATAGTTCTCATGTGTAGCCGACAGCCTACACATGAGAGGGAACTTTGTAGCCGACAGCCATCTTGGTAGGTTTCCGTAACTAACTGTAATGACAGTTGCTAAGGGGCTGCCATGACAACTTAAAACTAGCTCTAGCTAACTTATAAACAATAAGTACAACTATTAAGTCAAACTTTTTTTCCATATACTTTTTTTTTAACTTGGTCTCAAAGCCATGGTTGATTTATGCCGTGCGCTACGCTAGCCTACCAAGATGGCGGTTCTGTGGTGCAGATTCCATCCGATTCAGACTAGTGGAAACTACAAGCAAGATGGAGATCCTAGAGAGGTTCGACTCTAGATCATACAAGGTCACGGTTTCAATTTCAAGCAACTGGACGGTTAAACACTTTACCAAAAGTTTGTAATTTTTATTCTTTAGCTCCTTGAACGGGAAAACATGCCAATTAGATTATTGGACAACATTTTAATGATGAAATCAATTATATTTAACCCAGATCTTCTTGTCCATTTAATTTTCTTCCTTAAAATATCCCCATTCACAAAATTCTGTTTTTTGCGTGATTGTTCATGCTAAATATTAAATTCAACGGCAATCAAACTTATGTGTGAACAGTTCCCTCATACCTACAAGAAATCCAGACATTACACAACATAGTTGTTTTTGGAAGTAATAATTGATGCTACTGTTGATGGATCAATTTTAAAGTTGAGCAAGGGGAGCCAACAGTTTTGTCACAAGATCACAACATAAAATAAAACAAAACTTATGATGATGGCCTAAAAAATATCTACATCTAAAACTTCAAAATGAGAATCAGCGGGTTTCTACATTCTCTATTTCCAAAAATAATATTTAACTGTCACAGTTTTGGCAGCTTTAGTTCACATCCTGGTATCGCGGCGAGCCAACGCTGCAGCTAAGCTACAGAGTCAAGTGGCTCATCTATAATGCAGCTTCCCTGGTGGCCTCTGCAGGAAGCTGTGCAATAAAGAGACCCAACTCAGAGCAAAACTGTGGCATCATCAGCCTCTTTCAGAAAAATAAAGCCATTTAACTCAGCTGATTTAACTCAGATTTCACATTCAGATTAATCTCTCCCATCAGCTTTCAAGCAGATTCAGTTTACTATCTAGGTCATGGTGGAAATGCCGAAACCGCGACGCCTCATCTTAATGGGAAACGCTGCATCTGCTCTGCTGAATCAGTGTGGAAATGTTTCGGTGATCGTTATCAGGTTCGTGAGGACTTAGGCATGTTGAGTTTGGACAAAAGATGCAATCAAGCAGAGCTGCAGGAGAGTCGGTGAATCTCTAAATAATGCAGTTTGGACTTTGTTATTGTTAAAGGAAACCAAACGCTTAAATGCTGCTAAAAGAAAGAGAAACAATCCAGCTCATTTCTACGGTGTCTGCCAACAGGGCATCTAGGTTCTGAGGTCCAATACTTGCTGCTCTGGGCGTCACTAACAGAGAAGAAACAGGAAAACCTTTTTAAAAATCCAACTGTTTATACATTCAGTTTATGTTTTAGGGCTGCAACTACCGTGTTTCCCCGATAGTAAGACACCCCCGATTGTAAGACGTATCGGGAGTTTCAGGGGGGTCGGCTAATATAAGCCGTACCCCGAAAGTAAGTCTTACTTTCGGGGAAACACGGGGGTATTGCCGCCTCCCTCTCATCTAGCTGCGCGCCGCCTCCTGCCCACGTCCGCACCGTCCCCCTCTCCATACGTCACCGCGCCGTCCCCTGCACTTGTCACTGCCGCCTCCTGTTTAAAATACGGTAATACAATACTGTTCAGGTTGTTAATAAATGTTAATTTTATGGTTAAAACAAAAAATTCGACAATTTTTTTCCAATATAAGACATACCCCGAAAGTAAGACATAGTGGGGCTTTTGGGAATAAAAAGAAAGTAAGACACTGTCTTACTTTCGGGGAAACACGGTAACAATAATCGATTATTCTGACAATCGGACAAAGAAACGGGTGCATTCTGCAGATGTTCTACTTTAACCACGAAACTTTTTATATGAAATACATTAAAGAATGTAAATAAACTAATAATTCAATTCCTTTTTTGAGTAAGGTACTTTAAATTTGAAGTGGGGAGCATAACACTGGCATAACACTGTCGCAAATATGAAATAATGCTGTTATGAACATGAAGGAGTCCATAAATTTTTACCACTGTTATCATGAAGTGTCATTTGGTAAATAACACTTTTAATGCAAAATTACACAAAAAGTTGCATTAAGTCCATTAAAAGTGTCAACATTACATTGTTAGGTTAAAAAAATGACACTTTTAATGCAAAGTTGCATTAAAAATGTCATTTTATACCAAACGACACTTCATGACACTCAAATATTTCATGTTTACGACAGCGTCATGTCAGTCTTATGCGCACACCTTCAAATAAATTGTTACTGAAAATAAAGATTTTATTTAATTTAAAAAGGCAACAGTCCAGCTTTCCGTTAGTGAACACTTGATCATTTGCAGCAAAGGATGAATCTACATAGAAAATACTTCTAACAACATTAATCTGTTTATTTTTTCCATGTACTCATCAATAACTGGACAGCAAAAAGTCCTGAATATGAGATTTTTGGCAGCATTTGAACTAAATGAAGGTGAAGCTGCAACTTGAGGAGTTTTGAGTAAAACATAATTAAAGATTCAAGATTTTTAAAACCTTAAATGCAAAAATAATTTTGTACATTTTTGTCTTAATCACAGCTCTGACTATGTTGTTCTTTCAGCTAAATTTCCTTTTTTACATCTATAACTCCATTTAATTATTCGATATGCTAAATTCATCACGATTAATCTGATTAATCGTTCAGCCCTAGTTTGCAGCATCAGATCAGGAGTAGTGTTCATCTGTAAGGAGCTCTGTTGGTGACATAATGACATTTATACCTCCTGTCAGATTATCTTCAATCTCGTCAGCGAGACATTCAGGAATCCAGCTGGGATGACGTCAGGGTTTTAAAATTAGATGTCAGATGTCCCTGGATTTACAAAATGCCCGGACTGAAGTGATTCAGCTGCTGTAAAATGAACGGATTGACTATTTACAGTGTATATTAGGCATGTTATATTAGCATGGTTAGCATCCTTTGAGTGTATCAACTCTAAAACAGGCGATTTAGTGAAACAACAACAAAGTCATAGCTGTAACCAAATCAAAACTATACATGTATTTTACATTTAAAACAAAGAAAAGCAAACTAATCAAATGCTGATGCATTTTAGGCAATATGATATTCATTTACTTATTTAATAAGAAATGTATTTGTATCTTTAATGCATTTTTAACATTTGATAACAGAGGCTTAAATGAAAAATCTGCAAAATGTGCCAATTTTTATGTGATTAATCGATCAATCGTCAGAATAATTGATTCATTCCGTTTTATACAATGTTCATTTTCTTATTTAAAAAGGAATTGATGAATTTGTAACATTTTATAACTGAAAAATCTGCAGAATGTGCCAATTTTTATGCGATTAATCGTCAGAATAATTGATTCATCCTGTTTTATTTCTGAATCTGATTGCAGGATTTTGTGTCAAACAAATAAACTTTTAGGTCAAAATCCACCCACAGGCGGATATTTTGATTTTACCCATAAACATTAATTAAAGCCCCCTCACCAGATCATTGATTCTGGTCAGTAAGTAAAGCATGTCGCCACTGAAAGGTCCACATAAACTAATACAGAGTATTGACATCAGGTATTGATTGGCTCTTTGGACGGTGACGTAAACAGATTAGAAGTTTAACCATGAAGACCACAGCAGCAACATGGATTGGTTTTCATGTTTCCCCACACAGACAGATGAAATCTAGCATTTCTGCAACCGCATACATGAGAAAATCCAGTTTATGCTATAAGACTCTTCCTATTGGAAGAGCAAAACAAAAAGATCAGAGGTTTTCTGGATTAGTTAACTTCAAAACTGGCTGCTAATCAAATCCATTTGACGGCTGCCATCGATTGTCTGACTGATGGGACAGAAGACACTCCAGAGACGGGGCAGACGCGGGGAAACATTGGGAATTATGTCACTATGTTGGGACAAATTTGTGACCCCGACAGTGAGAGAAAGGTTTATTGCATCAAAAAGCTTCTTGACGACCTTTTAGATCAAGCTGACTGATATCTAAATAACTCCACAACAAGATTATGAGGATGTAAGTGCTCTGAAAAATCTTGTGAATTCGGCTCCATTGCCTCTTTCACAAAGCTCTGAGAACAGATCGGTTTTCTGAAAGCTGCATGATGTAATCTCTTTACGGTTCATCTCCACCCCCGTTTGGTTCCCACCAACCCACATGCAAAGCTTTTCCTTGGGGGCCAGGCGGTTTGGGGGGTGGGCTTTGTGAAGATGAAAGAGCAAGTACGAGAGAGACAGAGGGAAGAGTGTGAACGAGGTAAAGATTTGGAAATAGTGGTATGAGAGATTTTTCCCCCCTTGTTTCTTCTGTTTTTTGTTTCAAATGACGATTTTTTTTCTTTATTAAATTGGACATATACAAAATTAACATTTTGCATGTTTTTTGTATTTCTATTTGAGTCTCAACTGCTTCTAAAAACAGCCCAAGCTCCTAAAAAAATGTTATTTGGAATCTGGAAAATGAGCCGTTTCAGAAACATTCCAATTGCTAAGTCACATTCCGTTACCTAGCAACCTAAACTGAGCCTAGCCCATTACTTAGCAACCCAAGCGGAATTCCATTACATTTTTGTTTTTTAAAACTTTTACTCCACTACATTTTACAGTCAGCATCTGTACTTCCTATTTCAGTACATTCCTACAAAGCGCCACTTTACAGCCAAGTGTGTTTATCTTGTGTTGAATAAAACCTTTAGAGGCATAATTCCTCATTTGCTCTCATTTGGCCAGGTTGACTTCAGCCTTTGTCTGATATTGGAATTTTTTGGATGATCCGAGACATTTATGCTTCACAAGAAAGCAAAAGCTGAAAAAAAAAAAAACTGTAAGGGGAACAAACAGGAAGAAAGTGGTAGACCTGAACCAACAGATATCTTATATTTTAAAGAGTCCCAGACAAGTTAAGGAAAACCTTGAAAGCGCTCACCTTCACCCCGTGGCCAACATCGTCCAGGACATTGTAGTCAATCGGCTTCCTGATGTACCTGACGGGCCGCTCCAAGTTGGCCGGAGCGATGATCTTATGAGTCCTCGCTGTGTTTTTGTTGGTGGTGAGGATCCCGATCTCCCGCCTGGCGACCTTCTCCTTGTGTATGTCCACCGTCTGGAAACAGCAGAGGAAGTAGAGCGGTGATGAGATGAAGTGATGAAGAGGGTTTAATTAAATGTTTTTCCATCAGAATCTCACATATTTATGCATCAATTAAGTGAGTGGCTGTTTTCCGAGCGGTCCTAGCACTTGACCTGTATCCATTTAACATAGCGTAGCATTATTTTGGGACTGTAAAAACTGCTTTTTGAAAAAGTACAAGGGTCATATCCCCTCCCCAAATAATGTCAGCGGTGTCCGACAACAATGTTATTGATTATTTTACCTTCTTCTGCGCAGCGTTTAACACTGTTGACCATGATATATTATTGTAGTGACTGGAAAGCTCAGTCAGACTTGCTGGTACAGTACTTGACCAGTTGGAGTTTTATTAAAAGAAAGGGGACTTTTTTGCATCAATACGTAGTTTCCACAAGTCTGAATCGAAAGTGATCTGCGTCATCTTAGTAGGCAAGCGCAGCACAATGCATAGCCGACCAATAAGACCAACAAAGATAAAATATATTGGCACTCTTGACCAATGTGCAAGAGGAAGATACATGACACGTACGAGACGGAGAAGGACAATATGTCAGACGATGTGGAAAAGCTGCCTCCATTCTCAAATTATGACAGTTAACTACCTAGTGAACAGGAAGATTGTGTAGAATATGGAGGAGCATACAATCAATGTTTAAACAACTTTGTAAAGGATGTACAAACTCTTCCTGTGAATAACAAGGTTTTGGTCACTGGCAGAATAAGTACATGTACAAACAAACACGTAGGCTACATGTCCGTCTTAGCTAGCAGATAAAAGCTACATTAGCTAAGCTAATTTTGCTAGTTCGGCAGTAAGAACTACAGTAAATATCGCAGATGTTGATCTTAGTATCACAAAGAGGTGGGTAGAGTACTCAAAAATTGTAAACAGGTAATAGTTGTAATGTACTTAAATTGTTTATAAGTTAAATAGGAACAAGGCGAGAGCTAGTTCTGAGCTCATGGCTTATTTATTGTCGTCATAGCAACTCCTTAGCAACTAGAATGATGGTTACAAGATGGCTGTCGGCTACAAAGTTCATGGAAGTGTGACGTCACATGAGATCTACGTATAGATAACTTTTCATCAGTCCAGACTTGAGTCACATTAAGTTTATAACAAGTTGTAGAGCCAAAGTGGGAATTTCAAACAATTAATTAGAACTAATGCAGGGAAAATTTGCCCTTCATTTTCAAAGACCAACCAGAAAAACAACTCCAGCTACACAGCAGCAACAAAGGATTCCTTTCATACAAAGATCTGGATATCGACTGAACTCCAACTCTTATCCTCCAGACTCTGTCCTGAAGTTTGACACGCATATATGAGGTCATGAGGGTTGCTCTGGTTGGCTAAAATTAGGCCCACAACAATGTGATTTATGTGGGATTTCAAGTCTTGCGTGAATAGAATCAGATTAAACAATAATATGAAGGAAGATGCAAAACAGAAATCCGCAGGAAAAACCAACTTGAACAATTAATATTTCATAACAGGCAGAGAAGGTCCTGTGTAATTGCTCCCACAGAGTTTTAATAAAAGAGAAATATTCCTCCTTTTCCATCCGTTCAGATTAGAGAATGAATGACAGTCATTTTCACCAAATTCAGATGGGAAACATTTTTATATTGATAAGTGACATTTTATCTGAAGGTGGGAAACAACTGAGCCAAAAATAAACAGGAAAACTGATCAATATTTGGTAAAATATGCAAAAAGAACAAAAATATATAACATATATAAAACATTGACTGCTTCAGGTAAGATTGTATTTATATAACCAAGTTAAATCCCCCTACTAAATCAATTTCTACATCTCTCAAGCTGCTTGTTTTCTATTAAATGTTAAATTTATCCAAACAGCGTGAGAATTTCAATGATCATGGCTTCTAGATAATAAAACTCTAAAATTCAGGGTCTCAGAAAATTTTTAATATTACATAAAACCAACAGAAAATGATATTTTAAAAGGGAACCATTATGCAAAATTCACATTTCAAATGTTATTGTACTTCCATTGGGGTCTCAACTTCTTCTAAAAAAGCAACCCAAGCACTAAAACAAATAAATAACCAAATAAAACAGACGATTTTTGGCAATAATTTTTTCTTTTTTTTGGGGGGGGGGGGGGATTTTACATTATAAGAACATTATACAGTCACCAATTATGAAACACAGAATAAACTTTGCATTTTGTCAAATGTCATAATCAAAATCATCAAGCAAATATACATAAAATATGTTGATAAATGTTCCAGTTATTATTAATCAAAAGCAGAAAGAGGGGAAATCTTTCTAAAAACACAACAAGCAGAAAGAAAGCTGGACGCGATCTGGTTTGATGAGCAGGACAAACATCAGTCCAGCTGGCAGAAAAGGCGGCTCGCCTCCTTCCTGCATGCAAAGAAAACAGCTGCAGCGCCGAACAGAACCACCTGACGTTACTCATTGGATCGGTCAATAAAAAAAAAAAAGACAAACACAAGATTCCTTTGAACCTGCATCAGAATCCACCAAACAATGTCTGAGCAGAGCTAAATAGATGCAAACATAATAAACAAACCAGAACATTTTAAATCACCCAGAAGTAGGGCTGCACAATAAATCAATAATATATTGATTTATATATATATATATACATATATATACAGAATATACATTCTGTCAGATGTATATTGGTAATGATCACATGTCTATTGCCATATATATATATATATATATATATATATATATATATATATATATATATATCAGACATCTCAGTCCAGAAATGTGCAGTTCTAGGCACAGCCAAGATACTGCGCAGAACCCTCAAGCTCCCAGGCCTCTGGTAGAGGACCCGAGCTCAGAGGATTAAACAGACCACCCGCGGAGGGTGAGAAGGGAATTTTTTTTTATATATATATATATATATATATATATATGGCAATAGACATGTGATCATTACCAATATACATCTGACAGAATATTCCATATATACTCCGATCCAGAACCACACAGCATTCTGGGGGATGTAGGCAGAGGAAAGACTTTAGTCGCTCCACCTCTCAAAGCTAGCTAAACAAAGTTGACGAATCAACTAGCCCACTTGCTCTTTGGTTACCTAGCAACTCAGTCATTCTTTGGTTACCTAGCAACAAGCTGCTGGGTAACTGGCGCAGAAGCAGTTTAAGGTTCCGCCTCCTAACTACTTAAAAATAAACAGCGTGGAGCTAAAAGTGTGGATAAAACACGAAAGGTTACACAGCATTTCAGATATTTAAAACTAATAAAGGATTATCGATATTGACTGATATGAAACGCTTATATCGTGATAAGTTTTTCAGCCATGTAGTTCAGGAGTCCAACTCTTAGATGGGGAAAAAAGCAGAACCTTTAAAGCCAGATGATTCACATGTGATGTCAATAAATGACACACATATGTTCGAGAATGGCTGCCAGTTTTCCAGAACATTCTGGCTCTGGTGGGGTTTTTTTTTTCTTTTTTTACTCGCCAGATACACACTTTCCAGTTTTAAAGTTCAAACTTCTGAATCTGATCCCTTGCCCAGCAGAAGTACACCACACCTTTAAGTGGTACAATTCATCTTTAGTCATGAGCAAGGATTAAGAAGATCTCTGGACTTCATCCGTTTGGGACACGAGTGAGTCAGCGCCGTGGCTGCTTGTTGTGTTGTCAGTGGTTACAAGAACCAGACTGTTTCCATCATGTTTAAGGGAATCTGGCTGCTTCTAATCTAACAAACTGGAGGCTATTTTTAAAATTTAATTGTCGACACCAAAGGATCCAACAAGGTGACGTACTGTAATATGTCTGGAGAGGATTCAAAAGGTCATTTTAGAAAATTACAACTTCTAGGAAAACCTGTTCACTACAAAAACAGAAAATCTTACTATGAATGTTGGTATCGTTTCAAATATCTTGATACATTTGAAATACGACAAAACTAACTTACAAGAAATTTTAGCAAGATATAAGAGCTTGTTTTAAGTCCATAATTTCTAAATATTGACTTGAACTGACAGATTATTTCACTTATGATAAGAGGAAAATGTCTTCTTAATGCCACCCACATTTTTACTCCCTTTTGGGGAATCAAATAATTCTTAGGAAGTAGCAGAACTCCCAGAGTTAAAATAAAACATTTTATAGAGATATAAACCCATAATTACATAAAATGGATAAATTAATATTAAAAGAAAAAAAATGGATAAATAAAAATAAATATCCAGAATTAAAGACAAATAAATAAATACCTACAATTAAAATAAATGGCTAAATAATTAAATATATACGTCAACACATAAATAATATCCAGAAGTATAAATAATAAAAATCAATGCATACTACAAATTAATATAAGAATGAATAAATAAATAATTCCAGAATAAAAATAAAACATCCAGAATTAAAGACATAAACAAATTAAAATAAATTGATAAATAATTAATTAAATAAATAAATATATATATATATATATATTTATATATAAATAAATGTCCAGAAGTAAAATAAATACATACTAGTAATTAAAATAAGAATGAATGAATACATAAATAATTCCAGAATTAAAATAAACAAATTTAAAATAAATTCCCAAAATTTACATACATTTTCAGAAATTTTATAAATTCTAAGAATTAAAATAACTAGATCATCTTTTTTTTTAGATCAATTTGCACATGACTTCAGTTTTAGAGTACTGTAAAAATGTTCAAACGCCTATAAGGAGGTTTCTTCATCAACATTAAATGTTTTGAAGTGGAAAATTCATTTTAAATGACTGGAATGCCTTCTTAATTCAAATTAAACTGAAAAACACTTTACTGATTCCAAAGGGAAATTAAATGTTGTAAAATAGAAATCAAACTACACACTGTAAAAACAAAACCTAAGCAAAGGAAACCTGACATAAAGCATGATTTAAAGGTGAAACTCCTGCGGGTTGAAGGCATTCTGACTCTGAATGATGACCTATTAATGGACCGAAACAAACTACATTTAGGTTTCCTGCTTCCTGTCAGAAACTGTTACATGGGTGTCTACTCTTCTGAGAAACAAAAACCGAACTGAAACATATCACAACATCGTTGTGTTCTGGGCCGCCCAGACGGACGGGCTTAAAAATGTCAGCAAAGATGCTTAAAAGGTCTCAGTCCAGAGAGACGGCCAATAATAATCCTGAAAACTAAGTCAGTGGGCGGGGTCAGAGGTCAGAGGAGAAAATATCTTCCTCAAAAAGCTTCTGGTAAATATAGCCAATGATAAAACTATTAATATCACTCCTACTTTCCCACATTTTGTCATATTGCAACCACAAACTTCAATGCATTTTATTCTGATTTTATGTGCTGCACCAACACAAAGCAGCGCAAAATTGTTCAGTGTAACAAAAAAGGTTTTTCAAAACTCAAACTCAGCTGGAATAGATTGAGAGTGTCTCAAACTTCTTAGCTTTCACTTTGGGCAAATCAACTGGACTATTGCAACATTTTCTACATTTTCAGTTGGTGCAGTTCAGCTTCACATTGGAGTGAGAAAAGACAAACCAAACTAATTGAAAAACCAGTTCCCCTCCTTGCCCGTGGTGGCGCTGCACCAAGAACCACTGAAGAAAACAACAAGAAAACCTCTAAAGAAGACACCGAGCGGTTGTAGGATTTCTCTTTTCTCTTTAGAAAAAGACAATGAGCCATTTCTCCCAATAGCGTTAGACTTGTGGGTTTCTTTTGGTTGAATTTACCCAGAATGCTCTGTGCTGTAGTCCGATTCCTGCTTTTGGAGCCGCTTCTGGTCCAGTTGGTGTTCCCATATACATTCAAACCGCACCAGAGTTCACTTCAACCAAACCCAATAAACTGCTACTGGCCAGTTTACACTCACACGTGAAAATCCCTGCAAACAGATGCGCAACTAACTGTACATCTTTGAAAAGCAGAAGTGGAGCATCCTGCACAACCAACAAGAATCCCTGCAAAAAGACTAAATCTTACCAAGTATTTTTGGTCTAGTTTCTAGAGCGAATATCTTAGAAAACTTGAAATAAGACAAAACCAATTTAAAAGTCACTTTTCAGTAAAATATAGAGGCTTGTCTTAAGTAAATATTTCCTTATTATTGATGAAAGTGTACTTGTTCCATTGGCAGATTATTTAACTTATAACAAGACAAAGGAACAAGTACTTTTTCATCAATAACAAGGAATTATTTACTTCAAACAAGTTAGTTTGTAAGATATTTGCACCGGAAACTAAACCAAAATTACTTGGTCAGGTTTTGTGTTTTTTAAGTGCAGCAAGTGGTTTCTTGCTACACCACTTACCAACAAAGTATTTTATTGGTAAATCAACATCAAAACACTTGTTTTTCCCAGTAGCCATTGTACAGCGCATACTACAATAAAACCAGCTGACCAAATGTGCTGGAGTTACGCTGGGTTTGCTAGGTAACAGCACAATGTGATTTAATCGGGAGGTTTGTGAAACTGCTCGTTTTCAAGACACCAAAAAACTTAACTTTTTCCCCCAAAAAACAAGTGGTTGGACCTTTTTTAGAAGCAGTTCAGACCCAAATTGAAGTAAAAATGTGTGAAATATTTAATAGGGACTGTATTGTAAATTATATATCACACCACACACTTCGACTACCTTGCAGGTTCCAGCAGATTTAAAATGCTTTACAGAAAGTGGAAGCTAATTTTCAGGGTAGGACAGAAACCTTAAAATTATCTCAGATTTGGACCATAAACTTTAATTCGCACCTGTCCTCAGCTTCTTACGATCTCCAGACTTTCCTCTCTGTACTTGGTCAAGATGGCCACCAAGAGTCTGTTTTTCAGCAGCTAAGGCGTCATCTGAAGCTCTCATCTGTAACGTCACACAGCTTTTTGTGCTACACTGAGCATGCTGGAGGTGTGAAGCCCTGGAGAGATGATCTCTGTTCCAAACACGGCAGAAAGACACGAACTTTGAGAGCAAGGAAACCTGCCAAGGTCAGGGCTTTGCTTGCTTACGCAGCAAACATGAGACACGTTGGCTGACTTTTCCCAATCTCACTTTGGGCTTCGGCCAACGCAGACTCCTGTCCTAAAAGTCTGCGTACAAACTCTGATGTAACAATCAATCTCAGGCCTAGAGCCAAACAAAAACAAAGATAAAATCTCAAACATCTGATTTTAAATAACCCAATCAGAGTTTCACCAAGAAGAGGTGTTAGGTTTGCTAAGTGATAATGATGATGAGGAAGAGGAGGAAATAATGACAAAGTAGACTCAGACCTACTGGGTGACGAGTCAGTCGCTTTGTAACCTTTACTCATATTGGACAGATGGAGAGTGAGGGTGTGTGTGTGTGTTATTGTTTTTATCACATCATGGGGACCTCCTTTTAGGTTGGTCCCCATAATCCAGTGCGCACTGGTGATGTAATGCCCTGCAAACAATCCCTCCATTTTGGTTTAGAAGCAGAGGTTTTCCCAGTTTTCCCAGCTTCTTGCTAAATCCAGATGAACCAACACAAGCCGAAAAGATCGTATCACAGTGACACGTTACTTTCATAAGCCGATGCAAGAAAGACGAGTTACAGGAAGAGCGAGAGTCCAAAGCAGCCAACAAGTCAAGGAATCATCAGGAAACACAAGGAGCAACACACACACTCTGAAAACGCCGCAACACTCCACATCCTGTTAGGGCAGCCGCCATTTTTTCCTCAAGAGGAGGTCAGGAAGTCATCACTGCAGCAAACAGGCGCAGCTTTAACGAGCCGCTCTGCTGCATGTGTGCGTTTCTGTCACAACGCTGCAGAAACAAACAGCAGACTGGAAACCTCATGGCTGTGGCAACAAACCAGTGGAGAGGTGTGTGTGTGTGTGTGTGTCAGCTGTTTTCTGCATTCATCCTGTTGTTCCATCGCTCCGGTCACAGAGTTCAATACAAACGCCGGCCAGATCCAAATGCAACCGGCAAAGATTTACAGCGTCCCAAATGGATCAGTGCTGATGAAAACCTTGTGCTGCTCTGGATGAAGCAGCCAGAAATCGTTGAATTGCTTTTTACTTTCAACATTTCAAACAATTAAATCTGATAAACTTTTACGTTTCACTTGTAAACATTCAGGGTGAAAAATTTATTTTCTAGGATGTTTCTTTCAGCGATGCAGATTCTGTGTAAAAAACAAAACAAACAAAAAAAACATTAGAACTCCCACATTTTAAAATCTAAAACTATGAAATTTTACTGAGGCAGATGGGAACTGATTGAGGGAGGGAGGGAGGGAGGGAGGAAGGAAGGAAGGAAGGAAGGAAGGAAGGAAGGAAGGAAGGAAGGAAGGAAGGAAGGAAGGAAGGAAGGAAGGAAGGAAGGAAGGAAGGAAGGAAGGACGGACAGAAGGAAGGAAGGACGGACAGAAGGAAGGAAGGACGGACAGAAGGAAGGAAGGAAGGAAGGAAGGAAGGAAGGAAGGAAGGAAGGAAGGAAGGAAGGAAGGAAGGAAGGAAGGAAGGAAGGAAGGAAGGAAGGAAGGAACCAAGGCACAAGGAAGGAACAAAGGCACAAGGAAGGAACAAAGGCACAAGGAAGGAACCAAGGCACAAGGAAGGAACAAAGGCACAAGGAAGGAAGGAAGGACAGACGCAAGGAAGTTGAATCTGTTTTTCTGCACCATTTTTATTTTTTATATATTATAACTCATCTGTTGTCTTGCAAAATGCAAAAAATGCGAATTATCTACATTTTAAAAATTTAAAGTCTTCCTGCTCAGTTAGACATCACTGGGATCGGAGCATGGAGTTTATGATCAGCTTCGGTTTCGGTGGTTCTTGTTTGCTTCTGTACCATAAAATAAAATTTTCTGTCACCTAAAAGTGACAGTTTGGGTCAAAAAGACTCATATTAACACTTTGGTACCAAGGAGTAAAATAAACAAAAGAGAAAACTCGACCCAAACTTCAGTAGTTTTGTTTTTGACTAGCTGAATCTCATTATTTGTTCACCAACAGACGAAAGCCGGTCATGGATGGACGGCAGCACGTCTGTGGGTTTGACCGTTTCTGAACAAACGCGGTGAGAGAGGCAGCAGGAAATGGGGAAACCGCTGTTCAAACACCAAACATCCCGTCTTCCCTCTCCGTCCAGAGCGCGACAAAGAGCTCCCTGTTCGCAGCCTCTTAGCAGCCACTTCACACGCAGCGCAAGGTGGAAGCCCCGCTGGCCGCGCCACACAGCTCGCATCACTTCCTGCCTCAGAGCTGCAGAGACTCTGAGGGGCAACAACAGGAGGGAAGGTGGCAACAAAACTAACACCTCAAACCGTGCAGGCAGGCAGGCAGGCAGCTGATGATGCGTCTGCAGGCTCATGCAAGCTTTGGGTGTAAACGTGTGGATTCCCTTTCCAAATATGATATCAGATAAATCAAAATCTGTTCGTCACACTGTGTCAAACATAATTACCATGACAAACAGACTGACGGACGGACCTATGGATGAACAACAAATAGGAGGATAATTAGATTGACAGAAGAATGGATGAATGGATGAATAATTGACACATTTGCTTGTGGACCTAAATATGGGTGATAAAGAACGGACAAATGGACACAGGAACCACACGCTAGCAGGTTGGTGGATGCTGCTACTGAGTGAAGACGACTCAATGTGGGACGAAGGGACGGATGGATGGACAGACAGAAGGATTTATGGATGGACTGATAGGAGGTTCAGTGAATGGACAGACAAAAAGATGGATGGATGGACAGTCAGAGACGTCTCAATGGATGGACAGACTTTTGGATGGACATTTGGATAGATGGACAGATAGTTGGACGGACTGACAGTTGGGTAGATAAAGTCTCTATCTACCGTCAGTGAGAGGAGTTGCTGTACAACAGGATTTAAAAGATAAAAAAGGTGACATTTTAAACCATATTTAGCGTTTTATATTAGTAATGTTAGCATTACTGAAGCTAGTAACTATCAACATCTCTAAATATAGCAGCACAAGTTTGTCTTGGCTAACATCTTAAGATAACCGACTTACCCTGGTTTTTATACAACCTCTTGTGAATAGACAAAATATACAAGCTTCTTGAAATACCCTCAAAAATTATTGTAACTATTTTAATTATACCTTAATATTCATTCAAACACACGGCAGAAACCATCTTAGCCGTGGTTAGATGGCTAACCACGGCGAACCCCCAAAAACCCCTGTTTTTGGGGGTTCAGCCAATCAGCGCCAAGGAAAAAGAAAGGCGCTCCTTGATTGGCTGCTTTGAAAATACCAGCCAATAGCGTGACAAGTAGCAATGAGTCAAAGTATTTCAGCTTTCAAAGCTGCATTTTCTTTAGAACATCTTAGATAAGAATTACAAAAAAATAAATAAATCTGCAAATGGTTTTCTGCGAAAAATGTGTCATGTTTAACAGAAAAATGCAATGGTAGATTCTAGTTCTGGTCACTTATTTTTAATTCAGCTGATTAAACAAAAACTAAGAGCTCCAGGAAACACTTCAACCCTGGCTTTGAGGCTTTCCGCTAATTTAATTTCCATCAGCAGTAAAAAGGAAACTAAATAATGATCCACTTCAGAGTTGTAACACCCCCACATCCTGTAAATCTCACAGCCAGGCCGCCATCTTTGAAACAAACGGAGAACTCAGGCTGGGCTCATCCAGAAACAAAGTGGAGAAAGAACAAGTTTTCACTCTAGCTACTGAGAGATATTAGCTGCTAAAGTAAGAAGCGGACCGGTGAGATACTACGAGTTTATATTTAACACTTTACGAGAACCATAAAGGACACAAGACTGGGTTTAAATATAGCGAAGGAATTTCCCATTCATGTCAGCCAGTGGAGACAAGAGTCCAAGAATGTAAACTAAGCTGGGAGTTCTCCTGTTAAAACCGTCTTTACCTCAATGTGGATCAAGCAGTTGTCATGGAGACCAGAGCAGAAAATGACCTTATGGTGACCCTGATCCAAAACTGCAACATTTGTTACATTTTCAGCTGCTGCAGTTCGCTTCCACACCCACTGTGTCAAACAAACCGAACCTTTGACAAATCTGTTCCCCTCCTGGCCTGAGGTGGCGCTGTACTGAGAGCTACAGAGGGAAATGACAGAAGAGCGCAACGTCCGTCTTCACAAAATGTACACAAAAATGGAGCAGCATCAGATTTTAAGGGAGGTAGGATTTCTCTTTAGCCTTAAAATAACAAAAATAAATAACAAATAAAGCATTTCTCCTGCTAGCGTTTGCTTTGGTTCCTTCCTGCTTTTGGGGTGTTTTCAGTTTGTTTAGCATTCACATATCCCCAAATTAACCAAATTTTTAAGACAAACAAACTACAGTTCAATTAAAATGGATCAGAAATTTCTGATCATTTTTCCTTTTGCGATACCAATACAGATATTAGAGGTTTAGTCTCAACCAATAAAAAAAACTGCACTAAATTGACTTAAAGGGTTCCTTTTTATATAAAAACAGACATAAATGTAGTGAATTACTAACTTACTTGATAACTTTGCACCATCACAGCACATTTAAATACACAAGGATCTTCACAAATTGGTCAAAAATATAAAAACAACTTTACACTGCTTAGTCAGCCAATGTGAAAATAGTTAAGAAAATGACAAAAACAATAGTTTTCAACAATAAACCTTCTTCTAAATGTTTTCAAAATTGCAATTAAAACTTCTAAATGTAATGTAAAATAAATAATGAAGCATAGAATTAAAATGAATAGATCCACCCATATGGATTGGTACCAAATCTAGAATTTTTTTTTCAGTATCAGAACCAATATCAATATTAATATCATCTCTAATTTGGTCACGTCTTTGGTGTTTGCTCCCCTTCATCATAAATTGCCTGATAATCTGACTGAATGAACCAAGAAAGATATTCTAAAAAACCCAGATCCTCAAACTCAAGACAGTTTTAGTGAATGCTCACAAGTTCAGTCTCTACACCAAACGCCTGATTATCGTAAATGAATATCTTTTAGAGCTGCAGAATGTTAAAATCAGTGCCAGAAAAAGAAACAACAGACCACCATTTCCTCCAAGATAATTACAACCCCAGACAGACCTCGATTAGAAACGACGCAGCAGTAAGAGGAACCGTGTCTCGTTCAGACGGCCATTTTTAAAACAGCGTCGTGAGAAGTGGTAAAACCCAAACGCCCAGCTGCTTGGCCTGCAGCGCGTTTCCTGACCTGAGAGATGTGGTTGATGGAGGACTCCATGCGGCGCAGCTGCGAGGCCTGGATGTCCAGCAGCTGCAGGACGTTGTTGGCTAAGGCATTGATCTGGTAGGCCACGCTGGCCAGGGACTGGGTGGTGTAGGCTTTGGTCTCCTCCAGGGCTTTCCTCTTGTCCTGGGCCTGACACAAAAACATGACAAAAGCAGTGGTTAAAGAAGGGGGAAATAAACCAATTTACTCCTAATATTATTACAACACCGTCTCATCTTGGAGCTCGTATGTGGTTTTGGAGCCACATGAGGTCAGCAGTTCAGAAAAGGCATGCAGCTGTCTCTCAGGCTCTCATTCCACACATGCCACTCTTCTTTTGAAGGCATTTAGATGAAACATCCTGCAAATGTTCAACCGAACCTTACATCCAATCCTGTAACTTATTTCCAGAATAAAGGCCGAGCTTTATATCTGTTTTGTCTTTAAAATGCGCTGCAAAAAGTAGCAAGTTATAGTTATAAAAAGCCAAAAGGGAAGGATTAAAACAAAGCAATAAAAGTTTTGCATGGCTAGCAGTCAGATTGTTAGCCATCCATCATGTTTCCATCAAAACAACAAAACACATCTCATCTGTTTTAAATTAACATCTGGAAAATGTTCAAGCTCACAGGGACGGTAATTATAGGATGATCTTCTTTTGAAATGCAAACTATTTAACTGAGTAAATGTACACTAGCAGCATCATAAAACAACTTGGCTCACAGAATAGTTAGCAAAATATATCCAACAAAAAAGAAATATATTTAATTTCCCTTTGGGGTCAATAAAGTACTTTTGAATTTGAATTATATCATAAAAAGAGACAAAGAAAAACGACATTTCACGTTAAAATGTAAATTCTTCAGTAAAAGGCCAGGTTAGCGTACAAGAAAGGTACGCTAGCAGCATCAAGAAATTATCTTTTACCAGATTTTTAACAGTAAATTGTAAACATTTTGTGCTCAACATTTAAAATATTTCAACAATGACCTGAATTACAGACTTCAAAAGAAATAAAGTGAGATAATTCTACGTATGTATGGGAAATAACGCCCCCTTCAGTTCTAGAGTGCAATTGCACCAGTTCCAAATATGGGATGGGTCTGACATTTGACCCAAAGCACCCCGTCATCTGCAGCCCCGTATTTTTTAAAAGCAATAAATTTTATCTCGAGTGTTTAATTTATGATGGTACAAAAGCAACTCTAAACAGGGGTTTTTTTAGTATAGATTTAAAGGAAGTCAGAGTTTTGGCTGTTTTACAATTTTCCAAATGTTTGTTCTAGATATGTGGTGCATATAAGCTGAATGCTGCATCAAAAAAAAAAAAAAAAAAGATCAAAAATATTATTCTGAAAATCTCATTATTTGGTAAAACAACAATTTAGCACAAGATAAAAGTATGCTAACAGCATTCTGATTAAACATGCTAGCTGTCAACACACTATTTAGTATGACAAAGAAAAATCCTAGAATAGCTTAAAGTGGTTCACTGCTACCTAAATGTCACCCAGCTGCTGTTTATTTAATAAAAGACCAAAATGTCATACTGGAACTTATGCTAGTTTCTTATGCTAGCAGCTATTCAGCAAGCTAAATTAATTAGCTTGTTGAATAGCAATTTAGCTGTTACATGTTTAAAAAGCCAAAAAAAGATTTTAAAAGAAATTCAAGAAAAGTTTGTGAAACATTTATATTAGCAAGAAGCCAATATAGCATTCAGTAACAATTAAGCAAATAGACGGTAACCTAGCTTACAAAATAAACTTCAGAGGTCAAATAAGGCAAAAATACAACAGAAAAAGTGGTGTGAGGCGTCATTTCAAGAATGTCAAGTATTTCCACCATCTAAAATTAAAGTGACAATAGTGTAGTGCATGGTGAGAATTTTGAGACATCTTTCTTTGAACTGGACAAAAGCTAAAAGCCAGGCTCCAACTGAGCGATGACGTTTGATCTCTTTGTAGCCGGTCCTCTGCTGCTCGCTCAGTCCAAAAAGCCGTGCCTGGAGGGGGAACACTGGGCTTTGATAGCAGGCTGCTGAAGCAGGAGGTGGGCGGTTCCAGCAGGGGCTGAAGAGCAGATTACTAGAGCTAGTAGTGGTGGTGGTTAGGGGGCAGAATGGGAAGAAAAGGAACATTTGGTCACAAGAAGAAGAGAGGAGGGAAAAGAAGAAAACAGTCGGAGTCGTTAATGATTCAGCCACCAATCCAGAATCAATCTGTAGATTGGAGAGCTGACCGCATCCGTTTGGCGGGAACCAGACGTGTTGAGCAATAACTTTAGAAAGGAGAGGAGATTCCTCATCATGTTGAAATCACATAATCTACATGCGCACACCTCCTGCTGTAACAGCTGGATGGGAGCAGATTAAGACGACAAAGACGACTTCGCTGGTGACAGGAGCAGATTCCCTGAACGGTTCTCTGAGATCATGTTTATTTTCTTCAATCCAGATTACAGATCTTTTCATATTGCAGAAACAATCGTCTCTCTGTGAAAAGGGATTAAACGTATACAGACTTGAACCAGAAATAATAAAAAATTTTCATGTTTATTTGATTTTCTAAGTGTTACAGCTTTATATATTCCATGACTGTAAATGTGCATGAGATTTGCTTAGAGAAATTGCAAAAAACCCAAGGCTTCCACATCTATTTGAAAGGGGGTTTGATGTTTAACTTTACCTTCTTTTATTATGATTGTGGTTTGAACTGGTACCGATTTATTATGCCATGTATTTCTTTTAGAAAGTCCGGTTCACACCTTCATTTGGGGAGGTGTGAATGTGTCATCAAATTGAAAAAAACAAACTCTGGTCCGCCTGAAAACCTCGGTCTCTGTTTGGCTGAAGTGAACTCTGGAGCGGTTTGAACGCCAAGCGCACCAGAGACCGCTACAGAAGCAGGAAGTGGACTATAGCGCAGGGCATTCTGGGTAAATATAACCAAAACAAACATTCAAATCTAGTGCTAGCAGCAGAAATGGGTCGTGGTCCTTTTTCCTCCCACTGGTAAAATCTGACGCTTCTCCATTTTTGCTTACTTTTGGTGAAGAAGGAAGTTGCGCTCAGTGTCTTCAGAGGTTTTTGTGTCATTTCCTTTTGTAGTTCTTGGTGCAGCGCCACCACAGGCGAGGAGGGGAACATGTTTTTCAAAGGGTTTGGTTCATTTGACACATTGCAGTGTGAAAGCAAACCACAGCAGCTGAAAATGTAACAAATGTTGCAATTTTTTCAGGTGTGAAAACACTCCAAATCCAGTTAGCATGTGGAAAGTGAAAGTTTGCCCCATTCCACCGGGCTCATCGTGTTTTCTGGGTGAAACCTTGGAAGACGATATCTAAGGTTCTGTAATAAATCTGAAGCTGCAACCCAAATAAAACAGAAGCAGATATGCATTTTGTATTCCTGCTCTAATCTGGTTTTGTGAATGTGAAGCAGGGTCAGCTGTGGACGTCGTGAGGACAGATGGGACACTTGATTGCTTCCTAGTTGCCTATTCGCCACTCTGTGCACAAATCCCCCGACTAACCAGCTTTGCATCTCGACAGAACGATGTCAGGAGTGAAGCAAATGAGTCAGAGCGCGGAATGAGACATCGGCAAAGGAAAACAAAAGTGTGTTGATCAGAGCCAAAAGCAGCACAAGAGAGGCAGAGAATGAGGTGAAGTCTGGAGAGCTTCGGTGCTCCTGCGGCACTTTGTCTCATATTTCACAGCCGGGTAATGACAGAGCGAGAGAGGCTACATGGTATCCAGGAAGCAGTGGAAGTGTGTAGAGGAATGCAATTCGCAGGAAGCATGTAGCTGGGAGCTAAAGCAAGACAACCAAACAGCTGCGTGAAAGCAGCTAGCAGTAAAACGCAGCGTGGGAGAATGAAAAGTTCCTCAAAAATCCATTGGCTAATGAAGTTCAGCGAAACAAAAGGGAGCGGCAGCCACCGCCGGCTGTCACCCATCCAGTTTGACGAGATAACAGCCACAGATGTGCAGCCATGTTTTTAAAGACAATGCTTTCCAGTCAGGACCGACCTGTTGGACGGAGACTGAAGACGATTTCCCTGAGGACGAGTTCAAGGGCCAAGAAGGAGTAGAAATATGAAAACACTCAAACAAAAACCTACATATACGTTAGTATTCTCCACATTTTGAGACTCAATGTATGCTTGAGTTTTATTCTTTATTTTTTTTAAATAAAAACCTTAAAAGTGTGCCAGGCTCATGAGGACTGGAGCTGTCCCAGTCAAAGTCCAGAGCTAAAACCAATTGAAAATATGTGGCAATTGACTAGGGCTGCAACAATTAACCCGATTAATCGTGATTAATCGATTATGGAAATAATCCTCAACTAATTTAGTAATAAATTAGTAATTAACGGGATGTTATAGATGCAAAAAATATTAAAAGATCATTTATGGGAAAAAAACCTAAATATTTTCTACAATTACTTGAGTTGCATAAATGTGTCTTTGTCTCTGTAAAAAAAATAAAAATAAATCTTATATTAACCACTTTTTACTATCCAATTATGAATCTGTTCATCTAAAAAAAACTAAGATCATCATTTATTATATTTAAAAAGGAATTAAATTGTTTGTTTGCATCATTTAATGGTTCTTTGCATCTTTAAGTGGTTCAATGAAAAATCTACCAATTAAAGATCAGAGTAAATTATTAATAATCATCAGCTCTAGTTTAGAGAGGCTCTCCACTCAATCAGACTTATTTAATTTATTTAATTATATTGTTATTTAATTTCCCTTTGGGATCAATAAAGTATTTTTGAATTTGACTGAGCGTAGGCTTTTCAACAAATAAAATGGACAAAAATAAATAAAAGTCAGACTCTGGAGGGCTGAGTAAGCAAACACTTTCATTTTTTTTAAATTTCATAAATAATTCAAAAATAATATTTTTCCTTCCAGTTCATAATGATGAACTACTTTATGTAAAGTCTCATCAAAACACAGCTAACTTTGTTGATTTAATGTGAGAAAATATGTGAAAAATAAACCCAGTCTGCCCAGAACAGTCAAACATGTCGGAACATTTCGCAATAAAAAAAACGTCACGTTTCTGCTGTTGATCTGGGCCTGGATTTGCACAGATGTCGAACACGTTCACGCGCTCCGACTTCTCCAGAGGGAACCGCACTCAGGAACACAAAAAAGTCCAGGAATGTCTGGAATTCTGCAACATGTTCAAATAAAAACTTCCCAGTGCCGTTGAAGAATCCTTCTGCAGAGATCTGCTGAGATTACGGACAGAAGAAGAGTCAGAAGAGATGTAAGGCTGAAAGGTCGCGGAGCCCCACGTGAGCCATCGATCGATCCCCACTGAAAGGACGGGTGGTGGGGGGTAAGTGAGCAGAGAGCCGCTTTATCGACATGGATGTCAAATATTCCCCGTCCGCCAGGCTGTGAGGTAAAGCCATGTAATGAGATTACAAGACGGACGTGTTTAGGAGCTGGCTAAGTGTTGGACAAGCCAGTTAGTGATCATCAACCTCCAGAAAACTGAAGGGTGAACTACCAGAGAACGTCTGGACAATAAATCAATTACAATACACATGTGATCAATATCAATAGATGATACATCTGATAGAATATTCAATATATCGAAAATTCTGATCCAGAACCGTACAGCATTTTGGGGGATGCAGGCAGAGAAAAGACTCAACTCTCTTCCTTCTTTGGTTACTAAGCAACTTTCTCCTTCTGTGGTTACCTAGCAACTCTCTCCTTCTTTGGTTACTAAGCAACTTTCTCCTTCTTTGGTTACCTAGCAACTCTCTCCTTCTATGGTTACCTAGCAACAACCTGTTGAGTAAGTGGCACAGCAGCAGTTTAAGGTTCCGCCATTGTGCCTCATAACTGCTTTAAATTAAACAATAATGCCGTGGTTATGTTTCAAGTATTTCAGATACTTAATACATGAAGCGAATCAATAATTATCGTTATCAACCGTCATGAAACGCTTACGGCGCGATAAGTTTTTCAGCCATATTGTCCAGAGTGAAGTTAGTTGACGTCACTCGCCGCCTGCTTAGTCATACTTATTTTGAATAAAACAACCATATAAATAATGATACATAAAATTCTTATAACATTTTTTCAGACACTAAAAAAAGCTTATATATTTTTATAAACTCAAATATAATATTTTCTAAACAATTTGATCAAGAGAAGGAATCTGTTTGTGGTGTTACTCAGATTTTGAAATGTATGTATCCCCTGATTAGGGTCAAAAATTTGGATAATGTGTTTTATTCAAAATTTTGTTGTAAAACGGAAAGCATGTTAATTATGGCAGCCATTATCATCAGAGCCGTTACCATTATAACAGTATAACTATTTTGCTTTAAAAATGTATTTTCAAGTAGGGCATGACTGCTAAGATTTAAGTGCATCTAATTTCATTTGACATCTACTGTATCCATTTTATTTTAACATAATTTCTCTGTTAATTCATTTTTTGATGAACCTGACCCACTTTCCTGTTTTCTTTTGTTTTTTTGTTAGGACTTATAACCATCATTTATTGCTTTAGGTTTACTTTGCATGCTTTTCCCTGAACATTTAAGCGGGCCAGAGCCGTCCCTGGGCCAACGCTGCCTGAAGCACAGAGGCGGAAATAAAAGCCACACATCATCCCTACCTCACACTGTGGGAATGTGGACACCCACACAATCTGCCTGAGGGGGTGAGGTAGAGAAAAGTTACTCTGAAGATAAAACGACTTGAGTTCAACCTTGTCCTGAATGTGACACGCCAACTCAGGAGTCTGTTCTCGGACTCGCCTCATCAAGGCAGATGGTGGCTCGGTGAAAGGCCATAAGGTCCAGCTCTACCTGACGCCATTAAAAATGTGTCAACAAGGACACAAAGGGGACGTTTGGACATGGAGCAAGCTCATTAACCCCAACCAAGTGACTCAGTAATTGGTTCAACAAGAAAGAAAACGGCCATTAAACATAGAGCTGTGCATTTTATTAAGGATTTTCTCTCTGCTGATTAACACTGAACCATTTAGGTCACAACTTAGTTCCACGATTCAGCTTGGACCAAACCAACTCTGGTCGGCTGAAAGGATGGATGGGTCTGAATGGTCGGCAGAGAGCCGCAGGGCACAATAAAAACAGCCCACATTGCGGAAAGAGATGGAGGAAGGATGAAAAAAAGCTAATGGCAAGTAAGATGAGAAGAAAAACTAAATACACATTTATCACACTCAGACAAGTAAAAAAACTGCATTAATTACACTGGGAAACCAGAACCAAACAGGTATAGCCTGCAACATCGGTAGCTGATAAATCCGTCCAACATTTTGAAACAATTTTGCTGTCTTTTAGAAATTTCCAACCAAGGCCTGGGTTTGTAAATTAGCCTGTAGCTAGGAAACCACCATCCTAAACAACGGTTGCTTTGCTTTTATCACTTATGTTTCCTTTGGGATCAAGAAAGTATGTTTGATTTTTAATCCAATATCATGACTGGACAATAAATTAACAACGTACATCACAATAGACACATCAATATCAATAGATAATTTATTTGATTGAATATTCAGTCATTTCACTTAACTCCAACCTAAAACCGCACAGCATTCTGAGAGTTTTAGGCAGAGGATAGACTAGCTGCTCAACCTCTCGCAGCTAGCTAAGCAAAACTGGTGGCATCAACCAACTCCCTCACTCATTGGTTACCAAGCAACTCTCATTCTTTGGTTACCTAGCAACAACCTGCTGAGTAACTTGCGCGGCAGGAGTTTCCATAAATATGTGAATGTTTTACGGATAACTACGAGATACATTTCACAGAAAAATCCACAGAAACTTAACCGCTAATAGGTGAACTTCCACGGTAACTTTAGAAAAGTCAAAATGAGGATTTCAGACATAGAGTAAAAACTATAACGCATGGTGATGGTAGGATTTTAGAGCAGTTATCCCAAATGAGCACCAAAACCGGTTTGTTTTGGTAAAGCAGGCAAACATCAAGCTTCTGGGATGGTTGTATTGAAAATATCTGGACTAAAAGTGATGTCAGAGCCAGGAGGAAACCAACCACTTAAGTGAACTTTACCACACCAGCCACAATGAAAGCACAGTCTCTATAACTAGAGATGGACATTAACCAAATATTAGTGGTTATTTGAGCACTTTTGTCTAATTGTCAACTTATGTAAATCAGAGAAACTAGACAGTGAATTTAAACTTGTTTTAGAAAATCCCAAACAAGAACAAAAATCTGCAAGTAAAAATGATTCTTTAAAAAAAATATATATATATCTTCACCAATGACATAATGTGTAAAAACAGAAACCTCATGAGCATTCTGCTGCTTCAGCAAAGTCAGACTTATGACCTTCTGGTTACCACATCACACTTCCATTTCCCCATTCCTACTTTTCCATCTACCGCCTGCAAAACACTGAAACCACATCAGACAAACTGCTGAGATTTAGAGCTGGAAATTGAAAAAAACAACAACAAAAAAACAACTAAGGTGTAAAATAAGAAGGTATTGAAGGAAAGAAAGAAAAGGACTGAAGCATAAGAATATAAAGAAGGGGGTAGCGGATGTAGGACTCAAGGAAGGACAAAAAGCGGGAAAGATGGCAAGAGGTAGAAACATGGCGTCAAAATAGTTTCACAGTAAAATTGTTTTGACTATGAGCACAAGTCCTCGGTTTGTCCTACCAACGCAGCCAGGTGGCCACTTTGCATGCAGTCTGTTCGTCTTTGTCACAGAGGTTAAACCACACACTCTCCAAAAACATGACACACACACATCTGACACAAACAGGAAAATATTTATAATAAAACCCTGATCAGAAAATCCATGTACAAGAGTCTTAAAGCGGGTGGCTGAGTGTCTGTCTCTATTATTAACCCACTTCCTGACAAAGACGGAAGGCATTTCCAGAGAACCAAACAGGAAACATCACTCTGACCAGTCTGTGTGTCATACGTCTACCACACGCAGCCTGAAACCCATAGTCAGTGGAGAAAGTTGGTGTTTACACCAATTAGTCCGCTTTAATCAAACTCCAGCCCGTTTATCTAGAAGGTTTGGTTCGTTTGGGGAGATGTGAATGCGTAATCGATCCAAACATCCAAACTCTGGTCTAAAAAGTGAACTCTGCAAGTGTATATGCCAATCAGACCGAAGATCGCTCCAAAATCAGGAAGCGGACTAAAACACAGGGCATTCTGGGTAAATATAACCAAAAAAACGCAAGAGTCTAGCGCTAGTGAGAGAAGTGGCTCCTTTTTTTTTTTATACCAAAGACAAAAGAGAAATCCGACAACTGATTAACACTTTTTAAGACAATTATGAATGGGATTTAAGACTTATATCTCCATAGAAACATAATACGCCAACTGGCGATAAATTTGAATTTACTCATAGATGCAAATAAAGCTAGCTGGAATGCTAGCAAGGGTCGGTCTGCTTGTGACTCAACCTTTTGCCTGACAGTAGGACGGATTATTGGGGCCGCACAAAAAATAAAAAATACAATAAAATTACAAAAGTCATAAAAATACAAGAATAAAGTCAAAATATTATGAGAATAAAGTCATAATGTTACAAGAAGATGTACACGAATATGAGGAGTCATAATACAAGAATAAAGTCACAATATTTTGAGACTAAATTTGTATTAGTATCGTAAAGTCATAGTATTAGAAAAAGCTGTATGAGAATAAAGTCATAACATTGAGAATAAAGTCGACATAATGAGAATACAGTCGTAATAACAGGATAATGAAGTCAATATTTTGAGAACAAAGTTGTACAAGAATAAGTTAATACCTGCGAGACAGAAAAAAAATAGAATATTTGATCAAATAGCCTTGCCAAGATTAAATTTAAGACCTGTGATTAACCATTTAAAGCCCATGTAAATTTTATTTTAATGAATTTAAGACATTTTACAGCCTTACTTTTTGATGCGTGAATTTCAGACTTTTTAAGGATCTGCGGTCACCGTGGGCGAGGGACTGAACAGTTTTTTTCAATGGTTTATATCGTTTGGCACATTTTGGTCTCCAATAAACCGAATCTACCGGACTGTCAGGTGTGAAAGCTTCCTGAATGCTGCAGCTCAAGCACGGCCTCCGTGACAGGAACGCAGAGCGAGAGAAGAAGGGATGGGAACGCAGGAGGGAGGAGTGCTGAACGAGACGAGACATGTAGATCTGCAGAGTGTAGAGTCAGAAGAGAGAGGGCTCATTCTGACACACAAAACGCTTGAAATCCTGCTTCTTTTTGAGCGTCAGCGCTCAGATTGAGGTGTTTTTGCACGAAAAGTTGGAGCTAATTTTACATCAGCGGCAACATGATCCCCCACCCTGCTGTTCTGCACTTAGCTACAATGATTTTCTGGCACATTTTTCAGCTCTGACTGTGGCTCTCAGGGGAGATCAGGGTTTCTATTAATGGACCAAAACCGTAGCCGCATCAAAGTGGTGACTTTTACAGAATAAAAAAAAAAAAAAAAAACAGCCTCTCACTCTCTGTGCCAATTCTAAAATAAACTATTACAAAACAAGTTGATTATTTACAGAGATGTACAGGTTTATGACGACAGCTTCATAGCATTTTATGATTTTTTACTTCCCGCTGTTGCTGTCAGAGCAATCAAACCTCATCACACTGGCTTTTAAACAACAGTGTTTTGTTTTCTGTTTAAACAATAATCACTCCCCCCACAGGTTTTCTAAAGGAACGGAGGAGAATTTATGTCCACTGAACCTTTTAACCATAACTTTTGGATCACTATTTGAAAAGTTTCTACCACAAACTACCAGACTTATCTTTTTTTTAAATGTCCACTTATGTCAAAGAGTTCATAATGCCATGAAAGAAAAAAAAATCCCACAGTATTACAGATCCCCCATAACAACTTCCAAAAATCTGAATTTCAATCTAATCTGAAATCAAAGTGGCATTTAGCAGAAAATTGTTTGATTAAAAAAAGGTTTAAAAAAAAAAATATATATATATATATGAAATTATTTTGTAAAAGGAACTAGTTATATTTTTGTTCCATTTAATAAATGTGCTTTAAAAAAGGCTTTTCTTCTATTTTTATATGTCTATTCGAAATTAAGGTACTTTATTTTCGAAAAATCACAGGTTTCTTCAACGTTTTAAAAAATGTTGTCTGGTAAGCTAAAATCGGAATTAACACGCTATTGGTTGGTGTAGGTAAAGCAACCAATCCAGGAGAGGCACTCATTTTTTCTTGGCGCCGATTGGCTGATCCTCGAAGGGCAGAGATTAAGATGACCGTTGATGCTAGCTTCTGCAGTAGAGCTAAAAGACGGCTTCAAATGTGGATATTAAGGTACGTTTTGTGTTTGAACTATTAAAAATGCAGTTATACGCGTTTTTAGAGTAGGTCTCAAGTATTCGAAGTGGTTGTGGTCCACAACCGCCGCTGTCGGTAAAACCGGAAGTCCGCTATGCTGCTAAAAAAAGAAGCTCGTTTTATTTTAACCCTTGTGTTTACAAATGGGGTCCAACCGACCCCACACCCGTATCTCTTGTATCATTTGCCTCAGTCCTCGCACGCACAAGGGTTAAGGCTTTTTACACATCTGTGGATAGCTGTATATCCCTAATGAAATACTTAACCCTCCCGCTGACGAGGGAAGAGCGCAGGGGATTTCACGTCGAACAACGGGGAAGATATGGAGATTTCCGGTCACGAAGAAGAAGAAAAAAAACAAACGGAAAAGCGCAGGGTAAAAAGTTCACGCGGAATGCGGGAGGGTTAAAACAATTACTCGGTATTCTCCCCCATGTCCTGATCAAATGTGCTCAATTTAGAGATTTTTTTTCTTTTATTTCAACAATTTTGATGTGCCAGATTAACCTACTGTAATATTAACCTACTGTAATATTAACCTACTGTAATATTGTACTTGTATATTCTATGTAAACAGTCGTGCAAAACTTGGAGACAAAGACTTTCTTTTTCTGCAACAATGCTCCATATACTTGGAATACATACCTAAACTGTGCAGTTTAATTTAACTAAAAGCTTTTAAACATGTTCCAAGGTCAATGGAGAAAGCATAATTACACGACTATTCCTGCTCTAAATGTTTTATTGGTGTTCTCGTTTATTTTATTCCATCTTGTCAAGATGATTAGATTGATTTATATGACTTACTTTGTTTTACACGTTGTAATTCTGTATGTTTACTTAAAGCAGATTGCCCTGGAACATGAGACTTCACTCTTTTTTTTTTTTTTACTATTAAACATGCAAAGAAGAACTACAAAAGCCTTTCGGGTTTGTGCAGATCTGATAAGTAATTTAAAAACATAAAATTTTAAGTAACACAGTCAGGAAAGAAACTTAACACTACATGTGGGAAATCAACAGATTATTTGAGCAGCACAAAGTACAAGATAACACTTCCTGTTAAACATTAAGCATGACAGATACTAACACTCCCAACAAAGAGTCAAAACGGACCCAGTTCTCCCAGAGTTGTGTCATACTTGTGGGAAATTCAGATTGCAACGTCTTGGTTTCATGTTTCAGTCAGATGAGGTGATTCCACAACAAGGAAATCTCCCACATTGGGCTCATGAGAAAATGAAACTGTTTTGGTTGTTGTCTGGTAAGGAATGGATCAACAACAAAAAGAAAGAAAAACACACAATCCCAGGACGAGGAAGGAAACTAAATAAATTACAGGGAGTCCTTGGGGAGTACCACTGGAATGGACACACCCTCTGTAGCTGATATGTTGGGTTCCTGTTTAGAAAGAAAATACCAATACAGCACCAAGACACAACTGGCTGAATGTGTGAGTAGATTATGAAGAAATGTACTGGATCAACATTGAAAACACAACATTATGGCTCAGGTTTGCTCCAGAATTTGCCTTAAAATTAAATTAATGCATACATTTTCCAATGTGGACAGCAATTTCTGTTCCCATAGAGAAGAGCTTTTATTTACCTTAATTGACTACCCATCCACCAGTAATAGCTTGAGTTTAAGGCCAAATAAATATAAAAATATAGATTAAAAAAAGACAATTTAGTAAATCAAATTTATCAACAGGCTAAACAAGATTAAATTAATTTTATAATAATAATAATAATAAAGTCAAAACTTTAACACGTAAAATAACCATTTAATAACCTTTCAAAAATCCAAGTTCAAGTTTTTATTATTTTCCCACTAATACATTCACAACTGCACAATAAAATATGACTCCATTGCAGGATTTCAGAAAATCTGTTTTTAAATGGCACATTTAAAAAACTTCTTTGTATATATTTGGTTCAATGACATCACAACAGGGAGATGAAGCAAAATAACAAAAAGATCCTGGAAGACTTTATGAATTCAGTCGCTGACGTTGATATTTAGACCAAAAGCGACAAAGACTGAGATAAAACAGATTATTTTTCCATCTGATTTGTTGCTGTACTTATTTTGCATCCTTAAAATAAGTAAAAGTTATTTTCTGCTTGCATTTCCTTATATAGGTACATGATTTTCCACTGGTGATAATGCATAGAGTGAAAATGCAGATTAATTTACCTAAACAACTTATCTCCTTCTCTGCAGATCAATGAGATATTATTCCACTTAAAGACTGCATCAAAGTTAGCTGAAGTGTTTACAAACCAAAAATGGTGGAATGTCTTAGATATGATGCATTTAATAATATTTTATATTATTAAATATATATTTTTAACCATATGAAAACTTTGCCGTTCAACAATCGGAGTTAAACAAGTCAAAAATTGTACGATTAATGGTGTTTCAACCTAATTATTCTTTCCTATGAACGAGGAGTGAACAGCAACAGGTGGGGGAGGAGCAAAATACCTGAAGCAGCAAATTTCTGAAGAAAAAAAAATCTAGAAAACAAACATTTTGAAATAAAGTCATTAGTTGCCTTCTGTGATGTCACCACCATCATTTGCTAGTGGAATCTTGTTTATTGGGAATTTTTTGATTAAAGAACCATTTCCAGTAAAACAGCTTTGACATATTGTTGCATATGTAACAAACTGATTTTTGACTGATTTGACAGAAAAGTCTGACCAGTAGCTTTAAGTACGCATTAAAATAATGCAGCAACAGTAAAAAGCCACGCTCAAACATGGTACTTACAGGTCTAATATTGTAGACATTATCATACCACTACTGTAATGGGCTCCCTGTGGAGACTTTAACTGTTTTTGTGGTATTAAATGGTGTGTTTAACGACCCTACAAAGAGCTGACTAGCAGGCTCATAATTTTGCTGACAACTAAAATAAATATAACCACAACTACCAGACAAAAAAGCTATAATATTCTTTCAACATGTCCGGTGGATGGATATATATATATATATATATATATATATATATATATATATATATATATATATATATATATATATATATAAACAAGAGTAGCGTTTGATGTAAAATCAAATGGGCCTCGTTATCATCAGTGGTGAGAGTGGGAGCAGTTTTAAACCAACCCAGTTCAATGACTTAAAAAAAAAAAAGTAGACACACCCCGTGTTCAAACGGAGAACATTTGATCAAAATCACAAAAACTAAAACGTCCGACGGCCATAAATGCACCATCTTTAGAATTTTTATTAAAACTTGAAGCTTTTCGAGCTGAATTTGCTCCCGGGAGTAGTTTCTGTATCCGCATTTCCTGTCCCAACAACCTCTCCAACCGCGGAGAGAACGGGATAAAAGTGTCGGCCTGCTAACATAAATGAAAATAAAAATAAACTTTCTCACCTGGACATAATTGTTCTCGCAGTAGTCGGCTACTCTCGTCAGGTTTTGGTAACTCTCCACCAGCGCTCTCTTCCCGGCCGGAATCTCTTCGTCCAACAACATTTGTAGCTCTGCCATCTTACATCTCTCCCTGCAGAGCCTCCCTTCCCTCTCTCTGCCTTCCCTCTGATTGAAACAGCCACCAGTCCACAGCTCTGACTCGGGGAAAAAAAAGAAAAAGAAGCCCTCCTCCTCCTCCTCCTCCGCCTGGTATTGTGGGATTCCTGGCCCCGATTTGGCGTAAACTCAATTCGAAGATCTTCTGTGTTGAGAAAGAGGTGTCACTCAGATGTGGATTAACGCCACCAACCGTTCCATTCAGGTTCCATTATCGCTTTGGCATGAGTTTCTTGTCAGAAACTGCTTATTCAAAATTTGTTTTGTTTTTCAGATTTTGAAAACTAAAACTCTTCATTGTGATCAAGTACAAATAATTCAAATTTGGTCACATTTTTATATTCTAAATAATAAAAGCGCACTATTACAGTCTGGTTCACTTTACGCAATCGGGGTTCACGTTTTATTCTGTGACATCACTACCTGTATAGGGTGAAGTGTTTTCATGGTCTCCAATTGCAATATGCATTTTTAAAAAGTCTTCTCATCCAAACTTCAGAACTGTGTGTTTGGTTTATATGTTTTTATTCTGCATTTAGTATGTAGTGAAAGAAACTGAGACAAAGAAAGAGCGCCCCCTGCAGTCACAGTACAGTACGGCTGTGTAATTTAGGTGCCTATTCAGAAATATACATAAAAATGACATCATCAACAAGTTTTCTCCTTCCCAATGATTTTGTGACACTCTACCCTATATATCAGTATAGAGGCAAAACAATTACTAATTTATTAAACAAATAGAATCACACAAACTTTCCAAATCAAATACAAATCAAGCTTAAAATACAATCACGATTAAAGTATTCATAATGTTTTTCTTAATCTTCAATACACATGCACATTATATACATTGTTTAAAAAAGTAATCAGACTCTGTTGCAAATTCCTTGAGTCTGATATTCCTATTGTTATTGTTATTATTATTATTATTGCTATATTATTGCAAAAATAATATAGTAATAATAGTAATAAATATGTTAATAATAAGTATATAATAAAATAAGAGTTACTATTATTTATTTTATTTTGTACAACCACAGTTCTGTGTTGTAAAGAATAAAACAAAACATTAATAAAATAAAATATAAAGACATTTAAAGACAAGTCAATATATTTCAAAGATATGCATTGTTTAAACATGCTCTTCTATATGTCTATAAAACATGTACATATAAAATATGATTACTTTTTTACATCAGTCTCAGTATTTTGCTCAAATTATTAAATTTCACTACCTTTTAGAATTTCTCTAAAACAGACAGAGTGAGAATTCTAACTTTTCTTTCGAGGTCACCTATCACGGTTCGATCTGGGGAAAAAATAGGATGCCGTACAGAGCATGCTGGGATGTGTAGTTCCAAGCTAGTATGCGTTAGCAAAAGTGAAATTTACACGGGGAAAAAAAGACTTTTAAAAAATTGGGAACCATTTTTTTTTGTACATAGAATAAAATTAACTTTTATATCCGTAAAATCCGCTCACTGAAACCTTTATAAACTACCTTTTTAGGAGCCCGTTTTCGGGCGAAACCTGAGAGTTATGGTGTTTGTAGGACTTACCGTTGGAAGAAAACTGCAGCTCCCATGATGCACTCCGGCTTAGCTTTATCTGCTGTTCATGGCGTCTATCTCAGGGCTAAGGACAAGTTGCGTTTTGACGGCTGGATAAACATTAAGCTGAAAGGTGCGTGATGTCTTTTTAAAGTTTTTACTTTGACCGTTTTCACGTCATTTTGGAATTTAGCGTCAAGAAGTGGCGCAACTGACGCTGCGCCGCAGAAGAGTTGCTGTGTCCTACATACTCAGCTGGTCGAATCCTCTTACTGTCGGTCAAGACAGAGGCTGCTAACTCCCAGATCTGTGTTTGTTTTGTGTTTGTTGCTGTTTGTAAAGCAGGATTCCCTGCTAGCTGTCACCGACCGACACCAACATGGAGGTGGAGAGTATCAGCGCGGAGGAGCAGAAACGTCTGACCCAGAAAAGGTTCGAAGCCGCGGTGAAAGTCATCAAGAGTTTACCCCCGAACGGTGAGTAAAGACCACCAGCGACTTCCGCTGCCAGCTTGACCAGTTCAGAAGGACTTTAAGTCAGAACTGGTCAGGTTGAGCGACTCTTCAGCTGACTTTCGAGTTAGTGGTGGAATAAAGGGCTATTTCTCAAATTTCACAGAAAATGTGCTCCAGAACGAACACATTGACTAACGTGAATGTATTTTACACTACATACCAACGCACGGTAGCTTATTATTGCTGTTTACTTATTTATCAAACAAAAACGTATCCAATTCAGTTTGTTTATATAGTAGAAATTTACAAAACCTAAACGCGCTTTACAAAAATGTGAGTTCAGTTTACATATAGTCAAACTCTGGTATCAGAACAAGATCTTCTTTTATTCACATTTAGGAATTAATTATGTGAAACAAGCTCACATTTCTTGCTGAAAAGCTTTGCATTAGTTAGTTTTGTCTTATTTCTACTAGATTTTATTTAAGGGATTTGAATAAACATGCATACCACACTTTGCAGATTTCTATTTGCAAACCACAAGTCTTGATTTTTTTTAAAAAAACTTCTATTAATTAAGAGCATCAAATGAAAAACTTGAAATGTTTTAATCTGAGGAAAGATTCTTTAAAAACATTGTGAATTCAGAAATGTTTGTATAAATACAGTTTTGTTTCTATTTTGGTGAGTATAATTTTAAATTTTAGGATCACAATGTTTATATCAGTTAGATCACAATGTTTATATCAGTTAGTTTTGGTCTTTTTTATGTGGTTGGACACTCAGAATCCCAGCAGACTTTGCATAAAGGAAGAAAATAAAATTAAGTTTTTGCATTTTGCACTGTACATTAAACTTTCTGCACAGTTCACTGCAGAATCTGGCAGTTTGTTGTTGCCAATATTGACCAAAAGTTCAAACTCATCTCCAAAAACTTAGTTCAAATAAAATCACAAACCTGCATTAGATGGACTTTTCACAAGGATTAAATCAGCCAGCATTTCTTACTAAATCTGTAAAACACAGAATCAACGGGGCAAAGTGCAACACCTGCTATCTACAGCAGGGATGTCCAAAGTGTGGCCCGTGGGCCGTTTGCAGCCCTCTTGATGATTTTGATTGACCCCTCGCTCCACAATTCAAGAAAAGATTGAATTTACAATTAATTTAAGATTTTTACAAATAAAATCTAATTTGTATTTATTTCTGCTTTCTTTTATTACACTTTGTTGCAAAAATAAATAATAAACCTCGTAGTTTTGGGAAAATAATACAGCAACTGTGCAAGACCCTGTTTATATTTAGCACCACAATGATTTATAGATTTCATTTCTTTAAAAAGTAGACTATTTTATTAAAATATTGTCTATTTGGTAATTTATTAAAGTGATAAAGACAACAAATGTCTTTGAAAATAAATCTTTTCAGTTGTAATTATAATTAAAGCTCCGCGGAGCCTCAAGCGGCCCGAGCAGCCAAGCGCCGCTCCGGCCTATAGCCACCGCGGGGGACCCAGCACCGCCGCCCGCCTGCCACCGCGTACCCTTTCGCACAGTTGAGGCGCGCCTCCGCCAGGCAGTTCGAACCGTTCACTTCGGCATGGTTCCCTGAGGACACACCACAAATTTGGAGCAGATCGGTCGATGTAGAGAGGAGATATTGATGATGGGATAGTCTAGGGGGCGCTGTAGAGTAAAATCACAATTCAAAGCCGTTGGGCTCTTTAGCATTGAGCACAGGTCAAACGTATCCAGTTTGGTGCCAATCGGAAGATGCGTGTTTGATTCAGAGACAATTTTATGCATATGGCGAAGGACAGCCAGTTGGCCACGCCCCCATGAGTCAGAGTTTATCATCACAGTTCCTCATCAGGTAATATAATGTCAGGTGTTAGAAGATTAATTCCATATGTATTACTCAGTAAAAATAAAACATACAGTAGAAAAAACAGGTGACTTCTTGTCAAAAGTGGGCGGAGCTAAGGTTACATCATCATCTGACCATGAGAATGTAATGAGGGTTGGTCACTAGTGAGACATAGGATGTCTGAAGCAGCTGTCACCTTATATGTTGAAGTTATTTCACTTTGATATTTTTTGGCGAATAGTCAAAGTTTGGCACTTAGCCACGCCCACATGCTTTCACATACAAAAATTCCTGTGATAACTTTAGACCTTTAATGTCTCAACTCTGCTGACTGAGTTTGAAGTCTGTATCTCAAACGCTGTAGGAGGAGTTTGATCAAATACGTCTGTGAAAAACAGTAAATGGCGAATTTAATCCAAAATGGCCGACTTTCTGTTGGGTTTGGACCATGGCTCCAGGAGACTTTTCTGTAGGTCTTGACACGATACACAAGTGTACCAAGTTTCATAATTCTAGGTTAAACAATGGCTTGGGGCTGATTATTTAAAATCTTCAAGGGGGCGCTGTTGAGACATTAGGCCACGCCCACCAAAAATCACACTGGATTCCTGTGGTGTGGCCCACAAAGATCAAACCTAGTGAGTTTGGTGCAGCTGGGCTTTAAACTGTGGAATTCAAGGCCAAACGTAAGGAGACGGCGTTAAAGGTGACTTCGCCACGCCGCCACACCCACCTGCTGCATCCAAACCAAACGGGGTTGGACACCCTGACACACCAACATGTCTTCTGTCTGTGGACACAGTTTCATGTTGATTAGGTGAAAGGGGTCAGATAGTGAACGTTCGCAGAAAAACATGACACTTCCTGTTGTAAGGGGGCGTGGCTTAGGTAATCTCAAAATTTCACAACTGGGTCTCGTAGGTCATCCAAAGGTGATCACACACAGAAAGTTTGGTGGCTCTGTGAGTTTATTTGTAAGAGATATAACAGTTTATTACATTCTGTTGAGTCGGTGAACTTTGACCCCTGGAACGACCCCTTCAACATGCTCGAAAACTCACGAATTTGATAACTTTGAATGGGCCATGCCTTATAAACGATCTGACCGAGTTTGAAGCCGATCGATCGAAATCCCTAGGAGGAGTTCGATCAAATGCGACGTGTGTAAACGGCCAAAATGGGCTCAAAATCGGAACTTCAATCCAAAATGGCCGACTTCCTGGGATACTGGCACTATGACATTAATTGTAAATTCTGAGTGTCTTGGGGAGCTCTACAACTGTACCGAATTTCAAGTCTCTACGATAAAGTAAGTGAATAGAAAAGGGTCTTTTGAAAGTTTCTAGGGGGCGCCCTTGAGCCGTTTCTTGTGCGATTTTTGCGAGGACCTTAAAATACGTAAATTTTCACCGGGCTCTATGAGCCCGCCAAGTTTGGTGAGTTTTTGAATATGATAAAGCCCCCAAAAAGCCAATTCATTTGGCGGAAGAATAAGAATAATAATAATAATAATTTACAGCACGATTTCAATAGGCCTTCGCAGCGCTTAGCTGCTCGGGCCTAATAATTTACAGCACGATTACAATAGGCCTTCGCAGCGCTTAGCTGCTCGGGCCTAATAATTTACAGCACGATTACAATAGGCCTTCGCAGCGCTTAGCTGCTCGGGCCTAATAATAAATTATGCACAATATGAAAATTTGATTTGATATCAACGTTGTTGCTATGGCCGATAACTGATATTTATCGATATTAAATGTATTTTTCTGCTGTCTTGACACCTTTGGGTCAAGAACCACCAGAAACAGACGGCAACAAGATGGAAATAAATATGGGTTGTTAGTATCGGCCCAGTTTTATTTATCGAACCGATACATTATGCCAAAAAATGACTAATGTCAGCCGATACTGATTTTAGTGCTGATATATTGTGTGTTCATAAAATAAATAAATAAAACATGTTGCTCTCGAATTCCCTAACTTGAAAATGTCAGAGTTTGGACGCCTCTGATCTGCAGGATACTCAGATTTATTGTAGTAAAAAAGCAACCTGGTAAGAAATAAATGTAAAAAATCTGTGGGAACAGCTTGGAAAACAGGAGATTTTGCTCTTTCTGAATCTACTTATTGTGTCATATTCCATTTTGTATCGATTGCATCCTTAAAAGCGGTGGAATAGCCCTTTACTTTGCTCCTGAATCAGAGCCAACTGCAGCCTGGTGTCAGGTGAGCCGCAGCAGCTTGAGTGATTTAACTAATCCACTTTGGCAGCAGACCTGCAGCACAGATCGGCCTCTCCTTCACGGCCACCACTCCAGCTCTGTTCACATTACCACCAGTTAGAAACACAGTTTACGTGAACGTGTTGTTTTTATTTTCAGGTCCCTTTCAGCCGTCAAACGACATGATGCTAAAGTTCTACAGTTACTATAAACAGGCCACTATCGGGCCGTGTAATATTCCCCGACCCGGCTTCTGGGACGTGGTTGGCAAAGCGAAGTGGTTTGTACATTTCTCTTTGTTTTTTTTTACTGAAATAAAAACTCTTTTATTTGAGCTTTTCATGTAAAACACGACTGTAGTTGGAGATTCATCTGTGCGTTTTTTCAAGCTGCGCTCTCTGGAATGTGACCTTTGACCCACAAAGCAGGACACTGCAAAAACACAAAGTCTTTCCAACTTTTTATCTCTAGTTTCTATTACAAATATCTCACTATACCTGAAATAAGATAAAACTAACCTAAAAGTAACTTTTCACCGAGAAATAGCTTGTTTTAAATTAAAAACTCCTTAATTTTGGCAGATTATTTTATTTGTAACGAGACATTTTCCTGTTATAAGTGAACTAGTACTTTTTCTTCAATATTAAGGATTTATTGACTTAGAAAAGCTCCTATTACCTGCTGAAAAGTTACTTGCCTTTATTTTAAACGTACTAAGACAGTGTATTTAAAAGTGGGGGCTGCAAAAGTTAGAGGGAAAATGGGAAAAACATTCAATACCATAAATGTTTCAATCTTAAATTTATCTATTATTCAGTCATGCTTTAAAAATAAATAGAATGCATTTAAAATAATTAATTTCATTGTTATTTCTGATGCTCATTTCTGCCGGTCAAATTCATGAAACTCTTCAAACTAACAGAGAAAGCAAGAAGACGAAAGGAGCCACAGCAGCCCTGCAGGACTCTGCCACTAAAAATAACATGAGAACTGCGGGAATAAAACAAAATTTGATGTTATTTAATATATATATAAAAAAATGCATATTTTCTTATCAAAAGAGGGGATTGTGGTGAAAACGTGTATCATCTGGTAATAAAGTCACTATTTTGATAAACATTGCCATCTAAAAATAAGGAAGAATTAAGTGGGATTTACGCTAAATTAATGTAATAACTGTATTATTACATTCAATAATAATGACTGAATAGTGAATACAAACATAATGAAAGTTGACGTTTCCTCCAGAGGTTCATGCTTTTTGTGGCAGCCATTGCATGGAAAAGTTTGGGAAATCCTGTGCTAAGATATTTGCACTAGAAACTAGACCGATTAAAAACGTAGTAAGATTTTGTGTTTTTGCAGTGGACGTTTTCTCTCTTTGCTTAAGAATGTTGTAAATCATAGTTAGTCACTCAGCCTTTGACCCACAGATTGCAGGGAACGCACTGACCTTAAGTAAACTTGGTCTGTTTAAAAAGCAGAAAACAAGCACAACTTTGGTAAAGAGTATTTATTTTTAATTAATATTTCTGCTGACATTTTTTAAAAATCCACCTTTAAGGAATTTTTAAGAGCGGTGTGGATATAAAGGCAAAAAGAAAACTTTCTGGATCTCTTGAAAAGAATCTCACTTTAACTCTGAATAGAATAACAATTATTTGCAAAACTGATGATGTTTGAAAGCTATTTAATCCGACATTGGATTATTTATTTAGTTTTTTTACTTGTTCACATTTGTGAAACAGGGATGCGTGGAATTCTCTTGGAGAAATGTCTGAAGGAGAAGCGATGGCGGCCTACGTTGACCAAATGAAGCTGGTTGGTTTCCTTAACTTTTACATTTATATTACTGAAAAACTTAGTGGGCAAACATCATGTTTTAAAAACTGTTTATGACAGTTATTTTTATATCTACCTGTCTAGTTAGCAGCTAGCTTCAGTTTGAGTTCAGAAAGTCAAGATTGAAATAGTGATTAGTCAAGTAAGGAGGAGGAACTTAAAATGGCGTTTGAGGTGTCATTTAGAGACCTAGCAAACCAGCACCCTATGGAGGGATTTAAAAGCACTCTGTTGTGTGCCTAGTTCACCTGAAATTCATTTTTGAGAAAATACATCTCAGAAATAATTAAGAGTCCACCTCTCTGTGAGATTTTTGACGGGTTTCGTGCCTTTAGTAAGGCACAAATCCATTGGTGGATGGGAATATTCGCTACCTCAAAACTTTTTCAACAAATGTGTTTCCATCAACGCCCTTTTTTTTGTAAAAGTCAAAAACCACCTAAGAGAGCATAGTATTTTTGAAGTTATTTTGAATTTTATCATTTCCGTCTACCTTTTCTAATACGATACTTCAATATCTGTATAAAAAAGTTGATAGGAACATGGCTAGTGATGATCCTGAAGATTTGTCTCTTCCTACATTTTAAGCGAAACTTCAAATGTTTTCTTGGCTCCAAAATATATTTGTCTTTAAATCTTGAAATACATGTAGCTTATTTTTTTCTGGTTTTGTAACAAACGATAATTTGGGTTCAACCCACAGATCCTGGAGGGAATGCCGATGACCGACGAGGTGGAGGAGCTGCTTCGCATCCTCGGACCGTTCTATGAGCTGATTGACGAGAAGAAAAAAATCACGCAGATATCGGACCTGAGCACAGGTGCGTTCTTTTTTTCTCTTCTTTTTTAATGGAGTCAGAAACAGGCAAACGAAACTTAACTGTTTACAATTTGCCTTTGATCTGCTCAGCCCGCTTAACCAAGTTTGCTAGGCAACTGGAAGGCAAGTATGCGACTGCGTACATGATGTAGAGTAGAATATGTGTGGTATTTTAGCTAGTATGCTTTTAGTGTTTGATAGCAATGCTGTTATATGTTGTACATATTAAAGAGTAGATTAGCACAGAGGTTCCCAAATCTTTTCCTACTATGAAGCCCTAAATGGCATTAGCTTCTGGCTACAAAATATGCAAAAAAAAAAACCATAATGTTCCATCTATCCATCTATCTATTTATTTATTTATTTATTTATTTTCTTTACACCCTTGTCCCTCAGTGGGGTCGGGAGGGTTGCTGGTGCCTATCTCCAGCTAACGTTCCGGGCGAGAGGCGGGGTTGTTTTATCCATTGTTTAATAATTATTACATTCGTTTAGCATAAATTCAGATTTTAGTTGGACATGAGTTCCTAAGGTTTTTTCTAGGAATGCTGGATGGTTCCTTTGGTTAATTTGTAAAAATGTGTGTATTTTAGTTAAAATCTTGTCAATTATGCGCTTGCTATGCTAGCTTAATGAGCAAAACACTAGCTTACATTAGACTGGAAACCAATCAGGAACATGAGCATGGCAAATAGCATTTCAATAAATTATATTTTGTAATGATGATTAAAAAATAGTAGAGATTTTATGATAACATTGGCTAAACATTTCTGAAAAATTTATTTTAGCATTTTTTTCCGTCTTGTATCTTGGCGCCCCCTGGAGGACTGGAGGCCCCCACTTTGAGAAACCGCTGTATCGTCACCTTCCTAAAATAATGGCCTAAGATTTAGCTGTAATTTAATTTAAAACTGATATTATAGTGTTTTATAATAATGGTTGAAAAATAGATTAGATGTTATGATTTATATGTATATATATTTATATGACTTAACCATATTTTAGCTTTTTTTTTCTTCTCATTTTTCCTCCTGCCTCCTGAGGCCCCTCGTCGCTGGTTCTGCTATCAGATATTCAGATTTGTGTGCTGAGTTTGATAAAAATCTATTTTTCTGTTCAGGATTTGGAACAATGCTGAACTCGATGGAATCAAAAAGTGTTGCGAAAAGCGTCATCAGAAACATGGAGATGAACGGCACCCTGGAGACCCGGCCCGCCAGGCTCAGACAAAATGAAGAAGTGGAGCAGGAGGAGGAAGAGGAGGAGGATGAAGATGAAGAGGAGGAGGAAGGGAAAGAAGACACAATGGAGATCAGAAAGGGTAACACAGATTTCTTCTTTTTTTTAGATGAAGAGTATTTCCTGGTTCTCATTGTGTTTTTATTCCTGTAGCCACTCAACCCAAGAAGAAGATTTCCACCAGGAGACACAAAGCGTCGCTCCAGAACGGGAAGCTGTCCAACGGCGGCTCCCACCTGGCCAATGGCAGCCATCAGAGAGCCGTCGACGAGCACGACGCCTCCGCCAGGGAGCCTCTGACCAATGGACACCACGCAGGTAGGTGGAGCCAAAATGTCAGCCATTTTGGATCTGATGGGTTCGAAACATCCGCCATCAATTAATTAATCCATCCATCCATCCATCCATCCATCCATCAGTCCATCCATCCATCCATCCATCCATCCATCAGTCCATCTGTCCGTCCTTCCATCCGTCCGTCTGTTCATTCATTCATTAATAAATCAATAGATTTGATCAGTTTGTGTTTATCAGTAAAGGCCTGACCCACCTGGCCCGGTTCTGTTTAATCTCCATCTGAACTAAAATGTCCTCCATGTTCCAGACACCAGAACCAATCAGGTGACCAGCGACTCTGACAGCGAAGTCTACTGCGACTCCGTGGACCAGTTCGGCCAGGAAGAGGCGAGTCCAAACCCCAGAACAGGACTCTGGGTCAGACTTCGTGAGGTACTGACTGAAGGTTTCTGTTTGCTCCAGAACTCTGAGCAGAACCGCTCTCTGGACGACCTGGAGGAAGAGGACAGCCACTTCCTGGAGGAAGATCAGGATCCGCCGCGGGCCGCGAGGCGCAGAGGGGAAGAGAGGGAGATGGGAGGGATGGGAGGGACAGGAGGGACGGTGTCTCTGAGGCTGGACCGATGGGGACGGGGAGAGGACGGACATTCAGGTACAGTTAGAGTTAGACGGGAGCTTAGTGGGCCCAGTAGAACCGGGACCAACACACTGGGAGGGGGTTGAAATAAATCTATCTGTTCATCCATCCATTCAAAACATTTTGGGAAAATCCTACGACAGATTGGAATGAATAAAAATGAGATGTCAGATGGAACTTCATCTCCATTTACTTTTCAAACTTTGTTTATGTTCAAAATGAAAGTTTGGTGCTAAACTCTGTCTCGTTAATAAACGGTAAAAACCTACACAAATCTGTCGCTAACGATGGCCGTTTTCTGTTTCCAAGGCTCCAGGTCCCTCGCTCCGGGATCCCAGCTGCACCCCAGTGGGGACGGACCGGAACCGGCCGGACCGGTACCGCCCAGAGGCAGCCTGGATGAGCAGATCGTGGTGGCGCTGGCCCGGGTTCAGGAAGACATCCAGAGCGTTTTGGAGAGGATGGGAACCGTGGAGGCTCTAACCGCCAACCTGGTCAGATCAGAACCAAAACACGGATGGATGGAAAGTTGGATGAATCCATTTAATTTCTAGTGAAATAAAAATTGTTCGTCTCCCTCTTTGTTGTTTTCAGGCTCGATCAGTGACTTTGCCTTCCTACGGATCGTCTCCGGGCAACAAGAGGAATCGGGTAACTCTATCACATATTGCTGTTTTTGTTTCTTTATTCATTTTTATTTTTTAACGTGTGTGTGTGTGTGTCTCTCACCTAGAATCCATCATGGTGGCCTTTCGACATTTCACCAACCAGTCTGGCCTTTGCCGTTATCTGGCCGTTTGTGGTTCAGTGGCTCATCCGTCTGTACTTCCAGAAAAGAAGAAGGTAATATATATTCATTTTAAAAAAAATAAATGTTTTTTTTCCTCCTGTGAATGTCTTGTTTGATATATTTACTGTTTTGTTTTTATTTAAACAGACGAATCAACTGATGCAGTTTACGGCAAGACGGTAACGAATCCCTACACTGTTGGGCTGCAGCTTCTTTCGTCCTAATTAAAGTAATTTGCTTTTGCACTTCGAAGAAGGAACCTTGGAGCAGAGAAAGAGAAAAGTCTGGAGTTTGGCTGAAACACGAATGCTTCTGATTTCTCAGAACGGTTGTGAACTATCGTAGCTTCTCGATTATTTCCCTAACTTTGGCTCCGTTGCACAAATTTTCCACAATTTTCTTAGCTGCCCAGGAGATGCTGCTATATTAAGATGTGATTAAAACTGTAGAAAACATATAATGAATGTAAAACTGTGTTGAGATGTGAGTCTTTCCTGGTAATATTTATTGCTTTAAATGAGTTTCCGACGTAAAAATCGAATAATTTTGTTGTAGATTGCTTCATATCAGGATGTGCTTTATGTCAGGTTGGTCCAAGTTTTCAATTTCATTCTGCAGGAAAAAGTGCCTCGTCATCAAAATGTAGAGGGCATTACATTCAGTTCTTCCGGGTTTGGACCAAATTACAGCTAAACATCAGAATATTTTACTCAAATTGCTGATTGTTTAACAAAAAATGCAACAAAAGACATTGTTTTTGTTTTATTTCTTGCATAATTTTGATTTCCTGTTTGCAAACCAGTGACTTCTGTACAAATTATATACAGTAGCTGTACAGTTCAGACCTAAATGCAATATTTTAATTGCATCTGTATTAACTGTAGATTAATATGTAATATTTACAAAGGTTGGCGTGCTAATTAAAGCTGATCTTTTCAGAGAAAAACTAATTTAATAATAATAAAATGGTTTACCTTTCTATTAAAATGTACTACAAGCTTTTTCACCCTTTCTGCCTGTGCAGAGTGGTGTGTGCATGTGATAAACACAGCTTGAATTAAAGTTTTGACCAAATAATTTGAGTGTATGTGGCTTATTTTAATAAAAAAAACAAGTAGTAATTTTTAAAAATGGTTGAATTGACCTGATAAATATTCAGATTTTCACCCAAAATATGGTAGAAAAACTATAGTAATATGATTCTACCATCATTTGGATGTGATAAAAATAAATATGTTAATGCTTTTGCTTTATTTACTCCCAATTTTAAGCCAGAAAATTCATCTTTGGTTACAGAACGTTTCATTTTAAAAAACACCAGCTGTCTTTTGGGAGCCTCAGTCGACTACAACCATTAAATTAGCCATTTTAAGGGAAGATTTTTAAAGTATCTTTTGTCCTAATTGATACTATTTTATTAAGAAACCTTGATTCAGTTATTTTTGTTGCTCAAGCTGAACTGGAGAGTGCCAAAGGGAATTTCTGGTCAAATTAAAATCTTTAAAAGCTCCTATTGATTCACTTTTAAGCATTCAGGCTTCAATTCTATGGCAAGCTGTTGGTGTATTTATTCAAAATGATTTATCAGCCATCATTTTTATCTACAAACTTGCAAATACTCTGCACTAGTTGTACATTTGACCAAACGAGCTCAACTAGTTGAATGTCTGGTTATTAGGTAATCCTGTACAGAATTTATGATGCAGAATTAGGGGCAAACTAAAAAAATACAATAAAATGATGAGAATAAATTTATATTATGAGAATAAACTCATACAAGAATAGGTCATAATACGAGAATAAAGTCAAATTTTGAGAATGAAATCAGTATTACGAGAAAAAAGACATTAGAATAACAGAAAATTTTGAGAAGTGAAAATAAAGTTTTACTACAATATAAAAATTCAAGAACAAATTTATGAGAGTAAGTCAAATAAAACAAAAAAAGTCACAGTATTACCAAAATAAACCAGTAATATTGTGACTTTTTCTTGTAATTTTATTTTCTGTTTTTTTAGGTTTTCCTTTTCCACAGCATAAAATCCTGGCATTGATATTTAATATTTTGGCTCATCTTGTGTTTTTATTTCAGTTTCTTTAAGCAAAAGCTTTAAAGCAGCTGCTCATTGGAAAGTTAAACTGTTGCTTTTCTAACTTCCTGTACAAGCAGCTGTACCACAACATGGATACTTGTGTGTAAAATGAACAAATTTCCCATTTTTATATTAGCAGCTCTAAATTAGCTTCTTGTTTTAAACCTTTAGTAAAATACTTTTTAATCAACTTTGCATAAAATTGAGTTAGTTTCTGGTTTCCATTGAAAGGGAAGAGAACAGTTTCTGAAACACTTGAAACAAATGAAGTATGTAACGTATTTAAAGTTTATTGAAAATGTTAAAGATATACGAGGCGGATCATGTAGCAAACATTTTATTTGCATTGTCCCTTTAAAAAAAAGATAAAAGTGTACAAGCAGTACAGGGAGCAAAGAAGAAATCAGATCAAAACACATAAAAAGGAGGAAATTTCTGTTTTATTTCAAAACGCCACATATATCTTAAAACAATCAGACAAAATAAACACAGAAATTGATACATTAAAACATTATTTATGAATATATGAATAGGTTTTTCTTCAGTGTTGTTGCACTCCTAAACGGTTTTAGGGCCCGCAGGTCATGACCTTTACACAGAAAAACAAAGAGGCAGAGGAGAAAACAGAAACTAAACACCAAAACCTGCAGACGATAAAGTTAGCAAGCAAAGAGCATTATTTAAGACTTCTCAGCAAATAAAGTTTTAAGACACTTTCCTCTCAACAGTATACAGCAGCAGTGATTGCACATGTGTAAAAGTTTCTTTTAAAAGAACCAGTGAACAGAGAACCAATCAGAACCGTTTGCATGTCCGTCTGCGGCTCTGATTTTGCTACATCTTTAAATCAGTGCGGTTTAACAGACATAAGACCAAACAAAGCTTTGAGGCTACAGACTGAAGCCAGACACGGCGATGTGCTGAGCGTTGTTTCTCGCCTCGAAGTACGACGTGTCGGTTTCGTCCTCCGGCTGCGGTATGAACGGCATCGGCTGGTCCTGCAGGTTGTCCCAGTCCAGGCCGTCGAACAGGCGGTGGCGCTTCAGTTCTGCAAACAAAACGACAAAAGAATCAGGCAGCTTTAGCATATTAGCCTAGCCTTAGCATCTATAGTTTCCACCATTAAAAAAAACGACAACAAAGCTGAATTTACCTTCCCATTTTAGAAATGTGTTTCCATTAGTAGACTGACCTAATCGGGTCTAACAACTATTGGAATGATCAAATAAGGATGGAAGTGAACGGTTCTTTTATTTTGTTTTGTAGGTAAAACTTTCCCAAAATGGTAGTTTTAGTATTTTTGTTGGCATTAAACAATAAATCAGGACAATCAATATCAATAGATAATACATCTGATGGAATATTCAATATATCGGTTATTCGCTGAACTCCGACCCAGAGCAGACTTCAGCCAAAGCAAAGTTGGTAGAATCAACTCACTCGCTCTCTGGTTACCTAGCAACAGCTTGAAGTGCCACAAACCTGTGGTTGCCTAGCAACGACCTGTTGAGTAACTTGTGCACCAGCAATTTAAAGTTTTGCCACTGTTCCTCATAACTGCTTAAAAATAAAACAATGGCGTGAAGAGAAAACTTTTTAGAAAACTGAAATACTAAGAAACTGGTTGTATTTCAGATATTTAAAACAAAGACTATATCGTGCTAATATCGTGATCAATTTTTCAAGACAGATTTAGACCCAGTTGAAGGTCCAATTGAACTAGAATTTAAAGTTGTAAATAGCTTCCCTTTTAATTTTTGAACAACTGTTCATTCAGTCTCTAAGTCAAAAATTTAAATATTGATGAGTGAAATGTTAAAACTGAGGCAAATTAAAGAGGAAACATGTCAAAATAAATAAATACAAATTACATTTATAGACTTTTACGCTTAAAAAACAAAACAACAATAGGGAAATATATTTTTTCCCATAATTAAATTTCTTGTTACCTGGAAAATGAAAAAGTAAATCCATACTTTACAGGACGTAATTTTCACATTATAAATTATAATTACGTCACTATTTTAAGCTGCTGTAAGTTAAGTTGATGACCAATTCAGATTATTTGCAGTAAAAAAATTTAATTAATTAAATGTAATTTAAAATAATTTCATAGTGTAGTATAAGGGGAAAAATCTCAAATACAGAAATATTTTATATGCTCCATTTTCTTTTTCCAAACCTGTCGAGATCTGGAAAATATTTAAAAGGAAATTCTACACAGACAATAAAAAATAAACCAAAGCAATGGCCTACTGAAGGTTTAAAACCCTGCAGCTTCCCGGCAGAGTGCGATTTTTACCCTTCAGGCCGGCGCGTTTCCTCATGTCCATGGCCAGCAGGATCTCAATGGCATTCCTGGAGTTTACAGGAAGTTTCTCCTCCCCTTCAGGCCAAGGGATGTCTAAAAATGTACAAGTTAAACTGGAAGTAAGAGCAAGCAGCTAAACTAGAACAGCATGAATATTAGTCAAGCAAATTTTTTCTGCGAGATTTTAAACCTTTCAAGATTTTTGAGTTTTTTCTTGAAAGTTTTTGATTTTTCAAATTCAGAAATGAAATGTAGATGTTCTTTATTAGAAAGTTTCTGAGATTAATCTCAAAATTTCTTGGTGGAAATTTTCTTCCTGGTTTTCATCCCTAACACGCCGTCGTACTTGAACTGACCTCTGTTGAGAATATTCTGGAAAACCAGCTGGGGAGTTTCGTCGTTGAAGGGCGGCACTCCGGTGAGGAACTCGAACAGACACACGCCGAGCGCCCACCAGTCCACCCTGCAGTCTGGCCAGAAACAAACAGGAAGCAATGAGGATTCAGCGAGATGCTAACAGGCTAGCATCTGTTAGCATGCTAGCCTGTTAGCTAGCATGTGATTCCTGTTAATGTGACCTGATTGGGCTGCAGTGGCTGAAGCAGGAAGGACTATGTTAGAGGTTCACCTTGACACTACTGAGCATTAATTATTCACTTTTACATGCAAAAATATGGTTCAAATCAGATATTTACACACACAGAAAACAAACACATTTTTCCTCTGTGTCTGAAGATAAATCAGACTAAACTTTTCTTGTTTTAGCTTAGTTAGAATTTCCAAAATTATTTATATTTGTTAAAAAGCAAGAACATTTTAAAAACTTTCCTTGAATTAAAATATGTTCTCACGTTTAGCAAATAATTGTAATTGTAACCAAGCTAAAGCAAGAAAAGTTTAGTTTGATTTAACTTCAGACTGCAAGATAAAAAATTGTTTTTGTCTTTTTACTCAGTAAATATCTGGTTTCAACTGTAAATGTCCATCAGGTTAAAAAAACCAAACAAACAAAAAAAAACTAAACGTTGGCATAACAGTGAAAATTTAAAATAAATCACAGCAATTCTGAATTATTCATGTGAAATCGGACTAAAAATAAACTGAGTTTACCGTTTTGCAACTTCTGCATGAGTTTCAACATTTGACCCAAGCAGCCTTTCAGAAGCAGAAACCAGTTCGTCCAGTTAAAAGCCTCCAGATTCCCCTGCTGTTAACATGCTAACTGCACAGACAACCCACTTTCATCCTTCCAATCCGAAACTTCAGTCCCAATCAATAACCAATCCCAGTTTGTTTCCAGATCCAGAAACAGAGGGAATGGAAAAATTGGGGGTAGGAGCAGTTTATTTCCTGCAACAGTATTAGCAGCCTGGCAAGGGCAACATGCAAGCTGCAAGAAACAACGTTGCTATAAACTTACCAAACAGAAAACTTCCTGAAACTAAAGCAGAACGCCTGTCACAAGAGCTACAGTGATAATCAGCAGGCGATTACATTACAGGCGGATTTGTTTGATTTTAAAGTTTTCCCTTCTTTTACCGTGAGGTTTTCCAAGGAGAAGCTCCGGAGCCAAATAATCCGGGGTTCCCAAAATTGGGGCGCCCTCAACAGGCAGCGCGCCCCTTCGGACGCTCTTTGGAGTCCGGAAAGGGGTGTGAGAGGTCGACATGGGCTGAGGAGTCTAATGTGAGAGGAAGAGAAATAGAAGGAGAGAGAAGTTAAAAAATGGTTCATAAACTCAAGCAAACCTTTGAAAAAAAAAAAGAAGCAAAACAGAAAAATATTTATATGAAATACAAATGCTATATTTTTATTTTACATGTATGTAAGCATATATTCATATTCTCATTTCGTTTTGATTTGGCGGTTTTGATTTTTTTTTTAAATTTAATCTTGATTTTAATGTATTTTCATTTTAAATCCTAATTTGTTTTATACGTCGTATCTATATTAATAAATCAAAAGGAATGATTTATAAAAGAAATTAAGATATTATGAAATGAAAATACATCATTTAAAAAAATTTAATCCTTAAAAAAAATCTAAATGAAATAAAAATTTTGAATATATTAAAAACCACCAAAGTTTAAAATAAAATAGAGAGGGGAGAAAATTATCTAATCAACACAACATACATAAAAAGACAACATAATAATAATAAAAAAACACAAGCATTAAATAAAAAAATTCAACCAAGATGAGACTTAAATAAAATTAAAAGCAGGGATATAAAAATATAAGAAAAAAATAAATAAATCCAGACTTCAAAAATATTAACGCAAAAAGGATTTAAAAAGTAAAATATGTTTAATTTTAAAAATGTTTCAAAATTAAAATTAAATCTAGGTCAAATAAATAAAGATACGACATTTAAGATTAATTTAAAAATCAAGAATACAGTTAATAAAATAGCTTTTTTTAAAATTACATTTCATATTTAAAAAAATTTAAATATGAAAATTTAAATTTTTATATTTAAATTTTAAAATTTTAAAAAATTTACATTTTTTAAAATTACAATCTTCGGCCTCCACCCCTGAACACTGACCTGGTTAACGGAACCGTTGGAGCTTCTCCGCCGCTGCACAGGCGTTGCCGTGCCGCAGGCAGAGTGACAGGAAGCGGCGGCGGACACGTCCATGGCCTCCACGGAGCCCACGCTGAGCCTGGAAACCCCGGACGTGTTGGAGCGGTTGATGGAGCTGCAGTAGCTGCGGAAAACCACGACGTTCCGCGGCTTTAGGAAGGACGGAGACTGCGAGAAGCTGCAGGACATGTCATGGATTCTATGGAGGGATTCGCCTCTCAGGTCGGTCTCGACTAGTTTGGGCGTTTCTATGGTGACGGGGAAAGTCCGTTGAGGCGACTCGGAGCACCGCTCGTGCTCCTCTGGTTTGATTGGCTGGAGAGAAGCGTTACAGTCGACGGTGAGAGACGTCTCATGGATGGAGCCGTCAGAGTCCAGGCTCAGGCTCAGGCTCCGGCAAACGTCAACGTTCCCCGGAAGAGGGGACGTGAAACTGCACTGGGATGGCTCTTTAGTCCCGTCTTGAAACAAGTCCTCTGCCGGCTCCTCCAGCTCACTGAAAAGACTTTTGGCGACAGGGATTGGGCTGGAGCGCCTCGGGTCGCAGTGGTCCGCCGCCATGTTTCCTGTAGTGGTCAAGAAGTCGCCAATCTGGATGGTGGAGAACGTCCCAGTCAGGCCAGTGTGACTCAGAGCGGTGTCGGGAATCTCAAAGAATCTCTTGTATTCTGCGTTTGTCTTCTTGGCTCTGGTCTCCAGCAGCTCTGGACTTCGGTTGATGTCTGAAAATGTCCTCTTTACAGAGGAGGGAACTGTTGGCTGGCAGTTATCTCGCTCTGATTCAAGATGGCGCCGAACTGCCGAGAACGGTTGACGTTTCCTGATGGGAGAACTGTACTTTTTGGGCAGATTAGGGGCATCTTTAGTAGAAACTCCACGTCCTCTTGACCCCTGCTCGTTTTCTTTCTAAAGAAAGAAGAACATTTATCCATTTAATTTAGCACCAAACGAACTCGGAGCTGCTGCCTATAACAGAGTAGTAGGTCCATTGTAGATAGAAAAAGAGGAGTAAATTTCCACCGAAAAAACCTTGAAATTTCTGAGTTTCAAAAAAATCGAAAATTCTGGTCATTCTATTTATTCTGTTGTTGTTTTGCCTTATTTTGTTTATTAAGGAAAACAGAAAATTTTACACATCTGAAATTCAAAAGTTTACAAGTTTCTTCAAAAGTCCTTTTATTAGTCTCAAAATTTGAGTTTTCTAATAGATTTTTGACTTTTCAAACCAAAAATTAACTTTTTTTTCTAGAAAATTTCGGTATTTTTATAGAACATTTGACTTAATTTGTCAGAAATATCTATGTATCTCAACATTTCTGAGTTTATTCTAGCAAATTTTCAACTTTTAATTTCTCAAATTTCAACATTTTTTTCTAGAATATTTTTGACATTTCAAGCCAGATATTTAAATTTTTTTCTAGAAAATTCCTGAGATCAATCTCAAAATTTGAGTTTTTTAGAATATTTTTCACTTTTCAAACTCAGAAATGTATTTATTTTTTTCTACATTTCTTAGACTCATATTTTGAGATTAATCTATTACATGTACTCATTTCTTTCTATCTCTGATGGTCCTAATACACCATTGTATGTTTCTTTTCTAAATGAAGAAGAAACTAACTATTTAATTTAGCAGCAAACGAAGTCGGAACTGCTGCTGTTCCACCAACACTGACCTCACACTCCCACATGGGACTGACGCCCCCCTCAGTGTCGGTGGTGCTTCCGGCGCTCATCGTCTCAAACCGCTTTCTGCTCCTCAGCAAATTGGGAGTCAAGTTTTTTGCCAGTTTATGAGGACTGAAAACTCTGGTCTTAGGCCCTGCCGGAGTTAACATACACCATGATAAGAAAAGTCATATTAACTGCACTTATTTTAATGTTTTACCTCCTCTAAAGATCATATACTTATATTTTATGGCTGCAACTAATACAATTATTCTGACCATTAATCGGATAAAAAAAAAAAATGACCTGCAGATTTTTTCATCACTTAATAAACAATAGATAAGTAAAACAGGACTGTGACATCAACTCTATTGAAAATATGTGGACTGTGCTTAAGATCTGGGACTTTTCCACAGAACAGAAACAATTTAAATGACGTTAGAGTTAATTTCCTACTCATTTTACAAAGGTAGTCAGCTGGAGAAAACAGCTGTTCCGAGTTGTTCATCGCAGGAGAACCAAGCGAGTTGTTCTTCTGCTTCACTTTGCTGCAGGACATCGGGCTGGACACAACCGAGGCGCTGCAGTGCCGCTTCCCTTCTGTTGCCGGCGTGTTCTGCAGGTCCCAAAAACAAACAGAGAGGATTTAGAGTCCACATTCATCCCGGTCGCCTTTTCTGATTAATGGTTTAGACAATGCTTACGAATCCCAGGGAGCTGATCAAAGAGAGAACTTGACCCGGCGTGCGGAAGAAGTCGTTTTTCGGTTTCGCCAAAGATGGAGTCGTGAGGATGTCCATAAGACTGAGCTCTGTTTTACACACAGAGTAAGAAGTGAATAAGAATGAAGCAGCTCATGGTTACAGGTTTAGAGTTTTGGATGGGGACCAAAATTGCAACTTTGTTACATTTTCAGCTGGTGTGGTTCACAAAACTCTTTGAAAAACATCTTCCCCTGTGATGGCGCTGCATCAAGAACCACAGAAGAAAATGACACAAAAACCTCTGGAGACGACATGAACGTCTCCAGAGGTTTTCTCCAGAGGTGGAACGTCCTTCTTCATGAAACATAAACAAAAATGGAGTAGCGTCAGATTTTAGCAGTTTTAAAGTTTCTCTTTTGTCTTTGGTACAAAACCACAACCCATTTCTCCAGCTGGTGTTGGACTGCTGCGTTTATTTTGGTTGTATTTACCCAGAATGCCCTGTGCTACAGTCTGCTTCCTGCTGTTGGAGCGGTCTCTGGTCCGCTTACATTCACATATGCATTAAAACCGCACCAGAGTTCACTTCAACTGAACCGAGACCGAGGTTTTTAGGTGGACCAGAGTTCACAGATGCATTCACACCTCCACAAATAAACTGGACTTTCTAGGCCAAACACACTTCAGTTCGATTAAAGCAAACTTAACAGGTCTGATGTGAATTCACCCTTGTTTACCTCTGTCAAGCTTGACCTTTGAGAGCCCAAAGTCTGTCAGCTTGATGTGGCCTTGGTTGGATATGAGCATGTTGTCTGGTTTCAGGTCCCTGAGCGCATCAGATCACACAATGAGCATTGATCACTTGCTGTGATAAAACATCAACATCTTGTTGCGCAGCTTGTTACCTGTGGATTATGCCGTGGCGGTGAAGGTAGTCCAAAGCCAACGCAACCTCAGAGATATACTTCACAGCCATGTCCTCCTCAAAATATCCATAAATATGGAGTAGAGACTTCACGTCCCCACCGATGAGGTATTCCATCACCTTTGATCAATAAAACAAACACTTTGTTAGGATATGGCTAGTAACCGACGGTGGAATGTTTAGTAGGAAGGAAATTATTTCACAAATGTGCAATAGAGCGACACATTGTTTCACGAATGTTTGCACAAATGGGCTGCATACCAAGGCATATTATACTCATTTAGCCATGGAAGTGATTAGACAAACATAATTTAAAATTAAATGTCTGAATATTTTGGCAATATATTGTATTTTTCATGGCTTTGGCTTAATCAATAACATGTTCTGGTTTCACAGAACAGTGTGTGAGACCATTACATATTCTTGATTATCCAATAGAGAATGGCTGGATCGATGGATGCCATTAATAATACCTGGAATAAACCTGAAGATGTAAATTTAGCACTATAATCACTAAATAATGAAAGCAATTTGTCCTTCGAGGTTAATAAGGAGAACTGAACTGAGTCCACTAGAGATGTTTTAAATAAAAATTATTTTGAACTCTTTCACTCAGCATTACCAGATAGATCTTGGCTGCAGTCTGGAGGAAGTAAAACAAGTGAACAACGAAGGGACTTTTGCTCAGAGCTAGGGCGTCTCTCTCTGCCTTCATCTGACTCGCCATGTTTTTATCCACCATGTCTGCCTTCTTCATCACCTACAGCGACAAAAGATAATATTATCCCCAACTTTCATACAAAAAACCAGCAAATAAATGTAATCAAATTTAACTAAAGGTGTATCGACTCACCTTAATAGCGTATAAGCGCGCATTGCTCTTCTTCCGAGCGAGGTAGACCTTTCCAAAGGCGCCGCGGCTGATGGGCTTCAAAACGGTGAAATCATCGATCGAAGGAGGCCTCGGTATTTCCACTGATTTTACATTTGAACCAACTTTGTGTTTCTCTTTTACCTCCATTCTAACGATGGAATAATTTCACTTAAAATCCGGTAGCGAGTCCAGCGTAAACACTACCATGGCAGAACAACAAATAGTGCGGAGTTTGTTTTGAATTTTTGAATTCCCTGCCTGTCACGGGGTCCTGTGACGTGATGTAGGTACTCAAAATACTGCCTGTATAAAATCAGCAAAACAAAAATCTGCAATGTATAATTTAATGTATGATTTAATGTATATATATCCATAAATATGGAGTAGACAGACAGTATATGAAGTATAAAACAATATATATATATATATATATATATATATATATATATATATATATATATATATATATATATATATATATATATATATATATATATATATATACCTATATAACCCTATATAACCCTATATATATTGCTGTTTTGTATATAAAACAAAAATCTGCAATGATTTAAAGATTTTTAGATTGATATTAGATTGATATTTAAGAACGCAAGCATTGATCAAATATCCTCATTACGTATCCATGTTTCAAAATAAGTAATGAGTCATTTTTAAACAGGCGAGGCAAGGACGCCACTCGTTCCTGGTAGTTTTAACTGATCTGCGTCATTTTGTAGTCCATTTGACCTCAGATGCCGGGGGGAGAATCCATTTCCCGATGTTAGCTAAAACAAAAGTTGTGTAACTATTGAGAGTTGTGTAACGGGGGAAGCTAAAAGGACAGCGCTGTGAGCAGGACTTGATTGTTAACGTTTTATTGAGGTTCTGTCCTCACATTGTAACTCACCGAAGACAGGTTCTAGCCAATACTTACGGGAGAAAAATGTTTTCATTTCAGCCACAGCAGGTATGTAAGCGGACAGACTGAGAAGCAGGTTGATTATATGATTAACTTGTCTGCATGTGTCCGACAAAAGTTTCAGTTTATCACTTCAACTCTTGTTTTAAAAACATTAAAGTCATTAATAAGCAGTAAACACCCATGTTTACGCTTGTTTTAGTTGTGACTTTTGTTCTAGCCAATGACAACTCGACTCGGCTAATGCTAATGCTAAGTGTTTAGCTTGTAAACGCTACATTTCGTCCACATGAGCCGATGCTTGCGTCATTTCGACTGTTAACATCTGTTCATTTTTTTATCTATATTATAGCGATTAAAACAATTAGTGTAAACATGTCGGTACAGACAGTCTCAGTACTTAAGAAGCATGTGACTGAAACTGACATAATCCTGACCTGCTGTCAGTAGGTTAGCTGAGTCTACTTCCAGTTTATTACATATTAACTATTATGATCGATTAGTGGCTATAAATAAAGTCAAGGTTAAGCGGGTCACCGGGGATCATCATGTGGGGAAACCGTGTTATTCACCCTCCTGTCTTCATGCTCTCACAGATGGTGGTTCCTCTCAGCCAGGTCCTCAACGCCCTCCACTCCCTGAAGAGCTCAGCTACAGCTTCAGTCCACTCTTTGCACAAAGACTTCAGACAGGAGCACAAGTCATACCTGAAAGAGGTGAGACGAGTACCAGACATTCACAATGTATCAAAAAGTATTTTTAATCAAATAAGTAAAGATTTAAAGAAGAAGGTAGGATTAAAAATAGAGGTAGGTTGATGTGCAGGTGCATCTTGATCGTTTTAAGTCAAGATATTGGTTGCAGATCAAAAAGTTATTAATGTTTCTGTTACAGGAACATTTGCTGTGATATTTAGCCAGTTGGACAGAGTTTCTCAGCAGCAGATGCTCTCACCAGACAAAGATGACATTCCCCAAAACGCTAAAGCTCAAAGGGTGATGAAAGTCCAGATAAGAGAGGAAACACAAAAATAGACACGTGTTGCAACTGATAGCAATATTTGCTCACAGTTTCTTAATTTTGTGCAAATGAAAGCAATTAGAAGCACATTCATGATACAGAATGGCCCTGCAAAAGCAGGGAAAACAAAGGAGAATAAAAAAAAATCAAAACAATCTCTTCAAATATCAAGCTAAACAGCTGAATAAATTATTCCTCATTACTTTGTAAATATAGTTGAATGTGGCCCAACTACATTTTCCATCTAATGAGCCTTAATTTTGTCCAGCTGCCATTTTTTCTATTAATTGTGAGCGATGATAATTCAAATGAACAGAAATAAATGCTTTAAGTTGCTGTATCTGTGCTCAATTAATCCACAGTATGAGTAACACTTTTTGGATAATTTGCCAAAAGTTAGATTTTTAATTAATTCTGAAGCATATTAAAGAGATTTAGTGATCAGAGTTTATTTGAATTGTCCATTTCAACCCTAATCCATAGAAACCAGGCCCATAAAACTCCTGGAAGTTGCACGGCTTGTTGTTTTTGTGTCTCTTTGTCTCACTGCTGTTGTTGTTTGCTGCCAGCCGAGTGTCAGCCTGAGGGATCTGGGCCTCTCCGAGGTCCAGGGGAGTCAGCTGGATGAGCTGGTCAGCAGGTTAATGCCCCCACCGAGTCCTGAAGAACCTCCCACCGTTACCTCAATATGGAAGACTAGTCACGTTTCTGCAGACAGCTTCTTTCAGAACAAATATGGTGAGAAGATCAACCTGCTCTGCTGTTCTTTTGTTTTATTTCACAAGAAAACCACCTGAAGCATTTCTTTTTTTACACAAAGGGTTTTCACAAAAAAGATTATTGGGTCATAGCTCGCCGTTATTCCTCCGTCGGTACCACAGCCCTCTTCGGGACGCTTGCTCTGAACTCCAGCTGCTGCCAGGTGAGACATTTACATTTAACCTCTACTCAGAGGCCCAGGAATGGATTAACATTTTAGCGTTTCTGTTTTCTCCTCGTAGTGTGGCTTCAGAGCCGAGGGTTCAAAACTCTCAGAGCAAAGACCAGACGAGTGGAGTCGGGATATGACGGTCCGGTGGAACCCGATGCCTACACACCAGCTTTCATGAAGGCGAGTTTGTTACGGCAGTGGGGTCCAAACATTTTCCACCGAGGGCCAAAATCCACACGTTGAAAGTCCTCGGGGGCCAAAATCAGCATTTTCTCCCAGTTAAAAAACATAAAAATAATATGATTCTGAATTCTTCCTCCTTTACCTCCGCAACAATAAATTTAACAGATTTGTTTTTTTTTTATCAAAACCAACATTAGAATTAAATTTCCTTGAACGTGTACATTTATTTTGCTTTTTGAGTAAATTATCATCCATTTTGTTGGTCAGTGAATTGTTTTCGGCTTTGTTTTAAAAACTGTAAGAACTTTGTGTTCAAACACAAAGTTTAAGATATAAACTTTCCAAGGAAATCTCTCCCTGATTACTTTAAAAAGTGTCCGTCTCCTCTGCAGCGGCTCCATATGCCGAAGGGTCAAATCGGCACCATTTTTTAACAGCAGTGGGGGCCACAAAAAAAACATTCCAAGGTCCACAAATGGCCCCTGGGCCACACTTTGGACACCCCTGTTACGGAAAAGTCAATATAAACATTTTTTAGAGATTAATCGATTATTGAAATAATCATCAGCTATAATTAAGCAACGGATTAATTATTAAAACTGATTTTTAAAAAGAAAATTTTGTGAAAAAACATACTTTAAGCAATAATTAACACAAATCTGTACAGATGGTTTGCATTTAAGATGAGATGTCTGTAAATATGTTGCAACCAAAACTTCTCAAGTTGTTTAGTTTTATCTTCACCAGGTTCAAATTCAGTAAAGTAATGCTGCGTTATTTCATTTCAGGCAATAAAATGTTTTTTGTTTTGAAAAAAGAACTAAATGATTAGTTTTTGTCTTTTAATGCATTTCTTTTATAGTGGTTAATAAAAATCTGTAGGACGTGAACATTTTTTTATTCAATTGTTAGAATAATCATTATTTACAGTCCTAATTTGTTGTATTTTATGATTAGAGATTGAGATTAAATCTGCCACCTTTGGCTTCTTCCTCAGGGTTTGCTCCAGAGGGAGAAAGGAGTGGAGGCCCACTCTCTGGACCAAGTGGTGAAACTCAAAAACCTTCCTGAAAACCAGCAGGAGGCTTTCAAGACTGGCTTCACCGATGGGTTCATGAGGTCCCAAGCTCTGACTCAGAGAACTCAAGGTGTGTGGAGTAAAAACTTAAAGCTTTTTATTGAACTGAGAGAAGAGCTGATGTTGTTTCCTTTTTACAGACTCATTGAGGAGAACCAGGCTGGTCCTGCTGGTCCTCCTCCTCATTGGCATTTACGGCCTCTCTAGAACCCCCTTTCTCTCCGGTAAAGGCTCCTTTTCTGACGCCGGTTTGTTTCGGTTTTCATTCTTTCTTATGCATACAAATAAAATCCCAGCTCTACATGCACACGGTTTATTTAGAAATTCATTAAAATAACACTGGGTGGTGTTTATTTTCAGCTACATTGCTTTATTATATATTAGACCAGCATAAAGTAGCAGAGGTGGTTCTAGGGATGGTGTAGGGGGGGCTGTAGCTCTCCAAGAAAATGAAAAGAAAAACCTTTTTTTTACTATGTCATGAAATATTTTTTATTTAACCTAAATTCAAAAGTAATCTCTAATAAACAGTCATTTATGAATATTTTCTAATACTGCTCGTTGAAAGCAGAAAGACCAGAGAAGCTTTCTGCTCATGTTGCATCACTTTGTACTCAGAGAGCAAATAAGAGAATATTAACAACAATCAGGAGTTCTCGTTTGTCACGCAGCCTCACATAAACTTATTTTTAGACTTCTGTAAGTTGATACTCGTGTCTTTGACATTCCAGTTCTTCAGTAAGCTTTGGGTATATTTTCTGCAACAGAGATAGTTGAATCTCTGACCCTGAATCAAGACAGATTTATTGTTTTTAAAGCATTTCCCCTCCACAAAAGACACGTTTTGATTTTAAAACACCCAACACTATGGCTTCAATCTCACAAATTGGCAATTTAAGAATTTTTCCCTACTTTTTCAGCGCCCAATTCTTATCTTATACATCCTCCAAAAAATATGTGGAACTAAATTACATAAGTATTCTCACTGACGTAAAATATTAGAGGAAAAGATGCCGAATAAAATTAGTTTTATTCATTAGAGATGCAAATCTTTAAGTGCCTAGCGATTTGATTCAGAAACAATTTTTTTTTAGTCAGAAACCATTTTTTCCTGTTCAAATGTTTTAGATTCTGTTTAAATTATGAGACTGACAAGAGTAAAGAAATAAAACATTTATTTAAAAATATTCTATAAGGTTTCCTACTATGTCAGATTTCATTAAAATGTGTTTTTGTTTATAAAATTCTTTAACTTAATTTACTAGTATTAGCTGCCTGGATTTTTCTGTAAAAAAAAAAAAGAAAAAAAGAGAGAAATTATTAAAAATATATGTAAAATTATGTTTGGATCGATTCTGAATTTCAAGGAATATAAATTGTGATTCTTTATAGAATTTTTTTCTGCGCATTTATTCATATTTCAGTTTTGTTTGGTCGTAATTTTGCGTTACTTTGTGCTGGTTTATCCCATGAACTCCTGAAGAGTAGATATAACGAAGTGAAAAACTGTGTGCATGTAGAGTTTTGGTGCCTGCTTCTTTTTCTCAGTATGTGCATTTCTAGAGCAGCTGCTCATAGTTTCGTAACACAACTGGAGCTAAATGAGTAACTGACAGGATAAGTTTGGATCGTCACGTTTACCTTTGTGCCACAGTAAGCAGAAAGCTGCATCTTTGTTTCGTGAAACCAGTTTGTTCGTGTCGTTTGTGAGAAGTTTTCTGGGATTTTCCACAGTGAGGTTTCGCACCACTACGGGCCTCGACTCTGCGGTCGACCCCATCCAGATGAAGAACGTGACGTTCGAGCACGTCAAAGGCGTGGAGGAGGCGAAGAACGAGCTGCAGGACGTCGTCGAGTTCCTCAAAAACCCACAGAAGTTCACAGTGTTGGGTGGAAAACTGCCCAAAGGTACCAGCAGCGTTTTTATTTTGATTATATCTGCCGGTGTGAATGAAAATAGCCCGACTGTCGACTCTCTGTGCAGGGATTCTCCTGGTCGGGCCGCCCGGCACCGGGAAGACCCTGCTGGCTCGGGCTGTAGCCGGGGAAGCAGACGTTCCATTCTACTACGCCTCCGGGTCGGAGTTTGACGAGATGTTTGTGGGCGTCGGCGCCAGTCGCATCAGGAACCTCTTCAGTACGTTACAGAACCGGTGAAAACCGCAGCAGAGAGGCAGCCGAGTAAGAACAAGTTTTCCTTTTGTGGTTTGCAGAAGAGGCAAAAGCAAACGCTCCGTGCGTCATCTTCATCGACGAGTTGGACAGCGTGGGAGGAAAGAGGATCGAGTCTCCAATGCATCCCTACTCCAGACAAACCATCAACCAGCTGCTGGCGGAAATGGACGGGTGAGTTTCATCTCCAGTGTCTGGCCCAGTCCACGAAACAAACACATTTTTATGCGTTTTGACCTTTAAACTACACAAAACTTTAGCCAAATGTCACTAAAGATGATAAAACTCCGTATTTTGCTTGCGGGTGTAAGCGTGAAAACTAAATTTAGTGTTACAGTGCGAGATAATTAATCCACACGATTGCTTTGACACGATTCCCGATCAACATTGTCTGGCTTTATTGGCTTTACGTTGGGGCTGGACGGTACAGCTGAAAAACTCATCACGATGAGCGCTTCATATCCCTCGTTTCCATGGAAACCGACACCATTTTGATGTTTTCCAGGTTCAAACCCAACGAAGGCGTCATCGTCGTCGGTGCTACAAACTTCGCTGAAGCTCTGGATAAGTACGTTTCCACTTTGAGTTAATTGTTGTCTAGAATGAGCTTTTCTTTCTAAAGAGGAATGAAGTAAATGCAGCAAAAACTCAATGAGGAACATAAACAAGGTTATTTAAGATTCATAGCGGAGACTCAAACCACCAGCAGAACAAAGTTAAGTTAAGTTAACATTTTTCTTTTTATTTAGAAATATTTTATGGTGGTTTGAAGCAGGGATAGCTTAGAAAATAAGATTGTGACTCTATTTCAAATTTACTCCAGAACATTTGCCTCTATAGACTCTCCTAAGTGGCTTTTAATAACTTAATTTTTTTTTATTGAAATAAAACATTAAAGATAAAAATAAAATTAAAAACCTGTTTATTTTTGCAGGTTTTCTGTGTTTTTATTGGATATTTGTGTAAAACTTTAGTTTGTTTCAGGTAACTGAGGTAAACAGAGGATGATTGTTTCTGCTTTCAGTGCTCTGGTGAGACCCGGCAGGTTCGACATGCAGGTGACCGTCCCCCGCCCCGATGTCAAAGGTCGCAAAGAGATCCTCAACTGGTACCTCTCCAAGATCAAAGTGGACCCGGGTAGGTCATTTCAGAGACATCTGCTGATGCTCATCAGCGCTCTGAGCCAGCGAGCCTCACAGGCTCCCGCAGGTAGAGAGTCGGATGTCTTTACAAGTCGTTTTGTTTCTGGTCAGCCGTCGATGCCGAGATCATCGCCCGAGGCACGGTGGGCTTCTCCGGGGCAGAACTGGAGAACCTGGTGAACCAGTCTGCCCTGAAGGCCGCCGTGGACGGGAAGGAGATGGTCACCATGAAGGACCTGGAGTTCGCCAAGGACAAGATCCTTATGGGTGAGTGACGGAGCTCAGAGCTGCTCTTTATCACAGAAACATGCAGGAATGGAAAATAAATACAATAATTCAAAAAAACTAGATTTCTTTTTCTCTCCTTGTCACAATAACATTTTACTGGACGGTAAATTGTCCCAGATTTGATTGTGATAACCTATTATGTTGCTGTTTTGAGACCATTTTCAAGTAATTTAATGGTTTAGTAATTTAAATTTAACATCATTTTACCAAACTTTAAATTCTCTGGAACCGTAAGATATTTTAAATGAAGTGAATAAACAAAACAGAAACAACAAATACAATTAATTATGAAGTCTCTGTAAACAAAACTGTCCTTCAAAAACACGAAGCTAGCTTAGACCAAAACACCAAACAGAAGATTTTCATCATCCAGTTTTTGGTAGAAAGAGAGAAAAGAAAAGAAAAAAACAATAAATTATGCAAATAGAAATGATTGACCTTGTTTTAATTTATCATGCAATTGATTTATTGCTTATTGCAACAGATCCACTTCATCTATTCTTCTATTTGTCCATCTGTTATCCATCTGCTGTGAAATCGTTATTTTCAAGATGTCTGCGCGTCTTTAAAGAGTCTAAAATTATGTAACTAGAATTAAAATGTCTTAAATCCATAGAAGAAATGTGAGTTTAAATATGTTGATCTTAAATTTTGTCTCACATGTAGTTTTTTTTTTCATGGGACTTTTCTGTGAAGTTATTATCTTTGGACCTGAGGAAATGTGACTTTATGAAACCTGCAGATAACCTGATTCGTCTCTTTCCTTTCAGGTCCTGAGAGGCGTAGCGTTGAAATAGACAAAAAGAACAAGACCATCACAGCGTACCACGAGTCCGGACACGCCATCGTCGCCTATTACACCAAAGACGCGATGCCCATCAACAAGGCCACCATCATGCCCAGAGGACCGACTCTTGGCCACGTTCGTTCGTTTTTAAACCTTAAACTCCAGCGTCGTTTGGTGTGGCTGCGCAGAATCTAACCTGAGTCGTGTTTTTGTTCGTCCTCCAGGTGTCCATGCTCCCCGAGAACGACCGCTGGAGCGAGACGCGGGCCCAGCTGCTGGCCCAGATGGACGTCAGCATGGGCGGCCGCGTCGCAGAGGAGCTCATCTTCGGAGACGAAAACGTCACCACAGGTACCAGCTGCTCGGTAAAATGCTGCTTAGACGTGACGGGGTGATAATTTAAACGTTTATTCAATAATCGGCCTGTTTTTAGGAGCATCCAGCGACTTTGATGGAGCGACACAAATCGCAAAGCTGATGGTGACCCGGTTCGGCATGAGCGACAAGGTAAGCCGAGCTGGTAGACAGAGACCCAATTTTAAGGCGTTAAGTTGCAAAGACAAGGATTTATAATTTGTTCCTTTTATCTTTCTACCAAAAACTGGATAATAAAAGTTTTCAGTCTGGTGCTTTGGTCTCAAGTAGCCCATTTTTTTGAAGGACAATTTTGTTTATATTACTTTAAAATGTTCTCAAAACAACAATATTGTTTATCACACTAAATTCTGGGACAATTTATTTTACTGTTTTACAGTGACAAGCCTAAATAAAATGGCGATATGCCTGGAAAATACTTTAACAAATAAAGTATTTGTTAAAGTACTTTATTTGTAAATTTTCTTTACTTACAAGAAAATTTATTATAAGTGAATGTTTTTCTGGGAAAACATTCACTTGGGTTGCTAGCAACCCAAGAAGAGTTCCAGCGTTTTGTCGGCTGGTTTCACCTCTGTACACTTCAAAAACACAAAATTTTACCAGTAATGTTGGTCTAGTTTCTAGTGCAAATACCTTAATACACTTTAAATATGACAAACTAACTTAAAAGTATCTTTTTAGCAAGAAATAAAGGCTTGTTATAAGTAAATAATTTCTTATTATTTATGTTCCATTGGCAGATAAATTAACTTATAAAATGGGAAAAATGTCGTTATAAGTACATTTTCATCAATAATAAGGAATTATTTACTTAAGCCTCTATATGTTATTAAAAAGATACTTTTAAGTTAGTTTTGCCTTATTTCAAGTTTGCTAAGAAATTTGCTCTAGAAACTGGACCAAAATAGTTGGTAGAATTCTGTCTTTTTACAATGTGCAATGGCTGCTGGAAAAGACAAGTGCTGTGTTGTTGGAGGAGGCTCCACTTCTGCTTTTCAAAGATATACGGTTGATTAATGTCGCATCTGTTTGCAGCCATTTTTATGTGTAAACATTGAGTTTGGAGGGCGTGGCCAACAGCAGCAGGAGCTTATTTGGCTTTAAAGTGACAAAATGTGATTAAAAGGATGTAATTTGTGTGTCTGTGCAGCTCGGGGTCATGACCTACAAGGACATCACCAAGCAGAGCCCCGAGACGCAGGCCGCCATCGAGCACGAAGTCAGAGCTCTACTGAAGGTGAGGCGCTCTACGTCCCACAAGTTGACCCTTTCACCCTGTTCTGCGTTAGTTTCTATCGTTCCTTTGTCCGTTTCTCTGCAGGAATCCTACGATCGAGCAAAGAACATCCTGAAGACATACAGCAAGGAGCACAAGAAGCTGGCGGACGCGCTGCTGACGTACGAAACGCTGGACGCCAGAGAGATCCAGATGGTGCTGGAAGGAAAATCCCTGGACCACTGAGACATTCAAAGACTCTGTAAATAAAACGCTGTGCAAGCGGGACTGGCCTTTTGAAAGCCTTTCAGTTGTTTTTATTCCTCCTTTTCACAATGGGAAAAGCTGGATGAAATGCTTGACATTTTTAAATCACCACAGTACGATGAATCTGCTGCGTGTTTCAGTTAGAATCATAAACTTGTTTTTTGCTGTTCCTCATTGTCAAACTCACAGCTGAAGGTTTCTGTATCTCATGTTTTCTCCTACATATTATGTTGTTTCTAAGTTATTTAAGTGCCCAAACGTATGTATTATTATTATTATTATTATTGTTTTCATTTTCTTTTCTGTCAGGGAAAATCATGATAGATCCTCCTATCCACACCTGAGGAAAAACTAAGTGTTTGCCAGTTTGTGTAAATATCCTGTAAAGCGTCTGAAAGGACGGATTGGGTGCTTCTGTTACTTTAGACGACGGCCTTCTTGGAGCTCCAATAAAGATTTCTCTCAGGAAACGAATGTTGGGAGTGATTTCTGTGATTCAGGAGTCAAAATAGTATGTAATTTTACTGTAAGTTACACAAATCAAAGAAAAAGTGATTGTTTCTTGTTTTGAGCAGTGAGTAAAGCTCAAACACCAAACATTTATTGGGAAAAATACATATTCTGTAATAGAATAGAATAGAAATTCACTTTATTGTCCCCCAGTGAGGAAACTAAGGTAGGTAGGTTCACACAAAGATGAAAATTATATAACCACTTCTGAAAATAAAACCTTGAGCAATATGGTTTGCTATACTTCTCAATATCTTAAATATGTGTAAAAAAATCTAGTCCAAAAGTCTTATGAAATTAACATGTTTTATGTAAATGAAACCTGTAAAATACTAAAAAAAAACATTTCTTTAAAAATATATAGGCAATTTTAAAATTTAGACAAAATTTTAGCTTACATTTCACAATGGAAATGCACTTAAAAATAAGTTAGCAAAGCAGGAAAGTAGAATGTAAATACAAATTATAAAACACATTCATATAAACCACCAACAAAAACGGATGAGCTGAAATCCACAGAATGCTCCTTTGTTAGGGATAATTAATGGTTATCGGTTCATTTTAACCTGTAATTAAGAGATTTGGTTACGAGAAAAACACGCCGACCCGAACAAACTTCAGTTGTCTTTTTTCATTGACTGTCCCAGTATTTATAAGCAGGCAGCGGGTAAAAGAAAAGCTTCAGAAGCTTCCAGGTTTCACTGGACACTTCAGTTTTACCATGAAGAAGCTTAAAGACGCTCAATCAACTTCCTAAATAAAGATGGCGGACGTCGACGAGGACGTCGCTGTTATCGGGATGGGATGTAATTTCCCTGGAGGTGATGTCACTGGCTGCGGTCGGTCGCATCAGTTGTTAAAGGTAATTTATTGACTTCTACTCTACGTTAGGTGAGGGACTGGATCATTTCTGGAAAGTTCTGCAGGAGGGAAGGAATTGCGTGTCGGACATTCCAGCTGAGAGGTTCGACGGCAACTTCTGGCACGACGCTGACGTCACCAAACCCGGAAAGAGCCGAACAGCGAAAGCTGCGTTTATAAACGGGTGAGGAGATACTTCTGTTTATTTAGGGGTAACAAAGCACAATGGGGCTCAAATCCAGTTAACATCATTTTCAGGTTTATTGTCACCTGAAAAATGTGTCTTAGATTTTGTGTTTTGCTCTTTTTACTCTACCAGTAAATAAATGTATGACCGTGTTTAAACCGTGTTTAATCTTTTTTTTAGATTAAAAAAAAGGCGTAAAGTTCCGAAAAAAAGAACTCAGAAAATTTGAGATAAACCTCAGAATTTTTCTGGAAAAAAGTGGAAATTTGAGTGGAAGTTTGAAGTGTTAAAAATTTGTGAGAAAACAATTTTGAGATCAATCTTGGAAATTTTCTAGGAAAAGACATGGAAATATCTGAGTTTTGAAAAGCAAAAAAAAAAAATCTAGAAAAAAATGTAAAGTCTTGAGATTAATCTCAGAAATTTTCTAGAAAACGTTTGAGTTTTAAAAGTGGACAATTAGCAAGAAAAGCTAAAAAAAAAAAAAAAAAAAAGTAAATTAATCTCAGAAATTTTCCAAGAACAAAAAGACAGGAGGCCACGCCTCCACTTTCTGAGTTTTTCTTGCAAATTTTAAACTTTTGAAACTTTTTTTTCTCATATGTTTATTGATATTTTTGCATATGGAACATAGGTGTTTACATATTCCAGGGTGTAAAAGTGTTGGCATAAACAAACTGTTTACACCATTGACTTTAAGATGCATGTTTTCAAGAACAAAGAACACACACAGAACACCAACAATAGTAAAACAGTGAAATAAAACTAATAGTAAAAATACACACACATCTCAAAAGAAAAAAAAGAAAGAAAGAAGGAAAGCTGGGTGCGCGGGGGGAGGAGTGGGATACATTTCTACATTGAAGCAACAAACTCAATAAATGGTTGCCATTTAGAGTAGAATTTGTTCAAGTTTCCAGTTTTTGTATATCTAATTTTCTCAACTTTCAAAAAGGACATGACCTCATTTATCCACATTGTGCTGGATGGAGCTCTAGTTGATTTCCAGTTACAGAGAAGGAGGCGCCTAGTGATCATAGATGTAAAAGTTATCACTTCCAACTCTCTTGCGGAGTACTGACTATGTTGCTCTGGGAGACCAAAGATACCAGCATCAGCTGAAATGTCAATAATTCTCGAAAGTACAACAGACATGGTGTGAAAGTAAATTTGCCAGAAATTTGGGAGGGCTGAGCATGTGAAAAACAAAACTTTGGAAACTTAAACTTTTCCAGATTTTTCTATAAAATTTCTGAGATTGTTCTCAAGACTTTGAGAACAAGACTCAAGACTTTTTTTAGATCTTTTTTGCTGTTCGAACTCAGAGATTTCCATGTTTTTTTCTAGAAATTTTCTGAGATTAATCTAAAAATTTCAGTTTTTCTCACAAATTTTCAACTTCTCACATGTAGTATTTCAGATATTTATGCAAAAAACTAATCGATTATTATCAAATATCAACTGATGAGAGACATAAGTTTTTTCAGCCATCTTGTCCAGCCCTCAGTCCTAACAAGTAAACAAATATAAAAATTATTTTAATAAAAAAAAAAAACGTATGAAACTTTAATAGAAACTGAAAATGTGTGTCTGTTTGGTGAATTTTAGGTTAAAACATGTTTGTTTTTCATTCAGTGGATAGAAAATCCAGAATTTTTACTCAAGTAAGAGTAGAAATACTTAATAGTGAAATACTAAAATAAAAGTAAACAGTTCAGCATTCCTAAAGGAACATTTTTTTTAAGTTACTCAAGTAAATGTAACTAAAACTTTTGGGGGGAAACAAGTTTGCCCCCAAAAGTTACTCCAGTAAATGTAATTAGTCATCTTAACTCTATGGCTCTGAGTCTTGACGGATCTGTTTTGATTTCTTTGCAGGTTTAATGAGTTTGATCCGTCGTTTTTTGGGATTCCTGAAGTAGAATCGGACTTCATGGATCCGCAGCAGAAGCTGCTGCTGCAGTGCAGCTACAGAGCCTTAGAGGACGCAGGAATACCTATGGAGAGCCTCAGCGGAACCAGAACCGGCGTTTACATCGGTAACTCTTCTCATATTTTACATTTTAAACCCCCCGACTCGTGAGGAAGCCTTTTTCTAGCCTGTTCTGCTTTAATGCTGCAGGTTTAATGAACAGAGACTATGAGATGATAAGAAGTAACAAGCCGGAGACGATAACACATTACAACTGCACCGGGACGGCCGTGAGCGTCGCAGCCAACAGGATTTCCTTCACCTTTAACCTCACTGGTCCTTCCCTCGTCATCGACAGCGCCTGTTCTTCTTCGCTGGTGGCTCTGCATCTCGCCTGTCAGGCCATAAAGCAAGGTAGGCATTTCTAATTTACCTCAGAAACATCCAAAAACATTCCCCTTACATGTTATGCTCTTTAATATGATTGTCTCAGGGCTGTCGTTTATATTCGGTTTTAAAAAGCAGTGAGGACAAAATGAGGGCTAAAATAAATAAAACATGTAGGAAATTAATATAAAACAGTATGCATATAAAGAGTTTGGTTGTAACTAGTTACATTTACTTGAGTAACTTAAAAAAATGTTCCTTTAGGAATGCTGAACTGTTTACTTTTATTTTAGTATTTTATTATTAAGTATTTCTACTCTTACTTAAGTAAAAATTCTGGATTTTCTATCCACTGAATGAAAAACAAACACGTTTTAACCTAAAATTCACCAGACACAGACACACATTTTCAGTTTCTATTAAAGTTTCATACGTTTTTTTTTTTTTTTTTATTAAAAGAAACTGATTAAAAAAAAACTTCTTTGGTCTGATTTTGTTAGTTTTTATTACTTAAATTAATTATTGTCATTTTCATCCTTAAAGTACCAACATTTCCACCTAACTTTATATTTTGTTCTGTCTGATTATGTAATTTTTACACATTAAATGATTGACAATTTGATCAGTTAGTTAGTACGTGAGTAAACTTTTTACTTTTTTACTCTTACTGGAGTAATTTCTTGGAGGATTACTTTTTACTTTACTTGAGTAAAATTATGTTGAAATAGTTCCACTTTACTTACTTGAGTGTAATCTTTGGGTACCTCTGCATGAAAGACGATCTGGGAATGAAATCTTTAGGAGCAGCCACTTTCTCCAGTCACCGCTAGGTGGCACTGGTGTAATGAACTGCACTGGTAACGTGTGTTGTTGCCCAGAGCAAAACAAATCCATCACATTCTTCACAGTTCCTTATTATATTATATTTAATAAACCAAACCATCGACTACATATTAGGGCCATTGTAGATAGAAATAAAGAGTTAATTTCTGCCAAAAACTCAAAAGTTTTTAGATTAATCTCAGAAAGTTACTAGAAAAACATGAAAATTTATGAGTTTGAAAAGGAAAAATTTGCTAGGAAAGAAATTGGAATTTTTTGAGTTTCAAAAGTAAAATATTTTTGACTTTTGGAGTTTTTCCTTGGAAATATTTTACTTTCAGCACTCATAAAAAATTTTTTCTAGAAAATGTCTAAAATTAATCTCAGAATTTCTGATATTTTTTTTCTAGAAACGTTTTTACTTCTCAAACCCAGAAATCATTAATAATCATAATAATCAGAATTTTTGTTTTGTTTTTGGTGGAAATTTATTTTCTTCTAGTGTTGTATTAGACATGACAACCCTAATATTCCTCTCTGTGCTTTATAGACATTTATTGCTTACATTTAGTCTCAAATCTCAAAATATTTAGTCAATGTAAATTAAAATATCCTATGAAGTTCACATCATGTAACTTGTATGATGAGTGGAAAATCTAAACATATTTAGGAATGCCTCTGTCAGCTAAACATGACTATATTTGTTTAAAAAAAGTGCCAAAAGTTTCCATTTTAGATTAAGAGTTAATACTTTCTGCAGCCTTTCTATATCAAATTATTCATAACCAAGAGGTAATTGGCTTCACTAAAATGCACAAACTTATTAGATATTGAACAAAAATAGTAGAAAAGAAGCCAAAATTCAATGTAAAAAGTTTAAAGATGTTCAATATGTTCATATGTCCAGTGATCAAGACAACTTTAAAGCCCTGGGCCAAAGACGGCCAAAGTACTTTATATTTTATTAAAAATTGTATCCTAATGCATGCAGTTTTGTCCTAGGAGACTGTGAGATGGCGCTGTGCGGAGGCGTTAACTGCATCATCGAGCCAAGAGTGTTTGTTGCTCTCAGCAAAGCCAGGATGATTTCACCTGGAGGAACCAGCAAGCCTTTCTCCTCCAGCGCAGACGGATATGGGAGAGGAGAAGGCTGCGGCGTTTTGCTCCTGAAGCCTCTGAAAAAGGTTAAAAAGATTTAATCTAGAATAGGGGTGTCCAAAGTGTGGCCAGGGGGCCATTTGTGGCCCTTGAAACAACTCTGTGTGGCCCTCCACTGCAGTTCAAGAATGCCATGAATTTGGCTCTCCAGAGGAAACTTTTCTGATGTTTTAGAATAAGAGTTTCAGTGACAAATTTAACTCTTCTTTAATGTTTTCCTTTAATTTTAATTTCCTAGTAAGTGGCGATCAAGCAACGTTTTACTTGAAAAAAAAAAAACAGACTGGAGCATTTTTATTCTATTAGACTTGGTTAATGGAAGGATTTTTGAGGAAAATTTTTCTTTTTGTTGTTAGGAATAGACTAAAATGTTTTCTAGACCAAATATGATTTGTGTTATTGTGAAAAAATTATCCAAAAAGCTAGGAAATACTTTGCCTTTCTCATTGGGATATTGCATGTTTAATTTATTGACAAGCATTTAAAGAAAAATTCCCAACACAATGAAAAACAATATGGCTCCCGGAATAATTTGAGGGATTCTGGCCCCTGTTGCAAAAAGTTTCGACAACCCTGATCTAGAAAGATTTATGTCGTTTATTGTTTTTCAAACTTGAAGATCATCTAATTATTTCTTTTCTTGAAGGAATCATAGAACTAAAAGGAAAGATTCTAATTCATTAGATAGATTATCTATATTTATCAATATTATTTTCTGCTTCTTTTCTATTTAAAGGCCTTGAAAGACTGCAATAAAATATGGGGTGTGATTTGCAAGACTGCCGTCAACCAAGACGGAACTTCGGTGACTCCTCTCACCAAACCTTCAGTGACGCAACAAGAGGAGCTGCTCAGGACAATCTACTCCAACGCTGATATCATGAATGTCCAGTACATCGAAGCTCATGGGACTGGGACTCCGGTTGGAGACGCAACAGAAGCAGCTAGCATCTCAAACGTCATTGCCAAAGCCAGACCTCCAGACTCAGAGACACTCTGGGTTGGCTCGGTGAAGGGCAACATTGGACACACCGAATCTGCAGCCGGAGTGGCCGGACTGATCAAGGTACTTCTAATGATGAAGTACCAAGCTATTGTTCCCTCAGTTTTCTACTCCAGAGACAACTCAAGTGTAGATACACAAACCCTGAATTTAAAAATACCAGACAAATTAGAAAGATGGGAGACAAATCAACCACTAGGAAGGGTAGCTGGGGTCAACAGTTTTGGGTTTGGGGGAACAAACGCGCATGTAATTTTAAGAGAACACATTCATCAAGTAGTTCCCAAAAAAGCTTGGCAAAAACTCTTTGTGTTGTCAGCTGCTTCTGAGAAATCACTCATAATGACCATTGCAGACACCCACCAAAGACTGTGCAGCAGTCACACACTTGACTTTCAGGCACTTTCATACACCTCTGCTTGTGGGAGAAGTCACTTCAGACACAAATATCGGAAAGTCTTTTTGACGTCTTCCATCTCAGATCTACAGCAACAGCTCAAATCGGCACAAAAGACGGAGTTTCAGTCTGTTCAGTCAGTTCAGTCGGTTCAGTCTGACATCCAGGTTGTCTTTGTGTTTTGTGGAAATGGGGTTTGCTACAGGGGCATGTGCAGGCAGCTCATGAGGCAGGTTCTTGCTTTCAAAGAGACAATTCAAAAAGTTGAAATTGCCTTTCAGACGTACACTCCCATCAACATCAGTAAACTCCTTGAAAGTGACTGTGATGACATTGATATCAGCCGGCCAAATGTCATCCAGCCTCTTCTTTTTGCAGTACAAGTGGGGATTGCCACCCTGCTGAAGCAGTGGGGTGTTAAGCCCTCGGCCATGCTTGGCCACTCTGTTGGAGAGGTTGCTGCGGCTCACTGCTCGGGTCTTTTGTCTCTTTGCGATGCGGTGAAAGTGTTGCACCACCGCAGCGCTCTTCAGAGCAGAGTCACAGGAGGAAAGATGCTTGTCGTCGGCAATGTGGCTGTGGAAAAGATTTTAGAAGTTCTCACAGTCTTTGGTGGCAAGATCTGTGCTGCTGCTTTCAACAGCCCTCAGTCCTGCACTTTGTCAGGTGATGCAGGTTCAGTGGATGCCCTCCATGAGATGCTGAGGATTAAATTTGCAGATGAAAATATCTTCCTCCATATCTTAGATGTCCCTGCTGCTTACCATAGCCACATGATGGATCCAATTCTAGATGACATTGAGAGCAGCATAGGCCTTTTGAATGCTAAAAGCATAGTGTGTCACCTGTTTTCCACAGTTACTGGAGAGAGGCTTTCAGATGGGGATTTCAGTTCCGGCGCATACTGGGCTAAGAACATCCGGGAGCCTGTTTTATTCAAGAAGGCTCTTTGTGCTGTTCTCAAAGAGAAACCGGCAAAAGGAAATGTGGTCTTTGTAGAGGTTGGACCTCGAATGGCTCTCCAAAGGTACATCTGTGAAACTCTTGGTGATGAAGCCAACGTTTTCCCATCAGTCCACCCAGACAAAGACTGTGACACCATTTCCTCGACCCTGGCCAGCCTGTTTGAACTTGGCATTAATGTAGACTGGAAGGAGCTTTTCAGGGGTTGTGAGACATTACCCAGTACTCTTCCAGTCTACCAGTTTGACAACACAAAGAATGATGTGAATTTTGAAGCCTTAAGGGGAGATAATGAACCATCTCATGACTTTTGCGATGGACTTGAGTCCCAAATAAAAAGGGATAAGAAAGAATGCACGATTGAACTGTCTTTAAAGACTGCACCCTATCTCTGGGAGCATAAAAACAACGGCATTGCCATTGTGCCAGGGGCATTTTATGTTGACTTAGCTTATGCCTTGGTGATGGCCAACCTGAAGCCAAAGAAGCCTGCCGCTCTCGTCTCTCTAGGTATAAAATTTGAGAGTGTGCTTACTCTCAACTCAAATTCTAAGAAACTGAAGATGATACTGGAACAATCAGAAGGGGAAGCCTTGTTTAAAATACAGTCACCTGTTGCAGTTCATGCCTCAGGAACATGCAGGTATAGAGATCAGCAACCACTGCTAGAGGAAGCAAGCATTTGTCTTGATGTGATCTACCAAAGGTGCAAAATTATTTTGACACAGCAACAAATGTATTCACTTCTCTCTCAGGCTGGATTTGAGTATGGCCCGCTTTTTAGGCATCTAAACAAGGTGTGTCTTGGCAACAAATTTAAGGAAGCTGTGACCGCTTTTCAGGTTCCAGAGGACATTCTGAAAAGTCTCCATAAACATTTCATTCACCCTGTGCTACTGGATTATTTCATTCAAATGACTGCAGTTGTAGCAATGGGACAAGGATCCAAGCAGGGATTCCCATCACAGATCGCAAGCATTGCTATTTCAGAAGCCCTGCAGGAGACAATGGTCATGTATCTTCGGACAACTCAAGAGACTCAAGATTTCCTAGAGGTGTGTGGTTGCTTTTCTACCAAAGATGGGAAGGTGTTAGTGGAATTTAAGGGTGTAAGGATTTCCTTTTTGCTCCAAAGTTCAGATGTTACCAAGTCATTGTTTTTTCATAGTGAAACAATTGAATTAACAGAAGAGAGAGATGTGGATGGCTCTAAAATAAAAGCCATCATCTTTGAAGATCACATGGGCATTGCTAAAGGTTTAAGACCTTACATATGCACTGATTCGGTCATTGTAGGGATCAGAAAAAAGTTAAGTGCAGATGAAGTAAAATGCCTAGTGATTCATTCGTTGAACAGCAATGACGATCTGAAGAAAGTTCTCTTCATTTGGGGTGTGGAGAACCTGACTCACTTGTCCTCTGAAATGATTCTGGAGAGCTTTGTGACTTGTTGTGAGACATTTCGTCACATTGTTTTGGCTGTCAAAGAGACCAAACGTTTGTGTGCCATCAAGGTCATAACTTACAGATCAACAGAACTGACGGTGGACCATGTGAGTCCTGGTTTTGTGCTTTCTGGTATGATGAGGTCCTGCTCGGCTGAGATTGCAGATATTCATTTCCAGCATATTGATTTGGCTTCTGTGACAAGTGAAGACATCCAAACATTGGCTTGTGTAATTAAAACCAAACAACAACAAGATGTAAGGATCAGCAAAGGGCAGGCATCAACAACAAAGATAGCACAAACTCCAGTTAAAGACAGTGATTTATGTGCAGAGGCAATAACAGCCAGCCAGTCAAGAGACTTTGTCCTACAAACTACCAATCCTTATGGAATAGACAATTTGTGTCAAGTCTCTAAAAATAACTCAAAGAGTCCAGTTCCAGAAAGCTTTGTTGAAATTCAGCTGACTAATGTCTGCATACATTCGTCCGACTACTTCCCGATCAGCACTTCCCATTTCAATTTTGGCAGGACCTTCTACTGGAACAAGCATGTGACAGAGAATCATGACCTTCTGGCTTTAGATTTTAGTGGCATTGTCTCAGGTGTTGGCAAAGACGTCAAAACTCTAAAACTGGGAGACCAAATTGCTTCGTGTTATCCAGTTCCTGCAGCTTTGAAAATCTCGATTCCTGAAGTAGTGTGCTATCGCACAAAAACATTTCCCTTTTTTCGAGAGACACCATGTGTGTCCTTTCTCATCCTGGCATGGGAGATCTTGCAGAGGGTGCTGTGTGAAGTTAGAAGAAGGCACAAAAAGTTGGTAATCATCTCTCCAGACTCAGCTGCTGTTCTCATACAAGTTCTTGCCCTCACAGCAAACAGGTCAGGCTGGAACGTTTCCTGTCAAGCTAGTGTTACCAGGGAATCAACAAATTTTGATGCTTTGCTTTTTCTACCACCATTTAATCAATCATTTGAGGGATTGTTTGGCAATAGTGACACTGTGAAGCATGTCATCTTTGTCTTCAGCAGTCACATGTCACTCTCAGTCGTCACAAGCAACACTACATTGAATGATAAAAACATTCATGTGCACCACCTTGATGTGGCTTATGTTCTCCAGAAAGCAAATCTAGAGGCACAAAAAAGAAATATTTCTAACTGGCTTCTGTCTCTAAGCCTCGATCCAGATTCTCTGCCGCATAGGCAGGAGATCCTTCATGTGAAAGAGCCTAAAATTGAGTCCTCTTTCACAACAGCAACGGTGCAGCAGGTTGTTCTTGATAAAGGATTGGATTGGCTTAAATGTACTCACAGCTCTTTGCCTACAAAAGCTGCACCACTCTTTGAACAGAGATGTGTTTATATAGTAACTGGAGGCCTGTCTGGTTTGGGGTTGGAGACGGTTAAGTTCATTGCGCACAATGGTGGAGGTTGCATTGCAGTCCTGTCTAGAAGTGTCCCATCTGATGAAATCCGCTTTCAGTTGGATCTCCTCCAGAAAAGAAATGGGGTTTCTGTTCTAAACATCCAGTGTGATGTTTCAGAGTCAAAACAGGTGGTGGATGCTGTGACCCAAATTGGGGGAAGGTTTCCATCTTGTCCAATAAAAGGAGTGTTTCATAGTGCTGCGGTGCTGCATGATTCCCTCATTGAATCCCTTGATGAGTCGCTGTTCAGAAAGGTGCTAAAACCCAAAGTCAGTGGGACTCTGAATCTCCACTTTGCAACTCTTCACAACAAATTAGACTACTTTGTATGCTACTCCTCAATCTCATCATTCATTGGAAATGCCTCACAGTGTAACTATGCAGCAGCCAATGCTTTTCTTGACACATTTTGTCATTACCGGAGAAACCTTGGGCTTGCTGGACAGTCCATCAACTGGGGTCCCCTGAATCTTGGTCTATTGCTCAACAAAGGCCATTTTCAAAAGTTCTTGGAGACCAAGGGGATGATGACAATGGGTGTACATGAGGTTCACAAGACACTTCAAAGGTGTCTGGTTATGAACAGACCGCAGCAAGTAATTTGCAAATTCAACTTCAAGAACCTCAGCTTTCATGTCCTTTCCCAAAATCCATCTCTCAGGGAGCGAATGGCGACTTTAGTGGAAACAGCTATTAAAGATGAAATGCACAAAACCCCCAAAGTTCAGCATTCCTTAACAGCTTATGAGACAGTGCGGATAATAGTCAGTGAAATGCTCAATATAGATGCTGGAAAAGTTGATGATGACTCCTGTTTGTCAGCACTGGGCATTGACTCAATGCTGGCCATGACTCTGCAGAACAAAATCTACCAGGAGACAGAAATAAATGTGCCTTTGGTGACAATTCTGGATCCTAACACCACACTTTCCACTCTGGTCAGTTTTGTGCAGAACAGCCTGTAGTTAAATACAAAAGACAGAGAAGAAACTCAATTATTCTGCACCTATCACTGTAGAATCTTGCTAAATAACAAACAGTTTCGCCACAATCCTTGTTCACGTGTCCAGCAATGATGGCAGAGACATTTCTAAGAACAGACCAGTAACAAATAATTGGAGACCAACAGCTAATAAGATCTCTACTGGTTATAATGGTTGTAATCACTATGTGGTGTTTGGAGGTTACAGATGGTTTACATTAATACAAAACAATCTTACATACAATAACTAATTGATTAATACTATTATTTGTTTATCTCTGTTCAAAACATGGACTTTGTACAACAGTAGCAGATCAACTCATATCAGTTTTTGTGAGTACTTGATTTAGATTATATAGAAACATTTTCATCATGTGGCAACTTGGATGGTTTGTTTAATTTTTTAATTTTTATTTTTTAATCAAGAACCAATAAAAACCCAATTCTTAAATCTTGTGTCTATTTTCCTCGTGTTTCCAAATCTGTTATGTATGTAATAAAGCAAAATAGTAAAATATCTAGCCTTGGAGTACTTTTTATTAAAATGTTAGCATTCATTAAAGTTCTTGTCATGTGTCAGTGTAATAATATCCAGGCATGTACAGAAGGAGGATTAGGGGGGCTTTAGCACCTGCCCCTTTTGCTCCTTGCCCCCTTTGGTAAATAAAATAATATATTAATAATAATAATAATAATAATAATAATAATAATATCATTATTTCCTAAACCCTCTGACACATAAACTAAATGTATTTGTTTTTTTTTTGTTTGTTTTTCCCCCCAAGAATAACAACTTAATAAGCCCTCCGGTCACCTTGTTACCTTTGACCTTTTGCCCGATGCATGCCGCAGTTGCCTCTCGTGCAGTGAGATAAGGCGGCTAACTGTGTAGCTCAATGTAGCGAACGTTCCAGATTACAGAACAGTTTTTGGTGAATTTTTTTAAAGAGTTTTTGGTAAATAAAGTGGAGTAGACTTGCTACTTCTCAGATGACGGAAAATGTTGAAGTATCGTTTCTGCTTCAGCTCGGAGTCGCGGTTTAAGGAGAGAGGTAATGAAATACAACAGACACTGACAGGCCTCTGCGTCTGCCTTTCTCTGAAGAACTACTGAGCGGGAGGAGACAGCCAGGTGAGGAAAAACTGTTCTTATCTATCGATCCAGTATTTCTATCATACAGACATTAGGCTGTTGTTGTTGTGCTATAAGCTAGCTGCTAGCTAAAGCTTCTTTCCTGTATCGTTAATGATAGCAGTCATTCTTCAGTATTGTTTATGCTATAGGGGCACATCGCCCGTCCAAAACCGATCATCTCCATAATGTCCGAACTTCTAATTTCCTTTGCTGCATAATGTACATTTCATTTATTTCAGCGTTAGGTAAATGTATCTCGAAGGAGAGTAGCACTTAAATCAGGGGTGGGCAATCCTGGTCCTCAAGGGCCGGTGTCCTACAACTCTTAGATGTTTCCCTGGTCCAACACACTTGAATCCAACAGCTGAATCACCTCCTAAGTGCAATCAAGTTCTCCAGAGTCCTGCTAACGACCTCATTATTTGACTAAGGTGTGTTGAAGTTGAGACACATCTAAAAGTTGCAGGAGACCGGCCCTCCAGACCTGGAGTTGCCCACCCCTGTCCTAGACAGTGTCACTTATTGGTTTGTGACCATTAGCTAGCTCAGGGGTGGGCAATCCTGGTCCTCGAGGGCTGGTGTCCTGCAACTCATAGATGTCTCCCTGATAGAACACACCTGGATCCAATAGCTGAATCACCTCCTCAGTGCAGGCAGGTTCTCCAGAGTCCTGCTAACAACCTTATTATTTGACTCAGGTGTGTTGAAGTAGAGACACATCTAAAAGTTGCAGGAGACCGGCCCTCCAGGCCTGGAGTTGCCCACCCCTGACTTAAATAATAGTCCAACAAGAATATTCATTTAGAATTAAAAATAACTCACCCTGAATTACCATGATAGATATAATGAATGTAATATAAGCGTGTCATTAATGAAGGGGAAATAACTCAATTCAGACTCAGACTTTAAGTAATATTGTTATGTTGTGCTATGGACTGAAAAACATATTGGTTTAAACACAAGGGTAAATAATTGGTAGTGTGGTTTAATATAGTATTCTGATCATAATTCATTATGTTTTGCTTTTTTCAGTTCAAAGATGCCATGTAAAGAAAGACGTCAGAAACGAAACAGAAAGGATCTGCCAGAAGCAGCCAAAGGTAGTGGATCGTTGACCAACTGGGTCAGAACGAGTACCGCATGTAAGAACAAAAAGAAAATTAAGGTTCTTACCATGATCAACATGCAGTTTTTGGTAGTGAACAATATATTTAATATTACAAGGCAGCTGTTATGTTAAGATGTACTAAATCTAGTTGTATATCTCACAATTTGTATTTTATTATTGTTTATTAAACTCTGAAAGCTGTGTGATTTTAATATTCTGTCCTAAAATGCAGTTAGATGTGCCCTTTTCTTTGAGCACCTGCCTCTTTAGTGGTCTCTGCACAACCCTGAGTGAAAGTATGACGATTTTATGACGGGTGAAATAATTTTTTACAGTGTAACTTTACTTAAATGAGACCCCATAAAACGTGAGGCTGAATCACGAACAAACAGACGTAAAGAACTTTTGCTGAGGTTCGTACCCGTCGATCAGAGCGGCCCTGGCTGTGCGGGTTTTCCCTGGTTTGGTGTCATCTGGGTCAAACCAGCTCCCAACGTCGAACCTCTCTCTGGGGATTGAAACAGAAAAGTTCCTCCCTTCCACCAGAACCTTCCAGAAATTATCAAGTCCCTCTCCTGTGGGTAAAAAAACACAATATGTGGAGAGAAAATATTGTTTTAATTTTCAGTCACATACTCATATGTCTTCTTTACATTGCACATCTAACACAATCAAATCAAAAACAATACATCACAATTAAGACATGATCAGTATCAATAGATAATACAACTAATATTAAATATATAGAATATTCACTGGACTTGTTACTTCAAGTCAGAAGGAATGTACTTGTAAAATCAAATGATTACTTTAAAGCTTAATCTGCCAGTTTATAAACTCTAAATCCTTTAAGAGACTATAAAAAACTTAATGGTTAATTTTCTAACTGTAAATAACTCCAAACAAGCAGCCAGAACTACAATGGAGTCGTTTCAATCAAAACATTCTAATGGCCCAGTCAAAGTACGGACATAAAACACCTTGAAAATCTATGAAAGGACTAAAAAAAATTATTTTACAGAGAAGTGTGGACAAACACTTCAATTTGAAGATACACAAAAAATGTTTTTCTTTTAAAAAAAGTAATAAAAAAAACTTACAGAATTTTTCTTTTTGTTTATATGTTGCTGAGTAATGTAATTTTTTGGTTGCTGCTTGTAAACAAATATTTAATCTAAGCCTGTGCTGAAAGACAAAAATAATAAATAAATAATTTTAAATAAACGTTAATATAGACCTAATGTCTAGTGATTCTGTGATTAATGTAACAATATAATTAGAAGAAAAACAAAAATAGATTTTATTTCATGTCAATGGTTAACTATATTGATATGTTTAATAAACCTAAATATTATTACTAAAGGAGAAACTCTGAAATTATCTTTACCTCCTGGAAAGTTGCAGCCGATTCCCACCACAGCGACTCCATCCTCTGCTTCTTCCATCCTAAAAAACTCCAGAAAGTAAAAAAATTAAATCCTAAATCACGTTTTTATCATCCAAAGCGTTAAAACAGCCGTCTGCTTGAACTCTGTTCAAAGTCACGGCTAAACGTTCGGTTTAGTAACGCCTGGATGCGCCGCAGCATCCATCCCTCTGGAGATGTTATCACGGCTGCTCTTATAGCAGCTACTTTATGAAACATTAATGACTGATTGTATATGTTGCCATGGAGACAAAGGATCCAGTAAATACATTTATGACAACCTGCAAGTGATGAGGCCAAGTTTAATCAACATGTTATACAATAGAGGCTGTGTTTTACTTAAACCTGCTGTAACAGAACAGGATATACTTTAATGATAAACCACTCCGTCCAATGTGTTAAATATTTAAAATATAAATATTTATAAATGTATACAATACATATTTTAAGAGTAATGTAATTAAAATGATAGAATTTCTTTTTAATTAATACTATAAACAAAGAATCATCTTGTTTTTGATTTTTACATTAAAATCTTAGTTTTTATGAGTTTCTGCCTTATAAACTAATTATTGTTTTAATACCTTGTTTGACAAAAATGACTGCTTTAATATTTATTTTTAATAGACAAATTCCAGCTATAAAAACTCACTTTTCAATTCAATCTACTTATTTTTAAACAAAACCAATAACTTGGAATATGTGGAAAAATATACTTCCATAAAAAAGTAAAAGATGTAAAAGTCCTACAGTAATAATAAATTATTTTAATAGAATATACTTTATTAATCACCAAAAGGAGATTGCTTATTAGTTGACAAGCTGTTTCATCCAGTAAAATGGTCCCCACAAGGCATCAAATACAGAACACACACCCACACACAATTATATTTTTTAGGTTTGATTCTGACTTTTTCCACATTTTTATTAAAAACTGATTGACATAAATTAACACAAACTAAAAATATGTTTTTAAAAAATTCAAAGCATCTTGTCTCAATTTGAAAAAGCAGTTTACTCCTTGATAAATTATGAATGAACTTTGATTAAACACATTTTTGGAAAACTGAGTACAATTTCAGATTACTACTAGAGTAGATGGAAAAAGAATCCCTTGAAAATAATCTTTTTGACATCATGAAGAAGAATAAAAGAATAGAAAAACATGTATCATACCTAGATCAAAATAAATGCAATAACAGAGATGAGAAACTGGATCACTGAGTTACAAGATCTCATTTCTAAACAGCCAGTTAGGATTCACAAATGGAGAAAAAAACAAACAGTAGTAAAAGCTCATAGAAGTAGGTATCCAAAATGTGTGATATTATTTGCCTGATGATTTGAAGCATTTTACAAAACAAACAGGAAATCAGGGGAAACCTTACACGTCACTTCAACTAAAATGCACTAAAACATGGAGATTTTTCATAAAAATGTGTACAAAAAAGCTGATAACAGAATAATTATTAGCCATCAACACATGTAGCTAATTATCGAGTTTAATTTTTTATAATCTTGTTAAAACATCAACGTCGTTCTTGTCTTCGTCTGTGGGAGACTTTTCGTTGACGATTGCTTCACTCAGCATGGTTACCACCTTTGATATTGTGGCGTTGGGATCCAACAACTTCACCAGAGGCACATTCACTCCTCTCTCCTGAAACATCATGTTCTGCAGAGTCATTGCCTGCATGGAGTCCATGCCTAAGGATGACAGAGGGGAGTCATCGCTCAGCTCACTCTGATCAATGCCTATTGTCTCGCTGAGCAGAGAGAAAACATATTCTTTTGGTGAGACAGAGTCACTTTGCTCGGTTTTAAACTCTTCCTCTTTGGATTTTTGGAAAGCCTCATTGACTAATGCAGAAAGACGTAAGGTCAAGGCTTTATTTTGAGAGAGGATGTTGTATCTGATGTTCCTAAAGTGAAACCTGCAGACAGCCTGCTGGGGCCGATTCAGGATGAGGCATTGCTCCAGGCTTTTATGGACTTCTGCAACACCCAACACCATCATCCCCTTTGCCTCCAGAAAGCGATGGAAGTGTTCCTTGTTCAGGAGCAGACCAAGGTTCAGAGCCCCCCAGTTGATGGACTGCCCAGGCAGCCCGAGTTTGCGCCTGAAGTGGCAGAACAAGTCAAGAAAAGAGTTGGCTGCTGCATAGTTTGTTTGGGATGCATTTCCAAGGAATGCTGAGATGGAGGAGAAACACACAAAGTAGTCCAGATGGCAGTGCTTTGTAGCATGGTGTAAATTTAACACCCCACTGACTTTGGGTTTAAAAACCTTCTCATAAAGGGTTCTGTTAAGGGTCTCGATCAGACCGTCATGGAGGACAACCGCACTGTGAAACACCCCTTTGATTGGGAAACCCTTAAACTTCTGCTGGATTTCAAGGATGACCTTGTGCACACCCTCAGAGACAGAAATGTCACACACCATGCTGGTGATGCTGTTTCCACATTGCTGCTGAATATTGAGTATTTCTTGCTGTATTTCTGCTGTGGGTTTGCTCCTGGAGAGAATCACGATGTACTCCCCTCCTCTTTGTGAGATAAACTTGACCGTTTCAAAGCCCAGGCCAGAGAGACCGCCTGTCACAAGGTACACCGCTCTCTTTCTGAACAACTGCTTCTTCACTGGTAGCAGCTGAATCTCAGTCAGTGTGGTCTTGTCATCTTTTTCCAAAGCAATCACAGCCAGTTTCTTTGAACTGAAGTATGATGATATCTGTGGTTTTACATCATTACTTTTAGATTTCACATTCTGAAAAGTGAAGTTTTCGATAACAAACTTCCTGCTGAAGTTCAGCGACTTCAGCCAGTGATAAATGTGAGGTGTGTATGCTCTCAGATAACCCTTTTGCAAAACAGTTTGCATCTGAACTGTTTGCACATGAACACTCTCCTTTATGTTTTGGCACAGGTCTTGAACAAGGAGGGTTTGCATTTGAGATTCACAGAGTACTACAACATGCCGAGCACCTGGGAAATCGCAAGTTTTCACAATGAGAGACTCATTGAATGGTGGCAGGATGACAAATGCATCCAACTGATTGACATCTGCAAAAGATCCATTACACTGTGTGCTTAAAATCACATTCCAACCAGATTTATGAGAAGTAAGTGCAAAGACTTTCACAATAGCTGAATCAGGGTTGGGGCAAATGATCCCCAGATTCTGTTTGGGTTTAGGCAAGATTCGATGAAGCATCTCCCAAGCCAACACAAAGTAGGAAACACAAGGCGTTTCTTGAAAATGTGTGAACCTCTTGATACTGTAGCACACGTCCTCTGGCACATGAATCTTACTAGCCGCTACAACTAGATAACAAGAGGCAATGTGATCCCCAACTTTGAGTTTTCTGACATCTTTTCCGACTGCAGTGACAGTACCGCTAAAGTCAAGCGCGATTAGCTCATGCTTCTGAGATGAGTGTTTGTTCCAGTAGAGCGTCTGACCAAAGTTTAGATGTGAGGCACTGACTGGAAAGTAATCAGATGAATGAACGCATATTTTACTTAGTCGAATTTCAACTGATGTGCCATTGATTGGATCCGTTTCCTCGTCGCAAGGAATGGCACTCAGTTGAGTCACCATATGCGCGTCAGCCGTCTGAAAGATGCAAGGTTTAGAAGTTGTGGAGGTGTAACTACTTTCTGTATGGTCAGTGTCTTCCAGTGGGGTTCGGACGACTGACGGTTTTAAGATCAGCCCGTCTTTTATGACCAATTCTGGGTACTTTTCACAAGGATGTGATCTCAGGACCACAGAGAGAGCTTTAATGTCCTCAGTAAAAATGGAGCCTATGTCAATCAGTTGAAACGAAAGATCAGGGATCTCTGCTGCAAAAGACCTGACCATTCCAGCCAGAGCAAAACCTGGACTTATGTGATCCACGGTGACGTCAGATGAGCGATAGGTCACTGCTCTGATGGCTTTGGGGAACTGAATCCACTTCAGCTCCTGGACAATTTGCCGGAAAATCTCACAGCAACTTGCAAGATTATGCAAAATGACATCTGGTGATTGTGATGTAAGATCTTCTTTGCCCCACAAAAACAACACTTCATCAAAGTTTTTCTTAATATCCGGAATGCTGAGGTTTGAAAGAAGAGATGGGAATCCATTGCTTAAAATATCCTTTGCATGTGTGAAGGAAACAAATCTAGATTCTTGGTCTAAATGCGGTTGTAGAGATTTTGAGATGCCTAAATGATCAGAGAACACCAAAGCCCTTGGAGGCTTTGAAGAAGTGGAGCTTTCAGGGACAATACTGAAGTCATTATGGTAGAAGTACTCTTCGACCACATGACATCGACTGCCGAGGTACTGGATTATCACATGCTTCACCTCAACCAACACTCTGCCTTCCTTATCTGCAAAGCAGCCACAAACCTCAAAGTGATCTACACCCACATCAGTTGCTCTCAGGTAGATAATCATCTCGTTCTGCAAGGGTTCAAACACAGCAAGACTCCCTATTTTGGCAGGAAACCCCGGTCTGCCTGCAAATATATGCTCAACGGTGACGGGGAGAAGTTGCATTAAGTAATCCAACACAACAGGATGAATGCAGTAGTCATGCAAATGTGGTCGGAGCTCTTCTGGAACTGAAACAGCTGCAAAGGCCTCCTTTAGAGCCTCACCATAGTGCACATTTTCTTTATTCTGGAAGACATCACCATACTGGAAGCCACCTTGAGAAAGATATCCATAAAACTCCTGAAAACTCACAACAGAGGTGCATCTTTTAGAGATCGAGCTTACTGAAATGGCTTGTTCCTCAGTCTGCCTCTCTCCCTTTAGAACCACCGTGCCTGAAGCATAGACCATCGAAGAAGAAAATACTTTGAAGCCAGTTTCTTTTCCTTTCTGCTCTACTTGGACCTTCATTTCAGCAGAGTTCTGTGTCAAAATAAATGGGCTGTGAAACTTGACACTGAGATGCAGCGAGCTCAGGGACACTTTTGGTTTAGTGGTGGCCATGACCGACGCCAGACCCAACTCTGCGTAGAAGGCGCCGGGAATGATAGGTATGTTATTATGCCTGTGCTCCTTCAAGTAGAAGGTTGAGTCAGATGTTAAGGAACAGCTGAAAATATTGCTTTCACTTCCAGTCTGACAGAGAACAGGATGAAAACTTGCTTTATTGTTCTGGGCAGCTCTGATGATCACATCTCTATTGGAACAGTCAAACTGGTACTTTGGGAAAAACAGTGGCGTTGTCTCATAGCCTTTGTAGAAGATGGTCCAATCTACCTGAATGCCCAGTTCGAACAACTTGGAAACAACTGAGATGACTGATTCATGATCTTTCTCGGGTTCCACTGAGGCAACAACTGCTACGTTTTTTTGAAGAGTTTCCATAATGTTTCTTTGCAGTGCTCTTCTTGGCCCTATCTCTACAAATACTACACCTTTCTTCCCTTTAGCTGCTGACCTCAAAGCTTGCTCAAAAGCAACGGGCTCACGGATGTTCCTCGCCCAGTATTCACCCGTGCAGAAATCTCTGATCTCAGCTTCCCTTCCTGTAACTGTCGAGAACAACTCCGTGTCAAGCTCATTCTTATGCAAGGTGCCAATTGTGTCCCTGATTTCCTGGAGAATTGGGTCCATCATGTAACTATGGTAAGCAACAGGGACATCGAGCACATGGAGGAAGAGATTCTGATTGTTTGATGAGTTGCTTAGCTCTTTTAGGAGGCTCTCGATTGCATCTGCTTCTCCTGAGAGAGTGCAGGACTGTGGGCTATTAAAGGCTGCAATGCCAAGTCTTCCAGAATATTTAGGGAGGATTGAAGCCACATCTGATACAGCCATGTTGCTGACCACAAGCATTTTACCACCAGAAACTTTCCCTTGAAGGGAGCTGCGGAAGAATATGACTTTCACAGCGTCTTTGAGAGACAAGAGGCCGGAGCAGTGAGCGGCAGCAACTTCACCAACCGAATGACCGAGCACAGCATCAGGTTTGACACCCCAGTGCCTGAGAAGGGTGTTAACCCCAACCTGAATGGCAAAGAGGAGAGGCTGGACAACATCTGGGTTTTTGATATCACTCCTTTCAAACTCACTCTCAAGTGTGTCCAGGATGTTTAGGGAGCTCATCCTTTGGAAAATGTGAGTGATTTCTTTGATTTTTTCTCTGAATACAGGCTGGTTTTTCAATAGCTGCTTACACATGCCGTGGTAAGTGACACCATTTCCGCAGAAGATAAACACTAATCTTGGATCTGAGAGAGCCAAGCTGACGTTTTTGCCAGCACTGGCTATGAGCTTCTCCTTTAGATCACCTACAGATGAAACCGCAATGGCCTTTCTGTATTTATGCTTTTGGTGACTTCTCCTGCAGGCTGATGTGTACAAAGCAGAACCAAGATCTATGGTGACACCATCCACCAACTGTTTTATGGTGTCTTCTATCGTTAGAGTCAGAGATTTCTGTGAATTTGCTGACAGGACAAAGTATTTCACCTGCTTCTCCCTGCTATGTTTTTTTAAGCTTGTCTGCATGTGCTGTTTGACGATGGCATGTGCATTCGTTCCCCCAAAACCAAAGTTGTTCACCCCTGCAACCCTCGCTGTGGTAGATTCCCATTTCTCAATGTTCGTGGGAATTTTAATATTCAGGGATTTGGTATCGACACTGGAAGTTTCATCAGAGTAGAAAACAGATGGGACGATAGTTTCATGCTTCATCATCAGCAGAACTTTAATTAGTCCGGCCACTCCTGCTGCTGACTCCGTGTGTCCGATGTTGCTCTTCACCGAGCCGATCCACAGAGTCCCCGACCCGGAAGGTCTGGCTTTGGCGATGACGTTGGAGATGCTTCCTGCCTCTGTTGGGTCTCCCACTGGGGTTCCAGTCCCATGGGCCTCGATGTACTGGACATTGGCAATGTCAGTGTCTGAGTAGGTTCTGCGCAGCAGTTCCTCTTGTTGAGTCATGGAGGGCTTAGTAATCGGACTGACAGCGTGTCCATCTTGGTTGACTGCAGTTTTACTGATGATTCCCCAGATGTGGTCATGGTCTTGAAGAGCCTTCAAATTGAAAACGGGACCAGGATGAAACAAAAAATGAGGAAAAGAACATTGTGTAAACGTTTTATAGGGTCAAATATTCATGGGATTAGGAAAATTGCTAGCTGTAATTTTTAAATCCAACACAACTTGTATAATGTGTTAGCTAGTCCAGTGGAATAAAGTTGACATGTAGTTAGATAGGTTGCATATTTTATTCACTATAATTAATTGTCAAAGGTTGGGTGCATTTATAAAACTATCAAAAAATCTTAAACATCGAGATCTTAATATCAGAAGTTAATATTATTGGACATTGGTAAAATAGAATCCGTTTCTTTAATCACTCTACAAACCTTCACCTTTTTCAGTGGCTTCAGGAGAACCACCCCACAGCCCTCTCCTCTCCCGTAGCCGTCTGCTCTGTTGGAGAATGGCTTGCTCGTCCCTTCAGGTGAAATCATCTTGGCCTTGCTGAGCGCCACAAACACTCTTGGCTCAATGATGCAGTTAACGCCTCCACAAACAGCCATTTCACAATCGCCTGGACAAGATAAATCTTATAAATAGCATCAATAATAAAGCTGCCTGTTGATTTGGCAGGTGAACCACTGCTGCAGGACAGACCTTGTTTAATGGCCTGGCAGGCGAGATGAAGAGCCACAAGTGAGGAAGAGCAGGCGCAGTCTATGGCGAGTGACGGTCCGGTGAAGTTAAAGATGTAGGAGACTCTGTTGGCTGCGATGCTCATGGCGAGTCCTGTTCCGGTCCAGTGGTTGATCACAGTTGGGTGCACATGTGCAGCATTAGTCTCGTAGTCTCTGTTCATTATTCCTACCATAGAAGAAGAAAAAGAATTATCTCAGCATCTGTTTGTCTGAATAGTTTAAATAAAAACGTTAAAGGGGAGCTATTATGCAAAATTCACATCTTGCACATTTGTAAACTTCCATTTGGGTCTTTATGCTTCTAAAATCACACCAGCTGTTTTTTTTTTCCAATAAATTACTAAATAGATTTTTTTCCCCCACCCAAAACCTTAAAGTTACAATGCACTGTTACCAGGCAACCCATGCGGAACTCAGCCAGTTACCTAGCAACCCAAGTGGAACTCAGTCCATCACCTAGCAACCCAAGAGGAGCTCTAGCACGTTTGGTCAGCAGGTTTTACTGCTGTATGCACTGTACAATGGCTGCTGGAAAAGACAAGTGTTTTATTGTTGACATATTATCCAGAAACCACTTTCTGGATCCTTATTGATTGTGCGGGAAGCTCTACTTCTGCTTTTCAAACATATATAATTATATCATTTTGTATCTGTTTGCGGCCATTTTCATGTGCAAGTGTAAACGTTGAGTTTGGGGGCGTGGCCAGCAGCAGCTTATTTGCATTTAAGGTGATAAGAAGCCTTAAAACAGCTCAAAATATTCAGAACTGACCAGATTAAAATCTCATTATCTGAGATGATTTATTGCAAAAAATATAATGAAAATGTTTTGTATAGCACAGGGGTCCCCAAACTACGGCCCGCGGGCCGGATCCGGCCCGCCTCCACATTTGGTCCGGCCCCCTGAACAATACCAGAGAGAATTCAGATTTCTTTTCATATACCGTATTTTTCCGGTTTATATGTGGAATTTTCTTCAACCACCAGGGGGCTCTTTAGCAGGAAGTGTGTCCTGTAAACTGTGGGTGTTTTGTTTTGCATGGTGCATTGCTGCCATCTGTTGGACTTTTAGGGAACTGCTTTACTTTTATTTTTATTTAATCAGTGCGGTTGTTTGCTAGCGGTGGAGCAGATGAACACACGTGTCTGTTATGAACGCCGCATTCCGGTCGAGTTCTTCGAAGCAATGCCTGTAAGTAGCAGCTTAGACTTCAAAACGAGCCTTTATGTTAACATATGATAAAAGAAGTAACTTGTTTATTGAATTAGTTTTGGAAATACCTGCGGGCGATTTGATTATGTGCTACGTCATTGCTAACTAGCAGGCTGCTAAGATTTCTCAGGTCGTTACATAGCATTGCCGCTCATAGCATTCTGAGGTAGCCGTTGAATCAGTTGTACTTATAATGTATGTATCTGAATGTAAAACACTTCTGTAAGCTGCTCTGAGCTCATCCTGAGTTGTTTGTGTTTTGACAGTTTCACTCAATTCTACATGGAAATAAAGGAAGAACTAATTAATCATGACTCGTGTGAAAGGAGTTTGGCTGATGGTTAGTTTTGGTACAAGACACCATAGCGAGACCATTACAAAGTGAATCATTGGAAGTCAAAATTGGAAATCAAAGAAGAAAGCGCCCATTAAAACGGAATTAGGTTTTAATAGGGAATTGAAATTTGAGAATGTTGTTGATCAGTTAAATAGCATTGAGGGGAAATGCTATTTAACAGTTTTTTTAAATAATACTGGGATCATTATGAGAATTTGAGGTATAGATATTAGGATCCAGTAGATGGCAGTAGTGCAACAATAATGGACGCAAGCTGCTGTTGAAATCTAAAGAAGAAGAACAAAGCGGACATTTTCATTTAGCACATGCTAGTATCAGACACGAAGGATCAGCACTTTTACTGTTACAGTTACCGTTCGGAAACTACCGTAATCAGTTCAGTTAAATCTAAACTTGGCAACTTTTTCTTTTTCAGCGTAATAAATGTGACACCCCAGCAGAGGGGGTGTCTGTCCCCCTCTGCTGCTGCATCGTTGTGGAAAACCTGGAGCGGCAGAGATATCTGAGGCTTAGATGTGTATGTTGACTGGTTTAAAAAAAACTTTGGGGTTGTGGTTTATAGTCCGGTGGGGCTCATAGTTAGGAAAATACGGATTATAATCCTTCCTGGATATTTTCTGTGAAGAACCCAGAGAGGGTTATTTGATTGTGCTTTCTGGAAAACAATACATTTTTACATTTACGAACTCCTGCAATCGTCACACTTTTTCTGTTACAAACGGACTCCGGCCCCCCAGCAGAGAAGGGAAAAGTTATGTGGCCCTCACAGGAAAAAGTTTGGGGACCACTGGTATAGCAGATAAACTTATCCTAACCTTGTTGGAGAAGCATAGTAGCTTATCTTTAATATGGATCTAAGGGTTGTACGTTTTCTGTGTTTACCAATAAACACTCCTGTCCTGGTCCCGCTGGCTCTCTCCATGGGAACGCCGGCGTTTTCCAGAGCTCTGTAGACACAATGGAGCAGCTGTTTCTGCTGAGGATCCATTTGCTCCACTTCACTGTCACTGATGCCGAAAAACTTGTGGTCAAATTCGTTGAACCTGGGAAAGTATATAAAAATCTAATATTTAGAACTGTATAAACAAGTTCAATTACGTTACATATAATCTGGACCCAAGCAGTACAAGTTAAGATTTCCAGATTGTTATGATTAATGTTGCAATTGAGATTTAATTTGTTTAGCCAATCATTGAGAAAAAAATATGGATGTCATGTTTTTGCCACGTTATGCCTAAATTTACAAATATCAGAATTCAAAACTAAATGTTTATATTTACAATCTACATATTCAAAGTGCTATGTCAGTAAATACAAGTTTAAAAAGTAAATATTTAGTTTGCAAACTAAATATTTAGGTTTCAAATTTAATATTAGCTCTAAATTTAGTATTTTTTTTCTAACTAAATATTGAGTTCCATACAAAATATTTATGTTCTAATTAGACATTTAATCTTCAAGTTAAATATTTAGTTTGCAAGCTAAATGTTTAATTTTCAAACTAAATATTTATTTTCCAAACTTAATATCTAGCAATCAAACTAAGTATTTAGATTTCTTTCTAAATATTTATTTTGAAAGTTAAAGATTTAGCTCAAAATTACATATATAGCCTTAACTTGTAAATATAGGAATAACATGGTGAAATTATGACGATTTTATGACGGGTGAAATAATTTTTTACAGTGTAACTTTACTTAAATGAGACCCCATAAAACGTGAGGCTGAATCAAGAACAAACAGACGTGAAGAACTTTTGCTGAGGTTCGTACCCGTCGATCAGAGCGGCCCTGGCTGTGCGGGTTTTCCCCGGTTTGGTGTCATCTGGGTCAAACCAGCTCCCAACGTCGAACCTCTCTCTGGGGATTGAAACAGAAAAGTTCCTCCCTTCCACCAGAACCTTCCAGAAATTATCAAGTCCCTCTCCTGTGGGTAAAAAAACACAATATGTGGAGAGAAAATATTGTTTTAATTTTCAGTCACATACTCATATGTCTTCTTTACATTGCACATCTAACACAATAAATCAATACCAATACATATCACAATAAAGACATGATCAGTATCAATAGATAATACAACTAATATTAAATATATAGAATATTCACTGGACTTGTTTCTTCAAGTCAGAAGAAACATACTTGTAAAATCAAATGATTACTTTAAAGCTAAATTACAGTTTCTGTGACTAAAAGTAAATATAGTGCAATTAATCTGTTAAGAGACGATATAAAAAGACTTAACGGTTAATTTTCTAACAGGAAAAAACTCTTTAAAAAAGCCAGAACTACAATGGAGTTGTTTCAATCAAAACATATCAATGGCCCAGTCAAAGTACAAACCTAAAACACCTTAAAAATCTATGAAAGGACTAAAAACTGTATTATTTTGTAAAGTGTGGACAAACACTTCAATCTCAAGATGTACAAAAAAAAAATTCTTTCTAAAAAAATGTAAAAAAAAAAACAAAACAAAAACAAACTTGGATCATTTTTCTTTTTTTTTTTACATGTTGCCGAGTAATATTAAAATATTTAAACTAAGCTTGTGCTGAAATAAGAGGACAAAAAGAATAACAAAACCAAATAATTTTAAATCAACATAAATATTATCAATATAGACCAAATATGTAGTGATTCTGCGATTAATGTAAAAATATTCATAATAAAAACAAAAATATATGTTATTTCATGATACTGGTTAATTATGTATGTTTAATCAACCGAAATATTATTACTAAAGGAGAAACTCTGAAATTATCTTTACCTCCTGGAAAGTTGCAGCCGATTCCCACCACAGCGACTCCATCCTCTGCTTCTTCCATCCTAAAAAACTCCAGAAAGTAAAAAAATTAAATCCTAAATCACGTTTTTATCCTCCAAAGTGTTAAAACAGCCGTCTGCTTTAACTCTGTTCAAAGTCACGGCTAAACGTTCGGTTTAGTAACGCCTGGATGCGCCGCAGCATCCATCCCTCTGGAGATGTTATCACGGCTGCTCTTATAGCAGCCACTTTATAAAACATTAATGACTGATTGTATATGTTGCCATGGAGACGAAGGATCCAGTAAATACATTTATGACAACCTGCAAGTGATGAGGCCAAGTTTAATCAACATGTTATACAATAGAGGCTGTGTTTTACTTAAACCTGCTGTAACAGAACAGGATATACTTTAATGATAAACCACTCCGTCCAATGTGTTAAATATTAAAAATATAAATATACAATATAGATTTTAAGAGTCATGTAATTCAAATATGACTGATTTCTAAAATGTTAAATATTAAAAACCAGGAATCCTCTCGTTTTTGATTTTTACATTAAAATCTGTTTTCTATGAGCTGAAAAATTCCAGCTGTAAAAAGTCACTTTTCAATTCACTCTACTTATTTTTAAACAAAACCAATAACTTGAAATATGTAGAAAAATAAACTTCCATTAAAAGATGTTAAAGTCCTACAGTAATAAATTTTAATAGAATATACTTTATTGATCCCAAAGGGGAAATTGGTTATTGGTTGACGAGCTGCTCCATCTGAGGTGTTAATACAAATATACATTTGTAAAATATATATTTTAAAAGTGATGTAATCCAAATATGACTGAATATAAAAGGTTAAAAAATGAAACATAAAGAATCCTCTTGTTTTTCATTTTTACATTAAAATCTTTTATTAGCTTCTGCCTTATGAACTAATTATTTGTAAATACCTCGTTTGCCAGAAACGGCTGCTTCAATATTTATTTTTAGAGAAAAATTCCAGCTGTAAAAATTTATTATTTTTGAACAAAACCAATGACTTGAAATACGTACTTATGTATACTTCCATAAAAAGAGTTGATACAATTATTGTAGAATATACTTTATTGATCACCAAAAGGGAAATTTCTTATTAGTTGACAAGCTGCTTCATCCATAATGCAACATATTAGTAACCATAAGCAACATGAATTTATAAAAAAAAAATATACACAAGTGTGAAGTAATTTAAATATGACTAAACATGAATAAAATAAAAGCACGCACTTTGAAATATATAAATTTTCAACACCTTTAAGTTTACGTATTTCTGCAATTGTTCCAAGTAGAAAAATAAAATAAAAGCCGTTTTGAGTTAAATTATTGACCTCATTCCTTCTGTTCTTTGGAACGAAAAGCAAAACATTTGATTAATGTCCATCTTCCTTTTACTGCATTAGAATCATGCAGGAGCAAATAAACCGTCAAAACTGGTGACACAGGCAGAAGGAAATTCTGAATATATTTAAACATTAGGATGTTTGGAGTTTAATGTTTCACTTAAAAACCAAAGTTGGATCTGTAAGTTATAAAGACAGTGACTTTACGTCCTTCCTCCTCACTGGAGTGAATGTAGGTCGACCTCTGGAACGACCTCTAAGGAGATAAGAATGGAAACGTGGGCGGCAGAGTTGCACCTTCTTCTAAAAATAAAATCAGTCTGGAAAAATCTGTTGATAAACACAGATTGCTTCTGTTCATGTTCTGCAGGAAGAAGTTTGTTAAATTCCAGAAGGATAAACTGGGTTGTCAGGTTAATTGGCCTCTCCAAATTGCCCCTAGGTGTGAGTGTGTGTGCGTGCATGGTTGTGTGTCCTGTGTGTCTCTGTGTTGCCCTGCGACAGACTGGCGACCTGTCCAGGGTGTACCCCGCCTCTCGCCCGAAACGTTGGCTGGAGATGGGCACCAGCAACCCTCCCGACCCCACTGAGGGAAAAAGGGTGCAAGAAAATGGATGGATGGATAAACTGGGTTACACTGCAAAGGTGGCGTAATCAGAAATAGATTGATAAACGTTGAGCCAAGCAGTCAAGGACAAAAACCTCAAAATAAATATTTAACTTTTTAAATGGTTGAATTTTTTTGTGATAGAAAAGGTTTGAGTCATTTCCAAACCATCGCTGCCGTACTTCAGTTAGCATTAGCATCTTTTCCTGCAATTCTGTTGGGCTGATAAATATGTTCTCATGTCCAAATACTTCAGTTTTGGACTGAGCTGTCCTGGGCTTCATCTGCATTTCCTTTTGTTACTCTTGTTTTTAATATATACATACATACATTTTATTAACACCAAATATTTATTCACCTGAATTTCCACTTTGTGGGAAAATAAAATCTGTTTTTATTCTGCAATCTTTAGTCTGGCCGTCAGGTTTTTTCGTATAAGATGTTTTCTCCTAAACAAGTTTAATTCATTTAGTGAGCATTACTGAAAAAAACACAAGGTAAGTAAGCATTTTTGTCTACTTTCTATTCCAAATACCAAACAAATAAGCTAATTTATCTTGCTGAAAAGTTAAGTCAATAATTCTTGAATATTGATAAGTACTAGTTCCACTGGCAGATTATTTTACTTATAAGAGAACATGTCTTGTTACAAGTAAAACTCTTCCAGTGGAAATTTTTTAAATATTAACCAATGATGATGCGCATGTGTCCCTCTAGCAGGTAATAAAGCTAAATCTTCAAATTTGACTCAAACACACAAAGTTTTAAGTTTTTAAATTCAAATCTTTAATTTCTAAAAGTGCACAAAAACGACAGGTAGCCAATTCTACATAATGGGCCTGGATAAAACCATCAGAACCAAATTAATCCAGTTACGTGGATCAGCAGGCGCTCCTATGATAAAGTTTACAAACCTGGATCTTTTAAATAAGCATCCAGGTTTACTGTGCAACAGAGCAAATCCCCCATCTGTTTATTTAGTCAAAAAGACTAAATAAAATTACTTCATAGCCGTTTTTATGAAAAAAAGTTAGTAAAACCTTTTAACATATAAACACATATACACACAGCAGGGAGTATGCTGTAACAAGTAGTTTTCTATGAAGGCGTTAAAGGAACGAGTTTGTAAAATAAATGCGATGAAAGGCCTTAATCCCACGACAAGGACAGCATCTTGCAGCTCAGCTCCCACAGCTTCTGCGCCAACTCGTCATCTTTTCCAGCAGCAGAGCATTTAGCAGCAGCGCAGCCACTGCAAACAACCAGAGGTTGAGATGAACTACTTTATGTCCACATTTCATCACACAAATTTGCCATTTATGGAGATAATTCCCACAAAGAAGCCATTAGCTGCCAACAAGCTAGTTAACTTTGAACTGGCAGTACCTGTAATATCCACCACTCTCCTTTTCTAGAGACGGCTCCACGGCGCAGTAGATCGTGGTCTGAGCTCCCTCCACCGAGTCTTTGGTGAAAGGTTTGGCAATCTTCATGAAGAACCTCTCGGTGGCGCTGAGGTGGCGCCACAGGTCCGTCTGAACAACGCCAGGGTGGAGGGAGTAGGTGGTCACCCCGGTGCCTGAACGGGAACACACAGCGTCCTCACACCAAAACACATCAGGAGCTGAAAATGTCTTCATATCCAATGATTGACGAGGTTTAAAAGCTTTTACATGAAATCTTAAAGAGCTGCTTGAGACACTCAGGAATCAGATTTTAGCAGGTTTTGAAGTGGGTAAAAACTAAAAAAACAAAAACAAAAAAAACCAGCAGCTTCCATGTCAAAGTCTGACTTTCAAAGCAACTTTACCCTGAAAACGGATGACAAGATACTATATAAACAGTCTCCAAATCCCTAAAATAGCATAAATAATTACAATCTGCAGTGTTCCATCTTGCCAAGGGATATTTAAAAGTGACCCATTATGTTTTCTTGAAGCGGAAAGATGGTTGACCAAAGTACTGGAACTCTGCTAGGTTGCTAGGTGACCGGGGCAGAGGGAGGGGCTGAGTTCCACTGGGGTTGCTAGGTAACGGCAAAGTGCCACTTCTCTAAAGCTTTTTGAAACTGCCCCTTTTCCAGACACCATGAAACAGTAATTTATTGGCATATAAAAATTTTTTTTTGAGCATTTGGGATGTTTTCAGAAGCAGTAGAGTTCCAAATGGTAGTACAAAAAACATTCAGTGTGAATTTAGCATAATCAGCATCTCTGAATTTGCTGGAGCCTGTTTTTATTCTCACCAACTTCCAAGTCCTTCACAAACCATTTTTAATCAGTAATTTTATTCCTGGGAAATAAAATAAAGCTCCAAACATGTAAATTTCCAACAGCAACTTTAAATGAACCGTATAATAACTTGAATGGCAGAGATGAGGTTGTGACAGACCTTCCAGTCTTTTGGCCAGTGAGCGGGTGAAGAGCACGTTGGCGAGTTTGCTCTGAGCGTAAGCTTTGTTCTTGTTGTAGCTTTTCTCGCTGTTGATGTCCTCCAGGTTGATGGAGCCCCAGGAATGAGCCATGGAGGACACGTTCACGATTCTGGCCGGAGCCGACCTTTTAATCAGGTCCATCAACAAGTAAGTCAGCAGGAAGTGACCTAAAGAAAGTAAAGGAATAACATTTCAACTTGTATTCAACCATTTTACAGAAATAAGAGCTCTAATGTAAATCACATCGACAACAAACCTCTTTTAAGAAACAAAAATGATGTGTTAATATTTGAATTATCTGATGTAACAATAATCACGGATGTATGTCATGTTATTACAGACTAAGTTTGTTTGTGATTGGTTATATTTACCAAAGTGATTGACTCCAATCTGCATCTCAAAGCCATCGGCTGTCTTCCCATACGGACAAACCATCACACCTGCATTGTTGATGAGGAGGTTGAGCTTCTGCTCATCTGCAGAGAAAAGAAAAAAAAAGTTTTAAACTCTTGAAGCATTTAGGTAAATTTAAATCTATTCCTCATGAAAGTCAGTTTACTTTGCTGTACGTTGTTTGCAAACTCTCTGATCGATTTGCTGTCTGATAAATCCAGTTTCATGCAGATGACGTTGTCGTTGCCAGAGCTTTTGATGACCTCCGTCAACGCCGTCTGGGCTTTCTCCATGTCCCGACATGCCAAGATCACTCTGGCTCCTAGATACAAAAAAACCACACACAAAAAAAAACACTGCAGTTTAGCATACTTTAAAGGAGTGAGAAGAAAAAACAAAACAACACAGCAAGGGATTAAAACATCAGATACCTTCACACACTAAATAAAGCCACTCAACATCTGTATTAATGCCAAACTGCACAAAAACTCTAAAGAATTGAACAGAGCACCCTCTTGTGACCAAAAGTGTGAAGGTTTCTCCTCAGGACTGGGTTATGCTTTGTTATGTTGGTCAGTTTGGACCCCCAATGACCAAACTACGATAGTGAGTTAGGTTGTCTAAATATTGTTACTTTAGGTAGTGCGGAGAAGAAAAGAATTTGGTCTAAAATAAAAAGTTAAGGGAAAGAAACTTCCTTAATTTACCCTTTAATAGAACAAACAGTTTAAGTAAATTAAACTGACAGGAAAGAAATATAATCAGTGAGCTCAAAATTAAATACTAACATCAATATACATTTCAAGATGCAGTAATTAATTTTGACCCAAAAAAGGTGTGACAAACAAAACAAAAGCAGCTTTGTTAAACAAGAATTGGGTACACAGATTTAAATACATTTAGAACCATGTAAAACATTTTGGTTAAAAGCTGCTGGCAAACATCCCAGACTCTGACAATCCAGAATATTTCTGGAGGAAATCTCAAATGAGGTAAAATACAGACAGTCTTAACAATAAGAGGTTTATGTTCACATTTGGAGTTACATCTCATTGAGCAACCGTGAAGCCTTTCACTTTAGATTAACCCTCAAATGCAGTCATAAAAAAAAACAATTCTGTTTAAGGTGCATCTTGAAGACAGCGTGGCAAAAACTTAACGGGTATTATTTTTATCTACTCAAAAAGCACAGAATGGTGTACGAGTCTGACATCATCTGTTAAATAACGACGATCTGAGCCGCAGAAAGCAGCTGATAAAAACACATGGATGACTCGAGTTTTGGTTACTTAACTGCCACAAATGTCAACCACCGCTTCATTTCTTCTGGAACAACTTTAACATTTATGATTCTACTTCCTCTCTTATGTCAGTCAGATCAAAGCTGCTGATTGCATTCAACCGCAGAAGTAGCTAGAATTGGTGTAAATATGTAAAACCACACTTTAAGGTTCCCACAGTGCTGCTTTTCATTCCCTTTTCCTGCGGAGGCACAAGCTAAAGTAGTTTGACTTGAATTATGGAAGTCCAATAATTCAACAGTTTTAATTCAGATTCTAATCAAGTAGTGATTTTTTTTTTTTTTTTTTTTTTTTTTAATTGAATTTTTCCAAATTGACATACAAACATTAACATAACACAGATCAGATTTCCACCCATCCCCCACCCGCACCAAATCGGCACATCAGAAAACACTTACATAGTCAAGACAATATGATGAATACACCACAAATTGATCCAAATCATTCAATAAGCATACAAAAAAAATAAAAAATAAAAAATAAAAGACGGTTATACACGCTGCTAAACAATGTCATTAACAGTCTTTCTTTGAAGGAATTTTAGTACAGGGCCCCATATTTTCTCAAACACACCGACTCTATCTTCATTGCAATATCTCAGTCTTTCCAGATGCAGAGTATTTACTAGTTCCCCCAACCATAGATCAAATGTGGGCACAGAGTCCTTTTTCCAAAATCTCAAAATCAACCTTTTAGCAATCACTGTACCAAACAAGACAGCAATTTTCTCATATTTAGTGGCTAGTTGCATAGCACTGGAGACCCCGATGATGGCAATAAGTGGTTCTGGGTCCCATTGTTTTCCAAAAGCTGTCGAAAAAAAGTGAAAAATTTTCTCCCAAAGTGAGCGAAGCTGAACACATGACCAGAAGGAGTGTGTCAAGTTAGCAATAGCAGCCTGACAACGATTACAAATTGGAGACACGCTTGTAAAGAAAGTGCTCAGTTTCTCCCTCGAATAATGGAGTCTATGTATTGTTTTGAACTGTATGAGATTGTGTCTAGCATTGACTGAGCAGTCTTGTATACTTTTCAAACACTCCTCCCATACTTCATCAGATAACTGCTGCTCTAACTCATCCTCCCATGCTTTCTTTATCCTGGTTGTGTCTACAGGTAAGCTATTAAAGATCTTATAGAAGTATGACACTGCCCCTTGATTGATAGGATCAAATTTATTTATTTCCTCCAGGGTTTCATGTTTCTTTAAAGTTCCAAAATCCACTACATTTTTCCTAACGTAGTCCCGAACCTGCAGATAACGGAAAAAACTTGACGGGAGAAGATGATACTCAGAACATAACTGCGCAAAAGATGCAAAAGTTCCACTAATATATAGGTCACCTATCACACCAATGCCCTTCCCTCTCCACATCCGAAAGACGGCGTCGTTGAGACCTGGTGCAAAGGAGTGATTTTCACAGATAGGAGTATCAAAGTAAACCTCTGGAGCTTTTATAAATTTTTGTATTTGTTTCCAAATTCTGATAGTGTTGCCTATGACAAAATTATTAGTATAGAATGTTTTATTGACTTTAACAGGACTGTTAAGGAGAGCTATCAGGGACGACTTACAACAATGCAGGCGTTCTAAAGATAACCAGGTAGGGCAGGACCCATCAGATGAGGGTGGACCCTTCCTCCACCAGGCCATGATGGATAAGTAGTGATTTTTTTAGCATGTTTTATCTTCCAGGTTCTCCAGAAAAGCCAATGATCCAAAACATGTAGAATTAACATATACATTAACTAAAGCAATGCTAATGCAATGTCATTGCTTTTTAAACAATAAAATTATCATTTTTTAATAAAAGAAATTGAAGCGTTTTTCCATATTTTATTGTATTTATCAAACGGTATTAAAAAGGGTTAAATGAAAAATCTGTACAATGTGACCGTTTTTAATTTTGATTAATCTTCAGAATAATCCGGTAGAATGATAAATTACTAAAATAATCGCTAGTTGCAGCCCTAATTCATGAAGTCCTAAGATCGACAGGTTTTTAAAGTTTTGATCATTGCACTATTAGACCTTCATATCTTGACAAACATTATTTTTTGTTTGTTGTGATGTCGAGATAATTTAAAGTACCCAGTAAAGATCAGAAACCAGGTTTGATTGAGTCGTTTACCTCTTTTAGCCAGATCGATGGCCGTCTCTTTGCCTATCCCGGTGTTTGCGCCGGTGATCACCGCAGTTTGCCCATCGAGCCTGGCGTCAGAGGACCAGGGAGCCCCGAAGAGGTTTCTGGGGAAGTTAAGAAATCTCAGCCGGTGTCTCAATCAACGTAATGGGCGTGGACATGACTAAACTACCGCTAAACAAAACCGTGGCAGTTCGCATTCAAGCTTAAATGTTACAAACGAGACGCTAACAGCTTAGCTTACAAACTGAAGTTTTGTTTGGCTAAAAGTTTACATACAGCCTTAGATAGTCAACTCTTTAAACAAACAACGTAAAGATTAAGCGATGACAAACAGAACAGAAGCCTCACCTTAGAGCTTGCATGTTACTTCCACTCAGTAGGCAGATAAAAATGTTACAAAAACCCCGAAAAACCTGACAAACTGAGAGCCAGTTCTTCGACAGCTTCCCCCTCAACCTTTCTCAGTTAAAATGTGAGGCACAACTGTGACGAGGCACTCATCCCCAACGGACAGGCGTTCTCACCAATCAGATGCGAGCTCGTCAGCAGCAGACACAGCTGATTGGTCAAGCAAAATTCGTGTCGCCCTTTTTGATTGGGCGACACCAATCTATTAGATATACAGATGGACAACACATTAGATAGACAGATAGATTTTATTAGACTCAAAGTCCAAATTATATAAAAAAGATAACGAACAAAATATCAAGCTACATTTTTTTTTTTTTTTACAAATGATGTCTTTTCTTCTGTTTTTATACCCAAACGTCACATTTCAACCACATTGATAATATATGTTTTTTCTTTGTTATGATCTTTATAAAAAAGATGTATCTACATGGAAAGTTGGTTGATGTTTAGTTGCTTATAATGAACATTTGAGATCAGAGGTGGACTGATTTTATTTGAAACTACTCGTTTCATTCAAATTTTTGTTTATGCGAACATGTGATACGCACATTTTAAAATATAAATGAATGAAATGAACAAACAAATAAATAAATAAAATAAACTATTTGTTGAGGCTTGGAACGCAGTCTGTCTAATCTAAAGTCTGAGCAAGTGTTGCATGCATTTCTATGCACACAGAAATGTTGAAAAGACAATTTACTTACATACTTTTTGAAGTTGCAGATTGGATAGGAAATGTTTACATGCCCTTCTGTTTTCATACCCAAAGCGTCACACTTGAACCACATTGATTCAGTAGTGCTGTATCATTGCAAAAATAACATGTTTTTTCTTTGTTAATATTATCTTTATAAAAAAGATGTATCTACATGGATAGTTAGTTGATGTTTAGTTGCTTATACTAAACTTGTTTACATTTATTATCCTATCCGCAACTTCAAAAAGTATGTAAGTAAATTGTCTTTTCAACATTTTTGGGTGCATAGAAATGCATGTAACACTTGCTCAGACTTTAGTTTAGACAGATAGATTTTATTACAGACTCAAAGTCCAAATTACATATAAAAGAAGGTAAAAGGTAAAGGTAATTTTATTTATATAGCAGATTTTCAGCAACAAGGCAATACAAAGTGCTTTACAGGACTTAAAACGAAATACAAACAAAATAGCAATCCAAAGGAAAGAGCAAAAGAAGAAAAAGCTATTAATGTTGATCCGCAGTAAATAAACTAGATACTCCTATTCATGGTTGGTAGAAAAGTATAAGTAAGTATCCTCTGGTCTAATTCCTTTCCTAGTGTAACCTCGGTAATTTTGATCGATCAGCCTAAATCAGTTCTGCGTTGTGTGAATAAGGGCCAGGAGACAGGATGAGATGAAACGTTGTTTATCTGTGCGAAACAGAATATGGACTGATCAGGAATCAGGTTCATCACAGCGGGTACAGCTACGAGGAACAGCATTTCATGTTAGCAACAAGCTAACATAACATTTTACCGGAGCGTTAAACTCAGGTAAACCTGCCTCGCGCCCATCTCTCATGAACTGGTAGAGAGATGTCTGTGTTCACTATATTTAACCCCGCCAACCACCAGAAGGGGGTGCTGTTTCACCCATTACACATGAACCCAAACTTGGAAGTAATGACAAGTGGAATTCTATACAATATTAACTATGTTACACTAGGTTGGGAGAATAGGGGTCTAAAATGTATAGTTGCTAAGGTAAGGTAGTAAGTTGTAGGTAGTTTTTCTGGGTTTAAGTTCTAATCCCTGTTCTGGGTTGCTAAATAAGTGTAAGTAAGTATAATCTGGACGTCTGGGTTGCTAGATAAGTACAAGTATTCTCTGGACTTTCTAAGTATGCTCTAAATTTGTAAAATGAATGAGTACTTCACAGTTTCTAAGTAATAATAAAAACTAAATGTTCCTGTTCTGGAAGATTTTTTTTCTGGATTCTAAGTTGGTTCTAATTCTTTTTCTAGGTTGCAATAATAGGAGTCCCTCTGCTTCTAAATAGTGAGTACGCTACAGTTTCTAAAATATAAACTAAAGAGTGACTAATCTAATTCATTTTCTGGGTTAAAAGTGAGTACTCAACAGTTTCTAACAAAACTGGAGTTAGGGCATTAGGGCAAATGAGAAGATTGAGACAAAACAAAGGGCAAAACAAAGATATTAGTGAAGACGGTGACGTCACAGGGCATGAAACCTCCCGTCAGAAGTCTGATAAAGGTGTCGTTATCGAGGAATTATGTCCTTGGGAGAGCTCTGTTTAGGTGGGAAGGAGCGTTATGTTTGCATATCTGCAAGGAGATTGGAAATATGCAGTACTATCTGACAAAATATCAAGCTAAAAATATGTACAAATGATGACTTTCCTTCTGTTTTTGTACCCAAAGCGTCACACTTGAACCACATTGATTCAGTAGTGCTGTATCATTACAAAAATAACATGGTTTTTCTTTGTTATTATTATCTTTATAAAAAGATGTATCTACATGGATAGTTGGTCGATGTTTAGTTGCTTATACTAAACTTTTGAGAGAGGGGGTGGACTATTTAAGATTTTTTTAAACTACTCCTTTTCATTCAAATTTTTGTTTATGTGATGTGCACATTTTAAAATATAAATGAATGAAATGAACAAATAAATAAAATAAACAATTTGTTGATCCTTGGAATGCAGTTGGGAGAGAAATGTTTATTAGCCCCTCCAAAAGGTAAAGGTAAAAGTAATTTTATTTATATACCACATTTTCAGCAACAAGGCAATACAAAGTGCTTTGCAGGAATAAAAAGGAAATACAAACAAAATAACAAACCGAAGGAAAGGGTAAAAGAAGAAAAAGCTAATAACGATGTTCCACAAACTACCACAACTTCAAAAAGTAAAGAGTAAATTGTCTTCTCGACATTTTGGCTGCATGGAAACACTTGCTCTGATTTGTGTTGGTTTTCACATAAAATCCAAATAAAATACATTGAAATATTTTTTTATTCCAAATAAAATCTTTTGAAATGCTTTCAGGTTATAAATTAATGTGTAAAAGTAAAGGATGAGTTTAACGTCATATTGAAGTGATTATGATAAAAAAAACTCTAGAAACGTTGCAACATTTGTCCAGCAGGTGGCAGCACACGATCACAGACCGCTTTAAACCACCAGCGGAGGCATTTTCCTCTTTCACACCGTTAGCCCTGAGACGCGACTCTTCGGACAGATTAACAGGTTGGTATTTGGGTAAATCACGTCCTTGGCACAGATTCTCCGCTTTCCTCCCGGCCAGCAATTTGCATGAAGCCCAATTATTCATCAGGCCTCTTCAAAAAGATCTCCAAAAAACGCCATGAATGGCTCATTCATGAGCTTCAGACATTGTTGGCAGCAGTAACAGAGGACTTACACTGCAGATAGAAGGTCATTAGAGTAGGAAACACTCACTGCGCTATTCATCAGCTGATTGTGCGCAAGCAAACATTTCCTTCCCTTTTCTGTCTGTAAGATCAGTCAGCAAAATTGTGGGATTTTTTTAGTGTTTCAAGTGCATCTGTGGAAGAAAAAAAAGAAAAACACTGACAGTTTTGTAGTGAGTGGTTGTAACTGAGTGGCCTTCTCAGGAATGCATATAAATCAGCTTCTTTGGATTCTGTCAACAAATAAAGCCAACAATCCTGCGATTTTGTAACCTTTGGCCTCCAATACTTCCTTAAAGCAAAAACGAGATCTTCTACAACAATCAGTTTTTCCAGTATTTATTAATCTCTCATTCCATATCTGACTTGTTTATTATCGTCTTGCCAACTTCCCGTTTGTGTTTGTTGTTTTTGTGTCATCGGACGAACGAAACAGTTGACCTAGCCCCATACCGGCGCCACAGTAGCAGCTTCCCGAAAGCCAAACACAATAGTGAGGCAGGAGGATGCACTGCATGAACAATGTGAACAATTTGTTAGCCATATTGGGAATATTAATATTGCTATGACAGATGGAAGCCCAGAGGATGCAGCTATGAGGCAAAGGGGAATAAATAAATAAATAAATGAGAATTAGAGAATAGCTTGTGCTGATGGCGATGAATTGACAATGGCAATAATAATCTGATGGGTTAAAAATAAACCTGCTGCACAGAAGAATACACAATAAAATAAAACAGGGAAGGATACACCTGTAGAGGCAACTTCTCGTTTTCATCAGAAAACCTTCTCGGGGCCATTGGCAGATTTTTATGTTGGGCCCCCATACCAACATGCAAACACCAGATACTTTATCACTGTGTGTAACATAGCTACTGTCATTAGCATAATTAGCATTATACTATTAGCATTATGCAGTTATTTAGATGCGCAATATTCTTTTACTTATTTGAAAGTAACATCAGCTGATAAACACAAAATTTACAGTAAACAAGTTAAGAAGTTTTTAAAAGTAAAAAGTAGCCATTCATATATTTCCTCTGCAGTAGTAGCAGCCAACAGAAAGAAGACATTAACCATTATCTGTGTAACAACTAGAAAAACAATATAGAAAATGTTTTTTCACTTGTAATATAATTTATTTTGTATTATTCAAAGTTATTTTAAATCTAAATATATTTTATTGCGCTAGCTTGGTGCTCTTGGGGGCCCCCTGGTGGTGTGGGGGTTCATTTCTTCTCTACAACAGTGAAACAGCAACTAAACATCGACTAACTATCCATGTAGATACATCTTTTTATAAAGATAATAATAACAAAGAAAAACATGTTATTTTTGTAACAATACAGCACAGCTGCTAATGCCCTATTTTTAAAGAATAAAATGTATTTTGAGGTAATGATCCACAATGAACTAGCAATCCTAAAACATTAGATCACAAACTCTAGAAAAAAAGAAAAAGGTAACCAAAAGTTCAAATTTTCTAGAAACTTTTAAAAAAAATCCATTGAGATATTCTTTGATCTTATGCAAACAGAAATATTTTTAGCAGAGCTGGAAAGTTTGTATCAATGTTTCATAAAACAGATCAGAAGCAGAGCTGGAACAGGAACCACCCAAATGTTTATATTACAACAGTATCTGTCCAAGGTCACTTTCTTTCTGCCTCCCCAGACACACTCACACAGGCGGCCAGCAGTCTGGACTCTCATCTACAAAACCTGAAATTATCCGACGCTCTGGGGGATGATAAGCATCTCCAAGTGTCCACATCTGCTGTCGCCACCTCCACTGGACAGACAGACAGACATCTTTTCTAATGTTTTTTTTTCTTCTGTTTGACCTTTACCCCCTTCACCGCCTCCCTCACTTGTTTGAGTGGTTACATAACACATGAACGCTGCTATTCGTTTGTGTAAACTGTTCGCCTTTGCTGATACAATCTCTCTATACCTCCGTAATTACAGTCCCTTTTTTTTTTTTAAAAAGTGGCCTTGTTGTTCACCAGATGGCAGAGATCTCCATCTCTCCGTTGTGCTGCCGACTGAAACATGTTGCATCGTTTAGCCACTCCAGTTCCCTTTGATTTCTCAACATGCATTTTTTCTCACCATTTTTCGTTTTCTCAGGGGAAATCAAACTTGGAGGTCACTCTAAAGTTTCTAAGTCTTTTGAGAATTGAAAAAATATCTACGCAACTTTATCAAAGGAGAAGAAAAACATCATTCGCTTTTTTATGTAGTTACATGAAGTTTGTATCTTGTACACATATTTTAAATCACTTTGAATTTTGTTTTAATTGACCTTTTCATATTTGATGCTTTTTCTGCTTATTTACGTCATAAAATGACAGAATACTGTTCAATATTTGATAGAAAAATCTGGAAAACATACAATAAATAAAATGGAGCTAACAGGGTGAAGAAAGCGGCCTGCTTCAAATGGACAGAATCTAAATCACACGTGTCAAACTTGAGGTCCAGGGGCCAAATGTGGTCCGCCATTTGTTTTTATGAGGCCCCCCAGATTCCAGACGCCAAATAACACGCAGCAGTTTCTAAATGTTTTTTTTTTTTGCGTTTCTCGCAAAATCAACTAATCCCTCAATTTTTTTATGCTAATATATAACTTTCTGCAAAAATGGTCCACAAGTTTGAGTTTATGTGATGCTAACTCACACTTTCTTTTACCCTTCACTTGATGTCAGGTTATAGTTTGTGGTCGATGTGGCGAGTCACATTTAATAATGTCATATAAAAGCGCAAATATAGCAAAATTCATTGCACATTTTTCAAAATTAGCACCACAAAATCAGTGATTTTAATTGCAAAAAAATTACAAATAAATTGCTAATCACTCATAACAAGACATGAGTTGCTTTTTCATCAATGTTAAGGATTTATTACTTAAAATAAAACAAGCTCCTAAATGTTAATTATGAGTTTTGTCTTGTTTCAGGTGTACTAAGATATTAGTAGAAACTAAACAAAAATAGCTGCTCAGGCTTGGTGTTTTTGCAGTGCAGCATCCTGACGGCGTCATCAACACGCTGGGCGATGCTTATCTTTAGCAGGGACAGAGCAGCTGGTAGCAGCTGATGTGAAGATGGATGAAACTAAATACAATCCTGGAATAAAACCCGTTGAAGACCACGAAACACTTGAAACTGAAGTGGAGTTTTATCTTCCACCAGAACGACGACCCTAAACTTAGAGGGTCGTTGACACAGAAATCAACGACCCACAGAAATCCAAGCAAGAATCCGAATCAAAAATAAACATTCACAGGCAATCAATCTCCAGTTAGGCAAATATTTCATCAAAATAAAAATGTACTGGTCCACTAAAGCTGAATAGAAATGCACACCACACTTTCTAGATTTATGAAGAACTACATAATTTCGTCATTATAACTCCTTAAAGCTGCAGTATTTAACTTTTGTAAAAAAAATGGAGCTCCTGTCTTCTCCCAGTGCTCCCAGTACAAACTGCAGAAATACACCACTCAACCAGACAACCAATCAGAGCCAGGAGGCGGGTCTTAGTGCTGTAAATCACTCGTGCTCACCAACCAATTATGGTGGATAAACAGTTTTCCTGGAACAGTGAGTTGTTTTTCCCCCATTAGGCATACACAAGCTTGATTAACAGCGCTAACACCCGCCTCCTGGCTCTGATTGGTTGTTTTTGACTGGAAGCATTACATTTCTTCAGAATGATTTTTTTCACAGATTATCTGTCTGACATGGTGACAGTTTTAACAAATTTGAAAAAACAAACAAACATATTTTTGTAAAAGTTACATTTGCAGCTTTAAATCAATTATACCCAGGTCCAGCTCTATCTTTTAGATCAGTGGTTCTTAACCTGGGTTCGATCGAACCCCAGGGGTTCGCTGAGTCGGTCTCAGGGGTTCGGCGGAGCCTCTGCCGCGGAAGTAAAGACACACTTGTGTAAAGTCGTGATGACGCCCCGCTTTGCCATCACTTGCTGCAGAGGATCATGTTACATTGCTTAGCCAATCAGAGGATCACGTTACATTGCTTAGCCAATCAGAGGATCACGTTACATTGCTTAGCCAATCAGAGGATCACGTTACATTGCTTAGCCAATCAGAGTTGCGGAGGAGCACTGATTAAAGAAGCTCCACTCTCAGCATGGATTTGAACTTGTGTCTTTTATAACTTCAGCAAAGCTCACAGTTTTGACCAAATTCTGTAACTTTTGGTGTACTTCTAAATCTGCTCCATAGTCGCATCTTTTCGGGGTTGCTACTGCCTCTAGTGGCGAGGGGGTGGTAACACGACTAATATAATTACATTACTAAATCAGAATACAGCAAAGTCTTTATAATTTATTATTTATTTTTCATTCTCTTAAGAATGTAGAGCTAATTAAATGATCTAAACACCTAAAGACCTTAAAGTGGTTCTAGTTTCTCTCGAAGGCCAACCTGTTGAAAGTGTGGCAGATTTTAAAGACCTGGTCGTTCCTGAAAACACTGACTATATTTTTAAGAACTGTTCTCAGAGACTCTACCTTTTAAGAAGCCTTGGTGATCTTGGGGTGACCCAATTAGACTCAAGTTGGGGTACCCCTATGTCTTGAATTTGGAAAAAAAAAATGTATCACAAAAGAAGGGTTCAGTGAATGCGCAGATGAATCTGATGGGTTCGGTACCTCAAAAAAGGTTAAGAACCACTGGTTTAGATGGAATCCCTTCTCCAACATGTGAGTCAAATGAAATAGCCGTTCCCAGAGCTGAATTTCCCAATCCACTGATTGGGAAATTCAGCTGCTTGACTCAAGCGTGTTGGAGAAGAAATGCAAATAAAAGCTGCAGGATAGCAGAGCTTAATTCTTCAACTAAAACTCAATTTATATAATTATACGTTAAAATAATAAGAGCATCCATGCAGTGCAGTAATGCCAGCTAATTAACATGTGCATTGTGGTTCGACTCTTTGACTGTGGGGAAACAGGAACGGATCAATACCCACTGCAGAGTCATTAGACGGAGAACGGAAAGCTGATTTTACCTGATCTGCTTTCCGCTGTTAACAGCCTTTTACCCCGACAGTCAGCTAAACTCTAGAGTGGCGTTCTGATCATAATTTAAATCATTTTATTTAAAAGAAAACTGCATTTGAAGTTTGGGTTTGAAGAAAACTCCAAAGCTTTACTCTTAGATGTTACGTTTTTCTTCTTTTTAGGAGACAGTGATGGTTAATTAGATCATTTAAATAGCGCCAAACGTCTGCAAATGTCTTTACATTACATTTAGGCATTTATTTATTATTTATTGTAATAAATTTACGATCACAATAAATTTTTGTCATAATAAATTCTAATTAATAATGTTTTAAACTCCCTATAAGTATCCATATTGTTGGGATTATTTTTTACTATTTTTCTCTTCTGTTTGTTCATTGATATTCTATCAATAGTCTGTGATTGAAGCGGAGAGTAACAAAAGTCAGATTTAACCTCATATAAATGCAAATACTGCAAAAATTCCTAGCAAATATTCCTAAATTAGCACCAACAAATCTGTGATTTTGATTGCAAAAAATCACTAAAACAATTGCAAAATCCTGGAGGGACTGATTAGTGTGAAAAGATGATCAATAATATTATTAAATCCAGAAACAGATACTTATTAATATTTTAACAATTTACTGGGTTTTATCCAGAGGTGAGTAAAATGTACTCAAGTAAATGTAGCACTACTTCAGTATATTTTTACTGAAGTTAAAGTAAAAAGTATCCGTCCAAGAAATTACTCAAGTAAGGGTAAAAAAGTATTTGGCAAAAGGTAACTCAAGAACAGAGTAACTGGTCAAATTATCAATCATTTAATATTTAAAAATGACATCATGAAATGTATCAAAATATAAAGTTTTGTTGAAAATTGGGTATTTTAAACAGCAAAATGACAGTAATTCATTTAGGTAACAACAACAACAAAAAATATCAGGCAAAAGAAAATGTTTCCAAATCATTTTCTTTCAATAAAAAAACATATGAAACTGATAAAACCTGCAGGTGTGTGTCTGAGTCCTTGGTGATTTTTTCTTAAAACATATTTGTTTTTCATCCAGTGAGTAGAAAATCCAGACATTTTACTCAAGTAAGAGTAGAAATACTTAAGTAATAAAATAGTAAAAGGACAGTGTAGTGAAAATACTCCCTAAATTTACTCAAGTAAATGTAATTGAGTAAATGTAACTAGTTACTACCAAACTCTGGTTTTTCAGTGTATCGTGGCCCTTTGAGGACCGTCATGATCCCGATTTGGCCCAGAATTAAAACGAATTTGATGCCTCTGGTCTGAACTAAAAGCTGCAGCATCTCCAGAACCTTCATCCTCCGTGGATTGATCCTCACCATTTCATCGTGATGAAAGGATGAAGGGACATCAGCTCAGTGTCACCTTGTTGCTCCAAACTGGACCAAGCAAATGGGATCCACTGTGTCCTTTCAGCATCAACGTGATTAGTGGATTCAAAGCGGCCCTTGAGGATGAAAGTGGGACAGTCGGTGAATCTAGGTTGGGTTTCCCTTTGAAGGTGAGCAGACGCTCGCTGTGGCTCTGCAGTGTCCTGCAGGAAACAGGCGAGCCGATCTATTTATAGAGACTTTTCAAGCAGCCAGAGGAGAGGAGCTGCTGGAGAGCAGAGCAAAACAGAAGCCTCCGATTCCTGCATGAAATTTGTATCGGGATGAGGCATATAATATGCACCACGTAAAGAAGACTCATACTTGTCTCGATGTAGTTTTAATCATTGCTTTTTGATGTTTTTATTTGTGGATATTAGAGAGAAATGGTTTAAAAATCCTTTTAATTTTATGGTGTTCAAACTCTAAGTGGTTTCTAGGGAGGGTGGAAAGTAAATAAAGGATGACCCGATCTGATTCCAGTCGACCAGAAACTCTGCAGGACACTTCATAAATGAGACAAAAATGTTTTCCCCAAAATAATTGTTTTATTTTATTACCATTCCCTTCCATCTGTCATCCATCCTTCTGATTTTTCATCCCGATTTCTATGGAATATCAAAAATTGTCTTTAAATAAATTTCATATCAATTTGAAAGGCTAATAAATGGATACAAGAAAACTAATGCTATTATGTCTATAATTTAATTAGTTTTATAAATGCACAAGTTAGTTTTAGTAAACTATAGTTCATTTCATTTCCAATTAGAATGTCTCCATTTCAGTTTTCGTTAGTTTCAGTTAACTATAATAACCTTGTTTCCCACAGTGGGACAGATGTTTGTCTTCCAGATGTTCCCAGGTCTATCCCAGGCTGTAAACTGGTTTATAAGGTTTACCAAACATAATCGACTCGAATGATTTGTGATCTTCCTCCAACAGTTTATGAAATGGGAAGCAACTTACAGGATGTGACATTTACCACTGTTTGTTCAGTTTTAATGCAGAACGCTGGACAGCAGGATTTCTGACAAAATGCATCACTGAGTGGTTTTATTCATGGAGATTCAAAATGTATTTAAATGCTAAGATCTGAGTTTACTTCCTCAAATTGTAATTATCTGGTTTGGTAAACTAAGACTGCCTGAGAGCGCAAAGACTTGATGTTTGAACTTTGCACTAAAGTTATTTTCTGGTCCACCTAAATGGACATAAATGTTTTTAATTTAAAAATAGTTGTTGATTTAGCTCAGACGCTTGGGATGAATACGTTAGTTTGAAAAACGTGTTTGTTGCAGTTGAGACCAATTTAAATGAGCCACATCTTAAATTGCACCTCAGTTTTGAGGCTTATTTTCAAATTCTCAGCATTAATCAGTGAACAAGCAGCACTTTATGCAAAGGAAAGCTATGACGACAGAAACATACTTATTTTTAATCTGAAGAGCTACATTTAAACTTATTTGGACCATTATATTCATTATATAGCAAACTCATGAGTAGGGGTTATCAGTTCTCTTTATTGCATTTTAAACACTAATACTTAATAATGATCAGGTCATTAATCACAGATCCCAATAGTCTCCAACTGGGTTTTAATGTTTAAGTCTTAAATATCTTGAAATTTCAGAATTAAAACCAAAAAATGTCAACCATTAAAAAAAGACTCAGAAAGCTACATATGATACACAGTTTACAATATTTCAAGACGCCACAACCATCCGCTGCTGCCATCCCGTTTGTCGGTAATTAGCTCAATTGTTAGCATTAGCTCTCATATGCTAGCCTGTTTTGCCAACTTTAGCATCCTGCGTTCCCAATACCGTTAAACTATTAGCTCTTATTAACAGATCTCGAAATGATATCACACATAAATTGAGTGTAGTGGCGAAATCCAGAAGGATTTTGCTAACTTTCGATGAGTAAATATGTTTAAATAATACAAAAGTCTGAGTATTTGCGGTCCTGAATCGCTTGGTTAGCAACTGGCTGGTAAAGGCTTACTGTTGTTATGGCAACCGGACTGGAGTCAGGTAGGAAAACGGCGTGAAATAGGAGCGGACATTTAAATTAATTACAATGTGATGAGCAGCAATTACTGAACAGATTGACTAGCATCAGGTAAAACACCTGGGATTGACTAATTAATTCCATAATGCAGACACAGCGGACTTCTGTCTTCTTCTTGTGTTTTATTGGCGGTTGGCAAGAAACATTTGGTATGCATTACCGCCACCTACTGGTATAAAATGTGGTTCTTTGTTTTCCCAAAAAGCTTAATTCAAATGTGAATGTTTTTAATTTCTTAATCTCCTGGTTGTATATTTTTTAAACTGAATGTTATATATATATATATATATATTCTTTCTAAACTCCTCCAACATTAACCTTTTTTCTATCTCATTTCTCCAATATACTAAAATCACATTCTATTGTTTCAAATTGTACTGTTTTGTAGACTAGTAAGCCTCTCTTTTTGTCACTTGTTTGTTACACATAAAATTGTGTTTTTATGTATTATTTTCTCCCAACTTTTTAACAAATGACAGGTATCTATTTTTACTAGGAAGAAATAGTAAAATGGGAGATTTTTTTCCCTTGATTTCAACAAATTAAATCAACAAACATGAGGTTATTTGGAAGTAAGTACTTAATTTCTCATGAGACATAATTGGTTCATCAGGTGTTCCACATCATGCTAATGAACCTGTGCTTGTACAAATATAATCAACCACAAGGCTGGAGCTTGTGTCTGGGCAGAGCAGAACAACCAGATACTTTCACTAGCATTTTGTTTTACTTTTCCCATGCAAAATTATAGGTGACAAAAATGCGACGGCTTGCATAAGAAGGCTGCAAAAGTTTTTATAGAGATTGGTGGTTAATGATGTTTATGTTCTAGTGATGCATGTGGCTCTGTTTGCTAACTCAGCTTCAGCATTTTTAAAAGCTTCCAGCTAATTGGTTCTCAAACACATCACGCCTTTACTTTTCCTAGGGGCATGTTGTGTGTTGTGTGGAGCACAGGGGCAAAACCGGGTGCATTTTGACTCGCTACAGAGATGGAGACCGATGTATAAGGGGAAAAAAATAATCATACAGCTTGTTCTTAGAAAAACCAATCACTCTGACCTCATCCGCGCTCTTCCATGACCCAACATGCCTCTCGGGCTGGCAGCCTCCAAAAATACCCGAGTCCTGATGATGCACTTGGATTGGGGACACTGCTTCTTTATGTAATCCAACTTGTTTGGAGGTGGAAGAAAAAAATGCAAATCTGTGGTGCCTAATTGGTTTTTAGATTTAGGATATTATCACTAAAACCTAAAATCTATCAATATCGGTGTATTAATACTGATCTATCTGGAGTAAGATGTCTGAGTATCATCTCTAATAAAGAGGCATTTGATTCAGATTCTCTTTGTCGGCTAAAAGGCATTTCAACAAATTCTCCAGGGCCTAGATTTGATTTTCTATGTTTTTCTTTCAGGGATTACATTATATAAGACATCACATAATCTCAATTTGTATGTAAACTAGATTTCTGGAGTGAACAGACAGATTAAAAGCGCTTTCAGGCTGAACAGCATTTCAGTGTTTTTACCATAAATTCTCTTCTCCATTCCTAAATTCACTTTTTTAATCTTTAAATCTTTCCTGAAAATATCCTTGAGCTTAAAATACTATGATTACAACACTGATCACATAAAGTTTCTTTAGTCTTTAATAAAAAAAATTCCACCACATTTTAGCTATGAGAGACAAAAAAAAAAAGAAAAAATAGTATAAACAGCAAATTGTGACTATGCAAATAATATTTACAGACAAATCGTTTTAATTTGTGTATGAAGCCAAATTAAAATTTGTAAAAATCTGACAAGTAAGCTTTCACATGTAGTTAGGAAAACAGAGTAGAAGGGAAAGTGTAGGTCAGTCAGAGTTGATAAAGGCTGAGAAAACCTTGGAGAGTTGCTCTTGGGATTGCTAACTAGACTCTTGAGTGTTCTTGTTGTCTCTTTGCAATTTTCTTGCAACACCTGAACAAATATTTCTCTCATGGATGAGTGACCTTGAGAAAGTTGATAAAAACTAATCAGTAAATTGGGAGAAGGAGAGAAAACATTATTCAAACTGTTTAGACAACTAAAGATAAACTGCAATTTACAAGTAGAAGAAGTAATGAGTTCAGTTAAACATTAAGATGTCACAGAAACATTTTTGTCTTTAAAAGGGCTGAGAAAGGAAAACAGTCAAATAATGATTCAAAAATCACTTCAAAATTTGCAACCTGACTAGAGCCACTGCCTTTTTGCTGCTCAGCTCTCACTCTCAGTGGCTCCGCCCTACTCACTGCAGAACTTTGTTTTGATAGGCAACATGGCGTCCTGGTAGCCAATCACATGTGAGGAAATGGGATCATACCATTATGTGAAAATAGAGAGGGGGACATGACAGTCAGAATCTGAGAATCTGTTAATCTCTTCAGTCAGCTGACTCCTATAAACGAAGCTGCAACTTAAAGATATTATATAATATATAATAAATTAAAGTTGTGTTTGGAAGATTTCTCTGCAGTGTTCATTTGTTTTTATGTTAAATAAAAACTAAACATTTGATATAAATAATATAGTAAAGTAAGACATTTAATAGAAACACCACATTTAATTGCATTGAATTTTCCTTTATTAAAGGAAACTTATTATTAATTTCTTTTGGGATCAATATTTGAATTTGAAACAGTTAAAATCACATGAATTTGTTTCTTCTCACTATATGTCATTAAAAAATGTACTGTCTTCTTTGACATTTCTGCCAGAAGTAACATCCGATTGATCACAAAATGTATTTCCCTTGCAGTTGTGCAAAATATCCAAATTTTGATAGTTCTGAAAAATCACCTCATCCAAACGCAAAAAAAAAAAAAACATTTATTGAAAAACAAGATTTTCTTTTTAAACTACCATGTTTCCATTAAGCAAATTTGTCAGTATTTTGTAGAAATCCACTTTGACAAAGGACTTCTTTTGGCCAAAGCCAAATTCTGCTGCTTTTATAGACAGAAACTCGGAGCCTGGCTGGTTTCTGCGTTCTTGGAGTCCTGAAGACTCTGGGTGTAAAATCTTTTGGCCCTGTAGGGTCAAAGCTGACTGGCACATTGTTAAAACGGAGAGTAAAGTTCCTTTTGCTATTCAGTGAACCTAAATGAGCTGCAAGGGCCAGAATGAAAGGATAAAAGGAAACCATCCAGCCCTGTCCAGCTCTGAGAGAGAGCTGCAGGGTTCAAATGCATCTAAATGAAGGCCTGACTTGATTCAAGCTGGGATTTATGCCAATTTTTTTTTTTTGGTTTCCAGATGCAGCAGAATATAAGATCCAGACATGGATGGTTACTATTCTGGTCTGTTTACCAGTTTGGATCCATTTTTAGGAGGCCATGTTTGGTTCAATGTCTCCATAATTAAACTTTTATGACCTTTTCTTTGATCCAAACTCTTGAAATATTTTTAGTCTCAGCTCAACAAAGAAAGGAAAAAGTGAAAAGATGCTTGGATCTTGTCCGTCCATCCATCCATCCATCCATCCATCCATCCATCCATCCATCCATCCATCCATCCATCCATCCATCCGAGGATGGATCCATCAGAGGATCCAAGCATCTTTTCCATCATGGATGGATGGACAAGATCCAATCATCTTTTCACTCATGTGCATAAAACTGAAACTTTTTCTTTTCTTTGTCAAGCTGAGACTAAAAATATTTCAAGAGTTTGGATCAAAGAAAAGGTCATAAAAGTTTAATTATGGAAACATTGAACCAAACCTGGCCTCCTAAAAATGGATCCAAACTGGTAAACAGACCAGAATAGTAACCATCCATGTCTGGATCTTATATATCCATCCTTGGATCTTGTATAAAAGGGAAAAACTCTTGAACACAATTTTCATATCCTGCTACCAGATATCGTAAACAGATGGAAGTATTGCTGCAGGCGTTCCTGGGCTTTTTTTAGACAGATTACCGACAACACAGATTTGTGTCTCACTTTTTGAGCCTGTGTTGTCCTACATTGTCTTTTAAGGAGAATTGGTGTCTGATGTGTGGACTCTGAAACCAACCAGCAGCTGTTGGATTCAGCTTTTGCCATTTCCCCTCCAGGTTACTGGACTGATTTCAGATTCCTGGAAAATAAAACTAGAGGCTGTTTTTTTTCTTTGAGAGATTTCTTTGGGGACTCAAGACAGAAGAAAATAGCAAAACCTTTACTTCTAAACATTCCTGTGATTTATGTACAACTTTGTGCTTTGTCAGGATCTATTTAGTCGCCCATTTGTGTATATGTTTTGGATCTGTTGCGTTCATCCCTTTCAACTTTAATTTTGTAGCTGTAAGGATTTAAATTAGTTCTGGACAATATAGCTGAAAAAAACGTATATAAACGCTTCATATCAATCAGTATAGATCATTATTGATTAGTTTCTTTTGGTGTCGTTTAATTAAAATATAATTTGAATTATCTAGTTCACTTAAGTTGTGCTTACAAAAATCACACAAGTTATTAGTTAAATTAATAGATTTTTTTGAGGCAACAAGTTAACAAATTGTTTATTAAAGTTTACTTTTCAAAACTATTAACTAGGTACGGCTAGATTTAAAGTGTTCAAAAAGCTTACTGAGTTTAAGTTGCGTTGAATAATTTAAGTTTTTGTAATCGATTTAGGTAAATACATCATAGTACAGTTGAATTTATTCCATAAGGGACAGTACATATTAATCAGCATGCATACATTAAATTAGGACTAGACAATAAACCAATAACAATATATATTGTGATAGACACATGATCAATATCAATAGATAATATTTGTCTGAGAATATTCAATAATTTCACTGAACTCTGACCCAGAAAAGCACAGCATTCTTCAATATTGGTCGCATCTACTATCTCACTCTCAGTCACTCTACGGTTACCTAGCAACTCACTCGTTCTATGGTTACCTAGCAACGACCTGTGAAGTAACTTGCGCAGCAGTAGCTGTGAAGGTTTTTGGAGTGAGTTTAGCAGTATTTCACATATTTAAAACAAAACCACGTATAGGAGTTGCCTCTCCTTTACCACTCCTTTATCTGTTAAAGGAGTGGTAATACGTGGTAAAGGATTTTCCACTCCTTTACGTGGTTAAGGAGTGGTAACTCCTTTACCACGTCTTTCAAGTTTCTCATTCTGTTGCAGCATTGACTGCCTTCTGTTAGCTTGAGAATAAGAAAGCTGCTTGACATGAAGCATAAAGTATAAACGTTGGTTACAGGTGACATGTGAGAAACTATTGTAAAGGTTTTGTAGAGAGTTGATCTGTAGGCAATAAGTTTGAGAGCTTCTGTGAAACAACCTTAAACTCTACGACAGGTTTTAAGAGGAGTAATGAAATCTGAATCCATAAAAAAAGAACAACAAGGGTTGAGCTATTTACATTTTTTGCCTTCACCGAACACATAAAGAATAATTATAGAGGTGCGGTTAATTTTCCCATGTCAATCACGATGTCAGAATAAATTTTAGCATCGTAGAAAGTCTAGAAGTTTCTGTGTTATAAACTGAACTGAATTTATTTGTTATTGGATGAGTCAAACTACATTTTCTGGTAAGAAGTTCAAACACCATTGTTATTTAAAATCAGAAATATGACTCAGATATTTTTGGAGAAAGGCATCTGAAAGGATTTGTTCTGAAACTGCTGGGTTTTCGGTTCGACCATAATTGTTGTGTTTTTGGTTGGAGACAAAACACCAATTCAAGTATTTTCTTTTTAATATTGACAAAGTTCTGCGCACATTTGCAGTGAAAATGCAGTTATTGTTACCAGAATGTCACCAAAGTTTATGTAATTTGTTGCAGTACACTCTTTAACCAGTAGGAGTCACTAAATCCCACTTAAAACAACATAAAGAATAAAATTAAGGAGCCAATTTTTATGAGACACTTAAAAAACCCTTTGCAATAACTTGATGTCACGCACAGTTTAATTAAAGAAAATATCACCCAGGAATGACGCAAGGGGTCTCACACACATCACGAAAGAAATACAAATAGAAATCCACCAGATGTTTACATTTCTCAACAGTTCACATGCACCAATTACGGACTGGTCTCCAACCTGGCATATCCACTTTCATTACAGTTTGTTACGACTGGCTCAAGGTCATAACAAAACTGGAGACCATGCAAGGGTTAAAGTTTAGAACAATTAATATTTATTAACAAAAACAACAATGGATTGTGGATATCAGTATCAGTGGTGTAATGCAAATGCTTGGATGTGTTGTATGAGTGCATATGGAAGTGTTGAAGTGCCAAAACAAAGTCAAACGCAAATGTGCAAAAAGGAGGGGAGCTGAGGCCTGGCAACAAGACACCACAAGCGGCAGAGTGGACGCCGAAGGCGACCCAGAAGACGGATACAACCAGGTTCAAGTACTCTGTGCTCCCAATCAACCTGATCAGGAGCACCTGTAAAGGGGAGGAGCACAAGGACAGACAAAGGCAACACCTGCAGCCCAGCCCTTAAGGCCCAGGGCCATGACAAGTTAAAACTCAGTATTACATGAGCTGCAAACTGTATTCACAGGTTTAACACAAACATGACGTAGTAGGGATTGTTAACTGATTAAAACGTGCAAATCTGTTTGGGTTCAAGTAGAGTTAAATCATCATTTAGAGGAGAAAATTAAGATCTCAGCCACTGTGCCTGCTGCAGATATTTTTACCAATCAGTTAAGTTGCAATCTGATAGCGTGTGAGCGTGTTTACTCTGACGCTTTGGATTACAGCCGTGGCGAACGATATTAAGATAATGAGGTCTGTCTTTCAGGGACAGATATCAGCTCTGACCGACTGCAGCAGCTTTAAAATGCTCAGAGCTGAAGGAGGTTTTGGTTTAGATGCAAAATTTAGGAAATCCTTTAATCAGCATTGAATTAACACAATTAAATCCATTTAAATCTCTGATTAACATGGACCTTTGTTCATTCATTCATTCATTTTAAATCTTGCTGGCCTTAGCAGAGTAAAAAAATCACCATGACCTCTGCAAATCTGCAAATCTTTGTTGTGACCCAAAATATTAGCTTTCCAAAACACCCATTAAGCTTGTTGGCTGTAAGAGCAAGATGACCCTTATTTATTGAAAGCTTACTGAGTTCATGCTTGATTACTGACAAAAAAAGAAAGCTGACACATTTTATTATCATTTTAGATTTTAGTAGATTTAACAAAAAAAAAAAAAGCTCCTGAAAAATAGTTACTGGAGAGCAAATTTTGCTGTGTCCATATTGGTTAAAAATGATAAAGAAAATTGTTTGCCATTATTCAAATATAAATGAAATGCCTTTTAAATATTATTTTGTTCTTTACACACCTTTTTGGTGACTGACATGATCAATTTCATGTGTCCCCAGTGCAGTGTCATAGACTTCCTCATGACATTTAAACTATAATATACACTGCTCAAAAAAATAAAGGGAACACTTAAACAACACAATATAACTCCAAGTAAATCAAACTTCTGTGAAATCAAACTGTCCACTTGGGAAGCAACACTGATTGGCAACGTGGACCCTCGTTGGGTCAATCAGTGTTGCTTCCTAAGTGGACAGTTTGATTTCACAGAAGTTTGATTTACTTGGAGTTATATTGTGTTGTTTAAGTGTTCCCTTTATTTTTTTGAGCAGTGTATATATATATATATATATATATGTTTTTCTTCAATAAGTTGATTGACTGGACTAAGCCTTATTTTAATATGCAATTTAATCTACTGAAACTATTTTCTCATTTGATATTTTCTTCATACTATACATGTCCCAGTACTAACTTTCCACCCTGTTATGATGTTTCATTTCTGCCTTCAAAAAGTCTAAAATTTCATAAAAAACATTTAATGTAAGTGACATCAATTGGTTTTGATGTGAATTCAACCATGGAAAACAAAGTGAGCTTCAACTGTCACCATCTCTGTACTTTTTCTTATCTTAAATATGTTAAACCTGTATATGTAAAGCTTAAAGTTCCACCCTGTTATGATAGATTGTGAAAAATGTTTATTCAGTAGAATTTAAAAAACATAATATTATACTTTGTCATTAGAGGTTTGTTATCCTGTTGAAGGTTAGCTAGCTAAATGTTGACCACATAAAGAGCTACAGGTAGATTAGTTAGAAAGTTCCACCCTGTTATGTTCCACCCTCTTATGTTCATGAACCAAATAAGGTAGAAATTAGGGTGAAAAGAAATACATTTTAGTCAAATAAAAACATTTCAGATGATGGAATAGAGATGCAGAGTAGTCTGAGGTATTTTCAGATGTCTTTGCCATTAGTCTGTTTTCATTTCACTAGTTACCCCCATTGACTCCTGTGAGGGGAACAATGAGTACCTGTCATGGAAAAATCCACTACAGGGATATCACATGTTTTTGCCAAATAGAGCCAGGACAAATACTCTACCTATACTTTGACTTGAAAGAGCCAATCCTGCAACTAATAATGAAAATCATCAGATTTTAGAATCAAAGACTTTGATTTTCCACCCTGTTATGGGACAATCCACCATGTTATGTTCCATTCCACACATGTTTTTATTAAATATTGTTACAGAAACATTAAGTACTGTGAATTTTTCTGTGCCATGTTGGGAGTTGAAGACCAATAAATGCAAATATTGGTATAAATTTTTAAAATTACCAATATTTTCAATGCTGTCAGTAATAATTAGTAAAAAAAACAGTTTTTTTCTTTACAATACAGTCAAACCAATAAATCATTACTGTTTAAACTTTACCTTTAATAACATAAAGTTACCTAATTTTTAAAGTGCAATCAGTAATACTTTTATAACAAATTTATATCAGTAATGATTTCTTGGTTAATGTCAAGTTGTCATAACAAAGACATTTTGAATAATGTCAACTTTGTATTAAAAGTCTCATAATTTACCGAATGACGCTTTATGACAACAGTCATAAATATTCATGAAGGCTTATTCATGTTCATGACAGGAGTTATGTCATGTTTATGACAGTGTTATGATAGTCTTATTCACCCCCCTCAAATAAAGTGTTACAGAAAATTATACATTGAATTATATTAAGATGCCGCGTGAACGACACTCTGCCTCTCAATTTTATGAGCTGCTAAGTTATAATCTGAGTAGTGAATCATCAAATATTAAACTTCTATGGCAGAAATATTTGAGAAAAGAGTTTACAAAAGAAAGATGGCTGAGTGTACAGTCAGATGTGAAAGAGGCCAGAAGTAAATTTATACAGTATAAGGTGCTACATAGATATTATCATACACCTACTAGGTTACATAGAATGAAAATAATGTCAAACAACATGTGCTGGAAATGTAAGGAAGAAGTGGGCACATGTTTGCATTGTTTTTGGGACTGCTCTCTGGTTTCACCATTTTGGATTAAAATCTTGGAGGCTCTCAGTGCATGGCTTGGCTCAGAGATCCCTCAGACTCCAGAACTGTGTTTACTGGGAGACAGATCTCAAATGCCAAACACCCCAAAAGGAGTTTTTACAGCTGTGGTGGTCGGTCTGGTGACAGCCTGCAGGATCATCTTAAGACATTGGAAAGTGTCCCGAGCTAAATGAGTGGATTAAATCGATGACGGAAACAGCTTCTTATGAAGCCGTGCTCAACAACATGGATGGGAACAGCTACGGCTTTGAGTAATGCATCTGGATGAAGCTTGATTTTCCCGGACAACTAACTTTCTCCCAACTACTGAATGTTTTTGAATTAACATACATATGAACATACATATGGGTGGGGGGTGCACCAGCCTTTTTGTTCTATGTTTGTGTTTTAAGTGAGACAATATTCAGAAAATCAATAAAATTTGAATTACAAATAAGTTACATTCTGAAGTCTTTAGAAACAACAAGTTTTCCAAACACCAAAAAAACCTTAATTTATTACCAAAAATCAAGCTGGGAGATTTTTTTGCTTTTAACAGCTGGGCTGTTTGTAGAAGCAGCAGAAACCCAAATTTAAGTACATAAATGTGTAAAATGTGAATTGTGACATGGTTGCCTCTTACATCTGTCAATGCTTATGTTTTCTGTTTTAACTTCAAATGAGTGAAGTACTTCCTGCTTGGTTTACCAACACAAAGATGATATTTGATATCAAATCAGTTTTGCAGCTCAGAGAAAAGTCATGCAAAAATTAGTCTTCAGTAAAGTATATCTGTAGATATCAAAATGTCTTTTAGGAGCCCAGTATGGTGTCTAAAATTAAATCGAGAGAAAATAATGAATCCAGGTCAGTAAAGCAGACTGATGGCAGGTTCTCACATGTGGAGCCATAATAGAAAACAACATGCAGCCCAAACAGCTTCCTGTTAATTAACTGCAATCAGTTTTATCAGCAGATCAGAGCATCAAAGCTCACAGATCTACTCAGTTTACTGGTGTTTTCTCACTCCCAGTCTCCATCCTCCTGTCATAGTTTGGTGTTGTTTTTTCCCTATGAACTCAATTATGTTCAACATTCACTGGGAGACGGGAAAGCCGTGTTTTCGAGATGAATTCATGGAGACAAATTGTCTCTAAAACTGTTGTGAGCACCAGGTTTTGAAATCTTTTGAGTTATACGTCCGACTGAATGGGATCTGTAGGAAGTGTGGGGAAAAAAATCTGTATTCCAAGCATCAACAGAACAAACTATTGACTTTATGATAATCTGACAAAAACAATGAAAACACAGACTTCAACATTCATAAAAAAATCCATATTTTGCAGATAAACTGTGTAAATTGGGCTTGAAGGGCGCTATCGTTATTGTTTGTGTTCATGTGAACGTAGAACCATCTGAGTGCTGCCCTCTATGGGTTGAAAGGTGGCTACTGCAGCTGAATTTTCATCAATAAATCATAAAATAGTTTTTATATTTCTGAAAAGTAGTTAAATATAGCGACAAAGTGCTACGTTAGCTGACCACACCCCTTATCAACCCCCTCCAGTCATCCCCGCACTTGACCACGCCCCCTAACGGCTTTTGGCTCCGCCCACTTTGGTGACATTTTTCAACTCTGACCTGCTGAAGAAATAAAATAAGGTGATTTTCATTGTTAGTTGTCCACTACTACACATTTCTGTTCCCCAGCATGTATTTAGCCTGTAGCGAACTACTGAAAGGACTCAGTTTCTCCTTAAAACATCTATTTCCTGTCGCCACGCTTCCACAAAGACCAGATCAAACAAGATCTAAATCTACATCAATGGGGTTCTTGAGCTCAGGGGATTGACATCAATTTATTTAGATTAGTATTTAACTGAATTTTAGGATTTATCTGTAAGATAATTAAAGCTCTGGGTTTTCTTTCACTGTATTTGTGATGCGTGCTTCGAATGTGTGAACAGAGGAAAGTAACAGAAGCTGTAATCACTTTGTCAGTGTTTACATAACTTAGTGTCGCTTGATAACAGGATGAATTATGCACCACTGCTCAGTTTAACCTTCATGGTTATAAGCTAAGAATGCTGCTGACTTTTTCACAGGTTTCACGTAAAGAAATATAGGAAAACTGTGCAAAAGGAAGAAAAGAATAAGGACAAAATAATATACTTATGGTAATTCTAAGGAGTAAAATGTGAGTCTGTGGTTCAACCAGAGACTAGAGTCACTGTTAAAGCAAAACCGCATTGCAGTGTTGGTTTACATCAGACTGAGCACTAATATTTTAAAGAAAAACCACAATAAAAGTTCAGTTTTATAATCTGAAGTGAGTGCATATCATTTTAAAAAGTATAAATAACTGAATATTTTAATTTGAAGAAAACTAGCTCAGAATCTGTCTCCAAGTGTTAGACACAGGAAATGCATGAACCATTTTTGGGGATTACTGTAGATATTGTGTTTTTGATGTTACTGGAGTCCATGTTTGTTATCAGGAAGAGTCTGCAGGGGACTAAAAGTGAACCAGTTAGAAGAGGATGTGTTGCATCTGTCCGAGTTTATTGCTTTGAAATTTACAGTGCCTCATTTGTGAATGTTTTTATTCATAGAACCTGTCAAATTCGGCCTGTAAAAAGTAGCGTTTTCACTTATTAACTTTTTGTCAGGCAATGGTGAGAACAGGCAGGTGAAACATTAACACTCATTAGTACACAGAAGAAATGTGAGATTGTTTGCTTGTCCCAGAATGTTCTGCTGTGACTCAGTAAATCCATCATCAAGTCAAGTCTGGACAGTTGTTTTTCTAAAAATGTCAGCGTTACTGAATAACGATGCCTTCTGGAAGAGAAAGAATTGGGTTCAATATTTCAAATATATAATTTCAAAGACATTTCATGGAGTTTTCTGGGTTTGCATGTGATGTTTTTAGCATTTTTTGTGTAACAAGCGAAAATAAAATGGCACATTTCCCCTTTTGCCTTTATTGCGGCTCGTGGGAATCAGTTCAAATGTCGTTTAACAAGAACTTCGCGTCAGACTTGGTGTCAAACCCACTTTACCCACATGTCTGAAAACAACCACCCAACTTCCTCAAAGGACTCATCTTGTAACTTCAATTAACGTAATGATTCCTCAAAACGTTTTTGCACAGAGTTCCTGCATATATGTGAACAATTACCTAATTTTGCTTCTGTAAATGAGTTCTCTCTGCTTTTTTGGCAAAGAGTTTTACATTTAACTCCTAGATTAGAATAGGTAATAATTTTGTTCAAAACAGATTTAATGTGAAAGTTATATTCTTATAGGTTTCATGCTTACCTGCTTTTATATGGAAATAAACAAGATATCGTCTGTTTTGCAAGCAAAATAAACTTTTCTCAATTAAGTGGCAAAAACCAAAGACCTTTTCTATCTGGAGCTTTGTTTTGTTTTGTGGCCCAAATTAAGCTGGAGATGCAGTGCAGTAGAAGTAAGAAACACTGCCACCTGTAGGTGGGAGTTAGCATGACATACATTAAATGTTTTTGACCATTTTGGAGGAAAATTTGGAGTAAACTCACCATTAAGCATTAAAACAACAACAACAACAAAAAGCGTGGGGATCTGATGATTTTCCATGATCGTCTAATCTAAAAAATTTTCAGAATACAGATAAAAACTGCTTTGATTGAATGGATACAATCAAATCAAATTTATGTGGCCATCTGGAGTCCAAAGGGCCACACAAATAGCTCGGTCGGACCGGATTTGGCCCCTGGTCCATGAGTTTGACACTCGTGATCTAATTGATTACTCAGTTAAGAGAAAATGTCACAGAAGCAGAGATGGGCAGAGCACCAAAAGATTGAGTTAGAGGAGCACAACTTCAACATATTTTTACTCAAGTAAAAGTAAAAAGTGTTTGGTGAAAAGTACTGAGTCAAGTTATGACTTAATATTTAAAAATTACATAATCAGGTGGAGCAAAATGTAACGTAAAGTGGAACTTTTGGTATTTTACAGATGAAAATGACAATAATTCATGTAAGTAACAAAAAATAACAAAATCAGTTAAAAATAAAATTTTTCCAAATAATTTTATTTTAGTAAAAAACGTATGAAACTTAACAAAAACTGCGGGTGTATGTCTGTCTGGTGAATTTTTGGTTAAAATGATTTTCATTCAGTTGGTAGAAAATTCAGAAATTTTACTCAAGTAATATTACAGATACTTCATAATAAAATGACTCAAGTAAAAGTGAAAAGCGGCGTAGTAAAAATATATTTTTTTTCAAAAACGTTACTCCAGTAGATGAGTAAATGTAACTGGTTACAACCCGACGCTGCGCAGAAGATACCCTGTTTCTTACCAACATTTCATTTTAAAAGCGTTGAAGACGTGACACTCAAAGAAAGCAGCAGACGAAATGTAATCACAACATCCACCAGCCGGAAAAGGATTTTTGTTTGACATGCTGATACATTTCGTCACATGTGAAGCGCAGCGCTCACATGCAGCACATGTGCATCCCCGCCACAGATCCAACCCCAATCTTTCTAACTTTCAGTCAGAATCCTGTTAATCATCTTTATTTGAGTTTCATCCTCCTGTAAATAAACGGTTTGTGCTTCACAGCACAAACTGCTACAAAACTGAGCGAATGTTACCGCTGGTTTTCCTGTTTACAGGCCGAGTTTGTTGCACTTCATCTGCTCATAGCCCATTTCCTTACTGAGATTATTTAAAGTTATCAAAGCCTTGATCTGTTGGTGTGAGGGAACTTCCTCTAAATGGCGCCAGACATGCTGTAAAATGTAAAGGACTCGTATAAATGTTGGGGTTTTTTTCTCAAGCGAGACTCATTTAGCCTTTTAGTTGGTTTTACTGTGTTGAATCTCTTCAGGTCTTATGTCATGTCTTTGTTTTTCTTCCTGTATTTTTTATGTGCTACACTTTGCTTCAGTGAAAAGAAAGAAGGAATAAAGAGGACTTACAAAAAGTTGGTGGGAAGATGAGAAAAACATGCAAACATGAAAACAAAATCACAAAAATAATCGTGATTATTTTTGTGATTATAATTAGAAAAAAATATAAAAAATAGTTGCAACTTGAAATCTGTGACCCCACTGGGCAAGATGGATATATTTATTGAATATTGACTAAAAATCCTTCTGAAAGTTGATGTTTCTTTATATATTTTGCAGCACTGAGTTGTCACAGTTAGAGGTTGATGTATTTTGTGAACCGCAGAACTAAAAAACCATTAAGTCGTCCTAACAGTTTGGCCGTCGGTAAAAGCTCCGCTAACAGGTTGTAATGCGAGAGGCGTGACCTGCTGTCGCCCCATCAGGAAACCCAACTCCTGTGGGTAACGTTAGCCAGCATACCACCGGGAGCGGACTGGACTGCGAACAGAAATACGGACCATTCTTCTATTAATCTGATTACATGAAGGAGCAGAAAGAAAGAAAGAAGGAAAGAAAGTAAGAAAGAAAAGTAATTAGCAAATAGAAAAACAGGAAGAAATTAAGAAAAACATCTTGGAAAGAGGCTGGATCTGTGAGAAAAATATGTAAGCAATTAAAAAAGGATCAATAAAACAGAGAAATTAATGAATTAATACTAAAGCAGCTTCATTGATGTTGCAGGTTTTAAGAGGATAAATGTCGGAGGAGGAGGGGTGAGGTTCGGTGACCCAGATAACGTTACAACCGGGCGGAGCGAAGCGCACCCAGCCCGCCGTTATCTGTGAAAACTCAAACATGTCGGGTCAGAAGAAATAAACAAGAATCAAAATGATTAGTTGGCAAACTGAATAACAAGTTTAGAATCTGACTTGAAGCCTGAAATGAACAGCAGGAAGAAAGAAAAGAGCTTTGTGGTGATTTGTTCTCTGTCCATCATGAAGTATGAAAGTTTGTTTTTGATCGACTTAAATCTAAAACAAACTACTGCAAAGCCTGATCCACTTTTTTCACTTCCGATACGATACACAAATCCAATACAAAAACCAAACCGATACAGAAAATCCACTAAAATTGACTTTCAATATCTATTCTTTTAAAAAAACAGACATAAATGTACTGAATTACAAATTTATTAAATAACTTAGCACCAATACAGGCTTGGTCAAATCAAACATGTAAAAACAGCTTTAATTTGATCAGTGAGTATTTAGGAGTAAATCAGCCGATGTGAAATAAATAATCAAGAAACTGACAAAAACAAACTGCGACAAATTTTTCTTCAAATGGTTCAGAAGGTGAAATTATTAACTCTAAATATAATCTAAAATAAATAATAAAGCAAACTGCTCAGAGAATTAAGCATTTTCCCTTATGTTGTCATGGATACGGAGATTTTTTCTTTTTTAATTTTGAGACCGATACAGATATTAATATCGGTTTGGTTTATCTCAAATTTATTTCACTTGCTTTATGGTAACTAGTTTTACATTTTCTCAGTATATAAATTAAAGGAAATAAAATTGTTGCTACAAGGTGAATATAATTTAATTTTAACCACATAGTTAAAAGGTTATCTTAAAGTCACAACGCACAGAAAATCATAACAAATCCTTATCAATCAATTAATTAATTAAGTTTATTTGTATATCACATTTCAGCAACAAGGCAGTTCAAAGTCCTTTATTACATCCTAAAATCACAAAAAATACAAAAACAGTGAACAATTTTCAAGCACCATCAAAATGTTGATTAATGTTTAATTTATAATGTTTTAAAATCAACTCTAAAAAGTAATTTGTTCAAGAAAACAGTTAGTCATAAATGTTTAGTAATCATCTCAGAGTGTCAGTTTAAATGTAATATTTTTTAAGTTATGGGGTTAAATCCTGTTGTTTCCACTTCCTGGCTTTATTCTGAACTCTGTGAATGGATAATGTGACCTCTAATCTGCTGTGTTGACCTTGAGCAGGAGAAGAAACTCCTTTCCTGGATCCAGAGAGTCGTTCCTGATTCACTTCATGTATTGTTTATTGTTTGTTTCTTCAGCCTAGAGAGGAATACACTGTAATATTTGCACAATGGGTTATAATAAGAAGACAAAACGGTTCCCAGAGTAACGATTTATTATAATTGACGGCTACTTTGAGAAGTTTTGCAATAATATTCACACCTTGAATATCTTACTGAGCTCTATTCAAACCATCATCCAAAAAAGGAGCATCAAACCTACCAAGACATTACTTTTTAAAATAATTTATTAACAATTATTTCACCCAAAAAAATCCCATTGAGGTTAAAAATATCCGGTAAAATTCTGGTAATCACTTTGGTTGCTGCAGAGCTGCGGTCCTGACTCTGACCCTGCAGGGATTTTCCCATGATCCCGTTAAACTCGGAGCTGCGCTGCGTTCACCTGCCACTATCAGTTTGGGGTTTCTGCATTTCTAATGTCAGCCATTTACAGCAAAAACCGTGAATTTGACATGCTTGGCTGCAAAAAGAGAGTAAAAAAGTCACCAGATAACAGGAAGGTTGAACAGATTTTGTCCTTATTTTTCAGCCTCACTGTTATTAAAGATGCTCAAAACTTTGTCAATAGTTGGATAATGTTCAAAAGACAAACAAAGTGTTTGCATTAAATAAGAAACACAATTAAAGTCGCTCATGAAAAGGTTTGTTCACACCATAAATCTTTAAAAATTGTGCTGCGGCGTCATCCTCCAACTCTCTTCTTTGCGATTGTTGATCACGTGACTCGTGTGACGCAAAATAAGTGTCTCCATTACAGTCTTGTAAAATAAACCAATTTAATACGATAAAAAAAAGATTAAATAAAATAAAAACCACATCATCCTAGCCCAGAAAACTTTTTTAAAATCCAAAATTTTAATTTCAGATTAATTTTTGAAACGTCAGATAAAGCTAGTACTTCCTAGCGCCAACACTTTTTTCTTTTTTTTTAATTGCAGTGTTTCCATTAAGCTAATTTATTATATGGTCAACTGAATCACAGCTACTGAATACGGAGGATTTGTAAATGTTTTCTGAACGCTCAGATTTAGGGTTAGAATCTAAATCACACACAAAAATTGTATCTCTTGTAATAATTTTTTAAAAAACAAACTAAATACACAACATTTCATTTGAATTTGAAATGTGCCAATATAATTTCTACACAGATAGTATTTTTAAATTCACTTTAATTTGTTTTAAGCAGAGAACAAACTAGCATATTCATGCTGAAGCATTCAGCTGTTGGCAGAGTTGATTTCCTACAAGGAAGTTGAGCATTTTCTGCAAGAAGTTTGCAGGTTTTCTCCAGGTATTTCAGCTTTTCTCACTGTCTAAAAATGCCGCTGTTGGTTTAAATAGTTACTTTAATAAGCAGAACAGAGGTAGATGGTGCACTTATGAAGTAAAGGACTCTATGCGTCATAGTGGTGTAGTAAAGCGATTGATCAATCTGGTTGCATCAACAAAGAAACGGGGAAGAGCAGGTCATGAGGGCAGAGCGGTTTATGATGTAAACTCCTTCACACCGATGGTGTAAATATCTGAAATGTACGTCTCCTTCTGAGAAAATAGGGTAAGTAGTACGTACTTTTTTGTTTTTACACAAATATAAAAGCCACAGAAGGTTTTATAGGTGAACTCCACACACTTGGCCTTTGTTTGCAACCTTCAGACCTAAACTGAACTGAGAAACTTTAATTTGAGTTTCTCAATATTTTATTTGTGAAATACTTAAAAAAAAAAATCCTGCATTGCTTTCATTCTGCTTTTCAGTAGCCGCTCCTAAATTACTGCCGCCCTGGGTGACCTCCCTGTCGTTTCCCAACCAGCCAGAAAATCACAGAAACTCTGATCACAGTCATGCAGAAAGCAAGTAAAACTGGTTTGAGGCACAAATGACAAATCATATCTTTTATCTCGTCTCTAATGTCGTAAATGGAGCTTCCTGTTTGGTTCTTATGCACAAAATGGCCACTGATGCATTTTAGGCACGACTTTATGTTGGCCTGCCACGTGAAATCTCAATAAAAAATACATGCAAGTATCGTTTTGAACACTTATATTGCTTTAGTTTTGGGGTTGATCTTCTCCTCTGTTGGTGTCACTTTTTCTTGAAGGCATTAAGAGCCCAAGGGATAATAATGGATCATGTGGACACTTTAAAAATTTATTTTAAGTGATTTTTTTGTCTTCTAAAAAGGATGCAGAGAAATTAAAATCCTCCTAAAATGAAAAGCACAAACTGTACATGTTTATTAACCACATTTTATGTATTAATAAGCAGTTACTTAAATAAACGTAGCTAAATAAAGCAGTAATCCTGTTCTCATAACTTGGAATAAACAGGAAAAATGCAGATGAAGATTTAAGAAATGAGACTTTCTGTTTTTGTCTGTTTTTTTTTTAAACGGTAAAATAAGAGACAGTTTCTGTTTGAGATCTGATATGACTTACAGATCCCATCCCTACAAAAATCTATTTGCTTTTTAAAAAGATTTTGTACTATAAAATGCAGATTTAATGAATAAAAAAGAGCATTTTGTTGCATCACTTTCACCTCGGTAGGTTTGGTCCCAGTAAAGGTCAGGCAAATCTGATGGACTTTATGGTCTTTTGCAGAAAAATGCCTCCTTGTGTATCTCATAAAAAGTGACGTTTCTGTTTAAATTATGCATTATATTGCCAGAGGAAAAGATGAAGCATCCTGAAGCTTTTAGTTCCTGATTCAGTCACGTTTAGAACAAAAATCCCTGCTGTCAGGACTGAAGCAGGATATTTTAGAGCTTGTTGCAGGAACACATCTTTAGAAGTTCATGTTTACATTAATCTGTGATAAAGGCTGGAGGAATGACATTTTGGAGTATTTACACTGGCACCATTCTTTTTTCAGTGTGACTAACACTTTGTGACGCATGGAAAGTTCCCAGGACTTTCTTAGAACTTATGGCGACCAAATACTTGGAAATGTTTTCTGCTGAAGCAGAAATTAGACAAAAGTGTCACTCCCTTCATATCAGATGCATCAAAAAGATTGTTTTCGAAAGCTGCAGCAGTAAAAATTATTTTTACTCCGCTACGAATAAGAATCAATACCAAACCAAAAGTCCTCCATATGACTTTTTATTGCCATTTTCCTCTTGTTTTTTAACAAAGATTATGGATGAATGATGTGTTTGATTATTGGTATGCAGCCTTGCAGCGTATGGCGTAGATCTAACCAGCTTGTTAGAACCTGTTTATGAAATGACAATGACTGGTTGTACCTTAAAATAACCTCAATCCAGAGTTGACAAAAACAAGCTGGTCTCCTACGTCTCTGTTCGTCTCTGTGTTGTGGGAATTGTCCACCAACTTTCTCCATGTGTAAGAAACACGTTGGCCAGACAGAGCTAACTCTGATCCACTTGTTCTTACCATCAGAGTTCAAATAGATGCATTAAAAAGCAACATCTTCTTGTGTTTTTCTTTGTTGTATTTGGTAAAAATCTTGGCGTTTCTAACGGAACAATCAGACTGGGTGTTGTAGTTTTATTCGTACATTTGGGCTAAAGTGCTAAAGGAGCTAAAACACAAACGTCTGGTCAACATGTTGGCATCCGGCGGGACCTTTTCCTCCCGTCCGGCTGTCACAACAGCAAAGAACATGAAAGAGGACATCGCCAGTGAACCAACAAAGAGGTAGCACCAAAATAGCATCCGGGGTTAAAGGTCAGCAACGTCAGCTGTTTAAATAATCCCAACACTGGAAGAAAATACAATTTGTTGGTTTTTGCTAGAAATTCCCCCAGAAAACATTTTGTTTTTGGTCAAGTAAATCCTTAAATAACATGAATGTTTATTGCGGTACCATAATCTCTCACAGTTTTTAAATAAAATCAAACCCAAGAGCAGAGTATATTTATTCTGAAAAGCAAAAAAAAAAACCCAAACTCCCAACAAACAAACCAAACCAAAAATATAAATAAAAAACTAAACCGACCAACCGACCGACCGACCAACCAATGCTATGCTTTATGCACATACTTTGCAGGATTTTCTGGTGTTCTCCTAAATGATACTGGGATGATTTTAGATATTTTAAGTAAGATGTTGGATCAGCAGAGACATTTTAGCAAGATTATGGAAGAGGCTTATTGAATATGAGTGAAGAAATATTCATACAAAACACAAAGCTAATACTCATACTTGTGGTCATGTTTAAAAAAGTAAAGCAAGGTAGCCATATTCTGTTTAATGCCACATTTATTTTGGAGGATTTAACAGTTTGGACGCCTCACTTCACCCATTCTAGTCAACACAATGTAAAATACAGATAAGTTTAACTAACAAACTAAAAATAAACCAGAAAAACAAATTAATTTTATATTGAATTGTCCTGATGTCCTTATCCATCAGGACAATGACCCCAAAACTACAGCCAATGCTTCAATCTAATGGTTAAGATACATGCATGCTCATGTGTTAGAATGTCCTAGTCAAAGTTTAATCCTAAATAACACTGGGAATTGATGCCAAGAAGAGAAATTAATGCTTAAGAGTGTTTTCACACCTGGCAGTACAGTAGGTTTGATCCGATTGGGAACCAAAGTTGCAACATTTGTTACCAAACTAACTGAGAAACCTGTTCACTCCATCGCCTATAGTGGGCGCTGCACCAAGAACCACTGAAGGAAACAAGACAAAAAAAAAGAGCGCAACTTCCTTCTTCAGAAATTTTCTTTAGGAATTGTAGGATTTCTCTTTTCTCCTCACTAAAAGACCAAGAGCCTTTTCTCCTGCTAGCGCCAGTTTGTTTTGGTTGTATTTACCCAGAATGCCCTGCGTTGTAGTCCACTTCCTGCTTTTGGAACCATCTCCAGTCCGCCTGGCGTTCACATGTACATTTGAACCACACTAGAGTTCACTTCAGTCAAACTAAGACCAACCATATTTGCAAAAAGATATCTGTACAATGTGTTGACTTTGGTTTTTCAGAATTGTAATTATAAAACACGTTAAAAATCGAATAACTTTTCCTTCCTTTTCAGAATTACACACCAGTTCCTGTTGGTCTATCGCCCAAAATACCAATTAAATACAGCTCTGGAAACAATTAAGGGACCACTTGAAATGATCAGTTTCTCCGATTCTATTTTTTATAGGTTTATGTTTGAACATTGTTCTTCTATTCTATGAACAACTCACAACATGTCTCCGTTATTTGTAGAAAATGAGAAATGGTCAAAATAACGAAAGAGATGCAACGCTTTCAGACCTCAAATAATGCAAAGAAAACAAGTTTATATTTATTTAGAAACGACAATACTGATGTTTTAACTCAGGAAGAGTTCAGAAGTCAGTATTTGGTGGAATAACCATCAGGGTTTCAATGTTTTTTCCAGAGTCGTACGTTTAGTTGGTGTAGCGTGACAAAATGTGAACGCATTCCAGACATTACCTCTAACGTAAAGCATTAAAAACAAAACAGAGCACAGTTCCAGGAAAAAAAAAAACCTATCAAACACATTTCGAGCCAGATATCCTGACTGAAACCAGTCTCTGGTTTAACTGGTTTTTGTTAAAAGTTAGTAAGGTATCAGTCGCTGAATGACTCATCTCTTTTTTAGCATTTATTGAACCACTACTAATGGCATCTGGCCCTGAGCAAACTTTCCTCTCTTCTTTTGTTTTTATGGAGCTTTGTATCGACTCGACTGTGTTAATGAGATTGAGGCTCCACCACTCGATGGTAGTTATTTATATTGATCTTTCAGGATGACACACGTTTTATTTGTGTCACAGTGCAGCTCTGTTTTGAACTCGGTCAAGTAAGGCCAACTTTTTCTGTAAAAAGACACAAAAAGTGCCATAAAAGGACAGAGAAGTGAAGTCGTTTGCTCAAATTTCCACAGAATGTGAAGTGTAACTGCTGATTAGTATCTGCAGTGATCTGACACAGAGATGTCACCAAAAACCAGCAAAAACCCATAACTATCGCAGACAAGTCAATGTCTGATCAATGTCAGACCAGTTTAATGGACAAAATATTCACTTTTTAGACCAGATATCACTAATTAATAAACTCAGGGGCAGTAATTCTATTAATGAGACACAAAAAAAATCAATGAAATGAGAAACATTCTGGTTTTAATGACCAGAGTTATTGTGTCTGTGTTGCATTTTTTCCATCTGGCTGCAAAGCGAATTGTGTATTAAGGTGATCGTGGTGTCAATATCACAAAAGCGTTAGAGGCCACACTCATTGCAGTAAATAGAAGATAATAATGATGGTCTCAAAGTAGTTTTTGCTACCAAATTATTGGCTGAATCCTTATTAACAACTAACACAAATGTAGCAAGTGGTTTCTGAATGGTAAGAACAAAAAAATTGTCTTTTCCAGCAGCTATTGTACAGCGTACACAGTGGTAAAACCAGCTGTGCAAACTTGATGGAGTTCAACTTTGGTTGCTAGGTAACGGAATGGGCTTCACTGAGGTTGCTAGGTGACCGCCAGTGACTTCTGACTTGTTACCTTACATTCCTGCTTATTTTCCAAGAAACAGAAAGCAACAGGATGTTTTGCTTTTAAAGCAGTAGAAACTCAAATGGAAGCATAAAAATGTTCAAAATCTGAATTTTGATTTAACCTTGAAGAATAATACATTTTACTAATATATTACTGTAAACTATTAAAAAAACAAAGCACAAAACAAGCACTGACACAAAAAAGAGTGGACACATATTTATCATAAAATGTATTTATTCAACAATTAAATGTCTACAGCCCCCAAAAAATAACATTACACATGGAACAGCCGCATTACTGATTCACATTTCTATTACTTATCTCATTAAAATCTTTCTGCAGTAACAAATGCTGCACCCAGACGTCCTGAAGGGCATTTTGTTAATCATTTATTCTCCTGTAAAGGACACAAGGCTGGCAGGATGTTATCCTGTTTTGGCATGTTTTCCTCCCAGGACGGTTTCTTCATTGCTAGCTGCTATGCTATATGGCCTCAAGGCTGCAGTGCATCTATACCACTTTAGTCCTCAACCGTTGTGCCAATTTGTTCTTCACTGCTATAATTATCAGGATTTAAGCAAAAAAAAGAAGGTGATTTTTGCCACAATGCATTATTTAGGAATCACTTAAGGCTTAATTTTCATGAGGTGTCAGGATTTAAAAGACAATTCATCATAAAAATAAAGAAAATAAACTGTAAAAATAACAGTTACAAGCTATTGTCATGGAGCTGTCAGCCCTTATGTACAATTTGAATCAATAAGGAGGTCAAAGCCTTCAGGCTGCATGTCTGCATGGGTCTACACGCGTCGCGTATGCGTGTGTGTGTGTGTGTGTGTGTGTTTTGTGCGTGTGTGTGTGTGTGTGTGTCAGCCAGAGGGGGATTTTCTAAGTCAATCGCTTGCAGTGGAAGCGACTGCAGCGGTTCGGTAAGCTGCTGCGTTGCAGAGGCCGGCAGGCAGTCAGAGATTACAGCTAGATTGGCAGCGGGAGTGTCCTCATGTCTGTGTGTCCACTTTTGGCACCTTGTAACTCACACATAGTGATATGGTGTTATCCTCCCCCGCTAACTGGAGCTGTGCAGCCTGTGGTTTCTGCAGAGTGCCACTCTGGTGGAAATATTTAAGCCACCGTGACATGTTTGACTTTAAAGAGGCAGCATTGTGTAAAAATCATTTATAATGCTAATCCCTCATCAAAAACATAACTGGAGTGTTGGTTTGACTATTTCATGCGTGTCTGAGGAGTATTTTTATCTCCTCAGGCAGCCATTTTGGGTGCAGAAACGCCTGGGGGAACTGAGTGGAGACTAATGTCAGCAGAAATTAGCAGCTGCGCGTTTGCTGAGCTCATAATACAAACTATTTCTCAGTGAAATGCTGGTAAAAACATTGCTCTGCAGGCTTAATGGAAAAACTTTGTTGTGATGACTTCCTGAACGCGAAGTTTCCAAAAGAGCAGGAGCTTCTTAAAGAGACAGAGGCCCAATTCCAAGGTGTTAAATTGCAAAGTCAATTTTCTTTTCTTGACAGCATTTTATGGCACTATGTGTCCTGAAAGTACATAATACTGCCCCTTTAAAAACAAACTTTAACAGGCCATGCTTCTTGGATCCAGAAATAAATGCAGCGGTTTTACAGGAGTTTGAAGTTTAGAGCTGGACAGAGAGAGATATGTCTTCTTCCTATGGTTTGCAGCAAAGAAAGGTATTTCTGAAAGGGGGAAGGGAGGAAAAGGGGCAGAAGAGGGGGATGGGAACTACTGGAAGGAAGCACGGACAGTGCGACCTTTGAGTGGCTGCGGAGGGCGGTAGTTGTCCACCATGCAGCATTCAGCCTCGCCCTCTCCGGAGAAGAGGAGGCTGCGAAACTTGGCCATCTGTAAAACAGGAGAAGAAGAAAAGCAGTCAGAGCAGCCCACCTGTGATTTATTATAACTCTGATTTAATCCCAGAGACGCTGCATACAGTTCTCTGGAGCAGATTACTATAATTTAAATCAGCTGCAAATCTACTTTCCCAAATTAGAGGACGGGTAGCTCATCAAATCTGCAGTAAAAACCCCCAAAAAGGTAATTTCCAGCAGTTAAATAATGTTTTTTGGGCAAAAGGAAAAGCTTAAAATAATGAAATCATATAAGTTTTCTGGAACATTTCCGGTTTTAAGAAAGCTATTCTTGTTTCTCTTAAATCTTGAGCACATAAATGTCAAACCTTTTAAATTATTCATGAAACGGAACAAAAAATAAAAATAAACAGAAGTAACATTTATTTACCAGGCAACATAGGCTTCCTAAGCCCCTCATTAACATATAAATGTTACATTTTCCATTGATTTTTGTAATCAAAAATACTTTAAAACAATAGCTAGCAGCTAATCTGCTAAATTTGGGTTAGCTGTTAGCTCCCCAGCTTCCAAAAACCCCTAATTAGCATATAAATGTTACATTTTGTATTGATTTTGTAATAAAAAATACATTAAAACAATAAGTTAGCTTTCCAAAGTAATCAAAAAAGATGATTTTTAAAATTTAATCTGACCCACCACTGTCTTTTCTGAAAATATTTAAGTATTTTTGCAGCAAAGCAGCTGTAATCTAACAAATCAGTTCCAACATGATTGCGTCAGTTTATCTATTTGAAGGATTTTCCATTAACGCAGCATAATGAGTTAATAATTTACACACTCCTTCACAAAGCTTCCGCTACATGAGGGAGGGCACATAGCAGGTTTATTGTTTTTTTGTTCTACAGCTTTGACAGAATAATTTAGGTGATAGTTTCAATCCCTTGTAATCAGCTGATAGAGTATTGATGGGTAATCACTTACTTGCTTGTAAATGTTAGGCCAAGTCTGAAAGGGCACTGAGTCGAAAGGTTATCCTGCACCAGGAAATGCAGCTTGTGCAAGCAGTGTTAGTTTTCACATGGCTAAAGGGACTGGAGCTGCAGAGTCAAACGTCTGCTGCGTTTGGTGTTTTTGGACAGACACAAATTATATTTTCTGTAAAAGCTGCAGAATCATGCTCTAAATACATCAAAGTCCCTTCAGTTTCAGACTTTCATGTGTGGGTTGAATATTTCCTGCTGACTCCCCACACATTCACTCGCGCATTGTGGTAAGCCAGTAACGTCTGTGTGAACTCTCATTTGAACTCTCTCTCTCGGTCGGCAGTGTCATTTTTTTCTCATTTGAGACTAAAATGGGGGACGTTGTATTGCATTTCTCCCCTCTACAAGAGGTTTGTTCTTCTGGTTTCAGGAATGCCAGCAACACCAACTATTAGGCCCTTGATTCAGGTCGTAGCAAAAAGAAGAAGCTTTGCTCACAGAGCCGTGGAAGAACGGGCTCTTTAATTAGAAATACCTGCACAGAGCTGACGCTGATTGGCTCTTTGCAGACGATCCAAGTGACGCTTTCCAGCAGAGGGGGCGTGGTCAGAGAGCCCTCGTACGTCCAGTAGTCCAGGCAACCAGGCAGCAACGTCTCAGGGTTGAAGTCAGCTAAGGAACATTGGCTGTCCTGAAAGTGTGTGACAGAAAAGTTAATAAAAAGTTAATAAAGTTAATTCAGATGGATGAACTAGAGTAGTTCTGTAGCTACGCACTTTGGTCTTAATTGAGTCAAACTCGTCAATAAGTTTCTGGAGATTAGGGTTTTCTTCACCGATCTGAAAGACAGGAAATAATAAAATACCACAGTAAGTTTTTCTGCGGTGTTGAGGTCACACTGAATGACTTCAACCAGTAATGTTTACCTTCAGGAAGACTCCAACTACAGCAAGCCCGTCAGGTTGACTGGCGGCTTCCCCAAAGCTTGCATATTTAGTGTTCCAGTGCACCAGATGGAGCTGGAAATAAATTAGCACAATAATGTTTTTATTTAAGAACACAAAATAATGACTTTTAAGATGTTTCTGTGCCCCAGATTTTATGGAAATGACAGTTGATCTCATTAGTTGTCTTGGAAAATAGAGGAATAATCCTACACTTCCTGTCCAAATGCTGCGGATACTCCTTTCCTGACCACACTGGATCAATTTCTCACTGGATTTTATTGGGTTGTTTTGTAATTAACAAATCAATTTGGTCTGTTAGTATTTTATAAAATAACAGCAACATGTTTTAGAAGAGTGAATAGTGCAGATGTGAAGGTCATTGTGGTAAAACTACTGAAAATTATTATTTTTTTGTCCATAAATGATTTTAATATAATATCTTAAGCTTTAAAAGCATCTATTATCTCAAAAAGGTGAAGTATTTGCCTTCAGAGAAGTATTTCTACAGATACTGATGATAATTTACACTGGAAATTGGTCTGCTCCGTGAGGCAGAAGCTTGGTTGCTTGGAAACTGCAGTTCGGAGGAGGAGCTGCACCTCGAGGGCGGAGCTACGTCCACCCAGGCGTTTTGCACAGCTGCCGTGGGAGCTTAAATGTGCAGAATGGAACTTTTACATGTAAGAAAAGCGTGTCTTTTTTACATATTTGTTAAAACTGACAACATGTCATGACATTATGGTATGAGACAAATAATCTGTGAAAAATTTTAACTCATCTGCTTTCCACCAGCCAACCAATCAGAGCCAGGGGGCGGGCCTTAGCGCTCTCAATCAATCACAGTTTTGTGTGGCACTGCTCTCTACTATAGCCTGATGTGAATGCTAACATGCTTTCCTGAAACAGTAAGTTGTTTCTTCGTCATTAGCACATGTAGAAGCGAGTACATGAGGTAGATTGACAGCGATAAGACCCGCCTCCTGGCTCTGATTGGTTGGTTTTGGTTGGGAATGGAAGTGGGGGAGCTCCATATTTTCACACATTATGCTGTCAGAACATGGTGACAGTTTTCACAAATATGTAAAAAACATATTTTAAAATAAAAGTTACGTACTGCATCTTTAAAGGATTTCGCAAACATGCATGAACGAATCAAAGCAACACTCCAGGCGTGTTTTTGATGAGATTAAAATTTACATTTTATCGTGATGTAAAGTTTACTTTAACTGGCAGAATCTGGAACGGCACCCTTTAGATTTTAATCTCATATTTTAATAACAGCATTCTTACTTCAGCCGGGTATTTGGTCCCGGCCACAGTATGCTCAGAGCCGTGGTCGTCTGAAGACCCCCAGTGAAAATGAAACTGTTTCAGTCTGTGGTTAAATAAGACGGGTCCGTCTTTCAGAGCTGCGGAGAGGACAAAAAAAAAAAGGAAACACTCCTCAGTCAAGTCAGCCTACACTCAGCATGAGTCAGCCACAGTGAGGGTTTGAATGTTGCACTTTAGTAGGTGAAACACAAACACACTGCAAAGGAAATACATCCTTGAACGAAGATTATGAAGAGCAACATAAATAAGACGAGATCTGAACTTCCTTCTTGATGAAACAGACTCAGTTCCTGTTGTGTAAGAACTTAGCAAGCTTATGTCCAAAATACAGTCCAAGTTGCGTAATCTATTTACTCGCTGAATACAAAGCAGTGGAAATAATTGAGACACTCAAAAGATTTAGCAGTAGTGACTCTTAGTTAAACAAACAGAGACAGTCGGCATGTTTCATGTTTTCCACATGTGGTTATGCATATGATGCATAATCACATCCTGCAGACAAATGGAGGCTTCGTTTAGAAGAAGTAGGAAGACGATGAGCAATCCAGGTTAACGACACAGAAATTACACTCTAATCTCAACTATATGTGTAAATGAATTCAGAAAAATTGCAAACCAAGAAAACAAGGCAGTCGTATCTTGTGTTCTTTTTGCAGAAAAACCACCAACCCCCCAACTTGTTTTTTTCTTCTTCACTTTTTCACAATTGACCTCGCTGCCAGCTTAAAAGTTGCCATGGGAAACGGTTTCCAGGGGCTTTCTTTTGCAGGCATGCTTTTCTTTTAATTTACAATTCAATAGAAACAAGAAAGTTTAAATTAAAATCTATTTAAGGAATTGTAAAATAGTTAGTAAAATCTGTTCAACAATTGGTGGAAATCCTGAAAATTATTAAATCATTTCTTCTTGATCTTAACCATGTAACTCCAAATGTAAAAGTTCTGGTTCACATATTTCTATGAGAAGATCTAGAGGACAGGATAATAGGAAGCTACAAAGTCAACAAATAGAAAATAAAATATAAATACTAATTATATATGTATACAGATAGAGAAAGAAAAGTTATATGTCATACCTGAAGTTGTTTTAGTTTTCCTTAATATCTGGCATGTTATTTTAATTTACAGAATAAATTTTGGTTTGGTTTGTAAATTACAATTATCATATTAGTTATACAAAAATGAAGAAATCCAGGTAGTATTAAAAATATTGTTTGATTAAAGACAATTTGTTTGAAACTTTTGTCACTTCAGTCCTTCCAGAGGCCAGAATAAAAGTCTGAAATCAACGCACAAATATGTATAAATCCGTTTGCTTACACTTACATGATCTGGAAAATAAAATCATATCTGCAGCCAATAATCTATACGACTATTCATTTGATATATTTCTATATAACTGGATGTAAATTGCACCTACTTGTCTTGTAAAAAGCCCCCTAAGATTATCTTGTTGAATCAAATTAACACGAATTAGGCTGGAACGTGCAGGATTGACCTTAAGAATCCACGCAGTATTCAGAAGTGGACACTAACTTGAGCTGTCGATGTCGTCTAGGAAGGTCACTTGGAAGGAATGGCCGTTGTTGAGGATCTCCAGGCAGGTGGACGGGTCGTACTTCAGGACGAGCGGCTTCAGCGCCGGGTCGTATGAAGCGTCACCCGGAACGATGTCGATGGGAGACTGGCGGGGTCCGTTCGCGATTGGGAAGCTGTCAGCCCATTTTTCGGGTCCTGGATATCATGTGCATAGTAAAAAAAAAATGTAATCGGATTAATTTCTTTAAGCTTTGTGTGTATACAATGCATTTTGGGGAGGAATCTGTGCGTAAAATCCCCCAAAACGCATTAGTCATATTCTGATGACACAAACATCTCTGCAGAGATCAGAGGATGCGCATTATGCTTGAATTTATTCAGCACCCTTCTCGTTCCTATGCCTGGTTCTAATATTAATTTCATTACTGCACCATCCAAACAGCGCCTCACCGGTATGCGCTCCGTATCCCCAAGCGTGAGACATTGCTAATGTGTTTTCTGCAGAGGCTGTGTAATCTCCCAGCGCAGAACAGAGCAATGCAGTGCAGAGCTGCCAGTGTCCTCCACCTGACAGCTGCCGAGCTTATATAGCCTGTGCGCGGCGCGTCTGCCAGGCTGGTGGTGGCCACATGATGCCCGCGTATAGTGACCGCGGGAGGAGTTCAGACGCGCTGAAGCGACGCTCCGTATCAATCCAAGGCTCCAAATTCCTCATTCATGTCGGAGAAACATGCAGATTGATGCGCTTTCGGTTTTCATCTAACGGATTTTGCTGCGTATTACGCAATGATGTGACGCAGTGCAGGGTGGCGGCGCAAGGTGAAACCGGACTTCAATTATACCAGTAATTTTCACAAAAGCTAAAAGAAAAATTATGCTATAAAGGAAAAAGATTGTTTTTAACTTATTTTTTGGTTGTTGCAATCTATAATCAATATCAGATTGTTAATACCTTCATTTGATAATAAAGTCACAATTTATTACACGAGCTCAACAAAATTGCATTAAAACGGAAAACGTGCATTTTTACCTCCATATATTTATAACACCGAGTGCACATTAAATATGACAACCCAATGAAATAATTTCAGGTAATTATTTATTCAGTCTCATTGGGAATTTCCACAGACCATGTAAATTATTATTTGCAGCCCAGTGGCAACTACTGCTCAGTGCAGCATGACATAATGAGGTTTGCATCGCCGTGCTGCGTGAAGATCGTGCAAGCTGGAGGGGAGGGGTAATTAATTGTGTAATGGAACCATCTGGTGGTGCTAAACAGAACTGCAGGAGTTTTAGTACACCAGAACAACAAAATTGTATGTATTTTATAGGGCTTTAATGTGGTAAACCAACACAAAGTATTGCTTTAATAGTTTTTACAATTAGCGATCTTAAAACGATGGAGTGGATTTGCATTCAGTGAATAAACTACCTTTTTATTTAACTGCTGTAAGTCTTTTTGGATAGATTTGTACATACAGTCACCAGATTATTTGACCAAACTTAGGAAACAGAGTTGTGAGATATTCAAAGTTTGCATTACTGTTTTACAAGCTAATCATGTTTTACACTTATATAATTATAATATAATAATATAATATAATATAATATAATATAATATAATATAATATAATATAATATAATATAATATAATATAATATGTACAGTGGCGCAGTTGGTAGAGCTGTTGCCTTGCAGCAAGAAGGTTCTGGGTTCGATTCCCGGCCCCGGTCTTTCTGCATGGAGTTTGCATGTTCTAACTGTGCATGCGTGGGTTTTCTCCGGGTACTCCGGTTTCCTCCCACAGTCCAAAAACATGACTGTCAGGTTAATTGGCCTCTCTACATTGTCCCTAGGTGTGAGAGTGTGTGTGCATGGTTGTTTGTCCTGTGTGTCTCTGTGTTGCCCTGCGACAGACTGGCGACCTGTCCAGGGTGACCCCGCCTCTCGCCCGGAACGTTAGCTGGAGATCGGCACCAGCAACCCTCCCGACCTCACTGAGGGACAAGGGTGAAAGAAAATGGATGGATGGATAATATAATATATAGTCAGATTAAAGCTTCCTTTAAACCCACCTGACGAAGATGGCGTCCTCATTGACGGGTTTCACAATACCAGTCATTTTATCGCGTCGTCGCACGCAAGTGACGTAACCGGTAGGGCACGCTTGTAGCACATGAATTCACAAACATTGCTCCTCATATGAAAAAGGTATGTAAACTTTTATTTAGTGCTTCTATTTTCTGATTTCGATTAATGGCTCCGACTTAGCTTCTCTATGGCTGCTAGCATGTTTGGCTAAAATGTACGTTGTGACTACGCATTTGTTTACAACGTGGAAAGTGAACAGCTGACAATAACGAGTTCGATATTAAAGAGCACATTGTATGAAAGGTTGATTGTTTTAGAAGCGCGTTTATCAACTATTAAAACAATATTAGAGAACATAAACACCTAATAGAACGTGAGCTGACCTGTTTTAGTAGTTTAATGCAACTACAAAAACAAGTTTTAAAAACACAGTACATTAGTATTTCACAGCGTTTTGTTTAAATAAACGCTTCCAACATTTAGAATATAAAATGATTGTTATACAGATTTACTGTATTTCAGGAAATAAATCTGTAAAATAAAGACAGCTGCTTTTTTTTCATTTGGGTTCGTAAATACAGTCTAACTACCAGAATAAGAGAGATAATTATTACTTTCTTTTAAGTCAGAAGTTTGCATACACTAAGACTGCTGTGCCTCCAATAAGCTTGGGAAAATCCTGGATGATGATGTCAAAGTGTTAGAAGCTTCTGATAGGTTAATTAACAATAAAATAAATAATGTAATGTCTACCTGAATGTGCTATTTTAATATTTTAAACAATTATATGCAAGTATGAACAATATAAGAATGTGAGAAGACAGTTTTAGGATGCTGAAAAGACAGTGTTATCTACACTGAGACTAGTTTTGTTCTGAAATAGTCTTTTTCTTAAATATTTCTCTGCTGCTGTTTTTCCATTTCCTTCAGGTAACATGGCGAAGAATAAACAGAAAGGAAAGAAGCAGAAGAGTGTTTTCCAAGTAGCAAACAGGCATCTGAAGATGAAGAACAAAGCAAAACCTGTCACAACATCTCTAAAAAATGTGAGATTTCACCTTTCCCGCCTTAAATTATGCACATGTATTATCCATCCCCTCCATATATCTTATATATATCCAATTCAGTGTAGCGTTTACACCTGCTGCTTCGGTGTGTGTTGTGTTTGGACAGATCAATGCAATGAAAAATGAGAAGGTGGAAAACCTAAACCAGATATTTACGGAGGTGCAGAGGGATGTGAAGAGCATTTCCAAAGGTGTTGCGCCGCAAACAAAGAAAAAAACACAGGTAGAGGACGAAACTGTTTATTGCTTTAGATACTTTTATGGCACAGATAATAACACATATGTTTGGGCTTTTTTTTAGGGTCCAAAAGAACCACCAAAGGAACCAGTAAATGTTGACAACGCTGCTCAGCTTTTCTCTCAGCTTTAATGGATCGATCCTGATGACTGATTCAGATTTTTTCTGATGGACATTAAATGTCAAAAAGAGGAATTTTTTTTTCATGCAATCTATAATCAATCTCAGATTGTTAATACCTTCATTTGATAATAAAGTCACAATTTATTAGACGAGCTCAAGAAAATTACATTAAAAAGAGGAATGCAGATTTTCCTCCAGCAACCAGCATGTCGTTTAATCCTTCGCTGCAACTGAAGAACTTTGTATATAGGTAGCAAAAAATGAGACTGTCAACAATGAATCTTCTGTTTTTATTCTTGATTAATTTTTCTGCAGAGATTAATAAAACAAAAAAGGAAATTTAAAGGAAACGAGTGATGTCTTTGAATCAAACACCACTTCCTATGTGGTGCTGCAGTAACTGTTTTTGTTTTTGTCAAACCAGAGCACGAATCAAACACATTTAACTGAAGTTTGCATTAATGTTTCAAGTTGTATGCATTAATTAGAATTAAAATTCAGAATCAATTTAAATTTATACAACAGAGTTTTTCTTAAGTCACTGAAATTGTTTTCCACCAAGAAAATCTCCTGCCGGTTTGTCTCAACCACCACGCAGCCAAACTGCTCAAATTTTCCCACTAACGCCTTTCAATGCAATTTCATATTTCCGTCGCTCTTTCGCCATCTAGCGGCCAGAGTTACGCATAACTTTCAGTTTAGCCACTTTGCATTTAAATACCTATATTTGCATCTGGTTTGTGTGGTATAAACATGCTTCAACGTTGAGTGATATTGTGCTTTGCCTTTATGTAAATAAAAAAATAAAAAAAATACATAATGTTCTATTTTCATTTGTTCGTTTTTTGCCATTTTCCTGTGCTGGTGGGTAGGCTTACAAACTGGTTAAAATTTTATTATGTTTTAAAGGTTAGAGTCCTTGTCAAATGGCGGTTTGACTAAAGTGCTAAAGAAGGAAAGGCTTGTAGAGCCTCTTATTTTCGAGGAGACCCCATAAGGTACATTTATGCGAATAATGTTTTTATCTTTTTTTTTTTAAACTCTTTCAATGTCACATGTTTCATTTTTACTTTTTAATTTCTTTTTATTTCTCTTTCTCACTGTTTCTTTTTCTCACTGTTTATTCAATGTCACATGTTGTTTTTATTTTAATAATGTAAAGCACTTTGAAATGCCTTGCTGCTGAAATGTGCTATACAAATATAATTTGATTGATTGATCGATGTAGATAAAAAGATAAAACAAATAAAAGCCAAAAACAAAAATATGTGGCCATGGCCTTGTAACAATAATAAAACAATAAAAGTTCAAATTGGACAGAGAGGCCACAAAAGCAAAGAAAGAGTTCATTCATCCTGGGAGCAGCTGCACCTTCCCTCTTTTATTATTTAACATGTTTTGTTGTGACTTTTTGTAAATCTCAGTTGATTCCTGCTCCCATTGTTGATGGGTCAACCCAACATTCGTGACCTCTTGCCAAACAAACCCAGAGAAGGAAGCCTGTTCACAGTTTTAGTTTCCTCCACTATAAAACTGTAGACTTGAAAAGTGATGTTCTCATACAGAATGGTTACAAATGCTCATCTATACACTGCAAAAACACAAAATCTTACAAAGTACTTTTGTCTAGTTTCTAGAGAAAGTATCTTTAGTACACTTTAAATAAGACAAAAGTAATTTATAAGAAACATTTCAGAACGATAGAGGAGCATGTTTTAAGTTAATAATTCCTTAATATTGATGGAAAATTACTAGTTCCATTGGAATATATGAAAAAAAAGATTGTCATAAGTGGAACTAGTACTTCTTCATCAATACTAAGGAATTATTGACTTAAATTAGCTAATAAATCTTTCTGAGAAATGACTTGTAATCTTGTTTTCTCTTATTTCAAATGTGCTAAGATATTTCCAGTAGAAACTAAACAAAATTACGTATTATTTTGTGTTTTTGCAGTGTAGAGTGGCTTCCACAGAGAATTACACCTGAGAGGCTAAATATAATTTTAATTTTGTTCTCTGTCAAACTATAGATTTGTTTAGCAAACAAAAATTGAATTGAAAACCTTCAGTTTTAACACATTGTTCTACTTCAGGTTGGAAATAAACAAACTGAAGTTATTAGTTGACATATAACAAAAAGAAAAAAGAATGCCATTTTAGAATGTTTATGTATTTTAATGTTTTATTTCTGAACTGCATTGTTCTAGTAAGCATTTCCTTGCCCTCCTTTGCAGGTATCAAACATTCCCGGACTTCAAGCTGTCATTTCCATCTTGAGGGCACCTGAAGGTGGAGTATAGATTTTTTTGGCTCCGCCATGGAGCCGCTCAGCCGTTATCAGTATTCTGCTGCTGCATACTTCTGGAGTAAGCTGACATCTGAGGTCACCGGTGCTCCATCGCCCTCCCGATTGCTCGTCTCCATGGCGACCTCTGACAGAGTCCAGCTGGTCGATACATTTGGAATAAGCATGGGGTCTACGGCAAACCCATACAGGACTGTGATGAAATGAAAAACATTACAGATGAGATTTGAAAAATGAAGTTCTGATGAGTTAAGCGGTACATCATGACCTCATCACTGATTTGGACTGATGGTAATCCATCTTGGTTTATATTGGTTGGAAATTTATTGTATTTCTTGTGAATCTGCAACTTTTTATTCCGTTAATTCAACTGAGTTTTGTTTTTAACAACATCTTTTCTGAAAATAATTCATGGTACATTGGCTAAAAAATATATCGGCTTCTTATTAGCTGCCTTTTCACTTGATAAATGACAAATATTAGTAAAAAGGGGATTTCTGCACTGCAAAAGCAGAAATCTTACCAAGCAATTTTTAACCAAATATTTTGTGCAAATAACTTGAAATAAGACACAACTAACTTACAAGCAACTTTTCTGCAAGATATGAGAATGCTTCAAGTCAATAATTCCTCAGTATCGATAACAGCACTGTTCTATTAAGCATTTCCTTGCCCTCATGTGCAAATATTAGACATTTATGTGTCAAAAATTCATCCAGAAACTTTTTGTTATAAGTGAAATGATCTGCCAATAAAACAAGTGATTTGACTTAAAGTGACAATACGTTTTTTTTTACTTTTCAGGAAGATAAACATTTGATAAACAATGCTAAATTACTTAAGTAAGATGACATAATTACAGTTACAACTGCAGAGTTGAGTCTGCCAAATATCATTGATCCCTTTAAAAATAATAAATAAATGTACATTTTCATATAAAACTAGAGATGTGTAACAAGGTTTTATTTTAACCATATTGTAGAGGTGAAGTTTGTCAAAACTGGCTTATTCATACTTCAAAGTAATTTTGTTTAGCCAAAAAGTTATTTTCTCCTTTTAGGCAATATGGCCGTATTGCTCTTGACGGTTGGTGGTTACCATAGCAACCAGTAACTGACAGCGCCGCCCCCTTTCTCTGTTGCCACCAGTAACTGTGGTATCGACTCTGTGTTTTCTTTACAAGCATTATATTTTAATATACATTTAGGATAACTTTAACTAAATACAGGGTTTCATATGTACTTCTGCCAGGCTTTGTGTATGCTTTTAACTTTTATCATTGTTGTTGCAGTGTTTAATTTTACAAGTTGCTGCTAACTGCTGTCAGCTGTTCATTGGGAACCAGTGCTCTGTAGTTTGTTTAGGGTTATTTATTGTATTTTATCTTTTTATTATAATGTATAGGGACAGAAACTGCTGAACCGATGTTAACCAAAAACTTGATTTTCTGTCTTGATAGAATAAATTCAGTGAACCTGAGAGCGTTGTGAAGTCAACCTACCGAACCAGAGATAAACAGAGAAGGGTTACAGACGTGTCTGAATATTAAATGAAAAGTGGATGTAGCAGTGCTGAGTGTTGTAAAAAACAAATTTACAAATCTTAATTAACAGGACATGATTTGGCTGAGATCCTTCGCCTTGATCCCTTCTGGATAAAAGGGGCATGAGAAGACTCTACCGGAGCTGGGTTTTTTTTTTAAAGCCGGTGCCTCCCACTGTGATCCAGATGGCAGCATCAGAACATAGGCGGAGGGTTTGCACCACTTTCACACCCCAGGGAAGCAGGTTTCATGCCAGAGCACGCACACATTGGATTGGATTGGGTTTTTAATCTACATGAGCTGGTTGGGTGTGTGTGTGTGTGTGTGTGTGTGTGTGTGTAGATCTGTGGGAAGGACAGTGAGGGTGTGTTTGTCATACCAAAGAGTGTTGCTCCAAAAATACTAAAATCTACGGCTGTCTCCTAATTCATATGATGTTTTAGAAGGAGGAATAGAAGGAACATTCTAGGAATGAGATTTTTTAAATCTCATTCCTAGAATGTTCCTTCTTGATATTAGAGGAATACCATACAATACAGTTATCGTTGAAAGCAGTGAAATTAGGAGGAATGTCTTAGAAGATGCAGTGTGACCAACATGACCAAAATAAAAGCAATTTAGACAGAGAGAGTTTGAAATATCCACAAGATGGCGCTGTGGATAACGCCATCAATATGCAGAGAGAGGCGCAGAGAAGCGGGTCTTTGCGTTTGTTTTGGGCTCACAGATCGAGAAAGAAACAAGGGTTTGGCTCCCTGAATCCCAATGAGAAACCAAAGGCCCATTTGTAGCGTGACGTTCCCTCCACTCAGCTCTGTTTTTCACTTTGATGGGACCAACAGCAAAAGGTTACAGCATCTGCACTCCTCCATGTGAGAGAATTGGGAATCGATGGGTGTGTTTGTGCAGGGTAGAGGCACACGGGGCACGTATATGGGTGTTGGCTGTTGTTCAGATTTGCTTTTCCAGAGTCATTTCAGATGCAGAGGTTGTCACAACTCATGCAAGCTTTATTGTCAAACATCCACATCGTAATTTCTTCTCATTCCACTTTATGAAACTAAATTAAATTACAGATATATTTTTCAAATGATGTTTTAAATTGGGTTAGACTATTTCCAAACCAATAAACTCACATAAATTATTGTGTTTTTAATTTTGTGTACTTATATATGAGTAAAATGTGCAGAAAAGACTGAAGCAGGTTAATTTCTCTCATGTCAACGAGAAGAAGCTATTTTAGCTAAGCTAGCAAAAACAGATAAGAAAAAGCAAAACTGAAACTGTAAACAACAAGAAATTAAAACAAAAAAGTCTTATGAATAGCTTCTGTTTCTAGGCTAAAGTAAGCATGCTAGCTCATGTCTGTGTTGCTAATGCTAATGCTAATGAAAGTACGTTGTTGCTATCACTACTTGGTGTGGCACAGGACAAAAACGTTTGAGTGAATATGGCAAGCTGTTTATCATACAATACAGTTAACGTTGAAAACAGTGAAATTAGAGTATAGTAGGTGCTTTGCTCATTTAATGGCACCGTTTTCTATAAGTATTTCATTATAACATATGTAAAGTGGATGCTTTCAGTTTTTTGTGATAAACTAGGATAAGATAAGGCAAAAAAACTGCCTTGGCTTTGCTAAAATATGTTTTGAATATGAAAGAGGTACAGTAATGATCCATAAAAGGACAGAACGTAAGACAGGCGTATTTCCATCACAACTTATAGAGAATGCTATTAGGTAATGCTAATAAAGCTGTAAAACCTCTTTGTAATGCCTTAAAAAGTGAATTAATTAATATTTATTTTCTTCTTCAAATGCATTAGTCTACTTAGTGGCTTTTAATCTCCCCTTTAATATCTTTAAAGACCATTTGCCAACTTGTTAGATAGCCAAGATTTAAATTGTGATTAAAAGTTTGCCTCCAAGGGTTTACCCTTGGAGCAATGTCTGTCCTCAAGGTAACCTCAAATTAAAGCTTTATTTTATGAAAACTTACCTCAAAGGTACTTTGTTGCAAAATAGACTGTTTTCTTCACTCTTGTTGTAAATATTAAATATATTCTCTTCCATCATTAGCAGAGTGAGATGAAAACTCTAGTTTTGAAGGAGTGTTTCGTTCATTTTAAGGTAGAAATTCATCTTTAAAAAAATATACATGTGATTTGACTAAACATGGGAAAATAAAGAACCTTCATTAAGATTTTGTTTAATTGATGCAATCACTTCTGCTCTTTGTAACACCTCCGGTTTGTTTGAAAAGTCTTGATTAGCAGGACGCCTTGCTGAGTTCATGAAAGTATGACAGGTTACTGTGATGGAAATAAACTTTCTTTTTTTAAGTCTTGGAAACAGAAAAGGTGTTTTTCTATTCATGTAGAAATGCATACAACACATTCTCCGCTTCAGCTGTAAAGACACGTAGGAGTAAATTATTTGAATATTAAATTATTGTAATAAGTGGAGGCCTACTTGAGTTTCATATTTGGAGCTTATTTACGGATAATTTCCATTTTATTGATATGGAGTCATGAAAAAGCTTTTTGTGTTTTGTGAGACCTTTGCAGAGGAAAGCTGTCAATCCAGTTGTGCAGTGGCAAGATGTGGAACAGTCCAATTAGTACATACTAATAAAAAAATATATAAAAAATAAAATCACGAGAATATAGTCACACAAAAATAAACTCAGAACTTCAAGAATAAAGTTGGGAAAAAAGTCATAATATTTTGAGAATGAAGTTGTAACATTGTTACTTTATTCTTGTGTTATTTTGACTTTGTTTTTGCACAAAATTACTCTCATAATTTTATTACTTTATTCTCATAATTTTATGACTTCTTGTAAAATTCTCGTAAGTTTATTTATTTTTGTTTCTCAGCGTGGACCCTAATACTCCATCGTAATATTTCAGGTAAGCTGACGGCGTGATGTGATGAGTTTTGCGTTACTTGGATGACTGGTTTTCAATGTTTTTTGGCCGCGGTAGGAGACAGAGGATCCCTCTTCTTCCTGTGATTTGTTGTTTTATTCTGCAGCTTGTGTGCAATGTTCTTTACTCAGTTTGAAGTAGTGCAGCTGGTTTTTTCTCTCTCCTGCATTGTGTCGAAGTGCCTCGAATCATCTGTTAAATGCTATAAAACATTTATTGTTATCCTCCTCTCTGCTGCCTCTAATGCAGCTGAAACGTCACCCTGTTGTCTAAATGAGGATGACGCAGCCTATAAACACTAAACAGAAGGTTGGGAATTTAAATCTCACTGATCAATGCATTCAGTTTTACCGCTCTGTGTACAAGTGTCTGCTCCATCTGGCAAACACCCTTTAAGAGAGATAATTCCTGCTTTTTAAAAATGTATTGCATTGATGGATCAGTGTTAAAGCAGCCATGTAATCCTTTTCCTGCTATTGCCTAATGGTCATAGGTTGTGTGCAACATGGTGCAATTCTTTTCAAAATTTTGTATTGAAGAAAGATGACTTTGTGTAGGTGGCAAAAGCACCTTGTGCTCTTCGTCTTTTCTATTCCACAACGGGGGAAAAGGAGAAAAGCATGGAAAGAAAACCTCCCCCCTTGGTGTGCAGCTGAATTTTGTTCTCTACGGGAAAGATCAACCCATCAGCCAGTATGACAGCTTTCATGTGTCACCTGTGGCAGCCAGCTAGTGTCCAGAGATTAGTCCGTATAATACTGGAATAATATAGAATTTTCAAGGTTTGTAAAGGCTTTATTATTGTAATACTAACAATACAAATGTATTGAAAAAGTATATATTTTGCCTTTAGCTGTTCATACTTGTCATCAAAACTTTAATTCAATGCGTAGTTTTCATGCGACGTCACTTTCGTGAACTGTCTCGTGACTGTCATTCCAGTTGCTATGGAGTTGCTATGACAACAATAAACAAGCCACAGGCCTAGAACTAGCTCTCACCTCGCTCCTATCTGACTTATAAACGGTAAGTACATTACAACTATTACTAAATCACAATTTTTACTACTCTACCTACCTTTGTGTAATACTAAGGTAAATATTTACTGTAGTAGTTACTACAAAGTTGACTTAGCTAATGTAGCTTTTATCTGCTAGCTAAGACGGACGTGTAGCCTAGGTGCAAGATACTATATGTACTTATTCTGCCAGTCACCAGAACCTTGTTATTCACACAAAGAGTCTTTTACAATCTCTTTGCGTGAGAGATTGTAATCAATTTAAATATTGATTGTATGAGTCCATGGATTTGAGGCTGTGAAGCTCCTCCATGGTGTCCTTTTATAAACAATATCTTTATTACATGTTTGAAGCATGATAATTGAAGCAATTATCATGTTGTGACAGAGCAACATGAGACAATAATCAGCTCCTTCCCCACACCACACCTTCCCGAATGCAGGTTGTGATGCTAAGGCTAGTTAGCCTAGCAACTGGATTTAATGGATTCAAAGTTCCATTAAAACTTGCATTAAAAGTCAATTAAAAGTGTCACTATTTACCAAAAGACACTTCATGACAACTGTCATAAACATTTATGAAGACTCCTTCAGGTTTATGACAGTGTCATGTTACTCAAGAATGTCGTTTTTTGACACCAAAAATATTAATTTGACTGTGGATTGTTGTGTCCAAGTTTTGAATCACTTTTGTTTGAGCTTTAGAAAAACAAAGCAGAAATTCGTCTTTTAGAAAGCCACGTTCTTAGTCAGTGACACCTTACAAAGGACGAGGGGATGAACAGATGTACTTTGTTCATCCGTCTGACAGGTGTAGCAAGACGCACTCGCCTCTCTCTGTCTCCACTGACAAGCAAAACATGCTCTCCTGTCCTCTCCACACATCTCTCCAGAGCTGCCTCCCCTCCGCCTCCTCCTCCTCCTGCACTCAGCCGCGGACCGGACCCTTTTACCTGCAGGTTGGGACCTCACCTGAGACTCCAGCATTGTGCCCAGGTTCCTATTGTTGAACACACACACACAAACACACATACAACACAGTTTGCTGTGTTTCTTCAAGTGTAAAGCCTATTTCATACCCAACCAAACAGCTTGCAGTGGCGTGACGCTCTGCTGGTTTGGTGCAGATGGAAAATAGAGCTGCAGAAGCTTGGGATTGTTTGTTTGGGCATTTGATTGTTATCGAGATCCAGTTTGCTGCGTGTAAATGACTTGGCGGAGACCCAGCAGATTTTGATCTGAAAATGGTCACACTTCTCTGTAATTTTGAACATTTTGACATCCCAGTCAAATTGTAAAAGAGAAATTTAGTGACTAGTGACTTATGCGTCCTTGAACAGGTTAGGATTGGGGCTGAACAGAACATGTCTTTTACTTTTTCTTTTTTGCACAAAACTATTTTGAGCTGTTTTAGGGTCTCTTGTCACCTTTAAATCAAACTTTTTGGTACGGGGGCCAAAAATGTCAAATTAAAACTAGTCAGGAGCCACAAAAGTTTTTTGTATTTTTCTTTCCAATGATAACTGCGAAAACTAACCTGTTTTTAAAATTTTTAATAAACAAACTAAACACAGAAGATTTTAATGAAATAAGCAAAGAAGTACATTTGAAAGTTTGCCATACCAAAACGGTAAACAATATTTAAAATTGTTAATCTTTTTACGGATCTTTTAAAAAATCTTTTTAGCAGCAAGAACAGGATGTGGCTCATTTATTTTGCTTACTGTAATAAATGACCAAAATTGCATTTTAGGAAAAGGCACTGGATGTTTTAGGTCCCTGCTACTGATAACTTAAATTAAAAGCAAAAGTCTGCATGAATACTTTTTATTCCACCTTGAATTTTATATTTTAATATTTTAACTGTATATTTTCTTAATTTTACCTCAACTTCAGCTGCATAAACTGGCAAACCAGATCTAGGCTTTCAGGAATGAAGGACCAAATTATTCAGAGGGGAGCAAGTGGCCCCCAGGCCAAACTTTGGACACCCCTGCTTTAAATCCAAATCATTTTCTTCTGGTCACGCCCCCAACTCAACGTTTATACTCACATGTGAAAATTATTGAAATTATTGCAAAAATCTCAAAATGTCTGAGATTTTTCTAGAAAGTTTTTGACTTTTAAAACTAAAAAATGTCTGTTTTCTAGAAAAAGGTCAGAAATTTCCTTGCTTTTTTTCTTGAAAAGTTTTTTAGATTAATCTCAAATTATCTGAGTTTTATAGAAAAGTTTTGATTTTTAAACAAAAACAAATTCTGTTTTCTAGAGATTAATCTCAGAATCAAATTTTTGATTTTTAATTTTTAGCAAATTTTCAACTATTAAGGGTCAGAAATCATGCTTTTTTTTCTGGAAAATTTCTGAGATTAACATCAAATTATTTAAATTATTTCTAGCAAATTTCTGAAGTTTTAAAGTTAAGAAATTTCCAAGACTTTCTAGAAAACTTTGGAGATTAATCTCAAAAGTTTTTTTGTTTGAAATGTGCGCCTAATATGCTTCTGTATGTTTTCAACATGCTCTTAAAAAATCCGCATGTAGGAGGGTTTTCTGCAAATAATCTCACTCTCCAAGTAAAAACTGAACCACAAATATACAAGGGTTCCAGATATTATTTATTTAAACATTTGAACCTTTTAAGTTTGACCAAAAACAGCAGAAATCTTCAAGAGGGGAAGATACAATTTTCACCTCACTGTCTCTATCGATTAACTTTCTTTTTAAAATGTAAGAACCGACAGGACACCCAGTCGATTCCACAGCTTCACCCAGCTTTGGTTTACTGGTGAACACGAAGGGGAAGCGTCTCTGCTGAGCCTCTCAGCGTCTGCAGGAGCAACCTTCTGCCACGGCTCAGATTCACCCACTCAGAGCAGGACGCATCGATGTGTGCACACATAAACAAACTGTGTTTTCAGCCCAAGTAATGAACTGTGCAAAAACCCATCTGTGTTCCATTTTCAGTTTATAACATCTGCATCAACATTAATGATCCCACAGACATATTGGTGTGCAGCATAGTCTGCTTTGTAGCATATATTTCCTTCTCACTTTTCTTCCTGGTTATCAGAAATAATAATAAAAAAAACTGGATTTGGGAAAATGCAGTAGCTTTATGAACAAGAGGACATTTAGAAACCATTTGAAAAACCAATGAACTCATTAGTTCTGAAGCCGTAAATGTGTTTTAAATAGCCACTATCATTAACAGGGAAAACTGCCCGAAGGGTTCATGTTCTAGGAAACACAGATAAAAATGCTTTTTATCCCGTTTTAGTATTGGAAGCTGCTTTGGGACATTTAAAATCAGTAGTAAATGCTTGCAGTTAAACTTTAATTATGATGGTGGAAATAAGACTAAGAATTTTCAACCTTAGTAACCTTAACTTTTGCAGAAACTGTTTTAAAAAAGCCTTAATTCATGTTTTTTAATTTTCTTTCCAAAGAGTCTCACGTTCTTTTTATCTTTTAAGGTGGTTATGATCAAAGAAAGTTTTTCTTTACACTTTAGCTCTAACCTTTTATGATCTCGAACTCAATAGACTGAAGGTAAATGAATTAAACTGAATTAATACTATTTCAATGTGAATAATAATACTAAAAAAAAAATCAAACGAACCCACTAAATAAAAAATAAAAGGTAGATTTTAACTTCAAGAATAAGGACACGGCTTTTTCCTTGCACCAAATATGGGCAAACCAGAGTTTGTCTAAATCTCAAACTGGAAGTTTTTCCCATTCAATGAAGCTAAAAAGTAAACATTTATTTTTATTAATGTTACGGATGCTGGTCGAGTTTTTATGGAGATGTGAACAAAAAAACTGAGCAAAGAAGGAAAGTTACATTTGACTGACAGGAAAGTTTTTTTTTACTTGTTAAAACAAAAGTGAATACAAGGTTTAATTTAATTCTAATGCATAAAATGTTATTCATACCGAAGGGAAATTAAATGTCACTCCTATACAAGTTGTTAATGAAAGGATCTCCCATAGCAGTCAGTGTTGCAGCAAATCTAGAGAAGCCTCTGATCGGAGACAAGCGTATGCTCAGGATTCTCAGCAATATTCTTAATTTTATGACAAATTCCTATTTGCACAATTATCTGATCATTTCCCAGTGCCAAAAACAAAATCACTGACCAGTCTTCAATAATTGATAAAGGAGCAATTTCAGAAACTAGGTATCAACAGTTGGCAGCAAAGAAACTTCCTCCAAATAAAAAATAATAGCCAGTCTGTGAGAGTCTGATCACAATAAGCTATTAAAGTTGTAAACTGAGTTAATATCTGTCTCTCAGTTTGCCTGCTGCAGCCTTTAAAGCAGCATCGTGTTGTTTTGTGAAGCGCTAACTCTCCTAGAGTTATTTTGCTTTGGCACCTCAGGGCCACCATGCCTCACAGGCGGATGTTTTTGCAGGTAATGGGGGAAAAAGGCTTCACAGAGTTTCAGAATGAGTGTGAAGGCGTAGAAATTAATCAAGGCATTGCAGCAGGAGCCACAGTGCCGAGGACATGAGAAACTCTAAAGAAAAAATGCTTGTCTGGCTGGTAATAACCAGGAATTTATGGTATTTAATGAAAAAATATATGAGGGCGTTCATAACTCCTAATACAGTCGTGGGAGAATTAAGTGAAACCTGTGATTTAATAATGTACAGCAATGTTTAGCTGCAATAACCTGAATAAATGATTTTCTCTACAACTTTATCACTCTCATATCACTGTGGAGGAATCGGCCTTCAGTTTATTGAGGTTTGCAGGCATTTGTTGTTTTCTCTGCAGCTCGCCTACAACAGCAGCTCAGTTTGGACTTGGACAGTTTAATCGCAAACTGTTAATTCTGGTGTTTTTCGGCCTCTTTGCTGTGGATTTGCAGCTTTATTTGGTATCAGCTGAGCCGTTTGGGCCAAGACTGGTCTGTCGGACAGATGGCCTCACACTGGACTCTGGAATACTTTGGTATACAGAGGAGGGAGATTATGCTAACTCAGTGACTCCAAGGAACACAGGTCTACGGTTGTGAAGTTACACAGTGGGAAATTAACAGGAAATATCTGGACTGTTGTGGGTGTTAATTTTTCAAAGTCATAATTTTGCATAATACATCTCCTTCTCAAACTGAGATCATCACATTATAGATGTATTTGTGTCAGCTGCTTTTTTTAAAATTAGCTTTTCCATTCTGTGCCCTGCAGAGTTGGACATGGAAATAAACATCCATTTTAATGCTGGAAGAAGTTTGATCTGCATGTTATAATTAGAACGCTAATTAGAGAATTTAACCAGGTGTGTTTGCATCTACGCTGGTTTAATTGTGTCGCATTTACAAATTAAGTTGTTCTACCAAAACAGAACTCAGACAGCTTCACACGGATAGTTGAATTGCATCCAGACTATTTTCCCAGGCCTTCCTCTGGCGCTGGAGGCCATCTTCAGGATTCCTCCTTCCTCTCTGGATTCTCCATCGATCCCCCGTCACTAAGCCCCCACATCGCCCTGAGCATCTGTTTTGGAGAATCAAATTATGCATGGAGATATAATTCAAAAACCAGTGTCCCCCCCTTAGCATAACTCATGATTTATTGATGCTTTAGAGCCGACATTAATATTCACACTATGAATAAAACTAATCTAACACGGTTTATGATTGGTAGCCATTCTGATGTCTTCATTATCTGCCCAGCGGTTTGCAGGGAGGTTAATCTGACGCTCAGACATGTGGTGTTTGTACAGTATGGGCTCCTCTTGTTATGCCTAACCTTTTAAAAGGTCGCAGCGTTTCATCTGACATTTTAGAAACGGCTCATTTGCTTTTGCCGGCACGCCATAAGAGAAAGAAGACATTTGGGTTTTAGCTTAAAACCTGCAGGGAAATGTTTTTTGCACTGGTTGAAAATAGATTTTATTGCCTGATCTAGTAGTTATTGTAGAAACTATTTTAGATTTGTAGTAGTTCTGATCTTTATTCATAATGTTTTTAGTTGAAGCGTTGCATGTCTGGTTTTTGATGCTGTGAAGCTGGAAGAGTTTTTACTTTTACTCTTTTACTTTTCGGACGGTCGCGATGATGCATAACCTTGGAAACCATTTGTTGCTTTTACAACCGAGAGGAGCTGATATGCAGAGAAGCAGGAGTTGCAACATTTCACTTTCATTTTGGACAAATAGGTGTTTTCGATTGAATTTAAACTAACATTAACATTTTAAACTTTGCCTATACATGAACTTTACTTCAAACCCAATCTTCAGTTTATATTATCAGGATTTCATTTGATAGACCAGCAAAACCAGTAAATAACTAAGATTTCTATCTTTATAGTGTCATGCCTGTACTTACTTACAGGTGTAATTGCAGCAAAAATAGTTCTATAAATCAGTGGTCCCCAACCCCCGGTCCGTGGACCAATTGGTACCGGGCCGCGCAAGAAATAATTAAATATTTCAGTTTTATGTATTATTTGAGTCTGGAGGATCTTTTATTTTGAAAAACCTTTAACCGGATTCTCTCCATTACTTGCGCGCCAACACTGAGCCCACAAGCAGCAAAATGAGTAAGAAACAGATCAAATGTCTTTGGAAAGTTTCTTTGCAAAGGGGAAAAGGCCCAGAGAAGAGACAGGAGAATGGATTTATCCTGGACCGGTAGGTGAGTCCCACGTTACAAGCCGCTCTGCGTAACATGCGACGACCGGCTGCTAATGAGGCAATGAAGCTTCAAGCTGCTTCGCCACGTAGAGACCAAGCAGGCTGTGGATATAAGCAACATTTCGGGTGTCATTGTCTCCATCACTCCCTGATGGAACCGTCTCTTTGCAGAGAAACAAGCTCAGGGCTCCCGTTAGTCAGTATCGTGAGTTAAAATTTTCACGAAAGTAAAATGTTCGTTTTTGTGGCGCATCTGTATCTTATTTTGAAGGTATATGTAAACGTTACCATAGCGACCAGAGTCAGAGAGCCTTTGGGCAGTGGTCGAGATGAGATGAGTAGAGCTTGTGAGTCTTAAGTCTGGTTTAGGCGGCAAGATTTAAGAATTGTCGGCCGATTCTCCAAACCTCTGTGACCACAGAGCTGATAAAAGAACAACAGGTTCGATCGGTTCGTGTCTCCAGCCTCACGGCAGGAGCAACACACATCCCGATTCCAAAAGAAAATCCACAAAACTCCCAACATACCATATGGGAATTTAGAATAACCAAACACGGATGACGATGTAGAAGCAATAGTGATAGTTTGTGGAGTCATTTTAAGAGATAAAAGACGTAACAAAAAGAAAAGGCAGTGGATAAAAGACGACGGGAGCAGCCGCTCTATTTGCTGCACTATGATTTGGAGGTGAGTATGTTTTTTCATAGTTAACATTTTTAATTGAATAAACATATATAATAATGACATTTACTGTACATATAATAATAAACATTTCCACATATCATCTCCGATGTCCACCGGACTCACAGTTGAGCGATATGTCAGCGGTTTGGGTTCCCCTCTGTTCTTACGTCACCGCGCTTTCTGATTGGCTACCTGTCACATTCAGCAGGTTGTAATCTCGTTTAAAGTCAGGGAAAACCCCACAGGCTGCGATAAAAAGGCCAAGACAACCAAATTGGGTATATTCAGGATTTAGCGGGAACACCAACATGCACAAACCTTATCTGACGGTTCACGCCCCGCCACCCCGGGCCGCAGCAAAATTTCCAAGTCTTGACCGGTCCACGGTACTAAAAAGGTTGGGGACCACTGCTATAAAGTATATTTTATGTTTTTATTTCTTAAAGAAATTTTTCAAAACCGTTTCTTTTTCTCCCAGTCCACAAATATATGCAATTTTGCATCAGTCTATTACATAAAATCTCAATAAAACCCATTTATGTTTGTGGTTTTAATGTGCAGAAATATGAAAAGATTCATTTGCACTGCAGAAATGCAAAATCTTGCCAATAATTTTGTTTTGTTTCAAGTGCAAATATCTCAGTAAACTTGAAATAAGACAAAACTAACTCATAAGTGACTTATCATTAATTAATAGAAGCTTGTTGTAAGTCAATAATTCCTTAGTAATAATGAAAAAGTACGAGTTCCAGTGCCTGGTTATTTAACTTAAAACTAGACATTTTTTCCATGTTGTAAGTAATTACCAGTACAACTAGTACTTTTTAAAAAATGATTAATATTCAATAATTATTTACTTAAAACAAGGTCCCATATCTTGATGAAAAGTTACCTGTAACTTTCCAGAACTAGAAACTGGACAGAAATATATAATAAGATTTAGTGTTTTTGCAGTGTAATGTGAAAACTGTGAAAAAACTGGAAAAAAGGACCATACATTTCCTAAACCAAATTCTTTCTGTGATAAGACTTTGTGAGTCATGTTGCAGTTAAAACAGAGAAAACACATAAAATAATGATAGGAGTGACATTGCTGACGAGTATCATGAGAGAAAATGCATTTTAATTATAGATCAGAGATGTGAAGTGGGAGTAAAAGCAGCTCCGGCTGCAGTTTCACATTAATTATCGACAAACTTAGAAAGCTTCAAACACTTTAGAAAACTTCCATCAGTGAGTTCAAGCAAAGAAAGGTTCACAGAAGAATACAATTCTCATTCTTTTACAAAACAAACATCTGAAAAATTAGATTCATTAAGTTAAATTTGAGCAAGAAAGGCGTAAGTGCTCTGAAGTTCAGAGGCACATTTTAGGAAATCAATTCCTTTCATTCAAACCAGTAAAAGCCACAGATGAGAACTCCTTTGGAGAGAAAAAGCAATCAGAGAAACCGTTCATCTCTCGCTGGGTTGCATTAGAGAGGTTTTCTTTTTCTTTTTCCTGTTACCTGAAGTCTTCTCCTTCTCTGCTCTACCAGAGCGCATCAAGACCTTTAAAACGAGGGAATGGAGCAACAGTACCGGTTTGAATCCGACTCCCCTTCCAACTTGTGGCTAAAAAATTTACCGAAATGTGTGGAGACCTGCGCTACACTGCAAAAACACAGGATCTTAAGTTTTTTTGTCAGATTTCTAGTGCAAATACTTGAAATAAGACAAAACTAACTTACATGTAACCTTTTAGCAATATGGAGGAGCTTTATTTAAGTAAATAATTCCTTAATATTGATGAGAAATGACTGGTTTCATTGGCAGATTATCTTACTTATAACATGGGAAAAATGTGTTGCTATAAGTGAAATAATCTGCTAGAACCTTTCCATCAATATTAAGGAATTATTGACTAAAACAAGCTCCTTTAACAGGTTGAACTCAATTTAATTTTGAGCCAAATCAAAAATCTGAATGTTCTTAATTGATAATTCATTTTATCAATACATTGTTGTTCTAGAATGCATTGATAAAATGAATTAAACTGGTAAAAATATCAATAAATAGCTGTTTGTTTCAGAATTCAATAAAAATGTCTTAAAATTAAGTAATATTAAGGATTGTTTTTGTTTTTTCTTTTGTAGTCAAAATCACAGATTTTGTGGTGCTAATTTAGAAATATTTGTAAGGAATTTTTATCATACGTGTGCTAATGTCTGATATTAAATGTGACGTTTTATTAGTTGCTTACCGCTCATGGACTATAACTTGACATTGGCTGAGGCAGAGGTCACTTAAACTCCATGTTTTTGGCCAATTTTGAGAAAAATTAGCAGTGAAAAACAGAAAAAATGTGGGAATCTGTAGATTTTGTGTGAACTTTGAATGAGTTTTGCAGATTTGTTGAAAAACTTGAGGGACTTATTCATGCAATTTTGAGTGTAGAGGGCCACATAAAAAGCTAAGGCGGGCCACATTTGGCCCCCGGGCCTTGAGTTTGACACGTGTCCTATGTCTTGCTGAAATGTTAGTTTTGTCTTACTAAGACATTTACAGTAGAAACTAGACAAAACTACTTGGTAAGATTGTGTGTTTTTGCAGTGCACACTGGCAGGCGGACACGCACACACACACACACACACACACACACACACACACACACACACACACACACACACACACACACACACACACCGTAACCTTGGTCCGCCACAGCGTGCCTGGAATCAATCAGCATTGAGATATGGCCGTCGTCATGGATGTGGCCAATTTTGGCATGCAAGGTTCCCCTTAATAGACAAAGAGATGAAGATCAATAGTCAATTTGGCCTTGGAATGAGGCTCCCAGGGATCAGGCAAAATTCTTCTCTCAGAACCCTATTTTCTTCTTTTTTTATCCTGGAGAAACAATGATGAATGTTGAGAAACTGTACAGTAAAAAGGTGAACTAACATTGGTGCGTAAAACATTTGGAAACATTAAAGAAAATCTTTTCTTCTTGACCTTCTGACATTTTTTTTATTTTTATGAGGGAATGCACTTTAAAATGCCTTGTTGTAAATTATTGTTAAAAAAAAAACTATGTTTTTTCAAAACTGGTGTGTTTTTCAATTTCATTAACTTTACAGCTAATGAAAACACAGGTAATGTGAAATATATTTCTGACAATTAGTTCTGTCACAATATAAAATTTAGCTGGACGATAAATTGTTCCAGAAGTTATTGTGATAAGTGATAATATTGTTGTTTTAAGTAATACTATAAATTCTAAAGAACATTTAACACAGGAACTGGAAGATGTTCTAAATACTAAAAATAAGTAAATAAAACAACAGAAACAACATAAAATGAGTCATGAAGTCTTTGTTAACAAAATTATTCTTCCTAAAAGAGACTAACGCATCAAATTGTAGACCAATTTGGGTAGAAAGAGAGAAAAAATAAATCATGCGATAAATCATAAATCACTGGTTTATTGTTATTTGCGACAAGCTTACTGATAATTACCATATTTACAGAGCATCTCACTATAAACAAAATTAAAAAGTAAACTGGAAACGTACATATATAAACCGCTGGTATCTCCACCGCTCTCGGTTTTTCATGTGTCCTAATAAATCTGCTGGATTTATTCAGGACGCAGCCCTCTGTCTTCAAAGCCGAACTGTGGTTTCGTACACGCCGAGTTTACGTGCAGCGGCTCCATTTCCCTCCTGTACTGCCAGATCTTTAACCCTCAACTTAAAAGCTGCATCATATGAGTTTGAAGAAATTTCTCCGTCGTGCCTGCTGCTAGCATGTGCTTGTTCTAAATGAAATATTAGCACTTTCTTCTTTGATTTCCAATTTGGACTTCCAATGATTCACTCCCTGCTGAAGAGCCCCCTAGTGGTTGAAGAAAAATCCACAGAAAAGCCGCACCGGGCAACAAGTCGCTTGGTTCAAAACGTGGGAAAAAGTAGAGGCGAAAAATATGGTAGAATTAAATAAGCTTGATCATCTTTAAACTGGTTTCCTCTGGAAGCCTTTCAAGAGAGAATAAAACTCATTAGTGATATTATCTCCCACCTGATTCAGAATCTGTCTACATTCGCCGTTTTGAGTAGGTGAAGCTGCTTATGCTGGGTTATTACGGGTAGGTGTTGGAGGTATTCTTGACATGACTGTAACTCCGTCCCTGATCCCTGTCGACCTCTCCACAGAACAAAGGAAGTGATTCAATAACGACGCGACACCTCGAGGCATGCAGGCAAACCAAGCAGCTTCAGAAGAGATCAGTCATTATGCCTCCTCTCCTTTATCTCCTGTCTGCCGTCCTCACTCTCCAGCCCTCTCCGTCGCTCTTCAGACAGGTATTCCTCCAGACAGCAGCAGAAAACACAGATAAATGATTCTCGTCTCCCCGAAGGTCCTCGTGCTTTCAATGTGACGGAGAACGTTCCTTTTCAATTAAACAGTTTCATTGATCCAGAGCAATTAGTGCAACATAGAGGGGATAAGTCGGCCCTCATCGCTGTATATTAAAGATCACTCCCTTTATAGCTGCAGAGAGATGTGTTTTACTAAGATGGCTGACATTTCATTAGTGTTTCTAGAGTTATACATTAACTTAGCCAATTTCTCTGTAAAGCATTTTAGGTTTTAAACGTGCCACAGAAATCAATCAAGTTTATTTTTGTAGAGCATTTCAGCAACAAGGCAGTTCAAAGTGCTCATAAACACAGCATTTTGTCAACTACCATCATTAAAATCATCAAATATGTTGGTCAATATTCCAGTTATTATGAATAAAAGGCTAAAAGTGGTGGATTTTTAGTGTTGATTTAAAGCAGGAGTGTCAAACTCTTTCATTTTGGGCTATATAAAAAATCTAAATGTTCTTAAAGGGCCGGTTGTGCCAGAAGGTATTGGTAAAACCCATTAAGCTGTTAAAATATCAAAAAATAGCTTTTTTTCAGCATTCAATAAGTGCTTCTTAAAGTTAAGTAATATTTAACATATTTTAGACTAATCAATCTATCCAGGATTGTTTTTGTGTTTTCAAAATCAAAGAGTTTGTGGCGCTAATTTAGAAATATTACTAAAGAATCTTCAACATATTTGCACTAATGTTAAATGTGACTTTATTATTTACCTTATTAGTTCTGCACTATAATTCAAGGGAGGCTGAGGCAGCAGCCACTTATAGCCAGCAGTTTTCTGAAAGTTTGTTCCAGATATGTGGTGCTTAGAAGCTGAATGCTGGTTTTCCATGTTTGGTTCTGGTTCTGGGGATGCAGAGCAGACCAGAACCAGAAGGCAACAACAGATCTTTAATGTATCGTAGTGCTAAGCCGTTCAGTGATTTATAAAATAACAGTATTTTAAAGTCTATTCTCTGAGCTACAGGGAGTCACTGAAGGACTTTAGAACTGGGTGATGTGCTCTGACTTCCTGGTTTTAGTCAGAGCGCCAGCAGCAGCGTTCTGGACCAGCTGCAGCTGGAGGTTTGATTATTTAGGCAGACATGTGAAGACATAGTTGCAGTAATCAATGTGACTAAAGATAAACTCTTGGATGAGTTTCTACAGATCTTGTAAGGGCATTAGTCTTTTAATCCTGGAAATGTACATCAGGTGATGGAAGGCTGACTTTGTAACCGTCTTTAAGTGCCTTTCAAGGTAAATAATCATTTAAAGCTGCAAAAATTATAGATCGCAGTGAAATAATGTTACCTTTATTTAGATTTTTTCTTTGTCATTTGACATAATTTGTCGTATTTTATTTATTAAATCAAAAAACTTATAGAAACAATGATGGGAAGCCACTAAACTTTGCATGGTGGTCAGTTTCTGTTAAGATAAACAAGCTCCACCTTTCTGAGTCCTGCTGTTTGAAAAAACCTCCAAATCCCAACGTCGTCCATCAAACGACGGTCTTCTCATGACTTGCATTTAGCAGAATTAACCATTACAATTCAGCCTGCTCTCCACTCCACCTTTGACATTCATCACTGTGTCGCGTTTTCAATTTCGAACCACATCATGATTGATTCCTTCTGTAAAACCAGGATGACTTTTCCATCCCAGGCCAGGGGAACTGATTGATCGCCATTTGCGACTGAATCAATGCGATATCATCTGGCAATAAAACAATTTGGGAAGATGTAGTGTGGCATTTAGATGCTTTCATGTCTGGTCATATTCAAGGGAAGAAAAATTGAAACTATTATTAAGCTTTTGAGCCATTAAAAAATATCTGAAATGACGAGATGGGTTTCTGAGAGAGAGTTCATGCTGGGTTAGATTAGTGTGTTGCTCATCCAGTTGAACCTGGTGACTTTGCAACGTGTGATCCGTCACTGTTATCAATTTCATTAAAGCTTCTGCACAGATAAAAAAAAGAATCTCACCTGGAAATGCGAGTAAATTAATTTGTTTGTTAAATGAAACCTTGAAAGTATGCGCATCATGCAACCCTCCTCAAGCTAATATAATATAAATGGTAATTATGCTTTGTGCGGTGAGCTGGAGAAACAAATGTTTACAATACAGAAAATGCTCTCCAACTTTGAATGCCAGCATGGAAAAGGTCGCAGGGTGTTTCCCGACACACACTGTCTTAGCTTGAACAGAAAAAAAACATATTTACAGACGATGATCTACCGCATAAATCTTTATTAAACATCTTGCTGAGCGTTGCTCTAAATTATGTTGACTTTCCATCACTGTATTCCATGCAATTTGAAAATGCAAATGCTTTTGCAGTCTCACAGCTTGAGAGTGAACCGATCGCATAACGTGGTTCCCAAATAGAAATTAGATTTAGTGAAGTGAGTTAATAAACTCCTATGAACATGTAGATGTTGCCATGGAGTCATTTTCTTCATGCATGTCCAAGACGATATCATCAGGGACGGAAAAAATTACTTCTGTAATAGTATACCGCCAAAATCCAAACATAACTCATGATTTTCCATTTATGCTGCGTTCCAGTTGTACTGGGAAATTCAGAGTTCCCAGTCAAAATCAACTGTAACAACCTCTGAAGTCGGTTTTCCTGCTGGGAGAATGGGAGCAACTCCAACTATCCAGTTAGGACTTTGCGTTTCAACAGTGGAAACGTGTTTATTTTCAAGTCACACATGTAAGAGTGATTCTTAAATCAATGTTTCATGTTCACTGCAAAAACACAAACTATTTTTGGTCTAGTTTCTACTGCAAATACCTTAATACACTTGAAATAATACAAAAATAATAAATTTCAGCAAGATAAAGGAGTTTGTTTTCAGGAAAAGTGTCATTAATGTAGATAAAAAAGAACTAATTCCGCTGAGATTATTTCACTCATATTCAAGCGATAAGTCATTAAAACTTTAAACATTAAAGAAAATCATCCTCCTTTGTCTTTTTCTGACTTGGTCACATCTGGTTGTTCATCACAACTTGTGTGATGCGAAGAAAAATAGCAGTTTTTACAAATATATTAATTTTGATTAGGGATGCACAGATTTATAAATGCAGATTTCCTTAATTATAAGAGATCAGTGACCGGCCAAGTTTTACCTGTGAAGCCGATCTTATCCACCGATCTCATCTATTTTGGTAAAGATCTAAAAATCCTCTTCTGCTCCGCCAGGAGAGACGTTTAGCTGACAGACCGCCCCACACATTTACAGATAACAGTCACACCTCTGATGCCAGTTCAGAAACTTTCTTGCTATATTGAGCAAAGTTTTAGACAAAAGAAATGGTATAGGCCAAAACTGGAATCGGCAGGTCAGACTTTTTAAATCAGCGATCGGCCAGAAAACTGCGATCAGTGCACCTCTAGTTTTGATACAGCCGAAAAACTGCCTCATTGTAGCACATTTTAAATAAAAAAATTAGTTTTTTCAAAATTGACGCGTTTCCATTAGTCAAATTTAATCTTGTAATTCTAATTCGTACAATTATATAATCAGTGGAAACACAAATACTATTAAAAATCCCTAAACCGCTGAAAAAAAAGACTCAACTTTACTGTAAATACAAGTAGATATTTGGTTTCAGCTCTGAAATTCTAATTGTTAAGCTTAAAATTTACTGTTGTGTGACAAAAAAAGCAAAACTACACAAACTTAACACAATTTTGAATAACGAAAATACATTTTTGTTCAGAATTAAGGATCTTTGGACTGCAGCTCCACATGAATCAATAACAGCTGAACAAATCTAGAAATCCTGTGTTTCATTTTCACTAAATAGTCGCTAACAAAGTGTCTTACTTTTTTAACCTGAGAGTTTCCAGTCTTAACAGATGAATAAACTGCAGCACTTTAATAAGAAGTGAAAAGTTTCTTGTGTAGGTTAAAAGGGAACAGCTGTGCCCAGTCATGCTAAGCGCCAGCGCTGTGGATTTTATTCAGCTGGCTAATTAGTGACGGCACTGAAGTTGGCCCTTGTTAACCTTTAACCATTACCTTTTACTCAGGATAATTGGAGTGCTTTAAATCAGCCATCTGTTGCTGCCAGTTCACCTTTGCAGAGTCTAAGTGACATATTGAAATCATTCAAGGGCATCGAGGAAAGCCGCTAATCAGAACGCAGAAAAAATATAAAGTCCTTTACCATCCAGCTGGAAACACATTTATGAGACGGACTTCTGCAAGTTTGTTCATCTCACTTTTTTTTATTTCATGTTGGAAAACTAAACTTTTTAAAGGGGAGGTTTAAGCATAAAAATACTTAATTATTTAAGTAGCAATATCAGTAAAAGTCCCCTTGAAATTGGTGATTTTACTTGGTTTGGTGATGGCAACACAGTAAACAAACAACATCCTGCAGATGCTTTAAAATCATCAAAAAACAACATTTATATTCAGCCATTAAAATTACATTAGGAAAACATTAGGAAGCAAATGGATTTGGTTTTTCATGTAGCATATTTTAAAGACTTTGCATTTTCAGCCAGAAGCCATAAACTTACTCATTTTATTAATTTTTTAAATTCTGTTTACAGTGTGACGGTTGTTTGTTGCATAATTTCAAGGTTTTATTATTATAATTTCAAAACTGTTTAAAATGAAAAAGAAAATCAACGAAACCGGACAGATTTAAATACAGGACACGATAGTTTTATTCACCAATAAGAACACAAAGTTATCTACAAGGACAACGACTCCAGCAGCCTCACAACAGTTAGAGTAATAATGAAAACTGAAAATACAAAGTCACAGTAAACATGCCGTTTGATAAAAATATCTTTACAAAAAAATGTACATTTCTATACAACAGTTGCCACTTACACGTCTCTACAAGTCCCACAATACTGGAGCGAGCCAGTTTTCAACAAACTGTCAGCACAGCGTCACTTTGCTACAAGTCGTCATCGGCTGAAATAAACATGGATGGGATTAATTACAGCGAAAGCGAACGAGCCAGAAACGCTCCAAAGTGACCCAGATAAACGATGACAGATGAAAGAAAGGAGTGTTTCCTTTTTTTTATTTTTTACTTTTCTTTGTGAGTGTGATCATTTTTACTTGCAAAAGATGTGACGCATCACCGTACTGCTTAATAATTAAACAAAATACAGAAAACATGAACCAGATCTCCCTCAGTAAATGTGTCCTGGATACAAAAATAGTGCTAAATATTACACTTTATCATTATTAAACAGACACTGACTTTGAATGAGCTGAAGGCAGTTTCTGAAATTTTAAGCGGTTTTTTGGCAGCACCTGATGGGTTTGTTTATGAAAGAGAGAAGTGAGCTTTTCTTCACATTCTGCTTTAAAGTTTAAACATCTGCTTCTCTTATTTTATTTTAATAAAGTAATGGCTACAAAGTGGTCAAAAAATCTATTTTACTCTCATTTTAAGAAGAGAAATTTGTATTTTATTTAAGAACGCAACATAATTTAACCTGTATTTGTTAGTTTTGATAATATTTGTCTTGCAGCTAATGAAAAATATAAATGTATTTAATTTGTTTGCAGCAGTGGCGTCCAAACTCGAGGGCCGGTATCCTGCGTGATTCGGCTCTTTCTCTGGTTCAACGCCTGAATCAGATGATGCGTTGGTAGCAGAACCTCTGCAGAACTTTGACATTTGAATCAGCTTTGTTGGAGAGTAAATACATCTAAAACTGACAAAACATCGGCGCTTAAAACCTGAAGTCGGTCACCCAAAGTAAGACAGGAAGGCCACAAAATGTAGTTTCTAAAGAAGCTGGGAAATTTAGCAAAAGGAAAAAATGTGGCAGAAGTGACGGGGATAAAAGCATCTGCAGTTAGTTCTGCAGCCTAAGACAGATAATTAAATTTTTCTGGAAAAACTGACTTTGGTTTTATTAGTTCTCTGGAGCCACATTTGCATTTGGTCCAGCTCAGCTAAATTTATTTAGAGCTGAATGACTCGGAAACAAAATGCCGTTTTTAATCATATCTGCACCAACACACCTGAATCAAACGACGGTAATGACCAGACAAGTGGTTATAATTTATCCTATTTAGAGTTTATTATATTAAAATGGGCTGAAGAAATTTAAATGTTTTAGAACGAAGTTTTATTGTTCTGGTCTGTCAAGTTAAATCCCAATAAAATACACTAAACTTACAATGGAGTATTGGGACATTACTAAGAAAAATATAAATAAATATGAGAATAAAGTCAAAGTTATGGGAATAAACTTGCATGAGAATAAAGTTGTAAAATTATGAGAATAAAGTCATAGTATTATGGGAATAAAGTTGAAATAAGTGAATAAAGTAATAAAATCACGGGAACAAGGTCATATGAGAATAAACCTGCATGAGAATAAAGTCGCAATATTATAAGAAATAAAGTTGTAATATTATAATAAAGTCATGAGATTATGAGATTAAGGTAATAACATTCTGAGAATAAACTTGCATGAGAATAAAGTCACAGTTTTACAAAAATAAAGTTGAAATATGTGAATAAAGTTGTAATATTACTATTCTCGTAATGCTATGACTTTAATCTTGTTTATTTCCATAATAATATGACTTCTATTCTCCTGACATACATTTTTTTATTTTCTTAGTTTGGCCCTTACTCTCCGTTGTAGAAACTTATGAAAAAAAAAACAAACCCTTGATCATTTTGAAAGCTCCTGCTTCGCTCTCTCGCCTGGATGAGATGCTGTGAATCAGTGCAAAATGACGGCGATGGAGCGGGAGAACAGCAGCAGTGCATGATGGGATGCACGGGGCCGAGCGGGGCCCTGCTTCCCCATCAGGAGGTCCCTGCCAGGGTTGGCTCGCTCCGCCACAGGAAGCCCTCGCTGCTTCTGAAACTTGGCAGGAGCGAAGATGCGCGGTGGAACAGCCCCACAGGGATGCTTGTGTGATAAATGGATAAAGCTGGACGGCGTTTTGCTCACAGCTATTGGCTTATGCATGAGTCCAAATCCAAAAGCAGACGGCGGCGGCGTCTCATTTATTTTCTGAGCGCCACTCTGCGACCGGAGATTGTCCTTACCTTCACTTATTCATTTGATGTTTGGGAAATAAAAACGCCTAAAGAAAGGAGTAGTAATTTTACAGCGCAAGCACATTTCATAAAAGCATCAACAAATATTTATAAATCTTCCTGTTTCCTTTAGTGCTTTCGTGTGATATAAGCTGCTTTTTGAAGTAAACTCCAGGAGAAAAACGTTAAAACAGGTCTTGGGTAAATTTTACTTTAACAGTTTGTGCTGCAAACACGACTTGGCATCTCCAAAACACAACTCACAGTCCCCGAATCCTCATGTTTCACAAATTCCTTTTTATTCTGCCTCTCGAAGGTGATGATGAAATCTAAAACCTACAACCAGGAGAGCTTGCTTCTTCGCCCTGCAGAGGGAAAGAAGAAACACAGTGACCATTTCTCCTGCAAACCTACATGCTCACTGTTTGTTTACGCGGCGTAAATCTGAGGCGGATTAGGCAGAAATGTTAAAGCTTCCCGGTTATAAATAGACTTAAAAATACAGAAACAGTTTCCCTGGCCTGCAAGTGGAACCATCCATGCATTCTGGCCAAACTCAAGAGGGATTTTTCAGTTTTTAAATACATGTCATGCAAAGAGGCTTTCTGAAGTGAACTCTGACAAAAAAAATGGAAAGTCCAAGTGTTATGTGGTTTCTTTAGAGCTGGATAAAAGTGGGTCAAGCAGCTGCCAGAAGCAGCTCTGGGGTGAATATAATTATACCACAGACAGAAGAAAAGATCCACCTTTTGTTTTTAAACATTTTGCCTTAAATTTGGAGAAAGTTTAAATGGAATAAAGGAGTTTAGAACAAATATCTTTTAAGCATTTAGAAACATAAAAGTTTACATACAGAATGATTGCTGTCTCTTTAAATAATGACTCCTTTAGGCCAGGAGTGTCACACATTTTTATTTTAATATCAAGATCTTCAATGTCTTCAAGGGCCAGTTGTGCCAGTATTTATTGATAAAACCCATTAAAAAGTTGCTAAAATTTTAAGTAGCTTCGATAAGTACGCTGCAGGATTTCACAATTATTTTTGTGGTTTTTATAAAAACCAAAATCGCTGATTTTGTGGAGCCACTAGAAATATCTGAGGAAGTTTGAAATATTTGCTCTTATGTAAGACAGTAAATGTGACTTTTTGTTATTCGCCGTATCGATTACAACTCGACATTAAGTAAGACTTGAGAAATGAGTGTAAAATTAAATAAAAAGTGCCGCCTGAAGGTGGGGATGGAACCAAATGTTTCTCACCATTTTTGGGAAAAATTTTACGCATTAGTGTGAAAAACTGAACTAATGCAATTTTTTGCAGATCCAATTGCACTAAAACTGAGTCTGTAAATTTCCACGGTTGCAAAATTGTGAAAAACTGGATGAAATGATTGATGTAATTTGGTGTCTTGAGTTTTGCACACGTGCTTTAGACGCAAAACCTTTTCTTCTTTTGGGGGAGGAATTTTGGAAAAGTAATTTTGCTCTCTATTACAAACATATTAATATAATGAATATATTAATATGTGGAAAAGTACCTCATTCTTATTGCTATGTATAGTAGAGGATGTGTGATGCTGTGGGGCTAAATCTCTTTAACAGGACCCTTTTCTGCCCAACTCTGAGTAGAAAACTAAAACTGGGATTTTTAGTAGAATACCAATACCAACCGTTTTGAATAATAATTCAAAACGGTTTACCAGACTTAAAATTAAGTATAAAAATGCTGCCCAATTGGTTAAAAAAGCTAAATTTACACATTTTAAAGATTTGACTTAAAGATACTCCCACCGTACTAAAAGATTTAATAATTTTTAGGGTTTTCACACATCTGTATGAAAGATTGTCAAACTATTATACGTACAGTATGACAGTCTTCTGTTTGAAAAGGAGAATTGGAAAAAATAACCAGCCAACGCATAAACTCTCCTGCATTATGCAAGCGAACATGAGAAGAGCGTCTGCCTTTCAACATGACAGCGATCCAAAGCGCAGAGCCGCGCTGATGGCAGCCCTGGAGAATAAGAGGGCGAACGTCCCCGTACGTCTGCTTCAGTCCTAAATCCATGTGAGGATGGGAATCGGATGCAAATTGGACCTTTTTTTTTCCTCACGAGGAGCAAATATTGCAGGAGAAACTGAAGGCTGCAATTGAAGCTAAATAATTTTTTTAATAAACTGTTACTAGAAATGGAAAAATCCCTTTTTCTAAGAGGACAATGAAGCTACAATTTGACAAAAAGGTGAAGCTTTTTTCTGTGTTATGCGAAGCAGGTAGTTTGAATGCAAGTTTATTTCTATACTGCAAAAACTCAAAATCTTACCAAGTATTTCTGGTCTAGTTTCTAGTACAAATATCTTCAAATAAGACCTACGATTAGCTTTTTAGCAAGAAATAGGTTTAAGTAAATAATTCCTTAATATTGATGAGAAATTACTCGTTCCATTAACGGATTATTTAACTTATAACAAGATATTTTCCCTGTGTTATAAGTCAATTTATCTGCTAGTTATTTTTCATCAACATTAAGTAATTATTGACCTAAAACAAACCTCTATATTTTACTGAAAAGTTTCTTTTAATTTAGTTTGCCTTATTTGAAGTGTATTAAGATATCTGCAGACCAAAAATACTTGGTAAGATTTTGAGTTTTTGACAATTTTTGAGAAAAATTTGCAACAAAATTCCAATTATTTATTATTGTGAAAAAGTGCAGAGTCTTGTTGATTTTGCGTGAATTTCCACGATAATTCGCAAGAAACTGGAGGGACTGATAGATATAATTTTTCAGTAAACAGATAAAAACTCCATTGATTTGACTGATAAAATAATATTTAAGCACACTTAGTGTTTAGTCTGAAAAATAATCTCTTAGTGTAGAATTTAGAGGGCCACATAAAAAGCTGTGACGGGCCGTATTTGGCCCACGGGCCTCGAGTTTGTTCTGTTGCATATATAAACTGCATTGAATAAAATCCACTGAAGTGTTTTGAATATGACAAAATGAAAAAGTTTGAGTGTTTGGATCATTATCTACACCATGCAGGCCATGATACTCTTTACTTTAGGCCCAGCCATTCACACCCCCCACCTCACAATTCAATTATATGAATGTTGTTTATCGGCTGTTCTGCCCCATTGAAATGCCATTAATGCTCCCTCTGCTGAACTCCATATTAGCTGCCCTTCAGCAAAGCCAGTTCTTTAAATGTCATGGAGCTTATGACTTTTGAGATGATTAACGAATGTTTAGAAATGCTCCACACACAGTTCAGTGGCTACGTTTCAATCAGGTCCGGACGCAAGTCTTTTTAACGAGGAGTTTTGTTGGACAACCGCACGCTGTGACGGTCGTAATGCAGACTTTTAAGTCCAGAGCTCTTACCTTATCTCAGTTGTCGATGTCCGATACGTGGTTCTCTATCTGAAAGGCAGAACATGCAGAGAAAGGAACTGAGCGCGCTCGTTGTACTTTCAGTTTCTCTAAAGGTCACGGCTGATATAAGCTCAACTGGAGCAGCCACTTACAAAGCAGTCTTTGTGATACATTATCATAAATTGTAATCAAGAAACCTTCAGGGAGCAAAATTGCTTTAATATGTTGCTGAAAAATAATCTCAAACAGGAAGGTAGGGGAAGCTTTTATGAAGAAAAGCACAGCTTTGTTTACTGGGTTTATAGTCGGTAAATGTAAAAGAATAAAAAAATCAGTTTTAGTACTCTGATTACACAGATGCAAACTGAAGATTTACCCTTCGAACAGCAAAAATAATAGGTAGAAACATGGCTGACAAAAACGCTAAAGCTACGTTCACACAGCAGATGTTAACGCTCAATTTTCATTTTTCATTTTTTGCTGAAAAGCATGCATAAGAAGAGAAGTAATAAATCATTTACGGGAATAACGTTAAACACTGAAGGTTTTTTAAACGCTCCGGCTTCAGAGCTCTCTTAATAATTTCTAAAACATAATTCCAAGCCACAAGGGCATCGACTTGTGCAAAACATATTAAAAAAATACCAGAGTTAAATTTTGCCTGTAAAGCATCAGCGACCTCCACCTTTTTAAATCTGCAGAAAACATGTAATACTTAAAAAAGAAGAAAAAAACAAACCAATCTAGTGAACCTGCAGGTTTATCTTTGGTTAGAAAAACCCCATGCAGATGGAAATCGGCTTCTAGTTGCAGTTTGGCTTTGGAATCAATGTTGTGACAAATGAGCGCTGGGAGCGCGGGCTCACTGGGATCAAATGGTTCAGTGGATTCAATCGATACCAGCTTTGAGAGAACAATCACATTAGAGGGAAGACTGATGAGACCCGCTTCTTCTCTGAAGTTATTGATTGATTTAATTTTCTGTTTTCTACAATGTGGGATTCAAACTGTTTTTCTTTATTTGTAATGGAAAGCAGTAAAACACAATGTAACAATACCAACCTGGTCAAGAATTTAGAGTTTGTGGCCAAAATTTATCATGACATTCTGTTTGAAAGTTACTGTAGTATGTAACATTTTCTTTTACATATTTGTTAAAACTGTTACTGTGACGGAATAGTTTGTTATGAGACAGATGGTCTTTGAGAAGCTCAAACTCCACCCTGAGACACTATTGCCATCTGAAGAAATGCATTAAAATGCCCAGTCAGAGCCAGGAGGTGGGTCTCAATGCTGTCAATCATCCCCATGTACGTACTGCTCAGGAAAATCAACTTACTGCTTTGGGAAAACCATCATTGGTGGCTATGCTAAGTAGCCTAGCATTCACAATGCGATCTGAAAACTGCAGCAGAGAGCACAGGTGGGGAGGTGGAAGGAGATTGTGATTGACAGTGCTAAGACCCGCCTCCGGGCTGTGATTGGTTGCTTTTAGTTGGTCTCGAGGTTACAGAGAAGCTCGATCTTTCTTTTCCACAGATTATCTGCCTCATACCATATGATCACAACATTTTGACAGGTTCAACAAATATGTAAAAAAAAAATATATATTTTTTATTTTTATAAAAGTTACATACTTCAGTTTTAAAAGTAATTTTTGACTTTTCTTTCTTACACTGGTTTAAACCCAATAAACCCAATTCTCAGAAACAAGCATTCTGAGAATCTAATCTTTTCAGGTCTGAACAGAAATCTCTTTCTGGCTTTCCTTCAGTGACCTTGTTGAAAGAATAACCTGCTGCTCTACATCCACCACTTCACTGTAAATGTAGGCAATGCATTTGTGAAGCCCCCTGCTTTTGCTGCATCGTATAAGTGTGCAGTGCGGGCCTCTGAAGAGCCTTTCTTCCATGGTTTCAGCCAGGGCAGACTGGAATAGAGTGTCATTTGCTCATGCGAAGCCCTGATCTGTCAGAAATGTGCTCATGAATAATTCTGGAAGATTAGCTTTCGGTCGGTGAAGGCTGCGCCGAGTTGAGATCTCCCAAAGTGCGTCAGCCCTGTCAACCTTTTTCCACTCACCAGATGGTGGCTGCCCTCCTCGTCGTAGTCGTCCTCCCCTCCATCGGTCATCTCGCCCGCCTCCACGTCCAGCGCCCCCTCGCCTGCCTCCTCCCCAGAGTTTTCTGCCATCTCCGACACAGACTCCTCGTGCAGGGAGTCGCAGTTGTCTTCGTATTTTCTTTGAGCCTCTGAAACGGAGCAGGGCACGGAAAATGAGAACCGACTGCACTTCTCTTTCATTCAGAAGGCAGCAAGCATTTGGCCTATACAGGTAACCAGGTTAAACCTAAACTAACAAGTCACTTCGAATAGTATTTATATTAATAAGCCGTTCCCATTACTGAAAAGTTGAATTAGTTCAGAGCACTGGTGATGAGATCTCCAAATTATTGTGAAAGGTTTAGGGAAAAAAATGTTAATAAAAATCAACAACAAGCAAATTTTGCATTGCACTCTTAGGGTGTCTTCACCCCTGATAGTCCAGTAGACTCGCTTCGATTACGGACCAAAATATGCACCATTTTTCACACTGCACTGCGTCAAACGAACCAAAACCTTTGAAAAACCTGCTCCCCTCTTCGCCTGTGGGGGGCGCTGCACCAAGAACCACAGAAGGAAACGGCATGAAAATCTCAGAAGACATTGAGCTCAACTTCCTTCTTCACAAAATATAAACAGAAATGGAGTACAAGATTTCAGCAGTTTTATGATTTCTCTTTTGCCTTTAGTAAAAAAAAAAAAAAAAAAAAAAAAAAAAAAAACACGACCCATTTCTCAAATTAGTGTTGGACACGCAGGTTTGCTTTGGTTGTATTTACCCAAAATTCCCTGCAGTATAATCCACTTCCTGCTTTTGGAGCGGGCTCCGATCCGCTTTACATTTGCATATTCATCCGAACCGAGAACCAGGTTCACTTGTTTGGTCTGGATTGCGCATTCACACCTCCCCAAACAAACCAAACTCTTTATGCAAGCAAACTGAACAGGGTTGGTGTGAATGCACCCTCAGACTTTCCTCCACTATGTGTTCTTGAATAGTTTTAATTTTGGTTTGATGGTTTTGAAAGACAAGGTTTGTCCATTTTCAATGTGAATGATGCAAAGATCCCAAATGCAAAAAAAAAAAAAAGGAAATATTTTTTTATTACAGTTAGGATCCTAAACTAGATTGAAGCTATTTTAATTTGAAAAAAGTTTATTATTCACAGGTCTAGAATAATTAAAACCTGCAACATGTGTCTTGTAGGAACACAACCACAGTCAATGCATAATCAACACTCTGAGGGAAGTTGTTATTGCTTTAACCTGTATCTCTGGTCATAAACGGTATAAAATGAATTTACGTTACTGGCTAAAAGCTTTTAAAAAGGCATTAACGATAGAAATATTTTCTCTCTGTATTCGTGGAGACATTGGGGGGCGACATCTGTGCTTCCCACTGAGTTCAGGGGATTTTAGCAACGCAATTTAATGCAAATTAGTAGTTTGTAAATGATGTTCTTACCACAAAAACACAGAACTCTGGCCCTGTAATTTAAAGTTAATTGAAAACATAAATTGCAGACTATCACCTGGGAGATGAATGAAATAAAAAAAAATATTTGAAGCCAGAAAATGACTGGACTGCTTCTGGACTGTTTTTAGAAGCAGTAGAGACCCAAATGGAAACACAAAAATGTGCAGAAAATGAATGTTGCATAAGAAGCTATTAGTTTCTGTAATTTAGAAACTTTTTTGTCAATAGCATTAGCAAATATAAATGTTTTTCACTTTAGCCAAACTGTAGCCAAGTGGGTACAATAACTTGCTGATATGTTCCTGTTGTTTTGAAGTTTGTAGATTAAAATACAGTATAGTAATAAAAGGCAATAAATGTGTTCAGTTTTGTAAACTGAAATAAATTTGCCTGTGATGAGTTAGAGTTTTTTCTAGCATCCAGACAGAGTCTGGTTGAATCGCCTAACGTGGAGGCGTCTGAACACTAAATAATTTGCATAAATTAAATTACAAAAACTAAACAGTGAAAAAGTGACCTACATTGTAGTAGAGTGGATCCCCATCTATTTATGCATCACCTTTCACAGATTCAACTATTGGTGGATTTTTTTTTTTGGAACGTAATTTCAAATAATTTGAGATAAATTTGCCCTTTTGTGGATGTTGTATAGAATACTGCTTGGGAAGCTGAAACATCGAGGCGCAATGCTACTTGACACGCTATTGGCTGCTGTTTACAAACCAGCCAATCCAGGTGTGCCGCTTATTTTCATTCATTCTGATTGGCTGAACCCCCAAGAGTGGGAAAAAGTAAGCTAGCGCTAGAGCTAACACAGTTTCCACTGTGCGTATTAATGCAAATTAAGCTATATTTGGTGTTTGATCTATTAAAATAGGCATTTATAAGGAGTATTTTCAGATTCCAGATATTCATGGATGGTTTTTGTCGCTAACCCACTGTGTAGCAACTGAGTAATCTGTAATTAAACATTCACTGTTTCTCAAAGTCTAAATGAGCCTTTGTTTGCTTCAGCTAATTTATCTACCTGCCTGGTTTTATCTACCTGCTCAGCCTTTGTGTGTGTGTGGTCGTGTCTCACCCCTTGTTAGTCTTTTCGTTTACCCGTGTTCGACCAACCCGACCAATCAATGTGGCTGCTCCCCTTTCCCCTGAGCCAATGCTCCTCGACTCCTGCAATCACATGGACTGGAAGTGTTTGAGTTCCTTGCAAATTGTTTTCTCAGTCTCTGCATTTCCATATCCTGCATATAGGTCCTCCGTCTACTTCACCTGGGCAATTTAATTGTCTTTTTTACAGTGATGTATTCAGCTGCCATGGATATGCAAGTACAAGGCTACAGCTAAAGATTATTTTAATAATCTAATATTCCACTGGGTATCAATTATTCTGTTGATTAGGTGAGTAATTGGATAAAAAAAAATTGGCACATTCTGCAGATTTTTTAACCACTTACAATCATTTCATATAATATTACAAATACTTATGAATTGCAACTAATTAAACTCCTTTTAAATAAAAGGTAACATTTTCTCACTTAATGTTCAATAACAGTATTCCTCTGGTGTACACTTCATCATTTTTAACAAAAGATGCATCTGCAGCTAAAAAGCAAATACTTCGACATATGAAGAGCTCAGCGCTTTTCTGTTTGACTTATCAGTACAGCATAGGGCTGATCTGTTGACTGTTTTATAAATTTTTATTTATTTCTCAGTATTTATTGATAATTGGATAGCAAAAGGTGCTTAAAAGGAGTTTGAACCGAGTGAAGCTATCGAGTTCTGGATAGAACATACTTACAGAAAACTACTTTTTTTTTCTTAAAATCAAAATATATGTATTTTTTGTTCAGTTTTTTTTCTTAATTACTGCTCTGCTGTAGGGCTAAACAATAAATTAAAAATAATATGCATCATGACAAACATGTGATCAGTACCAGTAGATAATACGTTTGATCTTTAATAGATTCAGTATTCACTTAACTCCGATCCAGAGCCGCACGGCATTCTGGGATACTTAAGCAGAGGAAAGACTTTAGCTGCTCAGCCTCTCACAACTAGCAAAGCAGGCTAGGTAACCATAGAATGAGTGAGTCGCCTAGCAACTCACTCATTCTATGGTTACCTAGCAACAACTTGCTGAGTAACTGGCGCAGCAGCAGTTTAAGGTTCCGCTACTGTTCCTAATAACTTCTTAAAAATAAAAAAACAACAGTGTGGAATGAAAACTGGATAAAACAGGAAAGGTCACACCACCTATTTGATAGTATTTCAAATATTTAAAACAAGTTATTGATATTGAGTGATATAAAATGAAATGCTCATATTTTGATATGATTTTCAGCCCTTTTTATAGAGACTGTAAACTCAAGATAAAGATTTATAGATTACTAAATTAGTTGGCGAAATCTGAAGCCCTATGAGAATATGTGAGGAACTAACATGAAATAAGCAATACTCTGGGTAGGAAATCAGGTGACATGGCCTTTTCATCGCCTTTCCTGAATAACCTTCACAGTGATCTGCTGAGGTTGTCCCACAGTGTAGGACATCTATAAAGACCTCATTTAAACAGAGTCAGCGTGGGGCTGACATCTGTCTGCTGATATGACAGAGAGCTCTGCCGCTCTTATCTCCCAACATGTCAAAAAGACTTATGGCCAACGTGAGCGTTTTAATTTCCGTTTCCGTAACCGCTCGCCGCGCTTCGGTCTCCTCCCTCCCTCCCTCCCTCCCTTCGCCCCGTGTCTGTCGCTCACCGGTTTCTGTCCTCTGCTGCTTCTCGATCTTCTCCAGGCGTCCCAGTAAAGAGTCGATCTTCATTTTGATCTGGGTGAGCTCTCGTTTAATGGTCTGGAGCTGGTCCGTCTTCACTGTAAGCACAAGAAGGAACACAAAGGGTTACCTCAGGTAGCCCTAGCTGGCTGGCTCTGGTTCTGCAGTAATTTAATTTTACTGTTTGATGTTTCTCATTAATCCCGTCATCACGCCGAGTCAAATCTTCCACGGGGAAAGAACGTCTCAATCAGAACTGTACTGACAGGTTATCCAGCTAAGACTGAGGACGTGCTGCTTTTCAATTTAAAGATTAGTGCACAGCTTACGCCCACCGTGCTGTGCAACGCTCCTTCATGTTTCCCCACAAGCAGCGCCAGCATCTGAAAAAAAAAACTGCTTTTACAGTATGACATCGCATGCATAATGTGGCTAAGGAGGATCTTTGACTTCTCCGTCTTAGAAGCAAGTACCTATAGTTGAAACTAGATATTATACTATTTTAGTAAGAAATAGGAGCTTGTTTTAAGTAAATAATTCCTTAATATTGACAGAACAGTGCTAGTTACATTGGCAGATTGTTTCACTTATAACAAGACATTTTCTCACGTTATAAGTTAAATAATCTGCCAGTGAAACAAATACGTTTTCATAAATTTTAAGGAATTATTTACTTAAAAAACAACTATATCTTGCTGAAAATTACTTGCAAGTAAGTTTTGTCTTTGCACTAGAAATCAGACTAAAATTACTTGGTAAGACTTTTGGTTTTTGCAGTGTATTACTTGTTTTATTACTTTTAGAAATTGTGGAGTACTCATTACTTCAGACCAAAATTTATTTTTATACTTTTAATATCGGAGAATCCCTACCTTGAAAATCTAAATTATCCTTCATTATTACTGGATTATGTTCATTAATCCAAATCTGTCAACTGTAAAACTAAAATTAGATGATTACACCTTAGGGAATAAATCATTTTATTAGTCAAAACGCCTTTAAATAGGTTGGTCTTGAAAGCTGCAGCATAATTTCACTCCCTCTGCCTACAGCGTCTGTTTACAGACTTTTAAGTAATTTGTGCTTTAGGTCTCAAGCTGTCTCTCAACAACGCACAGAGGATTTAAGTTGAGGGGCTGAAGCATAACTGGATCATGTCAGAGTTTGAGACTTAACCTTGATATGTCATAAGGAAATAGGAAATAGCAGCTGAAAATAAAACCACTTATCAGAGGAGCTGCCTCAATAAATTCAGACAGCTGAAACGAGGACGTGCTCGAGCTGAGCAGATTAAGGAACTCAGACCACGAGGTAATAACATAATCTTATTTCTCAACCCTCGGTGGATGAAGTGTGTCATATCTGATGAGGCGGGCGGAAATACAGATGCTAAAAGTTGAGAAGAAAACAGAAAATTCGGCTCGACACCTATCAGATTCAATCTATAAACAAATGTAACGCTACTGGGTAATGCGCAGGTCTGACTGCAAGATTTAGTGTTAACCACTTGGAGAATCAGAAATAGGTACGGCATGGAGTCAGGGTTGGGTGGATAATTGATGCAACTGAGGCAAAGAGCTTTGTTTATACTGCTTATTTATTGCAGTGGCAATAATAATGATAATAATGATGACAAAAAAATAAAATAAAAATAACAAAAGACTAAACAAAAATAAATTGTTCAAAAGAAGCAATGAGGGGGAAAAAGAAACCAACAAAGAAATAATAACAATCAGTAACACTTCAGAACCAAATGCAATTCAAAAAGGAGTCCAAAAGCAACGGGAGAAGAGTTCTTTTCCTTTTGATACTCCCTTAGAGTTTAGTTTGTTTCCTGTGAGAAAAGTGTCTTGATTTTCCTGCGTGAAAAGTGTCTTTTGATTTCCTACCACTAGGTGGTGTGTGGGTAGCTCGCCATCCTCCGTCATCAAGCAATTAGATGAAGGGGGGAAAAAAACCTGACCTAAAAGGGCCAGAAAACATACATTAAGTTCATATATAAATGTTATATTTATATAAGCTAAATGGGGAAACAAAGAATTAAATACATACTGCTATGTATTGACAACAACTTCATAAAATTGGGAAAGGAAAAATAAAGGAAAAGTCCTTTTAAAAGTGCACTTCATAATTCAAGTTCAACATTTCTCAAATAAAGTAATTATCAGTCGCTACAAACAACAACTAATAAATCAAATCAATCAACTTAAGAATGTGATTGATCAGAGTAGCTACAAACAAAATCACTAGGTACCAGACTTCATTGATGCACCAGTATGTAATACAACAACAAACAAAGAAATCATGAAAATCATCAAATCCAAAGTTGAAGGAGAAGCCTTTAAATATCAAAGGTGTGACCTTTAACTCGGCTTTAACAGTGTGATATTTTATTAAGCAAGTAGTTAGTAAATGGACTGAACTAATGTGGGCATCTGATTGTCGAGTTGGTAGCTAATGCTATTGGCGGCGCATAGCGGGAATAACGCTCCATCATACATATGAATGAATATTTACTCACCGTCGAGGAACGGATTGTCTAAGGAGGTGGATGCAATGTTAACTGGTTCTCATCAAAGGTATATCAGGCATCAACAAGCCCAACCTGGTGAGTATTGCAGCGGATATATTAGCGGCGCTAGCATTGCAAATATAACGTCAAGTTCAAATGGTATTTGACAACTCACCACAGATCCTTGAGTTTTAGATGTGTAATCGTTCAGCAATGAGTCGATTTGGAGAGTTCAGATTGTTTAATTAACAACCGACGCCACAACCGACAGTGAGCAGCAGCACAGTGGATACCCGGAAACACACATGAGAGTCCCAGAGGTTAAAGGGATTACTTAAAGGGAAGGTGGTTGGGGCGTGGCGGTCACGTGGGTTACATGTTCCCCCCCTGATCCCATGCACGTCCCCGTACATGGACCAGGTTGAGTCTGGATGGCTGGCTGGATAATACCAGGAACAGTCAGGTGCTCATCCTCCTCAGTCCCTTCAAGTGCATGTGTAAATGCAGTGGTCAGTCCATGAAACAATAATTGGATACTCTTCAACAGCGGGTGACCGAGTTGGGAGTACTGCAAGCGTTCCGGTGGTCTTCTTGCTCGGGTTGACCTCCGCAAAAATGGTACTGATTCGGGACTCGATGGTTCCGTTATGGAACTTGATGATTCTGGTTCAGGGCTTGATGGTTCTGTTTGAACAATTAAGTCCACTTCTGGTTCCATATAATTGGTGGAGGGATCTGGAGTAACAGGCTCAGGAACAGGATCTCCAGTAGCATCTCCTAAGAAATCATTAATGTTTGAACTGATGTTTACCGCCTCTCTGTCCACAGCTTGAAGTTTCCTTGGTTCCTCTGCAACAACTGTGAGTTCCTGTTCCAAATCCTCTTCTGCAGCAGAGGGTGGGGGTTGATCAGGAACTTCAGGTAGGTCTGCAGGCGGAACAGGTTGCTGGACAGGAGGTAATGGTGAATTAAAAACAGTGATGAATTTCACAGGTTCGAAGGAAGAGGGATTATAAACAGGTAAGATGATCTCTTCTTCTAATGCATCTTTATCGTGAGGATCAGGCAAGTTCATAGGCAGGTGCTTTTTCTTTTTCACAGGTAAGTTTTTCACAGAACTTTGTTCAGGTAGGTATTTGCAAGGCAACAAAAGATCACGATGGAGTGTTCTGAGAGATTTATTCTGGTTCTCTGGTTTTACAGTGTAAACAGGGAGGTTGCTGGCCTTCTCCAACACTACATATATGTCAGGTTCCCATTTGTCAGCCAATTTGTGCTTTCCTCTCAGTCGGACATTTCTAACAAGAACCCTATCTCCTACAGCAAGTTCAGAAATGCTGATATGCCGATCAAAAGAGGTCTTGTTGCGAGACATCACTTTCTGTGCGTTCTCTGCAGCCAACTGATGGCTGTCTTGCAGGTGCGTTTTCAATCTTTGGACATACTGTGGGTGAGAGGTGGAGATGTCCTCTTCCAGCGGCAACCCAAAAGCCACATCTATGGGAAGACGAGGTCGGCGACCAAACATTAGTTCGTATGGAGAAAACCCAGTGACATCATTCTTAGTGCAATTGTATGCGTGAACAAGGGGTTTTACAAAATCTTTCCATCGAGATTTATTCTGCTCACTTAATGTCCCTAGCATGTTAAGCAATGTGCGATTGAATCTTTCCACAGGGTTACCTCTGGGGTGATAAGGAGTTGTCCTTCCCTTATGGATACCAGCAATATCACACAGTTCTTTGATGGTACGGGACTCAAAATCCGGTCCTTGGTCACTGTGTAGTCTCTCTGGAATGCCATAATGGACAAAGAAATTTTCCCACAAACATTTAGCCACAGTTCGAGCTTTCTGATTGGGTGTTGGAACAGCGACAGCATATTTTGTGAAGTGATCTGTAATCACAAGAATATCTTTCACTCTGCGGTCTGGCTCCAGAGACAGAAAGTCCATGCACACTAGCTCTAGAGGTCTTGAAGTCTTGATGTTGACGAGAGGTGCAGCCCGTTCTGGTAATGTTTTCCTTTTTACACATCGTTCACAGGTCTTGATTTTATTGTAAACATCAGTGGACATTCGTGGCCAAAAAAAACGGGAACGAATCAGGTCCAATGTCCTCTCGATCCCAAGGTGGCCCATATGATCATGAAGCTGTACCATCACCATATGCCGACACTCCTCTGGTAACACTAGCTGATAGGCAACACTGCTTCCCACTTGCCGTCTCCTGAGAAGAAGGTTGTTACGGAGCTCCAGTTTATTTACTTCTCTCAACAGGAGTGGCAGGTCTGGAAGTTCATCCCTCAGCGATGGCGGTGGAGATTCCTCTCTCTCAAGCTGAGCAATCACATGTTGGATGATGGGATCAGCTCGCTGTTTGGCAGCAAGATCAGCAGTGGAGAACCTGGGCAGAACAGAGGTGGCAAATTGGGTGTCATCTGTGTAACTGTCAGGTAGGCTTTCCACATGGGCAGACAAAGAGAGAACAAGGGCATGGTCATGGTCATTGCTTGAGCTGAGCACCAGTTGGCGGTCACAGATGGCGTCAACAATGTACTGGTCAATCGTGGTGCAACCTGGTTCCTCCAGATGATGTTGAATGAACTTTAACACTCTCTCCCTTTCTTTGCAGGACTTAAGATCATCAGGCAGTGCAGGATGTGGTCGTCGGGACAGGCCATCAGCATCCGCATTCAGTTTTCCTGCTCTGTAAACAATCTTAAAGGTAAATGTAGACAGAGCAGAGAGCCATCTATAACTTGTAGCATCAAGCTTAGCCGATGTCAAAAGGTAGGTCAGCGGATTGCTGTCTGTGACCACAGTGAATTGTGTGCCATAGAGGTAGTCATTAAACTTCTCAGTAACTGCCCATTTAAGTGCCAGAAATTCTAATTTATGTGCTGGGTAGTTTAATTCACTTCTGGACAACCCTCTACTTGCATAAGCTACAACTCGATTTTTGCCATCATGTTCTTGATATAGCACTGCTCCGAGGCCTGAAGAACTGGCATCAGTATGGAGAGTGTATGGCTTGCGAGGATCTGCAAATACAAGTACAGGAGAAGTAGTAAGTTTTTCAATAATGGTGTTAAATGCATGCTGACAGGATTCAGTCCAACGTTCAGCAAAAAGCTCTTTTGGGTTGAAATAGTTCTGGGGTTTCAACATAGGTTTCAGTTTCTTTTGGCTAGGTGGATAGCCAGCAGTAAGGTCATGTAACGGCTTGACGATTGTAGAATAGTCCTTCACAAATCGCCGATAATATCCTGCAAATCCCAGGAACGATCTCAGTTCCTTCAGGTTCTTTGGCACTGGCCAAGATGCAAGGGTAGAAATTTTATCGGGATCTGTCTCCACACCGTCTTTGGACACAACATGGCCAAGATACTTCACTGAAGTTTGGAAGAACACACATTTTTCAATGGACAGTTTTAGTCCAAAGTCCTTTAATTTGTTTAGGACTTTCATCAACCTTTCTTCGTGTTCTTCAAGAGTTGGTGCGAAGATGATCAAATCGTCAATAAAAACTAGAACTTCTTTTAGATGGAGCTCACCCATACACTTTTCCATGAGTCGTTGAAAAGTGCTTGGGGCATTGGTCACGCCCTGAGGCATGCGATTAAATTCCCAGAAGCCTAAAGGACACACAAAGGCTGTTTTGTTCTTGTCGGCTTCCTCCATTTCTATCTGGTAATACCCAGATTTTAGGTCCAGCACAGAGAACCATTTAGAGCCTGCCAGTGCAGTAAACGCATCTTCTAGCTTTGGAAGGGCATAAGCGTCTTTAATGGTTTGTATGTTAAGTTTCCGATAATCAATACAGAGGCGTACAGAGCCATTTTTCTTGCGCACTACCACAATGGGTGAAGCAAATGGAGATTCTGATTCTCGGATTATTCCAGAATCAAGCAGTTCTTGAAGATGTTTTCTCACAGCATCAACATCCTGTGGATGTATAGGGCGTGGTCTTTGTTTGAATGGTGTAGGGTCAGACAATTTAATTTGATGTTTCACCTTGTCTGTTCGACCAAAATCAAGGTCATGTTTGGCAAAGACCTCTGGTATGCTGTTGAGCTTTGAAATGATCCGACTTTTCCATTGTGGCGTTAAAGGCGATTCTCCAAAATTGTATTGAAGCTGAGGTGTTAATGGCTCTGCAGGCTTGTCATGGACTTTGACACTATGCTTTTTGGAGATAATAGACTCTAATGCGGCAATCTCTGCAATGGCTGCTCTCGCAGGGATAATAACTGGATGGTCTGACTCATTAGTTACTACAACTGGCAGGTGACAAGGCCGATGTTGAGGTATGTTAATGAGACAGGTTTTAACCATAAGTCCCCCAGGCAGACAGGAAGAAGCTGGGTGTTCAACAACAACCGCCTTCTCTTCCCTCAATAACCGTGTGGTCAAACATCCCTCAAGGACAACAGTTTGACCAGATAATATGGTTTGTGGCTGATCAGGCTGCAGAGTTAAAACAACTGGATGTTCAGGTGAGCTTTGAACATACCTGTTCTGCAGGATTTTCAGGATAGCTTGGTACCCAAATGCTGTGGGTTTAAAAGTAGTAGACTGGCTCTCAAGGTGTTTCTTGTAGGCAATGTCAAGTGTATTTGTGCCTACTAGTAAAAGTGGATGTGTGGTTTTGGTGTCTGGGACTACCAAAGCTAGGGTGTCCACTTCAATTGGTGAGCCAAGAAATTCAGGTGGAAAAGTCAAATTTAATTCAATGTAACCGAGGTATGGTACATTTTGGCCATTTGCACCCTCAACTTCCAACAGATTGTTCAGAGACATAATTTCATGGTCAAAGAGGTGGGTATTATAAAATGAATGTGGTACTGTAGTGACTTGCGACCCACTGTCAAGGAGGCAGCTGAAGTTGGTTCCCTTTATTTGGATTTGGCCCATGCTCTTCGTACCAATGAGACCCTTTGGCAATACAACATGCGATTCAGAGTGGGTTTTGGGACAGCTGATGGTTGCAGCTCCTGGGTGTCCCTCAGCAAGAACTGCATTTAGTTTAACTGCTGACTTGACTTTTCCTCATCCCACGCTTGTTGTTTCTGACGAAGCCGTTTCTTCTTTTGTTCCACAAGGCTTGGATTTGCTTTGTTGCTACATTGGGAAGACATATGACCATCCTCACCACAGTTAAAACAGTACCCTGGCTTTGGCCTTCCAGCGGTGTGAGGTGAGGGGTAGCTGGTCCTTGGCTTAGACTTGGTCGGTTGCACTTCTGATTTTGCATTAACAGGTGTCTTTCTGGACATGAAGGAAGACATCTGCCGTTGGAGTTGCTGAATCTGCTTTTTAGTTCTTTCAGTTCATCATTAACTGTGTCATGACCACAGGAGCAGGTACTCTGAGACTGGTCACTTTTTGTTTAGATGAATGAATATGCTTTCTCATTAGGGATTCTTTAGCAATTTGTCTGTCCTCTTCTGTTCGGAGTGACAGCAAAAGTTCAGAAAATGGGGGAGGATTGTTTTTTTTTCCCTCAAGCTGCAACTTGGAGATGACCGAGTTGTCCCAGCATCCACGGCAGAACTGTTTAAGTAAATGTGCATCTTTGTCTCTTGGTAATATTCCTCCTCTTTTATTACTGTGCTGAGGGTAAGCTGCAATCGCTGGAGATAGGAAGATGGCCGCTCTCCAGGATTCTGGAAAATGTTTAAAAACTGAGCAAAAAGCTCCTCTCCATCTTCTACTGTCTGAAAAGCTGAATCAAGGACTTGAAGAAGAGTGGAAGGAGATGCACCAGGGCTCAAACATTTAATCAAATCTGCAGCTGGTGACAACAAACTTTCAACAATACGCCGATTTACATGCAATCTAGAAAGGCTGGGATCAGCAAGTAACAGTTCAATTTGAGATCGCCATGAGTCATAGTCTGCTTCATTGCTTGGTTTAGGAATTTTTCCTGAAAATGAGCGAAGTCTAAGTGAAGATGTGGAAAAGTCACTATTCTTGACAACATGCTCCACCACAACTCTTTGAACGTCCTGTGGAATAAGGTCATTCCTCGACAGAGGAACCCTCTTGGTTGGTGGTGGAATGTAGTGGCTGGGTCCAGGTGGCGCTCCCTGCTGATCAGTGGACGAATGGATTGGAGGGGCTGAAGAGGCTTTAGGCACAGTTGGCAACTTCGGCTGACTTTGCACAGGTTGTGCGAAGGTAAGGATGCCTTCTTTTTTCTCTTCCTCTTCTTCATCACCACCACCATCATCCTCCTCCTCATTATCACCACCATCATCGTTATCATCCTCATTATCGCCATCATCACCATCTGTTGTCTCCAAATGTGTGCCGATTTGATCCATCACACCTTTCAGGACCTCCTCAAACCGTTTTCCACTTCGTTTGGCTATGTTCTTCAGCTCATCAATGTAGTCCATGGGAGGGCTGCTGCTACTCACCGAGGCTGCATACTCTGAAGCGAGAGGAGTAACACGAAATATTGCATCTTCTGTGGTTTGGGAACGGTAATTATATGGAAAAAGGGGCTGTAATGCATCTAATGTGGAATCTTCTTTAAACTCGACAATCAGGTTTTTATAGAATGTACTTTGTGGATCACTGACATGGAAAACCTCTTTTACTGCACCATAACATTGTAAACGATCAATTATCTCTTTTTCATCCTCACTGCTCTGAGTGCCAGTAACTAACACAGAACTTTGCATGTTTAAACCCAACTGAGTAACAATATCCATTTTTTTCCTTCCCACACGTCCAAAGTAACAGCACTGCGAAATTATTCAATTATTCACCCACTACTAGACTCCTGGCTAGCTCGCCACTTGTAACGCTACTGGGTAATGCGCAGGTCTGACTGCAAGATTTAGTGTTAACCACTTGGAGAATCAGAAATAGGTACGGCATGGAGTCAGGGTTGGGTGGATAATTGATGCAACTGAGGCAAAGAGCTTTGTTTATACTGCTTATTTATTGCAGTGGCAATAATAATGATAATAATGATGACAAAAAATAAAATAAAATAACAAAAGACTAAACAAAAATAAATTGTTCAAAAGAAGCAATGAGGGGGAAAAAGAAACCAACAAAGAAATAATAACAATCAGTAACACTTCAGAACCAAATGCAATTCAAAAAGGAGTCCAAAAGCAACGGGAGAAGAGTTCTTTTCCTTTTGATACTCCCTTAGAGTTTAGTTTGTTTCCTGTGAGAAAAGTGTCTTGATTTTCCTGCGTGAAAAGTGTCTTTTGATTTCCTACCACTAGGTGGTGTGTGGGTAGCTCGCCATCCTCCGTCATCAAGCAATTTGATGAAGGGGGAAAAAAAAACCTGACCTAAAAGGGCCAGAAAACATACATTAAGTTCATATATAAATGTTATATTTATATAAGCTAAATGGGGAAACAAAGAATTAAATACATACTGCTATGTATTGACAACAACTTCATAAAATTGGGAAAGGAAAAATAAAGGAAAAGTCCTTTTAAAAGTGCACTTCATAATTCAAGTTCAACATTTCTCAAATAAAGTAATTATCAGTCGCTACAAACAACAACTAATAAATCAAATCAATCAACTTAAGAATGTGATTGATCAGAGTAGCTACAAACAAAATCACTAGGTACCAGACTTCATTGATGCACCAGTATGTAATACAACAACAAACAAAGAAATCATGAAAATCATCAAATCCAAAGTTGAAGGAGAAGCCTTTAAATATCAAAGGTGTGACCTTTAACTCGGCTTTAACAGTGTGATATTTTATTAAGCAAGTAGTTAGTAAATGGACTGAACTAATGTGGGCATCTGATTGTCGAGTTGGTAGCTAATGCTATTGGCGGCGCATAGCGGGAATAACGCTCCATCATACATATGAATGAATATTTACTCACCGTCGAGGAACGGATTGTCTAAGGAGGTGGATGCAATGTTAACTGGTTCTCATCAAAGGTATATCAGGCATCAACAAGCCCAACCTGGTGAGTATTGCAGCGGATATATTAGCGGCGCTAGCATTGCAAATATAACGTCAAGTTCAAATGGTATTTGACAACTCACCACAGATCCTTGAGTTTTAGATGTGTAATCGTTCAGCAATGAGTCGATTTGGAGAGTTCAGATTGTTTAATTAACAACCGACGCCACAACCGACAGTGAGCAGCAGCACAGTGGATACCCGGAAACACACATGAGAGTCCCAGAGGTTAAAGGGATTACTTAAAGGGAAGGTGGTTGGGGCGTGGCGGTCACGTGGGTTACACAAACCCACAAGTTCCTGCAAACCAGACGAAGGAAACACACAGGAAATAAAACAGAAACACACTAGTTTGTTATCAAGAAAGCATGATTCTTTGATGTATGTGTATATGTACACCCACTCATCACGACACAGAGAAATCATGAATGAAACATAACCGTCTAAAAATATAAAAAAAAACAAAATGTATTCTCTCAGAGTGAGCTGCATGCCTCCTGAAGCACATTTTCATCTTTCACCGGTTTTCATACTGAAACACAACAAAACAGCCGTCCCAGCAGGACCCAGTCCCCTCTGCTACATCAATGCAGGATGTTTTTTAGATGAAGCTGGAAGATTAATACGTCCATGCAAAACGGAAAGAAACCCAGCAAATTAGAATCCAAAGGTAATATGTAATAGGAAACCACAGGAGCTGTTCTCATATTGTTTTCTAAAGCTGCTACTTATTCTTGATAAAATAATAATAAAAAAAGGGCGAAGACAGCAGATGTATAATCACATCTATGCGGGGAAGGCGGGGGGAATGGTAATGTGTTTCTATCTCCTGCATCGCCTACAAAACGGTATCTGTGAATACACTCTCTTTCCAAGTCCAGCGATATTCCAGCAATATTTCCGCCGGCTCTGGGAAGCTCACTGGGAGTCCTTTGATGATAAGACAGAGTGGAACAGTTTTTAATTTATCTGGACCTCCAAGCCTCTTTTCTTTTGTGTTATCAACCGCTAAGCTGCTGAGAGGAAACGTATACACTCGTATCTAGCAGATGATTCATCAACTGCATCTTAGATAGCTGCGTTTTCAGGGGAAGGGTACGGAAAAATCTGTTGTTATTTGGGAAGCTTCAGGGGAGCTTCAGGGGATGAGCAATTGGTCTAATTTTAGGCATTTTATGACCTCATTATGACAAACAAATATTCTATTTGAGGAATATTCAGTAAATCCAGCAAAACCGCACAAGAATGACTTTTAAAGCTACAAAATGGTAATCAGTGTTACACAAATTAATTGCACATCAGTAAAGTTTGACCTCACGATTGTAAGTCCACACTAGCACTTTCTTAAATTATTCATGTCAGCTTTCCAGCAAAAGTCCTGACCTGACTTTTTCATTATTTCAAATCCTCCAGACTTTGTATAATATTTCCATTATTGCCTCACTTCCTTACAACAAAACTACCAGAACACGAAGCCTGAAAAGCTGAAAATGTTCTGCTTTGATTGAGATCAAGAACACAGATCTGAATGAAACTTTTTGCAGTGACAACTAAGAATGATCAGCGATAAAAAGTGACTCATTACCTAAATGAACCACATAAGGTAACCAAGGTCAAACACAGGCAGGCTTATGTTACAGAACACGACGCATCAGAATGCAGATAAAATCCTGGTCTTGCATCTTGTTTCATGGAGTTTGAATCTAATCCAAGTGCATCAGTGCTCATGCTTTCTTCAAGTCCAAAAATATGCATTTAACTTTAAAATAGAAGTGTGTGTGTGTGTGTGTGCGTGCGTGCGTGTGTGTGTGTGTGTGTGTGCATGGTGGTCTTGTCACAGACCAGCAACCAGTGAGATGGAAAACAGGCACAAGGGGAGGGCCGTGCATAAATACACTCATAGGCTCAATTTACAAAGACGAATTAACCTAATAAATTTGATATTCGCTAGAAAAACATATAATTAGTTACTCAAGAGTAGCTTCTTAAAATACATGAATAAAAAAAAAAGAGTCTTTTTGAATGTTATTTGAAAGGAACTGAATCCCTCCACAAAACTCCACACCAAGTGCAGAGAACTTATATTTTTTATGATAAATTTCACATAATAAGATTTTGATTCATCATTGTCTCAAATTCAAATTGTTGATGTTTACAAACCCCTACAACAATGTGTAATAAAATGATTTGTCCTTCTTTGCTTCCACTGTTCAGTAAAGGTATATCAATATATTTTTAAATATGATTAGAGGAAGTCACTGTATATATTTTAATAACACAATTCACTTTTCCTTTTGTGACCTAAAGAAGCATTTTACAAATGGATGTTTTTCCAAGATTGTTTGTCGCAGCCATATATTTACCTAAAAAAGTAACAAATACTTCTTGTTGTCGTTTTTATCACAATAGTACAACAAAAAATTGTGATAAAACTTTTACTTCAGAGTGGTTAAAAGATTATTCCTTTGTTTGGGAGATTTGGCCCGGCTTCCTGCAGTGGAAATGCACCTAAAGCAAAATATAGTATTTTGTTTTGTTTTTTGTTTTTTTGCCTCGTTTTCCTACGGTGAATTATTAATTACAGGTTAACCTGCCAGCAGACGGATTAGATATCCTAAATGTATTCTCCCTTAGTCAAAGTCAATACAAACCAGGACTTTTCATGGAAAATTAGTCTCCCCGATATACAGAAGCTCAGCTTAGAAACAGCAGAGAATTTATTGACTTTTTCCCCCCAAAAAGAGGGCAGGAGATTGGCTTTTTTCCCCTTTCGTGGCTGTAATAGCAGCTGCAGCAGAGTCCTCCTGACAGAACTCACCAAGCTGCTAACGCTGATAACACCGGGCGAGACTGCCAACTGTGAAACAAACAATTACAGTAGATAGATAGAGACTAATGTTTGGGAAAGCACAGCTGACCCACAGAGATGTTCTCAATCTCGCTTTAATTACACCTAGCATGTTTTAATGCCTATCGAGTTAATTAGGGGAGCAAATTAGATCCAGATGTGTGCAGTCTGGCTGGAAAGACGACCAGAGTCGGCTCTGCGTTTCGCTTCAGCTTGTCCTAAACTGCAGGAGCACAGCTTGCAAAAATCGTGAGTGTAATTGGTGCAAAAAAAAAAAAAAAAAAAAAAAAGGAGGAGTAGAAAAGTCTCGTTGTACGTACATTTGACACCTGAGGAGGAGGAGGATGATGTTGGAGGTCTGGAGGATGAAGAGGAAGAAGAGGAGGATGTTTTGACAGGGAAGGAAGTCTTCCCACGGCGAGAGGAAGGAGCGATGACCCTGGAGCGTTTCAGGGGGATCACAGCTCTGGGTGGGGGGGCCACTCTGCCGTGGTAATCGAAAAGCCTTGAGAGAAAGAAAAACCTGTATTATTACACTTATACTTTTCTGTAAATCACAAGAGGCTCCATCACGTTGAGTCTGCCCATTTATTAGAGCTAAAAAGAGTTTCTATGGTTTATCTCATATCAGCTCTTTTTAAAGTCGACTCTTTTTCCCTGTATTGTATTTCAAGATAGATTTACTCTCGGTTCTGTTTTTCAGACGGCAAAGGGAAACAAAGGGCAGAAATTACCGATTATATCTACCAATATCTTCCGTTTTTTTGTCGTCGAGTTTCCAAGACCACTGAAAGGATGAGAGTTTCCCACTCCACAGATCCTCTGGATATGACGAGGATGAAAAGAAGAGGGAGCTAAATGTGAACTGAGGGCGTCATCTTTGATTGTTCTCAGTTACAAATGGTGTCGCAGCTCAACCTCAACACGGCTGACATTTAGAAAATGGAAAGTGCCTCCACAGATAAGCGCTCTGATTGCCGCCGCTGCATAAACGAGTGAAAACAAAACGTTCCTTCATCAACGTGTTTAAGTCAGGCGCTCACATGTCCAACCATTTTGAGAAGATGACAGTTTCTGTTTTTAAGTGACTGTATTTGACTAGACGGAGAATTTTAATCAGCCGGATGCAAAAAAGATGGTTTTCCATTTGCTGGTCCCCACACAAAACAAAAATGGTTCTGCGAAGGCCTCAAAGATTAGCCAAAATTACAACATTTGTTACATTTTCATTTGGTTCGCTTTCGTGCTGCACTGTGTCAAATGATCAGTTTCCTCTCCTCGCCTGTGGCGGCGTTGCATCAAGAACCACTGAAGGAAATGACATGAAAACTACAGAAGAAGACACGGAGTGCTGCGTCCTTCTCCACAAAATGTAAACAAAAATGGAGTAGCGCCAAATTTGAGTATTTATTGGATTTCTCTTTTGTCTTTGGCAAAAGACGTTGCGCGTTGGACTCACGTTTGTTTTGGTTGCATTTACCCAGAATGCCGTGCGCTGTAGTCCACAGTCTCCATGTTCAAACTGCACCAGAGTTCAGTTCAAACGAACCGAGACCGCAGAGTTTAGGCGGACTGAAAGCTAATCATTGGTCGATTGCGCGTTCACACCTCCCCAAACAAACTGGAGTTTGTTTAAACTGTGGGCATAAACATCGAGGGAGGAACAGCACACAGACAACCAAACTCGCACATTTTCGTGACGTCATGCTGTGGGAACGCTAGCCTTTAGCATTGACAGGGAAACCTGAGGAACTGGGAAGATAGATGGAGCTAAATACATGGGAATTGTCCTGTTAAAGTCCAGAGCGAACTGAAAATATGTGGACTTGACTTGAGACTCTGAGACGCTCCATCTGATCTGACTAAGCTGGAGATATTTCACAATAAAATAGAAAACAAATCAGCCTCTGGATGTACGGAGCTGGTAGAGATTTATCCCACAAGTAGGCTCAGTAAAAACTCCCTGCACTTGTAAGATTTGACAACTTGTCTTGGTCTCTCACATAAAATCTCAATAAAACACACCAAAGTTTGTGTTGTAATGTGATAAAACATGACAAATGTTAAGGATTATAAATACTTTCTTTCCCTGTATTTCAGCTGTACCTTCCTGCAACATTAACCGAGATGGGATTGGCTCGGGTGACAGGTAGTGACAATCTTAAGATATAAAAACGGATGATGCATACCTGCTGTAGAAATCATCCCTGTAGTATTCATAATCAAACTCGTAACCACTACAAGAGAAACAGAAGAGACAAAGAGAAAAACTCTCTTACTCTCTGTAAGGTCAGCGGCTTTGTTTTCATTTGCTGTAAGCCATAATTATCGCACTGAGAAAGAAAACACTGTGTGTAACACACATTCTGTCCTATAAAGATTTACCCTCACACCCTTAAATATTCAGCTCTATACTGAGAAATGTTCACATATCAAGGTGATTTACATCACAGGTAAAAAAATTAAAATCTTCGTGGTTTCCTCGTTGCTTACCTGAGATGAAAGCTAGCTTTCAGGCCATGCACTTTCTAAAACTTTTATTAAGAATATGTTTTTTGCATATTTATTAAAACTGTCACTACGTCCTGACAGTAGAATATGAGACAGATAATCTGTGAAAAAATTAAAATCTAACTTCTCTGTCTTCTCCCAAGTAATAACTTGGGACTTTTTATTTTTATTTTTTTTTTTTTACACAGATTATTCGTCTCTTAACATGGTGACATTTTGAACAAATATGTAAAAAATAAGTCACTTACTGCAGCTTTAACAGCAACATGAAGTAGGTTCAGTGAAGCCATTTTGGGCTTTTGGAGACTTTTCTTTTTTCATCTTGTGGACAGATGGGAAACTTATTTGACTAGCCGGATTTCTGCATGTACGCTTTTATTTTCCATGCAATGGAATGGATATTTTTATATTCTTTTTGGAAATTTTTCAGTCCTTTACCTGCTACTAAAAACCTCAGTCAGCTTTTATCTCAGAAGGAAAACAAACTAGATGAGAAATGATGTTGTCTCACATTCGCCTGAGTAATTGTTGCAATTTCCTTACCAGAAATTGCTTATTTATTCAATTTTACTTAAAGTTTTAATAGATCTCTTTGTTTTTGCATTTTCTGCTATTTCAAAAAGGTTAGAAAAACATTTTGACAATTGTGCTTTTTCCTCTTTTTGGATTGAAATACTGAACTAGAACATTGAACTAACTTTTAATGTAATTCTGTTTTATTAATATGTACTGTGGAAGTTTCATGCTGTTAAAAAAACTCCAGAAATAGAGAAAATAAATGACTTTAGGACATTAAAAATGTGGATGGCGCTTGAAATGAAAAAAGATTGAAAATAAAACAGTCCAGTTTCTCATGCAGGAATTTAAATTAGGATTTATGTCGTTTCCTTTTGGAGAAATCTCCCTCTTTTGTGGTCTGTAATTACCATTTCACATCCTTCTCGCAGCGGCAAAATGCAAATGAGGATCCATGGCAACACTACACAAGCTGATAAATGAGTTAAATAAGACGTGTAAAGAAACAAACTGACAATAAAAGCAGGAGTTAATTGGTTGGATTGTTAACTTTAGGGAAAGTATGAGAAAACATACGAAACAAATCTGGACCTTTGTCACGTTAGACGCCAGTAAACATGCAGTCAGGGTTCTTCACAAAATGAAACGCGCACTGGGCAGAAAATCGGGGTCATGCTTAATGAAGCTCACACAACATTAATTCCTCTGAGCTTTCGCTGCTTTTGCTGTATAAACTGAAGTCAGGCCTCAGAAATGCAAAAATCATGCCGTTAATTGGAAATGCGAGGTTCAAACGAGGGGAAAGAGGGAAGCATAATAAGGAATCCTCATATTTTAAAGATTACAGCAGATTTACATCAGCAGTAGCAGCCGGATGCGAAAGCAGGTTAATATTCATGACCGTGGTGAAGGAACTCGCTGAATGTTGAAAGGAGAACGAGTCGTACCTGTAAACAGCTGAGAGCGGCCGCTTGGAGCCGCCTTTGGGCCTGTAAGGCTTGGGCTCACCCGCCATGTTTATGTCTGTAAGAACAAAGAGAGAAAAAACTCGTCAGTCAAGGTACACTGAAGGAAAAGACACAGATAACACTCCACACGGCAAAAATGAAATGTTACCCTTCAATCTGGGCTGTAATGAAGACAATGTGGAAGAGTCTAAAAACTTCCCACATTTCTGCAAAATCTGCTTCCAGAAATAGTATTTTTATCAGGCAGCTCTGATCATTTTCTGATAAATGCTTCACTGATTGTAAGGCCACTTATTTGGCATGAATCTGAATCACCCCGGCTTCAAAATACACCTGATTCAATTTATTGACCTTACATTTCTAAGAAGAAAAAAGAGAAATAGTGAAAATGTGCAGAGGTTGAAGTCCTTGATGCCGTCATCCTGAGTTTTGGACCATTTTCCACATGTCTCATCCTTCTTTCTCCAGCCTATTTCCTGTCAATATACTGCTCAAAATGCAATAAAATCTAAAAAACAAGAGTAAACTGACAATAAAGTATTCACTTTAAAATGCATCTCTCAGAGAAACGGCTTCGGATTATGACGACGGTGCTGAACAAACCTTAAAAAATAAAAATAAAAAAATCAGAAAGACGTTCAACTCTACGCCATAAGGGAACGACTCAAATACTGTAAAAAGAGAAGATTTGTTTTCATACACGTCATTTACGGACAATGATCACGCTCAATATTATCTAGATTTACTTTGCTTATTTTGGATACCAAATTTAATTTCCATACAGCCAATAATGTCTGAAGCAATTGTTTATGCACCTTTTAGATAAGCAGCGACAAAAATTATGAGCATATGATAAAGATGATAAAGGATTAAACCGAGGAGATAAAAGGCACAAAAAATGCAATGTCAGTTTAATTTAAAAAAATTATTTTTAATAAAATTGTGGAGATGCCACTCTTCCCTCACCTGAATTGTATTAGGATTTACTTTACAAAAGGTGATTGAAAATATTCTGTTTTCTCTCTGTTCATGTATATATTATTTATGCACAAAAATGTTTGAGATTGAATAAATGAATATTAGCTTTAATTTTATTGAACCTTTTCTGGCAGTTTTAGCATCAGTATTAAAAGTTGTATTAAGTGAGCTAAAGTTTTATGCACAAGATGTAATGTAGGCAGTGCAAATATTCTCTTTTAAATGTTAACATGATGCAATAAAAGCTGTGAAAAATGAAAGAGTCGAAGCAAAAAGTGAGAAAACGCTTTCCTTGTAAATTGACTAAAGGCAGCGCAAGAATCCCATCATATTCTACTTTTTTATGTCGTCCCCGAGATCACACTCACAGAAGCACTCGAGAGGCTGCTTCATAACCGATTCCAGTTAATGACTTAACAGAAATATTGTCATGAACGTTGCAAAGAAACTTAAACCTTGTTGTAAAGTTATTTTAAATAAGAGCTCAGAATAAATCCCTTATAGACCTTAAAGACGTTCTCTGACACTTTTAGCCTTCCAGCTGTACATATTTGCTTAAATATGTACATGCCTCTGCTTTTCCGATGCCAAATAAAAGGAGGCGCCCAAATCCCTGAGAGTGGGATGGCACTGGGGTAGAAATAAGCTGCTGGCGAACTCCTTCTACCGGAGGAAAGGAGATTAAATCCGGGTGTTTTTGTACGCTCACTACTTAAGAGTGGAACGACCGGATGAGCGTGTTTTTGTGTCAGCATGCTTGATAGAGTTTGACCTCAGTGCCGACTTACAAGATAATTACAGTTTTGCTCATTAACCTGGAGGTTTACCGACATCGGAGGCAAACCTTCAATTAGCGCCAGGCAGCCAGCGTGGCAATTATATCATCCAAAACCCCAAAAGCAATTAAAAACAATCCCAGACTCAACAAGTTTGATGTAAACAACGTGTGCCTCATATCCCTCCTGCTCTGTGTTGGGATTTTAGGCAACGGTGCTGCAACAGCTTCGACGTTCGCCGAGTGAAGCCGTCAGGAAACGTGAGGCGCAAACACAGAGTTCAGAGAAGAAAGGTGAAGATTTCCTGGACCTTCTAGTTTCCAACACTCAAATATGGTCACAAGATAAGGATCAGAACTGAAACTCAAGAACGACAGCTGCAGGCAGCTTCTTTCCTGAGCGTCTGAGATCAACTTTAGACACAAGATGAAGAGTAAAACCTCTGCTTCCCCTCTTAAAAATGAGGCTGCATTCACACAAGCCCCGTTTAGTTCGCTTTAATTGAACTTTAGCTGGTTTAACCAGAAACTGGTTCATTTGGGGAAGTGTGAATGTGTGATCAAACTCTGAATCTAGGGCTCGGTTTGGTTGAAGTGAACCCTGGTTCAGTTCGAATGGATGTGAACACCAAGCAAACCAGAAACCCCTTCAAAAGCAGAAAGTGAACTATAATTCAGAGCATTCTGGGTAAATACAACCAAAACAAAAGTATGAGTCCATCGCCAGCGGGAGAAATGACAAAAGAGAAATCCTACAACCACTAAAATCTTACGCCACTCCGATTATGCTTACATTTCATGAAGAAAAGGAAGTTGCACTCGGTGACTTCTTAAGGGGTTTTGGTGCAGCGCACCCCACAGGTGAGGGGGTGGAACAAGATTTTCAAAGGGTTTGGATCGTTTGACACAGTGGAGTGTAAAAGCGAACTTTGGTCTACAATCGTACAAAGTCTACCAGACGATCAGGTGTGAGAACAGAAGTTGAGGCCATTTATTCAGGATTCCTTTCTGCAAGGATCGCAAAAACCGATCGCTTCTTTTTCAGAAACATCTTTCAGAAACAGGCAGAAGAGACACTGGTTTGATGAACTAATGAGTGGATAAACGAGCCGATGGATCAAAAGGATAAGACTGATAGATGGGATTATTAATAGATTGAAAGATGGATAAATGAATTGATGAGCTAAAGAACAGATGGATTGGACGTGCTGTGAAGACCGACTGCAGTTTATTCTCTCTGAACACGTTGCTCCCCTGCAGCCACAAACTCTCCCCAGCGTATGTATGAGCAGTTCCCTGGGTAAGTGACCACACTGGTTGTTTTTTTTCTTTACTTAGTTTCCTCCCTTTGTTCTGTTGTCCTGTCTTGTTTGGCAGCTCGATGTGCAGCTGTGGGAGCCAGAGAAGGAGATGGAGCTGTCTGTGGTGCTGCATAAGTTAAAGAAGCTTCTTAAGGTTTCTGTCTCTGCTCTAAAAACAAAAAGACAGCTCCAGCTCGCAGCTATGTAAATGTGCACATGATGCAACGTGAATTTTGATGCCCTAACAACTTGCTTAGGCAGGTTTGAGCTCGATTCTCCTTTACTGTTATTCTCGAAAGGAAGGTCCCCGCCCGTCAGCAGAGACTGCGACGAGGAGAGCATTGTTTCTTTAAGTGAACATTGTTATGGGTAAAAAAAAAAAAGAAGAGTAAAACTGCAGCGGAAAGACCGAGCCACGGAGTGTAAGTAATCACCCAGACAGGCTTGTGTTCCTCTGTCAGGAAAACAAGGATCCGTGACTCCCCGGAGGAAGCTGCCCATGTGTTTTATTGGTCTCATTTGTTGCCTTACATCTCTGTCTCCCTCACTCTCCTCTTCCTCGTGCATCCTTCTGTAACCTGAGCATCACCCAATCCTTCAACGTCTCCTCCGTCTCCTTCACACTCACAAAAGACGATATCTAACCTCGATCACCCCCCCTATCAGACGGTGCGGTTCGTCTCTCCGTCTCTTCACACCGAGGCGGCTCATTACGAGACGTTTCAGAGCTGCGGGGCCTTTTCTGCGCGACACCTGCACAGCTGAAGAAAGCTCCTACTTCCCATCTCCTTTCATTAATAGGAGGGAAAAACAGCAGCACAATAAAAAGGATGCGCTCCCCAATAAATCGAGGCTATAAGCCGAGATGCAAGACAATTTACTGGAAACAAAAACAGAAAAGTGAATGGAGGGAATGCAAATCTCATTTCTGGAGGGAGTGTGAGCTGTCGGACCGGGGGAATCCACAACAAATCCGACTCCGTCTCCGCAGCTTCATCTTCCTCTCTGAAAATCTCTCCCCCTCCTTCAGACGGAACAAGGAGAACACCAGCTAATAGCCCGAGGCTCAGCGCGGCGCTAACAGGCGATGGCTAGCAGGAGTCAACAGAAGGTCAGAAGGGGATGGATGGAGGCTGTTTCAGCGACAGCACTCACACGTTTGGCGGTTTAGGTGTTTACTGAAAGATTTAAAGATTCCCAAGGCTCATTTTGCAAATCCAGAAATGACAGTTTATTTGTGATTCAGTTAAATATATAATTATTTTATATAATAATTATTTTTCTATAGACTATTCATGCAAATCGGATTAAGAAATCGGCACATGTTGCAGGTATTTCATTTAACCACTTTAGCCATTTCTACACAAAATTAGCAAAAAATTACAAAGCAATTCCTTTTTTAAATAAAAAAACACGCACATATGGCTAAAAATCCAATAACACAGCATTCTTTTACAATCTGAGAAACTGATATTTTAAGTAGTTTCTTAATTTTTCCATAGCTATATATTTATTTTTTATACAGTTTTGGCCAAATTTATGCTCTAACTCTGTTGTTCTTTCAGAAAATGACCTTTTCCGAGTCTGCATACTCAAGTTAACGATTAATCGATAATTAAAAAAAAAAAAAACAGTTGTAAATAGTTAAATGTGTAATTTTGATTTGGATACAAAGCACAGATGTTTTGTTTTGCGTCATAAACATGAATTAGATCAACATATTTTAACAAAAATAACCTGAGAAAATACAAAATGCAGTTAAAGAAAAAGCTAGCCTAAAGCAAAAGTAAATAAAACAACTCCCAGTGAATTGTGTTAGTGGTTTTAGCTCCAGGTATCCATCCCTAGTAACTGAATATTTAAAAATATTCAGGCCTATAGCAACATTCAGCATCTGAAACAGAAACTGTTTGCAGCTCCAAGTAACCAACATAATTCTAATGAATGATTTCTCTATTCTAAACATATCATTTTTGGTTTTTGTTTCTATTAAGAAAAGGATTAGAATCGAAATGAGTCACCTGCATTACATAATGATTAAACAAAAAGAGAAAGAGAATGACCTTGTTAGGAATTACACCCACTGTAAGCCAGAGAGCGGCAATTTTCCTGTCAAGCTACCATAAGAGAAATATTCAGCCTACTAAAAAACACCTTGGCAACTGACTTTGTTGGTTTCCATTGCTGCAAATGACCTGTTTGTACACCAGCAGCGAAGAAACAGAGGCTATAATTGAGACAATAGCAATTCATGTGTGTGTGTGTGTGTGTGTGTGTGTGCCTTTATCCACAGACTGGAAATAAACAGGTGAAGAATCAGTTTTTCAAAAGAAAAAAATAATCTTATCAGCTGTTTCACATGCTTTATCTTATTTGGTATCAAAGAGTTAAAAAAAATGTTCCTGTATTATAATAGGCTTATTCAGAAGCTGTTTAAGTTAATCTTCAGATAAAATGACCAGTAAGACAAAGAGAATGTTTGCAACATAACGGCATTTATTGTACCGTTAGCGTTTCTGCAGAAATCACATTAAAAGATTAAAGATTTATTTCTGGACATATTTCCAAAGTGAGGCAAACATTGAAGATTAAAATCAGACGAGGCTTTGTGTGTGTGTTTAATGTTGTTATGCAGTATTCTAGGCTCATTATTAGCAATTATATGCTTGGTTATAATCCTGTTTCAAGTTGCCATGCTCCAATTGCTAATTTAGTAAAAAGACAGACAAAGAAACCATCCAGTTCTCTGCTAATCTGCTAAAGACTTGAAAAGCGACAAGGAAAATAAAAAATACATGAAATTTAAAGTACTCATCAATTATACTGCTCTCAAGTACAAGAAAATATGAGTTAAAATCCCCAAAACATTTGCCATCGCCTTGCTTTTACCTTTCTTATAAAGATATCGTTATATATTTAATATATATTACAATGGTTTTTTTTCTGTAGTGCTAAAGAAACATCTGCCTCCATGGTGAACCGAGGCTTCAGTCTATTATAGCTTCATAATCAGGTGAAATAATGGGTACATTTGAGGAGGCAAAGGCAGGATTTGATTATTTATTTTTTAATTACAAGTAATTTAGTAGTTATCTGTACAGTTTTAAGTCTTAAGATGCATGAAGGACCATCATTCATTTGTGAAAGAGATAAACAGAAAAAAAACTAAAGTAGTAGAAATCCTAGTAGAGTGGCTACCAATTACTGCAAAAACACAAAGTCCTACCAAGTATGTTGGTCTAGTTTCTAGTGCAGGTTGCTACAACCGACAGTAGCTGCACAGGAAACAACTAGAAGGAAACAAACGCACCCAGTACAACGCTTTCATTCTATTGGCTGAGAGGTTGCTAGGCGACGGTACTTTTCTGTTCCAAGTGCAAGCAGAAAATGATTTGCAAACGGGCAGAGGTTTGATCTGAGCAGAGACAAGTTTTGAGCGAGAGGAGAAATGTTTGAGAGAACACAGTGAATATTTGAAAGAGAGCAGAAGTTTTGAGTACAAGAATTACAAGTTTTCGAAAGAAAGAAATTAAATTAAATCCTGCTTTCAAACTGGAAAGATAAGCACAGGTATTAAAGACACAAAATCCTGCTTTCAGACTGAAAATATATGCTATCGAGTTATGGCAGAAAATTTCCCCGTAAAATAAACTCTTATATCTTAATGAAAAGGTACTTGTAAGTTAGTTTTGTCTTATTTTAATAGTTGTACTAGAAACGAGATTAAATGCTTGGTAAGATTTTGTGTTTTTGGAGGATGAAATGAAAACATTCCTGTACCATTTGGCTTTTAGGAAGACTGATGAAATGCTTATAAATATTCCTTCACTTTTTAATGGTACAATGCATAGGACTGATTTTGAATTCTCAAAACCAAAAATGCGCAAAATTGGCTTTCTCCAGCAGAGCATCCTGCTGTTAATGAGGTACAGAAAGTCTGTCTCCACCTGATTAAAGTGCCTTAGTACAGCCTGTGCAGCACATCAAATTTTAGACGTGCAGCACAAGTGATTGACTACAATAAGCCACCTTTGAGACATATCAGCTAGAGCCTTCAAGGAATGAGTAATGGCTCCTTTCTTTTCCAAAAACAGAAGAAAAAATAGTCTCAAATGAACCCTGCAAGGTGACTCTATATCACGATGTTCCCTTCTTTTATTCCTTTATAATGTCCCCCATTTCCAAGCAAGCGCCAGGAGTCATTTTGATGAGATAAACATTAAATGTGGAGGTGGAAAAAAGAAAAAAGCAGGGCATAGAAAGGGCTGCCAATCATCTAAAGGAAAAAGAAGCACATTATTTTCCAGTAATTAACTGTAAAAAGTAATATTACAAATTTGTTCCCTAGTAAAGACAGAAAGGAGCCGACAGAGATGGATGTTCAGAGGGCGATAGGTGGGGATGTGGGGAATAAGTCTTTGCTCCAGATTTAGCTCAGATGTCTTTGACACGAGTCTCTCGCTGAATTGTGAAGCTGGACAGGTGTGTGACGAAGGCAGGAGGCTGAGATAAAGACATTGCAGCATCTAATAAGCAATGAGGACCAGTGGCGGGTCTGGATCTCATAAAAGCTTTCATCTTTGCTCCACTAAAGGATTTCCAAGGGCAGATTTTCACTGAATCTCACAGGGGCAATAAAACGTGTTATCGATATTCTGGAGATGTAGACAAAGGTCTTTCTGCTTCACTCAAGAGCTCACGCTTCCTTCTCTCCCAGAAACCAACCCTTACTCTTAATTTTCTCTGCTTGCAGAGCCACAAGTTAGGAGGAAAACATGCATCAGTCCCTTCAGACAGGAGAGTAAATATAACACGACATTTTCCTGAATCAGAATTTTAAAAATCTTACGCATCGGCAGAAAATTGCCTTGTTTACCGACACCTCCCAGCAACAACAGAGGCTGGTTTTACTGCTGGTCTAATTACATGGAAAAGACAGGAGCAGGAAGCTATCTGCATATCAAAGGTGCTGCACGTCAATCCTTTGAAGATCAAACATCACAACAAACGTTTGAGGAGAACGAGTTCAAGCTGAAGTTTTCAATTGTGGACATGATGTATTATTTCACGACACGACTGTGAAATTAGACTGAAGTCAGGAAATTTAATCGCAAAGTTGATCCATTTCTGTTCAAAAAGTGATATAGATTCATTTTGTTGTTTAAAAAGAATTTTGTTCATTTTGAATACACCAAAAATTCTGATTTCTCAAAAAAATCTATTGTTACTTAAGACCAATAAATTATTTTAACAGATATTAATACCTGTTGTAGTTAGCCTCTAGTGGTGCAGAGGTGCTAAGGACACATAGAGTGCCCACAATTTTCTAACATACTTTTTCCTTCCACTCAACTTTCCAATAGAATGCTTGGATTAATCTTTCTGAACTTGGTTTCTTTAACTCGTTTCAGCAGCTTTTCGTGGCTCAAATTCCTGGATTTTACATGATCGTAAAGGGGAAATTGCCTGAGAAGCAAAACTTTTTTGGGCTTTATTAACTGCAAGCCGTAATTATTAGAATTAAAGAATAAATAAACACTCAAAATATATCACTTTGTGTAAGAAATAATACGTTTTTTTTATTTAGTTGTATTAAAACTTCAACAGGAATCAAATTTATTGAGATGCTGAAAAACAAACCAATTCTCAGATCATTTGCTGAACAATAAATAATACAGCACTATAATAGTTTTAAAATATGTCCATATTTGTCATAATAATTCAGGAAACTACATAAGAGTAATTTATGCGGAATTAATTTAGGAAAATTAGTAGTTTCAAAACGACATCTCGGGGTGTAAGGTTTAATGAGTTTCATAATTTATTTTATTACATTTTATGGACAGAGAAATTAAACAATTACTCAAAAGCAGAGATAAGACGTCATCTGAACCTGGGAGGGAAAAAAATCCATTACTGCTTTGCTAATTAATTCATTTCTGTGACTGACACTTTAGTTTCTGTGCAAAAACACTGTAAGCACAAAATTAAGTTTCCAGTCCATTTATTGCAGCCAGTTCATAAAGCTAGCATCGTCTGTAGCTTTCAATGTAAACCGACTACAGCTATCTTTAAGCTCCAGAGACCCAATTTATTTTTATAGACCATTTGAGAGGTTTTGATTTGATTATGCTTTTAGTAACTGAGAAATGACTTAATTTATCACCGAACAAAAGAACAAATTTCTTCTCTGCAAGACAAGTAATAAGAAAATGTCAATCATGTTAAAACAGCATTTTCCTTTTTCTATACAAACAAAGAAATATTAGCAGGATTTTGCCTTATGGAGAAACAAAGAACTGGTAAATGTTAAGATTATTGATCTGGTCTCTCTTTCTAGTCCAAATCTGATGAACCAATCAGAGCTTGTTGTCAATTTCAAATTTCTGCTTTTTGTGTTGCTTTGACCTGCTGAAACTGATCGAACAGAAGATACAAGAATAACATTAAAAAAATAACCTTGTTTTTTGTCTTCTTGTAATTTTCAGTTATCATGAAAAAAAAAAAATTCCTCCCTCTTACAGATTTCTTGTTTTTGCTTTTTTCCCCCAGATCATTTCTAAACAGAGCTACCCACAGTGAATACAAATTAACTTGGCCCTGTGTGAAAAAGTAATTTCATGAGGCAAGTGGCCTTGCTGGTCTGGACAGCGGCGCAGCTGTTAACTCTGTTTTATTGGTGTTTTTCATTTCCTGTCTAATCACTAGCCTGCATGAAATATTCCTTAAAGCAGAACTAAACTACGTCTGTTAACTGGCACGCTAATATACGAGCTAAACGCTAACTAACTATTATTGATTTGGTTGTCTACAAAATTGCTTTTACTGTTTTAGCTGCAGTACTGGAACTCAAAAATGATAAATATTGTCGGTAAAGATACACATAGAGCTCAAAGAGATCCCTATAGCAAAACGCTAGCTTCTTTACATCTACTTTAAGCCGCCATCTTGAGTCTAATATATTTTAGGACGCCATCTTGAAATCCTCAAATACTAAAATAAAATCCATCACTGCGGTGATTGATCATTAGATTAAGAATGAATGGTCCAAAAGTTTGTTGATTTTTAATTAAGCAAATTATTAAAGAAAAATTATTTTATCTTCACCTCTTGCTTTGCTTTATGAACTAATCGTTTTGATGTCTGATGTTTATAAATTTACAGCTAATATGGCCTCATTCCCAAATTCATCAATACAAACCTTAGTCTAAAGACACATATGTTCCTACTGGACTGTGATATTACTATATATCATTCTATTTCTATAGTTCAGGTTTTATTATATATTCTGGTGCAGGTGTGTGAGTTTATCACAACAGCTTTTTGGCACCAACTAATCTAAGTTGGTTGAAAGCTAATTTGTCCTCTCTACCAGATTCTGCTTAAATAAACCTGATTTATCAACTTTTACAGTTCACACTGAACTGTAAATTGCAGCATTTCTATTGGTTTTATTCTTACTTTTTTAATTGCGTTGTTTAACTTCGTGGTAGTTTATTAGTTGTTTCATAATTGTTGAGTGTTATTCTCTTAGCGAGTTTGTTGATTAAAGTATCTGTGCTTAATTTGGTTATTACATGCTAATGCTTAAATCAAATCCTTTGTCTATTGTATTTAATATATTAAATACATCATTTAGTTTTGCATTTATTAATAGTTATCCATAGCTAAATTAAACCTGTTGCTGCACAACACTGGGTTGCATTTCATCATTTATACTTTGAACCCCAAAACAAACCTGAACTGCATGCATTGTGCTGCAGTGTTCAGCATTTTGTTTTAAAACTTATTTGAGAAAACACAAAAATCACTTTCAGTACCCTCGGTGCCTTTCTGCAGTCGCATGGGCCATGTTTTGGGAGAACCGGCTCATAACCCGCAGCACCTGCAGGCGCTGGCTCAACAGATAAAGGCTCAGCATCAGTCTGAGATCACATCCCTCTGTGTGACCCATAAACACCAGGAGCTGTCCTGTGCCACTGAACAATGAAGCACTCTTGGTCCTTAACATTTCATTTCATACTTTTTCAGACACCATGTTCCACAGCTTTTATACCTTTTTGCTAATTAAATGGCAGAATAAATAGAAAGGCTCAAAAAGAAATAATGGCAGGCATTTCTACGAAGATCAAGCTTTACAAATCCTGGAGAATGGATGGTTGGACAAGAGAATATAGAGGAGGAGATGTAGAAATGCAAGAATATATTTACTGATGGATGGAAATTATATTTCTATTTCACTTTCATTTATGTTTGATAAAATCATTTTAAGGGAACCTATGAAAAATTTACATTTAGGACATTTTCGTACTTCCATTTGGGTCTGAACTATTTGTAAAAACATCCCAAAACACCCAGCTGGTGTTTGGCAATAAGTTCATGCAACCCCAGCGCAGCTCTTCCCGTCACCTAGCAACCAAAGCAGAGTTCCGCCCGTCACCTAGCAACCCAAGCAGAGCTCTAGCACACTTGCTCATTTGGTTTTAGCACAACAGGTCACCTTTAAGACAGAAGTTTAAATTTTTTAAAAGTCGGGCCTGTTTTAGGTTAAAATATAGTCTGGAAATACAAGCCGTTTTTTATGCACCGTTAACTTTTTTCCCCCCCTTACTAATCCAGACCTGGAAAATACTACATTTAAATATCTCAGATGTTGCAAGTAAAAAAGCAGAAAACTCAGGACAGATGAGCGCAGCATGGAGAGGAAGGCTAGTGGTGGGAAACAAGACGTAAAGATGACAGCCAAAACAAACCGAGTATTAGTAGGTCTCATTGTGAGGAAGCCAACTCTTTTTTCCAGACAGACACAGACAGACAGAGAGACAGATGTCAGTTTCTCATTAATTCTCCGTCTTTCTGTGTCACTACTTGATGTCCTGGCAGCTGGTGGTCCAAAGAGCCTTGATGATGCCGTTGGTGGGAAAGACGAGGGCTCTTTGGGAGCAACATCTTGTGACAGCTCTGTCACATTATTTCATCATCGACAAGGGAGGCACATTAGGTCTTCTCTGACAGATAGATGAAATCATATTTCCAGCACAGGCAGAAGCGCGCTGCCTTTGGCTTGTGCAGAACTGAACCGAAAGGAGGAAGTCAGATTTTTGGCACAGCTGGAGTTTTTTTTTTTTTCTTTTTTTTAAGTAGCTGCAACTTGCATTTTTACGTGAGAACTGAAATGTTCGGAACGGATTAAATCCTGGAATTGCTGGTGGCTTATTGAAGGGAAGTAGAGCTGCCCCCTCGAACCGCTACAGCATGGTGGACTGTGTTGCGCCTGATTAGCATGCCTTCCCACGGACATGCACGCTGCTTTTCTGGGCAAAGGAGTGTAGTCTGTGGAGACGGACAGCACAGTCTCACATACAAACTCTGAAAACACACAAAAAAAAAACTGTCCCAGAGGAAATCTGTCTGGGAATCTAGCAGCTTGCCCAGACATTTTAGACCAGCTAGTCTGTACATACTGGTAAAATCATTTGGTCTGTGCTGCCAACCACACGCATCTGAAGTTACTATATTTTTTGATTAAAAAAGGTTTTGAAAACATTTTCCCAAATATCAGCCGTCGGTTGTGCTTGTGACAGAACTCCAAAGTTTTCAAGCAAAGTCTGGCATCCATTCAACTTTGTTCAACCAGCTTTCGCTACACGTTACAGCTCTGCGCAACCAGATACTTACATTTTTGCTAATTGTTCTTGGCTAAATAGCTCAAGCTCAGTTAGATTGAATGGAAAACTGAGCTTGCCAGGTTCCACAGTTAAGATTCAAGTCTAGGCCATTCTGACATATGAATATAATTTGATCAAAAGCTTTACTCACAGACCAGTAGAATGAAGAAATGACTTAAATAGAACCTGTCTGACAACATGAAGTAGGACGAAAGACCTCAAAAAGTAACATAGCATGCCTCGATTAAGAACAGATACAAAACAACTGCCTCCTTTTCCACTGACAAAGTAATTATTTTTTCTGCTTAAACTCCACAAGGGAATATCTCAGATTTGCCAAAGTAATCCCCATAATCCCTAAAACTTTTGGGAAAACATGCTGTGGGCTGATGAGAGAAATGTGGAATGTTTTGGAAGACAGGCATCCTGCTACAGTTAGTGTTAAATTAAATCAGTGGTTTTTAAACAAGTACAGGAAAAAAAGTGTTGGGTAAGCACTTTTACTTGCTGGAAAAGTTTTCCTTATCCAGCAAAAATGGTCTCTCTCTCTTGCAAACATTTAAATTATTCAATGACAGAGACAACCGAAAGCTGACAGAAGAGGAAAGAAGGAAGTTTATGGCAACAGCAGATAGTTGTACCAGTCACCAGCCAGACCATTAGAACAACCTCTGGGTTTGTTTAAAATCATAAAGTCGCTCAGATAAGAAAATGAGCTGCTTTGTGTCTCATCACAAAACATCTGCTGTCAACTAAAGACAGTACTCACTCACTCACTCACTCACTCATTTCTTAATCTACTGAACAACAGTTTGTAAATCAGCATTCTGGCTGCTCTAAACAGTAGATCTGCACAATATCAGGAAAATATATAAGTGTGAATTGCTGAAAATTGCAACAAAAATATTAATTGTATTCAATTTTTGCTTTTTATTTCACAGAGTAATCTATGAGCTTTAGCATCACAGCTACTAAAACTACATATCGAGTGAAAATTTAATATTGATATGCAAAACTTTGCATTGATGACCAACCGTCGGATCCCAGCAGTTCTTTGCAGCTGTGATATAATCTGCTATGGATGTGATTAAACAGTATGCAGCTCTACATGACTTCAACCACATGTGTAGCAGATAAAACAAGAAAAACTATGAGAAAACCAATGGCCGACTTTTAGCATTAAAGCTGGAGTGAAAGCCAGTGTGTCTGAAATATTATCATGACAGATTCACTACTTTGCTGCAGTTATTATCACTAATCATTAGAACAGTGAGGCTTTCAGCTGGTTCCATGTAGCCTGACTTGCTAATATAAAACTGCTGGTCAGAACAGGAGCAGAAATCACAACATCCGTCTGATGGCTGCCAGAACTTCAGTGTTTTGTATTTTTTGTCTCTGTTCACTTGCAGACTTAAATAGTCTGTGTTCACCACAGACTGATTTTTCAGCTAATTTTATGGGTTTTTTTTTGTTCCTTTATTTAAAAAAAAAAAACAACATATTTAACAACATTGGAAATAGAAATGAACGAAATATCAGTCTGGACACCGCTGAAAAGAAAAAGTTGTGAAAATGGTTACATATGCCCTTTAAAGTTTCATGCTGATGCACTCTTAAAGTCGCAGACCGCTTCAGGGGAATGTTCAGTACAGGCGGATAAACAAGCCAAAAAGAAAGAAAACACACTCTAAACACACTTCTCTCTCTAAGAACACATTTCATTCATCAGTTACAGCAACACCGCGGCACTTTCTGATCATCTCTGACATTGCTCACCCTTCAACATGCTCTCCCTGCAATTCCCCTATATATATATATATATATATATATATATATATATATATATATATATATATATATATATATATATATATATGAAGTTCTCGTCTCTGGAGGAGGATCTTGTGGATGGGCTGAAAATTGAACGAGCTGCATATGATGCTGAGAGTCAGTTAAGCAGTGAATTTACTAGACTGTATGCAATTTGCAAAGATAAACATGAAAATAATTGGTAATTTTAAATCCTAAAAAGCAGCTGGAAACAGCTTTAATTCATCTGACTCTTTTCTGGGTCTACGCCTCTTCTGCTTGAAAACACCTGAATGTTTTTGCCTTTTTTTGTCTCTCTTACTCCTCTGTGCATTGTTCAAATGTGTGCAGAACCAGAAAGAGGTAAAGCTCGGTCCATGTTTGCAGATTCAATTTCCTTTTGTCAAGCGAAAGCAGTGCACAGATCCCTCTTCCATGAACCACAGTTATCCTTTAAAGCAATTATCACACTACAAACGTGGAAATTTAATACTTCCCGTCCCTCCAAAACCCATGCAGCGTATGCAGTTTTTGAATGCAGCCGCAAAAACAGAAGTAATCGTTTATCCCTCCGTAGTCTTAATTAGCACATGAAACCAACAAAAGCAGAAGCAGGTGCGATACAGGCTGCAGCAAAAAATACTTCAGTGCAGATCAATTTATTACACAGACACAGTAGCAACTCATATTTGGTCTCCTGAAGCAGTTTGCAGCTTCTAAAGCGAAGCGAAGCGAAGCAGCGCAGCGCAGAGAAAATGTCCCCAGTGATGATCACCTGTCCGCTCAGGACGTCGTGCAAAACTTACAGCGATGGTTGCGACGCTTCCCCTTGTACATGGTCATTATGTACCGGTCCAGCTTTGCGCTTTTCACAGACAAGCGACAACAAGACGCAGGGAGGAGGCGAGAGGAGATCGCGGCGTGCAGCGAGACTTTCCGGGGCAGAAATGTGCCGTGAATCAGCCTCTCAGACAGCCAGACGGAGGAACTGACGGCGCTTCTTCAGCGCGGATCGTACCATGATGTGACCGGGGAGGGGGGGGCGGACCCGGGCTACAGTCCTCCGCGGACAGACCCGCAGCGCCATTCACGGAGAGTAATCTGCATTTTAGGTTAAAAATATCCCTGCTGTCAACTCTATAACGTCGATTTCTGGTAGTTCAGAGAAAAGCGGGGGGGGGGGGGGTAATATCAACTGGATCATCGAAAATCAATTTTATAATAACCAAGATCCCCCCCCGTCCCTCTAATCAAGGTTGGAGTGCATAATAGATCTACAAACTAAAAAACATAAAAAATGATCTCAAATCAAGCAAAGTTATTTTTTCTATTTGATACCAGGTAGAATAAAATATTGTTCATTTTTTATAAGTTACAGTTTCCAGCTTTCTTCTGTTTTTTGTCTGTTTGGAAGATTCCGCTGTAATGCAAGTTAAATTCCAGGCTGTTTCAATGTTTCCGCATTCACTTCTTTCCTCAGGCATCTGTTTTATGAAGTGCACCAGTCCCTCCTGCAGCACCACAGCGTTTCAATGCCCCTACTACACAGTCAGAATAGGGTTGTCCGTTTTCAGCTCCCTCCTCTTCTCCCCTCTAAATGTAGCAATGGTCACTATGACCAAAACATTCATTTTAGTTTCAACAGACCAGAGGAAATGTCTTTTGCATATGCAAACTGCAATCTGGTTTTATGTGTTAGTTTTTTCTTCTGAGAGGTTTTTCTTCAGGACTTTTTCCCCCTCTGAGAATAATTACCAGATTCAGGCAGGATTTTCTGAAGGTATTTTTTTTTTCTTCTTCTGCCGTTTATTCACACATTTTACACCTACTCTTTGTTCATCTCTGGGACACAGAGCCTCTTGCTGAACAGTTATTTAAACCAATTAACATCACATTTTCAGGAGTCTGGACACAGTACCGAAGAATGAACAGGACTCGGGGAGTTTCGCAGCTCTGTGAGCTATAGCAGAAGAATTATCCCTGATTCTGACCAAATGTATGTACACTTCTGACATGCGCTCTCTAGGAATTGTGGCATTTAGCAAAAATAAATAAGTCTGGTTATTCTGCCTGACCAAAGATGAGATGTTTTGGTCTGATTTAACTTCAGAAAGGGAGAAAAAAAGGTGTGTATATTTTTATTTGGGGCATGTCAACCTCTGGTTTCAACTGTATGTGAGCTGAGAATAGAGCCGTGGGGAACCCCACAGGGCTTCTGTTCTCTCTGATTTATTATTAACTAGGATAAGAACCGACATTTTTTTTTTACAGTATCCAACAACTCCACAAACCTTTCCTGTCCATCCATCCATCAATGTGTTTTAATCAAACCAAGTGCTCACACACAGATTTATTAAATTAGATAATTAGACATTTAATCAGTGTCTGTAAACTATAAAAACACCAGATTTGGACATAAAACAGTTTATCTTCACAGCAACTAATGATAATGTTAGTAATGAAGACAAACTACTGATAAAAAATAAAATAAAAGCCCAGTAGCTCTTAATACCATTTAAATTGTTCAGGATGCTGCCGACTTTTGAACACAGACCAGAATTTTACAACGCTGCTGCTTCGATTAAACCACAATCCTTAAAATATGACTCAACACCAGGTTTCAACCACTGCCAGCTGGAACACCGGTCTTATTATCACACCGATGTGCAAACAATGTCACTGGGATAAAAATGATTTAATAATAACCTCCAGCACATCACTAAAAAAGCGCATCTCATTTTGCTTGCAGAGGTCGACTGTGTTGCCAAGGAGATGAATGTGCAAAAGCAGGCTGAATTTGTGTAATTTATTCCTCTATATCACATTATTGCGTTGTGGACTGAATACCAACAATTGTTTTTGGTTGGAACAAGATTAGATGTGTGGTGGAGTCAAGCCTCCGTTAAAGCCGAGCATTTGGCCGGAGCTAGGATTCGATCAATAACTCTAAAACCTCTTTGGTTCTCACATCACACCCCAACGAGAAAGTCTCCTTCTAACTTTTCTGGCTTCAAAGCCAAGAAAGAGTGAAATCCCACAGAATGGAGAGAATATGATTACAGCTCCATGCATCGGGCTGGAGGTCAGAGGGTTTTTTTTTTTTAAACATCGTCTCCTTTATGCTGTGAATCTGGGCTAAAATCATTATTTTTTAACTATAACTGGCATCTTTTGAATGTGCTGCATTCAGAATCGATCAATAATGGAATAAAAGTGCATTTATGAGTGAAGTGGGGACATCTGCTGTTCATTATAGATTAGTGCATCCTGTCAATTTACATCATTTCCATCGGGATCAATAAAGAGTTTATTTATAACAGCTCTGGAAAAAATGAAGAGAGCACTTAAGATCATCAGTTTCTCTGATTTTACTTTTTTCAGCTATATGTTTAAGTAAAATTGAACATTGTGCTTTTATTCTGTGAACTACTGACATTAGCAAAAATCTACTATTTATTTGCAAAACATGAGAAATTGCAAAAGAAATATCTGTAATATAACTGTAACTTAAACATTTTCTAAATGTGAACCTCATCTTTTCTTTTGTTATCCTTGGAGCTGTTTCTTTGTGGTTTAAATGAAACAGATCCATTTCACTTTGCTTCAGACTAAACTCACATTAGCATAAACCTTTTGAGGCAAAACATGGACATGAGGAAATAAATGTGATGCTGTGGGCCGATTTCTCTCCCAGAATCCATCAGGGAAAATCATTAGTGAAATTTGAAGGTTTTTGCAGCCATTTCCTGATTCGTGAAAACAAACACATTCTGAATAGCATGCTCTCTTGTCTTTTCCATTTTGAAGAGTAACTCAGAGTAACTTGTCTTTGGGACAAGAAGAGTCCAACAGCCTCTAATCAACTTTAAAACTACGTATAAATAAGTAAAAACTAAATCTTCAGCTTAATTTCTGATGAGGGATAACGCTACTGCATGAAGCAGATTTATTATAAGGTTTATTTTATTAAATAAATTTACCAAGTGTGGAATGTGCTTAATATGAAAGGCTGTAACTTTACCATATAACTGCATTAACTACTTCCCATTAAGCTAATTTCATAACAGCTGAGAATTATATTGAGTTATGACTGATGTAGATAAGCACACACGGGGCTTTAATATAATTTCTGAAACAATAAGCCATCTCTGAACTCCTGCAGCACATCATTACCCGACTCCACCACCAAGAGCTGCACAAAATACACACAAACTTCAGGCTGCTCTGAATCTCAATTGCTTTGCATTCTCAAACAGCACAACCAGCATTAAAGTGCCTTTTTAGAGGAAAAAAAAAAAAAGAGCCTCATTTATGCAGGAGATAAAGGAAAACAGACGACGCCCAGGGGAAAGATTTCCTCCACGATAGCTATAAGTTGCTCAAGCCATTGGATCACGTCGGCCTGCGACTTGCAGATCTTCTTAGCTCATTTGACAGCCGCTGCTTTTGGCTCTAAGTAATTACAAACATATCAACTGCTGAAGCCGACAGCAAACTGTCAGTGTTTGTTCACATCACGCTTGCAGAGGCCAGGCGAATCATCGGCCAAGCTTCCAGCCCATCTGTGTCATAAATGTCCTGGTGCTCCCTGTAAACAGTGGAATTTGGCTCCATTTTGATGGACTTGGATGGGCCTCTGGTTCAGTTGCATGCGGTATTTTATGCTGGAGTTGATGCAGCAGAAATCTGCAGAGCTACAAGGACAAAGAAAGGCTTATGCAACACAAGAGCTACTAATAAGATTCCTGTCTGAGCTGAAGCTACAAGAAACATCGCCGCAAGGTTTTAATGGGAGGATTACTCCGGTTCAGATGCTAACTGCAACCAAAACCTGTACAAGAGCACACCCTAGTGGTCAAAACGCAGCATGACAGTGAAAGTAGCTGAAAAAAAGAGACGGTTCCTGCAGATTTTGATGACATAATTGTGTAAAAAACTATCTTGTGTTTTGCTTTTACATTTTTTTTATGGTTTATTACTTAGGATGTTACATATTTCCATTTTTTTCTCAGCTTCTCACCTGTTTCTATGACAACATTACCCCTTAATCGAAGATTTATTGAGAAAATATATAAAAAAGGCAGTTCTGCCTCCATTTTAACAAAATGTGCAATACATTGGGATTTGAAATGAAAATCTGAAGATGCATATACATAAAAAACAGCAACAGGTGTCATAATGACTAATACATTTAAGTCCAAATTTAGCCTAAAGAGAAACATCACACCCATCTGATCAACCCGAGAGAAACTTCTCAACTGCAAAGACTTCCTGTTTCCCTGTGGAAAAACATAATGCGACTGGGAGGGTAATTTTTCTTAGTCCGAGTCTCTAAATAATGATTTTTGTCAATAAAAAATGTGGAAAAAATGTATAATAACGCTGTGTGAGGAACAAGTTTTCTAAAAGGACATGAAAACTACAGAAGCACTGAAAGGCAATTCAATTATTATTCATTTATTTATTACAAATATATATTTTCTATGTGTGGCCATTTTCCCACACACAGCAGAAGTTTTCTGTAAGTAAAACCAAAAATTTATAATCAAATAAAATATTTTTAAGCTTTTGTTTTTTTTTTTTCTTTATATATATATTTTATCCAAAAAGTGAGCAAAAAATAATACAACAATACAGAAACATCCAGTGATGTATAAAATCTGACCAACTGTGCTTCTACGTTAAGTCTTTCTGACTGTAACATATTTTTCTCTGATTTCTGGATCAAACATGTATTTTCTGTCACTGGAATAAAACCACAGACCTTCACTGACAACTGTGCACAGTTTGCTTCTATTCACTTTAAATCAGTTTCATAAAACATGGACCATTGGCTCTTGGTTTAGGGTTGGATCCGATTCCAATGTCATGTGGGCTAAAATTTTAGCTAACATCAAATTGACTACATTTTATGAAAACCTACTAAATTTAGTCAATGTTAGACAACATGCTATTAACAGCATTTAATCTAATATTAGCCTTCAGCTAACATTTTATACTTTGCTATTTTCACACCAGATGGAACAATTTAATGTTATGAAACACAGTAGTGACCCACAACCATTAACACAATCAATAATATTCTTTAGCTAATTTCAGGTTATAACCTGCTCTGCACTAGATGATGTAAAAGTTATTTTTCTTACTGTTTATAGTCTTCAGAATATCAGAAAGTTTAGCTTCAAAAGAAGATTGGAGGCTATTTTACTTTTTTAATGTTTCTGCTTATAACATTTCTGCCTGGAATATATTACTATAGGTCAATATGCTAGTGCTAGCCTGCTACCGTTATTATTTTAGCCTGTTTTAGCTTTTAGCTAATTTTAGCTTTAACATGGATGTTTTCAAACTACATGGAGTATGTTACTAGGCCAAGATGCTAGTCTTGACCTACAACAGTGGTCCCCAAACTACGGCCCGTGGGCCGGATCCGGCCCACCTCCTGAACAATACCAGAGAGCATTCAGATTTTTTTTCATATATTGTATTTTCCGGTTTATATGTGGATTTTTCTTCGTCACCCACAGTTTACAGGAAGTGTGTCCTGTAAACTGTGGGTGTCATCAATTTTTTTTGCATTGCTGCCATCTGTTGGAGTTTTAGGGAACTGCTTGACTTTTATGTTATTTAATGTTTGCTAGCGGTAGAGCAGATGAACACACGTGTTTGTTATGAACGCCATTCCAGGTCGAATACTTCAAAGCAACGCCTGTAAGTATACTTCAAAACAAGCATTTATGTTAACATATGAGTAATTCATGTGTTAAAGTAACTTTCCCTCAATGGAATATATACTAGTCAGTCCCAGTGACCGTTTCACTAACGGTTTTTGCCCATGTGCTTTCGGGGTGAAAATCAATCGAGAAACCCCCACCCCCCGTTTATCACAGCGCATGTTACAAACTGACTCCGGCCCCCACCAAAGAAGGGAAAAGTCATGTGACCCTCACAGGAAAAAGTTTGGGGACCCCTGACCTACAACTAGCGTTAGCTTTTTAGCACACTTCAGCTCTTAAACTGTTGTGACCTTACAGATATGTAAACAGTGTTCTGCACAAATTTCCAATATTCTTTGGGTGGAATTTTTGCATTGACCGAAAGTTTTCACTCCTCTTACAGTTCATCTCCAGTGTTTGTGTTTCACAGGCTTTGGCTTTATTCTGTTGCTTCTCCATATTTCGCACATTTCTGCATGTTTTCTGCAGTCGACTTCAAATGCTTCTGCAATTTTCACTGAAAATATTCATCTTACATTCACACTGTCTTTTCCCAGGAAATGCACTTTTTTTTCTAGCTGCAATTGGGATTCACACAAGCATTAATGCCTGCCAAATCTAATTCAGCTCTGACGCTATCTGTGTCGTGGTCGTTCATCCACTCAGCAGAGATAATAGAAGCCGCGCAGGGTGGCTGGGGTTAGAAAAATCCAATACGCATACAGTAACGTTTCCAGGACGTAATGGAGCTAGAAGACAGAAGTGTTGCCTGCTGAATGATTTTAAGCAAACGGCCGTGAAAAGAAAGAGCGAGGCTGATGGATCTCACTTCATTTCTCGCTCTGACCTCCTGGATCTGAGATTAACGAGGCTGTGAATCCTTTGGCAGAGCTTGAAGAGCCATTAAAACAGTGAACAATGTGAACTGATTTAAGGGCATTTTAGTCTCTAACACAATAATGTTCAATCTTTGGGATTATAGCAGGAAGCAGGAGTACCCAGGGAAAACACCAACTTAAAGTCTATCACACAACAGTGCCCGAAAGATTTGTGTTCAGTGAGAAAAACAAAGAAATTTCAATATATATATATATTTGCACTTTGCAGCAAAATCAGAAAGTTAGGCCACAATTTCTCCAGTTAAAAATGCAAAAACAATTTTATTGTGAATAAAATTCACAATTTTATTGTGAATTCTTTTCTTTTAGCCTGCTTAGCAACAAAACATGCATTTTAATTAAAAACGCCTGAAGTTGTACATGCTGGTAAAGATTTTAGTTCATTCCAAACATCGATAAAAATGAGCAACATTTGAAAACCCTAAACTGCATTTAGCCAAGTGTAGTTATTCAATGTGACAAAAAAAAAAATGGTTGGAGATTTTTGGCCCTACTTACCATGACACTAAAATGAAACAAAACAAAACAAACAAAAAGATGCAGCTAATACAAGAAAAACACTTGTTTTGTACCTAAAATTTATTATTTAAGATATACATTTTTTTATTTATTAAAAAACACAAAAAGTCATTTGTTGAAGTACCGTTTAAACCATTTTTAAAATGCACTAAGGAGCCACAAAAAGCTACTCCTAAGCCCACAAACGGCCCCCAGACCACCCTTTGGACAACAGTTCTGATTCACTCTTTTTTATTTCAGTATTTTAATCGAGCCACACTAAAATGTTTTCTAGCATGAATTGTCTTTTTTTTTTATAGATATTCCACAGCAGATTGATCAGATTTGATTATAGGTCACTCAAAAACCTCTAAATTGGTTTAGTGAATCATTAAGCGGTACACATGTTCACTGGATCCTGAATAACCCAACGATTCTTCATCTATAAAAAATATTCACCCCTTTGGACACTACAGTTTTTTATTACTTTTACAGGTCAATCACTTATAAAACTATGGCGTATTGGGCCACTGCAAATAAAAAACTAACAGGAGAACATTTCTGCCAAAAATAACATGTTTTTTTAGAACAAAATGAAATTCATGAGCTCCAAAAGTTTAAAATTTGCTAGAAAAAAACCCCTAAAAAAGTCTAACCTAAAAATATTTTCAACTACAATGGCCCTAATGTATATATATGGATATGTAGGCCACTGCATTGAAAACCTCCTGGTTATTCCACCAAATATTGATTTCTGAACTCTTCCTGAATTAAAACATTAGTATTGTTGTTTCTAAATGAAAATAAGCTTGTTTAATTTATTTTTAAATTATTTATTATTATTTGAGGTCTGAAAGCACTGCAACTTTTTCGCTATTTTGACCATTTCTCATTTTCTGCAAATAAATACTATTTATTTGGACTTTCAGAGACATGTAAGTAGTTCATGGAATAAAAAACAATTTTAACTTTACTCAAACATATATACAAAGTAAAACTAGAGAGCTGATAAATGAAAAGCTCTTAGTTTTTTTCCATGCATATATATATATATATATATATATATATATATATATAAAGTGATGGATGGCTGGGAGGTTCGGTGCAGGACATGCACAAGGTGACAACAGGAAGACAGCAGTGAGGTGTGCGGTGGGAGCGTCACATGGTTTCATGGTTTCATGGTTTCATGGATTCATGGTTGTGAAAACATCTGCAGCAGCCGCTTTGTTTGCAGTGGTGATGGACAGGTTGACAGATGAAGTCATGCAGGATTCCTCATGGACAATGAAGTTCACAAATGATCCTGAGATCTGCAGTGAGAGTGAAAGAGAGAGAGGTTCATCAATTTCATCTGGATTCTGTGAGAATGTGGGATGTAAAACAATGTTGTATAAAAGCACAAGTTAGAAGTAGAAACTTGTTTTCCCAGCTGTACAGCAGTATTATCAGCAGTACTGGTTTATGGATAAAAATAACATAAAAGAGTAGAACTATACTAGCAGGAAGAGAGTTGGCAGGTAGTAATAGTAGCATCATTTGTATTGGAGTTATTCATTCATGTTTGTCTATTATTAAAGTACTAAAATGGGAAAACTTTAATAGGAGATTCTAATTAGATTTTTATGTTTGATTTCTAAAAAAACTATTAAAAGTGTATCCTTTTAAATAACCAAATCCTTGATTAAAGTAGGGTTATTATTGTTTCTTTTTCCAAAACAGCACCTTTTATATTCTTTTGATGTAGGAAAATAAAGTAGAAAAAATGACATAATTTTATGAAATATGATAATTTTAGTTGAGTCAATATAGCTGAAGCACTTATATCACTTTAGAATGTAAAATAGGAACTCTCAAAGTTTTGAGATAATACTGTAATCATTGTTATATGCAATATATTGTATAAATATTTCACAAAAAAAATGCATTTGCATGACTATAAATCAGTGGTTCTTAACCTTTTTTGAGGTACTGAACCCACCAGTTTCATCTGCACACTCACTGAACCCTTCTGTAGTGATAAATAAAATATGATTTTTTTTCCCCCAAATTCAAGACATAGGGGTGATCCAACTTGAGTCTAGTTCACCCCAAGATCACTAAGGCTTCTTAAAAGGTAGAGTCTCTGAGCACAGTTCTTCAAAATACAGTCAGTGTTTTCAGCACAGTTGAGCTGACTGTCCAGGAACGACCCAAGGTATTTAAAATTTGCCACAGTTTCAACAGGTTGGCCATCGAGAGAAACTGGAACCACTTTAAGGTCTTTAGATCATTTAATTAGCTCTACATTCTTAAGAGAATGAAAAATTTATAATAAATAATAAAGACTTTGCGGTATTCTGATTTAGTAATGTAATTATATTAGTTGTGTTACCACCCCCTCACCACTAGAGGCAGTAGCAACCCCGAAAAGATGCGACTAAGGAGCAGATTTAGAAGTACACCGAAAGCTTCAGAATTTGGTAAAAACTGTGAGAGTGGAGCTCCTTCAATCAGCTCCTCCACAGCTCTGATTGGCTAAGCAATGTAACGTGATCCTCTGATTGGCTAAGCAATGTAACGTGATCCTCTGATTGGCTAAGCAATGTAACGTGATCCTCTGATTGGCTAAGCAATGTAACGTGATCCTCTGATTGGCTAAGCAATGTAACAGTGATCCTCTGATTGGCTAAGCAATGTAACAGTGATCCTCTGATTGGCTAAGCAATGTAACAGTGATCCTCTGCAGCAAGTGATGGCAAAGCGGGGCATAAAGTCGTGATGACGGCAGAGGCTCCGCCGAACCCCTGAGACCAACTCATCGAACCCCTGGGGTTCGATCGAACCCAGGTTAAGAACCACTGCTATAAAGTGAAAAAAAAGTAGAACGGAAAAGAAATGAAGGAAAAGGTTAGGCATTAACCAAGCAAAGAAGAAAAGGAGGAAAATATAAAGAAAAAAAGAAAGTTGAGTACAAGGAAGGAAAAAAGGACTTGAGAAAGGAAGGACACAAGGATGCAAGAGACAACACAAAACAGGAAGGCAGAAGGACAAAAGTAAGGACGGGCAAATGGAAAGAAAGACAAATAAAGTATACGTATAAAGAAAAACAGGAAAAAGAAAAGTAGGACATATGTAAGGAAGGAAGAAAATCCACAAAAAGTAGGAAAAACGTCAAGAAAAAAAGGTCACGAGGAAGATATGAGTGGAAACACAAACCAGAAAGTACTCAAATCAAATTCCAGACTTTTACAAACTGTTAAAACTCAGAATAACAGAAAAAAACCCAAATATAAGATTTTCACCGAATAAAATTACAATCTGTGCAAAATGGCAGCGTTGTAACGCACTTTAAAGCCAGTCGGGGCTGTAATAGCTAGCAGCCACCACAGGGTGGCAGTCTGCCACCACACATTCAAGGCCAGCCTTCCCAGACAAAACGCTGCTTCCTGCCTCCATCAGACTCATGTAGCTGACATGCGACTGCGGCTGTCTTGACCCATCATTTCAACACAAATTAATACCTGATGAATTTGCCTTTTTTATGATAACAGGCGCTCGTCTCGGCCGGGCCTCAGATTTCACTTGACAGGACAGGCAGCACAAAGACAGCCCATCCTCCTCAGTTAGACGAGGCCCATAAATCCAGACAGAGCTCATTAATAGTTCTGTCACACAGGTGGGCTACTAAGCAAACGGCGACACACTTTAGGTCCTGGAACCCATACGGTGCTTAGGTTTCGCACTAAACCACTTGAATTCACTTTGTTTTGGATTGTCCACCAATTTAAAGATTTATGATGTACAAAATACCCGCTTCATAATTAGCCTTGAAACCTGTTTCCCACCTTCTTCGTCGCAGCGTAGTAAAGAACGAGCTACGAGGATTGGCCAAGGTCAGGACTGCTCCTCTAACCAGCTGCTATCTGCGTCCGTGTAGCTGCCGCTTGTCCGTTTCCCCTCTGAGACACAACAGCCAACATCTGTGCGCTGCGCTCCCCACCTCCCAGCGCTTATTATTAATAAGGACGTCTCTGGTCCCAGCAACTCAACTCTTATCTGAGGCGAGTCTCAGCGAGTCAGCAGACAGTTCAGTGTCTTAATCAAATCTGCTGAGATTATGCAAAATATTCTGGACACTTTTTTTCCCAAAGAGGTCAGTATAGGTGGAAGTCATTATCCTCCCCTTCTGAGTGATGTCCCTAATTAAATCCATACAGTCGCAGAGAGGAGGTTGATAAACCACAAGAGGCTGAGTTGAGCATAATACTTTTAAGCTTCCAGATAAGATTTTAATAGAAATAGGAGGCTGTGAAAAATGTATTTAACTAACGAAGTTCTGGTTGTTATTTATCAGGAAATAAGGTAGGAAAATGATCTTACAGCTGGTCTCAGCGGGTCGTGTGTCTACATGCTTTGCTTCTGTAAAGCTTTCCTTTGGGTGACTCTAATGCACCAGGACTATTAGACTTTTTGGGATTGTTATGTTGAAATCAGAAGCACGAATGTATGTTTTAATGGATTTCAGAAGACAGGTGAATATAAAGCAGGAAATAAACAAACTTTGAGTGTCTAGAGAATGAAATGTTTGCAGAAGCATCGATGTTAAAGTCTGACCAAAGACCATCTGTTAGATTTAGGTCTGGACTTTGATTTGACTTTCAACGAAAACACTCCATTGTAGGTTGTAATGTGCTTAAGAGGTGTCTTGAGATTTGACTCAAGAAATTCCCTCCCAAAGTCAATGTCATTGGAGTTGGAGGTTCAAGTAGCTGTGGGATGATCCGTCTTTGCCTGATGATCAAACTATTTGACTGAAGTCTTTACTGGTTTCCACACCAACCATCAAACCACTCCATGTCTGATCTATCCTAGATATTCACCAGCTGCACGGGCGTCCATTACAACCAGTCACCTAATGCCCAGAGTGTTGCTGGTCTTCAAAAAGACGACAATGAAAATCACGTTTTCATAAACTCAGTTTGATTTGGAAACATAATTGTTAAATTTTCAGTTGCTGTGTTTCACTTTCACATCGTGAAAAACCTGTTCCCTCCCTGGCCTGTGGTGGCGCTGCACCAAAAACTACTGAAGGAAACAACACGAAGAAGTTGTTCATGAAGTGAACACACAAAATGTAATGGCGTCAGATTTCAGTGAACGTAAGATTTCTCTTTTGTCTTTGGTAAAAGATCACAACCCATTTCGACTGCAAGTGCCACACTCTCGCGTTTGCTTTTGTTGTATTTACCCAGAATGCAGTGCACTATAGTTCGCTTCCTGCTTTTGAAGTGGTCTCTGGTCCGGTTGGTGTACACAAAAGCATTCAAACTGTACAAGAGTTCACTTTATTTGAACCGACACCAAGGTTTTTAGGTTCATATCGGAGTTAGGGTCACAGCTCCCCAGACGAACTAGAGTTTGACTAATGCAGACAAAACATGGCTGGTGTGAATTAAGCACTACTTTCTGCTGCTCTGCCACATGAAATCCCAATTAAATTTTAAATACATTAAGGTTTTTCGTCGTAATGCAACAAAAGAGATTTTGCTGGATTCTGTTCAAAAGTGGTAGAAATAGTTTTTCTGGTGCAGAAAAACTTCATGCATCAAACCTGGTGTGACATATATGAAAACACTGAAACTCCCTGAATCTGGATTTCCTGCAGCAGGAAGTGGTTGCAATAAGTCACCAGTCCTCATATCTGCAGTGTAATTAGTATGAGGGAATAAAAAAAGGCTGGAAGCCAACAACTGAGAGTGAGGGAGCAAAGACATGGAGGGAGAGTCAGTGCAAAGTCAAATAAGGAAATTTGGGAAGTAAACACATGAGGGAGCATCATACCGCTCTGGGCGAGGTTATGGGCCGTTTTTAATTTTATTTTGTTAACCCTGATTTGATCCTCACTGATTCTTAAGTCGTGCTCTTCAAGATAAAGGCGAAGAGTCAGAGGGTGTAGGCTTTGGGCCCTGGTGTCCCCGGAAATGCTCCAGGGCCCCAGTAATTACCCCTGCATGTGTAATCACGAGTCACAAATCATCACTCACGCGCTGTACGCTCCTTGTTTCTAACGCCCGGGTTTCTCCTTCGCGTCCTGTGCGTCAACGATTGAATTAAGAGAAGGACATGACGAACCCCCTTCGGCTTGTATGAAGTGTTAAAGGGCAGATTTTCCATGTCTCGGGTCCGTTATGAGGCTGCTCATTTCACAGAGGCTTTGAGTAAAGGTTGCACCACGGAGGTCTTCATCATATCACCTGCCACAAACACACAACCGACTTACTGAAGTATTATCTCCCAGCATGCCCGAGTGAAGAACACTAATCCAATGTAAAAAACTCATTACTTTCAACGCACTTCGCTGAGACTCGTAGATAAAAGTCCCCGCGAATGCATGACTCTTCTGTTAATGTGCTTATTTCAATTACGCTATCCAGTCATTGCCCAAGTTCATGTCTACTGTTCGATCTTGCTTTGATTGCACAGAAGTCCGGCTCAATCAGCCTGTGACTCCTTCATCCGGCTGCATCAGTACGCCCCGGTTGTGAACCTGAACTCTCAGCAGCACAGCGGCATCTTTGATTATGCAGAGATGAGAATTATACAACTCTGAGATCCCTCGTCGGCTCAACGCCTCTCTAAGCTCGTCATCTTCCTCTCCTTTGCTTCTACAGATAGATGTAATATTAATGAACGCTTGCAGAATGCTTGTTAGTCTCAATGTTAATCCTGTTTCAGGCCATCTACACCACCCAGCGCAGAGTGGGCCCCCACAGGCCTATTTAGCAACTGCTATCAGCTAGAAAAATCCCTCAGTCGGTTAAAGGAAAGATGAATTTCCCTGGAATCTGAGGTGGCGAGCTGGTCAGCTGGAAGATATTAGGACACGAATGAAAAGTGATGCATCGTGAAAGGACCTAGCTGTGAACTTCATACAACCACTTTATCACCCTCACTGGTGCTTCAACAAATTTTTAATATTAAAAAAATTGCTGCCCAAACCAACCTGGATCTGTGGGACAAAGTAATCACTCCTCTTGTTAAATCATGAGTTTAGTTTCACTCTTTGCTATCAAAGCTGTAAAATCAAGAAATCTCTTGCATTGAATCAATATCGCAAGAAGCAACGTATCATGTCTGGAGATGAAGAAATTCAAGAACAAATGAGGAAGTGATTGACAAAAGAGCATTACAAGAACATTTAAGACCACAGTGACCAAATTACCCAAATTACTCCAAACTTGACAACCCGTTTAGGAAGTTACAGAAAAACCGAAATGTTTTTTACAATGTACTCACATCTGACACATTTAAGGCATTTTCCTACTGGTCTGCCTTGAACCGGGACGGGTCTCAGTCCGCCTCGAACCGGGACGGCCTCAGTCAGTCCGCCTCGAACCAGGACGACCTCAGTCCGCGGCTCTAACCGGGACGACCTCAGTCTGCCTCGCCTGATTCATTTTTCATAAGCTAATCCAGCCTGGTTGTTTTCAGATTTTTGTACCAACTTCAGGGGTAGGACCAGAACCACCGACAGGGTACGGCCGAAACCGTCGGATTGACAACTGACCGCATTCGTCGATTGGCTCGTGATTTATAACTGCAAACATTAAAGTTTATCTTTAGACCACGGATATGCCGTCTGCTTTCAGAGAGTCAAATCACGAGCAGCGATGCTAACGGCTCGACTCTCTGAAGACTAATAAAGGAGAGAGAAATGGTGAAGCGGAGGTCAGCTTTCTGCACCGACAGTGTGAAACACCCAAACTATATAATATTAACTTGTGATGTGAATTTTATTTTTCTTTTGGATTAAAAGGAAAAAAAAAAACAAAAAAGAAATTTCTGGCGTGGCTGTTTGTTTACATCTTTTGACCTCATTACCTAAATCTTTACCTTAAATTTCACATTGAAGAAAATAAAGTAAAAGAATGTTAATATATTTACACGTGTCGCAAAATAGTCAACTGATCGATGACTTTATCTTTATGTTTGGGCCAGAAATGAATTTTCTATAAGACAAAATGAAATATCTGGGTTTATTTGAATCCATCAGAACCAGAACCTCGACCGTTCAGTGTTGCTGCAAACATAGGCGGAGAATTGACCACAGCTGCTTTGGGCTTATTCCGCCCACAATAACGAGGAACGGATCGCTCACTACCTGGTGTAGAACCGAACCGGACATTAACCGGTAAAGTGCACGACTTGCCGATGGACCAGAGTTTGTGTGAACAAACAACCAGATGGAGATGGAGTCTGTTCGCTTCCAGACAAGTTCTGGTGCAGTTTGCTTCTGGTTTGAATACAGACCAAACCAGCTACAGGAAATATGAATCTTTTCAGACTTAATGAGCCACTGCTGCTGGACATTATGGTAAAAATGAGTGTTGCTAACATTACAGCTGCATCTACAGATTAATCTCAAATTGTACCTGATCCAGTTTTTTCCACAGAGCATCTCTTCTTACTCAGAATGCAGCATCCATTGCTGATGCCATGCCAAAGTTACAGACATCACAAAACTTTCCTTGATTGAGCTGCTCTTGACATTTAAAATGGTATTGCAGTTGTAATTTTTTTAAGAAGTTTGAATTAGTATGAGTTGTAGCAACATTTAATTCCCCTTTGGGATCAACAGAGTGTTTTTGGAAATGTGCACAACAAAAGTTCAACAAGCAATTGGAGCAATAATCATCAACCGCTTGGCTTTGTTAGCAAGACGTAGTCTGCCTGCAAAAAGGCAAAATGTGAAAGAAACCAAACCAAAAACAGTCTTCTTTTGGTCCCGACCAAACAAGCAGATTGAAGGCTTTCCTAGTGTGGATACACCTTAATTCTGATAAAACAGATTCATACGGAGTTGTTAGTTATGTGTAATGTAAAGTATATGTCTCAGATGAGTTTGCACACAGAAAATGCAGCTGAAACAAACACACCCAGACCACCAGAGCCTGTGGAGCCCAGAGTCGACTCTGATTCACAGCTCAGTGTTCCTCTACTGTTGAAACCTCGGTTTCCAATCAGAGAATTAGCCGCAGTGTCTGATGCCAAAATCCACTCGGTAATCCATCTCACTTCCAGTCCACACAGTGGCTCTGGCCCCAGCTAAGCATTTGCCAGAATCTATGAAGCCGAGACTGGAAAAAAAAGAAGCATCTTGCAGCCGAGGTAAATAGCAAGCTTGATCGTCATAGCAGAGAAAGAAGCTTTGGTTTGGCACGACCATGAGCCTGTGTGCAACTCAATACCTGGTGTTATATCTAGAGGCTTTTGTTAAGGACCGGGTCAGGCTAACTGTGCATTCAACGTCCGGGCCTCTCCTTCAGAGCGTGATTAATGAGGAAGCAGACAGACAACCGGGGTGCATTCTAATCACCCGCAAGGACACAGAAAGATAGCAACAGGGACTAAGAGCGGAAGGAGAAGAAATAGATTACATATTGATAAAGCAATTTGTGCGGAGTAGTCCTTTTCTTTAATCGAATGAGGCACAAAGCTGAATTCTCGCATGGCTTCCTGCACACACATGCTCAGATGCATTAAATATTCCTACGGCCTCGGAGGCAAGGGAAGGGACATGAAAGATACCGAGACTTCCTCGTGGGGTTAGCTTTGGCACGGCTCAGTCCAGCAGATCAGGAGGAATTGGCCCATCTCGCTGCAACGCCCACAGGGACTCTCACTCACGGCTGTTCATGCTTCAAAAAACTGGCACTCAAAGTTAAGTTAGTGAAGTGTGCAGCCATTGTAGACACCCTTTGAATTATCCGCACAAATATCAAAGCGGGGAGCGAGCCTGTGAATGCTGTTGGTGAAAATGGAAAGACTTACAACAGCCAGGTGGAGAAGACGAAGGAGGATTGGGCTGGATCGACATTAAAGAAGAAATCCCCCCGGGCTGCGGCGCTCACGCAATGTTAAGCCTGTGATATTTATTCACTGAGTCACACGAGTTTTATACCGAGGTGCTGCATTTTTCTTTGCTGCCTCAACTGCCTAATATTTGTCTAGGTAAGTAGCTGTTTCTTTTAAACTGTCTTTTCATCTTGCAATCATTTTACAAGTGAATTTGGTGTCATGCTGAAGGAGATGGGGCCAAATCAATGTCTTTTTCACAAGGCGAATCAGACACATGAAAGCCTGTTGAATGTTAGCGCAAAACCAGCTTTGTCCTCAGTCCTGCAGCCAACATTCAGGTCTGAAAACAAAGCAATGCACAGTCTGCTTTTTACATAGTTGGGTTCATAGAGTAGTAAACAAAGACGACAAATTAAAAAACAAAAACTACACGAAGTCACATGTAGCTGCAATAACTTCTATTATGTCAGTCTTTTGCCATGCTGTGGACCAAGTTTTCTTTAAAACTCATTGTCTGCAAGGATGCAAACCGAACTTGTCATTTAATTTCATAACTTTTAATGAGGAAACATACGGCGGTTATGGAAACCAGCCGTCAATCATAATGACTGTCAGCGCTCGGTGTAACCGCAGATTAGCAGCGAACACTTTTTACAAGATAAGAAGACTAATGTTCATTTACTTTCTAGGTAAGTATGATTGGAAAGATACCAAATATCGCATTATGGAGAAGGTACGCCGTAACCATTGGTTACCATGGAGACAATGCCGCACCGTCATGTAGCCTAGCATGTATGGAAAAAACTGGTTAGCATCTCGTCTTCTGTACGTTTTTAATGCTGCTCCGGTATAAAGGGAAACAGTATTCATGACATAGTGATTTAAATCACGTGGTGTCAATTCAGGCAATCTGTAATTTAATAACCACGTCAAGAGGGAGGAGGTACGGGTCGGTTTCTAAGCTAGCCGTTTCCAACTTTTGTAAACAAGGCCGTCTGTGAGCCCAACCAGGTGTGTTACGTTCACAGACAAATTAGCTCGACTCGAACATGTAGAAGCCATGAATAAACTGGAAAAACAACTTAAGAAAACAATTTCAGTCGCTCTGTTCAAGACTCTCGTCCCTCATTTCTGGCGTCCATCATGGCGTCTCGAATGATTGAGTGATCTAGTTGCAAAGGGTCAATAGAAAGTGTCACCTATTTCTACAAAGCTACTTCTTGGAGCTCCCATCTCACACACACCTCCCTCCATCAACTCCTCCAGACTAGCAGCAGCAAATACTAAACACCTGTAACTGAGCATCTGCTGAACTTATCATACAAACTACTTCTCAGTCCAACGCTCCTGAGAATGGTTCTATCGTGGAGTAGCACTGATGTGGGAGTATCAGAAAGGGGTTTCTCAAAGAGAGAGAGGCCAATTTCAAAGCATCAGATATAGTTTTAAGTTATTTATACTGCATTTTTATAACAACTGAAGGTAACATAACCTGCTTGATTGTGACACTATGTGCCTATAAAATACATAACCACATTTAAAGACAACAAAAGTCACATTATATATTTACTCTAAGTGTTTTAGCAGCTTAAAAATCAACCCTTTGTGAAAAAAATCTTGATCTAATTTTGATAGCTCTTTTATTTAATACTAAAATTAATTAACAAACAAGGTTTTTCCAAATGATTTTGTAAAGTCATTTTGTTTGTCACATCATGCTTTGTAATTCTTTGTGCAAGGGTTTGCTTTAAAAGCCTGTTCTTGAAAAATAATGAGGTAGTAAGTGTGACTATATACGGCATTCGGTTTCATACTCGTTGAATTTTACGCCACTACCTGTCTCTGCTCATTCCTCTGCTGCTTACTCGTATAGTTTACTCTCACAATCCTGCTTGCTATGCATCCTGTTGGCCCAAAATGACGATTGATTGCAGTGCCACTGCGTTTGTAATCCGCTTAGGATGGATTTTGCATCTAAATCACTTTATTATTTATGTGCCCAACTCTTGCCAATGCCATTTGGAGGCAGGATGATTGGTGATCCATCACACATTATCCTTCACTGTGGTCATTAATATTGTAATGGGATGGACCTTCACCATGAAACTTCCAGGTGAAGGGAATGCAGATCTCTTTAGAGAGGGTCAAGCTACTCAAAATAAGTCCCCATCAGACAGATTATCATGCGTTGTTACTATAAAAGACAGGCTCTCCGGAGATGTCGTTAGAGTCCGAATCTTTCCGGTTTGCACAGTTCCTTTCACCTTTACACACGGCCTCCCTCAGAAAAATGTAGGATGCTATTCTTTCATTGTCCTTTTCCATCAGGACTTCAATCACCTCCTGCCAATCACTCATCGGCCGGCTCAGGGCAGACACACAAAAAGCCACAACAAGACACGGCTGTAATAACCGCCTTCAGAGATGGGAAAAACAAGACTGGAGCTCATTTCACCATAAATAAGACCAGAGGCTCCAGCAATGTTTTCTGAGAGCGCATGAAGCAGTGTGTTTTAACAACAATTAATGCAGAAAAGGTCTACAAATGTTGAAAAATGGATTTTGCCATTGAATATGTTGTTCAGGTCAGCAGTTTTTTTGAGTGAAATATATTATTTTATTGTCACTGCAGCAAAAGCAAGCAATAAAAGGCAGAAGGTTTTCGTCTTGCCATCTTTTCTTTACATTTAGCTATCATTGAGCAAAACAACGTTGCAACGTAATCCTTTCTGGAGGTTGTAATATTTTTGGGGGACCTTGGTTGGTTGCTTTTTTACTCGTTTTCTGACTATTGCAACTATTCAGACCAAAGTTTATAGTTTTTTCAGACACAAACAGTGTTGTGTCAATAAGAGACCAATTTGGATCGCATGTAACAGCACTTTGCAAGCAGACGTTTGTGCCAAAGATGCTGTTCACTCTTGGTTTTAAGATGCATCCAGGCTGATCAGAATCAAGGTACCGAATCCGATCAATCACCTCAGTCATCGGATCCAAATAAACATGCAGTCATCTCAGAGTTGAGGTTTGTTATGTAGCCATATCGTTCCTGTGCAATTCTGGTCAATTCTCATCTCCCTAAAGTGTTCTGTTGGGGCTTTCTCCCATTCACTTGGATTTCTCCAGAAGAATTTCTACTGGGCCAATCAGAGAACAGAAGGAAATGTTATGACATTTTTTGTAGTTTTACTAACAGCAGCAGAGGAAGAGAACAAAGCCGTTCAGTCCATGTCAGTCACGCGTCCAAATGTTGAATTAATGTTAACAGCCATCTTGTTCGGGTCTCTTTACTGGAGGCAAATTCTTGCAAACTTCAAAGTGTCCAACTGGCACATCACACACACATTTGGTCAAAAGGTAGCAAATGGATTAATGTTTAAATCTAAAATTAGTCCACTAAGTAATTGTTTTGTCTCTGGATGAAGCAAAGTGTAGAACAATGCAGTCCAAAAGGAATTTATTTTAAGTTAAATCTAGGACTATGTGTACATCTAACAAACTAAATTAACAAACTAACAAACATTTCTATCAAAATACGTAATTATTATACTAAACCATTTGCTTACTACTGAAAAATGTTTGTCCACATCATAAAGGCTTCTGTATTTTTTTGAGTTTGTCATTTTGTTACATTTAGAGATTTCTTTAACTCTGTATATTTCAGAGCGAAATGCATTTTAAAACATCTTACATCTTGCCTCATGCAAAGCACCACAGAGGAGCAAAATGCAGTTCAGAACAGCATCACACACGGCATTATTTAGTAATGAAAGCTGTTTTCTGAATCCAAGCGATGACGTCATTAACTCCTCTTCAGATTTGACGGAGTAATGGACCATTGAGTTTTTCATTCAGCGCCGGTGGAAGGCGGTGCTTCCAGCTGTGTTATTGTAGAATATTTCATCCCGTTCTTCATCCTGATGCAGACAAACACATTCGGTTTCCACGCAGTCTCATTCCCAGTGGTGGGAGCATGCGATGACTCTGCAGTCTTACGTGTCACTGAGAGGAGAGGCACTTTTTACTCGCCGTTTCTGACCTCCTGGGAACAATTTCTGAAGTCAAAACAGTCGCTTCCTTTTAAAAAAAAAAGTGCCTTTTTCACCTTTTTCTGCCTTCAGTGTGACTGAACTCAGTAAACACGCTCAATAATGTCTTGAAATCGAAAAATATGAGCGCTGTCCCCTCAGAAACAACAATATACGAGCTTACCTTTGAAACCGGCATGCAATCAACTTGCAAGTAATAACACTTTAATGAAATGTTTTTGTGCTGGAAGCCGCATCCTTTGCAGAGGTCCTTCCTCGACCCAAATCATTATATAGCCGATTCATTTCTCCGCTGTGTTATTATTAGAAGGATCAGCTTGAGAGGATGAGGCCGAGTGTGGCTTTAATTGTCAATTAAGGATGTATCTCCCGTCCCTGCCCCAGCCACCTAACTTGTAGATTGACTAACACGCCGAGGGCGCAATCCCCTCGTTGGTGTGAACCAAAATCACTTTGGATAAAAGTTCTTTCAATCTATTTGCGCTCTCAAATAATAATAATAATAATAAAAAAGAAGGCAATAACACACGAGGAATGCAGAATGACTTTTGCAAAAAAATCACAAGCTTTCCTGCTGCATGTATTTTCTGTCTTTTTTATTGGAAAGTATTACTTTTATACCAGCTGGTTGAGTTTTGGTGTCTGTTTTGGCAACAGCATTTCCAACATCAGCAAGTGAAAAGGATAGTTTTGTTTTTTAAGTGAGTTTCTGGTGAAAGGTTACGACCATAAACATTATTTGTGCAAGTTTCAGGAAGGTGTGTGGAGCTCAATAGATTAAAGAACATTTTGAATCCTAAATGTTTTGGCCAACACAATCAAGCAGACAGTCACTGATACCGTTCCCAACGACGGAAAGTAACAAAAGGTTCCTACTAAAGAAGATAGCTGTTCACAGAGTACCGCATGTAAGTCTGTTAAAGGAAAGTTAAGTGGATGGAAAAACTGGAGGAAAAACACCGGCAACCCGAGTCGTACTAAAATAACTGAACAGTGGACATTCACAGCCGCCCATGAATAATGTAATATAAGATGCCACATGAACAAACAAAATGTCTCCAAAATATAAACAGGAGCAAGAGCTCTTTAAAAGTTGCAGCATGTAACTTTTATAAAAATATATATTTACATATTTGTTCAACTACTACTATGTTCTAATGAAATATAATATGAGACAGATTATCTGTGAAAAGATCAAGCTCTTCTCCAGAAATGCACCGCTTCCGGTCAGAAACAGCCAATCAGAGCCAAGAGGAGGGTCTTAGCGCTGTTAGTCAACCTCATGTACATGCTGCTAAATGTGATAGCAGGAAACTGTTTATCTGCCATCATTGTGGCCATGCTAACTAGCCTTAGCATTCCTGGCACACTCAGGAAGAAGCTGTATCGTCCAAGAAGATGATTGACAGCGCTTAGACCTTCCTCCTGGCTCTGATTGGTTGTTTCTAGTTAGTACTGGGAGAAGGCAGATGAGCTTGATTGTTTTTACATTTTATCTGTCTCATATCAAACTGTCACAACATGGTTTTAACAAAATGTAAAATAAATATACTTAAAAAAAATAAAAGTTATATACTCCATCTTTAAATCTGAACAACCAGCATTTTTTAATGCTTTCCACATTTTCCTAATTTCTTTGATATAACAAAAGAGATGATAAATTACCGCCTTAAAATCTTCTGAAACAATCCACTGCAAAGTCTGTGCAGGAGAAAAGAAAACGATCAAACGCTGCACTGCAGCGACATCCCAGGCCACTTAACATATCATGTTCTGCTGTAAATTGTTTGGTACGAGAGCTTTGACGTGCTGTTACCACATTGCTGTTTGGTAAATGGTGAAATCAAGTCCCCCAAGTGGATGATTTACACTTTCCGAGGGGATTTTCTCCAAAACAGCTTGACAACAAACAGACAGTTCAGTGGGTTCAGTACTTCAGAGACAATAGACGTTGTGAAGTGAAAGTCTGAGGAAAGCCTGAGGCATTCGGCGTTCCCAGGGGAGGCAGTCCTGCTCCCGGCTCGGCTGAAATGTTTTCTGTTTCAAGGGGAAAGTGCAGCAATGGCTGTAGCTCTCCACTCGCTCATTAGTTTCAAATGAAAACTGAAATGCAAGAAACGACTCACCTAGAGGCTGTCCAGCAATGATCCGGGCGTTTTCTCCTGCCACGGCGGCTCGGGCGTTCCTTTCGTTTATGTACTGAACAAACGCGTAACCTTTATGCACAGAGCAACCCACTATCTTGCCGTACTTGGCGAAGATGACCTCTATGTCGGTCTTCTTAACGATGGCTGTGTTGAGGTTCCCGATGAAGACTCTGGAGTTGAGGGAACGAGGATCATTCTTATTGGTGACGTTGCTGGTCTGGGTTTTACCAGTCATTCTCCTCCAGTTGCCCTCCTGGGACACAGAGGAAGGAAGGAACGGAAGGGAAGAACTTTAGTGGCTGGACAGGCCAGCTCCAGCTTATTCTGCTCCTGAGAAAAATACACCACACGTTTGATATCATGAACAGCACGATCTCAAAAGAAAATATGAAATGGACCAGATGCTTTTAGCAGAGGGTGTCTAGATTTGTCAGGAAGGGGCACAAACTGTAGAAATGAGGAATTTCATCTAAATGCGCTGATGTTTAGATTACATTGAATAGTGGGTTAAAAGTTGAATAACACAACTATTTATGTAACCAAACAAAACGTGGATCTGTTTAGCGTTTGCAAACCACACAGTAGATTTGTTAGCTGATTAGCTTAGCCTGCTTAGCTTAGCCCTTTCACACATAGAGGTCACTGCAGTGGACAGCTTTCTAAAAGCCATTTTCTTTTGTTTCTTGTATATTTTTATGTTATAAATGCACACAGACCACTGAACTGGACACAAGTGCATCATCCAATACACCATCAACTACTGGCCATTCATTGCAAGTGCAGGAAAGTTTTGCTTAAATCCAATATGGCCGACAGACGAAAAAGCAACTCAGAAGTATCCAGTATTTGAAGAAAATTACAACTGATCACCTAGAATTTTATTTGATTTATTTTTTTAATTCTTTATGCCTAAAGAAAATCAAAAACACTTTGGAAAATAAAACCTTTACATAAAGGATCATAACTCATGCATGGAAGGATTAGCATAGCTACAACGTTACTTTTAGCACTACTATGCTAACGCCATTCAACTTACTTATCAACTTAAAGTCTAAATTATTTAACGACAACAAATTGCAAACAATTGCCTCCTTTTCTCTTTTGAAGAGTTGATTATGCAGTAGAAATTAACCATTTGGCCACAATTTCAACTTATTTTGTTAGTTGGATCTTGAATCAGGTGGGATTTTGTGCTCTAAATTTCTTCCACAGGCTCCAGATGCACTTTGCACTGGTAGTTTGTACTTCTGATGGTTTATTTCTCATTAAGTAAGTCGAACACATTGTACCGTACAAAATCTGGTAAAGAAAAAGATCTTAGTAAGAAATCCACCAACATCTCCTTCACAAAATTAAATGAAAATGAGATTGAAATAGAAAAAAACCAGCATGGAAGTAAAAACTTTATTCAATTTGCTATTTTTTAATTTTTTTTTACCCATTTACATCCAAACCAGAAAAAAAACTTTAAATTTCAGACTTTTCCAGACTGTCTAGGACAGGGGTGTCAAACTCATTATCATTTTGGGCCATATCAAAAATCTGGATGTTCTTAAAGGGCCAGTTGTGCCAGAATATATTGATAAAACCAATTAAACTTTAAAAATATCAATACATAGATTTTTCTCTGGGATTTTGTGATTGTTTTAGTTTCCTTTTTTGCAATCAAAATGACAGATTTTTTTGGTGAACATTTAGAAATGTTTGTAAGACATTTTTACAATATTTACGGTAATGTACGATGTTAATTGTGACTCCTATTATCACTTGCAATATCAGCTACGCATTCAGTGTTTTTGACCAATTTTGAGAAAATTTGCAGTAAAATCTGAAAAAAATTAGAAATTTGTTGATTTTGTGTGAATTTTGCAGATTTGTGAAAATCTGCAAGGACTTATTGATGTAATTTGGACTCTAGAGGGCCAAATAAAAAGCTACGGCAGGCCATATTTGGCCCCCGGGCCTTGAGTTTGACACCTGTGGTCTAGGATCTCTGCAAACTTCTCTGTTTAAGAACGAGAGCAAAGAGTGGCATCATTTATTTCCCGTCTCTTGTACAACTATTACATCTTTAACAGGAGATGTAGAAGTTGAACAATCTGTCATTTGATGAGCTAAGTAAAACTGCAGCACTGCCTCCAAACTAACGCTACTCCAGCAATTACTTATTTCATTTTTATCCGTGTAATACGAAAAGGCCTGAGACTTCATGACACATGCTGAGTGTTTTGCCGGAAACTAAATGAAGTTAGACGCACTCTTGCTGAAAGGGGGTCTTGTTAAAGATCCACTTTAGTTTCTGTAAATAATGTAAAGTGACACACGAGGTCATTGGCCAGTCAACTGTTTAACCAAACCACTGCGTTTTTTGCATGGCTGAAATGTTATTACTGGGCGACTGAGGGCAACACAAGAAGGAGCAACAATATGTGAATGTCATGGTGGATATCTCTGCTTTGTGAGAAGCCAAACGCAGCGGCCGCCCGTTTGAAAGATTTCCTGTTTCAATGCGCATATTGTTGTGTCCTTTTATCGAGTGCAAAATGAGGAGGATGTAATTTGTGGCGCCGTTTTATTCAGACTTTCTGTTTGTGTCAACTCTGCAGCAAACACCGTCCTCTGCTTTTGTTAGAGCCCTGTGCGATTATTTTTACTTTACTGGCTGTTTTTTCTCTCTTCTTCTTCTTTTTTAACGGCCTGAATGTTGTGTTTTTTATGATAGACGAGGAGCTGCAGGATCAGAAAAACTATTCCAGTCCGTGGAAAGGATCCAACCTTACAGCTGTATCAGTGGTAGCTATTATTAAACCAATAGATACAAGACACTCTTTCAATGCTTGTTTTACTCTAGCTGTAAAAATCTAGGTTTTTATGACAGCTTATGGTCGAATTGGATCCCTTTAGTGAATTAATCACTCAGAAGTGGTGTGGAGAAAACACTAAATATTCAATATTTACCTGCTCTGAGTCTCTGTCCCTGACACAGGGTGATAGCAACTACTCAGCTTTGAGACTGAGAACCTAAATAATGGATCCAATCCTTAGTAAATAGGATTAGTATCCAAGGAAACACTGATGTTGGAATATCACGCTCTCACACACACACACACACACACATTTCTCATACTTGTGTCTTTCTTATTTTATTGCACACACTCTTTATGGTAAAACGACTCTTAGTTTATACAACTGAGACAGATTAGCCAAACAGTCTTCTACTATCAGGCACATAAATTTTACTTTGATTTCCATTTTTCCAGCAGATTATTAGTTTTCTTTAACCCAGCGGGGAGAAATGTGGATTTTAAGTGTATTTTGTAGCAGGAGAGGCTATAAAAGACAGAATCCACACCTTTCATTCTGTCAGTTTTAACTAATTTTAACAAAAATAAACAGTTGTGATTATTTGATTAGTTTCTTTGTTGCAACACTGCTTTTTGGCAATAATTCTTACACCATTGGAAACCCACTTATTCCTAATTGGTGCTGCATTTGTAGAAAAAAGCACTTCCTCGGTCGCGCCCATGAAAACCTCGATAAATCCTCACTGCCGATTGACTTAATTTAATAAAGGGCAAATAAAGGTATCAAAATATAAATGTGAGAAAGTAATTGGCTCCTTTGTTAAAACATAAAATAACTGAGTAACCATGTTTTTTTTAGTAAGCCGAGTTTGATTTTTGCAGGTGATTTGGCTCTGTGATCGACAGCTTCCAGCTTTCTGGGTTGGAGATAATGTGGATCCATCCATCCATCCATCCATCCATCCATCCATCCATCCATCCATCCATCCATCCATCCATCCATCCATCCATCCATCCATCCATCCATCCATCCATCCATCCATCCATCCATCCATCCATCCATCCATCCATCTATCCATCCATCCATCCATTTTCTTACACCCTTGTCCCCTAATGGGGTCGGGAGGGTTGCTGGTGTCTATCTCCAGCTAGCGTACCGGGTGAGAGGCGGGGTTCACCCTGGACAGGTCACCAGTCTGTCGCAGGGCAACACAGAGACACACAGGACAAACAACCATACACACACACACAGTCACACCTAGGGACAATTTGGAGAGGCCAATTAACCTGACAGTCATGTTTTTGGACGGTGGGAGGAAACCGGAGTACCCGGAGAAAACCCACGCATGCACAGGGAGAACATGCAAACTCCATGCAGAAAGACCGGGGCCGGGAATCAAACCTAGAACCTTCTTGCTGCAAGGCAACAGCTCTACCAACTGCGCCACTGTGCAGCCCGTCTGCAAAATCATACATTTATTTTCTGAACTTCTCTGTTAACACAAAGTTAACTAAATGATCTAAAAAGCAGAACATGTTTTGCCCCAGTTTCAAAACATTCAAAAACATGATAAATAAAGTCAACGACATTCATCAGTCTGGAGAAAATCTCCAGACTGATGAATGACATGGAATAGTGAGGGAAGCTTTCCAGGAGTCAGTGGTTTCCAAACTCACATCTGGCATATAAATACTGTAGTTATCAAGTATTATGATGTTGAGTGGATGCTTTAATTTTTCATGATTAATGTCCAGCATTGGGATCGAAAGCTGTTTTCACACTGGATAGTCCAGTAGATTCAGTTCGATTTGGGACCAAAATTGCAACATTTGTTACATTTTCAGATGCTGTGGTTTGCTTTCACACTACACTGTCAAAGCAATCCTTTTAAAAAACCTGTTCCCCTCCTCGCCTGTGGTGGCGCTGCAGCAAAAACCACTGAAGGAAATAAGACGACACTGGGCGCAACTTCCTTCTTCATAAAATGTAAACAGAAAGGAAGTGGCGTCGAGATTTAGCGGCTGTTAGATTTCTCTTTTGTAAAATGCCACAACCATTTCTCCTGCTCGCACTAGACTCAGACGTTTGCTTTGTTTGTATTTACCCAGAATGCCTTGCACTGTAAGTAATGTATTCATGTTGAATTAAAACTAACCTACAGCCAATATTCCTTCAGTTTCTGTTAAAGTTTCATATGTTTTTTATTGAAAGAAACTAATCTGGAAAATGAATTATTGTCATTTTGATCTTTAAGATACCCAAATTTTCACTTAACTTAATATTTTGGTCTGCTTTATTCTGTAATTTTTAAATATTAAATGACTGATAATTTTATCAGTCGCTTTGTGCTTGAGAAGACTTTATACCTACTATTTTTTTTACTCTTACTGTTGAGTAATTTCTTGGCCACTTTTTACTTTTACTTGAGCACAAATATGTTGAAATTGTTTTACTCGAGTACAATTTCTGGGCAGTTACAGAATCGTAAACCATTGTTTGGATTAAATCAAAAATATCAGTTGAACATTGCATTTATTCATGCCGTCTTGATCTGAAACAGAGAGGAAGACAGCTTTTCACGGCAATGTGACTAAAACCTAAAAAAGAGATAGGAAATAAAAGCTCTAAGTCAAACACACGGTGACAATGATCTGCAGTTTCATGATCGTGTGTGAAGGTTCAACACCTGACCCCTCTGACCTCTGAATGCTGCTTTTGCTGCCTCATAAATCGGACGATCACCTTCCTCTGTGAGAGCCCGGCAAATGCCTTCAGACTAAATCCATTTTAATGAGTTTTCCCCCCCGTTCTTATACATGAAAACAGAAGCGACTCATCAGTAGATGAGAGGTTGTGACGGTTGTTTTTCTGTACAACAATATGCCTGAGTGATGATTCACGTCTATAATGTTGCTCCAGTTTGTCGCTCCTCTGTGTGGGTTGGTGCATGTGTGGGGAACCAGAGCTGCTCGCAGTCTGTCAAGTGGCCTTGATGTTTATCTGCAGCCGACGTTGAAAATTAATGTGCTTGCAGGTACACGGACGTACATGCTCCCCCTCCATCCTATGGCGGCTCCAACCAGCAGTCTGACACCAACTTCAAATTGATGTTTGCAGACAGGTCACAGCGAACATGACAAATCAGAGCAGAAGCGTTAGATTGCTTCTGTTGTCAGATAAATCAGGAGGGGGTGCTGGTCACGGGGCTGTTTTACAGCTCCGTACTGGCGTACTTCATGTCTGACTCGCTGTTGTTTTCTTAGGGGAAGGACGCACATTTATTTCATCGGTGCTTCTCCATCTGACCTTGGTTTCTTTTCTTTTTTTTTGTTTTTACTAAAATTACAGCCTCCATCAAGCATCTCATTCTCTGACGTGATCACATCGTGATGAGAGTAGGAGATGCATCCAAGAACCGTCTCAGAAAACTTAATGTTTAAGTTAAGCTTCTACTGCCCCTTTATTACATCACGGGGCAGAAGTATGTGTTTTCTAAGCACATGGGGTCATTTTATAGCACAATCAAGTACGTGTGTTTCTTTCAGTTATTATAAAATTGTTATATATATCAAATATAACTTTAAATAAATTAAACTTTGTAATTTAACGCCTTGAAATTGGGCCTCTGTCTCTTTAAAAGCTCCTGCTCTTTCTGAAACCGCACTTGCAGGAAGTCATCACAACGGCACTCCTCTTTTAACCCTTCAACGTTTTGCCAGCGTTGCCCTGAGAAGTAGCTCATATAACGAGCTCAGCAGGTGTGCAGTTCCAACAGGTGTTTGCTAATTGCCGCTGGCTAGTCTGAAGGAGCAGAGTGGTTGAAAGAAGGGACAGAGTTGCTCTGTGCAGCAGCTGCAAGGAAGGCGGAGCTACGTCCATCCAGGTGTTCTGCGCAGCCGAATGGTTGTTATGAAGATCATAAGATTTTTCAGACATGCATGAAATAATCAAAGCAACATGATTTAAAGCTAAAAAACAGTGAATTTTACATCATACTGGCCCTATAAAGAGCAGAATAAAACAACCGCATCCCAGAAGTCTTGATCTTCATTGATTTCTTTTGAAATCAATGAAAATCATCTTTGAAATCGACTGTAGCTTTTGCAGCATCACAACTTGTCGATAAAGAGCACAAAACAGGCAGGTCTTCAGTTTTTCTTTCATGCCAGGATGTTTTTCAAAAGGTGGCGTCTCATTTTAAAAAATGACAAAACACAAACGTCTGACACGCGTTGACTTTTAGGTAATAAGCAGTTAAAAATCAAACTTTTGTACACGGCGCACAAAAAGACAAATGGCTTTTATTCCCGCTACCGTCTGACATTACATTGGAACGAATGTTTCATGTTGTCAGCCAGGATCACCAAAATGATTCCTAGAGACATGATAAGAGACATTTTTTTCCCTCAAATTTAGAAGTGTACTCACATTTCCTAAGTATTTTTAAACTGTATGACTTGGACCAAATGTTTGGTGTTTTTTTTTAGAAAAGTTTCTTACAGTCGTTTGCTGGAATGGAGGTGGAGGAGCTCGATCTTTTCACACATCATTTGTCACGACACGGTGACAGTTTTAACAAATATGTACAAACAAACGGGTGACAGACATGTTGGAGCCTTAATTGACCTGGACAGAAACACCTGTTGACTGAGGCAACGCTTCCAGGAAATAAAAGTGAGAGAAAATTCCTCCACGACAACTTGAGAGGCTGATAAGGTCAGACAGAAAACGACTACTAAAGTGACTCAACAAGCCATTGAATCATGGATAGCACTCACTTTTTTCATTACGGCTTAATCTTTTTAAATCATGTTTTATAATTTCCTCTAGCTGCCGATGCTGCACACATAAGTACGTGTCACCGTTCTTTCTTTATTCCGCATGGAGGGAGCTGACTGAATTGATTCCTGTTGTAATCTCCAGCGCTGTACATTTCTCCTCAGCCGCTCTGCGCCGATTGTTGCCAAGGCAGCTTGACTGGCGAGAGAAAGCTGGAGATGCTGCTTACTGACTCAGAACACTGAAAGGTAACCCGATACACCTTCCCCATTGGTCTCGCTGCCATGTGCTGCAGAGCTGAAATAATTGCCTTGTGGGTTCTGTCCATTAATATCTTGTCTGTCTGCGTGTCTCTGCAGCAAAAAGCAATGCGAACAGCTGTGAAAATGCTCCCCATCTATTTGTAAATCAATGTCTCTGTTTGTGTGATGGCCTCCGAAGCACCTCAGCGGCGCAGCACGTCGTTTATTTGTGCACGTTCGTGCGCCGTGACTGAAAACGACTGCGAAGATGAACTGCAGTCGCCTCATTCTGCCTTATTAGGAGTTGGAAATTAAATCCACAATGAGGAAAAAAGGAGGTGCTAAATGAATTTTATGTCAAATTAGACATTTCACATATCAACCCCTATCCTGAAAAATGGCTCCCATCCACAAGACGGAGAGACATAAAACTAATTTTCTCCACACTTTCAATCACCCACTGCCTTTGGCTTTATGAGTAGAGGTGCACACTGCTGGGCTGGAATTCAATTCAAAATTTTGAAATGGATAAGCGACATGGGTCTATAAAAAGGAGCAGGAACGGTTTGAATTTTCTCTTTAAAAGCTGCTTGAAGTTTAGTAAATGTGAGATAAATTACCCTCGATGGGACAATGATCCTACCTCAGTGTTTTTGCTGATCATAAATCATCACTGAGGTTTCACTTACATGTTTGATAGAGACAATGGTAAATGTACTTCCCCTGAAACTGAACATTGGGCTGATATCAAAATATGTTGCATCAAATAATCTGACTACAGACCTGAATTTAGTCTGTTAAATACAGAGAAGACAACAAAGACATTGAAATATTCAGAAAACCTGAGTTTCAGCTTGTATCCAACATGGAAAGTGGTGAACTTTCCTAAAAGTGATCAGACAAACAAGATTAAAATGTATTTACTGATGTGAAACATTTAAATGGATGGTACTGTGTATTTTTTTTTAGAGCACAATCAAGTAACTATGTTACCTCCAGTCCTTAGAAAAATGCTCTGCTTTTCAAACATAACTTAAAGGAAATTTGACTCTTTAAGAAGTTTCTACTCTTTCTGACACTCCGCCTTCAGCAGATCATACCGACCTAAACAAATCAACGCTTCCCCTCGCTGTTCATTAATTATGCTTAAACCATCCTCAGAAAATCTGCAGATGTGTTTTTCCAACAGGTGTTTGCAGGGCGACTCTTATCCGCACAAACTTTTACACCCATGCACTTCAACCGCTCAACCGTTTATTTTTTGCATAAATATTTTCACTGACAATTGCTAAAAATAATAACAACTGTTATATAGAACAACTTCCTCTCTGCAGCAGTTAAACTGCTGTACTCAAGCTGCACATAATTCAGCTACTTCTTACTTTTTAAAAAAAATTCATTAATTTATTTACACACATATCTAGTATAGAGCACTCCATTATTTATTATTAGACTTCCTGATCTGGGACCCGAGTTCAAATGTCGTACCACAAAAATTGCGAAATGGAATGACAATAAAATCCTTGAATCCTTAAAAAAAAGTAATAAAAATGCCAACAACAAACCTATAAAGTCACATAGTTGCACATCATATTGAGGATTTTATTGCACCTCATTTCCTCTGATGTGGTTCTGATCCCCTTCATGAGCGAGATTATGACTCAGTCAGTCCAGATCAACTTCAAGTAACTTCTTCCTGTTAGGTATCAATTATTGGAGTCTTGAAACTGAATTTACCTAAAAGTAAAATGAAGTGCACTCCTGCCAACGCCAGGCTTTAAATACCATTTAATCTACGTATTTCAGCTTTTTAAGCTGCATTTTGTCCCCCTAATATTAAAAAAAGAAAATCCATGAGTAGGGTTGTTTCTGGTTATAATTGGGTTAAATTTCACAGAAAAATTAGCAAAAACTGCACAAATCTGAAGGGGTTTATCATAAATTAAAGTATGAAATAACAAGGAGGAAAACGTAAAACATGTACAGAAGATGGAATATTTTCAGTGGAGCCTGAATGAAAAGTAATCAAGTGTAAAAATCACAACAGTATTTTAGTCCCTGTATTACCAGATTCACCAGATTCTTTTATGATTAGAACAAATGCTAGCCAAACCTATTTTTGTATAATAAGTCTATTTATATTTAGATTTATTCCCTCCAAGTGGCTTTGGATAAACATGTACAACCAGTGCAATCAAATAAGCAGAGAAACAGGAAACTTGTTTGTCTTGTGTCATGGCAGCTTTCCACCAGCTGTGAGGATAAACAGATTTCCTCCTTTCATGTGGAGCAGGTTTTGTTGGCAATGTTGGAATTAGATGCCATTTAAATCGCAATGCAGAGTCCCAGCAAAAGTTAAAAACGCCACAGGAAAGGGTTTGTACGTCTTTCATGTCCAAAGGGAAAAATGTGGATCAAAGGTCTTAGAATATAAAATAATAACAATAAAGAAAAATTATGAAATTATGGCAGGGTCAAGGATCTTACCAAGTACTTCTGGTCTAATTTCTAGTGTAAATATCTCAGTACACTGGAAATAAGAACAAAAAAATGACTTACAAGTAACTTTTTTAGCAAGATATAGGAACTTGTTTTAAGTAAATATTGATGAAAAAGATCTAGTTTCAATTGCAGATTATTTCACTTATAACAAATCATTCCCCCATGTTATAAGTTAATTTTTCATCAATACTAAGGAGTCATTTATTTAAAATAAGCCTCCATTTCTCGCTAAGTTAGTTGTGTCTTATTTCAAGTGTACCAAGATATTTGCACTAGAAACCAGACTAAAAATACTTGGTCAAATTTTGTTTTTTTGCAGTGAAAGAAACGAGTAAAGAGCGAAGAACAAAACTGGAAGAAAGAAAAGGACAAGAAAAGAAGAGAGATGGAAAATAATAAAGAGAGGAAACAAGGTAGGAAAGGAAGAAAGGGAGGTAGGTCAGACAAGGAAGGAGACAAGGAAAGAAATGATAAAAGATACAATTGAGGAAAGAAAGGAAGAAAGTTGAACACAAGAAGGAAATTGGAAGAAAGAAAATAAGGAAATAGGAGCATGAGGAAGGAGGGAGGATATAAGGAAGCGAGGAAGAGCAGCAATAAGGTCATGAGGGATGAAAGAGAAAGAGAAGGAGGACAAATGTTAGGAAATGAGTGAAAAAGGGAGGAGGACTCAGGAAAAGTGACAAAAAAGAAAAGGTAAACAAGGACCAAATGAAGGAAAGAGAAAAGGTCATGAAAGTGAAGGTCGAGGTGATGAGGGAGGACAGAAGGACAGACAGATATAAAGACACAAGTGGGACAGAAAGGCAGGAAAGGTCAAAGGATAAAGCAATAAAACAAAAGAAAAAGGACATGAGGAAGGACAGAAGGAAGGGAATAAGAAAAAGAAGAAATGAAAGCAGAGAGAGAAACATGGAGGAAAGATACAAGGAAGGAAAGTCAGATTTAGACAACAGGACAAGGAATAAAGTGTGAAAATATTTTTATATTTTATTTTCTACACTTTCCCAGAGTAAACAGGAACTATAACCGTTTCCATTCGTCCTTCAATCTGCTAAAGCGTCTATAGAGACTCCAGTCTTCATAACGATAACTGAGTGATGTATTGTGCGGCGCATCGACTGTGACATGGCAAAAGCAGGAAAAACATTGGTCTCATTTTCTCCAGAAGAGCTTCGGTGTTTATTCACTTAGGCTCACACTTTTAGCTGCATTTATTTAGCAGCAGGTGATGTGAAATGAAACCGTAACAACGGAGCTCGAAGGCAACATTAAATGCAAAAGTTTGACCAAATAAATGCTCAGTGTTTTATATGTGCTTAATAATTTGGTTTTTCTTCTTCCTCACTTGGGTGGTTATGGTCTTGGGAGAAAGATTATACCATGTTTGCCTCATATATCTTTCCCAACTTCAATACCACAGCCCTTCACAGCAGGACCTCTTTTTCCTTTCACCTGCGGCAAATCCCATTTCACAACAAATAGTCGCTACATGCTTTGAAGCTCCAGCCATTTTTATTCCCTCTGAACTCTGTTCCTCAGAAAATTCATTGACTATTAGGAAGCCTAGAGCAATGACACAATTAGCTAACATGCAAATGGAGTGATTTCTCTGCTGGCTCTCATTTACCTGCACCTGGGAGCTGAGAGAAACTCATTTATGCTGCAGCGCATTAGACGTCAGGTGATAAGTGTGATTTGGATATATTTATTTTTTTTGGTTCAAAGACAGTTTGCTGTTTGTTGGAGACGTGGAGCGTTTCAAAATTAATGACCAGATGGACGTATGAAAGTAATCTGGTCAGCTTTTGAATCACAATAAATAGTTTTTGTTCTTAATTCAGTCTGATCAATCGGAAAAATGTGAAAGCCTGTCTGTTTTCTCCCTGGAATTGAATAAACATGAGTTTTAGTGCATTGTGTATAGAAAAGTGCAAGAATCTGATTTTATTTTTGATTGTTTTGTTGTTGCTCATTTTCACATGGAAACAAATGGTCTCTTTCCAAGAAAATACTGGAAAACAAAACAAAAAAAAAACATGTGGAAGCATCAACTTCTACATATTAAATACAACAATAATAACGCTACCATCAGCAAAATGTGCACAAACTATTTTCAAGTGGTCAAGTCCAAAGAAGCACAATTAGTGTAACAGAAGAAAACATTTTGAAAGTTAGCTAACTGCTAACCACTTACTTACAAAACGACAGCACAACATCCCAAAACACACAGTTTTACTGCAGCTGTTGTGATTCTATCAGAGATTAATAACATGATCAATTATTCAGCAGCATTACCAAGAATAAAGTGGATATTTATTGATGCCCCCTTTGGTAACATCGCTTGGCGAAATCTGAGATTCACACACTTCATCGAAAGTGAGCAAAATGACTGAGACAAATAAACCACAGCAGCATCTGGATCCACGTTTCTGATGAAGTAAACAGTAAAACAAAGTAACATTTTGGTCAGAAAAATATCTCAGGTTTGTAAAAGATGTTAAGCTACACGAGTCTACCGGTGAGATTTAACAGGTTGCTGCCTCAGCTTTGTTATTTTACAGTGAAAAGGAAGAAGAACAAAAATGATGAAGATTAAGAAGTTTGCTTGATTTTTACCCTGGATTTTTATTACGGTGTTCCACCTGAATCTACACTTATTAACAAAAAATAAAAACACTATTATAATCAACAAGTTTTTGGCTCCAGGGTGTTTTGCTGGCATTTGCTTCCACTTTTAATTTAGTGCTTGAGACGGAGTAAAGCTTTAAGCCGTGGTCTTTTGACACCAATTTAAAATCGGTTTCATGCGTTCATGAAATAACTCGCTTTTAGTCCAACCTAAAATTTAAAAAATAAAAGCCCTAATGGCAGATATTTCTAGAGCTACTGGGCTTTTTCACACTTTTTAATTTGAATTAAACCAAAATGTATTTTTGATGACATTCTGCTTTGTTAACATGGACGGAAAGAAAGAAAAGTTAAAGTTAAATACTTAAATATTCTCATGAGATTATAATTGTTGCAACATGTCATCATTTTTATGCTAGACTGCATCTTCTGAGACAACATCCTAATAAATGAAGTCAAAAAAACTATTTGTCATCTTCAGGAAAGATAAAAATGCTCAATTGTTTCACTAAAAGCTTCCATCTGAAATTTACCGCATTAAACAGTCAAGCTGCAGCCTGGGCTTCATCGTCTCAGTCAGTCAGTGAATGCCGCCGCCGAACAGAGCATTGCATTTAATTTTGTTGTCAGCTCTCTACAATTAACAGTTTGCAGAACAATCTAATGCTGCCTCTGTGGGCTGTGCACTCAGGAGCCTGTATTGTAAGACGGTGACAGACATATTCTGGCTTCAAACGTTTGGCAGCAGCTAAAAGGATTTTAAATAACCTTAAAATTAGTTTGTTTGCAGAATCACTATGAAGAAACCTAGAATATTATTAGCATAAGCGAATAAACAAGCAAAAATCCCCTTTTTTTAATGCAGCTTGTCTTTTATTTGCAGTCAGCAGTTTCCTCTGCTTATGAGTTAAATTTACAAAGAAGATACATTTGGCATGGTTTCTCCTCTGGTGATGCGGCGCAGCGCTGCTGGTCGGCCATCTGCACTGCTGCTGTGACCCAGAGGGTCAGCGGAGGCCGTGTCCAGCAGCTGCTGCCCTCGCCTGCAGCGCTGCTGGACACCGAGAGGCGAGGTTCTGCTGCGACATGCAGCCGGTCCAGACATACGTTCGCACCGCGAGCGGCTCAGTTTATCAAGTCGTCGAGATTTTATGAGTTTCATGTTGGAAGTACGAGTGAAGGGGAGTTTTGGCCGGGAAATGTTGGCTCTCCTTTTTCGTAGCTGTCACCTTGGGCAGATTTCTCTCATTTTGCTGTTTCCAATGTCAATTTTGTTTTTAGTCATAATCATTTAGCCAAGTGCACAATATATGCAAAGTTTATGCCAGTTTCAAGGGAAGAATAAATATTAAGAAGGTATTAGCATTTAGATGGTGGCCCTGAGGTGAAAAACTCACCAGTGGACAAATAAAAGCGTCTTGGAAAAAAATACTGATGTGTTTATGGTGTTGTTCTGTTTTCTAAGACGAGAAAACAGAAGAACGAAATCTTGAGATGTGGTTTTAATTATGATTTCTGAGTAACTTTTTATTTTTACAAACAAGTTAAAATCCTGCAACCCTGATTGAATCAACACTGACTTTGACCTTTGACTGGGTTATTTCCTCATCACCGAATCAGAGGCTCTAAATCAGCCAATTACTTATATATCCTATGTATCTCCTTATGATTCATAAAATAGTAGTTGAAGTAAATTTTCCACATTTAAAATGGCATTTGACACTTTTACCCATGACATTAATATGCAGAAATTATAAAAGAAATTCCTAATGTTAAGTTTAGAATGATTAAAAATATCCTGCGATCCGTGAATAATGCGCCGTTTGTTGAGTTGCTTCTGAAAACATAATATGAGTTTATGGGCTGGTTTATATGTTTTTTTTTTTATTACTCCTTTTCGAACATGTTACAATTACTGTGGCTATAAAGAAAAAAGAATGGGTCTCTTGCCTGCTTTGTTTATGTCTGTTATTTATGATGTTAGAAATAAAGAGTTTCCATCTTTCCGTCTTGATAAATATCACACTGAGTCAAAGGACTGCAGACATCCAACACATCGAATCCACTACTCGTTTCTGATCGCATACATAACATTTAAATCTGAACACGAGTGAATACAAGCTGAACAGGTTGTCATGTACCTGCGGTTCTCATCGCCAAGCAAAGTTTTGCTGTTAGACAGTGACAGTGACGGGTCAGCGTGACGGGACCAGTAGCATCCGCACTCTGGTGTCTGAAACGGCTCCAAGATGGACTTTGATGATCCAAATCTCTGTCATGTTATGTTCATGCCTCTGACTGCTCCCTCCACTTATTCCTTACATGTTCAAAGCTGGCACAAACTTTGTGTAACACTTTGACAAGGTGGAAAGAAAAAAACCCCAACCTTGCATCACAAACTTCAAAGAATCGGCAACGCCTCAAAAGCTTCTTCACGCTCCAGTGACTAATCTTCAAAGTCACGCCAAGGATGGGACCGATAGCGGCGTGGCGTAAGGCAGCAGGTACAAACACGCCCGTCGCTGCCACTGAGGTGTGAGGCGTCGGGAGAGGAGATAAAACCGAGAGCTAATTGAGACAAAGTCTGTCCCTGGCTGGCGAGAAAACACAAAGCCTCGCTGAAGACGTTCGGTAATTACAGCCAGCAGAGAACCAATAAGTCAAATGAAATTCCCATTAGAGCTTGAAGCTAAACATTGAGGTGAGCTGGGCTATTACTGGTGATCTGGGGGTTCATCTTGCTCACCCAGGAGCTTTCTGTATAAACTCTTTACTGCCTTGTGTGCGAAGCCCGAAAGTCTCGGTGTTACTATTCAGGCTGACATTAGTCTTTGTTTTGTTTGTTTTTTATACTGATTGAGTTAAAATGTATTTTTCAACTCGCTCCTGACCAATTAGCTGTCATTTCTAAGAGCTCTGAATCGCTGCACAAATGCACAGTTACATTGCATCCTTTGTTCTGCTATTCCCTGTATTGTATTATTGTATTGCAATAATAATAATAATAGTAATAATCTAACCAGATAAAAAACTTGTTTAGATTTACCATCTCTCCTTTTTAAGGGGAACCTGGAAGGATAGCTGCACTGTTTACAAGTATAATCATTTATATTCATCCAGAAAAATAGATTTGTTTAGTTTTCAAATCATCAAAGCGTGAAATAATAAAAACAGCTCATAAAACCATAACTATCAAAAGCAACGGCAGATAAAACTGTCTTCCAGCAGTGCTTTTACCAGATCTGTCCTAACTCTGGAAACAATACATTTTATTAATTTATATCATTTAGTCGTAATTTTCTGTGCAAAACTTTGTGCTTCAAACAACATAAATAAGAATAAAGTTAATGGTTCATCAGCTGTGCTTCTCGAGTTGCAAAATGCTTCAAGTGCAGTTCTCATTAGCGCAATAATTGAATTTGGTTGTGCTTAATTTAATTCTAAAATAAAAGAATTAGAGCAGAGTGACTAATGAAGCTGGTTTTATCCGTGTTACGGTTTGTGAGCGTAAACCAGAGGAACCCGAGAAAACGCATCGCTTGGTAAGAATTCACTGATCCATTTCTTTACTTTGAAGCAGAAAACATCTGCAGTGTTACAAACAGAGACAGTTTGTCAGGTGAAACAAAATTTATTTGACTATTTTAATAGTGCATCTGTGTGCTCAGTGTTTCTGACATTCAAGGTTTTTAAAGAGAAACTAGTATCAGCAGGTCAGAGTGTTAAACGTCCGATCCGCGCTCCACTCTGGAAGGTGGCGGTAGTGCACCTATAAGCTGTTTGCCCACCGCCATAAAAAGGAAAGAAGAAGGAGAAGAAGCAGGTCAGCGATTTGGTGCAAAGTCGACTCTACTATCTCTGATCCGTCTCTCATCTCTGAATCAAAAATTGTAATTTTTTGCACAGAATAATAACATCCTTCAGTGAAACGTGTAACTGTCTGACTGAATGTTTGTTATATAACAAAATGTTTTCCTTTTACACCTAAACTTCTCAATTATCACTCATCCAATGTTGCCAACATACTTCCTCAGATGAAATATTGCATCTGAGGTTTATTTATGTTATTGCGAAGCAGGTCAAAGCCAAACCTAATCCTCACTCCCGCTTCATCCCATTTTAAGCCTTTATAAGCTTTTAGAAAAGGTGTGCAAATCAAATATTGAATAAAAATCCAGACAAAAGCGGAGCTCACTAGGAGTTCAATTCAATTGATTCCCCTCCTTTCAGAATGTGCATATCAGAGCAGCCTCTTGTGGTGAAGGGCGCAGCCTTCGCTGTCCCAAAGATTAAGAGTTGAATCTTAATACCACAAGGACCCAGTTGCTGTCGTCGCACAGAAAATGGGCTTTTTGTATTCTCACCAATATGCTAAATATGCAATATGCAGGAGCAATTAAATGTGAAACAAAAAGAGATGACATGTGCAGCAGCAGTTAAATCTATATTTAATATGGAGCATAAGGCTCCCTCCCTCTCCATCTGTAAACACTTCCACCACGCCTCTCACAGCTCCATTATTTTACACTGCGCAGATTTGGGGGAAACACACTGAAGAGTGTTAACCCATCTGCTTGCAGACACAGTCTTTGATCTGTTCACTTGATGCATAAACGTTTTTCAATAGGTGTTGACGGGAAGGATTAATAAGTGTGTGATAGCAAAGTTTGGATTAAACAAGGGGTACGTCATGATTTTATTCAAACCAATCAAATTGAAATGTTTCATGCAAGTTCCACTTCAACTTTTTGCAACCTGGAAATGTTTTTAACTCGAAGAGCTGAACAGTAGAAAGATGGCAGAAGTCTCAAACTCATTCCTTCATTTAAAAGTATAAAATATTCAAGTTTAAAGAGCAGCATTTAATGAAACAAGACAGGAAAAGATGCAGACATGATGGAGGGAAAGAAATGAAGGACACAAGAAGGAAAGGAATTTAGAGGCAGGAAACAAGGACAAGAAGAGAAGGAAGGATGCAAGGACTTGAACTAGGACACAATGAATGAATAGGTAGAGAATAAAAGCAAAACCTTTGAGTGTATGATGGTTAGTTCTTCATTTTTAAATAAAATCACCATCAGTACTCTCTTACACATGCGTCATTTCCATCTGTGCTCAAAAAGCAGAAACTGCGGCAGCTTTCGGAGAATTGCCCAAGTGAACCGCGCCGGGTAATATCTCCATTTATCGGGCCTGTTTGTGGAGTATAATGTCAGTAAAGTGGATCAGAGGGTGAGGCTTGTTCACAAGAGGGAAACTCATAAACATTCAAGTCGAGTATATTCAAATGCACACACACCGAGGAAGAAAATACACAAACATGAGCAGGAGTCCTGTAGTCACTCACACAGAACAGCGTTCACAAACACGGCGGATATAAAAGAGACGGAGAACCCTTACACGGCAGGCCGATCACAAGCCTTGAAGTGTGAGTTTTGACAGTTTGACAGCGCACGCTTGCTTTTTGTGTTGCGGCGGAGGCTTACAGAGTTTGCTGCCCTCGACACTTATTCTGCAACTACGGGTAATAAAAGAAAAAAATCCACGCCGCATCTGGCTTTGTGCACAACGAGCTCGGAAAACTTCAATTGGAAGCGAAGAAATAAACACAATAAATATAAATAGACACTGAAGAAAAGTACCAGCTCTGTCAGAGAGGGCATCATCGTATGTATTTGAAACAGAACTACTTGAAGTCAGGCATCACTCTTTGTTAATGTTTTCATGAAAGACATTTTTGATGTTTGTGGAAAAAATGGTTTGCAAATCTGTGAATTTATTTTTATCGCAGTAATATTTCCTGTTTTTAAAGTAAAAAATAAAACAGGATCAAAAGTGTTTGAAAGACGTACAATCCTTTAAGAACGACCCTGGAAGATATTCATAAACATTTTACAAAATCATAATGTTGTAGTTTTACGAAGAAGAAGCAATTAATGTGCAATAAAATGAGTCAAATGAAGCTGAGAAGTCAAAACACTTTTGAAAGTTTACATGAATGCCAACAAAAGGGGGGGAAATCTGAAAACTATTAACCTGAACTAGTTTTGTTCGGCCTGTCAGTTTAACCTCTGGCTCAGTTTTCAGTATTTGTTCATTTTTTATCTGTTTCAACTGAACCTGCAACGATCAGAGATTTAAAAGACCCAAATCTCAATGGATCAGTCCTCTGAGGGAATAAAAAGTCAACTGCAGCATGGTTTCCCCTTCTTAAAGAGTTAGACTGCGACCTAATAAACACGATTAAATAATTACTGACTACACAATTTAAGTTTGATAAGGATGATAAAGGGGTCCAGAATGGGGATAAGTTTAACAGACATTATGGTTTTCAAAATAATCAATGTGTCGTTTAGGGCTGGGACGTTAACATGCTAATTTTGATTGCATGGATTTTAACATATTAAAAATATTAACACGAGTGGGAACGTTTGCATTCACATGTTTCAGGTATATCAACGAAGATACTCAAGGCTAAAATATCAACTAAGTGCTAAACATGCTGCAGCAGCTCTGATGTCCCCAACGCTACTGTCACAGTTCACGTTTTCTTTCAGTCACATGGCTGATTCAGCGATTTTCACACAGATTGATTAACCTGAATAACAAAATAAAATAATCAACATCTTTGCATCATAAAAGAAACGTGTTATTTCCTAAAATGCTTTAGTTGTCCAATAATATACAAAGTATATGGTGCGCTACACACTATCAGTCTACAGCATATAGTCTTATAAATGTGTGGTGCTACAGCCTCATTGTAAAAACCAATAATAAAGTGCATAAATTTAGACTGTATGAATTTCCATACATTTCTGTAACAGTCCAGATTGTCAAAATAAAAACAATATTTAAAAATATTTAACTGAACAGTCAGAACTACGCACTGGAGCAACGAAGAGACTGCTACAGTCATGAAGAGACTTTTTTTTTTTTTTATCCCAAAAATGTCTGTGAACTTCTTTGATGGAAAACGATGACACAGGAAACTTTATTCATGAGGATTAGCAGCTGCATATCTGTCAAATACTAAAACAACTTGAGGTTAAATGAACCCTGAACCTTTGATCTTCCTCTCCCTGTCGCTCATCTTCGTCGCTGCCTCTTGTATTTTGTTTTGAGTGAACCGATGAGGTGGAAGGGTCACTAAGAGGTCCAAGAAGGGAAACTAGAGATTTTTTGAAATTTTTTGTAAATGAAAAAATTCTAAAATAAATCAACTTTCTCATTATTCATGCTTACAGACTCACAGAAAGCTGCAGAGTCATCATTTTTCTCTGCCTGTATGAAATGCAGAGCGATGCTTCATCGTTGCCCCTCCCCCACAGGTTGCTGCCCACTTCTAGTCAACTGGCAGAGAGAAAGTTCTCTTCTCTCTTTCTTAGTCATGTTGGAAATAAAAACATGAATATCTCTAAACAAGCCGTGTGCTGTTTGAAGATTAACTGGCGAGTAGGAGGTAACGTGAGCGATGGCCGGAGCCAAAGAAGGAGTTCCTCAAGGCTCAGTCTTGGGACAATCTTCACCTTCACCAGAATTGGACAATGATGACTCACAATGTGTGATCAGCAGGTAAAAATACTGACGAATCTGTTTATTCTTCTTTTCTCTAAACTAAGAACTCCTACTGCTCAATAAATTCATCAACCAACAGCTTTTGATTGTAAATCCTCATCTCAACACTCCATGTAAAAAAAGTGTTTGTTTAATATTTTGTGCAGATAAGGTATAAGTAAATATTACAACACTCCCGTTCTGAGACGTTCCTCCTTCCTCTTTACGATTCTTAAGGTGTTTACAATCCTGTAATGATTGCAAATAAAATACTTTAAGTATCAAGTTCCTGCTTATCACATGCTCTTATTTGCCACTCGCAAAGTTACGGATTTACTTGAATAAAATCTATAAACACCGTAGTGTGATAATGAATGTGCGCAGATTCCCTGCTTTGCCTTGCAGAGTTGAAGAGGATTAGGCTTGGGTTTCCTCAGCTAACCTAATAATATGTATGACACAGCTGCAGGCGGCTTATAGTGTTTACTGCCTCACATCTCTCAGAGGAGCTGAAAGTACGGCTTCGGCAAACCCGATGTGTCTCCGTCTATCACCTCTGCTCCTCCTTAGCTCACTGATACCTGCTGCACTGCACCTCTCCTTTATTATATCAATGCAAACAGCTCCATCTGACTGCAGGATTTCTGCTCCGGCTGACAGACTGTAGCAGTCGCCTTCAGACAGATCCAACAGGACAGGAAACTGAAGGTCCGTTTTGGACGAATGGAAATGAAACTGCACTGATACGCTTTGATTGGAAAACATCAAAATTGCTTGTATGCTTGGCTTGGTGATATGGAAAAAAAAAATAATCCTATTGTGATCACATTTTTATGGTATTTGATGTTGATACATCACAATACAAGTGTAAATCTCTTTTGTCAAAGATTAGAACTGATCTGTGGGCCACACAAAACATGTCATTACATTATTTTGCACAAAATCAGTTCTATTTTTATATTGAGCTCCTTTCACAATGAGCTGGTTTTTGGGCCTCTATTACTTGCTGGTCGTGACCTCAACTCAATGTTTACACCCACACATAAAAATGTCTTCAAACAGATGCTCAATTATACCACCGTGCATGTTTGAAAAGCAGAAATGGAGCCTCCTGCACAAACAACAAGAATGCAGCCAGGGGTTTCCGGATGGTAGATCAACAACAAAACACTTATTTTGTCCAGCAGCCATTGTACAGCACATGCATGCAGCGGTAAAACCAGCTGACCAAACATGCTGGAACTCTGATTCGGTTGCTACGCCTGTCAATCGTGACCCAACAATCTGAAGTGTTTTGAAATGGTTCATTTTAGAGACACCAAGAAAAATCAACTTATTGACAACATTGGTCTGGCTGTTTGTTTTTTTTAAGTGCTTGGGCTGCTTTTAGAAGCAAAACATGGAAAAAGTTGCATCATAGGCCCCCTTCTGGTACCATTAAGTGAAATCTGAAGATTTCAAAAAGTTATTTTGGATTTTAAAGATTTATTTTTAAAAGTTTAACATCCCGTCAAACATGATGTTGTTTTTCTGTTTTAATTTAAAGCAAGTAGCTCATATTATGCATTTTTGTCTCAAAGTTTTGTGAGACACTATTGAATTGTGGTATTTCTTTTTAACTCAAGGTTATCCTACCGTGAGAACCTCAGTGGCTTCTGCCAACAGAAGCACACGGCAAACATTTACTGAGGTGTGTTGAGGACGCTGTCTGGATAAGATGGTGCAAAAAGCCCAGCGCTGCGCTCGGCTTTGCCTGGAGTCATTACAGACGGTGTTGGAAAGGACCAAATGGACAAACTGAGAGAAATAATGGACAACAGCAGACACCATTTTCACAGCCTCTGCAACATGAGGCATCTCAATTGGCTGATACAGAAGGGAGAATATTTTTTTTTGTCCTGGTCTTTCTCCTGTGTTTTTAGGAACCAATTTATTATTATTTATATTTGTCAAGTTTTAAACATCACCTTTGAAAATGTTTCTAATCTGTTTTTAATGGCATACATGTGAGTGTTTGCTGCACAAGAGAAAATAATTTGGAACAGAAAACTCTTAATATTAAAGTTATGTGTTAATATTAGATTTGCACCGATTTACTGTATTGGTTGATACAGATATCTGCACTGCAAAAACACAAAATCTTACCAAGTAGTTTCTACTGCAAATATTTTACTAGACTTGAAATAAGGCAAAACTAACATACAAGTAACTTTTCAGCGAGATATAACAGCTTGTTTTAAGTAAATCTGTGAATGGAACTAATAATTTTTCATCAACATTAAGAAATTATTTACTTAAAACAAGCTCATAAATCTTACTGAAAAGTTATTTGTAAGTTAGTCTACTAAGATATTTATACTAGAAACTAAACAAAAAATACCTGGTAAAATGTTGTGTTTTTGCGGTGTAAGGTTTGGGATCGATCGATATCAATCCGACACAGGGAGACATAAAACATTTCTTTTTGTAAAACACAGACATCCATCAATTTTCTTACACCCTTGTCCATTAGTGGAGTCGGGAGGGTTGCTGGTGCCCATCTCCAGCTAACGTTTCGGGCGAGAGGCGGGGTCACTCTGGACAGGTCACCAGTCTGTCGCAGGGCAACACAGAGACACACAGGACAAAAAACCATGTATGCACACACACACTCACACCTAGGGGCAATTTAGACAGACCAATTAACCTAACAGACATGTTTTTGGACTGTGGGAGGAAATCGGAGTACCCGGAGAAAACCCACGCATGCTCAGGGAGAACATGCAACCTCCATGCAGAAAGACCGGGGCCGGGAATCGAACCCAGAACCTTCTTGCTGCAAGACAACAGCTCTATCAACTGCGCCACTGTGCAGCCAAAACACAGACATAAATATTACAAATGTATTTGATAACTCTGCTCCAGTATAGCACCAGTAAGCTTTGTAAGTTTAGTCAAACATGTAAAACCAACTTTAATTTATTCAGTCAGTGTGTTTAGGGGCACAACAACCAATTCAAAACAAATAATAAAGAAACTGAAACTGACAAAAACAATAGGTTGACTATCGTCGTCAGACATAAAAATAAACAGCAACAAACCTTCTTACAAATGGATCAGAAAGTGCAATTAGGAATTAAAAATATAAAGTCTCTCAGAGCACAAAGCATAGAAATATACTGAGTAGATTGAGCACATTGTCACCCAATCTAGATATTTTTCAATATCGGACCGATACGGAGATTAATACTGAATTGCTGAATGTGCATCATCTTATGCAAAGGCAAAAATCATCACTGGACTAGAAGAAGGAAAATTATTCTGCAGGTTAAGATCACAATTCAAAAGTTTTTATGACTTGATTATTATATATATATATATATTTTTACTACATAACATAAAGCAGAAATCTAACATTTCGTCTGAGATTGAGCAAGAAGCCGAGGAAAATGAATCACATGCAACTGATTTTTCCTTTGTCACAAAACACTTAATTACTAGAAGAGTCACTTGTTATGGATCCACTCAACATGGTGCCACATTAATATTCATCCGCAGTCATGTTTGAAGTCACAGCTATGAATGTAAATTCAATATTTACTCTCCTTTTAGCCTTGCTTTAGTCGACACCTAAATCCCCAGGGAGATGTCTGCCTGCTCTTTGCTGCGGCTGCTAAATCCTCTGCTATGGTCACTGGCTGCACGCTGCCTGGCTGCGTCTGTTGTTTCCTCCTGGGCAGATGGCATGCTGGGACTTTTACTTTTTTTTTTTATGCAAAAACAGCATCTGGCATTGGATTAAAATTAGATGGAGTTGAATTTAAAATGCAACGTAAAAGAGAAGCTATTTCAAATGGAAGGGAAAATGTAAATTTACTGACTTTCTTTGATTTTTATTTGTTATTTTATTTTTTGCATGATCCGATTTAGCTGAATGAAAATGGAAAGAACAGCAGCGGTTCTGCGTGGTTCTAAAAGGTGACGCTGCAGAGCCTGAGTGCCTCTTTGACACCACTGTCAGTTCAGATTAAATCCCAGACGATATAAAGGGTCACATAAAGCAACATTCAAATGTGAGCAGCTTTTTGTCTTGAGGTAACCAATGTTCACTGACAATAAAAAACCCTCCACCCAAAACATTTTTTGCACAATCTAAAGCTGGTTTTAGATAAAAAAACATCTTTAGAGACATTCTTGGCTCTAAAGATGACTTCACTTGCCTGGTAGAAAATGGATGAAGTGTTTTTTGATGGAGAAATCAGGTAATTAAACAGAAAGTACAGTAAAGACAATCTTTAAAACTAAAAATACTCGAACAACAAAGGATATTTTTTTACGTGTAAATCAGCACAACTGCTTTGAATTCTCATTAAAGGTATCAGTAACAAGAACCTAAACTCAACCAAGAGCTTATCAGCCTCCCTTTGTAAGAATAAAAGGTTTTCATTACAACAATGTGCAACACATTATACATTAATTTTAAGGTGTTTTAATAATATGGGTATTTTTGTCATTTCTTGACAAAAGCAAAGATGCTTCAATATCTTTTTTGCCTTATTTTTCTATTTTTACAGATCAGTGTGAACTGGTCACACCAAGACTCTAAAGCCAGTTACTCAATAGTAACTCAATGACTACAGAAAATGTTCCATTTTCTACTATAATACCAGCAACTTGTGCGTCTTTCTTTCTCCACCTCATCTTCCTTCACATTGTTCTTTTAAAATCTCGCAACTATCTTCACTCTCCCAGGAACTAAACACGGAGTTTGAATGTTTCCAGGCTAATGTAAAGTATTCAGATCTCCGTTTACATGAAGCTTTGTAACAGTAAAAATGCAACTTAAGTGAATATTAACCGTCACCAGGAACATCAACAGACCTGATGCAAGGACAGTCCCTGTAGTGACGGTTTCCTGCTTCTTTGCATGAATAATAGGTATTGAGAGGTTATCATTAAGGTCAGTGTTCTGCACTTATCATTTAAATTGGATGTTGCATCTCAATGCCAAGTCTGAATGTTGCATATGTTCTGGATTTAATACATAACAGCCTCCTGTAAGAGTAGACAACTCTGACAGAACCGCATGTCGTGGCAGTTTGCAGTTTCAGATCTGATCTACTTTAGGAGCCACAGATAAAAGTAGGAATTCATTAACTTATTTAGACAACAACACAGTCGTATAACCTGCTTAAAAGGATAAAACAGTTGGTAGAAGGATGAATGATGTCTAAAAGTAGGACGCAATGCTGCTACACAATACTGTTTAGCTTTTGTATGTAAGCAGCAAATGTTAAGGTAATAAAAACACAATATTCTGACTAGATTACATTAGGAGACTAATATAATATAATAAAACATATTCTCCAAAATTCTTTAAAACAAAACCTTAGGTTGTGTTGGGACTAAAACTCTGTCGCTTTAAGCATTTAATCAATTAATCTCACGATGAATTAAAATGAGTTCGATCACTTCCATTTATATGTTTTGAAGGGCAATTTTGTTTACAGAGGAAATGATGATCCATTTTATTCATGGTTTTGGTTGTAAATGGTTTATAATTCTGATATATTTACTGGTTTTTGCTTGAAGTGTTTTATCTAAAATATCTTCCAGTTCCAGTATTAATCTTTACAAAATTAAAACAACATGCAATTATCAAGATATTATTTGAAAATGGTCTCCAATCAGCAATACTATTGCATATACTAGGACAATTTTTGTTTTTCTATTTTGAAAGACGGCACAAGATGTTTACAGTAACGTATCTATTAAAATATCAGACAAGATATTTAATTTAAAGCCATATTTGACTGCAAAATGACACTAAACCATTCAGACCAGAATAGAAAAGAAAATAAAAATAAATATTTTATTCTCCCACAGTGGGAAACTGGAGATGCAAAGTCAGCTGCAAAATGGCAGACAGTCTAGGTTCACATAAAGACAGAAGCATAAAAATATATGAAAAACAGATAGAAGAAAAACATACTGCACAGTAGGGGAGAAATTACAACATAAATTATTGTCGGCACAAATTAATGGGCTTTCAAGCAGCAACTGAAATAATTGGGAATAAAACTCCGACAGCTGAGAGCCGTTTCCTGGAAGTGGGTCCTTTGCAAATGCATAATGCAAAATTGTTGACATGCAGGGGGAGTCGGAAAAATAATCTGAATATTAGATGAAACTAATGACTGTACAAGCTAATGTGGTGGTAAAATAGGCTATTTGTTTTTCTTATGGACGCATAAAACCAGGTGAAGTCAAATCACCGTAACATGATGTAAAATAACGCAAAAAAAAAATCAACTGGATGACTTAGAAGCACTTTGTTCCTTGTCTGTCATTTTTTCATGCTGTGCACTTTACAGCCAATTTCCAGTTTACATCCATATTTCTTGAAGCAGACTGTCAGGTGTTCTGAAAAAGCACCAAGTTATTGATTTTATGAGTTGTTAGTAGCAGACGGCTTTTGACAAACAGTGTGTGGCCTCTTAAGCATTTCACTTCTGTTCTTCTAAAATGTCTTTATTTTAGTTTTTTCTTTCTATGAATACGATTTCTAAATACAGTGATACTCACGCATCTGGGTGTTTTAGTCTTTTTCTGTTTATAAATCAATTATGTTCAACAAATTCTGACCAAAAGAAATTCCAAAAAATAAAAACCCTTTATTATGTCAAAGTGAAAACCTATTTATATGGAATATTGACAAAAAACAACAAAAACACAAAATCTTACCAAGAGATTTTAGTCTAGATTCTAGTGCAGATATTATATTACACTTCAAATAAGTCAAACTAACTAAAAGTAACTTTTCAGAAAGACATATTAATATATTTCCTTAATGTTGATGAAAAAGTGTCATATTGGTAGATTATTTTACTAGTAAGACATTTTTCCCATGTTATAAGTTCATTTATCTGCCAATGGGACTAGTAGGTTTTATTTAATATTAAGGAATTATTTACTCAAAAAAATATGTTCCTGAAAAGTTACTTTTTAGTTTGTCTTATTTCAAGTGTATTAAGATATTTGCACTAAAAATAGACAAAAATTACTTGATAAGATTTTGTTTTTTTGCAGTGAAGCCAAACAGAATAACAAAGACGTCAAAAAACCAAATTATTGGATACTATAATTGTTAGAAGAATTACTTAGACCTGGATTGCTTCGTGATAATGCGTACATTTTTTTATTTGAGCCACTTTTATAAATATTTGTCATGTAACTATTTACATAAGACATGTTGTCCAGAGTGACTATATTTTAGAGTTTAGTATCTTGGCCCACTTCTCTTCACTTTGCTATTTTCTCCTACTGCTCTCCATATGCGTCATTTGCAATACATTTGAATTTTCTTTCTATTTTTCCTTGTTGTAGAAAGTTCTCTTAACTTAATGCTTCTCTTCTTTAAAAACAAAACTAATTCACCTGTTATATGTCATTCAGGAAACCAGGAAGTGTCCAGAAAGTGTCTCAGTACTCCTGTGCTGAACAGTTTTCTTTTTTTGTAATCAGGGTTTGCACTTCGGCAGTAAACACATGGTGCAGCAGCTGTTCAGTAAGTGGCAGCATATCAGGTCTTCTATAGGAAACAGACCACCAACCCCTGTGAATAACACCATTAATATACAGCCAAAGCTGTGTTTCAATTGTTTTAATTTAAAATTGTTTATTCTGAAATTCCCTCCTCCTTTGAAGTAAGTATTCACTTAACATCCATCTGAATGTGTTTAGTTTTGTCTAACTGTATGTTCATCAGCGGTCCACAGAGTCTCCAGGTGACCCATGATGCTTTCGCTGGCCAGGATTTATGTGTGTTTACTATGCAGTGCAAAAATCCCAATAAATCTCCAGTTACTGAGACGATAAATAACAGAAAAAGAGTCGGAGTGCTCCAGTTTTCTTTGTAAAATGAAGCAGCAAGCTTATTTGTTTTCTCTTTATGTAAAATACATTTTAAAGGTTTTGTTCTATAAAATTGTATTTTCTTTTTTGACATCGACTCTGCGACTCCTCGTCTGAATCATTTCTATCTTCTAACGGTCAAAAAGAGCAGGAACTTCTTAAGGAGTCAGTTTTTATAACAAGTGAAGGTAACACGGCTACTTGAGCTAAAACGGGACTATGTGCCTGGAAAATACACACTGCCCCTTTAAATGTGTGGCTTAATCAATGAAATAAAAAATTATGGAAGCATAAATAATGTGTGACTAGTTTTTACACAACTGTAGCGCAAGGTAAGACTAAACTAAACCATATGATGAGAGCAACAGGTACAACTGATCTCCACTCTGCAGAGGCTTCTGGAAATCCACCACTCACACCCAGCATAGCAGTCTTTTACGTTCACAAGGATTTAATTAAGGATGCTAATAAATCTCAACTTCGTATCCTCACAAAAGATCACACAATAATTTCCAAGCCCCCATTCAAAGACAGTGTTTACAGATAACTCAGGAAATGCTAATTTATATTTAAATTTTGCAATTTTGGATCTGAAAAAGTCAATAATGCAAATGCAAAAATCACTATATCATCTCAAGAATACATGCCGACTCCCAGGGTTATTAGAGTTTAAATTTAAAAAGTGTCAAAAAGATAGATGGCAACTCTAAAATGAGAGGGTTGTTTATTACAGATTCTTTTGAGCTCACAAACATAATCTGGAAGACATACACAATATCTGTGCACTGGGTTAGGCAGCAGGCGCTGATTAGCTAATTAGTTTAAGGACTGGAAGCATAGGGATACAGCCGGCCTCTAAAAACTTGCTAATTAACTCATTTGTCTAATCTGTACTGGTAGCAAACTGTAAAACTGACATGTTGCGGTTTGCAGGAAGAAAGGTGCTGTAACAATTATCCCTTTAGATCCTGCAGCCTGGCCAGAAGCTCCTGCTTGGCATCCCAGCAGCTGTTGATCAAGATGCATCATGTAGCGTTTTCACGCTGCAGCATGTCGGTTTTTTGTTTTTCTTGTGTCCTACTGAAAGAACATGTAATATAACCTTAAGGGGGTTCTGCCTCTGTTTTAATTACTACATGCAAAGCAGAGCTAACAGACGCCTGTGAGTGGTAAAATTGTCATGTAAAGAGACAGTTTGATCCATTTTGCATTGTCTAAATTACATTTTGAAGGTTAGATATTTAAAGGCGGCCTATTGTGCTTCCTTGAACAGGTTCAGGTAGATCTATAGGCTACAAAACATTCTCATCACGTTTGTTTGGACAAACTTATTTCTAGATAATGAGATTTTAATCTGCTCAGTTCTGTCTATTTTGAGCTCTTTTTGGAACGAGCAGTTTTAGGGTCACTTGTCACTTTAACCTTTACACTCAAATGAAAATAGCTGCAAACAGATGCGAAATTAAACAACCAAACAACTTTGAAAAGCAAAAGTAGAACGTCCTGCACAACCAACATGGATGGAAAGTGGTTTCTGGATGGCAACAACGAAACACTCATCTTTTCCAGCAGCCATTGTACAGCTCATGGTTTGGGTTGCTAGGTAACAGCGGTCGATTGTGACTCAACATTTTGAAATGGCTCATTTTCCAGGCACCAAAAAAGATAAACTTATTGCCAAATAAGTTAATGGGATGTTTTTAGAAACAGTTGAGACGCAAATGGAAGCATAAAAATATACAAAAAGTGAATTTTGCATAGCAGGTCCCCTTTAAAGCTGTGCAGAAAAGTTGGTTAAAAATGGTTGTTTTTATACTCAGAGGAAAGAGAAATCAGAATTTTATGGAAGGCAGTATAACCGGAAAAACTGAGGGCGGGAATACTTCGATTTAGAGCTATGGATGACTTCTGCTCCGTCTGAGTCTACGACAGGGGCTTGTGATCTATTTAGGGATCCAAGCAAACAACAGGATATGTAATTATCATCAAACACAAGTGTACACAATGGCTGCAATCAAGCCACCGCCGTCTGTCTGCCAGTCAAACCAGGGAAAGGTTAAGTTTCTCTCCTACTTCACAATTCACTGCTGACCTTTCTGGATTGACGTCTCTAACCCAGTAAGGTTCCTCTGGATTCCAGGACACCATTAAATCAGCCAAAACACAATCAGCAGAAAGGCCATTTAAAAATAAACCAAGTTGTGTCTATATTGTGTCTGCTGCATCACATCAGCTCTCTTAAAAAGCAAGCAAAAAAAAAAAAAAAAGGCAGCTCTCGACTCATTCCTCTCCAAAGTGTTGCAGGGATAAGACGATGACACATTCTGACACATCACTGTGACACTGGCAAAGATCCAAGCCAGGAGCCGAGACTTGAAGGCACGGGCAGGATACAGAAAGCCATCCTGAGAGTTTACATGAGGTATTTTTGCTCCTTGTGATGTGCTGATTTCCCATATGAGAGCACATGATTCAGCACTGCTTGAAAATGTTCAGCGTGTTTTGCTCTCTGAGGAGGCAGTTTGTTGGGGATGTGAAGTATTGCTCTGTTTACAAATGCAGGCGAGTGATAGGGAACGAGCCCCTGCAATAAGACGCAATGCCCAGCCCGGTGCAAAGCAGGGGTTTGATGCTGGACCCGGACCAAGACATTCACACATCTCTGTAGTCAGCAGACTCCCACAGCTGGACGATGTGGAAAGGGCGAAAGGACGGCAGTCTCAATGTCTGATTACATACGGCTCTGGAAAAACATGAAGAGCCCCCTGCACTGAAAAGCAACCGAATATTGATTTCCGAACTCTTCCCGAGTTAAAACATTAGTATTGTTGTTTCTAAATGAATGTGAACTTGTTTTCTGTGCATTATTTGAGGTCTGAAAGCCCTGCATCTATTTTGACCATTTTTCATTTTCTGCAAATAAAAACTACATTTTGGTTGAAATTTCAGAGACATGTTTAAACAGAAACCTATAAAAAGTAAAATCAGACAATTGATCATTTTTGCTGTGGTCTCTTTTTTTTTCCAGAGCTGTATAAATGATAAATCAATTATCAAAATAATCATTAACTAATTTAGTAATTGATTAATTGTTAATGCCATTTGTTGCAAGAACACACTGAGAAGCAAGTAAGCTACAACTGGCTTGCATACATAAATATAAACAAGACACAATTCTTCTATTTCTGTAGATTTATCCAACCAGAACACCTGGTTTAAATTCTGAAAAAATAAAATAAATTAAAATCTATCAAAGCTCCTTTTGCTATCCAGTTGTTAATCAGTTAATCCAAAAAATAAAATCAGCCTTGCATTTCATAGATGTCAAGAAAAGCCTGAGAGTTTCATATGTTGATGCTGTAAGTACTTTTCTTTTTTTGCTGCAGATGCGTCTTATGTTACAAATTATGCATTTTATTCAACGCAATGTTCATTTTCTTATTTAAAAAGTGAATTTTGTTACTTGTTTTTATGAATGTATTTCTAATACAGTACAAAATATTCTACAAAAATGTTTCCCAATAGGCCTGGAAGTCACCAGAGTAGGTTGAAACGGTTGTATTTATCTAAACTGTTTCTCGTATGCTTCAGTGGTTTATTCAGTCTTTTTGTACCAATCAGCTCCAAAACATGGGTTTAACCAGCCAATTGTCTGAAAGCCTTCCCTGCAAGCTCAACAAGCTTTTCATCAGATACAAATATTTTACATTTAATGGTTCCTTCCTTTTTTAACTAAATATCAATCTTGCGTTCAGAGAAGACATGGGCTCAGGTTGAAAAACAAATTTACCTTCAGAAGGAGAAAGAATGGGATGTTGACCAAGTACTGCACTCCAGAGCGGCCTTCCATTAGCTGAAACAATATCGCATAAAGCCTCGGAAACAAACTGAAATGGACTAAAACAACCTTGTTACCATTATTAGGTCTGGATTGTTTTTGTCCCAAAAGGCTTTTCTCTGGAAGGTGACCTTCTCCATTCCCACTTATTTAACCAGAGTGGCAAGACATACGCATACGTTAGCCCCGTCGTGTGTTTGGAGTGCGGAAGGAGTTCAGATTTTTTCCTTGAAATTTGCACAAGAAGAAAAACCAAATTCAAAAAAGTCCCGTTGACAATGGTTGCTGTGGACATGTAATGAGAAATACAACAGCAGAGGAACCGTGCTGGGTTCAATCCTCAGAGCCAGAAAAAAAGGGAAGATAATATTGTGACACTGCAGAAAGAAAAGTGAAAAAAGAGAATAACTCCACAGATCCAGCATGCCTTAGCTAAACAGTTCAATTTTTTTGTGCAATGGGATTATTTTCTTTGCACACTTTGGGTCTTGAATCACCAACGTGAGCCGGGTTTAGATGAGATGGTTTGAATGTTTCTGTCATTTTATAGTTGCAGTTTCATTGTAAACCCATTGCTTTCAACAAATGCAATCTAGTAAATCTTGTGCAGGATAAGGAGAGAATTTAGTCAGTAAAGGTTTAAGTATCTAAAGTCAGACCTTAATAGCAGTTATGTAAATGAGCCACATCACTAGCCAATCACAAACAGCCATTTTAATCCAGTATTTGATTTTCTGGTTGTGATTGGTTGTTGGGTTTTTTTATCCAGTGTTTGCACTCGCCTTGCAAACACTGGATAAAAAAACCCAACAACCAATCACAACCAGAAAATCAAAATGCTGTATGAAGAGGCAGATATTATTAACACAAAAAACCTAAGTATGCTTTGTAAGAAATTAAAATGTTTATTATTTTAAGCATGCAAATACTCATCATTGTCCATTTGAAGTATATATTTATTTCCTTTTAAATGAGCAGCATTACACAGCTTGTTCCAAGGTCCACGGGGATTCTACTGAATTTACTTTATTTTAATTCTTCTATTAAATCACTATTTGTGATTAATAGTTTGTGATTAATAATTTGAAACTCAAATTGTTTCAAAAGTTGAAATAATTTGAGAATAAAGCCATTGAAATAATTTGAGAATAAAGCCATATTATGTATAGTGCCAATTAAGTAAATATGTTACCTTACGTTGTTAAATTCAAATGAACACTGGAACTGGAAGAAATTTGTAATTATTTGTAAAAAATAATTTATTAATTTAAAAGTATTTTAAAACGCATAAAGAGAACAACAGAAACAACAAATAAAGGTAATTATTTAAAAAAAAGGGGCTAGTTGAGACCAAAGTCCCAGTTTGGTAGAAAAAGAGAAAAAAGAAAAATGATAACTGATGCAATTAGAGATTATTGAGATTGTTTTAATTTATCATGCTATTATTTGATTTAGTCCTTATTGTGACAGGCTGATGTTTAACAACATTTTTAACAGCGCTGCACTGAGAAGGAGCTTCTATAATGAACTCAGCAGATGTGCAGGTCAACCAGGTGTTTGCTAATTGCTGCTGGCTAGTCTGAAGGAGCTGAGTGGGGGAGTCACAGAGGAGGGGTGCAACTGCAGCGCTGAAGGTGCTGCTTGGTCCCCCAAACATGTAGATGCCCTCAAATGGTTGCCACAGGAGATTAAAGGATTTCTGCAGCATGAATGAAAGAATCAAAGAAACACTCCAGGTGCGTTTTTGACGAGGAAATAACATTATAACACGATGTAAAACTCAAAACTGCCCTTTTAAGTAATTTTTCTCACTTTGAAGAGACAGCAATGACAAAATAATAGTATTTCATTGTTACTTTGAAGTCTTGGATCAAAATGATTTGAAACCTACAAAAAAAAAAGCCCTAAATTACAAGCAGCGCTTTCTACTGAAGATAGAAGGAAATACAATGCGTCCTGTAATAAACTGAGGAAGGCTCAGCATGATCAGAAAACAAGCACCGCCTCACTCTAACAGTGAAGTGGAAGATAACGAGTTTGCTCAGAATCCTGTAGAATCCGTGAACTAAATGCAGTTTTGCAGCAGAGTGAAGGTCTGTTAAAACACACGCAGCGTTCCCATTTCCACTGTTTCTCTTTAATACCACACCAGACGGTAAGAAGACAGGTAAGTGTGCCATTCCACTGAGGTGTTGCAGGTATTTAATAAGTATTGCACGAGAAACTGAATATTTGACACCAAAGGTTTCTTTAGTAAAATATGCATAAAAGGGTAGAAATGTCTACTAAAACTCAACACTCATCATGCTGTGTGCCGTTTAAAAGTTGCTGTAGGTAAATTTCAGAATAAGACCAGCTCTACCTTTAACGTCTCTCCTCTGGCTTTAACTTTTCACCTTGGTTTAATGAGCACCGATACCCGTTTTCTTCACTCCTCCACACTCTGAATAATATGCACACAAAGTCCGAGCTTCTTTTTAGAGAAACTTTAAAGGTTTTGATATTTGATTAGTAAAGCATGCTGGGTTGGCTTATCTTTGGATGATGTTATGCAAATAATCAGGCCTTGTTTCACTTTGATCCCTAAACTTCCTTCTGATTTTTGCTAAACTAATAAATCACATGTTGATTGAGGTTTTTACAGGCTGTAAATGTTTGGAGTTAGTTTCCATTTCTTCAATAAATGTAATGAAGCAGAACAAGTTTATTCATATAGCATCATCGATACTCAAGACGATTCAAAGTTTTTTACTGGAAACAAAAGGAAGGAAAAATAGTTTTTTCAGAAATGATCAGCTGATTAATATAATGAAGTATTACGGCCATACAAAGAAAAAAAAAATGAAATCACGAGAATAAAGTCAAAATAATACAAGAATAAAGTTGTAGTGTTGCGACTACAACTTTATTCTTGTCACGAAAGTCACAATATTAAAGCTAAATAAAATAATATTAAAGCTGAAACAATTTGAGAATAAATTCATAATATGTTGAGAAAAAAAAAGCTGAAATAATATAATAAAATCGTAATTTTCCAAGAATAAAATTGAAATAATTTGAGAATAAAGTCATAATATCATAAAATTGTGACTTTTCAATTTTTATTATTACAGATCAAAGTTTAACACAATCTGATCTCTCGTTTAAAACACAAGTGAATCACGTTATATCGCTAAATGTTTAAAAATGAAAACAAAGCCGCGTTCTTATTTGACCAGCTGGTGTTGCAGAGTTCTGCGTCTGAAACAACGTTCATGTGCTGGAATCAAAAAGGCAGCGACCCGACATCCTCCTGTGGGGTCGCAGAGGAAATCAACTTAGATGGTGTTGGAGCCAGAGGGGGAGCGAGGCAGGCAGCGGGAGGGGCGGCTTCATGTGTGCTTGCATGGAAATGGATGGATGTTGAATTGGATGCCGCTTTGCCCATCTGCCATAACAGCTGGTGATGCTCTGACTTAAAGAGAGTACGGAGGAGAAAGCCAAGAAATAAAGCCGGGAGGCGGTTGATCCTGGCTTTCTCCAAGCCAACTTTGTGCCTCTTCCTTTTCCTCATTTTTGCAGAATGCGTCGTCAGCTGAAATAAATGGCAGCATTTTTTATTTCTCTTTTTCTCTCAGCCATTATTTCCATCACCGACATTCGCATTTATGCGGTAAACACAAACCGGGCAGGTCGCTCACATTTTCTTCCCCCTTGATTTTTAATGTCTGAACCACGATGTTAGTCTTTTCCTTCTCTATCGAATCAGAACTAACCTGCACAAAGTGGCTTGGCAGCAGATAAAGGCAAGCGCGGCAGGCAGCTAAATAATCAGCCTGCAAAAGATCTGGCAGAGGAATGTAATTACAGAACGAACGGACAAAGCAGCTGTCTTTCTGGGTGAGATCTCTGAGACAGGGGATGTGAAGAAGTGCCGCAGGACGGACGGGCGGAAAGAAGGAAGGAAGGAAGTGAGAATCAGGATAACTTGAACAGAAAGGTGAGGAAATAAAAGACAAAACAAGTGTAGGAGGATCTCCAAGGACACATCACATTGTCTCAGCAGCTGTTCCATTGTAGTTTGGAGAAGGATCCTCATTTCTGTCCAGTGGAAAGAAACTGTTTGCTTGTTCTTGTTTGATTTGATAAATGCAGCACTGGCTCCCTGGCCAGGAAGCCCATTCTGACGCTATGTCGACAAAAAAATAAATAAATAAAGACTGACATATTTCAAGTGTTTATCCACAGACCCACAGGCTAATGCTGAACTCAGACCCATGTTTCCATGGTAACACCCAGAGGAAACTGCTGGCAAAAAAGGGGGCAAACTTGTCCCACAATTATAAAAAAAACAAAAACAATGTTTGTACCTGATAAAGTGAAGACACACAAGACGCACCAAGACTGAACCGCTCCTGGTTGTATGTAGATATTCTGTTGCAGAGCTTCAGTGTTAAATTCACAAAGCAAATAGCAAGAATTATACGTCAGTCCAAGCAGACCTGTTATCCTCCATTAGTTATCCTGTAAAAATGTGACTTTGCGCCACAAACCCAGCAGAAACAGAGGAAACGTGGAGCAGTTTTGGAACAATGATTTTAGGTTTCTTCCAGGCCTATAAAAGTCTCCAAAATGTTTTTATTTCCAGACTGTATTCCAAATCCCATCGTCTATCCAGGCATCCATTGATCTGTTTGTTCATCATTTATTGATCCTTCCATCTACAGCTCTGGAAGAAACTGAGAGACCACTTAAACTGATCAGTTTATCTGATTTTACTGTTTATGGGTTTATGTTTGAGTAAAATGAACATTGTTATTTTGTTCTATGAACTACTGACAACATGCCTCTGAATGTACCAAGCAAAAATATTGGATTTACTTGCAGAAAATGAGAAATGGTCAAAATAAGGAAAAAGATGCAGCGCTTTCAGACCTCAAATAATGCAAAGAAGACAAACTTAGAATCACTTATAAACAACAATGCTGATGTTTTAACGCAGGAAGAGTTGAGAAATCAATATTTGATTGAATAACCAGGAGGTTTTCAATGGGGCTCAGTGCAGTGGGCTCTTCATTATTCTCTAATCAAACAAAGAGAAACGTGGTCCACAGCCTTGACCCCAATGTACACACACTCTTCAGCAGCAACACACACCAATCAAAGAAGTGATAATGTTTCAGAAAACCTGCAGCGATATCCATATCCATGTCTGCAGCTGCCATTTAAAAGTCATTTTTCTTCATAAATAAACACATTTTGGGATTTTAGCTGATATTTTGACTTTTTAAATCGAGACAGCTAAACAAACAACATCAGTTGTTTTTGAAAAGAGATGGTGCCATTTTTCCCAGCTGGTTAGAAACTATTTATTTATTTTTTCCCCCCAAAATGGTGACTGTCACATCTGAGTCAGTAGCTCTCGACAAATAATAACACAGCACTGCTTTATGATTTCCAGTAATTGTTGCCTGTTTTCGTGTGTGTTGCTGTGTCCTTCCTGTCCCTTCACGCATGCGGATCCCATATTGCTGCCATTCTCTCAGTTTACAATTAATTGGAACTGAAATTGCTTTTCAGATTGTTTCAACCTGCACCGACTGACCTAATTAGTACAATGATTTTAACGCTGGCAGGAGATCCATGCCTAAACGATGTGGTTAATTTGAATGAGTATCCCAAACGCATGTCTGCAATTAATGTCATTTACATATGTGATGCATCTTCTTGATTACTTAATTACGTATGCTCTCCCTGATGACGTCACTGACAGGTGTCTTGCAGGGAGAGACGGGTGGATGTGGAAATCTGTGCAGATGTTGCTCTGCATCTTGCAGGAACTGTGACTCCACCTGTAATGCGGAGCTGTCGAGCTCCTGCAGCTCCAGACTTTTACATCTATTCCTGTCAAGTACATTCGCCGTCATCTGCTGACTTGTCACAGACTGGCAGATATTGATTCTCTATCCAGTTAGCATCTGCAGAAAATATCTCTTTGGTGATCTGGTTGAAACTATACAGGAAAACGTCCATCCATCCATCCATTTTCTTTACACCCTTGTCCCTCAGTGGGGTCGGGAGGGTTGCTGGTGCCCATCTCCAGCTAACGTTTCGGGTGAGAGGCGGGGTCACCCTGGACAGGTCACCAGTCTGTCGCAGGGCAACACAGGACAAACAACCATGCACACACACACACACCTAGGGGCAATTTAGAGAGGCCAATTAACCTGACAGTCATGTTTTTGGACTGTGGGAGGAAACCGGAGTACCCGGAGAAAACCCACGCATGCACAGGGAGAACATGCAAACTCCATGCAGAAAGACAGGGGCCAGGAATCGAACCCGGAACCTTCTTGCTGCAAGGCAACAGCTCTACCAACTGCGCCACTGTGCAGCCTACAGGAAAACTTAAAAAGTCAAATAATGTTCCCTAATTTTTTTGTGTTTTCTTTTCTTCTGACTTAAAAAAACTCTTATTTTCTCTATCCTTAGCCTTGATTTGCACGCTGCACAATTTTAAGCAATTCTAAAAAGTGCAGAGAAAATGGAAAGAGAACAACAAATCTTTATTTTGAACTATTCCACAGCAGGATCCCTTCAGTCAGGGATCAGCGTCTGCCTGAAAAAGAGGAGTTCAAACATCGTGGAATCTAATACAGGCACTGCTTCTGTCTGCTGTAGACAAAAAAGAGCTGAGCTAAGTAGCAAAGCTCATGATTTACCAGTCCATGTACGTCTCCGGTGAAGAGAAAGGAAACTTGACTGAGAGGACAAGATCCCAGAGGCAAGTGGCTAAAAAATGAGATTACTAGGTCAAGTGGACGAGCTCAGACTTTGAGAAAAGGTGAAGGTGAGATTATCTAAGTGGAGCTTGGAGTAAAACCGTTCCCTCTCTACATCACAAAGAGCCGGTTCAAGTGATTTGAGTGTCTGATCATGACGTTTCCAGGGTGGCTCCCTGTGGAGGGTCTCCAGGCACTCAGAAGAGAGACATAGGTAGGTCAGAAGTTTCCAAATGGAACCTTCGTATTCAGTTGTTTCTGGTACCACCGTAAATCCGACGGACACGCAATTGTGCCGCTTCGCTCTCGTTAATCTTTTCCTCAAAAAGCAATCTGACGGGACACTGAGAAACAGTGACAGTTGTTCTAAAGTGAGTTTTGCCTAAAGTGGAAAGTTGATGTAGCAGCAGGTCCGACATCCTGGAAGCTAACGTCGGCGTCAACAGTCCATGTTTTCAATGAACAATCAGGGGCGGCGCTGAAAAACAATAAATGTTTGATATTGAACTCATGTCCACTCAGAAATGTAGCAACAACATGGATTTCTTATTTCATTTTTTATGGAGAAATAAGAATTCTTCATAAAATAAAATAATAATAATAAAAAAAAAACATGTGTTACGGCCCTGGGCCTTAAGGGCTGGGCTGCAGGTGTTGCTTTTTTCTGTCCTTGTGCTCCTCCCCTTTACAGGTGCTGCTGATCAAGTCGATTGGGAGTGCAGAGTACTTAAACCTGGCTGTCTCCATCTTCTTGGTCGCCTTCACCGTCCACTCTGCCGCTTGACGCTTGTGGTGTTTTGTTGCCAGGCCTCAGCTCCCCTCCTTTTTGCACATTTGCGTTTGTCTTTGTTTTGGCACTTCAACACTTCCATATGCACTCATACAACACATCCAAGCATTTGCATTACACCACTGATATCCACAATCCATTGTTGTTTTTGTTAATAAATATTCATTTTTCTACACTTTAACCCCTGCATGGTCTCCCGTTTTTGTTATGACATTGAGCCAGTCGTAACACATGACAGACAACCTTTAACACACAGCTGTGCGTCTTCAGTCAGAGGCTTTTCAAGAATTGTTGAGACCCAGACTGCTACCGGAAATCCTTCCTGCACTCAGCCATCAGCATCTACAACGACTCTTTGAACAAACTTGAGTGACAACATTTGATTTCCTTATTGGATTAATAAGCAAAAATGAGAGGAATTATGTAAAAGAAACTAAATTTTATGTTTTCATTTGCATTAATCTATAAATATTTTCCCTTTATGAGTTTCCAAAACTTATTTTATGCTTCAAATCAAAGGCGGCTGCCACCATCACAGGAAACGTACTGCAACGCATGCATGAATTTCCTCTGATGTGACAACCTGCACCACACCAGCTGCAGCTAAAGTGTCTCTCTGCAAAGTCTTGACAAGCTAATAATGTGTCTGAAGTGGACTCCTTCTTTGAAGCAAATTGGGAGAAATCAAGCAACAGAAGTTCTGCTTTAACCTTAAACCAGAGCGAGAGAGTTTCTCTTTAAAGTGCAGATTTCTCAGAGGAAACGGAGTCTGAGTTATCAGACGGCTCGGTAATCACAAAGTTGGAACGCCAAACGTTAATCTGTGAATCGAAGATATGCCAAGATCACTTTTGCTCTTAGTGCAAAACAGAACAAGAAAAAAATCTTAAGATAATGAAATAGATGTAGATAACTTTTCTAAGTTAGAAACTAAATAAGATTGAGTGCATGTGAATGTCTCCTGCCACTGAGCCCCGTGTTTATCCATATGCTGAATTCTGGAAAAGATTTGCTGTCAGCAGAAATCCAACTTTGAACGTGCGGCGGAATATATTTCCACCACCACAGACAGTCCCCTCGCTTCCCAGAGTGATCCGTTTGTTGGGGGAAACATAAAAAGGTTTGCTCGGTGAACATGTTTCTGCCCTCAGGGTTACACAAACTCAATAGCTAGCTTGCTAGCATAGCCGTCTCTCCTCGAGTGCACCTGTGCTTCTCTTACAGTGGCGGCGGCTGAAAATTGAGGTCATGCTCCTCGTGAGTATGCGAGTCAAGATGCCTCGATGTGGAAATGCTCGTCTTTATTCTCCGTTTCAGTGTGGAGCGTCCTGAAGTGTCTATTTGGGGAATTTTCCCCCACAGTCGCTCTGAGATATTTCAGCGTTTGAGGGCATCTTAATTATCCGAGTCTCTTTAAGTTCTGGAGTTGCAAAAAATGTATAAAGTGCTAGTTTATTAAGTTTACATTCTCTTAGATGTGTAACATTTTATGACCTGAAGTTATCAAAAGGGAATTGATCAAACAGATTTGTTCTTAACTTACAGGATTATTTAAAAAAAATGTTAATTAACCTTCTTTACAGTGTTTCTGTTATTTCACATTTTCAGTTTAAATACCTATTTCCACTCTGAGGAAGATGGGTAACAATTTGAAATTGAAAGCTTAAGAGATCTAGCATCATAAACCACAACAAATACATGAAAAAAAGAGAGATTAATGGAGATGACTTCATCTAATTAATTCGATTTTCATTTCAATTAAAAGATTATTAATAAATCCTCATTTTAAAACTGATCCAGCTTGGATATTACAGGGAATAATTATGTTTCTTTCTCAACAAAGATCCCACAGACAAATGTTTACTTTAGCTAAACTAAGAGTTCATTTTATGACTCAGAAAGTTCAACTGGTTTGCTGAAGTGGGCAGAAAATCCCTGGAGATAAAAGATCAAAATGCAAAATCTGGATCTCACCACAGTCTGATAAAAATATAAGAAAAACTGCTAAATTCTGCAGGAAGTAGAAAACTTTAGCCAACTAAAGGACAAACCTGAATTGTAGATTTCACCTTTAAATTGACCAACAACCAAACGTGGCTTTCAACTGATGCTGTATAAATTACAGTTTCACTTTCATTTCTCGTGCTGCACCCAGCTCTGGGGGAAGAGTTTAATGTAAATACACCTGAGTCACTGGAGCACATCCTTTTAAAAGCACTGCAACAAAATTACCATCACGCCCCGTTCAATTTGCAGTCTGTGTGTAAGGGTTAGCTCTGTGTCTGATGCACTCCCACAAACGCTGAAAGACTAATTGAAATTTAAGTCCAAAGCGGTTTCTTCACTGAAGCGACAAGCGAGCACGCTGTCCAGACAAAGCAAAGCAGCCGAGCCGAACCTCCAAACTGCCCCCGGATAGGTTTGTTTGCATCTTTTAATTCTCTTCTTTCCCACAATGATCTTGTCTCTAAGAAGTTTTTTTTCATCTTTCTTTAAGGGTGCTTTCAAGTGATTCTTTGTGTTTTACTTAAATCTGTTTGCAGCCGTTTTGTGGGCCCCATGCAGCCCATTTGCATGTCCTTGTCATTTTGTGGCGCTCTGCAGTTGTTTTCTGTCTCTTTGTGGTCATTTTGTGCCTCTCTGTGGTTGTTTTCTCTCCTGTGTATTTTTGCACTCCTTAATGCTGGTTAGTATTTTATTAAAGCCATTATGTTGTAATATTTGGTCTGATTTTGGTCCCTTTGCAGACATTTAGCTTGTTAACGGATAGTTTGCATCTCTGTGAGGTCATTCTGTGGCTCCAGTGGCTTTTAAGTGTTTCTGTGTGTGTTTTCTTTTCTGCTAGCTTTTCTTTCATACATAGTTTTACAACTTTGGAATAATTTAAAGGTCTACAAAAGTACAGAGAAAGAAAATATATTGAAAGTAAATATTTACAAGTAATATTATCTCACCAAAACCCACCCATCCATCCATCCATCCATCCATCCATCCATCCATCCATCCATCCATCCATCCATCCATCCATCCATCCATCCACCCATCCATCCATCCATCCATCCATCCATCCATCCATCCATCCATCCATCCATCCATCCTGTAAACTGGAACATTAACTTGACTTTTGTCAAGGTTTGAAAACACTCAGTTAAAGTCCAGTGAATTATTTGAATGTATAATGAATTACAATGTTGACTTTAATCAAATATATTTGTGTATTTAGCTTTTTTTATGCAGTTATAAAAATAACATTATTTAAATAAGCTGAGGGCCTTTTGACGTAGAAACATTTTAAAAGTTAATTTGAACTAACTTCAAATTTCTAGTGGCGAATTGAGGCACCACCACCAGCAACTAATGAAACCACCTTTTTATTTGTCACAAAAATTTGTTTTAAGATGTTTAAAGCGACTCCAAAGCTTCATTTGCAGTCAGTTCATCAATAATGGGTCGACTTTAGAGCAATGCAGCTCTTCTCAGCTATTTTCTGCTGTTTATATTTGCATGCATGAAGCTGCAGCATGAGTGAGCCGTATGTTTGTTTTTATGAACAACCTGCTCCGCCACAGGGTGCAGCCTTGCATATGCTGTTGTTTGTTTTAGTGAAAAAAGTGAGCAAATTATTACTGCTTTACATTCAGTCAAAGCAGAAGTCAGGTACTGTTTCAATTAGCTAATTTTATGTTTATATATGTTTTTAAAAAGTGCCTTCAGAAAGCTTTGGGGTTTATGCAAAAAAAATTAAGCATTGGCTGTTTAAGTCATTACAACTTATCAGATTTATTAAGTTCATTAAGTTACACTCACTAAAATTGAAAGCTAAAGAATTTTGAGGCAACGGGTTTGCATTAAGTAAAGGGCATTAATTAGGTTTTACAGTGCGTCCACTCATCCATAAAGTGTAGACATTTCTGCCAAAACGTTTTTGTACTTATGCTTTGAGGGATGGCTTAAGAAAGCTACGAGAACTCAGGAAAAGTGTTAAAATGAGACTTGAAGAGTGTGTTGGAACCCAGGTTAGAGTTTTGTCTCTTTGCATCACTTGCGTCTCGTTTCGGTTGATTTTCTGCAACGCTGCAACTCTCCGAGATGAAGCTGGCCCAGAGGACAAACTGCACAGTCCAAGCCATAAATAAACCTGGCCGTCAATAATTTGGAAGCGCGTCAGTATGCAGACACATCCGCAGCCGGTCAGGAGCAGGTGAGGGACAGCTGAGGCCAGCAGCAGGCTGGAGAGAACAGCTGATCCCTGCAGAACCGGCTGGACCGGACCCACAGGAGGGGGTGGGGGGACTCTCGCCATCCCTGTGGTAATCCAGGCAGGACATTATCTGCTTCGGTGGCTCTCTGCAGCATCTGGAGGGGTTCACGCCACTACTCTGCCTTCTTTTTTTCAGCTAATAACATCACACAGCCGTTTAGACGCCATATGTGCCTGAAAAGCAGGTATGAAGCTGTTGACTTCTGCTGTGCCGCCACAATCAAACCAGTCCTCTAACTGCCTCGGCTGAAATAATTGCTGTTAGCGATGCACAATTGCTTCTACACTTGCAGACAGAAATGATCCCACCAATTAGATGTTGGTCGTACACTTACTGCGTTCATGCTCTGGTCAGCTTGGAATTACTAGTATATTATTCGCTTTTGCATGACAGCAATAAAATAATAATTATGGAAGATTTGCCTCTCGGTCTATTTGCTTAAACAGAAATTTGCCTCCACTCGCAGACATATATTAATGTTGAATTTTTTGAGTTTTTTTTGTTTTTTTTGGTTTCCATTTTATGTTGCTCTTTCATACTTGATGCACTTTTAGGTCCCAGTGATTTAAGAAAATATAAACTGCATGTGTTTTCTGCTTTCCATTAAAAATCTGTTAGCGTTTTATTAAGTCAATTTTCTTTTTAAAGTGGCTTATATTTCATAGGCATAATATTACAGCTGAATTTTACTTTAAATCCAACATTAAAAACAATTTTTTAAAACAAATCAACAGTGTTAATTAACAGGAATGTCAGCAGTTCTTTAGAAAATTCACAAGTACAACAAAGTGAAAATGGCTTTTTTATTAATGCTAGCTCCACTGACCATGCTAATAATTAGCAGTTCAAGATGCTGAAGGCAGTTAAAGCTGCGGTATGTTCCTTTAAAAAAAACAAACACGTTTTTACAAATTTAGCAAAACTGTCATTATGTCTTGACAGCATAATATGAGACAATCTGTGAGAAAAAGTCAAGCTCTACTGTACACTGCTTCCTGTCTGAAACAACCAATCAGAGCCAGGAGGGGAGGGTCTTAGCACTGTCAGTCATGCTCGTGTATGCTGCTCACGGCCACCAATGACCTCAGATAAACAGTTTTCTTGAAACATACATTTTTTCTTTCTCCATCATTAACAGAGCTGCAGCAAACAGGCAGGTTTTCTACTCTCACTATTGAGGTTTGCTAAATGCAACCTGAACTGTGTATGTTGTTCTGATTAGACTACAGTTAAGGTTTTCCAACTTTCATTTAATCGTAGAAAAGCGTCTCATGCTCGGTTAGCTGTGAAGCTGTATGTCTTTTTATTTTACTTAAGTAAATAATCATAAACTTTTTGAAATGCCAGGACATTTTAAATAAAAATGTGGTTGTCTCTGGCAGAAAACACATCATCACTGGATCCTTCACCACGATAAAACATTTGTCCAACTCATCACAAAAATGGTTAAAACGACAAAAATCACAATCTATCTATCGCATGTTTGCAAAAATAGTAGCATTGTGGTACATATAATGTAAAAATCTATATCATATCCTGACCTTTTATCACTCTGAATAAATTCCCCTCAAAATAAAAAGATGAATTTTCTTCTTCATTGTGAGATTACACTGCTGCATTAAAAGATACATTTATTTTAAAGTCTTTTGCACGTCATTAACAGAATAATTAACGATTTAAATGTTTTCCTTTGCTTTTCTTTTTCATATTTTCATCTCAGTATTACCAAGAGTTTACAGCACAAATAGCTTTGATGCTCATTAAATAGTTTCTGCTTGCTCATTAAAAGTGAAATTAAATAAAAATGATGTGAATAAAAAGGGAATTTAAAAAAAGTTGTATTCTGAAGGACAACAGCTGCTAAAATTAACTGCGTTTCTTTGTTTCCGCTGTTCTTTCTGCTGCTCTAGCATGTCTGAATTACTATACAGCAGGTTTTAGCGTCGCGTTCGCAGGTTTCACGGAGCAGAGCTGACTTTCTGTCACGTCTCCAAACAATCCACATGTACAGCAGCCAAGATTTCACATCATTTTCAGACAAGACAAGCACATGAAAAAACACAGGAGGGAATCATCTTTGGCAAGGTCACCCGCCTGCCTGCGGGTTAAACTTTAATGATCATATTTGGCAGACGGATGTGAGCAACACGCATTAATATGCCAAGAAGACTGATGGTGCAAGATTTACACACAGGCAGACCATCATTCTCCAGCACTGCAGTTTAATTACAAGGAGCTGTGGCGAGAGTTTGTTGTGGTACCGACCAAGTCATCGGGAAACAATATGTATCGGGGACGGCGGCGGCGAATCTATACGTAATCTAAAAACTAATTTTCATGTTTGGATCCCTGGTGATGCTGCCGCGGCCTGTAATTTGATTAAAAAGTCGTCCTGGATGTGTTAACTCGCCCCTCAACACAGATGTGGGAAACAGGCAATGAGGTTGATCAATAACACAGGCATGACGACAGATTGGATTCAACTTTTTCCTTAAGCACATCTAAGGAAACATGATTAAGCTACATATATATACTGTGATTTGCACAGATTGAACCTTTTTATCTTTTCAGTTCTAAATAAATCAGATTTATAAGACAGATTTCTCTGTCTTTCACGTAGAAAGTACCCCAGTGTGTCTTTCCTCGATGACATCGTTGGTGAAGTATTTAGGTCAGGATTTTTTTGTTTTTTCTCAGCCACACTCCTCACCTCCTTTTCCAGGACCAAGTCATTTATGCTACTACCGTTTAATTTATGTTTTTCTTTTCCATACACTGTAAAACATTTGAAGGTGGTTTAACTTGGAAATGAAAGTCCACACGCTGCCTTAAAAATGCAACTTAAGTCAACAAGAATATTTTTTTGATTTTAACTCGGAAATTCAAGTTTCTGGAATTGATTTAGCAAGAGATAAATTCTCTTAATATTGTTTTTTAAGTTCATTAATCTTGAATTGTGAGTTTTAACTTAATGCTGCAATTTAAGTCAAATAATTATTTCACAATATGCAAGAAAAAAAAGCCCTCACCCAATCAAAGAGCCACATTTCTCTATGATTTTTACTCACAATATCAAGTTAAAACAACTTATTTTACTTTAGAAAATTTAAATTCTTGTATGAACCAAATTTCTGACCTGATAATGAATTTTTTTAAACATGCGAATGATTTCTGCTCAAAAACATTTAACGTGAACAAGACATTAAAATAAACATTTGCCTTAATAACACAGGAGTCAATGTAACGCACTTCCATCTCAGAATACAGAAACATGCCGCTAAGCATTCTGGGAAATAGTTCCCACTCCTGTCTTTTTCTTCATTCAGTTATTTTTTAGCTAAAAACTCTAGTTTATTCAACTCTTGGAGGTTAGGGTAACTGTAAGTTTATCTTTCACAAAAGGTTCAAAGTGTAAATCTGAATTTATTTGACTTAAAGAGCAGAAGGTAGAAGACAACTAAATGAGGCTCAAATGTTTTACAGTGTAGAAAGTGCAACTGGAAACCATTCCCCTTCCCCAGATAAAGTCATTAATTAAACAGTTATACAAACAAACATACTCCCGGCTTCCAGGTTTAACATAGTATTTCCTTAATATGTTTTTTTTTCTTGTCCCGTTGCTAATTCTCCAGGCTCGGTGAGAATCGTGTTTATTTTCTGTCCTCTGAGCGACCAGCCAGTCGAGGCAGACGCCTCCTCATAATAAGTGAGGTTTGCTGAAAATTTCATCTGTTGCAACATGCTTGCTCAGGTTGACGCCTTACAGCGCATTCAAGGTTTGATTCAACCTGCTGGCTTGCTTTTTTATTGTTTACAGGCAATTGCCATATTATAGTGGATTTTATTCCACTTTTTATTATAACTGCAATAAATTTGACTTGACATAAATGGATTTGAGCATACCTACTCTGGATTGAGTTGGATTATAAAATATCTGGATGTGAATAGACTGCGCTTGCCTCATAAAGTGCTTTGTGAATTAGTTTTCCCTCCACAGGGGGAACCAGATGTAACTCTTGCCTAATTAGGCCTTCCTAACCTCTAAACTAAGCATTTTACACAAATACACACACACACACACACACACCTACAGTATCCGTCTTGTATTCTGTGAAAATCAAAAATGAAATTATAATCAGTTTCTTTACAAACCTGTCTCTATTATATTGCGCATGAGGACACAGTCGGCGTTAATTAGTAATAAAACAAACCAAAATGATATTTTCTGGTGTGATCCTGAAATGACAATCAGGCCTCAGCATGTCCGGCATGTATGTCGAAAGCAAGCAGTAAAAATGTGAGGAAGACCCTCACCGTGATCCAGTTCTTTCAATGCAGGTTTAATTGCCCAGAATATGAGCTGTGACATCCCCTCACTTATCAAATTAACAGCTCGAAAAAGGGTAGTGAGGAGCTCGGCACCTATCTGAACTGGATCAGGTTGTTCTGTATGGGTTTTACGTTGAAACTGAAACATAAAAGTTTAATAATGTAGATAAAATATGCTTTCTTTTGGAACACGGGAGCCTAACGCAGAACGATTCACCATCCAGGCATTCTTCAGTCTTGGTTCCACGTTCATCAAGAAAAGACAAGTGTAAACAGCGAGCGAACGTCCGGCCGTTCATGGAGGAGACGAGGTCGGCGTCCCAGAGAGCGACATGTTTTAGTGCGAAAGTGCAAATCGAACTTAAAACAAGAGACTTGTTGAGCAAGATGCCGACTGAAGCCACATTGTGACTGAAACGCCGCTCAGCGGGGAAGAAGGTAATCTGTCAAAGTTTAAGAAAACAGATTGCAGATTTCAAATCCGCTTCCGGGTGAAGACTTTATTTCTGCAGGCATGTCCTGTAGTTTAATCATTGCAAAATGGAAAAGTGTTTTGTATTTGTTGTTAAATTAAAAGAGTAAAAGCTACTTGGGAAGGGCTCAGCCAGAAGCTTCCATGTGTTCAAACGGCTCCGTCTGAGTCTGGATCTAAATCCAGTTGGGAATCTAGAAAATCAACATACTCAAGACAGTCTACAGTCATGGCCAAAAGTTTTGAGAATGACGCAAATATTATATTTTCACATGATCTGCTGCCCTCTGGTTTTCATGTGTGTATGTCAGATGTTTTCATCACATACAGAAATACAATTGCAATCATATTATGAGTAACAAAAGCTTTTGTTGACAGTTAGAATGAGTTAATGCAGCAAGTCAATATTTGCAGTGTTGACCTCTCTTCTTCAGGACCTCTGCAATTCTCCCTGGCATGCTCTCAATCAACTTCTGGACCAAATCCTGACTGATAGTCCATTCTTGCACAGTCATTGCTTGCATTTTGTCAGAATTCCTATGTTTTTGTTTGTCCACCCGTCTCTTGATTAACCACAAGTTTTCAATGGGATTAAGATCTGGGGAGTTTCCAGGCCATGGACCCGAAATCTCTATGTTTTGTTCCCTGAGCCAGTTAGTTATCACCTTTGCTTTATGGCAAGGTGCTCCATCATGCTGGAAAAGGCATTGTTCATCACCAAACTGCTCTTGGACGGTTGGGAGAAGTTGCTCTCGGAGGACATTCTGGTACCATTCTTTATTCATGGTTGTGTTTTTAGGCAAGACTGTGAGAGAGCCGACTCCCTTGGCTGAGAAGCAACAAGACTGGTGGTAGTGCTCACCTTGTCTTCTCCCAACAAGCTGTTTTCCAGATGTCCCAAACAATCGGAAAGGGGATTCATCAGAGAAAATGACTTTACCCCAGTCCTCAGCTGTCCACTCCCTGTACCTTTTGCAGAACATCAGTCTGTCCCTGATGTTTTTCCTGGAGAGAAGTGGCTTCTTTGCTGCCCTCCTTGAGACCAGGCCTTGCTCCAAGAGTCTCCGCCTCACAGTGCATGCAGATGCACTCACACCTGCCTGCTGCCATTCCTGAGCAAGCTCTGCACCGCTGGTAGCCCGATCCCGCAGCTGAAACACTTTTAAGAGACGGCCCTGGCGCTTGCTGGTCTTTCTTGGGTGCCCCGGAGCCTTTTTGGCAACAATGGAACCTCTCTCCTTGAAGTTCTTGATGATGCAATAGATTGTTGACTGAGGTGCAATCTTTCTAGCTGCTCTTCCCTGATAGGCCATTTTTGTGCAGTGCAATGATGACTGCACGTGTTTCTTTAGAGATAACCATGGTTCATAGAAGAGAAACAATGATGCTGAGCACCTGCCTCTTTTTAAAGTGTCCAGTGGTGTCATTCTTACACCTGTGTTAATGGAGCAATCACAGAAACGATGTTAGCTGGTCCTTTTAAGGCAGAGCTGCAACGAAGTTGAAATGTGTTTTGGGGGATAAAGTTCATTTTCTAGGCAAATATTGACTTTGAAATTAATTGCCGCTTAAGCTGATCACTCTTTATAACATTCTGGAGTATATGCAAATTGCCATTATAAAAACTGAAGCAGTAGACTTTGTAAAAATTAACATTTGAATCATTCTCAAAGCTTTTGGCCATGACTGTACATCATAAGATAAACGGATAAAAAATACATTCTTTAGCTCCGTAAAGCTGGTAGAAACCTAAGATTTGCAGCTGGAATTGAATCAAAATGTGCTTTTTTGTTGACAAACAGGTTTTGCTGATGTTTTGTTAACCCCAATAAAACACATTAACATTTGGGGTTGTAACATGATCATATGGGACTCAGTACAAAGGACAGTAACACTCTTAAAGGCAAATACAGTAAAAACAGCTTATTGCTGCCGAGATTTGCTGCCAAACAGAATAAATAGACAGCCGAGGCACGACTGTCCCTTTTCCACCCCTAAAGGAAAAAAAAAAAAAAGCAGCAGCAAACCACTGTTCCTTTTTCAACAGGGGTAAAAGTTCAGGAGGTTTCTGCTCATTCAGCGATCACATGCAGCTGACTGACAGCTGGCAGCAGCAGGTGGGGTAAGAGGAGTGCTACTCAAGGTTACATCTGGCCCGAGGAAAACCCCCCACCGCCTCTGCCTTCTCGCTAAGACGAGTTCAAACTACAGGAAATGGTTTAAAAGAAGTTTTCATCTGCTTTAAAAAAAAAAAAACAGAAGTCAGCTCTGGCCTTGAAGATAAATATGTTTTTTTAAATCATAAACAATAAACTCCTTTGTAGAAAAGTCGGGGACTGAAACTAGAGTCTGTAATTACAGCTTTATATTAGAAGCAGCTTAGATACTATCTGCTGTAATAAATGCTTAGATATTTCCATCAGTCTCATTTTATTCTTTATAAAAAGTGATGAAGGGGCTGCACAGTGGCGCAGTTGGTAGAGCTGTTGTCTTGCAGCAAGAAGGTTCTAGGTTTGATTCCCAGCCCCGGTCTTTCTGCATGGAGTTTGCATGTTCTCCCTGTGCATGAGTGGGTTTTCTCTGGGTACTCCGGTTTCCTCCCACAGTCCAAAAACATGACTGTCAGGTTAATTGGCCTCTCCAAATTGTCCCTAGTTGTGAGTGTGTGTGTGCGTGGTTGTGTGTCCTGTCAGTCTCTGTGTTGCCCTGCGACAGACTGGCGACCTGTCCAGGGTGACCCCGCCTCTCGCCCGGAACATTAGCTGGAGAGGCAGCAGCACCTCCCGACCCCACTGAGGGACAAGGGTGTAAGAAGATGGATGAAAAAGTGATGAAGCTTCATTGAGATGCTATTTTGTTTTCTGCATTTTCTTTTATGATAAATATTTCCAATATTGTACGAAGCAGACAGTGCAACTTGTAAACACAGATTTAAGTTGGACAATAAAATGGAAAAGATTTTATTTTGAAGCAATTCTGCTACGTTCAAATTAGAAAAAATACATGTTTTCCTTAATTCCTGCAGGCCTAATCTGCATTGAAATCTTCATCTTTAAGAAAAACAACCAAATGTTGCCAAAGCCAATTAAGACCACAGCTTTTTCCCCTGGTGACAGGGATGGAAAAATAAGCTCTGGAACACAATGTTAATTGGTAATTCTGTCCAAGATTTTGACAAAAATAGCAGTAAATGAGCAATTTCCCCTAAAGACTTGGAGGTAAAGACGCCAAACTGAGTTCTTTCATGCATCTAATAATGTTACCAAAATGATTTTGACTCAAAAAATATTAAACCTGTGCTGCAATATGAGAAAGTTCATAAATATCTGCTGTTCTCTTCCCTCTCAACAGCATTATCCACAGTAAACAAAATACATTAAATGGAGAGACCTATCTAAAACCCAAATTTGAATGCACTTTGGAGATGAACACCTGTATTCTTGCACACACACACACACACACACACACACACACGCACACACACGCACACACACATGAGAGAAAGACGGGACTTTATAAGTGCAGTGGAGGACCTGTGATGCTGCGGGCCTGTCTCTCTTCCAAAAGACTCTGGGAACCTTCTTAAGACTGCAGAGCATGATGAAACCTTCCAAACACCAGGGGAATTTGAATTAAAATCTATTGCCATCTGCCTGAATGGTGAAAAATGTTCATGATTCGTTTCTCTACAAAATTATGAACCGAGACATTTCTCAGAATCGGCACAGAAATGAACAATACATTTTCTGTCATGGTAATCTGAGACCGAAATCCTGTGGAAAATATTTGAGCCGAGTTAAACATCTACCTCATGATAATGAACAATAACAGGATATATATCTTTTTTTACTAGGGCGTAGGAAGTTCAAAGGCGACCTATTACATTTCCTTTAACAGGTTAGGATCGGTCCCTGGACTATATACATCTTACATTTTTTGCACATATCATTCTTAGAGACTTTAGTTTGGTCAGTTCTGCCTAGTTTCAGCTCCTTTCAGCTGTTTTAGGGTCTCTGTCACTTTAAATCCACATAAGCTGCCGCCTCCAAACTCAACATTTACACTCGCACATGAAAAATGGATGCAAACAGATGCTCAGTTATACAACCCTACTTCTTTGAAAAGCCGAAGTGGAGCCTCCTCCACAATCAACAAGAATACAGCAAGTGGTTTCTGGATGGCAAGTCAACAACAAAACGCTCGTCTTTTCCGGCAGCACACAGCGGTAAAAGCAGTTGACCAAAGGTGGTTTTACCAGCTGGGTTGCTAGGTAACGGGTTGGGCTTCACTGGCGTTGCTAGGTAACGGACAGCGCATGCTGATTTACGTTCAGAAGGTTTTTGAAACAGCTCATTTTCCAGACACTAAAAAACCTGAACTTATTGGCAAAAAAAAGCTGGGTGGTTTTCTAAAGCGTTTGTGCTGCTTTCAGAAACAATAGAGACTCAAATGGAAATACAAAAACATTATGTCTAGTTAAAATAGTACCTATCTGCCATGCTCATCTCATCCCGCCATGAATCCACAGTAATTCGCTTTTTTTATGTGATCAAATGTGTTACCCCAAAACTCAATCTCCATTCACACCGACAAGCAGCCATGTGGTCGCACTCACACCTCAGAGAGCCGAGGACATGCTAGGTGCATGCAGCAGATTCCTTCGTGATATTTTATTTATGCCAGCAGAGGTAAAGGCAACACATGAGCTTTCACACCCTCCTCCTCTCTCCCTATCTGAGTCTCCTGTGCAGTTCTGGCTTGGCCCAGATAACAGCAAACCTGCCTGGAGGCGAGAGACACCAACACTGCAGGACGTAATGGAAGCTATCATAATGCTTAGCAGGAGCTCGGCTCGTGGCGGCGAGACGGAAACGCCTCTCAGCTCGGAGTGTGAGGACACGTCGGGTTTGTTTTGATGCAGTGGCTCAAGGTTTTAAAAGCAGACAAGATGGACTGATTTAGGTAAAGGGATGGGAAATGTGTAAAAGGACTATCGGCTGTGCAAGAAGAATGAATTTAAATCTCTTTTTAAATGATTTCTGGAAGTTGCTAAAAAATATCAGAGTGAATGTGCCTAAAACTTCAGTGCAAGTTTACGTATGATAAAGTTCAGATCGATGTCATTTTTTGCTTTTAGTGGTGATTTTAAAGGGTCGTACAACCAAGTCAATCAATTTTATAAACAAGAAGGAATTAATTAGGAAGCAGAGTTACAATTAAAGGCTCAAATATCCAAATTTATCCCAATATTTGAGTAAATATTCCCAAATTTGGTATTTTATCACGTATTCCTTGTTATTTTAAGTCAAAATTGTACTAATATTGTTTTAATACAAGTCTCTTCATCTTTGTCGCTCTATTTTCCAGTAAAACATTTTGGATAAACTCGAGTTTTAAATGGTGCTTTAAATTAGGACTGGAGTTTGAAACCACTGGGATAGAAGATGGATGTTTAAACGTCTATCCTATTTTCCAACACCGTTGGACTCAGGTCAGGCATAATGTTAGCCAGTTTTCACATGCCTGGGTCCATTGTGGAATCAGAACCACCAATTGGACCAATGCTGCACTCATCTAACCCAAACTGTGTAAACAAGAATGTTCAAGAAAATGCCTAGCATCAATTCTAACCCAAACAGAAGATGTTGAGACAAGAGTGAGTTTAAAATAGACTTTAAGAAGATACAACTCCTTCAAGCTCGACTGAAGTTTGCAGCTGCCAAATGTCGTCTGGTGGAAAACAAAGGCTCAGGTATTTACAAGGTGAGAAATAATATAGTCAAAGTGAGATATTTAAATCTAGGAGCATCGTACTGACTGGTCAGCACGGAGGTGGAAGCATCATGCTGAGGTCTGTTTCACTCTTAGCACAACTGGCGCACTCCAAATAGTGAATGGAGTAATGAAAGAGCAGGACAGATTGTTTAACTTCAACAGCTTCAACTTCAACAATGTTGTACTTTTATGAACTGTGTTGGATCAAATTACGCTTTAGGAAATAACTGCACATTTTACACATTTATGTAATTTGGCACTATTCAAATAAAAACTGATCCAATAAAATAAATCTCATCTTGAAGTTCCAATTATGTGCCTCTTTTTAGTCTTGATTTGACCTGCAGACCTCGAGTTTGACTCGTGCCGTAGAATATTTCAGATTTAATCTGTTTATATTTCTGTCTCTGTGTGAATCTACATGCTTCGTTTGTTTGTCACTTTGCTACACCTGCGTTTGCCCTTTGTGGGACAAAGACTGATTGTGGTGTAATGTGCTTTGGAGTCCTTGGACCTGATAAAGAGCTATAAAAGTGCAGACCAATTACCGTTTTACAAAAACTGAGTTCAGAATGACATCTAACCAAACATTAGTGGAGGTGTGTATGAATTTTACTGTGCGGATTAGAGAAAATACACAACAACAAATCAAACTTGTGGCGCTCTGAACAACTAACGAGTCACTATGGTGACTTTTCCTTTTACATTTACTGATAGTTTTAATCGTTTAGTCAGTCCAAACACAAGTGAGCCCTGACTGGTAATATACACTGCTTCTCAAATTACCTCGCAAATTAAAAGGCATTAAAACCAACCCCATCTTTTTATCTACACCTGCTTTATGACCCGCATAGATTTAACAGACAGCAGCAGGATCAATACACACTAACAGCCTCTCAGCTCTGGATACAATGCTTAATTTAACTGCTCTAATTATCCGGCTTTATTAAAAATGTAAGTTTACCCACAGAGTTCTGCATTCTGTATTTATCAATATTCAATTCCATCGGGTAAAAAAAAAGAAAAAAAAAAGAGAAATTCTGGTTTCCGGTTCACTGCAGCGAGCTGTTTAATGACTCCCCGAGTTAACGGTCTATACACGGACTTAATGGTCCGCTCTCGTTTGTTTTATGGGTCCATATTATGGCGATGAAACCTTTGTTCTGTTCTGTCAAGCTGGATACATACGGAGAGTTAATTGGTGACGTTTAATAGCATTTAAAGCTGGATTCAAGGCAAACAGAAATAAACTTGTCATGAACTGACAGAGTCTCGTGTTAGCTCAGTTACACTCTCTGCAAATCCCTCCTTCACCGCAACCATACAATGTCTTTTTTTGCGTTTTCTGCAGCACACCGATAATCTGAAGTCAAACCTTCCTGTTGAGGGATTTATTTCCTCTAAGCCTCTCTCTTAGTCCTGTCTGTGGTTCTATTAATTTTCTGCAAAAATCTGATTTGACAAATCCAGGAAGTATTTTATGTATCTGCAGGCCTGGGAAAGCCGATTTGAGTTTGTCCGGCAATAAGGCAGGCACTTATGAGTGGCGATATATTTGCTTGCTTGCAACTCAGAGGAATTGATTATTTCTGCCTCTTCCTGATCGATTTAGAGATACAGCTCGGATACCAGTTTATAATCTCATAGGTGCATCCTTTCCAAGGGCTCTGAAAACAGTTACTTAACGGTATTTATAACCTTTAAACTCTTTCAACCTTTTATCAAAGTTGTAAACACAAACTTGAACATACTTTAATGAGATTTTATGTAAGATTTTGTCTGAAGTAATGCATGAGATGGAGTCAACATGCAGAGAAAGGTATTCTGATGAGATTAATTAAAACATCTTCAAGAAGAACTGCACACCACTCTGAATCAGCCGCTCTTATGGTGAGACATGGAGGTGGCAGCATCATGCTGCGGGGATGCAAACAGGCCAAAACTAACACTTGGTTCAAATCTCATATGATAACCGAACTTTAGAGGCAAGAAAAACCCTGAAATGTTTGTCCATACACATCTGTAATCCAGACTTTAATCCCATCTACTGCAAGCTTGATAAGTTTACTGAACGTTATCTGTCCAATCCAACAGCCTGGGCTTCAGTTCAGAGAAATATGGACAACATTTTTCAGTCCCTAGATTGAAAAAGCTGGTAGAAATACATCAGCACTGACAAGGGGCAAACTTTGAACTCAGCTTACAAATTAGCAGACTTAACTGCACTGGATTTTATTTAGGGGTGTCAGTTTTATTATTTAAGAAACCACGCATCCTTCTTTAGAATCATGTCTTCGCAATCAAGACCGCAAGTCAGTCTGTCGCGTCAAATCCCAGTGAAACACATTGAAGTTGGAGACTGTAAGGTGACAAAATATGAAAAAGTTGAAAGGACGTCAATACGTTCGCAAACTACTGTTGAAATCCAAATGAATGAAACTTGATTGTGCTCTCAGCAGGTAACCTTCAGGTGGAATCAATGAAAATTGTTTGCTCTATCGAACAATTTTCATCAGCTTTACAAAAATAACACATCAGCCACAGGTGCAGAATTCTGGTACCTCATTCTTTATTTCAAACATTGGTTAATGTACCTGCAAGCGGGAAAATGTCTGTTCATCCTCGTTGAAATAGAAAACAAGAAAAACGCATTGAACTCTCCCAAGAATCTAGTAAGAAAAAATTACATCCAAAAATACTTGACACTGCCATCTGCAAGAGTACAACAGGAGATAGGAGGGAAAAAAAGAGATAAAACAAAAAAGCACAAACCTGTGAGCTCAGCTGCAAGAAAAGTGTCAGGTTAAAACGTCAGAGAGGGGATTTAAAAAGGATTCCCTTGTTTCTTTTTTTTTGTAAAAGATAAAGAAAAGAGCAACAAAGTAAAAGCGAGAGGTTTCACCGATGAGATTCATCAAAATCACAAACCACACTGCCAAAATGCAAACCAAAGCCACAGCAACAGCAAAAGTAGACAGAAAACAACAAAAAATTATCAAAATAATAAAAAAAAAAAAAATGTCCCAAAACCCACCAGTAAATGCGCAGGAAAAAGAAAAATCTCTGATAAAATCTGCTCGGTTTCTGCAAAACTGCAAGCAAAGTGAGAGGCTTTCTCAGAGACCGATACCGCACTCGTTTTCTTTCTTTTCTTTTTTTTTCAATTCATACCCTCTCGATCTGAATCACCGCATGCTGGAAACTTGAAGCCTGGATGGACTGACTGTAGAGGGGAGGGGGAGTGAAAAAACGCTTAAAACCAGCACCGCAAATGCTCAATTCAAACACCAGCAAAAGGAGGAAAAACAACCCAGAAAAAAAAGGAAAAAAGAAAAAGAAGGGGGTGAATTTAGAAGACCAAAAAAAAATGTTTGTTTAGAAAAACAGAAAAAAAAAAAATAGCCAGTGGAAGTGTACTCACCGAGCGGGAGTAAAATGTTGCAATAAAAATGTGAAATGGCTCAAAAGAGGCTACAGTATGGCGGTGCGAGGCGGAATGCTGAGCCTTTTCCTCTCTCTAGCTCCCTGCCTCCAGTTCTGTCATGTGACTCCTTCAGCTCCGACTTCCAGCAATGAGAGTCCAACCTCGAACAGCTGATGATGCCGAATGCTCTCCTATAAAGGCTTGGCTTCTTACAAAAGTCCGGGGGAGCGAAAAAAAAAAAAAGAAAAAAGAAAGGAAAAAGAAAGACGCGCTCCTTATCATGCAACGCTTACGACTGAGCTGGTTTTATGTTTCTCTGCTGCATTTTGAACATGCACAGCTCTCTCTTTGTGTCGGCGCCACGGGACGATCAAGTCATGCGGATTTTTTTATTTTTTTCATTCGCTGGCATCGTGAGCTTGTACAGAAGGCATGGATGGGAAAAGAAGAATCAGTCCGATGACGATCGGTGCATAGACAGTTAAGAAAAAACCCCACTGAAGCCTCATATGTTGACAGAACAAAGCTTTGTCGTTTAGCCTGGTTGCAGGTTAGAAAACACTTTGAGTCATCAGCCAACATGTGGATCCTACAACAAAATACCGTGCGATAAGAAGCAAAGAAATAAAAAATGAATGAATCAAACACACATCAAGTATTCACATTTTATGTTGTATTAAAGTAATCTTCTTCCTCAAAACTCTTCACACTAATATCCCACATTATGGCAACGTGGGAAAAAAAAAAGTTTAACATTCTTGCAAATTTATTAAAAGTAGAAAATCAAGAAATCACATTCACATAAGTATGTGTGTAATACTTTGTTGATTCACGTTTGGGATCAGTGACAGTCGAATCTTTTTGAATTTGATTCCACCAGCTGGGCTCGGCCATCTTCAGGAGGTTTGATCCGTTCTTCTCTGCTGTTCTTCTCCAGCTCCTTCAGGTTGGATGGGAAACGTCTGTCAGCCATTTTCAGATCTCTACAGTCAGATTCACACCTTTGAGATCTTGAGATCTGCTGAAAAATGAGAAGTCGCCCCAGTCAAGGCGCTCTGCAGCAGGTTTTCATCCAGGATGCCTGCGGACATTGCTGCATTCATCTTCTCTCTCCTGACTAGACTGTAAGCTGCTGCTGCAAAACATCCACCTAGCATGATGCTGCTACCACCATGCTTCACTATAGGGAGCCATCCCAATGTAAACCCAACTTTCACACCAAAGAGTCCAATCTGTGTCTCATCAGAGCAGAGAATCTCATTTCTCGTTTTCTGCTCTCAGTTCACCACTGAACTCATTGGGACTCTCAAAGCAGCAGAAATGTTTGTTTCTTCCTCAGATTTGTGCCACAAGACAGCCCCGTCTCAGAGGCAGTTACTTTGATTTACTGCTTGGTGTTTGACCTCTGACCTGCACTGCCACCTAGGAGACTTTATATAGACAGGTGTGTCCCTTTCCAAATCAAGTCCAATCAACTGAATTTACCTCAGGTGAACTCCGTTTAAGTCGTAGAAACATCTGAAGGATGATTAAGCCATTCTTCTTTCGTCATTGTCATAATTTGTGTACATAATATTGAGGAAAAAGATTCATTTAATACAATTTAGAGCAATAATCAAATCAGAACCATCTTGAAAACTTACTCAGGCGACAGATGGCTACAAATAAAAGCATTTGGATTTGAATCTACATGAAAAATTTGATTTATCATAATGTTTTTGTCCTTTTTTGTAAAGCATCTTAAGATTCTTTGGCTTACTTTTAAACAAACGGCTCATGGGGATTTTTATGTCTCCAGTTTTCCAGCTTCCTGTAGCAGGTAGTTTGTTTCTGCTTCCTAAAAGCAACACAAGTACAACTTCAATCTGTCAAACAGGAACTTTTATGCCACACAGTCCTTGCTTTTCAGTTCCTAATAAGAAATTCGATACTTAAGCAAAACACGCTAGAGCACAACTAACCTTGTTTATGACATTTAAATAATAATATTAAATAAATAAATAAATGTTGTGTGCTTTCTAAGAATCTGAAACTAGGATGGATTATACAACAAAACAAATTTCCAGTCGGATACCTCGGCCCTTAACATTCGAGAGTAAAGCACACAAACCTTACCCAAGTGGTGAGAAAAAGTTTAACAGAGTCTCTTCAATGGTGCTGAAATTGCTGAGCACAGAAACAGCCAGGCTGCTGTCCATGGTGCTGAAACCCACAGAGCTCTGGGTCGTCGTATCGTGGATGAGGCCGATCAGCTCCAGAACAATCCAGACCAAGCAGTGAGTGGCTGACGCTCCGTCCCTGGTGCTGAAATGAAACTGGTGTAACACAGTTTAGGCCTAAAGGTTGTGCTGGCTGCGGTTCTGAAGCCATGTCTGAGCGCTGCATTAGGAGCCTGTCTGTGGAGCTGAAACTGAGTCATTGCTGCACAGCTACACATAATTGTTTTGCTGGAAGCCTGTTAAAATTGCTATGTTTAGACACACTGTGATTTTGCCTAATTATGTATATATTTGTATTTTTTACATGAAAAAGGCCAAAAATATCTAATATTAAGTTGTATCACGTCATTTAAAGTTTCAAGCATCATCCCAACTTTCTTCATTCATAGACCCCGCTCCACACCCCCCCCACACACACACACACACACACACACACACCCCCCCACCACACACACACACGCACACACATGCGCGTGCGCAGCTCTCCCGCTCTCATCCGTTAAATAAATACACCTGAGAAATGTAGGTTATCGCTGATGGCAACAGACAGAAAAGTAATAATGCGCTATTGATGCATTAGAGTCTGACTGCGGTTGTCAGACAGAATTCAGAACGAGTTTATGCAACACACAGCGTTGGAGACAACTGTCACCATTCATAAATCAGAGCGGAGGTCGGTGCAGTGCTCCCACCTTAAGCACTGTCTAATTTAATTCACGTTTCAAAACACATCCATGCCTGTGGGAGGCAGTAAGTAAAAAAAAAATAAATAAAAAATGCTCTGCCATCCCCAAAGAATACATTGAGGAACAGTGATCAAACTCTGGCAATTTTACCGCCGCACACATTTGCTTCCTTTCTTCATTTAGCCCTTGAAGCTGCTTAGAGGTCTCTTTTGCAGCGTTTAGCAACGCTCAGTCACTGTTTGTCTGCTGCATGGCAGTCCAGGGCTTGAAAACTAAAGATAGTGGTCTGTGAGTCATTGTGCAGGACATCACTTTAATTGCTGATGCCTGAGGGCGCACATGGTCTGATTCAGGAACTGGACTGTTCGTGGTTTATTGTGCCAACATGTAGGTAGGGAGGTAATGAAGAAAATGAAGGAATTAAAGCACAGCTAAAATAATTCCCTCCAACCAAATATGACACACTGTAACAAATGGCTGATGCCTCTGTTGACTCAGTTATAAATAGTTATCTGGAGTTTATAAAGTTCTACTAACAGCTTGTGATGCTGTTTTGAGGTTAGCTTCTGCAGAAAGAAACAACCTGTATTTTCTCTCTTTTGCTTCTCTAAAACATATACTAACCAGAGGGTCAATCGATGCAACTGAGGTTTTTGCATTTTTTCTGAATCAGAAATAATGCTTCAGAATACCAGAATACCCAATACTAATAATGATAATGGTATTATTCTAAGCATCTACTTCCTAATTAGCCGCTAGCATCTGGCTTTGCTGCTGTATTAACGAGAACTTGCAAGTGACCTTGAATAACAAGCGAAGATTCAATATCTGTTGTAATATTTTATGTTTCTTGAAGCAACAAAAACTCAACAACATAATGAGTCTTTGGCTTACTTTTCAAACATTTTGTTTTGTTGTTGTTTGTAACAGCTAGCTGTGCTACTCCATTGCTAGCTTGAGCATGAATTTGATTAATGAGTAATTTGTTTTAAAAATGTCTCATCTGTGTTTTTCATAGAATCTGACCTAAAAAAGTTTCTGTCCATCTTGCACGGTCTATTTCTTGTCAATAAAACTTGTTTAACGTTTTCTGGGTCTGAGTCCTACATTACCCATAATGCAATAGCTCTGTACTGCACATGAACTTATCTTACATCCAAATAGATTTGATTGCGTGTTTGAAATTTCGAATGGAAAAACCGCTGCAGTCATGACAATCATTGTGACAACGACAGTTTGTTGATATTTTCGGTCTCTTTCTGGTTTAATTCTCCTTCACAATCATACTTTTTATTGGCTGTGTAATGGTTTAAAACTTTGAATGTTAGATGTAAGAACTCAGCCTTCTAGGTTATAAACGCTCTTTCTTAAGACTCTTGAGAGACATCTGTTCTGTTAATGACTCTTAGATTTCATTAAACTTTACGGCCTGGTCATAAACATTCCCCATTAGCCTGGTTGTAGGATTTCTATCCTTTAAATTGTTTAGTTGGGTGTTTGTTTCACTTAATGAACTATAAATATATCTTCGTTTGAGTAAAGTTTAAATTTTTAATTGACAGCAATTCAGCATTTGAATAAAATATGAAAGTAGTGCATTTTTTTTTACTACTGGGAGTGGAATAAAAACCCAGATTATTTTTTTAAATTGATATTAATCTGGTTTAACTTTGCACATCAACTCAACAGTTCAGTGGAATTTGAATGTGTTGCTTTACTAACGTCCTGTAGCCGTGCTGCTTGTGATAAAAAAGACACAAAGGTCTTATTCAGGTGCTGGATGGTGCATAGATAGATGCAGCTGCCAAGATGTAGGCAGAGAAGGTAATGAAGAAAATTAAGCAATTAAAGCACAGCCAAAATAATTCCATCTAATCCTGTACCGCACTCTATAATAAAGTATGACTAATGCTTGACATCTTTATTGACTCAACGTTATTAACAGTCATTTGGCTTGAAATCATCTTTTCTTCCATTCTAAATCTGCATAACTTCCGCACTGTGTGAAACATGCAGAGGAGTGAGGACTGAACCCTTCGCTCGACATGATTCACACGTCAGGCTGTAAAACGCTGGAGAACGGCGTCACTTTTATGGTGAGGCTCGCTCCGGGTTTCTGGTCCGCTCCTGTTATCAGGGTCCTGCTTGCACGCCAGAAAGAGACTCACAAGGTTAATGACCTTCGTGAATCTCTCAAATAAGACGTATCAATCATATCAACCTTTTTGACACGGAGTCAGCAGGCTCAGCGACGCGCTCAGTTTCGCCGAACCTCTGCCTCGCCAAAATCACTTTCAATCTTTGTGTACATACTGCTGGATGTTTCTAGAGCTACATAAGAAATGAAGCTAAAAAAAAAAAAAAAAAAATTAATTACCTGACATGAAATTGTCATAAGCAGAAATACAGTGCAAAGACCATGCATTGCCTTTGGCCATAAAAAAATTTTCAATTTGAGGCAAAGCTCAAAAACATTGGGGCTTTTGAGCTTTCTTGTTACTCTTGAGGTTCATGAATCGATACATGATATTGCATTATTTATAGAAATAGTGTAGTGGGAAAAAAAGAGAAAGTTGTGATTTAATTTCAGTCAAGTTTTACTCTGACCTGTTTTAGGAAAGTAGTGCAGGAAAAAAAATATCAATGATCAAGATGAAAATATAATAACAATATTCACTTCCAGTCTAACCTTTTAATGTAGAATGAGATGAATTATTCTTTAGAAACAGACATGACATTATTATCACCCATGCTACACGGAGAACCACTTCATTGTGAGCCTGTTATGCACAAAAAAAAGGAAGGAATTAATACCTTTATAAAGCTAGGGAAGTATTTTCTATTCTTTAATTAGCAATTGTCAAGAAGTCTGCATAGATTCTGCAAGATGTTTTAATTAAAAGTAAAATGAGTGTGCAGACACAACTGTAAGTGGATTTAACGCTCATTATAATAAATAGGTTGCTTTTACAAATCCGGAGCTTGACATGGAAGGATTATGAAAAAAAAAAAAGGCGCAAAATATAAATAGATTCAGAAACCGTTTCTCGTTGTTTGTGTTTGCAAATATAAGCAGCGGCGCATGGGCTCGGTAAAGAAATCGTTACAGGGAAAGATTTTTTGTCACCATGATGCATATTTTAAAAGGTTGGAATGTGCTTGTGTAGGCTAGGTCAGTGGGTATAATGTCAGCCTGTGCATTACATCCATCAAGATGCGTCTCCAAAGTGTTTATGTAGCTGCCTCGTTTTCTTTCATCCTTGTCGATGCCTCAAATCTGAGGGAGCTGACTGACCTCTCTCAGTCTGCCGAGACCAAAGGCATGTTTACTGATGGATGAATAATAGTCAGAGTCTGAGTTTCTAACATCTGCCTCTGGTGCAGTCTTACACCAACCATTAAGGTTTTATGACTTACTATAGACTCTTTTAGAAGGTTATTTAATTAAGAAACAGATGGGTTTAATTTTCCATAAAGAGATTATCTACAAGTTTGTTTTTTTTCCGCCCAAATCTTTTTCTTTTCTTCCAACACAAAAGCCGTTCAGATTGTCACGTTGAGTAATTTCCTCTCCATTTCGGTTTGTATTGTTTCTGCTGTTTCAGCGCAGGATTTAATCCCACAAACTAAATCCGTGGAAAGAAAACAATGCTCACATGCAATCCACTGGTTAAATGATTTAATTATATTTGGTTTGATCTCAGTTAGTTGTGTCAAAATTCTATTAAATCAATGCTAAATGTGTCACAAAAAACTAATCTCAGTCACTTATTACTTACAATAACCTGCAACACAATAATAATAATAATAATAATAATAATAATAATAATAATAATAATAAAAGCTGTGAAATATTTCATATTCACACTGTTATATTTTACTATATTTGTTTTACTCCTATTGGATGCTATTATTACATCTTGACATTTATAGCCAAACATTTCATTGCATTGTTGACTTTGTGTTAACCTGCATAATGACAAATAAACAGTTTTACAAAACATTACAGTAGATCATTATCAAGATAGAAAATATTTTAGACAACATAACATCAATCAATCAATCAATCAATCAATCAATCAATCAATCAATCAATCAATCAATCAGCTTTTGTTTATAGAGTATATTACACGTCTAAGGTGAGCGAATTGCTGTACAAGTCCATAAAATAAAACATAACCAGTAAGACATAAGCGCGGATAATAAATCAGGAAAGAGAGATAAAAAATAAAGCACTCATGATTAGAACAGCATAATAATTTACACCAAAACAGAATTTAAATAATTTTATGTATTAGCAATCCTTACAGTAAGAGGATTTATAAGACGAGTCAAAGGGTGCGTTCACAGCACGTTTACTTCCGCAAACACTGAGCACTTCTTCTTCTTTTTATGGCAGCTGGCAGAACACTGAGAACGCTGACGCTATTGCGCCCTCTAGTGCGCATGCGGGACACTTTCAGGTTGTTTGGACAGCCCCGGCAAAAAAAAAAAAAAAAAAAAATCGGAATTGCCAAAAAAAATCGGAATTGGGTCACTTCAGGCTGCAGTGTGGACAGCACCCTTAGAAACATCCAGAACCAACTGGAAGTTCTGAATTCACACTTTTCAGAAAACACAGTTGGTTTAAAGTTCTATTAAATTAAAAGTTGCTTTTTTCTTTTTGTCAGTTCGTCTAGCAGCAGTTAAAATAAACTGTGAAGAAAGTAGACAACAACTGTTGCTCAGATGATAACAGCGTCAGAACTTCTTCTTCACATCTTAAACAAAACAAACAAACAAAAAAAAACCCCTGATAACGGAGCAGAGGTTGAACCTGAAGAGGAGAGGTCACGCTGAAAGAATGTGCACATTATGTACTTAGCTTGTTAACAGCTGTCGGCTTAATTGTCACGTCGCACAGGGACGTTTCTGTTTCAGCGTGGTGGTGGCAGGCACCAACAGAGACCGAGGCAGGCTGACCTTTCCAGCACAAAGTAACAGGACTCTCCTGAATTCACCACGGCAACCAGCGCTGTATGACTGACACGGGTCGATCGTGCTTTGTGCTGCTCGGACCAGCATGGTGATTAATTTATAAAAGTATATGACAGCTAATTTATTTTGCTGTTCTCGTGCACACGCTGCAGTTTGGAACATATGGTGAGATGCGATATTTTAAAGAGGACTCTTTTGTTTGGTTTTTATGAAGGATATTTTTATTTTGGAAGATGATAGCAGGGATAACATTTTACCAGTCTGTTCACAGGACCATGAAATTGGTCCAGCTGTGACATCTGGGAATAAATTGTGTGGAAATGAAATGTGATAACTGGATTTTAATGTTTTGAAAAGTTTTTACCTGCTGCACATGCTAATCTGAGCAACGACAAGAAAACAAACTTAAATCACAACTTTATGGGGGATTTTTTGTTTTTTGCCAGCTGTGCACTGTAAAATATTTTAGCCACACTTAGTTGTTTCCACCAAGTTCTACTCTTTAAGTCAAAATACATTTTGCATGTTTTATATTTTGAACTTTAATGTGCGAGTCTGTGTTGCACCATGAGAGCCTCTTATGCTTTACCAAAGCAGATGTTTGTTTTATTGATACAATCAGTTTGCAATGTTTGAGGAAAGCGTCTTCTCACGGTGCTTCTGCCCTGTTCAAAATAAAAGTTTGAGCAGAAATCAGAGTGATGTTTAATTATTTGCATCATCAGAAAATTCATCTGAGTGAAAATGTTCAACTCTTCTACCTTAAAACAAGCAGATATTTCAACTTGAGGGCAGTTTTCCCGCATAATGTGAAATAATTAGTTGGTTTAAATTACTGTATTATGTAATAACTCACTTCAATGTGAGTGTCTGAGTATTGTTTTCTAACAATACTCAGACATTTCTAACAATGTCTGAATATTGTTAGAAAACAATACTCAGACAACTTGTTTCCTGTTAAATCAACTGAGTGGACTTTAATTTGAGTCAAAACAAAATCAGTTTTCTAATTGACTTGTATTTTAAAGGTTGCTGGTGAAGCTTCATTTTCAATTTAAACCACCGTCAAATGTTTTACAGTGCAGTTTTCGCCTCAACCCTTTCAGTGGTTGCTACAGTGGGCAGCTAACTAAAAGCCATTTTCTTGTGCTTCTTGTGGATTTTAATGTTATAAATGCACACAGACCACTGAAGTGGACACTAATGCTTCACATCAACTACTGGCCATCAGCTGCAAATGCAATAAATTGTTTTTGTTAAATCCAATATGGCCGACAGACAAAAAAAGCATGCCGACCGGCCCGGTCCCTCAGTCTACCGTAGACGACTCTTGTAGGTAAAAAAACCCCATTGTGACATCAGATAACCCCTAAAGAACAATACTACTGATCACTAAAAAAGCATTTTTTATAGCATTTTTTCCTACCTTTTTTTATGCCTTAAGAAAAAAAAAAATCCTGACAAAGGATCATAATTCATGCATGAAAGGGTTAAAATTAGGTTAATTACAGTTGATTATTGGTTCAGCTATTGATATGGAGAGGATTACTTGGCATTTTTTTGCCCTTAAACATTTTTGTTCGACAAAAAAAAGCATAAACATAGTAAATCTATGCAAGAGCAAACTAGCTGTCTTGTTCTAAAGACAGTAACTGTAATCGATTAGCTGCATTTCAAAGTGTCACTTTGTTTCTCTTTCATTGTGGCACATTTTGCTCCTGGTATTTCTGCTTGTTTTCCCAAGATTAAAAGTTTCGCTCAAACAGTAATCAAAGCAAACCTGGCCAGGACTCGAACCTAACCGATTATGTCCGGCACTGAAGTGAAAACATGAAAAGAATATTTAATGTGGTCGAGTTGAAAGAAGCAGAAGTTGTGTAGATGTTTTTACTTTTCACATCTATCTGGAATAAAGCAGGCCAGTTTTGGCTCAAACTGCGTTTTCCTTTATGTTGGAGCGAAGTTTCTAGCTGAGGAAATGCTCAAACTTTGCTCACTCACTTCACTCTTTGCTGACAAGAAGACAGACTGTTTTCTCTGCAAAACATCAAAGCGCTACTAAGCAGAATCTGGGGGGAAAAAAAGCGAGCAGTTGTTTCTGCTGCATTAAAGTTTAAAAATACGCAGAGCATTCATTCAGCGAAAACAAACTATGAGAATAATTCAGAGTTAAAAAGTGAAGTAATACAAGAAATCAAGTGTTTCTTTATGCATCTGTGCTCTGGTTTCCAGGCTGTTTGCTCTGCTGCTTCGGCCAAACCAGAATGTCTTTGGCTCGCCGGTTCAGGTGCGTCTGGAAGAAGAGCTCCCAGCGGCCGTGGCAGGAGCCACGAAAATCCTTCTTAATCAGATTCTGCAGAAGCTGATAGTGGAGAGAGACGATAAAAAGAAAAAAGAAAGAAACACACATGAAAGAGGCCAGCAGTAGTTTGGCAGCCACTTTGCAGAAAGAAGGGGGCAACAGAGTCTGAGGTTGTTTGCCCACGATTGTCCCTCCTTGTGAGGCCTCTTATTGGTAGTGAATGCCTTCCTGGTGCATTTGGCTTGTGACGCTCAGCTAGTTGGGAAACGTCCAACCTGAGCTGTCTGCTACCTCAAACCTCTTGGCTCCAAGATGTAGGGAGTCTGTAGGGCGGGAGAGATTGCTGCAGGACCTCATGGAGGTGCAGAATGAAGCTGTTTAAAATTTACATTGATGACACTTCCTGTTATTTTTGTGTTTTGTTGAAATTTACGGTATGTTTTAATGATTTTATTGGTTAATTTGGCTTGTACATTTGTTTTTCTCCAACCTCATAAAGTAATATTCAATAAATTTGAATACATTTCTGTGAATCTTTGTCAGATTAGGTTTCTTTTGAAAATAACCTTTAAGCATGTACTAAACATAAACTTGATTAAACCCACATTTGCTTTCAACGCTCTGATGTGATATTTTGATCGTGAATTTGTTTACATATGCTGTAAGGACAAAATAACCATCATTTAGACAACCAATGGTATCAAACCGCAACAATAACAAGTACAAAAAAGATACAAAACAAGTCTTAAGTTTATTCAGGTGAGTTGATGCTGTAGAAACTGATTGGCTCCCACCCAGAAAGCACAACAGGAATGTACACTTTTCTGAACCTATATGAACCGGCAATGCGAAAAAATGTGATTTCAGTGCTTCACTGTGACTTCACAGATGAAGTCACAGTGCTTCATCTGTGTGATTCTACTTTACTTTGTCTCAATATTTTCACCAAAATAAAAACAAGAGAAGCAGGATTTGTGTTTACTGTTTCTAAGAGGAAGATTGAGTTTTTTGTGTCTTGTTTGTTCGACTTTGACGGCAATCATCAACAATCATCCGAAATTGTCCTCTCCAAGACATTTTCTTACATTGTTTTCAAAAAATTCTACCTTTGTGTAATTTGACATAATTACAGATGATCTTTTCTTTTTTTTTTTAAATGCAGGATAAAGCGGGAAATGAACCTCTCTCTTTCTTTCTGTTCCTCGACAAAAGCAGACACTTCTAACAAGAGCGGTGCATTAAGTCAGCTGGGATTTGCACATGAATATTAACCGAGTCTGCATCTCCTTTTCTCCGTGAGCCTAACACCACCAAGGATGTGTCAGATATGCATGGAAACAAATATTAAAATTAGAACAATTTCTGTTTGCACTCTGTTGACATCTTCCGACCATTTGCGTTTTAAAGTGTTTCTTTTAACAACCACATCCATGGAAGATGAGCGCCTTCAAGAGACTTTTCTTTAGGCGATACATGAATCATCAGAGCGCAAACAAAACAAACAGATGAACAACAAACTCTTTGTTATTGTTCCAGAGCTTTTCATCATGCTGTAATTATGTACATATAACCCAGATTTCTTGATGTTGCTCGCCGTCTTCTCCTGGCTGTAATCTCAATTAGCTCATTGTTGACAAAAACGTGGTTGAAGCAATTTAAGATCTACACAGAGCTGCGACTCTGAGACTGGAACGGTTTCCTGAACATGAAAAACGACGACAAAATTCGTTTAATGAAAGCTGGATATAAATAAGTAAGCATGTCATACGAAAAGGCATCAGAGGAGGCGACACAGAAGCTTGCTGCTTTGTGTCGGAGGAAGGCAGAGAAATATTTCAACAATCTCTTGATATTTTACGTGCAGTTTCAGACTGATGTTTACTTACATTCAGTTTGAGCTTGAATGTCATTATTTTAAGGATTTTACTCAATTATTTGAGATATTTTTCAGGGTGAATTTCTTTTACAGTTGCAAGCAGAACTTGTATTTTTCACAAAATGATTTCTTTTTAAGCAGTATTAAATAATCAACAGCCTCGAGGCATGCATGACAGAGTTGTCCAGACAGATTCTCCCACCTGAGCCGGAGATCTCTGCGATTCCTCCAAAGTCACCATGCACCTCTTTGCTGCTTCTCTCCTGTCAGTTTAGGTGCAAAGTCATGTCTGGATAGGTTATTGTTGTGCATCTGTGTGATTCTACTTTATTGGCAAGCTCCAATAAGCGTTTACAAGCAACAACGTGTCTGTTTAAAGGGCAGCATTATGTAAAATCGACTTTTTTGAGATTTACATCATATTTAATGTTATTCCCTCATCAAAAACACACAGAGTATTGCTTTTATTCTTTCATGCATATTTGAGTAATCCTTTAATCTCTCATGGCAACCATTCACCTAAACGCCTCAGGGGACCTAGCCCCGCCTTCGAGACGCAGCTCCTCCTCAGAGCTGCAGTTTCCAAGTTTCCGCCTCACAGGGCGACTCTCCCACTCAGCTCCTCCAGACTAGCAAGCAGCAATTAGCAAACATCTGCTGGAACTACACATCTGCTGAGCTCAGTAAGCAAACTACTTCTCATTGCAACGCTGATAAAATCGTTTCTGCATTATTAAAGAAGAACTTCCTGAAGGCGAAGTTTCAGAAAAAGCAGTTTTTTTTTTTTTTTTTAAAGAGACAGAGGCCCAATTTCAAGGCGTTAAATTAGAAAGTAAAATTCCTTTCACGTCATATTTATGTATCCTTTTAACACCTGACTATCCTATAAAATGGCACGGTGTGCCTAAAAAACACAACATACTTCCCCTTTAACAAAAGTAAAAAATCTCCGACTCTTTTGCCAAAGCAACTCACAGAGAATGCAAAAAACAAAACTGCTATTAATGCCCTTATAATTATATATATTTTTCATCATTCCATGTGGCCATACAACCACAACATAAAACAAACCTCAGGCAAAGTTGCTGTACTTACAAAAACATTACAGAAAACTTTCGTCACCAGCATTGCTGTGAGACAGAAGAAAAATCAGAATGGAGGCAACAGATGAGATATAATCACACTAAGCTGCTAATTAATTAGTCCTGCATGTCGTATGCGTGCTGTGCAGAGGGACCCAAACATTTCTCCATTTGCTAATTAGTTTTCTTTTGGGGCATTTTGTGTAAATACATATGAATAAAAAATAATTTAATTGCTTGTGCTCCTTCTAGATTGTCTTTTCCATAACCCAGAGCCTGGGGCGTTTTCTGCAACTGGTATGTAGCAATACCAGTAAATATTTTGCAATTTGATGTCAGCTGCTCTGCATTTCAAAATGTGATGCAATTTTAAAACCAGACACGGTTGGAAAAGAAACATAATGAATATTTAAAAAGAACCACTGAACCCATCGTCTTTTGGTTCTTGAAGAGCTTTCAGCCTCCATCCAGAAATCTTTTTCCATTCTGCCTGTTAGAAATGTGGCTGAAACGAGTTTTAATTTAAGTAATCAGATAACAGTAAAAACCTGCAGGGAAACCAAGAAGTATTTTTTTCATATTTGTTCTACTATGATGTTTCAGATTATCTGGTTAGGACAGATGGGTCATTTGCAATACAATTTTTTGAGAAAGTTGGACTTTGAGAGTTAGTGATGTTACCCGAGTCTCACTGTCTCACTATGAACCTGGATTAGGTTAACAGATTCTGCATTTCATTTAGAAATGTGGTTTACAAATAAACATTTTCATAATAAAGACGTGTGTTTGAGGAATGACAGGCCTATCGAAAGATTATAAAACAATGAAAAAAGGAGCTTCGGTTTTGGAAAAATGTACGTCTTTACTTAAATCTGACATAAAAAGATAGCCTATTTATGTAATATTCTGTGGAACGTGACTCCATGTTATTCATGCAAACTTTGCCTATTTGTGATTTTTTTTGTTGGGCAAATCTAAGACATTGCAGCTTGGGAAGCTGAAATACCCGAACACAATGCTACTTGGCACCCTATTGGCTCGTGCTTGCAAAACAGCCATTTATTTTCTTTGGTCCTCATTTGCTGAACTTCCAAGAGTAAAAATTATGCAAACTGTAGATATTAGCGTTTGTAGTAGTACAACAATTTAAAAGAAATAGACCTCAGATGAGTCACAGCAAGAAGGATTCTTGATTAAAATCCCTGCCAAGTTCTGCAAGGAGTCTGCATGGCCTCCTGAGGCGCATTTTGGTTCTCTTCTGGTGCTCTAGCTCCCACCCACAATTAAAAAATAAAACATTCATATGGAATAACTGAACATTTTAAGAAAGTCTGCTGAAAGTGTGTTTGCAAAAAGTTTCTTGGTTTTGGTTCTATGATCGACCGACTTGCATTTCCTTCTCCTTCCTCCAACAACTGCAGTGAACTCTCCCTGCATGTCCAGCGCCAAGCAGAGGAAACCAGCTGCAAATCTGATCATTCATCGGCAGGATACGCCGAACCAAAAGCAAAATCTGCTGTGCCAGGACAGTATGAAGGATCACAGCTGCTTTAACACAGCAAGAATTAGACGGATGGTTTTGATAGAGCGAAAATGCTCTATTGGAATCGCAAGGGGAAAAGAATCACTGGAAAATGCCCAGAAAATATATAAAAACCAATAAAGGTGAAGAGATGATGGAGCCCTGAGAGCTTTATTTCGATAAATAGCATTCATGACTGCCGAGTCTATCACCGTATGGATTTTCGCTAACACACTCTCTCATTGCCTGTTTAACAATCTGTCATCCAAACAGCTGACCTTTCTCAGCCTAATTGAAGCAAATCTTTTCCCAGTTTCCTCTCAGAAGTCTCTGCTCCTGTCCTAGTTTGTATTCCACGCAGCGCTTCCTTCCAGCCTACATATTGCAGTAGTTTGCTTTACCCCCCGCTGAGCCTCAGCTGTTTGTTGAGCCATGCAAGAGAGATAATATTCAAATACGCACAGATATAGCTCTCGCTTAGCTTTGTGGGTCACTACATTTAATAAAAATGATCACAGAAAGATTAAGATTAACGGAACAAAATAAAAAAATGTGTTATGGAAGATGTGTAAACTTTTCTATTGCTATAAAAATGTTGCAGTATTCATCAGATCAGTTTGGTAATGCCTGACAGAAACTGGTTTCAACTCAAAAAGTTTGGAGTTTGATGAACTTCAAATGTAGATAGAAAGGATGAAAAGTTCCTCATATTCACTGTTGAGCATGGTGGAGGAGGTGTGATGCCATGGGACTGTTTTCTCATCCAAACTCATGAGGAAAGTATTTACACTCAGTAATAAATGAATCTACTCAGATCAAAGATTAGATTTATCTAAAATCATCAGTGCCATATCCGGCTGATGCAGTCAAAGAAAAGGTGTGTAAAAGCGCTAATTTAAGCCTCTTTACACACTCTTACTGGATGTGTCAGTTAATTGCACAGATTGCCGTGCGGTACTGGAAGTGTAAATGTGAAATATTTTGTAACACCTTTCTAAACATATGCAGACTCCACAAAATGCGTTACAATCTGTTTCACATTCACCCACACAGAAACGCAGAGAAGATTTGTTCCTCTGTGTTTAAAAACTGAGTGTTGATCTGGTATTTATATTTACAGTCATGTTCAATAAATTAAAATACTTTTTTGAAAATTACCTTTCGACATCCATTAGATATAATTGTTCTTAAGCCCGTCTTTCTGTTTTAGAAATAGTTTATTGCTCTGATGGATAAATGTGTTTTAGTCATTAGCAGAGAAACATCTTGACTAATAGAAAAGGTGTTAAAACATTGGATTTGATTTTTAAATGGATCCATTTAGGTGACTAAGTAAAGCATTTATCAGCGTTTTGCTTAAAGCAAATAAAAAAGCTTTCACTAGCTGTGTTTCCGTTACTAATGTCGACAAAACTTTCACAATATCCAACTAAAATAAAAATAACTGGAGCTTATTCACATTGTTTTTTGGCAGTAGTAACATCCAGTTGTCGATCACAACTTGTGTGTTGAGGAAAAAAAAATTCCATTGTAGTTTTGAAAAGTACACAAATCAAAATGTGTGTACTTTTCAAAACTACAATGGAATTTTGATAAATACAACAGAAATACAACCTCAGAGCAAAAAAACTAAAAAGAAAAAAAATCACAGTTTTTGCAGAATTATATGGTCAGTGGAAACACGACCAGTGATTATTTCCTTAATGACATATTTGTAATTGTTTCAGTACATTCTGGACACAAAACATACAGAAGTTTCCAGTTCCTGGGGATTGTTTCACCCACTGGACCACACAGAGAAGAGAACTATTAACGCTAGAAACGCTGACAAAAAAGACGAATAATGAGGCAGAACAAAACCAAAATCTGCGAGGCAAGGATTGAAATTTCAGCAACATGAAGGAAAGGTCAGAGACAGAAATGCAATTAGAGCAGTTAGGAAACAGACAAAGCAACTATTGTCAATTGCCTTTGAGGTGTAGGTTTTAAAACCCTTGCTTTAGAAGTGGCAGAAAACTTGAAACTGGGGTGGATATCAACCTCATAAAGGACAACAGTCCTAAACGCAAAGCCACAGCTTCGCTAAAATGGTTTAGATCAAAGCACATTTGTGTGTTAGAAGGTCAAAATCAAAGTCCAGACTCATTTCTAATTGAAAACACGTGGAAAGACTTGAAAATATCTGGTCTCCATCCAGTACAGCTGGTTTTCACTAGTTTCACAAAGACGATGTGGCAAATATAAGAGTCTAAAATTGCTAGAAACATACCATTAAAAACTTGCAGAATCTACAGAATATCGACTCTGCAAAGAAACGCACACTTTTCAAATGTCTGTTTTGCAAAATGTTGTAAACCATGAATTAATTCCTACACATATTAAAACTTGGAAAAGTACATAAAATTACACCCAAAGCTCATGTTCTCTTAGTAGCCACACTGTAAAATGGATTAAATGGTCTCAATGTGAACTTTTGTAAAATGATTGACATTTTAGTCGCTACTCGCCACCCGGCGTACAAGCATGTGACGCATTAATAAGGCTTCGTAATAACAGACGGCATACAGAGTTTTCATTTCGACTCTGTTGGACAGCACGGACTTCAAACTTTATAAAAGTGGCGTTTTTATATTGGTTTTGTTGTTATTTACTTTAAAATAAAGCCAGAAATAAGATTGATGATTTCCACCTTATTTTGTGGGGTCTAAATGTACCACATTTCGAAACAACCAATGAAAATGTGTTGACGGTCTGTTGCTAGGTAGAACGGAGACACGCGGAAAGAGACGAGGGGGGGGGATTTGGATACGGCAAGAGACTAGGGTGCAGCGATGCTGGGGATTTTACTGAGTGTTTCGATGGGTTTTTTAGACTATAAGTGTGTTAGTTAGAGTTTGTGGTGTGTGTAGGGTTAGTAGTAGTTTAGCTAGCTATCGCTACATGGCTTCATAGCGAGCGCTGACGCACAGAGAAGAGAGACTGGGATGGCCAGTTAGACCTCGACTGCAAAGGGTTAATGCATCATCATTTCACTTTGAAATGAAGCTTAACTTTGTGTTGGTCCATCACGTAAAATACCTGAAAGGGTAGAAATACTTTTGCGAAGAACTGTGCTGACAGAAAAAGACACGAGAAAGAGAAAAAAGTTATTAAGTCACATGCTTAGTGATGTTCAAACCTAATGATTCACATTTTTACCAGGCCTGCCAACAGTTTTTCTTTAGATCTGATTCATTGGAGGTGTTAAAACCTGAAAGTGGAGGAACTTTTCTCAAGGACAAAATGGAAACACTTCACATGAAAGAACAGAGGCGCCAAGTTCTTCAGTCATTTTCACTCGGAACAAGTGTAGATGATTCATCTTTCCTAATCTCTGTTGCCTAACAGACTTTCTTTGGCTCTAGGAAGTTTTATTACATCACCATTATTGACAAGTTGTGATCAGTCACAAAGAGTTTCTAGCTTCTGAGTTGCTTGATTATGGCCTGCTCATCTTTCAATCTGGAACAAGGACTAATTGCGAGGGATCAGCTCTGGGAGTTTGTGACAAATGGAGGCTCACAGATGGAGTATCACGTCGAAATGCGATTAAGAGGAAGACAAGTGTGTTGGAGTACAACGGTGAACTGTTTGTGTTTGTCTGGATGGAGGCGACGCATGTTAAAATTCCAGTGATTATCATCAGTTTCAGGGTTGCAAACTGAAGGAAGACGGACAGAGCGGGAAAGGCAGGAGAGATTTTTCTACAAAGCCGTGGAAGGACTGAAGGAAAGCTCTGATAAGGCCTGCGCGCATCTAAGTCTTTGCCAGGACTTGTGCCGCAGCGAAAATTGAATCATAACAGACAAGAAGAGATAAGCAAAGAAAATAATCATGCTTTTATGCTCTGTGCAGCAGCATGACAGGACATCAGTTTCACCAGTGCAGCTATTAAAACTTGGAAAAGTACATAAAATTACACCCAAAGCTCATGTTCTCTTAGTAGCCACACTGTAAAATGGATTAAATGGTCTCAATGTGAACTTTTGTAAAATGATTTCGACACTTAATGCATCTACTAATAGATATGCTCAGAGGGGCAATTGCTAAGAGTGGCATTCAGAAGGGGTGTGAAAAATTACTGTATAATTTGCCACTTGTACATTTTATTTCTTTCATTCCTGTCCTGTTGGACCACTGGATGTTGAGTAGGAAACCCCTGCTTACGTTTGAGAATTAGCTGTGAACTAGCAAACATTGCTAACACACAGGTTTGCCAACACACAGGCTACATGGGTGGCGAGGCACAAGTTATCCTGAGACTTCTCTTTTTTCAGTTCTCTTTGTGTGTTAAAATGTAGTCGTAGCAAAATGTGAGGAAAAATACACATTTTGCACGTTTTTGCACTTATACTTGGGTCTCAAACGCTCTTAAAAAACAACCCAATCACTGTTGCCAGCCAGCTTTTGGCAATAAATTGTTGTTTTTTTGGGGTCTGTAAAATGAGCCATTTCAAAAAAACTCCAGAAAGTAAAGTCAGCTTCGGTTGCCCGTCACCTAGCAACCGAAGCTGAGCTCCAGCACATTTGGTCAGCTGGTTTACAATGGCTACTGGAGAAGGAACGTGTTTTGTTGTTGACTTGCCACTCAGAAACCACTTGTTGCATTCTCAGTGGTTGTGCAGGAGGCTCTACGTCTGCTTTTCAAAGATGCACAGTTGTGAAATGGAGCATCTATTTGCAGCCAATTTTACATGTGTGTGTAAACGTTGAGTTGGGGGTTGTGACCAGCAGCAGCTTATTTGGATCTAAGGATTTAAATCTGATGAATATATCCTGTGGAGAGAACTGAAGACTGGTGAAGGGAGGGAGGGTTTCCAACCTCGAAGGCTTGAAGGTTTTTAAATCTGTCAAATGGACTGAGTTCACTGAGTATTTTTGTTTAGAAATTGGGTCTGTTTGTTTTGTAAACTTCCTTGAGACGACATTTGTTGTGAATTAATGCTGCACAAGTAAATAATTAAAACAAAACAGTCTCATGTTCAGTGGTCTATGTATGAATCATGAAAAAAACAACTTCCTAAACATTCATCCATGCGTATTCAGTTGCTTGTATATTTGCCATCTCATTTTTTTGGTCACTATCCAGAAAACCACATTACTGCAGGCTGCACTGATATGACTATCAATCTGCAGAATAACTAAAGATTAGAAATAAGCTTATGATTTCTTAATAAACAAATGGTTTGCTCATGTGTGTATATGCAGTTAGACATAAGTGGATTTATGGGCATAATGTCCAATTCTCATACATCCAACCAGTCTCAAACATTGCTTGTCAGTTGTGGCTTTGCTGACTGAATGATTGCACCCTTTGCAGAGAGAAAGAAAAATGTCTGATGCTAAATAGAATGAAAGTGGTGACAGGAACTGTGAAGTATCAGTGGTCCTTTCACCACTGAGCTGGTGACTCAGCATTGGCCAGCAGCAAATTTCAATAAATCAAACCACTAACTGGACTCACGGGGCAGCCGTGGGCAGAGTGTTTCTCATTACAGCTTTGTAAGTCTGCAATGAGCTGATTGACAGTTTGGAAAACGGCCCGGGAATCATCTCCAAACATTTCGGTTGGTAAGCAACTTTTCTGCTCATTCTTTGTGTCTGTTGTTTTTTCCACATTGGCCTCCGGTTTTAGATGACTCATATTTTCCACCCACACCAGTGTGCTATAAACATTACTCAAGTGAAAATGTTAAAACACTGTAATAAATCTTGGTGGGCAACATTTTTGAACTTAAAAACAGACGTTATCAGTTTCATTCTCTGAGCACAGCTGATTTTGGTGGAATAACCCTTTTTTTCAGTAATTAGATCATTAAATGTAATGTCAAGACCAACAGACCAACTTTAAGTGGATTCATTTGAAATGAGTCAACATGTTTACAGAACATTGAGTTAAACAAAAATACATTTATATTAAAACTTTTTATGACAATGCCAGCATCACTTTATACTATGAATTCAATCCATCTACATATCGTCTAAACCTAGTTATACTTGCAGGATGAGAAACACAACATGAAGAGTGATTGACAGCACCAAGACCCGCCTCCTGGCTCTGATTGGTTGTTTCTAGTCAACACTGGGAAAAGGAAAAAAGAAACCTGTCCAAACCAACCCAACTCTACAGTTCATGACGGTTCAGGTAGAATTAAAACATTAAAAGAGATGTAATCAATTTAACACCACTCCAAAAAGCCGCCGTCATTACAAACACATTAAGGAAGGCCTACAGTGAATCAGTAGTGAAAGTACTTAAAGACATGGCATCCTGCTTCCAGCTCTGATGAAACTCCATTTCTCCTCCTAATGAGTGCAAAAGACACGCAAACACCAGCAGAGGAAGCAAACAAAAATTACAAGCTCTGCTCAGACAAGTAAATATAATTAACAGGCACCAAATCTAACAGTGCACCTGTTGTAGTCCTGAGAAGTCATCCATCCTGCCTGCCGCTTAAATGCTGCATATGTGCTCTTCACATAATGATGCTGCTATTTTAAAATTGGTAAATTGTTTCACTCTACAGCAATTTCCTGTACATGTTGCCCTGTGGTGCATCAATGAGGCCCAATCTCATGCTTTTAGCAGTTTTTTTGTTTTTTTTTGGCCTAGATGTTTATGGACCTGCATCCAGACAGGCCACAGTTTTGGCTTTCCTGTGTGCATGCAACATTTGGGCATAATGAGCCTGGGAACTCTTGGGCGCTGCTCTAATAGCTGCACTCTAAGCCATCCCCCTCGGCTAAAGGGTCGCGCTGCGTCGATGGGAGCCGATGCGAGCGCCTGCACCCGGCAGCCTGCGGCCCAGCAATCCATCAGCACAGCTTAGGACACCACCACTGCTCAGCACCGTGGCCCAGGCGCGGGGCCGACACACAGTGCCCCAACTGGAAATACACGGACAAATTGCACTTATAAAGCACATGTTGAGTTTCATCAACTAAGAGCAGCGTTGAAACGGAGCGAGAGCAGGAAAGAGGCCCGAGCCGCAGCCTGCTGGATCACATTGTGACGTCTTTGTGAGCTCCCCAAAAAACACAGTGATTACTTAAATCCTCTCAGATTAATAGATTATTTTACTGCTGGAAGGAAGTCTGTCTAAAAGATTAGCTCATGAAAAAGATCCTTTCATTTAAAGCACAGGTGTCCAAAGTGCGGCCCAGGGGCCATTCGTGGCCCCTGGAATGATTTTGTTCGGTCCCCATGCACATAGACTTTTAATTTGTAATCAGGGTAAAACTTGTTACCAACATAATTTTCTAATGGAGAATGTAAAGTACAACAAAAAGTGTTTGTAATTTTGAAACCAAGTTTTAATAAAAAGTAAAACCAAGAGACTTTTACTGGAAAACTAACTTTGCTTCACCCAAATCAGCTTTCATTTTTGCTTAAACTTGGTTGAACATAAACATTTTGAAACAAAGTGACCCAGATCATGTTCTTATTACTGACAATCAATTTATTTAATTGAGCCCAAAGAAAAATTAAAACTAGCTGTCTAAAGCAATCATGCAAAATCTGCTTTGGTGTAGGGCCAATGTAGGAGGAAAAAAAAGCCAAATAAACATAATTTTTAGATTAACAAACATTTTCTACAAAATACTTAATCACAAGATTCCTGAGAAATTAAATTTTTTTTTAGGGTGGGCTTTTTGGCCTGTGACTACTTTTGAGTCTGCAATTTTGTCCCACGTGACAAAAAGTTTGGACAGCCCTGACTTAAAGGTAAAACAAAATATAATTCCAATATATTTATAACCGCATGACGTTAATACAGTTCCTGTGTCGGTACAGTCAGGCTGCGTGTTGTTCTGAGCTTGATGAGAACCAAGCTGCAGTTTTTAAAGAAGAGGCTGATATATAAAGAGGAGATTAAGACACTGTCAGCATGCTGGAGGAGAATCCAGACAAAGTCCCACGTAGCTGTCTGGGCCATTAGGGTTCATCTTTATTAAAGCATTTAATGAGATCATTTAGCTAATTCTGATAAATCACACAGGATTTATGGAACAGATGCAAAGTTTTTACTTTTTTTTCCTCCACTGAAACTTCAAATTAGAAACGGCTAGGTTGACACTCTAAAAGTCATTTCTATAATTTGTCTCAATGATGGCGACACACTAAGTTCCTCCAGCAGTCATCTTCGTCTCCAGAATCTCAGGATTCCACTGTGATGCTGGAAAGTTGTATCCTGTTAATGGGGCCCTGCATGGTTCAGTTGGTGGAAGCATCTGAAGAAACTTTCGTACTCATTGCTCTTCTGGGTTCAGTTCCTGGTCTTCCTCCTCTGTTTCTACACAATCTCCTGTCAATTCACAGTTCAAGAAAGACCACAGAGTCACACAAATTAAAAATAAAAACACTGATGAGGAAAGCTGACATTTGAGGCACAAATTAAATATTTAGAAAAGCACCAATCAGAGAATTTCTGGTCCCTTTTGTGCTCATCCAGATTTCAGCAAACTCCAATTTCTCCATACTTTAAAAGTATTTCTTGAGTCCTTTCGACATAAGAGTTCATTTTAAGAGATTATATTTCTTAAATTTAAATTAGCAGAAGCCACATCACAGTTGTTTAGAGAGAGCAGTCATGGTGAAACAGGGCATAACGATTGTTTTAAAAGAAATAAAACATTATCAAGGAGTCTTCGCTTCCTAATTGTTATTAGCTACTTTCTTATTTCCATGGTGTCCGATGAGGTCCAATCAGGCCATGTACTGGTTACTTTTAGGATGTCAGCAGAACTGGCAAGCACAGGCTACCTGTGTTTTGTTTACATCCGCCTTAAGACAAAACGTACAGGGAACTCACAAAATACTTTCCCCTCTAAAGTTTCATGGTAATTACCATAAAGGCAATAAATAAATGTCACTTTTCTGCCACTTGCACATATATCAGCATCTTAATCTGCAGTCCTCCTTCTTAAATAATGGGACACCTCCATTAAACATGACAAAAGCCTGAGGTAGTATAGACATAAACTGCTGCCTTCGGGTACTTTAGCAATAATCGGATAAATCTTCACATAAAATAATTTCTCTCCTTGTAGCATGCATGAATAATCCTTCATGGTGACAGCAGAAGGAAGGGAGCCATGGGCATTGATCGTAGCTGTGATTGTAAGGAGGCACTGGATTGAGTCGCACAATCACCAGCAATTACATTGATTGGATGAATCTTCAATGGAGCATCGTGGCTAAACAAAGAGGAAGCAGTTGGAGACTTGGGAGGACAGTGCGAGGTGATGAATGATTCACTGTGTATTCTGCACCTGTAATTTAGTTTGACAAGCTGATGAGACTGCACTGCGCGCCTCACTGAATGCTAATATGCTTCCTGCACACTCTGTTCCAGATTAGAAACAGTCTCATAAGCTGTAAATCCGTGAGAAGTTCGGACATTTTTTATTTATTTATTCATTTTTTTTACATGCTGGGGGTTTTAATGAAACATCTAAGCTCACATCAGAAGCCCCTGCATGCAGAAGAAACTAAATTCTGACATATTTTGAGTTAAAAAGACAGATTGCTGTTCATCAACAAAACAATTTCATGTCCAAGTCTTATCGTTCCTTCACCTGTCCATCACTTTCTGCCAGTTTGCTCTCTGGCTAGGTGAAATAATATTCACCTGTCCACCTTTACAGGACCAATATGGCTATATCTTCCTTAGGTTCAGTTTAGTTTCTTTCTAATAAACATAAATACTTACATCTGTACATCCACTGCTTTTTACGTCTTAAGAAATACACTGGATTGTGTCAATGTATAACTTTCCTTTTTTCAGCAGGTGTAAATTAAGATCCAGCAAGACACCATAAGAAATATTTTTTTAATCTCTAAAATTTTTTTTGACATTTTTCAGACTTGGTAATAAAGTGGCACCAAACAAAACGGTGTAAAAATTGGTTTCCATTCCAGCATCGGCGTTCTGATTTTGTTCTAAACCTTTAATCTCTGTCCTTTCATCTTTTAATTAGAAAAGAGTGGCGGGAATCTTCAGGTAACTGTGTCGCATTAACAGTTTTATCAGACTCTGACCTCATGCTTAACTGGCTAAAATACCAAATCTTACCTGCAGCAGTTAGTAAAAGATAAAGTTAATTAATTTCATTTCTGTAGATAATTTGACTGAAATAACTCTGGTTGAAATTACTCCGCACTCATAGCTGGAAAATATGGCCCTAAATTATTTAACGCCCAAAATAGATGATGAATCTGATCAGAAACACAAGCTGCCATATTATAAAGTTTGTAAAATGGAGATAAAGTGGAAAGGAAGAACATTTTTCCACATTACAACAAACCTTCCTATAATTTTGGGGGGATTTTTGTGTGAAACATTAACACAGAGTATTTAATAGTAGTAAAATGGAATATACTCACCTGCAGCCTATCTGTGTAACTTTCTATTAGTGCACATTCCAGGGGCGCTGCCAGGAATCTTGGGGCCCCTGACAAAAAATTTGTTTGGGCCCCCCCCATTTGCAGCTGCTGTTACAATTTTTTGAGTATTTGATCCATAAAAAGTGTCACAATTTTAAAGGCTTGCAACTTGCTTTCTTTGGTTCAATACTGATAATTAGCACAATATTTACAGCTCATGAATTTTACATCCAACAGTCCACGCACAGTATGCAAGTAGGTTGCTTAAATCTTTTCTGTTAGTTTTAGATTACTGAAATGTCTCTCCCCACGAGCAACAGTCAAAAGCAACGTGCAACTACACGTAAAGCAATCTAGACTTTTCAAAAAATGCTATGTAGTTGGATTTTATTCAAGCTGCAGTATATAAGTTTAATAAAAAATGTTTTCTCCATATTTGTTAAAGTTGTCACCGTAGCAGTTTGTTATGAGACAGATAATCTGTGAAAACAATCAATCTCCTCCACCTCCTTCCTGAATTACTATTACCAGCTAAAGTAATGCAACGTTCTGACCGAAACAACCAATCAGAACCAGGAGGAGGGTCTTAGTGCTGTCAATCATCCTCATTCACTCACTGCTAAATGTGTTAATGGTAGAGAAAAAACTTATCATTACAGGTAAAATGTTTATCTGCCATCATTGATAGTTATGCTAACTAGACTGAGCATTTACAACAGGCTATTCTAGCTGCAGCATAGCACAGAGTGATGGGGAGGGAGAATGAGCAGCACCATGAGATTGTGATTGACAGCACTAAAACTCTCCTGCCACTGACTGGTTGTTTCTAGAGAGCACTGGGAGAAGACAGAGGAAATAGATTTTTCACAGATTATCTCTCATACCAAACCGTCACAACATAACGACTGTTTTAACAAATACGTGGCAACATATTTTATAAAAGTTACATACTGCAGCTTTAATTTCACTTAGGAGAGGACAGGTCAGGAGGGACATGGGTTAGAGCTGCTGCTGACTGACTCATCTGTTAAGTGGTAAAAGGTACAGGGACAAGTTAAATATATGAAAGTCTTGGTAATGTTTTTCCTTAATTCATTAAATGCTAGTTAAAAGGAGGCAAACGATTAGCCTGTAGCTAAGCTAACTATGGTGAGGGGTTGATAATCTCACACAGCCTACCCACCTCTCGGAGAAAAACTGGGCTATAAATCAACACTCTTACCTTTTTCTCTCTCCCTATTTTTCTTTTTTTTTTTTGAAAACCTGACTTTATAATTTTTCTTAGCAGCATAGTAACAGCTACAGTCGTTCTTGTCTTCTACTGACTGCTGCTGATCACCGTCACCATCAAGCGCTCCAAGCAGGAACGAACCATTTCATGCAGATCCAGGGAGGTTCAGGGAAAATTTGGATGTGTGTTTTTTGGTCTGGGGGGGAACATAAAATGTTTTACTGCTAAAGACAATCTTTGAAAACACAAGATGATTTGATTTTGTAATTGACATGGCCCCCATTTTTTTTATTTATTTCTATGAACAAAAAATAAATTGCTTCGGGCCCCCTGCCGCTCAGGGGTCTTTAGAATCGTCCTAACTTTGCCCCCCTATACGGCGCCCCTGGCACACCCATCTGTTTTGTGAAGACTAGAGGTTAGAAAACATGAGAGAACAAATCGGACAGATCAGGGCCAAAGTGGTGAAGAAGCTAAAACCAGAGTTGGGTTTTACAGCAATGATGTAAACTTGAAGATCTCATGTAGCACAGTTCAATCCATTGTCTATAAAAATAAAGAGTGAAGCACAAATATTCTGAGACATGGCTGCTTTAGATCAAATTATGTGTGTTAGAATGGACCATGCACAGTCCAGACCTAATGGGATTTTATTTTTACTTTCTATCTGTGCAGCTGTTTTTCCGGTGGAAGCGGTACTGAATGAAAAAGAATGTCAAAGTTATCATGAATCATGTGCACAAAACATTTTAAATGATATGCCATTTTCCTTCAACTTTACACTCATGTATGACTTTTGGTCAATAAAAATCCAAGAAACTGTGGTTGTAACAGCAAAACTGCTGCAAGGCGCAACAGGAGAGGAGAATCTGTCAGAGAAGCTGTTGTGAGTTTTGCAACACAATCACTAACCTTCAAAGGTTTTAAACAATAAAACACAAAACCAGCTAGTTATGTCGTTTGCTCTGCTTTCATCAGAAACAACTAGCAGTTACTTATTACAAATCAGAAGTCAGCTTTTCAACTCATCAAGGCCGTGGAAGCATATGGGGTGTTTGATGATTTTCCAGTGATGTTGGAGGTCAGAATGATCAGTAGATGGTTCAAATGTGTCGAGGCCAGAAGCAAAACCTCCGGACGTCATTTCTCACCCGCTAAAAAGCCCATTATCACTTGCTCTTTGCAGAAACATGTGCCCATTCTTTCATGTCTTTTTCTTTCCCTTTCATGAAAGGTTAGCTGGAGATGTCTACAGCAGCCATGGTGGCCGAATCTTTGAGTTAAGGTTCTTGTTTGCAACAAATTCCCCGGACAGAAACTGCAAATAGTTTTCAAGAGACTCCAAACATTTTTCTTTTTCTTTACTTGTTGATTTCTAAAGAAACAAAAATAAATCTGAACAAACGACCTACGAGCAGTTATGAATCTGTTTAGTAAAACATATTAAAGAGTCATTTCACATTTACCCCCACTTTGTAAAACTATTAAAAATTAATTTATAGTTAACTGGGTTAAAATGGCATTGATTACTTTATATTCTGTTCTTTAGATAGATATGCATCTTCCTTCATTATGAATCCAAAATCTTAAAATGAAATTGTTGTTCTGGAGATTTGGTGACTTCAAGATGATGCTCTTTCCTGCTATTCTCCAAAATAAAAGTGTTTAATCTCCTTTGCGATTTTTCTCACTTTATTGTGGAAAAATAACCCCAAGTCCTTCAGTTCAAAAATATTTTTCCCTCCATGTCCTGAATTACATCAAGTTCTCACATTTTCCATTTCAAAATAAAATTAAATCTCTTTTTTACACTTCTTTAACACAAATGCTCACGTTAGTAGAGGCTGCTATACTACAGTTATTTACATAAAACATACAGAAATATACATAAATATGTAAACACTGAAGATGAACTTCTCTATCAGCTGCAAATGGAGTAAAATGTTAATCATTTCCAGTGCTATAGTTCTAAAACCGAGTTTTAATTACGATTTGAAACAGTTTACCTGATTAAAAATGAGAAAACTGTTACAGAATGTGAATTATTGTTTGCTTTGTTGTTGAATCTGGCTTCTATAAATTCATAAATACAGAGTAAATTTTGAACAAAGATTATTTTAAACAGTTTAGAAATAATTGTGTTTTGACGGAAGTCTAACATCATTTTGAATTGCCATTAATGAGATCTGAATTTTTCACCATGCTGAACTAAAATTATTTTAAAACTCAGTTTTTCTGTTGTGCCCTTCTCTTGAAATGTGAATGCAAGTTTTAATTCCCTGCAAGTCTGTCTTTCCTTTAACTCAACCCACTTATTTTACAAAAGGTTATAATTTTTTCTAGATTTTTTTAAACCAAAAGTCACTTCCCAGGTAAGGCAAATGAAACAAAACATAGTGCAAACACCATAGAAGCCTCTAACTGTGATTTATCCCATTGAAATTTCAGGTGTGTCATGAAAAAACACTCAAAATTCATGTCTGTCTATAAAACTTTACTTTCATGTCAATTTTTCCATGAATCTAGAAGAAGAAGTCCTGATTTTTTGATATGCGAGGCTGCAGTAACACTTCAGCTGCTGTGAGAACTGGAATAAAATCTTCATTCAAGTGCAATTTTCTCAGGTCAAGTTTGAAAATTGCTGGGAAATGTCCACGATGAATTGGAACAAAGTTTCAGTTCTTCAGAATCATAAGCTTTCAGAGCTCTGAGGTATTGCAAGAAAACCAAAAACACTTAACATCTTCCGCAAAAAATACATTGAGAAGCATTAAATTTATATTTTAAATATATTAAAATTTGTCTACGGTACAAAACACAAAATGATCAAAAACAGAAAACTAATGCATTAGCTTACATAACTGATGTTTCTCATCTGTGCTTCTTCAGCAGAGCTGTCCTTCCCCTGTTAAGTTAAGCAACATTTAAATTAATGTTGGCATAAAACAAATGTTAGTCTGATTGATTGTGCCGTCCCCTGGCAAGATGTTTAAACAGCATTTCTCTCTTTTAGTGGAAGAAGAATTACATTTGAGGAAATGTGCGTCTTCCACCCATCTGTGTGAAATGTGGCAAATTAATCTGAGCTGCTTTCTTTATTCTCAAGAGAGAAAAACGAAATATATATGAAGCATTCTCCACAGTGTTCATTTAGCAGCTTTACCAGTGGGAGAAATATTTCTTCACCGATTGTTTAAATTTGTCAGAAAGGTCAGTGGAGACGAATGAAGACAAAAATGGGTTTATATTGCAAGAATGGCTGCTAGACTTGACTGTAAGGTACTAAGAGTAACTAACCAGCTAAATTTCACTTTTTTAAAAATACTGGAGCGTACAACTTAACATTCGGATGTTGTTTTTAAGTTAAATAAAGCATTAGAAAATTATATATTTGACAGGAGCGTTTGCAAACCTGGAGGAAAAAGAGGACGGTGAAAACATGATGGTGTTTGCTACAGTCGGAGGTGGAGAAAATGCCAGGACTGGAAAGCATACATACTCTAAGAAAGATGTCAAAGTGTCCGCTGGAAGCCTGAGAGCAGTACACTTTGATAATAGCAGAGTCTGGACAAATGGTCAGTATGTCCTGCAGCAGCAGCACAACCTCATACCAGTATAACTATAGAGATTAGTCAGATGACCTATAACACTCTAACCATCAGCTTCATCAGTCAGGAAGGCCTTAAACCTAGTCTTAAAAATACAGAGGGTGACTGCCTCATGGACAAAACCTGGAGTCTGGTTCCATAGAAACTGTTTTAAGGAACTCTAGTAGAAACAAGCAGTGGAGCTGCAGTCTGAGAGGAGACGGATCCGTTGAGAGCATGAAACGATCAGATCTCCAATGTGAGACGAAGCGTTAATATTCAGGGCTGTAATTAAGAAGAACATTTGAAATCTGTACTCCGGCTTCTACAGGGAGTCATCCAGGAAAAGATACAACTGGAGAAAATGTATCTTTTTTATTTTCACTACAACAGAGTTTTGGATACGCTGAAGCAGTTTCCAGTGTTTTGTTCTTTTAGCCTTCCTGAGTGAGGAAAAATGTGCATTTATCACTTAAGAGCTACTGTAGATCTCTACAGCCTCACTTTAAAGCAGATTTATACATTTTCTTAACATCAGCATAATAATGAACTGGATCCGAAGCCATCCAAAATTTGACAAAGTGCTTTCACAAAGCGAAGGTCAGCATGTCCAACCCCTGACCCTGTGGTACTCCATTGGTAACCTTTTGTATGACGAAAATTAATCTTTAACATTAACAAAATATGATCCAAATGAACCCAGTGCTGTTCCTGTGAACTCTACCTCAAAGAGTTTGCATTTAATATGCAACTTTAAAGCTGATATTTATGATAACTGTAATTTCTCTTGGACAGTGCAGCTCCTTGCCTTTTTTCTACTTTCAGATTGTTGAGATGCTGTCAAGTCATAAGATTTAGTTCAGACAACTTCAAAATATCTATAATCTACATCGTAGCAATTAGATCATCTTCCTTTCATGAAGTCGATTTAGTTTTTCCACTTTTCTCTAAACAAACATTCTCCAACAGCAGTTCATACGGCCACTTTGTTTAAGCTACAAAATAACTTCACTATCTAAACCTTCATTTAAAGCTTTGTTTCATTTTTTAAACGCTTTACTCAAACCGAGTTAAATGTTGAATATAGAAAGATTCAAAAAGAAATGTGCCTTTCTGATGATTTTTTTAAGCCTTAAATAAAATATGCAAAAGTCTAAATTATTCCAAATCCAACATCTAAATTATTCAAGTACTGAAAAAAAGAAGAAGAAAAAAAAATCCCCTCTTTTATAGAGGAAGGCGGTCTCATCCTGTATCTATATCCCATTGCTGCTGGTTACTTTAGCTGAGAAGACAATCATGATTAAGCTGCTTTAAATGGATAATTTGCGAGTAATGAGTGTAATTTTACAGGGTAATCTTCTCACAGAGTTCAGTCAGGAAAAAAATCAAGACGGATAATCAGCAGCTAAAGTCCTGCTATTAAAGTGATAGTAGGTGCATCCTTAGGTATGCCTACTTTAAGTGCCAGTGGCTTAGTTTAATCACAGTTCAAACCATATTTATTTCAATAAAATCACAAAATATTTGTGTTGCACATCTAATAATGGGATCATTTTGGTTGAAAATATACATCAACAAAACCTATAAAATGACATTAAACTGCTTGAGTTTTAAGCAGTAATGCACAAAGACATCAGACCAAAATGCAACATGCATGAAATTCATAATATTTAGTGCAAAATACAAGATTTCAGTTTAAAACTAAACAAATGAAGACTAAAATTATGCAAAAACAAAGCAGTATAAAAACAGGAACAAAACGCTCCAATGAAAATGATTGATTTCTAGCTCATTACGCTTTACTGTCAGTGATTTTGAAACTGAACTTGCTCAACCCTCCTAAAGTAGTTCAACATTTATTCAAACATCGTACATTTTAGATAGTCTGCAATCAGAAAAAATATATATTTATGTAAATACCAAATGCTTTTTTTGGCCACAGCATTAAAGTTTTATCTCAAATCTTCATAAAGTCTGTCCATGCGGGCACGTTGTCAAAAAACAGGGGCATAACTGAGATGTAAAATTAATTGGGAGTCAACGTGAATGAAGCAACAGCAATGCCGCAGCGAGGTTTGCATAATTCAGCAACCTCCAAACCTGTTGAGGGTTGACTGAGGTGAATTCTTGCAAAAAAAAGTTTAAAAAAATGTTAGGAGTAAAATTGCTCTTATCAGTTCATTCTCAGCCTGAGCAGTCTTCACCTGTTCTTTTTTTTTTTTTAATTCTTAAGATTTCTTCTACCTGCAGGTATTTGGAGAGGTTTCGGGGAAGCAGGCAGACATGTCGTAAGGCTGTGAAACATCGAGGCCAGTCTGTTAGGGCTGTCTCCCTCTGTCACAGTCTCAGCCGGTTCTCTGTTATCTGCACCGAACACATGTCCAACCGTGCTATTACACACTGACTGCTAATGGAGCATAAGACTGAGCTGGACCTCCCATTCACTGCTGGCTCCACTGCCGCCTCTCTGACTCCAACGCTTTTCTTCGTCGCTCTCCGAAAGAGACACAGAAAATGTGGCAAACAGCTTCTTCAAAATAAAAGGCGCCTACACAGTTTTCATGTGGAAAATCTGGACTTTTCCAGACTCATAGCTCAGGAGGTCTCAGTTCTTTATGAGTATTTTTAAAGATCACAATGAATTTGTGGCAGATAATTGTACTTTTGATACGAAACTTAAAAAAAACAAAAAAAACCGGAAAAAACTGTAGGGAGAGACAGGTGGGAAGGAGTAAAGAAAGAAGGATGTCTGAAGGGAAAATGTAATAAGAAGGAAGGACACTGGAGGAATGAAGGACAGAAATGTGGGATAAAATGGTAAAGAGGGAAAGAAGGGTGAAAGAAAGAATGGAAAGAATGAAAGAAATTCTGTCTTGTGAAAATGACCTTCTTATATTTCTTTTTAATTGGTATTAAATATGACTTAGTTTCAACTCCTCATTTAATTTGCTCCAAAATGTTCCACCATAAATTTTACTTCCTCCGTTGTTCTGATTGCCTCTAATAATCTTTATATAAAACATAAAGGAAACAAGGGAAGGAGGAAGGAATATGGAAAGAAAAGAAAATGCAAACCCAAGGAAGTATTGCCTGTAGGACACATGCAGGATGAATGTGATAGAGGAATGACGGAGTGATGGAGGGACGGTGAGATGGATTGAAGGAATAAGACAAGGGAACAAAATATGGTGGTACAAATACGTTTTCATACTTTGATTTTCTTTTCCCATCACCAATAAATACCTGGGAAATAATAAAATGTATAAAAATATAACCCACAACTTTCTAAACTTTTCCAAACTGTAGAGAAATCCTGAAACTCAAACAATGTGAATTAAAAACAAAAGAACAAAAAAACTCTTTATATAAAAAGCTCAAAGCACTTTTTCTATAAAAAGCCAGGTAGTTAAGAGTGTCAGAACAGAAATTGGTGTTGCTGCCTTTGTATCGGATTCTGTTTGGTCTGAATTTCTTTCTGCAGGTCGCGATTGGAGCCGCGGCATATTCCAATTTCCTTCCTCTGTTTTTCTGACTGCCTCTAATAACACAGCGGGATGCTGCAGCGGAGACTGTTTACAGCCTGAGAAGGAGGCGAGTCGATGCATTTAATGTCACTCCATGATGTTTTGGTCTCGACTCTCATTCCCATGGCCACTCACACACACACACAAACACGCACACACACACACACACACAAGAGGACTGTCACTCTAATCCTTATCGTGGTTCTCTGTGATTGGAGTCTGTCGTCGGAGGTATTGGGAAGATGTCAGGGAAATATGCTGGACTGGTTATTAGGACTCCGGAGAGCTGACATAGACAAAAATATGCGCCCTAAGAGGGGAAACCTGTTTATTCTTGTTTTCACGTTGTTCCCATGTAGCGTTCCAAGGAAAGTTATTGAAATTAGAGGCAAACAGTTTGTAGAAACGCCTTCAGCAGCAGGTTCAAGCTTTTAGGAAAGTTTCTCTATCATCTTTACACATCTAGACACCGGAAGTAATGTTAATTAATTATTTGTAAAAAGAGAAATATGTGAAGCTTAGTCAGCTTGATCCATCTACAATTCCATCAATTCCTTAAGCAGGTGGAAAAAAACACCCGCACAGCATCTTGCAGTCAAAACAATCGCATTTAGCACAAGAAGTTAATTTCTCTTCTTCCCAGATGTCCATAAATAACCAGGTTTAGGATGTGATCATCTAACAGAGCTGTAGATTCCTGCAGCTCATCCAGAGTTACCATGGGCCTCTTGGTTGCTTCTCTGATTAATGCTCTACTTGGAAGGCTTGTTGGTTTCACTGGACAGTCATTTCTTCACAGGTTTTCTGTCAAATGATTGTCAGATAAAGGATTACCAGTGTGGCCTATAAAGGTCAGTGCTTGGGAAATTGTTTTACAGTGAACTCCCACCTATCCATGGTTCAGCATTCACAAATTTTTCTGTGGTCGCAAATCCAAATTATTCGTGGAAAGAATTTCTGTAGCACAAATCTAAAATATTCGAAAGACAATGTAGCTGTGGAAGCTGAAATACCGAGACGCAAAGCTAAACGCTACTGGTTGGTGTTTGCAGAGCAGCAAACACAGAGGTGCCTTTCTTCTACTTGGTGCTAATTAGCTGAACACCAAAGAGTCTAGAAAAGGTTTCCACTGTGCATATTAATGCTTAATAAGATATATTTAGTATTTATTTAAAAAAGAACGTTGTCAGAGGAAGCCTAAAGTATTTGTTGAGTTTAGCTATTTGCAGGCGGCTGTGCTCCTGATTGCCCATGTATGTTCGGGGTTTACTGTATGTTAGCTTCCCAGCTGCATCTCTGACCTCTCTGGTTCGTCCTCTGGCCTTTATGCCGCACTTTGTTCACCAACGTTCTGTTTTTTTTTACATTGATCATGTTACTCACATGAAGACTCCAGTGTTTAATTAAGATGCATTTTAATGCATTCCAAAGCACTACATTTCATTTAGAGATATCAGTGGCTAAATACATGAGCATATCACATTTTTTGTGATTGTTTTGCATATTTTTCTCCATTTTACAATGATGCACAATTTTGTTGTTTTGTCACATAAAATCCAATTGAAATACATTGAATCTGGCTTGAAAACATGGCAAATTGTTCTCGGCATCTTAGCAAGGAGTTGCATATTTGTTGTTTCCTGTATTTATTTGGACCTTCCTTCACTCAGCACATATCGCAAGCCCACAATTTATAATTTCTGTGTCTTCAGTCTTATTTTTATGCCTCGAACACCTTTCTCTTGTGAGGCCTCTTTAACAAAACCATTAATAACAGTGGGTAAGAAAAACAAAGAAACATTACATGGGAGCATTCAGCATCGCATTCATCATTGTTTCTGATTTATTCTGTGTGCCAAAAACATCCCTGAGGCCTGTTGCTCTAAACAAAAGTCAGCAGGAAGAAAAAGGACTTGGTGCATGACAGTGACCAATGAGCACAGCTGCAGCCTCTGGCTGAACCCTGGGCCCATTTAATCGCCGTTCCTCACTTTCTAATCAGTCCATGTGACAGGCTGAACATGCTTCCAGATCTGGCAAACTGCATCTCAACATTAATGCTTCTTTAATTTGCCAAGAGTTGCCAGATTTCTTATAAATGCAAGTGTTAGTGGAATCTGACCTAATTAGTGCTGATTTGCGTCAGAATACATTTTTAAAACTCATTGAGCTTTGGAAAGTCATTTCAGCCACAGCTACTAATAGCTCTATCCAATATTCATAACATAATATGCAATATATTAATCATGGTTTTTACAGCGTTCTGAAAAAGGCATCTGAATTCTCCACTCTGTCTCTGAGATGTGTTGCATTACGTCTACTAGCTCCTGAAATTAGCTGAAATGACTTAATGTTTTAAAATATTTACGCTTCTGTTCACTGCACTGTATTAGAGGATGGATTTGGAATAATACGTTTTGCTTCAGTGCATTACAAAAAGACAAATGAGCATTTTTTTCCCCACATGAATATGCAGATCAAACCTACCCTGGCAGTCAAAGGTCAGGAGGCACCTGGACAGGTCATCGCTCCGTCACAGGGGTCTTCAGAAAGTTCACTGATTACAACTGGGGCTGGGAGGAAAGAAAACAAGATTTAGATGATTAGGTTACAAAATATAAAAATCTGCTGTAAATCTGAGGCAGCCTGGCTGAGCTAGAAGTCACAATGTTGGAGCTGAAGTATTAGATATAGTGGATGATGTCAGCATACAGAGCTAGATCGTCACAGGCCTCCAATTTATGCTTGAATGTTAACACAGACCATAAAGCTGGAATTAATTGTTAATTGAGAACAATAACATTCAATTTGATTTGACAGCTTCAACATAAATCTTTAACTTTTTTTTTTAATTTAAAGGGATTAATGACTAGCTGTTACAACATACTTTATTTGAGAAACGTACTACTGTAGACTCTTTAGCTTTTATAAATAAATTATTGCCACCTGGATGTTGCAATGTTTACCCTGCAATGCATCCTGGGTAGATGGCATTTGCTAGTTGCTAAGGCGACAGCTCTATCCTGACAGAACAGTCATTTTATGACAATAAAAAGATCAACAAATATATAGAACAATGTCTATTTGTCAAAGTGTTTTAAATACTTGTGAGTAGAAACAATTAGGATCGTTTCTATAGCTCCTACATAAAATAAATGTAGGCAAGACACATTTTCCATAGAAGCATTTTCTATATTATCCAAGGGATTGGTGTTTTATGAGACATTTAAAAAATGTTTCTTGCAGAGGAAGCCTTTGGCTAATTACAGACCAGATCAGGTAATGTGGAGATGAACTGGATTTTTTCACACCTCAGTCTTAAGTTCTTGTTTCTTTGCCAATTAAAATGATGCCAGTTGGATTGATGTGTTACTCACTTGGCTGCAGTTGTTCTAACGTGATATTTTTACACAAATAAACAGAGATGTGGGCCTTGCTCGCCTCCCGGAGTTTGTTGCCGGCCAATCATCTCCTCCCCCTTTCCAATTATTCCTCCAGATGACAGGAACAAAGCTGTGGTTTGACCTCCATCTTGTATAAATAGGACTGGCTTCTGAAACAAGCATTTTTTTCTTCCCTCCCCTGTATGCAGCTGCAAACAAGCCATTCTGTTCTTTGCCGCTCTCCATTTATCGTCTGCATAAATGCAGCCTCATTGTAGCAATCTGAACGTGTCGCAGTGACTCCGAGAAGCTCTCCAGAGACAGAGGAAGAATAATTACCACTTCTATTCCGGGGTGAACAGCAAAAAGGGTCGTTCAGGAATTCTCAAGTGGTTCGGGAGCGCTAAGAGCCGACATGTGTGAGCTTTTAAAGCAATGAAGGCAGGAACCGTTCTTCATGATTCACTTAGTCCTGCATCATGAGGTATTTGTCAACTTAGAGCTTTGGTTTTAAATTCTAAGTTTCTTTTTACATACAACTCAGATTTGGGAAATTTGAAGTACTCACTGCGCCTTGCACAACTTTTTACACACCAGTTAAAGACGCTGCACAGCATATGAGGTGCGACAACAAAGTGGTGCAGCTCACGCTGACCAGACGGGATTTTCCAACAGCTGCTCTTTTATGGTGCATTCAAGAATATTTTTTACACTGCACAGTCTAAAAATAAAACAGTCAAGTGTTTTAATTCAAAAATCTTTGCATTGTGTAACTAAATATTGTTAAATCAACAACTTTGTGCATTTTAAAGTGGATTTATTGTTTTATAGTCCATCTTAGAGTTTAAATTGGGCCTGAAAAAAACTACAAAAAAGTCAGATATTGAGTCTGAACCCCATCCAACCCGACTACTTTAGAGCTAATTAGAGACACGTTCCAAAAGTAAATAATAAGTGGTCTGGAATAAGTAGATGTGGAAGATTTAACTTCCAGACCGAAAGACTTTTTAGCGTAACATCTCCCATTTTTAGCTTTTTTTTTTAAAACACCTTCTAGTTCCATTTTGTCGCTTGTTGTAACCGCAGGGTGACTCTAGTGCAAACCTCTGGGATGTGTGATTGATGGGAGCGGAATCAGGGTGTAGCCCAATCAAAGTTCAGGCCGATATCTAAATGAAAATCTGTGGCAAGACTTGAAAACTTCATGTTCAGATGTCTTTTACCTAATGTGTGCAATATTATTTTGCAAAGCATGAACACAAATGTCAACATCATAAATGAATTTGACACAATGTTGAAAGATGTCGTTTCTGCTCTGCAAGACATTTCTGTGCTGGTAAATTAGACTTTTGTATATTTAGGAGTTTAAAGATGTTTTTTTAAGCATATTGGCCATAAAATGAACCAGAAACTATTATTTCTCTCACTGAAATCAGTATTTTTGGTGCTCCAGGATTGAATTTGCATATGAATTGATTAGATTGATTATATTTGCCAACACTGTCTACCAGGCACGTTCCCATGAAAAGAACATTTTTATCACATTGATTATCTGCTCAGAAACATCTAATTTCATGATTGTCCTATACAGTTTTCCTGTGTGAATAAATTAATCAAATCACAAACGTGTCTTCTGGCAAAAATCAGACGAGCTCAGACTCTCTTCGGGGAGGGGAAGTATCCATTAGTCAGGACCGTGATTTGATCTCTACTGTCAATGACAGCAATATGCGGAGAGCTTATTGCTTCGCTGAGCAGCATAAGGGGCATTTGCTGCAATCACACCGTGCCTCTGCAGAGCTCTCCTGTTTGCTTTCTGGGCCGAAAGCAGCAGATCTTTGAGATCTTGTTACTGGTTGATGTTTAAGTCCAGCCTGTCCTTGAGACTCGGTGATATGTTGGATTGTTTCGCCGTGGCCTTGGAAAATGACTCAGCATTTCTAACGGGCCTGAAAAGAGCTCTGCTGTATTTCAGCCAACGGTCTCCTCAGTCAATTAAAGGTGATGGGTTGAAGTGAGGAACTTGTGATTTATGTGTCCAGGGTTTGGCTTGATGTTGTTATTGCAGTGCATCATTTCCAGGTCAGAAGCAACGTTTTTGTCACTGACGCAAATGAGGTCATGTTCAAAAAAGTTCATTTCACTCTGACTGTCAAGCCCCTTGGAAATGTGATAAGCACAAGTTCTCCTCAGAATCATTCTAGGAATATTTATTTGCTTCTTGAAAAATGTTTTCATTCTGCAAGTTAATGTTTGACACATTTGCATCATGTTGGATTTCAACAATTGAATTTTCTGTGTACAGCTCATGTTACTATACTCCCTTGGCAGTTTTTGGTGTTTTTCTTTCATCATTATTTTGGCTACGTTGATGTAAACAGTATATCATGTAACCCAGTTGTGAATTTTGGGGTAAATTTAAGCTTTTCTATAATTTTCTGCTCTCTACTTCACATCCTTTCATATTACATTTCGATGATTTTAGATTAAATCAATGTTGCTTCCAGGCATGAAAAAAAAAAGACATTTGGATTTATAGACTTTAATCACAAAATCTGGCATTCAGTTTCCAAATAATTAGGTTGATACTTTGGATCCTAACGCTAATAAACGGTAAACTTTGACCACATTGAACACTTCCTTTCCCCCGTCAGTTGAATTTGGTACATTTGCACAAAATGCTGTCAGTCATGTGTCACTTTCCTGTTCAGAAGTTCGGAAGCAGGCCTGCATGCTTCTGCAGAGAAACATAATGAAGGAAAAAAAGGTTACTGTACTATTTACAGAAGCAGTGCTCTGTAGACTCGGCGGGGAATATGCTTCTATGATTTACAGTTCTCATAAATGTGCTTTTAGTGATATTGCAGAGCTTGGAGGGAATTTGGTGCGGCACACGTTTCAAATGAATTGTCCATCAAAGATATCTGCTCGGTCCGTGGTGGGCTGACCTGAGATGAAGGTCGAGGCGGGGTGTGGAGGCGGTAAGAGGGGAAGATGAAAGTATTCACAAGGTGTGGTTTCAGATTTTATCATCTTGCAACTGGTGAAAAACTGACTTATAATGGTCTTGGAAGATCATGAGCCTAAAATGTTGAGCGTCTGGGAACTTTTAAGGAATGCATGACTTCCTTTTCACCTCCAATGTAAATGTGATGCATTTTCTATACTATTCAAAATGGGAAAGACAGCAAAACACAGCAGCCAACTAAGAAAAATGTGTGTTGATTTTTATAAATCAGGAAAATTTCCAAATCTCACTGTTATAGACTTGCAGAATAGAGTGATATTTTAGAGTCCCCAAGAGCGTAAAAGCAATTTATTTTAAGGATATTGTACACATCTTAGCAAGACTGGCATTAATCATAAAGGGGGTAATATATTTGTCCATGGGGCAGCCTATATGGTGAGGAAACTGATAATACTTATGCATAGTGAGGAAAATAAGTAAAGTTATTACTTCAACTGGTATTTCTGTCCCTAAAACCAAAAATCAAAATGGAAGGAATATGTTAAAGTTTTCAAAATTCCTCCAACAAAGCATGCATGTTAGGTTAGTAGGTCTCTGAACAATTAAATTAAAAGTGAGATTATTCTAACATTGTAAGTGTGAGATTCTCCTGCTGCAATAAGAGATTGTCATCTTTAAGCCTTTTCACACGTCTTCACCGGTGGTGTGGAAAGGAGACGCTATTTTTACTTGTATAAGCAATTAAAACAAATACAAATAACACTGCAGCATCTCCGTCATTAAGTTTTATCATCTGGTCGTCCTACTCCCTCCTGTTTGATAGCTGAAGAGGTTTATGAGGTGTGTCTCGGTGCTGAACTGAGTCGACACTCCTCTCGGCTTCCATGTCTCCGTCCTGCAGGCCGGTCAGAGTTCATCACCACGTGTGAGATGCTTTACACAAAAAAACCCAAAAATAAATAAAACAGTAGAGAAAATGATGGTCGCCCAGGAGCGGGTGTTAATAAGACTTTCACCTATATTCCCTGCTTCTTGATTACAACTCGTCGGGATGCGGAATAGCAGTTAGGGCTGGCGGAAACCGGAGTTTTCACCTCCATGAGAACATGACTAAGAATAATAGAACTCAGTGATGCGCTGCGGCTGCCCGCGCTGTTGTGCACAACAACACTGATTAGATTACGTCTCTGACTAATGGTCACTTCCCCTCCCTCCGAGGAGAAAGTGAATCTCTATCCGATAACCAGTCTTCCATTCAGCCCCGAATCTGTCCGCCATTTCCTTTAGCTGGACTACATCCATCCTATGTGCGACGTCAGACTTCATTTGGTTTGCTTCTCTTTTTTTGTCACAAAACAACAAATGTGCGCATACAAGAGGCGCTTGCCATGTCTTCTCACGTGAAGAGGTACAACTCAATAACATCAACTATGCAGCAGAACGCCGAGCCAACACGCAGTGCAGCTTGCTCTTTGCAAAGTGGTTTTAGCTGCTTGCATAAAATCCCTATTCCCTGCAGAGTCTAAAGAGTTTCACTCTCCCTGCACTCTAACCTTTACTTGTTATTCCTGAGTTTGTTTGCCCCGACATTATTCCCACGAGGATCCCTCAACACTCGGAGTTAAAACTTCAGCAGTATTTGCTCATTGTTTACGGTGCGTTGCAAAAGTATTCATTGGCAGCAGAGTTGAGTAAATGGGCTGCAGTCATGAGAAATGTGCCAAATCCTGATTAATTGCTTCTTGTGCTACAATTGTCTAAATTTTACATTGCGTTATTTGTTCCTCACCCATAAACTCCATTTAGTGGTTTATGGGTGAGGAATATTTTCTTGTTCACTGAATTATTTTCCAATTGTTTTGTTGTTCCCAGTTGATGAGTTTCCAAGCAAATTTCAGTTCACCTGTAGTCATGAAGAAACTGATGTAATGTTATTCAGCATATAGTTAACATATAAGGTTCACGAGGCGTTTTGACAAACAGGAGGTTTTTGATTCATTAATAAAAATTTGTTACGATTTATTTTGGGATTTTAAAGCACTTTTTGGGAGAATCGTCTGGGGTTTCCAATGAGTTGGATGCTTAATAGAAAACATCTGTTCCAGCTCCACAGCATTATCACCAACAGTCTGTCGATAGAGTTGACTGGTAATTTGGCTTGAAAACACCCCGGTGCAGAGCATGCAGCTCTATCTGGCCGCCATCTGAACCAGCGCCGCATCAGCTGGATGCGGGCGCGCCTATGTGTACATTTTTGTGTAAATGTTTGGCGTCTCCCATCTGATGTTTGCTCGGTTAATCAATAGCAGCAATGCTCCACTCAGACGACAGCAATTCAGACATCCCTCTCAGCTAACCTCAATCAGATTAACACCGAGAATCAGTCATGTGTACACACTTGCCTCCTGGCTATGATTTGAAGCCCTGGGATGCTGGCTGCCTCACCGCTGATGGAGAGAACAGCCGAAAATCTGCACAGCTAGCTGGTAATTTCAACAGAATAGCATCGGATTCAGATGAGAAGAACACAGTTACAGTCTTATAAGCTCTAAGCTTAATTTTTTTTCTGTAAATCAAAACGTATACACTCGGTATTGAAGCTCTCCAGCAAGCAGGTGCGTAAGATCTCTCAGTAACTTTCTCTTGACTCCAGAAATGCATAAATGAGCAGCAGATATTATGTTCAAACTGGCAAATGGCTGAATACAAACATTAGCCGCAATCATAAAAGCCATTTCTTGGATGACTTCTATCAGCAAGAGACAATTGTGCGCAGCGTAGAGGCATCAGCGTGAACTGTCATTTCCAACAGGGTAAGAGAAAACACTTTTTCTCCTCTACATTTGGAATTGTTTCCTAATTCCATCCCTGCCTCCTCAGCCATGTAATGCCATTCTCTCATAATCAGTTGAGGATTTAATTTCACAGAAAGGATTCAAAACAAATGGCTCCAAAAGCCATTTGCCATTCACCACATTCATCCATCTCTTTCTCATTGAAAGACACTCGGCAAGGTTTCCCTGTTCTCCAGAAAGCCATTTAATTTACTGAACCCTTTCCTGCTGGTTTATTTTCCTTTTTTCGCTTTCCTCCCACGCTGCGTTTTGGACAGAGCTGGAATCGGAGTGCTCATTTTAGGAACAAACGTAACAAAAAGAGAAGAAAAAAATAAATAAATCAAACTTCTGCTGGTTTTTGCTTTCCCACTGGGAATCAGTTCCAGTCGACAAGTCAACACAGCCAGGTACTGACTCTAATCAAAAGTAAAGGCTGTGCAATAACCGTTAACAATGACAGCCAACACTGAGCAGCTAAGAACACGCTTTCACAGCCTCACTTTACTTTAAGGCTCTCATGTTATTATCTTTCAATCACGCTGAGATTCAATGCATTAGCAATCAATCACGGTGAAACCATTTCCTAAAATCTTTTTCATTAAAAAAAAAAAAAAAAACAACCTTAAAATCCTGTAGTCATAAACACTTGTGCAATAAAAAAAATGAAAGAGATTTGAACACATGAGGGTTGTGGAAAAATGCTTTGTTTTTTCGTTGTTTTGGTTCTGGCTTGAGGTTGCACGACCTTCATCCAGCGGAGGAGGAGGATAAATAGTTCCTGTGTCGGGTGGGCGGAATTGATAAAACCTCAAAAAGTTTCGCAAAGTGACACCAAAATTGCACGAGTTCACATCACGCAGTAAAAAAAAACATCGACATTATTTGCGTATTACTGTGCAGAAAGATCAATTGATCGATTTGGAAGCAGAAAGCTGGCGTATCGGTCACGTATGAGCAGCATGGGCGACTTTGGGTTCAGGACCCATTTCAGCAGGACGCTGACCTTCAGCATGACGGCGATTGATGAGACTCTCCTGGATCCTAAAGGGCTGCAAACGGTTTGTCCAGGAACAAGTGGCAGAGAATATATTTTAATCCTAAAAGCAGCAGCAGCAGCAGGAACTCAGACATTTTTTTTATTTCCCTATCAGACAGTCAATGGCATTTAAGCAATGTAAATGAACATGGCAGTCCATTCATTTTACCACCTCATTATCAGTGCTATACAACCCTATTCAGCTGAACTCTGCTGGGAATTGAACTTCTGTTTATTCATACCGGCTGTCACATTCACCTCTGCTGTCAGATGAAAAGAAAGCATCACTGAATTGCACGACTGCAACACAATTTCTCAAAAAGTTCATTTTCCACAGATAAGTGCTTCCTTCTCGCTTCTAATCACATATCAAGAGTCGGCAATGACTTTCTCCCCGCGCTGCTACATTAATTATGTATTCTCTGGTAATTTTCATTAATTACAGAAATGCCTGCAGTTAATCATCATTATTCTCTTTTCGTATTTGGGTTATTTTCTGCATTCAGAGGTCGGAGGAACTTGCACATGTTGATAAGAAATCATCACAGGGATCTTTTCAGCAAAGTATGAAGGGAAAGCAGCTTCAGGAGCAGAAAGAGTGGAGCGACCCGCGGCGACTTAAATGACTCCTCTGCATCGAGCGCACACCTAAGGTCTGCAAGTATGAGCTAAATTATAAAGTTGTTTGCTAGTATTTATGTCTGACATACAAGAAGAAATGTTCTGCAGAACATTTTTAAAAAATAAATCCAGTAGTATTCAATACTGACAACCAAAGAATCAGTCAAGACTTGGAAAAAATTTTTGTTGGCAACTTGTTGAAAACCAACGACAAAAATCTTGCTGTGGTAATCGACGAACATTTACGTCTTTAATTAGAGAGCTTTATTTTTTTCCCATCATAGGTAGTGAGGCTGTTGTGACACCATCTGATGCTGCTGGTTGTTACAGCAGGGATTTAAAATTGGGACAAACATGTTGATACCCTGCTGTGGGCACTTGGGGTGTTACCAGATAAAATATGTTGCGTTTTGTGCCGCAGAATATGAATGGCTACAACTTCATAACATGCATCGCTCCCTGTAAGCCTACTGCATCAGCTATGCTAACTTTCTCCTGTAAAAACAAACCTGGATGGGAAACGACACTTCCCCTTCTAAAAACAAATAAAAAATTGGCGGGCGTGACGTCCTTCCCAGCTCTGAGCTTCGATCACCGAGTCAAAATGAGTGCAGGATTAATCATTAGGGGTCATTACAGGTCATTGTGATGAAGGTTTTTTGTTTTGGTTTGTGACAAATGTGTGTACTGTGACTTGACATTAACAATTAAATGTGATACAAAACCTAATTTTGACCAAAATAATGTTTTCAGAACTTTCTGACTAATCCTCTGCCTCTCTGTGAGTCTGGAAATCTAAACCAAACACCTTCGAGTTATAGAAGCTGATAATGATTTTTTTCCATCTGTCTGGCTGTCAGCAATCCAACTCCTCTGCTGTAACTCATGATTGCAATAAAAGAACAATGCAGATCCACGCCACTGTTTATCATCTCCAGCTTTCAGACGCAAACCTTTGTGAGAACAAAAATGGCTTGTATCAAACAAGCATCAACCCCACAACAGGAACGCTCTGGCAAATCCCAGCCTATTGTTTATGCTGCACTAATCCGGGGCGCCGTCTCTCGCTGCCGGATTTATTCCACTTTGCTTCTAATTAGCATATTTGATTATGCAAAGGAATTCTCTTGATTTGCCGGGCCTTTCTGAGAGCCTTCATTAATTTCCACCGATGAGGATTACTCTGATCACAATAACGTGGTAATCGGTTGAGTGGCGCATGTGGAAATCACAGGCCGCCTTGTTTGGATGCCAGTTGTATCTGTCCTGAATGAATAGTGGTGATTTAGCTTGAAAGGTCACATCCACGCCGGGCGGAGGATCGGGCGCGCCACGGTGCATGTAGATTGCTGCTTTGCATAAATCATTCAGTCCTTCAAAGTGTGTGGAGACTGAACAAAATTCTTTGAATAACTTGTTCTGTAAGGAAAGTCTTTCATGCAGTTTGTGGGTTCGGAACATGAAGAATGGCTCATTATCTGAAGGTTGTATGACGGACGTCCTCAGACAAATTGAATTATTTTGTGTGAGACATGTATTTTTATTTCTGGTAGGATAATAAATAAAACATTTGAGACCAAATATCCTGAATTCTAACCAACTACAAATATAAAGAAATGCTACATGGACAGTGCGAACTGATTGGAGAGCGAACACTCAAACTGACCAATCAGAAGAGAGATTTTTCTCTGGTCGTTATAGTTTGTCTGGCTTCATCTGCCTTGCTATTCTATGTTCCTTGTTTACCCACAAACTTTCCAGATTTAGCCAGATGGGCTAATTTCCATCTCCACTTCCCAACTGGTTGATGGTAGCAAGTTTGAGAATGGACTCTGAAACACAACTGGTGAAAATGACTTGGCTTAGTGTCATAACACTAGCCAAGTCATTTCAAAAGACTCAGCGAGAAATCGGATCAGTTCATTGTCATTGAAAAACAATGTTGCTGTTTGAATGTGGTAAAAAGCAAAAACAAAGTACAGTTACTTTGAGATCTCTTCAGATCTTGACAAGCTGATCTTTTTACTTGTGGATATTCAGTTTCATTTCATTTTCATTTATTCTCTCCCATCTTTGACATTTCTCTTCCTTTTTCTGCAGCTTTATAACTTTTGAAAATAAGTAAAGATCATACAGGCTGTTGATTGATGAAAAAAGGAGATCATGCCTTAAACAACAAAAGGCAGTTCATCAGCCAACCACAAAGAAACGTCCAGAGCACAGAGTCTCTGTTGGTTCCTGTCAGGCCCTTCAATTGAATGTGGAATGGAAGATCCAAATTTTTTTGCTGCATCCAGGGATTACTGCAACCTCTGGATGAACCGCACACTAACAGATGGGCTTGGCAAAAAAATAAATAAAAAAATGTAAACCCAGAATCCGATTTCTCGGAAAACAAAATGCATGTTTCTGCCAGACTGGAAATTCACTTAGCCTCAAAATTATTCATACCTTTCATATTTATGGTCAGCAACTTTAAGAAGAGTTAGGCTCCTGATAAATTTTATGATATTTTTAAAATAAAAATGTGTATTTTTAAATAGCTACTGTACTGATTGATTTATATTTTTTCACTTCAATATAATAACTAATAGATTAATGGAGAATTTCACTTGACTTCATAATTCTGCACCACTTTGTGTCGAAGTATGTGGTTGTAACATAAATATAAAAAAGTTCAATCGGCATTAACACTTTTGCAAGGCTTTGTGTTTAGAAATGCTGATTTCTTTCATGAAGATTTCTAAAAATAAAAAAAGCAAATAATTCACCTTTGGACCTCAAAATAAAAAAAGAAACATTTTTAACAGTAAATTCAGTTAAAAAGAATGAAGGAATGAATTTTGGAGAGAAAAAAAACTGCCATCTTCCTGATAGTGTTTTTTTTTTTTCCATTTTGTGCAATCAGGGGGCATTTCATAAAGTTGGAGTGTGGATGCTCTCAAAATGTCAGTGCGTTTCTAACTCACACCACCAGTGCTGGGAACTGCATTGGGAAATCAAACTCCACAGGGGACTCTATTTGAGAGCACAGCATAAATTAGTTAAATTAGTTTTTTTTTCCCCCAACTGCGCAAATGACAAAAAATTACTTTGCTTGTGTATGAATGATAGTTTCATGCTACAATTAGCTAGATGGAAATTTCCAACAGCCTCATAAAGCTTAAGACTGTAGATATTTCCCCAGGTTAATTGAAACATTACATTACTTTGAGTGTTAGCTTGCACATGTGTTTCGGTGTGTAGGTGGGTGCATAATATCATGTGAAGTAATTGGCTGGGACAGAAGTTAAGGCAGAAATGAAATTGCAGCCTGTTCCACGGCGATAAAAACAGACAAACAGGAAAAAAAATGAAGAATGGAAATGATGCTGAAGGTGACTGAGAGACGGCTCCCGCAGAGCATTTCGCAAACGATGAGAGTGCAATATGAGTGCAGAACAAAAGGCAGTTATGTAAAACACGCTCATTTAGGAATAAAAAGCGTCGAATCCAGCGCATGCATAATATCACCCCTCCATTCACACTGTGCTCTCTGGATCTGGTCCAAGCTAAAGAGAGAGTTTGTGTTTAAAACTGTGCCTGCAGTTCCTGCACTAGTTGTGGGAGGAGAATGACATTATTTTGGCTTATGCTTTGTGCCATAAAATGCATTCAATTATTGTAAAAGTTCCTCAGTCTGCAGCATTTTTTAAATTAAATGGATTTGGACCGCTTTTAGCAAAGTTTTATTGAAGATTAGAACCGTTTCGCCCTCCCAGACCATCATGCAACACTAAATGTAATTTTGTAACAAAGTCTCCATGTCCTTTGTGGGAGTCTTTGTTAATTTAAAATTTAATTAAAAGTACAAATAACACCTGAGCCTGTTAAAATTCAATGGATTTGTATTCAACCCCATCTACTGCGATAACCCCAAACAAAATCTTTACTTACTTTATTCTGTGCATAAATCCAGGTATAAAGTCTGTTAGAGAACATTGGTGAACAGACATCATGAAAGTTTAATCTAGGGTTAGGTTATAAAACTTTATATTAAACGTTGTAAAGCTTTGAACATCTCGCACGGCTCTGGTCAATCCGTCATCGTATAATGGGAACAGAATTGAACAAATCCAAAACCTCCAAGATACAGCCAACCACCTAAACTGTCAGGGAAGCATAAACCAGAGAAACAGCCAAGAGACTTATGAAAACTTAGGAGGGGACGCACAGATCCACAACTTGGGTGAGAGAAATTTGTCAACAGAACAGCTATTATTTGCTCGCCCCACAAATCTGGTCTTTATGGATGTGAAGCAAAAAAAAAAAGAAAATATCTGGACTGGGGCGGAGGTTCACCTTTCATCAGGGTGGCTGAAACATCCCACCAGAGCTCCAGTGGAAGCTGGAGCTCTGGTGGGATGACACATGAATAGATAAAATCATATTCATGTGTCTAAATGGCTCAGTCAAAGTCCAAACCTGAATCCAAATGAGAATATATGGCAAGACTTGGGATTAGATGTTCACACACGGAGTTATTTTTGAAAAGGAGAAATGGCAAAAAAATCTGAGCCACACTTCTATTTTTTTCCAAATAACATCCCAAAAAATACTTTAAGGTATGTGAATAAAATGTGAAAACATTGGAAGTGTGCAAATTCTTTCCAAGCTCATGTTCAGCTTTTAATTTTCTCTTCATTCAATGTCTGCTGCATCCTATTGTGCTTTCACGCCGTCCAAACATTAGCATCATTATATCAGCCTTGTGTTTCATTTTTTTCCTCAAGCCAATCATTTTAATTAGGTTTAACACGGCCAGTTGTCCAACTCCCGTCCTCGGGGCCCTGCGTCCTGCAGGTTTCAGAATACCTGAACTGAACGGATATGTGCAGCAGTCTCACAAGAACCGTCCCTGTTGAGGAGACAATTAACCCGTCTGAATCTGCTGCGCTGCAGCAAGGACACTTGAAAGTTGCAGGTGACCGGCCGCAGGGGACTGCAGTTGGAGACAGATGTCTATAAGAGGAAATTCATACCTTACTGTCCACCCAACCCACTAAAATAAAAGAATCAGGTGGACAGGAAAAGCAAAAGAGCACACAAGGACAACAGCTTTCAAGAAATACAAGGTATTTGATGTTCACTTTGCTCTCCATGCCTTCTTGAACTAGTTTCTTGATGGGTTTTCCTTTTGGTTTTGCTACACCATCTAATGGATCTTGTTTATAATCATCTTCTTTCTCTATATGCTCAGTAATATAGATCAAGCTTTTTTTCTTTTTTTTTTAAATGATCAAGGAATTCAACCTTTGGTGACCCAATTCCAGTCTCCTTTTTTGTTTTAATGTCAGAACTGTCCTTGGATAATTGTTCAAAAGCCAGTGCTATTTAGAAAGTACTACATGCAGCTTTTCTTTGCAGCCAATTCGGTTTTAATCAGCAGATGAATAGAAGTCAAAAGCCTCATCGATTTGCAAACGCTCAAGGAACATTGCGCAGGCTGACCTCAATCTGGGAGGTCAGAATGCAAACAGTTCGGCGCTGGAGCTGCTTGTTCTTTTTTAACCAGACTCATGGAAAGTTTAAAAGTTAAAGGAATATTAGTGTTGCAGAGGGATTATTCCATCTATCCCTGAAACCAGTTTGCAGGAATAACGAATTCGGAAGAAAAAAAACCCAGACATCTGCAATCAGCGACTCTCTCCAGCTCATTCTGGGAACCCCAAGAAGTTCACATGCTGTTAGAAAATACAGTCCGTTTGCAACAGGTTATTCTCCCAGCTGGATGTGTCTTGAAAATCTCCAAGGAGAAAGTGGGAGTGAGGAGTGTGTACCAGATCAGCTGCCCAAACTGACTCAGTACAAAAGTAGCAGCATCTTACCAACGCCACGTTTGTAATTTGAAGTACAGGTTCAGTTCTGGCCTTTTGTGTTTCTTCTACTTGAATGAAATATATCGTTATTATTGGCTGAACTAAATATACATAATGTCTCCTGTTAACAGAGATGAAATCTTTATCTTAAAAAGTTTAGGGTTAGGTATCTGAAAGGAAAACTATTTTCAAAAGTTGTCTGAAACATGGCAAAACATTTTACAGCAACTGGAATCTATTACCTGAGCAAACAAGCCAAGCTCAATCTTATTTAGGGGAGCTTTTATCACAAAACAATACAAAACTGAACATCTTAATGCATCATGCAAATCAGAGATGGAAATGTTAGATACAGAATAAAGTCTGGTAAATACTGGAATAAGGAGATAAGAATAGGAGTACAAACCAGTACTTTTAGTTTTTATCATTTAATTAGTTCCAGCATCAATAACATTTTACTTTCCAGCCTATTGCATTTGTGTAAGTGTCTAAATAAGGAAGAATAGCAAGAGGAACTAGTTCATAGATAATCTTAAGTTTACTTTCTGAGCTTGTTTTTTTTCTATAATCATGCATCTAATTGCACATGCAAACAGTTTTTGCATCCAGACCTTTTAAAACTCTGAAAAAGTCCTGCTGAGGTTTATACATGCTCACTGGACATCCTGAGATTATTAGACAATGCTACTGTCACCAATATGTGGGTGGGTTTAGTCATATGAACAACATCTGACTACATACCAGCATGTTTAGCTCATATGCAGTCAGTAAACCAAACCAGTGAGCTGATTCAATCTGAGTGAAGCAGGAAGTGCTTTGGTTGTTGATTCTCAGAAAAACACCCTGCCAAGTAGAAAGTATCTTCCCATTATGATTAACAACACTACTAAAACAAACCCCTGAATAAACTGGCCCATATCAAAATCCACCACTAGACTCAGTAAACACTGGATCTGAATCTGGCTTTGCAGGTATGACAAACACTGTAATAGTTAGCTCACCTGGCAATCCATTGAATGGAAACTTGATGAAGGCAGCTTCTCTTGCTAAAGGCCCCAATGTCTCCATCCAGTGTAGCACTGAGCATAAAGTCCAGTCCAAGCTTTTACTTAATAGAGGGTATTCCAAAAATAACTTCTTAATTGTTTTGGAAAACTTTCATTCAAAACAGTTTCTGTCCTTTCTCAGTGGTGCTACTTCTTCTTTCAAGGCGAAGAAGTAGGTATATAGGCGATTGGCGAACAACTAAAGGAAGCATTACCGCCCCCAACTGGTAAAGAGCATGTACCACATGACAAAAAGGATCTTATTTCAAAACTTAACACTGTTTAAAGAAATAAAACACTCTGCTTCCTGAAGCATTCTGAAATAAATCAACAATATCCAATTTCATTTTTATATTATGAAGAATAAACGATGCTTCTGTTTCTTCAGAAACCACAGCTGGATCATCGGTCTAATCAGGGTGATGACGGCATCTTTCTGAATGGTGCGTTCGCTGCTTCAGGACATCAGAGAGACTCCTCAGTACTTCTTTACCAACATTGTTTCTCGGTACAGTCTAGAAAATGTGGGCAAAATGGAACTATTACAAACAATATCTGAAGGAAACTGAATATACAAAATAAACAACAAGGTTAAGAGGCAGAAAGTAGTGAGTCAATGTTAGTCCAAGAAACACAGGAACCTGATTCAATGCCTAAATGCTCCTCAAATACTACTTAACTAGTGACAGCATAAACAGCATTCTCATATAATGTTTGGATAATATAACCTTCATTTTGAATACATTTATTCAATTGAGAAATTACTCAATTTTCCATAATTTCTGCTTCAAGTCTTGTCCCCCTGTTGTTTATGCTGTAATTTTCACCACTAACTTTTGCTAGTACCACACCGTTGGTCTCTTAAATTATTTCTCAAAGTTGGAGAATTCAGAGAATATTCCTGAATATCTCTGAATCCCTCTGGATTATTAATAGTGCTGGATCGAATGCTCCTCAGCTCAGAAACACAGGATCTCAAACATATTTGGGTCTGGAAGTAAGTCGATTTTATGCCTCTTAAATAATTTCTGTATGATCTGTTCATATAATCAGCCGAAAGAATCAAAGCTGACGTATTTCCAGTATTTTTGCCGGAGAACACTACATTTCTATTTTAATTTCTATTGAAAATGCCGCATTCCAGGAAGTTCCTGATGCTGTGCAGAACATCTGGGACAGAATCAGGACCTAATAACAACAGGAAATGTTTAGGATCTTTGGAAGTTTTTATGACATAATGTTTGTGTCTTGGAGAAATAATATTATTTGACTTTACAAAAAGCTTGTAATCAAAGTCCCATTTCACTCACTCACCCTCCAATGCAAACATATATCTGGTTTACAGCCGGACTGAAAAAAGTTTTACTGCAATTTACAATATGTTTCCGCATTCCACCTAAAAGTAAATCACAATTAGTTAAAACATATTTAAAGCATTTGTTTCCACTATTTATAAGCAGCTAAGAGCTGGAGAAAAAGAAGTTATTTTTTTAGTTGTAGAAATGTTACTTTCTGGCAATGACATGTCTCCTGCACAATCATGAGATAATCAGCAAAACGATGAAAATGTGTTAAAGAATCTCAGCGTTTACGTAGTGATTTATCCAGTTACTTTAATGGAAAGTTTACCGGAAGGAAAAAAGGAGGTGCAAAATACCAAACAATACTGATAGTTAAGGCGATAGTAAAGCAAAACCTTAATGAAAATTTATTGAAAGAGAAATAATTAGAACTGTTTAAATGTCTTAAAACATCACCCAATCATTTTCTTCTCTCTGGTATATACAGACAAAATGACTTCAACATAAAGTTGCTCGACTTCTACTCTATCTTTTATCGTGATGTACACATATATTTGTACTGCGTACATCAAGCTGGATACTTCTTCAAAGGCTCTGGACGTGTATTGCAAGTTTTATGGCTGACGTTGCAATGCTCAGAAATAACCTAAGGCAAAAGCAGAAGAGGCAGAAGGGACACTCATCTTCAGAATAATGGGAAATGATGCTGAGGGAACAGAAAAAAGAGGGTGCAATACAAAAATAAAAGGAGAGAAGGAAAAGGGGGATCCAGAACAGCAGGCGATCCTGACGAGTATTATTCCTGCCTGATCACAAGGGTAGCTCTCTGATCAGATGCTGAACTCAGCAGAAGAAAAGCAGGAGACATCACCATGGGAATAAAAAAAACTCCAATCCAAGGCAACATGCAGGAAAGCAAAGGAGGAAGAAGGCAGAATCAAAGATGTGGGGTAGATCTAGAGAGGGAGAGCGAGAGGACAGAAAAGTCTTCATCTCCTGCTGCCTTCTAAATCCACAGTAGGGAGAAAACTTGATGAATCCTGGGAATTTTTGAAGATGAGAAAGAATGAGGAAGACAGCAGCAGGAAGGAGTGAGCGCCATTTGCATTTTGTAGTTTCATATTCATTCAGAACTGCTGCGTCCTGCCGTACGAGAGATCAGCATCCCGCTTAAACTTTTCTGCATTTCATTTTGCTTCAAATAAAATAAAGTCTGTATTTTTGATCAGCCTTCTTTTTAAAATAATAACGTGAAAAGTATGCCTATTCAATCACACGCCGATGCTCATTAGAACGTGATTGTATAAACTATTTCAGTGACGGACTGCTGCATCCTAAATGCTCAGAGAAGCGTCATCACAGATCCTTCCTCCCAGCAGCTGTCAGACTCTGCAACCATCTCTGCTCCTAACAAACTAAATTACTGTCCTCATCCTCCTGACACAACCATTTGCACTGTTTTACTCATTTTTAGATAACATTTCTGCTATTATACATTTTTATGTTTTTCTGTATTTTAAATAGCCTGCTGTCTCATTTCAACTACTTGCTTGCACATCCTGTGGATTGTGAGAAACAACATTTCTATTTCTGATAATGGCACAATATGATAATTTTGTACAGCATACTATTATTTGTATAGTTCATTTTGTTTTATATATGTTTCTAACAGTTTCTGACCTTTTTGTGTGATGCTGCTGTTAGACCTGTATTTCTGCTCTGACAATAAAGGCTATTTTATTCTACAAATATAAACATAACATAGAATTAAACTCATTTCTTTCCTTTACTTTTACTTCACAATTACACAAAAAACTGTGCTGATCTATCACATAAAATCTCAGTAACATATAATGACGTTTCTAGTTGTAACAAGACACATTGTGTAAAAGTTCAAGGACTACAACAGCTATAGGAATAATATCTTACTGCATAGAAGTGACATATGGAAAGATAAATTCACACTAAAATATTAAAAGATGTTTAATTGTTGCAAAATTTCTGACTCTGTATCTTCATAGTGGTTCAAACAAAAGAGTTTTGTTGCCAGGGGCCTAGAAATTCAATAACTAAGTGCAGAGGGACTTGATGTATGAACAGAGAATTAGCCTATCTACTCTATTTTCCTCGGTGTGGAAAGGGAGATACAGAAGCCCAGCAGAAGGCCTGTGAGGACTTCTTTGTAAATGGCACCTATTACGTTTTCTCATGTTTGAGAAAAAATGAGTTTGAAGGAGCTGGAAACTCTGTGGTCCCTCATTTATTCGCAACTGAATATTCTCTTGCTATATGTTTCCCCCCCTTTTCTTTGTCATTTTGTTTTGAAAACATTTTATGTGTCCAGTTTTGTACATTGAAAAATTGGCAATAATTGCAATAAGATTGAAGTAATTCATCTTCTTTGACGTGGCCCTTCCTGGATTTTGATAACTGCACATTCAAAATGAAGAATAAATATTGCAATGTCAGTGTTTAAATTATACATAATTTTGCCCAACTTTTCTGAAAAAGAAAGTTTATTGTCTTTTTCTTATTGTATGTATTTTACACTTAAATCCATACCCACCAAAATATATTAAACAATGAGAAAAAAATGGTTCAATTAGGACACAGATGCAGACTGACAGTAAACTGAGAAGTACTTCATATGAGGAGCTCAGCAGGTGTTTGCTAATTGCTGCTGCTTTACATTATGTTATAATGTTATTCTCTCATCAATAACAAACCTGAAGTGTTGCTTTTATTCTTTGAGGATTCTTTGACTCTCCATGGCACCTAAATGCTGAGCTCCCGGCCCCCAGAGCACCCCGCGCCCTACTCTGCTCCCCCAGACTAGCGACAGCAGCAATTAGCAAACATCTGGTGGAACTGCGCATCTACTGAGCTTATCATGTGAACTATGGTGCTCTTAAGAATGGTTGTAAATGGCGTCAATGATAAGCATTGTTGCGAGGAAGTGTTGGAAAGGGTAGGACGCTCTTAAAGAGACAGATATCAATTTCAAGGTGCTAAATACGGCTAAGATGCTAAGTCAAATGCTACATCATTTTCACAGCAACTGAAAATAACCTAATAAGTGAGAGTGCTTTAAAATGGCACCATGTCCCACTCAGAGATTCAGTTTTGATCTTCTTGAACCAGCTGATCTATGAAGATGCTAGAAGAGCAAACTATTTTCAGTAAGATACTTACAGCTCATAAGCTCTCAACAGAACCTCACTTCTTCAAAAACATCAGAACGAGTCCTTTAATATCAAGCCAGTGATCAGGTCATACAGCAGTATAAACACAAGAACCAAGCAAATACCACTCCACAGCCAATACTGGAGAGGAAAAAAAGCATTTTTATCTACCTGCGAGAGAGTGAGACACGTTCAGAGTTTCTCAGCAGCAGAATGTCAGCAATCCTAATCAAGATGTCTAAGTAGATATCTAGGGACCAGGAGTTTAAACAGCCTGCCATTTCAAGTCAAACTGTGGTGAGGACTGCTCTCCAAAACGAAATGTCAAGGGCACAGGCAAAGTCACAGGATGGTGCCTGTGTACTGTGGGAATGTGAGCCATTTGTCACTGCTCTGCATCCTATTGCACAGACTCTAATTTGTAGCCTCAACACAGCACCACACACAAAAATCTCCTCTATCACCTAATATAGCTCTGATAATCTCTGCAAAGCTGTCGTAAATTTGTCCTCCGCTTCCCTTCTGCATGTCGGAGGCAGCGGTAAGACGCAGGGTGGAAAATGCTGCGAGGTTTTTTGATTTGAATCTGGTTTATTCGGGCGGAGAACATCTCTGCAGATTAACTTTGTTTTTCCTCTCTGCTCACCTGCAGGAACGTTTTATCCACTGAGAATCAGATCTTTTTTTTTTTTCCTTATTTCCCCCCCGCAGTCTTTCTGGCATATTTTCAGAAGTGGTCCCTGCTTCTTACAGCGTTACTTAAGCTCCAATGGGGTTCTCTGTATTTAGTGCTTCTTGATCAATGCTTCATGATGGAGCCTCTTTCTGGCTGTAGGCATTAGCACAGCCATTAAAGTCCTTCTGATGCAGCACTTTCTTCGTAAGTGGACAATTTTGCTGACTTTTTCCACTGCAGGTCGATAATAAATTGGATTCTAAGTAAACAGTGATGAAGCACCCAAAGCAGTCGGTATTGGCAGTCATAAGCCTTGCTCCATAACCCAGCGGTTCCTAGTCATCAGTGACAAATTTATTTAGGCGGACCTTTGGGGGCTCCCCTGACAGAAGCATTGTGTATACCTGAGATGAAGCCGACCTCGCTGCCCTCCTTACCCACTGCTGGCATTTGTGGAGTCTATTTTCACGATAATCCACTCATCCGACAGTATCTCTGAACCCTTTCATAATAATCTTTCATGAGGACGACCTTTGATGCCACAGACGTCTTCACTGGGCTGTCTGATTTCTCTTCAGCATTCTGACAGCAGAGTAATCCTCCTCTCTTATCTCGGCTCACTCTGATATAAGCTTTTTTTTTCTTCAAGATGTTGCTGTTCTGGCTAATCAGCCTGATTTTTTTTTTTCTTTTTTCCTTACACAAGATTGGTGGTTAAAATATTCCAAAGGAAAATGTTGCTTTTGTTGTATCAGTCTGAGTTGTTCCAACAAGAAGTGCCCTCAACTCACCAGAAAACGAGGCCAAACCCTGATTGAAACGTTGTGTGTGTGTGTGTGTGTGTGTGGGTGTGTGTGTGGGTGCGTGCGTGTGCGTTTGTGTAGGTGTGTGCGTATGTGGGGGTGTGTGTGTGTGTGTGTGTGTGTGTGTGGGTGTGTGTGTGTGTGTGTTTCCCATCTGCAGTGTGTTTCTGAAAACTTTCAGTGATCATAAATGCTGGTTGACTTGTTAACGCTGACATTTTGAGAAGTGACTTTATGAGCCAAAGATTTGACTGAAGATAAAGGCAAAAACTGTAATTAATGTGGACAAATTATCTCCTGGAAATATGATGTCATACATAAAGTTTGAACATTATGGCAAATCAAAATAAAAAATAAATGTTTAGTGTTTTCTGAACTGAATATGTGTTTACTTTTTCAACGAACCAAGCAAGTTTTATAATCTTTTGGGTTTTACATTTGTGTTGGCGCTTTAGTCATGTTCCTGTTGTTTATTTATGTTTGTCAGGTCCAAACAGAGAATGATGTTTTCTGGGTTTGCTGTTGTTAGTAAGGTGTTGCTGTGTAAGTTTATTCCCTTGTGTTTAGTTTCAGAGTTAATTCTTTGGTTCTATTCATTGTGTATTGGGATCTATTTGGCTTTGATCCCTCTTAGTCTTTTGAGTCTTAATTTAACTTTCTTTTGTGCTAATTAGTCTCATTTCCCCACTTTCTCTGCTTTCCTTATGCCACAGTTGTTCAACATTAGTTCATTTTATCCTGGTTTTTCGTTGTTCGTGGCTGGATTCTTGCATTTCACTGCCTGTATCTAATAACATGACATTTTCCTTTTGTTCCTCTAGCCACAGTCAGTCTCTGCTCATCCTAAATCCTGTCATGACAACAAGAAGGTTGAACCACAAAACCAAAGGGACAAATGATGCTGAGTGTAGAAATGAAGCTTCTGTTGAAGCTCAAACTGGGATTTTATTTTTATTCTTGATATTCTGTGGATGTTCCATCGATTTTCTTCCATCATTTTTTACTGTCCTGTCTTTCAGTCGCTTATCAATGGGGATGTATCATAATTATTATTTAATAAAGACATGACTGAAACAAAAACAGAAAAAACTGAAAGCAGGTTTATTTTGTGTGTATCTCAGAGAATACCACTTGTTTTTCTGTTCTTGTCTTTCGTATTTTCATGTTTTGCTCCGTGCCTTTTTTCATTTTTGGAACGTCATGCAGAATCTTTTGTCTTCTCATTTATTATTTAGAAGCTGGTACTTTTTTGTTTCATTTTTGTCGGTGTTGCTGCTGCTGGAAAGTAAATCTGATCTCTTTGGAGCATCCTGCCTCTGTTGCTATAATTGCACGACGTTCAGCGCAGTCTCCGTTTCTGACCATTGGTCATCACTACTGTTAGCACCATTGTATGCTGAACGATTGTGACTGCGTTCTCAAGTTTAATGAATACAAGCCTTTCATTTGTTGTATACTGATGGTGCAGAACGTGTCTCTGAGGAGTTGTGCACAATGGTAAATATAGAAGCTGCTGTTTAGAAATCCTCATTCCCACTTATTTTCCTTTAGGAAGGTCAGCTGTATGTGACATTTCTGGTTAATTAGAAGTCGCTCTTTGATTCTCTTGTCCAAGGATTGATGATGATTGTGTTTTCAGAAATCTGTCCAGAAAACCTCACAGGGTGAAAAGAAAGTACACCCTATTTCAGTTTCAAGGGGTTACACATCATCATAAAATGCTATTGATCGAGTTTTTACAAGATTGTACATGACATAAATATAACCCCAAGGGAAGGTTTAAACATGACTGAATCCATCCATTCTGCCGGAGGCTGGTGCAGCAAGATTCACTGTGGAGATGTCGCCGGTCCATCAACGGCCAAAAACTGTAGACAAACAAACACACACTTACACAACGCCAGACTACACCGACCAGCTAACTTTGATCGATTGTATTATTTATTAAATAAAAAGGAAGCCCAAAACTCAAAACACAATTGTTGCTTTCATAAGATTTAATAGTGAAAGTTGCAGCCAGGTGTTGATAATCAAATTCACTTTATCCTCAGCAGGTTTGGCCGCCTTTCGTTTTTTAGCAGTTTGTGAGTCTGGAACACGCAGGTGAGTCAACACAATGCCAAAGGGGAGAGACATCATTTATGGACTCAGAGAAGCAATTATTTATGAGTTGTAAGGTAATTTCCAAACAATTTGAGGTCTGTCATTCTGCAGAGTGAATTTAGGACAGATGCCAGTCTTAGCAGGAGCGAGCATCCTGGCACGACGGTTCAGATGTGAGATGTTCAGAGGAATTGCAAAAGAATAAAAAATAAAAGCTCCATCTCAGATTGGACAAGCTTTAATTAGCAGGTGAAGGGTTAAAGTTCTTAATAGGACAAATAGAGAAAGCGAAAAACAAGACTAGCTGTTTGGAGTGGTTGTTTGGAGAAATGCAGTTTCTAAAAAGAGACATGCAGAATGACTTAAATTAGAAAAGTTGGATCTTTATGAACACAGCACATCTTGAACAATGTCTTCTGGAGAAAGTAGAGGTGAGAAAAGATGTCGAATCATAATATATAGCTCCGTGTTTGGGGAAAAACAAACAGCATATCAGCTCAAACGCCTCTAACCAGCTTTAAAGCACGGTGGTGGAGGAGTGATGCAAAAAACTATTTGACCTGAAGATAAAGCTAAACCAGTCAACAGGATATTGTTTTTCAACTCAGCAGCAAATGTCAAAATGTCAAAAACAATAAATAATCAAGGTGTTGTAATGTCCTAGTCCAAGGGTCTGCAACCCTTACAGTCCAAAGAGGCATTTTGGGCTGTAAGAAAACTCCTTTAGTCTTACAGTCTTACAGGAGTTTGTGACTAAAGAAAACTCCTTTAGTCACAAACATATAAAGAATTTGTTTGACTTCTAAAGAAAATGTTCTTTTTAGTTTTTGTAGACAATTTTACTTCAGTTTCGTTGGATTTTAGGGGAAAATGCCAAACAAAACAATTTCAAAAAGAGGATGAGGATGTTGATATATGTAGAAAATGACATCATACGAAAAGCACTTCATTTTCAAACTAATGGCAAGAAAAATGTCTTTGGAATAGCATTACTGATACTTGTAGTGTGATTCTGTTGCACAAATTCAATCATACTAATATATGAAAAAGCTGCTAAACCCTTTTATTTTAAATATATTCCTATTTAAAAAATGTTGTTGGCTTTTCCTCATTTTTAGCCGTTGTGAAGGTCCAAAGAGCCACTTGTGGGTCTGCAGCAACAGGTTGCAGCAACTTAAAGAGACGTGAACAGAAACACTTCAGAAATCTCAAACTGAAGTAATCTTTTAAAGATGGTGTGCCAGGATTTATTCAAAATGACGTGAAAAACGGATAAAATCTGAAATTATAAATTAAAACTAAAAAGTTAGAAACTGCAATGTGCTTTGATTTCCATATGACTTTATTTCTAAAACAAAGCAAGGACATTGCAATCTTCCAGAAATGAAGACAGAACATTTCACCTGAGTTTCTTGCTCAGTTTGAAGAAGGAGAAAAAAAAACACTCAACATGTACAAGAGTAACACTGAATCTTCCATCAGGGCAATACATGTCAGCCATGCCACAGTGCCGAGCCGCCAGCCGTCTAAGCTGAGCTGATAGATGGCTGAGCTGCAGGCGTCACGCCACCGCCAAGCATCAGCGCTCAGCACATTTGAATCTGGTTGCAGCCTTGGGATACACTGAAAAGAAGAGAGCTGCTGGAGCATTATCAGTATTCTCAAAGATTAGAATGTCATTAAAAGCTTGTAACACAGAGATTTGTACTTGGAGAACACACACACACACTTTTAGAAGTTGCACTTTTAAATGAAATTATATTCACACCGAGCCTCTTGTTCAGAGAGAGACACGCAGGTAATTTATTAACATTCCCATCATGAATGTCACAGTCTGAGACTCACCGCTGAGCCAACATTGCGCCCCGGAGTCTAGCTAAAGTCTTTTTAACATGATGCAGCCGTTGCATGAACTTTCAATTTTATATCGCTGAAGTTAGGACAGAGATTAACACTTATTCTCGGGGCAGAGACATCCAGACAAGGTGAAGAGGAACCTTCTGGCGAGTCATTTGAAGGCCATTCGTGGTAATCAGCAAGCGCAGCTGTTTGCTCCGGAGAGATGGCACAAGCAGCCAGCCAGCGCCATATGTGTGGGCTATTAGTGTTCACTGTTTTAATTACTGTACAAATCAGTGCTGCTTCTGTACGGGAATGGGGGGAAAAATGTGAAAATGCGCCCTGCTGGTTTACCTGTAACAGATGGCGGAGTTGGATCCTAATAGAGCTGTGGGTTTGTTTTTTTCTTCTTCTTCTTGTATTTGAGGGGAATAGAAGTTCACATATCACATCCGAAATAATTCAAGTGAAACAATCCCCCAAAATAATCGACGCTCAGCTCTCTGTCTGGTGGGTGAAATATTGCATGGTGTCTTCTCCTCCGCCGCCTTCATGCCAATTGATGTAACGCCAACCTGTAATTCTCTTCTCTTCTCCAGATCCCCACTCTGACATCAAGTGAAACAAGTCCATCCCTCTTGCCTCCGGAGGCAGGCCGCCAAATTGTTCCATTAGCATGCCTCCGGAGGAAGGTAGGCCAGGCAATAACGTTCCTCATTCCCGGCGTGTCAGGAGGGAAAGTGCAACGGAGGCGCTGCAGAGAGTCCCTTTAGCAGGATGATTTTATTGCAATAAATGTAGACAAATAATCCACAACATGCAGACGAAAAGTTCAACTTTCAGCACAAGCTGAACTTCTCTTCTTCTTGGATCTGAGATTCAATGCCTGCACCATGAATGTTTCCATATTATGTCCTGCTATAAACACAAAATGTGGTCAGTTGTTCCACTATGTTTCATTCATTTTGGTAAATGTGAGCTGCTCTTCTTCATTATCACACTCCCTCGGCCGTTTAGCAACTGCTGTTGTGCTAAGAATGCACAAAATCTTGAGCAGGAGCTAAAACTTGGAGTTACCAATTATACATACAGCAGCTACCAGCTTTACAGCAATGTCATGGATCTGTCGTATTATCGTTTGTACTCGCCTGCACCTACTCGCCTCACATTTTGATGAATCACACCAGAATCCGTTCTCCAAAAACTGATCAGTCTGACATTACTACGGGGCTTACATGTTCTCGGATCATCTACTTATTTCCAATCTTCGTTTTCTTTTGGTTTGTCAAGAAAAATGCGTGCGCTGCCGGTCGACAGCTCGCTCCGAGCACTGGGCTGAAAGCGCTTAGTTTCAAATCACGGTAAAGCCACCCACACTGCATGTGGATTTTTTCCACAAAGGAATTTGTGAACATTAATGAGGAGCCTGGAGGACTGACTTCTGACAGGAGCCTTTCAGAGCCTCTGCAGCTCCTCAACAAGCATCATGCTCTCTTGTAGTAACAGATTGTGGGTGGAAGAAATTGGGTGTTTTTTACCTGCACTGTGATAACATATAGAGTGCGTCATGTTTTTATTTCTAAAGATATGTGCTTTTTATTTATGTTTTTTTTTTATATTATGTACCGGTGAATATTTGACTTTTTTCATATCTTTACTGTGTTTTTAAAATGAATACAATTCCATGCAAAACTGATTAAAGTTATTTATGCCCACTTTTTGACACTACAAATTTTTGAAAACATTATGAAAAGAATGATGAAACTGATTTAAAGCAATAATCTAAATTACAAAATGCCTTTTCCCTTCACAGCAGTAATAAATGAACTGTAAAAGAACAAAAGAGTATTTTTTTTACATATAAAAACGTTAGAAGCAATTGTTTAATGCCGGCACAGTAGAGGTTTTTGGAGGTCATGCCGCGCCCTCTCAACCAAATTTAGAACGGGCTTTGACAAGGACAACTTATTCTTTTCTTTTTCTTACGTCTGCTGCAACAGGTTGCCCAGAAATGTTTGGTTTCGTCGACATGGTATGTTTTAGGAAATATAAGAAGTGCTATTGTTGATCAGCAGTTATTAACCTTGGAGCTCCAGTCACTTTTCTCTTGTTGAATCATGGAAATTGACCTTAACTGAGCCAAGAGTTGGGCTCTGAATGGTTTAACTGAACTCCTGAAATCAGTTCTCATTGTTGATTCTCAGATGTTTGTAGTTAGGGCAAGATGATTACTCCCCCCCCACATAGGGCCACCATGCTAATAACCAATTAATAAATTATTGAATGATTTTAAATACTGAAGTGTGACAAAAAGTAGATGACCATAGATGTATAAAGCAGATCGATCTGTTCTGTTTTAGTCGAAGTGAGCTGTGTCTAGAGCTTTTTTTTTGCAAACATTAAAATATGTAGGCGGGAGAATAAGCGTTGCAGAGAGTGCAGGTAGTCACTGGGAGAGTCCTTTTGTGGCCTGCTGAGAGTCTCATCAAATACATCAGAAAAACACATTAGGCTTCACGCGTGGCTGCCACCGATGTGTCGATGAGCGGCGCCACCGACGTACAGCAGGAGTACAAATCAAACGCTGCTCGTGTTTTATGTGCTGTAACCCACGTGTCTGCTGGAGGGCTGGAATAAAGACGGCGTTTGACATTCACCAGTTTGACTTCAAGGCTGGGCTTGCTGCACAAAAAAACAATGTTCTGCAAAGTACTTATAGGTTTGAAGGAAAACACTCTGGTCACAGAGCCTGTTCTGAAGTGGACATTCATAAAACTCTCCGTCTAACCGCAACTAAAGAACCAGAGGAAGAGAGATGTCTAATAATACCTCAGGAAGTCAGTCAGCTCCCTGACGACAGCAGGACAGATGAACCTCTCCTCAGTCCTTGACACCTTATTTAAATGTAGAAAAGGAACATCACTGTACATTAGGTTTAAACAATTTCACCGCTACGCTCCAGTGATGCCTGAGTCTGTCACTTCGTAGTGAGACGAGAGACTTCTTTCAACTCCCAGTGCTCTGCAAAATGACCCCAACTGTGTGAAAAATGAGACAGGAAACATGTGAATTGACAAGTAGTGATCCAGAAATTATATCTTTGAATTTCACTAAATATCATAACCATGACTGTCAAAAACGTCGGCGTAGATTCTCAGTCTTCTGGGACGGGGTAACCTTGAGAGTTATGCATGAAAGAATCTGGACTTCTCTTGTTAGGTTGAAGATGTTTCACCTCTCATCCAAAAAGATTCTTGGGTGAAAGACGAATCATTTTTGGGAAAAGACAGAAGTCTAATTGCCTTCACAGATTTTTCTCAAGACTGTTAAAAACTGAAAATAAAACACACAGATTGCATGTGATGTTCGGTTTCTCATGGCACAAACCAACCAGGCATACAGATGAAATGATCTTATATATGGATGGTTAATGTGAAGTGTTCATTGATGAAAATGACTAATATGAATCATTCCAAACATTAACATCAAATCGTTTTTAAAATTGAGACATCAATAGACTGCACAGCTATAATCTGAAAATAAAGTGAAAAAAACTCACATTTTAGCATCATCAGTGGGTGTTTTGGGATTTGGTATTAAAATCACAGTTAAGCAGATTTAATTTACTTGTCTTGATGGTGTGTCTGCATAATGCCCAAACTTTAAAACAGTTTTGAATTTACCCATACCGGATCTAAAACTATTTTGAGCTATTCCTCATTTCCTGTGTCGTGTGTATTTATATTTTAGCTCATGTGCATCAGTGAAACTAAAGACGATGAGAGGCTAGGGATGTTAGAGAGAAAACACCAAACTGTTTGTTCATCAGCCCATCTGTCTGTCTGTCCATCTTGGCTGTCCCACAGCAGTGTGTGATTAAGCCGGTCACCAGTGGCCCCAGTTTGTTAAATGAATCATCTTTTAAATTGCCTCCATGTTCTATCATCCCAAACTTTCCAGTCCAATAAAGAGTTTGAGGCAGAACAGGCAGTTTACCAGCAATAAATGAGTACAACCCACTTAATCAACTCTGTGCCTCCAAAGATCACATCGATTTTAATTATGATGCATCAGGAATGCATGGTGGCGCCGGTGCCTTGCAGGAAGGAGGTTCTGGGTTTTCTGCATGGAGTTTGCATGTTCTAACTGTGCATGGGTACTTTGGCTTCTTCCCACAGTCCAAAACAAGACTGCTAGGTAGAATAAAATAGAATAATCCTTTTTTATGTCCCATAACAGAGAAATCTGCACTAGCATCATTTATGTGTGTTTAGGGATTTGCATCCCAAAACACACATTTTTGGAAAAAACAAAACAAAATGTTTTGTTTTGTTGCATCCCAAAACACACATTTCAGCAAAGTGAAAGGCAATTACCGCCAATAGACTCACACAAAGGCAGAGTATAAAATATACATAAGAAACAAAATGAAGAACAACATACTGCACAGTAAGGGTGAAATTTGTCGGCTTGGACTAATAACCACAATAAATGTAAACCTTCTTTGAAAAATATTTAAGATGAATTAAACTGTATGTTAATGTTTTTGTAAATATTTTTCACCCGAACTCATGGTTATTTCTGATAGGAGAAATTAACTCATGCAATGGTTTGTCTACGATACACAATTAAAAGAAGTTGCAGCAAAATGCATAAAAATCATCAGACTAGGATAAGCTGGTGTTTCTCTGTACGAACAGAAATGATAACATCCAATCTGATTTATAAATATTGTTTCCTACCTTCACTTGCTATTGATCTCGTCAAACACCTGGAGCCACATTATTTAGGTCAAACCTCTGCCCTTCTTGCCATCACAGAATCTCACAATTTTAAAGCGCTGACAGCGAATCCTGCTCTGAATAAAAACCCATAAATTCTTCCTTAAACCGTTTCGCTGCATCCCAACAATGTAATTAAGTCACAGGCCACTTCATACAGAAATGGGCTTATCTCCCACTGCAGAGAGAGAATAATTAATGCATTTTACAAGGTAAACATAAAGTGCCTGGAGAATCATCATTTCAGTTTTATCATTGCTACATTGGATACAAGAAGAGCTCAGTCTCCTTCTTTTTATGTGAAAAGTGAGACCATGAGAAATTATTTTTGAACACTTTTACCTCCTTTAGTGTGAAATACTGCATATCCTACACTCAGTGTTAGTCTTACACCAACCTTACAGTTGACACATTGTTCCAAGAGGTTTTAAGAACAGTATCTGGAAACCTGCTTTGGCAAAGTGTCCTTTTCTTTACAAGATACTTACATTTTTTCTTACATCACAAAACCTGGAATGACTACACAGTGGTGTGTAGAGATTTTATGTCCTCTCAACAAGAGAGTTTGCATCCACTCAACTGTCCTCCGCTTCACTGCAGATGTGAGACTCTTTGACAAGTCAATGAATTACCACTTGACTTGTGAATAATGTAGTCAGGATGCGGGTAAGATGGGACAGAGAGGTGCTCCGCTGAGAACAGCAGGTGGCTTTCAGTGCGACGACACCTGAAACAAGTTCGACTCAGCGGGGTGTTTGTTCGCCACGACGACAAATAAAGCAGAAGAGCATGAAATGCATGCATGTGGAGAGTGTGTGCGTCTGCAGACGTGGATGTAACACAGAAATAGAGGGAGAGGAATTACACCCTTTGGGAAATCACCACCAAAATGTGTGATACTTTACGGAGAGCAGCGGAAGCAGCTTTGGAGAGCTCTGTGCATGCATAGCGATGTGGAAGGCAAAGCTTTCGTGTTTTTGTGCTTTTAAATAAACCAAGACTTGGATATGAATATAGTCTACTAATTTCTAGATAATTTAAAAGGCATGCAAGGTAAGTTTGTAAGAGCTCAAGTAAAAGCTAACATATAGCTCAGGCCTCGTACTTATTTCATGCAAACCAAAAGGTTTAATTCTGGGTTTATTAATAAAGTTTCTGGTAATACATTAACTGTTACTACTGCTATTAGTTGAAGAATATACATATGAATTAGATTTATTTAGACTGAATAAAATGAAGCGGTCTTCTAATTTAGGTTAAAGCTAAATTACTGTATTTTTCAGACTATAAGCCGCTACTTTTTCCCCACATTTTGAACCATCCAGCTTGTAGCCCGGTGCGGCTTTTCTGTGGATCTTTCTTCAACCACCAGGGGGCTCTTTAGCAGGAAGTGAATCATTGGAAGTCAAAAGTGGAAATCAGAGAAGAATGCGCTAATTTTTATTTAGAACAAGCACATGCTAGCAGCATGGAGAAATGTTTTGAAACTCATACCCCCTCATCATGGGAACAACACAAAGAAGTTCATATGATGCAGCTTTAAGTTGAAGGCTATCGATCTGGCAGTACAGATCGGTAGCCGCTCCACATAAGCTCGGCTTGAACGAATCCATGGTTCGGCGTTGGAGACGCCCTTGTGGAAAACCGAGAGCGGCGGAGATACCAGCGACTTATATGCAAGTTTCCAGTTTTTTCCAAAAACTTTGTGGGTGGGGCTTACAGTGATGAGCGCTCTATAGTCCGGAAAACACGGTAGGTTAAGGCTTTCTGGCTTGACTTTTTTTAGACTATTTTTAATTCTAATACTAAGCTTAACCACTTTTAGATGAGGCAGTTATGAGCAGTCTAAACATTTTTAGTGTTTTTCTTACATTTCAGGTTCGTACACTGCTTCAAAAAAGCTCTTTAGCTGAAAGTGTGTGATAGCCCATGGCAAAACGTGCCAAGTTCCTGCATCTATCCACATTCTCTCCGATGCTGAACTGAAGCGAGAAGCTCCAGGACCCCGAAGTGAATCGCATGAAGTTTGGAAGCATTGGCATTCCCTTGGTGAAGATCCAGTTTAACTTTTAATCACCCTTGAAATTCCCTTTGATATGGGTAACCGAGAGGAGAAGGAGAGGAAGAGATGAGACAATGAAGGCTTTCAGCGGCCTGTACCGCGTGATGATGCCTGATGTAGATAGCTCCTCTGTCTAATTACCTAAACTTCAGCTGCGATTTCCTTTGAAGATGACAGCCTTGCAGGCATGATCAGACTGTGACCGCAGGCTAAATCACTCTAACATTCACTTCATTCACAGCCAGGACTGTTGGGGCGAATTGCTGCAGGAGATTTCAGAGATGATTTGTCATTTCTATGGTAATTTTAAATCTGAAGTTTGGGGGAATTGGGCTCTTTGATGCTGCATTACAGAAACGGGGTGAGGGGGTGCGGAGGGGTCTGGTCATGTAATCAAGATGAGGTTCAGTTGTTCTGCTTTGGAGATGTTCTCCCTTAACTCTCTGGGGTTCCTACATTTTGTGAATTACGTTTCCTCCCTTTTTTCATGTCCGTAAATGCTATTATTAACTTTAGTCTTCACTACAGCTGTCATAGATGCGTTTTCTGATATCTTTTACTGCTTAAGGCCAAAAAAAAAAAAACACCAAACAGGTGGAGCAGATTCTTCCCTCATGTCTTATTGTATAAATAGGTAGTTATTTTGGTGAGTTCATTGGGGAACATGACTAATATAAATCAATTCAAACATTAAAATCAATTGGTTTTTAGAGCGAGACGTAAACAGACTCAACAACTAGAAATAAAACATGAAAAGGACATTAAAAACCAAGATTTCAGAATCATTAATGCTTCTATCAACACTCAACCAGCAGGAAAATTAAACTGCTGTTTAATATAAAGAGAGAAACACTAAAGTAGCTGTACGCAAAATATTACAATATTAGACACATTTTTAGGAAAATGTCACAATTTGTCACTTGGGGTTTTGTTACTTTTGAACCAGAAATCCAAAATGTTCACAATGTAATTGCTCTTATCCTTTACTATTTAGTTGTTACTGATGTTCCACAGTTAAAACGCATTTCTATGCAACATGCCAAAGCTTGAACCTGAGTCAGGTTCCAGTATGCACATTCTTATCACACTGTTCTGTGTTTTATTGGAATGTAATGCTTTACAAATTCCTCTGCTTTGCCTACTTTTGTTACACAGCAATGTCCTGTTAGTACTTTTTGAAAGTCTGCAAGTCCAAGCAACATTTGGGGTCTAACTAAATTTAAAAACAAGCCACGCTCAAGAGTGAATTTCTTCAACCTTTTCCTGCCTCTAACTGCTTTTTCTCCAGAATGGCTCTGCATTTTCCTCCATCCATTTTTCCATCAACTCTGACCATTTGAAGAAAAAAAAAATCTCACAACTTGACTTTCTTTGTGACACGCTACCATAAAGGCCCAATGAATGACACGACTAAGTTGTTTCATTTGAGCAGCAAATCGCTGAATCTTCTCCAGAGTCACCGTCCACCTCTTGAATGTTTTTGCTGCTCTTCACAAGTACACATCACTTTGTTGTAGAGAGTGCGAATACTTGTCCTTGCGTCTGGTTTTGATCGTTCATGTCATTCTCAGAGGCATTTAAAAGTTAAACAATGTGAACAATTTGCTGACACTGATGGAGTAAAAGCCAACTCCGCCTCCAGCATCGTCACTACGAACCACGTTCCCCCTTTTTCCCCTTTTCAACTTCATTCTACATCTATATTAATCTCTAGCAAATCAAATCAACGTCTCTGCCCTCATAAAAGCTCCTCCATCTGTTACTATGGAAACGAAGGACAGTGGTTATTATACAGCAGAGAGAGAGAGAGAGAGAGAGAGAGGGATGGGCTGCATGGCGCAAATGTAGAGAACGCGGCTTCGACGCACAGGAGGGGTCGCAGGTACGGAAAGCCGGTGGTTGGGTCTGTTCATCTGTCACATTAAAGAGTAAGAGGCGGAAAAAAAATTCAGCCAGAGGTGTGAAATTTCACTGAGATTGTACAATACATCTACATTATCTGTCTGCACTGCAGCTGTCTGCAGTTCACTTTTCTTTATCCGACTCACTGGAAACCCTGCTGAGAATATAACAAGAAAAACGCAGACGAAACACAGAGAATCTGAATGGATTTTTTATTTTTCTCAGATGGAGAAAGCTGAAACATTTCAATCAACAGCCCTGAATCATTATATTTCTCTATGTAGAGAAATTAGCCAAGGACACGTTGTGAAATGCAAACAGGAAGCATACGGGCAATGAGAAAAGTTACTTAACACAACCTAGACAAATGTTGTCTAGGTTTAATTCTTGTTATGCATTTTATTTGTTTTGCTAATTTCAGAAAACCAGGTAAGCAACATCGGTGTCACCTAGTCAATAAATTCAAGGCAGAGAAAAACTCCATCGACATTGTTGCATTAGCGCCGTTTTATCGCCATTAAAATATATATGGTTCTAGTGATAGCTCCATAAAATCATGGGCATGTCATGATAAATGTGTTTTTTTAGGATGCATTAAGACTGATTATGTAACATAAAATCTATTGAGTTTAATTGGGTGAAAATTTACTATAAAAAAGCATGTTTGGACTAGTAAATATTAAAAACTTGGAATATAGAAGAGAAAAATCTATCACCAGAATCTTCACATTCATAAAATGAGACAGAAAATTTATGCTTGGAGACATTATCCATTATATTGGCAGCCTAAGCTCTTCTTGAAAGATTTCCAAGAGGCTTAGGAGAGAGTTTATGGAGCAATTTGATAATTGACTGACAAAGAATATCATCACATAAAAAAGAAAAAGAAAACATAAATACCAAGTGTGTCATGTTTTCAGATTGCAAGAACCCAAGTGCAAGGACAAACTGGCAAAGTGAAGTTTATTATTTTAAATGAAATTACAGAAGTAAATGGAGGAGGAACAGGAAACTGAATGAAACACGTCAACAGGCGGTTTAATGGAGGGATTCAACAATGACAATGCAGAAGCTTGAATACACAGGCAGAGGGAAAAAATGACAATGGAGCCAGACAAGCTAATCAGAGGCAAATGGGGAACAGCTGGTAAAAATGCAGACAGAAAATTATATGGCAAGACGTTTGGTACAATAATAAATGCAGGGAACTGAATGAAATATGGCAAGAACTAAACAGATATAAATAAATTATAAAACAAGGAAATGATCAAGACACCAAACACAGAAGAAAACCAAAACTCTGTTTTTTGTGACATGACTGTCAGATATGGTGGTGGCAGGATAATGGTGCAGAGCCAGAAGTCCTGGTTCATTTTACCTCCTAATTCTTGAGCTTCACCTCAAATCAGCAGCTCAGGGATCAGGAACACACATCAAAACTGGCTCTGAAATATCAGGCTGAAACATCACTTCCAAAATTGTTTTGCCAATTTTATTTTACTTCAGCCTTGATAGAAAATTGTACATCTAAAGAAATATCAGGAAACCAACTAGCGTAAATGACCTGGAACAGTTTTGTCCCAGAGTTGTTTAGTGTTCTGCCAGACAAAAGAAAAGATTTGAGAAAATCCAAAACACATTCTGATTTTTCACACATTTCTATTTCTTTTATTACTACGTAAGATTGTTTGTTACATAGATATTCCTTCCTGCAGATAAAAGCAGTTCAAATAAAACATTAAAAGGTCAAAATAAATATGGCATTCATGTCCGTGCCGAGAGTATGTACACTAAATTGCAGAAAATTGCAGCATATCGTCTTCCACGCTGTGCTAGCATCCTTTTGTTGGAATACAATTTCAACTCGGAATACTTTGAAAGAAAAACAAATTGTTTGGTTTTAAAGCAAGTTTTCCTGCTAAGAGTTGTGCCTCAGGCAGCAGACAAAAGCTTAAAGAAGCAAAAAATAAAGGGGGAGAAATTGAAGTTTTGTTGACAGGGCTTTTTTCATGACAATAGAGCAAACATATTCTTGTGCTGTTCAATGTTACCTGTACCTTGAAGCTGCCACAACCCTAATGGTTTATTTTACTGTGTTGATGCCAAAGGAGAACAAAAACTGTCCGCTGTGTTTGGCGGACAGACTCCACGACCCATGCCCACGTCGATGGAGGCCACTGATCCCTGATGGATCCGGTTACATAAAGCCAAAATTTGTGGAGGAGTCGTGTTCGGCACTAATCTGGAGTGTGAGCGGCGAAAACAGGGTGAAATTAAGCCTCACCTCACACATCCAGGGCATTTTCACTGTAGATGATGTAAGGGTGACGTAAATCCTTAGAAGCAGCCAGCTAATGATGAAGGTTACACAACTGAAACTGGATCACCTCAGCTCAACCTGACGTGTGTAAATATACAGTGATTATTTTAACAGATGACAAAGAAATGCATTTTAAAACACAAAAGTACAAAACATAAACTTGAACTTGCCTATTTGTTTTTTTTTTTTATTTCTGTAGAGAAACTTTTGGAAAACGGTTGAAGGACTAAACTCTGGCTCTTGGAAATGCTTGGCAGGGTTTCTGAGAGGAGAGTTCACCTCATGGCAACTAATCAGCTTCACAGGAAAACGAGATGCAGATTTTCTCCTCATCAGATAACAAGGGATTTAAAATATTAAACTTGTGCTGAAAGAATTTCTTAAATACTGTCTGAAAATGTAAAAGATTTTGCCATTGGCCTAAGCTCAGATATGTTCAGATTTTACTTCAATCACAGAATTGAATTACAATAATTATATTATAGACGAAGAAAATCATAAAATCTAAAGCTAACGACGATTTCCATGTATTTTCAGCTGCTTCAGTGAATCCGATTCCTCCACATCTAAACATTCTGGAGGTGCGATTGTTTCAAATTGTATCAGCAGAAAAATATTCCAACTTTACCGAAGTAAATATCTGACAGTTGACTTTGAACTCATCATCACTCCCTTAGTATTTGAAAGAGTCACAGAATAAAAGTTAAGCTCAATCTGAGAGACTTGAATCAGAATCAGTTTTAATGGCTGATAGTGTAAAAAAAAAAGTGAATCTGAATTCGACTTTTCAAGCAGTGACACCATGCAGACATTACGTTTAAATGCATAAACTTTATATGATTCAAATATGCATAAAGGAATGTTATATACCATATATGTGCAGCAACATTTTTCTCTTTATAAAGAAGCTCCTCTAGTTTAACTGTAAACAGAAATACCCTTCACTCCTGTTGTATATTATAAGAATGTTGGAGGTGTGGCCAAAACAATATTCAGTGTTTATCATCTTCTCATAAAATTTCATCTTTGATTTTATCAGGGCAAGATTTGACCCACTTTACAATAAAACTTTCATTAGGATAATGATCGAAATCACTCAGGCAAATCAGCAGAGATACGTTGGCAAAGTTAATGTTCTCACATGCATTTTTTTTTTACATTTATTCCTTATAACATTTGAGTGATGTTTCATTTGATTAAAATGATTTTGCTCATGAATATAAGTTAATCGGCTGATGGTTGTCACTTCACTTTTATGCAAGAATTATGCACGAATAAGCTGCAAAAACAAATATTTCAAGGACACTAAATGAGAGAGCGCAAACCCAGCACGGTCGCACTTTTTTTCTACCTTTTTTAGTTGCAGAACATTCAAGCAGATCTCTTTGACCTCATTTGACAGCTTTTCATGCTTTCCAGAGTCATTAATCAAATAAAAAAGGTCCATGAGATCAGGTGTAGTGCTGCGTTCGCAGCGTTTTCATTTAGTCAGTTTTTAGTGACAAGTTCTGATGAGGAACAAGAGAGGAAAATGATATTTATCAATATGACAGTTTCAGGCATTCAAAAAGAGAAAAAAAAATCCTAAGGAGTTTTGATTGAAAATACTTCTCTTTTGCATTTTTAAGGATTTCCTTCAGGCGGCATGAGGGCAGAACTAGGACACAAGATTTCCCAGCTGGCCTGAAAACACATCCCACACTCCAACATGAAAAATGACAGCAAGTACGCTTGATTTCCTCTGGTGAATTGTAATCCATAGGCAGGGTAAATCCGGGGTAAGTGGCTGCAAAATGAACGGATTAATGGAGGATTGAAATAAAGATTACAAAACCAAACACTGGAGATGTTAATTCACTTTTGTCAATACTACAATCCTAAATTACTCAACCTGTCGTACAGAGGCACTACAGTCTCTTTCGTGTTTTTCTTTTCAGAATAATAATTAAAAAAAACACAAAATGTTGATTTATTTCATATGCCATATGAGCAATTGAGATTTATTTTGATGGGGATTTTATTAGCGAAGCCTGGGAGCGATGAAACAAAAATATGAATGGTTAAATAATATATGCAAACATAAACAGGCATCATACTTTTCATGCATCTTTAAACTGGAGATGAAAAGAAAATGACCTTATGAAGATATTGATTTAGGCTGGTAAAAGAAGGTCAGCATCCACAGTAAAACCGAGAGGCAACTCAGTAAGAAAAAAGTCATCACTCCAAAATAAAAAGTAAAAAATGAGATCACAATATGCCAGCTGTTACGACCCGGTTCAACCACATGGAAGAAGAAACCCAGATTTTAAAGGTTTAACAGTTAGCGGTTTATTGTTCAGTTCTTTTTCTTAAATCAAGAGTGAAAATTAACAATAAAAGTTCAATAGAATCTTAGAAACCGAAACAAAATCCACAAAACAAAATTAGCATTTTAAAATCAGAGCTGTAACCCAGAGATCTTTAAAACAAAACTTGACCAAAAACCTCAGGCTAAAACCAGTGCTTCTCAATTCCAGTCCTCAGGCCCCCCTGCTCTGCATGTTTTAGATGTGCCTCTGTTCCAGAACAGCTGATTCAAATGATTGCATGACCATCAAGTACTGCAGAAACCTGTTAATCACCCAGAGATTCAATCCAGGTGTGTGGCAGAAGGGAAACACCTAAAACATGCAGGTCGGGAGGGCGTGAGGACCGGGATTGAGTAACACTGGGCTAAACAAACCAAGAGGTTACAAACCAGTGTCAGTACAAAAGTCAAACAAATATTGAAAAAAACCTGTGAGGAAGTTGAAGTTTAAATATGGAGGCCTCTTCAGGGATTGGTGGAGCCATCAAGTGATGATCCAATCAGATCTTCTGTGGGCCTCAGACAGGAAGTGACGTAGGAGGAAGTCTGCACCCAGTTTTCACAGTGACACCAGCAGGCGGGAAGCTGCAACTGCAACTGAACAAGAACGAAAGAAGAACAGAACTCACACAAAGTCTCAGCTACAAAGACTTAAACCTTTAAAACATGAAAGTGATGTTAATGTGGAGGATTTCAATGGGTAGTTCAGGAGAGGCATCAGGACTTCCTGTTTGCAGGTGACGTGGTTCTGTTGGTATCCTGCCACCATGGAGCCTCACATAGGAGAAACAAACTACATTTCTAAACAGAAGTCTACAATTGTAACGAGTATTCACTCAATTCTTGGTTCTTTTTCATGAATTACTGCACAAACACATGAAGAAGATCAGTCTGTGACTTGTGACGTCTTAAAGACGTTCATCTTCAGCTGGTCAGTTTATTTGCCCTGGTGTCTCTCATCTGGACAACACCCATAAGGTTGAGGTCTAGCCAGCATGTTCGCACAGAGAAGCATTTTTTAAAGCATTTTCTAAACTGTCTTTCTTTGCTCCTGCAGTAATTCTGGACTTCATAAAACACAGTGAACAAACAGCAACCAAGGAAATGGTTTCCCCAAATCCTCACTGAAAGAGGAAACTTCACACTGGACCTTCTGTGTGTCTCCACTTTTCTTCTGACTCTGAAAAGCTGATATCCAAATTAAATGCGATATTTACTTACTATCAGCTGTTTTCCTTCCACTCAACTTTCTACTATGCTTGGATACAGCACTCGTTTAACAGCCAGTTGTGTCAATGACTGCGTAACTACTATCAAATCACAATCATGGGGATGACTGCTGACTCAATTAAAAAGTTTTTTTTTTATTGATCTTACATTTTATTGATCTTAGTTAGTTTAATTAACTTAGTCATCGTCATCAAAATGAACAGAAATACTTGAAGATACATAAAGAATCAATTTAAAATGAGTTTCACCTTTTTAGCTGGAATAAATGTACTTTCTGATTAAAGTTTTCTTTTTATCATTAAAGGCATTAAAGTCACTGCGACGACCCCAAAAGGGAAAAGCTGAAAGGAAAAGGAGAAGAAGATTATTAAAGTTTTATTAAAATGCACCTGCACGACTTGTTTTGCAGCAGCATTCTAAAGTTTAATCGAAAAGTAGACAAATATCAGCAGTTCAAACTTTTGTGGTGGATAAAATTAATGGAAAAATGCAACACAGGCGCTTCACTGCCATAAATTCCACTTTCTGACGAGGCTCTCTACGGCAGAGTCACGAATAAAAGTCATGACATGTTCTGAATTCATCTGTCATCATGTTAAAACAGGTCAAAGACAGTGTCACGGTGATGACTCTAATTGGTACAAAAGATGATGTATCACCACTCCTTTCTGAGAGTTACAACCTGGAAGGTGGCTTGAAAAAAGGGTCTCAGCGGAGCAAAAATCAAAGCTTTAAAAGCTCACAGGGCTCCCATCCGTTGTCACCTGTCAGACTTTCCACCTCCGCTCCTGCTCTGATTATTTTTGCACAACTTGTCCTGTTTTTTTTAAATTTTTTTTTTTATGTTTCTCGCCCACACTTACTTTTTAAAACCAAGAAGTTGATGCGGGTAATGGCAAGAGATGTTTTAATTTCCTCTCCGGGTGAAAAACGTTCCATTTTCCTGTCGTGAACCGGCGTTTGCAGCAGCTCTTAAATCAAGCAGAGCTTTGCACACTCAATTCACGAGGGTTTTTTAAAATCCCTGTTCTTGACAGGTGATGTGTGAGAGGATTAAATCGCTGCAGAAGTGGAATCACTCTGGCCATAATCAAGAAATAAAAGGGAAACACTCAAACGTGTAAACGCGATAAGCCAGGAAAGAGCTGGTGGTGGGAAGGAGAAGGGATTATCTGGAATTATTAGAAATGAGAAAAAACTGCATTGCAGGCTCCTGGATGATGAAATACGGGATGATTAGGAAGTGCCTTTATTAACACTATCGGCATTATTACTGAAATAAGCAGTTACATTAGCTAGTTACACTAATTTATCATGTCAATAATTAGTTTGTTACCCAGTTTTAATAACAGGAGAACCTAACTGAATGTGTGGACTGTTGTCTCTTCCTATAGCTTTATATTTTCACCATCACTTAGACACATTTATGATGTATTTTTAAGTATTAGACATGAAATGGAAATTGATATTTACGACGTTAATAAGCACTATTCATACAGAAGGTTTTACTGTCGAGGACAGCAAACAGGCAAACTGATGGAAGATGAATAATAAAAAGTAGATGCAAATAAACTACAAATCATGGAAAAATAGATTATGTTCAAAGGTAAATAAATCCAGAATGTGCCAAGAACAGAACACAAGAATAAGAGACTAAAATAAAGGAATGAACTTATATGGCAACATCTTTTAACAATAATGAACACATAGAGAGAAACGGAGTATGGAAAGACCTACTGAACATAAATGAACAACAAGGAAATGATCATAACACAAATAAAACCAAAATCCAAACACCCAATCTCTTCAGAACCATGGGACACGCACTCCTCCAAATTGCAGCCTAGCTTGGCTGTCTCGGTTGGTGGATGATAAAAGGAAGTTGTGAGTTTTGTAGCATGCAGTTGCATCCTGAAGCAGTCACTGCAGCGTCTAGAGAGTTTCATGGCCTTTCATGGTCATTTACAGTATGTGATGGTGAAGTACAGTGACGTAATGGTGAAGATGGAATCTACTTATGTTTAAAGTAGGAGGTCAAAATCAATTTGGCAAACACAAGGGATGCTTTTACTTTAAAGAAGTCACATTTCTAATCGTTTGTGAAAGTCTTTCACTTCTAGAATGGTTGGATTCTGAATGCCATCGGTCAACAAGAGAAAATATATTTCATATTTTAAAATAATTTTACAAAGGGTAGTGACAGTGAAAAACATAAAAAAATAAAGATTTTTCAGTTTCAGTTTGAACAACATGACAAAAAGTATTGACCAATGGTTTTACATTTTAATGGTGAGAAGTTTTGCTTGGCTGTTATGGCTGCGATAGACTTTGATTAGCATTTCAAACACCTGTTTACTGTTGGTAAGATACTTATTATCCATAAATATCTCGGGGAACCCCACTTCAAACAAACAACTCTAAGTTTCCCTATTAGTTGCTTGAATTATTGGAATTTTTACTCTTCTTGGTTAATGTGTGAACATATCAGTTATTTAAGGTCTACAATTATTATAAAGTGATTGAGACATTTGCACGTCTCAAACAAACTGCTAGCTCATATGATTTATTTAATATTTTGATTATTATAAATTACAATAACAACTGCAGGAGGGTTATATTTAGTTTTGCTATCTTTGCCCGTCATGTTTAATAGACTGACTGTACCTGACAGCTGCTTAAAGGAAAGAGAAGGAAAGGAATCCAATTTATGTGTAAGTGTCTCTACAAATGTGAGGAGACTGTAATATAAAGAATCTGACTCCTGTCTCAGGAGCTTTTGATGGTTCAGTAACTGCTTCTTCTTAGCTCGACATTAAAAAAAAAAAAGATATCTATGATACAGGGAATGTAAAAGTTTCTGCTTTTATGAGGACGTTTCTTATCATGCATTTAAAAGCTCTACGCTTTCTTACTTTAGTTCGTTTATTTGGGTCATTCGTCTAAATTAAAGCTGATTTCGTAGCTCATCCTTCCCGGCTTTGTCTTGCAGATTTGCACGTCTGGTCATAATTTCTTGGATAAACTGTTATCATTACACAGAATGAAGTTGTAATTAAAATGGACAAATATTTTCAGTAATATGTTCATACCTGTCATCAGTTCTGACTAAAAGATTGAGTTTTTTATCCTTAAGTCATTTTATAACTACTTTGGCTGTTTGCCTTGTGTCGTCATCCGTTTGGAAAACCCGTTTGGACCTGAGGTTTAACTTCCCGGCTCATGTCTTCAGATGCTGCTTCAATATTTGCAAATAATTATTTTCTCATGAAGGACTTTCTCAATCTAGGGCCGGACAGTGGCGCAGTTGGTAGAGCTGTTGCCTTGCAGCAAGAAGGTTCTTGGTTCGATTCCCGGTCCCGGTCTCTCTGCATGGAGTTTGCATGTTCTCCCTGTGCATGTGTGGGTTTTCTCTGGGTACTCTGGTTTCCTCCCACAGTCCAAAAACATGACTGTCAGGTTAACTGGTCTGTCTAAATTGTCCCTAGGTGTGAGTGTGTGTGCATGGTTGTTTGTCTCTGTGTTGCGCTGCAACAGACTGGCGACCTGTCCAGGGTGACCCCCGCCTCTTGCCTGGAACATTAGCTGGAGATCGGCACCAGCAACCCCTCCCAACCCCACTGAGGGACAAGGGTGTAAGAAAATGGATGGATGGACTTTCTCAATCTATTTTATGAAGAACACTTTACTTTTGCAGCAAAACAAACACACAACATGATGTTCAGTTCAGTTCAGTTCACTTTACTTTGGTAAATTGTCAGCATTAAACACAGGAAACAAAAAATAATGATAATATCCAGTTACTTTGCAGTTGGCATGATGATCCCAGGGTTACAAGGACCTCCAAGTACCTCTAAGCACCTGTTTTTCCTCAAAATTAAACGTAACGATGGTCATTATGGCCAAACTGTCCCACTTTAGATCCGTGTCTCCAAAAATGAAGGTCTTTGTCCCTGCATGCATCTCCAAACTAGTCTGGTTTTTTAAAGTTTCCTCACTGAGTGGCCTTTCAGGACATGTTTCACTGTAGACAATGACATCATCTTACCAGCTTCAGTCAGCATCTCCACAAGGTATTTGCCTTTTCTTCTGGAGGCGATTAGTACAAAGCAGTGTGCTTAAGATTTAGTCTTAAGATACATCTAAATGTGTGCCTCCAATTAAGTCTGATCAGAAGTTTATAAAGCGATGACATCATCATGGATTGTTTAAAGAGAGAGCAATCATGCCGAATGCAAACTTGTGATTTTGAATATGCTTTCTCATTATTATGGCATTTAGGATTTTTATTTTGTCCTATAAAGAGAAGTTTGGTCTGATTTAACTTCAGTCAGAAACAATGTGCAGGAACTCATGTGCATCTTATGTCATGATGTGTGTTTTGATGTTGGACACAAATGCAGAAAGGCAGAGATGTCGAGTAAATGAAAAATGTTTAATAGGATAGGAGGATCCAGCAAGGAGGAACTGAGAATGAGTTATATATATATATATATATATATATATATATATATATATATATATATATATATATATATATATATATATATATATATATATATATATATATGATCCTGTGGGACTTCCAGATCCAAACAGACAAGATGGTAATGGCGAACCAACCGGACATTGTGGTGGTGGATAAAGAACAGAGGAAAGCCGTTGTGGTGGATGTAGCAATACCAAGTGACTACAACATCAGGAAAAAGGAGCATGAGAAATTGGAGAAGTACCAGGGCCTCAGGGAGGAACTGGAAAAGACCTGGAAGGTGAAGACCACAGTGGTGCCTGTGGTCATCGGGGCCCTCGGGGCAGTCACCCCCAAACTGGAGCAGTGGCTCAAACAGATCCCAGGAACAACATCAGACATCTCAGTCCAGAAATGTGCAGTTCTAGGCACAGCCAAGATACTGCGCAGAACCCTCAAGCTCCCAGGCCTCTGGTAGAGGACCCGAGCTCAGAGGATGAAACAGACCACCCACGGAGGGTGAGAAGGGAATTTCTATATATATATATATATAGGATAGGAGGATCCAGCAAGGAGGAACTGAGAATGAGTTTTATTCTCAGTGTGTGTGTGTGTATATATATATATATATATATATATATATATATATATATATATATATATATATATATATATATATATATATATATATATATATATGTATGTATGTAAGGCTGATTACTGAACAGGGAAGAGATGGATGATTAGAAACAGCAGGTTTCAGGGGAGAGAGCAGAAGGCAGACTGAGGAGAGAAAGAGAGAAAGTGGCATAGGGGTTGAGGGGTTGAGGGAGAGTACACAGGGGACTAGCAAATAAATCTAACGCTAAAGAATAACTGGACCTTAGAAACACAATTAAACTAGAGTAACAAAAAATAATAACTACACACAAGAAATAACATAATCATCTAGAATCACTAAGGAAGGCTTGGACAAAAGTAAAACAGAAACAAGACTGATCCAATCAATGAAGGACACAAAATTAGCGAACTAGAATTAAATAATCAAAACAACCCAAGTTCCTAACATCTAATCCTTGTGTTTAAAAATTTAATGCAGTTGTTTTTTGAACAGAATGGTTGAATGCATCCTTAAAAGCATTTTTTAGGCATCCTTGTACACCAAGAATGCACATAAACTTCCTGATGATTCATCAATGTGTTCTGCATACTGGTGCCACAGTTTTCTACGCCTTCAGCTTGACATAATGGCGTTTTCTATTCAGGCAGCAGAAAATAAGTAGCAGGGGGAAAAAAAGGCTTGAATTTCCATGTCGAGGTCCAAATTACTGCACTTTCCTTTAATGCACAAGACATTTAGTGGCACTCACTGTGAGCACGGGGAGCAAAGGGGGTTATTTGGTATAAATGAAAACCAGGAGTGGAGTGACCAAGTAACTAAAAGCTCTCTGCCCTTTTGAGGCTCCCCCACTGGCACCCACAAGGCTTTCTAAGAAACACAGATTTTAGTCACCTCTGAAACATTTCACATTGATTCGAATGAGTTGCACAGACATTTATGATGTATTTCTAGGAGCCGCACACAATGGGGTTGTGAAACTGTCACTGAATGGGGAATGGCATGGGAACATTACATACATGAGGAGCCTTTGTGACAGAGCCGCTAAAAGTCCTTGTACTTCAAGGTAAAGAGTGTTTTTCTAAATTATGTTTTATATTGTGTGTTTAGGCATTCTCTCTGCTGTGACCACTGAATTGAGTGCAAGCAAGGCCAATCCTGTTTTCAATGGGGGAGAAAATGGATGCTGCGAGAGAATCATCTTTCTACTGATGCACATTTTCAGAATATTTTACCCTAAAATCAGAAACATTAATACAATTCATAGCATGAATAATGTATGTAATCATCGCAGGAGTGACTGCTTTGTAAATATTGATATTGATTTTAAACGCACAGTTAGAGTGTGAAAGTATTCAGTGCCCACCGCTGAATGGGCACGCGTCCTCTAATCTGCTAATGCGCTAACAGTGAAGCTAATTCTTTGTTTATTGCTTTAGCATTTTTGCTAACTTTGAAAACGTTTAACACATCTAATTAATTTGTCCAGATAAATTCAAAAGCGCTGATTTACTTGGCTGTTTTGTGAAGGGTTAGGGTAAATAAATAAATAAATAGAATAAATTCAACACTGAATTTAGCATTAGCTTTTGTTAAATACCACATTGGTGCTCTACTTCTGTTAGCAGACTTAATATTTATGATTAGTACAACTATAGTTAGCAGTGGCCACTACACTGGCAATATTGAATAAAATAACTTTGCAATTATAAAGCAAATCAGTCAGTCAGTCTATCAATCTTTTCCTCTCCTGCAAATGATTCATGAGAGAATTTACAGAAAGTCAGCATGGTGGAAAAAATATGGAATCTAGATGTTGCGATGACCAAGTGAATTTCCTAACCTGTGAAATTTCTGCTGGGAGTCCTGTGCAGAAAGTTGACCTAAAATCCTCCAGGTAATTTTTTACCATGACTACATATGTCCTCTGTGATCAATTTCTCCATATGAGATCAATTTGCATATCCTACTTATCCAGTGTATCACCAAATGTTGTTCAGTTTGGGCTAAAACTTCATCCTCAGGGTAGATACATTTTGTTTTATTCAATAGGACATTCCCAGGAACGGTCAAATATTGGTGATACAATTAAAACATTTTCTTTCTTAACAATAACTGTTCAGAGTGAGGATGAAATCATAAATATTCAGCAATACCTGGTGTAGATAGAAAACTCTGTAAGCAAATGTGCTAATATATTCCATCTGATTATCATGTTTTCAGACCCTCCCTTGTGTAAAGTTGTTTTTTTTTGTCTCTTTGACTCATTGCTCTTCCCTTTTCAGAACAAATGTTTTAACACAGCCAGAGGGAGGCAGGCAGATGGCTGAGACATTACGCGCTCTCGCTTTTAGTCACAGTTAAACAAATCCTCCATGGGATCCAAACTTGTATATAATTTGTAGTTGAGCATATTGCCAAAGGAAAACTCACACAACATGTTGTCAATAATAAGTGAATTAAAAGGTGTTGAGATGTTTACTATAAGCAGAAATATATGCAATTCACCCAGATTTGAACTGGGTGCTTCCTAAGGACAAACGGCTTCTCAGCCTCATCAACTCTGTCCAGCTTCCGTATCCCTGCTAAAGAAAGGTACACCCCGCATCATGATGCTATACCATCTAGCATGGCCACATATGTTGTTTTTTTGCAGTAATGCAAACATTTCCAATTCTGATTTCATGTGAATGTTTGCTGGTGTGTCTGTGATGCTGCTCGATCTCTTAAACATCTGAGGTTTTTACAGAACAGCTGCATTTATTCTGAGATGAAATTACACACAGATGGACTTCAATCATTTGTTGATTTTGTTCTTGATTTTATTTGAGGGCATCATTTTTCTTCCACTATTTTTATTTATTTTTTTGGTTGGTCTATCACACATAAATCCATCAAAAGCAGTAGAAGTTTGCAACTGTTTTGAAAAAGCTAGTGAAAACTTTTAAAAGTTTGAAAACTTGTAAGTGAATAATAAAGTGAAAACATTTTTCTTTGCATTTTCACCAACTTAGCCGAAGCCACAGCATCAGTCTAAATAATGTAAAACTGAGTACTTGAGGAAATCTCTGGGTAAAACAACTGGTGACCAAAAACAAAATTGTCCAAAAAAAGTTCTGAATAATCACCAATATTTTTTGGAAAGTGTTCGTCTAAAAAGTGTAATAGTATTAAAACTGTAGTGACACTGTCAACATGTCAGTGGCTGCTTTGGTGCTTTAGGACCTGGATGACTCGCCATAATTGATGGATAATAAATATTGGAGAGGAATGTTGGGCTGCACAGTGGCACAGTTGGTAGAGCTGTTGCCTAGCAGCAAGAAGGTTCTGGGTTCGATTCCTGGCCCCGGTCTTTCTGCATGGAGTTTGCATGTTCTCCCTGTGCATACGTGGGTTTTCTCTGGGTACTCCGGTTTCCTCCCACAGTCCAAAAACATGACTGTCAGGTTAATTGGCCTCTCCAAATTGTCCCCAGGTGTGAGTGTGAGTGTGTGTGCATGGTTGTGTGTCCTGTGTGTCTCTGTGTTGCCCTGCAACAGACTGGCGACCTGTCCAGGGTGACCCCGCCTCTCGCCTGGAACGTTAGCTGGAGATGGGCAACAGCAACCCTCCCGACCCCACTGAGGGACAAGGGTGCAAGAAAATGGATGGATGGAGAGGAATGTCCAAATATGAATTTGTAAAATTAAGATCAGGTGCACTTTGATTTTCCAAAGCAAACCATCAAGTCCAGCTCTGAACAGCTGAAAAAGTAAGTGAAGGTTTGGGATTGGCCTTGTAAAGTTTCAGATTATGATGACCACATTGTTCATGCTGGCAAACTCTCCATGTGGCATGATTAAAAAAAATCAATAGGGGGTAAATACTTTTTACATCAGTGTGTTTTTGTGGTAGTTGGAAGCTAAATGTTTTAAAATTACAAAAAAATAAAAAAAATACTGCTAAAAAGTCACACCATGTGAATATATCCTCAATTGCATTTGCAGAGCAACACCTTCCACTGTGGTTTCTCCTGTTCAGGTCAGCAGCATGAGAAGATAACTGTGTTAAATTAATCCTGTCTTCCCAATAAGAGGTTCACTCTCTCAGTTCCGGCACTGTTGATTTGGCAAAGTGCTGAGGGGACAACTAACGAACCAGATGTCATTGTTCTCACCTGAAAAGACATGGAAAAAAAAGGGGCACGCTGGCACGCATCCTTGTTCGCACAGATAATAGTTTTTTTTAAACCTCCGTTCTACTGCTTCACTAATCACATCAGTTTTGATCTTCGTCTTACTCGAGTGTGGCTGCTGGTGAAGTCATAACCGTGCAGAGCAGCACCGCTGCTGCAAATCTGTCCCAAATTAAAAGCGTAAAAACAATGAGGCCATGTCACATTATTTACTCTGCTGCATACAAATGTAATGGCCACCAATTCTGAAAAGATTAAAATGCAGATTAACAGAAGCACAGGTGGCAACATTAACTTGTTCGATGCGGCCAGGGTTTTTGCTCACTTTGTTAGCTGTTTGGCTTGTTGTACTCACGTTACAGTTTGCATATATTTTGCATCATAATCAGTGTTGTGCATAAACAAGGGCTGTCATGAACGTGCTATTTTTTTAAAATCTTGAAGCCAAATTAGTCATTTTAGTTTGAGACTATACCAAAATGTTTGCATCGATAGTAGAAATGGATGAAGATATGGGCTGCATGGCTACCAACCCAGGGTGTGATGTCATGGGGGAGCGGAGAGACAAACACTTGAAGAGAGTAGAGGTGGTCTGCCACTTCTACTCTTTTTTTAACTGCCTATTTTAATAGTTAATATGCATCAATACACACAGTGAAAGCTGTTACAATGCAGCCAATCAGCTAAAAGGAAAGCGAATGTTGCTCCTGGATTGGCTGTCTTGAAAATGCAAGCCAGCAGCATTTTAAGTCGCTTTGTGTCTTGGTATTTTATCTTCCTAAGCAGCATTTTTTTAAAAGAATATGTTAGATATTCTCTATGAAACAAATTGTCGAATAGGCCCAAATAATTTGGAGTCAAATTCAACAGCAGGTGTATCCAGATTACGGAACAGCGAATAAGCAGGTGGTAAACTTTACAAAAAATATCTGAACTGCTTGGATACGCTGGAATATTTCAGTTTTATATTTATTTTTTTATGCAATTCTATGCTCTGTAAGTGATATGACCAAAGAACTGTGTTCCCTTTTCACATATCAAAGTTGTTTTTATTACCTCTTGCTGTTAGGAATTAGAGGAAGAGAAGCAAACACAGTTTGGTTCTGTTCCTCTTTGCATCACCGCTGCTGTCTGAACCCCCTGCCTCCTGTTTGGAGCGTCTAACTAAATAGGATCGGGCAAAAGGAAACACAATCCTTGTATCCATTAAAGCTGTGACATGGGGAACTCTGCAACACCTTCAGAGGAAGAAGACAGATGATAGTGGAAACAACCCACTGTGAATGTAACAGATCCTGAATGACCACCGTCACAAACACAGTTATCTCTGCCCAAACACGTTTGTTTGGAGTTACATGTCGGCGCATGTGGAAACCAAGGGATAGACATGCATCCAAATCCAGCGAAAATAGGTTGCTTCTCATCGTCAAGCAGAAGTCTGCAAAGTGGTCAAAGTGGAAACAAAGAAAAGCGTCGCATCAGATTCGGCACATTTGATCTGTGATTACCTCCAGGGGTCTGAAAGGTCTCTCCACGTATGAAAAATACTGAAATTACACTGCAGAGTACGACCTGACCAGCCATGCCCTCATTACCCTGAGTGCTCCTGTTTTCTATTTTTAGAAAAAAAAAATATTTTTGCCATCAAGTGGCAACCTAATACCCCCTCTGGTGCCCATTAGTGCCCCAACGGTTGATTTAAGAGCTGCTGGTTGAGTGCAGTGGCTCTGCAAGGTGACCTCATCAGAAATTAACAAAAGCATAAAAGTCCTCATTTTACTTTTTACGTTACGTTTTTCCCTGCTTATATATATGTGCAATTATTAATAAAAAAGAACTTCAAAGACATAAAACATTCTGGTGACTTTTCAGTGCTGAGCCAGTAAATACAATTTCTGACTAAGAAAGCTGCAGAGTATCTAAAGTTTAACTTTTTACATTAAAACTGAAGATGACTTGCTGAATATGTGTTGGTCTAATGTCTAAACTCTAATTCTGTTAATTCCAACCGACAAAAATGATGAGCAGCATATAATTAGTTCATTGTTTGATCTGCACCATCCCACAAATGCTCAGACAATATTTTTTCTGCTATTTAAAACGTACAAATTGCAACACAGATTCTGAAATGTCAGAACTTTAAGAGAATGTCTCTTACTAAGAATCTTATTAATAAGATCCTGGTTGTCCGTTGAATGTCTTAGAAAAGAGGAAAGAAGGATTACAGTAGTAAACAAGCTGCAGTCAGTTTACCACACTACATTTACTACTATTTACATTCACCATATAATAATCGTTGCTTTCCCACATAACAGACTTTCACTGAACGAATCAAAAAGCTCCAAAATCGTCATTTTAGTGCTAATATTCAAACTTCTAAAAGCTTAAACCTGACACACTTGTACATCTCTGCCTTTGTCAAGCCAGCTGGCATTCACTCCTCGCTGCTCACTCTCCTCTCTGAATGGCATTTTGATAAGAGTTTTCAGTTGACCCGCATTACCATATTTCTTGCAGGGTGTTCTGACGGCCTGCATTACTCTTTAGGATGGTTTGTCGGCCCTCCAGGCGGCTTCACTGTTATCTGGATCCAGCCAGACTCATGCAGGAAAGCTATAAATGAGCACTGAGAAATATGATAGCATGCATGTGGCCATACACTACCTTTACAGTCATAAATAAAATATGGGGAAATGTCAGTCGGCTCGGCGAGAAGTGCATGTCGGTCATTTATTGTAGCTGTATGCTCTGTGCCCATCCTGTTTGTGTTTTATCCAGAAGAACTTTTTTTATATAAAATGTGTGGAGTTCGTCCTTTTTTTTTTATCGCTTTCCTTTATTTCCATGAGTTGTTTCTCCTTTTACTCCACACACCCCTCTAAGAGAAAAACAGCTTACCTTTGGCATGACCCATTCCACTTTAATAAGCGTTAAGTACTCCACTGCCCCACTTTTCAAATCCATTAATTTGATAAGTGAGAGGATCTCTCACTTAGCAATCATTCTGGACAATTAAACGCATATCGGAAGAATGGGGTCTATCTTGAGGGCTTTTTATTTCCAATTATGTGGAACCGTTTGACTCGGAATCTAATACTTTGTTGAAATGAGCCATTGTTGCCTGAGAGCATTGCCTATACTCTGACGTAGCATTAGCCGAAGAATGGGGTCTGTCTTGAGGCCTTTTCTCTGACAATTATGTGGAACAGTCTGACTCAGTATCTAATACAGCAATAAAATTAGCCACAGCTGTCAGAGAGCCGTCACTGAGCATTGGCACCGCGTGCCGCCTTTGTTTCATTTCAATGAAAAGACTTTATTCTTTGATCACAATGCTGTTTTGTCCATATTTGGACAATAAATGTTTTTTCCTTTTATATATAATTAATGTTGAATGAGTTTACCCAACAAACAGCAATTTAGTCTAAATAAGGGCCCTTTCCATATCACAAGGCTGATATTTTTGCTTATTGTTCACGTTCAGAAAGAGACCGTTTGAGAACTTGAGTTTCCAAGTCTTTGCAAAAAGTTCTCAGCTGGGTTTCGATCTGGACTTTAACTGGGCCATTGTATCAAATGAATGTGATCTATCCCGTCAACCTTCCCCCCAAGAGAAAATCTTTTGAAGTCACAACTAGATCTTCTTGAATAATTGGCCATCAGTTAGCTCCATTGGTCTTCTCATCAAGTCTGATTCCCAAACCCCAGTGAAGAAAAACATTCCCACTTTTAAGTTGTGTTCCGGTGAAGGAAGGTCCGTTCAGACTCCATTTCTTCATCTGTAACTCGTTGATTGTCAGCCTGTTATCTCCTCCGGTTGAAGGTGCCATCCTTCTCTCCTCTCTCGTCCTGTTGCAACACTGTCCCTTTATCCAAATCCATGTTCAGCAGTAAACAGCTTACTTCTTCCTATCTAGTGCTAGTTCTCTACCTTGTTTGGGTCTCGCCAGTAAGCAACACACCCCCATCTTTCACAGTGTCAGAAAGTCTAACCGTTAATCTGACAGGATGTCTGAGTTCTCCTCCAAGGCCCTGTTAGGTAAGAGGTCAGACATGTGGACACTGAGATAGAATAGCATCAAGTAGCATTCCCCAGGTATTTCAGCTTCCCTAACTCTTTAGAATATTTTAGATATGCTCCACAAAACAATCCTCTATTAGGTGGGACTTCCACCTGATTTGGAGTTACGTTCCGTAAAAAACATCTCTGAATCCGTGAACCCACAAATAATTGGAGGTTCTCATGCATAAGCAAATCCTTTCGGTTGGTAAATCACACAATGCCCCCCTGAAATATTTAGAATATTTTGGCATGACACAACATGACAAAATATAGAAAAGTTTCAATGGTTATGGAAGCCTTGGCCGGACTGTGTGTTCGGTTTGCAGGTGTTGTAACCTGAAATAACTCGGCCTGACCCGTGTTCAGACCTGCTGCTGGTTCTTCTAACTCTTCCACCAGCATGAAAAATTAAGAACCGTGAGACTTGCTGGACAGCTGGGTAAACACAAGCTGCACAGCCGTCACTCAAATGTCATCACCTCCTGACAGCATGAGCACGGCAGGTCTCATGTTATAGTGATGAATGTTTCTCCTGCATTGATCCGAACCCTCAAGTCGACGCAACAAAGGAAAAAAATAAAAATAACAATACGAAGAAGCACCGATTCCCAATGATCAGACTTACTTACTTGATGTTTTTAAGTGTGTTGCATTGAACAGAGTGAGTCACTTGTATGATCGCAGTTGTGCATGTGAATAAAACTCTCAGGGCATCTCCCTGACTGTGTGTGATTAGACATTTGCGCTGCGAGCTTGAGTCACTCTGTGATTCAGATTGCATGTCAAAAAAATGAACAGCATGTTGTGATGACAACAAGATCCTGGAAGAGGGAGTTTTTTTTTTTCTCTCCTTTCACTTTAATGACTGAAACATATTTGAAGGTTTCTGACTCAAGCCACTCGACATGGAAGCGAAGCTGCAGCCCTTCGCCTGCTATTCAGGTTTTAGCAGCAATCAAAGCAGCTTTGAGTTCAATCTTTAAACGCCGGTCAGAACATTTCCGCTTTGTATTTTATCTGTAGAACAATCCACCTGGTTTCGGTAGACAAGATTAGACCATGATTCACTTCATGGAATCAATTTCACAGCGTATTACAGCAGCATCTCCTGCATGATCTCCCTGAATGTCATTCCGGGGAATGATTTGTCTCGCTCAGAGTTGTGCAAGCATCTCCCCACCCCTCCGTCACAGCATACCTGCACTCCTCAGTTTATCATATTTGCCCTCGGAAAGCCTTTATTAGCGTGAAAGGCTTGCTCTGTGTCTCCTGGGAGAGAGCAGGATGGCACCAACGCGGTTGACAGCCAGCGGTTCCTTTCACACTCCTGTACCGTTGACAGACGTGAAAATAGTGCGGATCTGTCAGGAAGCGCTGCGGAACTCCTCTACTTGAACCGCATCAGATATAAATATTTCAGGTGACAACATTCACGGCTGTTTATTATTCTCCGAGTTATCTAAGAAGTGTGACTGACTTGTTTTGAAGCAGTTGTTGTGACAGATTTTAGAAAGACAGTGTTCCCTCTCTGTCCTTATGCCGCGCGCATGCCAACGCCGTCTCTACCACCTGCTCTGCAAATGTACACAGCGAGGAGCTGAAACAGCAACAGCTAAACAAAACGATGTGTTCTTTCAAATTGTACAACAAAAGACTTTAGAATCAGACATGAACAAACCTGCAAACTCGGTTAAGACGTGCAAACAAACAACGAGTTTGACCTTTGCGATCTGGACCAAAAAACTGATCCAGAGTTTTCTGGACATTTCTTAGAACTGTTAATTGCAATTTTATTTAAAACAGTATTTAGTTACTTTAAAACTTTTGACGTTTTTTTTCGGTAACACTTTATTTGAAGGGGTGTGCATAAGACTGACATGACACTGTCATAAACATGACATAACATCTGTCATGAACATGAACGAGTCTTTATGAATGTTCATGACAGTTGTCATGAAGTGTCATTCGGTGAATAGTGAGACTTTTAATGCAAAGTTGCTCTAAACGTTGCATTAAAAGTCTATTAAAAATACCAACTTTACATTAAATTGTCATAATTTACAAAATCATGCAAAGTTGGCACTTTTAATGGACTTTTAATGCAACTTTTAGAGCAACTTTGCATTAAAAGTCTCACTATTCACCGAATGACACTTCATGACAACTGTCATGAACATTCATAAAGACTCGTTCATCTTCATGACAGATATGTTATGCCATGTTTATGACAGTGTCATATCAGCCTTATGCACGGTAACAAATAAAGTGTTACCGTTTTTTCCTTACCAACAAAGCACTGCGGTTAAATTCACCATCCTGCAATCTTCTCCCTCTGTGCTCTCAACACTTTCTAATAAATCACTGAAACCAAGATGACACTGACAAATCATCTTAACAATCGCGTGACAAAATAATCTCGAAAAAATTAAATCTACTCCTGGAAGTGTCACCTGAACCGTGGGACAAATCATGGGGGAAAACAAACAACAGAATTGATCCATAATACCCGGAAACACATCGGACACGGCTAAATGCAATGTTTAGCAAATCAGGGCGAAAACAAAAACAAACATGGTGGAAAACAGGCGGGGAGGGGAGGCGCGAGGCCGACCTGGGCAGGTGGCAGAGCCGGCCAGATGCTGCAGAGACGCACCGAAGCGAATAATGTCCTGCTTAGATTACCTCCAGGGCCTGATTAAAGTGGAGCGTCCTCATCTGGGTCGGCTCCAAGGCAGTTCTGCAGGGATCAGCTGTTCCCACCGTCTCACATGACAGGTCTCATCTGTCCAGGCGCGTGCAGGTCTGAAAACATTTCTGTGCACAGTAAAATTAAATCTCACTCTCGGAAATGTCACATATCCATTTAGGACAACGGTAACATGAAGCGGACCTTATGCTGCATCGAATCTCTTAAATTGGCTTGTGTTGTTTCTGTGAAGACGTGTTTGTAACATTCAGTAACATTTAGATCACATAAGCACTGCTACTTACAGATAACTCCAAACGTTTAGTATATGTTTGCAGAAAATGAGACATAACGAAAAAGATACAGTGGTTTCAGACTTCAAATAATTAAAAGAAAACAAGTTCATGTTCATTTAGAAACAACAATATCAATGTTTTAACTCAGGAAGAGTTCAGAAATCAATATTTGGTGGAAAAACCAGTAAGTTTTCAATGGAGTTCAGTGCAGTGGGCTTTTAATTATATTCCAGAGCTGGATATGTAATAGAATTAATTTAAGTTATTTAAACTAACAGGCCCTGGTACTGCTGTCCAGATAAATGTCAAACAGAACTTTATTTGACTGCATGATTTCAATCATTTTTAAATAAATACTCTGTAAAACTGTAATGTTTGCAAGTCTTAAGTCCTCATGAGTCAATTCATCTTTCTCTGCAGCTGCAGGTTTTTTGCTCATGTTGCTGCCATCTTTGCACATCTACAGACTGACAAAATGGATTAAGTGCATCCGTGAACCCAAATTTTCATGCGTTGTCAAAAATTCTGAATTGTATTTAGTTCTGGGCTTTGATTAGGCCGTTCTAGCACACTGCAGTGTCCTGATCTGATCTACTCTAACTCTGAATTTTTCTTTGGTTCATTATTCTGCTGGTAGATAAACCTCCACTCCTTTCTCAAGTCTGTCACAGATTCTCAGAGCAGCGAATCTCTGCATCTGATCCAGATTTGCTATTGGCATCTTGTCTGTTTTTCTGATAAATGTTCTCCTTCTTAAGCCTGCCAAACAAAGCTGCAACTCCAATGTGTCTGCGCTTGTGCCTCTTTTTATTATTGGATGATGGATTGAACAGAGCAATGTGAGACGTTCAAAGAGAAGTTCAGTGTTTTATAATCTCATCCAGCTTTCGCTCTGACCTGTTTGTTTGCTCGCTTATGTTCTCCAACAAAACTCTGAGGCCGATAAAGAAAAGCTGATTTTTTTTTAATTGACATTAAATTACAAACAATTTTTGCTAATTAAGTGACTCACAGGGTTTTATTTTACAGGTCTCAGACTAAAGGCCACGCTTTAATCGTAAAAATGCTCCCACAAATACCACATATTCACAGTTACCAGCTAAATGACCAGTTTTATGAGTATAAACATAAATTACTAATTAATAAATCAGTGACTGCAGTGAAATGGAACTGATGTTGCTGGACACAAGAAATTTTTCTTTTGGGGCTACCAGCTCTCTTAAGTAACTATTTAACATCTTCTTCTAATAGATGAATTGTTAGCAACTAAACATCAGACTTATTTTTCCATCAATCTTGCATCTGTGCCAGAAATATGTTGTGTTGGGAGAAAATGAGACTTGACTCTCAGACACTTGGCACCGCAGTCGTTAAGAGTGTGCAAACATAATTAACTAATCATGCTGGCTGACATGATACAAATGCAGTTGTAACTGGCCTGCCAATGTGAGTTTGAAATACTCAAACAGATGAGCTGCAACACTTAGACGGCGACGCTGCAGCGCACTCAATCCCAAAACTAATTGGGTCAGCCACTCCTCAAAGAGGCAATTTCTAAAGCAATTACAGTTTCCAGTTTGCTTATGAGCAACTGATAACCGAGCGAACGTCTGAGGAATCGTTGCAAAACACAAGTTTGGTGTTTTCATACGTGACTTTACCATCTTTAATCAATTCAGGGATCACAGGTAAAGCGATGAGTAGAGAGATATTACAGCTCCCGATGACGGAACCAGCCGCGTTCTGTGGGAATGTGTCCGGTCCCATCATGCAATCCTATTATCATGAAAGGAAACGCTCCCCGGCTGCCACTGATCAAACACTGGATTTGTGTCTGTGAAGTTCACCGACTGACTGACTGTTGACGCATCCGAAGCAGCTGAGAAACGGAGCGACTGGAATAAAAGGGTTAATGTAATGTATACATGCTCTGTGCAGCCTCTGCTGAAGATAAGTTAAAAGATGGTTGGAAAAAAAACTGATTTTCTACACATTTTCAGTTAGTTTCCATTTGTCAACTTGCATAAAGTACCAATGTTAGTCCTTCATGCTTATTTTACATATGGACATATAAAGAGAAATGAAAGTTAAAGGAAGGAAAGGGAAGGAAGGAAAGAGGCACACAAAGAAAGGATGGAGGAAACATCAAAGAAAGGACACAAGGAAGGAAAGAAGGAAGATGAAAGGGAGGAAGGAAGGACACAAAGAAAGTGGGTTAGGGCACAAGGAAGGAAAGAAAGGCTTCCTTGTGCCCTTTCTTTCAAAAAAGGAATAAAGGAGGGGAGGAAGTAAAGAAGGAAGGAAGGACCTATTGGGGGATTTACGGAGCTGCAGGGTGACTCTTCGCCTGAAGGTTCAACTCATCTGGAGCATCAAGCCTTCTTGTATTTTTCTAGAGTTTTCTCAAAGCCTCGTTTGAACCAGCTTGTCCCTCACTGTTTAAATTAAAGATGACCTTCGTAACTCTGGATTCCTTCTCATGTTCCTCAGAACGTTTCCTCACCTCGGTCGTCCGCCGCAGCTTTAGTCATTCCCAGGCTTTCAGCTGCCTGCCCACTCTCCAGCCCTCTGTTCGCCGATCTCCTGGGACCACTCGCCAGTCTACCCACTACGAGCTATCTTTAGCGCACATTATTCTTAAGACAACTCTTTCATACTCAACACCAGGATCAGCTGAACTCCATCCCACCAGTAAGCCAGTATTCCTGCAGTACAGAAGATCCCACTGTCCCAGGCAACATTGAGTTGCCACCCCATGGCATCTTGGGGTGTATATTCTCCATTCTCAGTGTCCTGCTACTGTCTAACTATATTGGCGATGTTTGACTCCCTCTCCCTCCCTTCAGCACTCAGACTTTGAGGATTTCTTTTATCTGGTCACTGTGTCCTCATAAAAAAAAGCAAAGTGCTCTGGAGTAATTTTGCTCCTCTCAACAATCTGTTAATCTCCGTTGTCAATATTTCATTACTGAGTATTTTTTAAGTGCAGCGAAAAAAACAAATCTAGGGTTAAGTTGCCGTTCAGATGGGAAATTACGATATACAGCCATTTCAATTAGCTGTTAGAATATTATACCATACCATGGGAATAGCGCGTTGCCTCAGCCATAAATCAAATGGAATTACAAACTAGACTTCACCCCCAAACAAGAATGTGGAAATGCATCCCTTCTCTAAACACACATCTCCATATTCCATCCATTCATTCACTTCCATTTCCTCGTCCATCAGTGCATAGCGTGATAAAAATTAGTCACAACTGGGTGCCTTGAGTCGACTAATGCTCAGCTAAAATCATTAATTAGCTCCGATTAAAGAGGAGAAAACCTATTTCCGGCTCACACAGTCTCCAAAACAGCTGCGTTATAAGTTGTTGATTAAGTTTGTTGGTGAGCCTCTGTTCATTTGCATTTTTTGAAGCTCCTTACGATTCTCCAAAATGCACCCAGAGTGAGCTGGCAGATGGCTGCTATTCAGTGTTCATCAAGCAACAGTAGCTTTTATGTCTTTAACTCTAGACTCCAGAGAATCATTATCATCGCTCATTAGAAAGTATAGTAAAAGGCAGTTCAGAGGCTGAACACCTGGCAGCAAAGATTAATGACACCGGATTAATGTTATTTATTATGCAGCTAATCCTATGGAAATGTGTTAAAAGCAGTAATTTAAAAGATTACGCAGTAACGAGTGAGGCTGATTTGGAAACTTTGGCTCTCTTGGCCGTCCGCTGACGACCCCACATGAGTTTGTGTAATTTTTTTCCATCTTCATATTGTATATATACCTCCATGACATAAGCTTATTTTCTTTCATAACCAGGCTTTTTCAGTGAAGGGTGACAGGGCCCGAGGCAAAACACACTGAAAACCATCAGAATAATTCAGATTGCCCAGAGATCTCATTAAAGAGCTGGAGCAGGACGCAGAGCATTAGACTTTCAGTGTTGCCAGCAGAGATTCTCTGAAGGCATTGCTTTCTGCTGATTGACAGACTGAAGCTTTTTTTTTTTTTTTTTTTTTGACAGACTGACTCCTCTTCATTTGGCCTCTGCTCCTCATTCTCTTTATACATGTTCTGTCTTTCAACCCACAAGTTCTGATATCTGCTTTGATAACCCTTCATTTTAAATATGTGGGTACAAATGCATCTCAGAGTTTTTAAGATTTTTTGAAATTCGTCTACAAGCCTGACATCTTGGCATGCGAATCTACAATTCCACTTGGAAGTTTATGTGCATTTACCATAGGCAAACATTTGAGAGCAGATGTTTGAATTTATGATTGATTTTTCCCACTCGGGGTCAAAGTATGCATGGAAACTTGAATATAATATAAATATAACTCCGCTGATAACTGCTGATATTTGGTGAAACAACCCTGAGGAAGTTCCTCATCTACACAAACACGATTCTAGATTAATATTTTACAACTCTTTCAGGCAAAATTGGTACAGTTTGTGTAAATTGTTTTATTTCTAGTTGGCATTATTTGTGACTTGAACGTCTCCTTTTGAGGAAAAAGGTTTTCCTCCACTTGGAGGGAAATCAATGTTTTCCAACTGAGAAATTGTCACACACATTTACACTCTCCTTTGGCCTCCATCTTGTTTTGGAAAGAGCCCCATTGCTGTGTTAAGCTGAACATGAAACTCACAAAAATGTATTAAAAACTGCAAAACAACATCAAGAATGTGTTGTGCACAGTGATGTACGCTAAGAGTTATCAAGATGTAAAATGGAAAAATATTTTAGTACAAAACTCTTCAGTGCAGAGACAATAAGTCTCACAAATCTGTGTGATTCTTCAGCTCATGTTTACTTGCACCATTTGACTTTAGTCATATTTTATTTGAGTATTTTCATTATTCGGCTCTTGTTTACATCATTAGCTGCTTAGCTTAAATGTAAATGAGCCAGTTTTAAATGTTTTCTCAAACAGTAAATGTCAGGTTTAGAGATGTTTAGTTGTTGAGTTTTTGACACATAAGGAAGTTTTTTTTTAAAAGATTTCTTTGTTTATATTATGTGAAGAAGGAACAATATGACTGTTTACTGTCTAGATATTTGAGGCCTTCAGATTGAGCCGCTCTGTCCCTTTAACTTGTTGCTAAGGATGTCTGCATGTGTTTGACAAGAGTTTCTTGCTTTTACTTTGTTAAAAGCATCAGAGCAACATGTGAATGGAAACATTAGACAAAAAAAATCTTAAGCATAAATATTCTACTGATCTGAATGTCAAAAAAGCATTTTTTAAGACATCAAATCTGCTTGGTTTGTTTTCAGTTACGTAACAGTCTGGATGGACATGAATGAATATTCAAAAAGTAAACATGAACAATACGGGGCTCCACAGAGCAAATGCAATGGATGGATTAAAAATAATGGTGACTGTATTTGTTTCTCCAATTAAATCTATATTCTGAAACATTCCTGGTTTTACTAACAAATTAAAAGAGTCATATTCTCATTTTATGTTATTGCCAATCAACAAGGATTGGCTATAAAATATTTCCCTCATTCATTTGCATTTTGTTCGTTCTTACTGAGTACATGGGGTCAACTTTTCTCTAACTGTTTAACAAGAGAGAACAGTTCCCCATTTTAAAACCCTTTTTATTCTTAAAGGTCAGGAGATGAGGTCCTGGGAGTCAGCTGACCCGCAGGGAGAATGTAGTTGGCGAGGCCAAACGACTTGCGGTCATAGTTCCTCTGGGTAAAGGCTCGGCCTAAAGCTGCACTAATGGGCAGCAGGCTGTGGTCTGTGTTTGTACTGGGCAGCTCCCAAGTGTCAACATGTGTAACTTTACGGAGGAGAAAACCTTGACATGCTGTGAAGTTTGTGTGCTCAGCAAATCTTTCCCTGTATAATTAACGCCTGGAAAAGTGAGCTTGGTGGGATGAGGTCAGCATGCTGTTGCCATCTGTGCATGGCTAAACTGTGCACTGAAGAATGCTCATGTTTACACTTAATACCTAATATGTCCTCAAGATGCTTCGGTAGCACAAAGGATCTTCAAGTTCACAGTTACAAAATGGGTTTTCTAATATTTATATGAATGTTTGGCCACTGGGTACGGCATGAAATATAGAAAATATGATGTTTTTGGGTAACACTTTATTTGAAGGGGGTGAATAAGACTGACATGACACTGTCATAAACATGTCATAACACCTGACATGAACATGAATATTTATGACTGTTGTCATAAAGCGTCATTCGGTAAATTATGACACTTTCAATACAAAGCTGACATTATTCAAAATGTCTTTGTTATGACACCTTGACATTAACCTAGAAATCATTACTGATATACATTTGTTATGAAAGATTTACTGATTGCACTTTAAAAATTAGGTAACTTTATATTATTAAAGCTAAAGTTTAAACAGTAATGATTTCTAGGTTAATGTCAAGGTGTCATAACAAAGACATTTTGAATAATGTCAACTTTGTGTTAAAAGTGTCATAATTTACCGAATGACGCTTTATGACAACAGTCATAAATATTCATGAAGGCTCATTTATGTTCATGACAGGAGTTATGTCATTTATATGACAGTGTCATGACAGTCTTATTCACCCCCCTTCAAATAAAGTGTCACCTGTTTTTGAAAAACTTGCTATCTACACACGTAAACATCTCATGTACTTTGAGGTGGTCGAATTCCAACAAAAATTAAAGTAAAGTTAAGGTAAAAGCTCTGATCTAAGGGAAGCAAGTATTATCTGAGTGCCAATCAAATATGAGAAAGAGGGCAGAAGTAGTGAGTAGACACCAAAAAGAAACACGGAGAAGCAACGTTCAGCTTCTATGCGCCACAAATCTGGAACAAACTTCCTGCAAACTGCAAAACGACCGAAATACTGACTTTTAAATACAGACTCAAAACCCACCTGTTTAGAATTGAAACATAATAAATGACACTTTAATAAACATTCTGATGTGTAATAATAGCATTAGGCAAAATGTTATGCTTCAATTGTTCACTATGCGTTTCATGACTTTGTATTATTTTGTGTGTTTTATGCTGTAAAGCACTTTGAACTGCCTTGTTGCTGAAATGTGCTACACAAATAAACTGTATTGATTGATTGGAATAAGAAAGACGGCTAATTAAAACTCCCGTACATTTTACATCACATATTTCTCCCACATGTTGGTTTTGGTTGTATTTACCCAGGATGCCTTGCACTATAGTCTTCTTGCATTCACATATAAGCGAGGCAGAGTTCACTTCTACCGAACCGAGACCTGGGTTTTTAGGCAGACCAGAGTTGTATTGTTCATACATAACTCCCTAAACAAACTGGACTTTCTAGGCAAACAAACTAAATTTCGGTTAAAGTGAACTAAACGGGGCTGGTGTGAATGCATTCTTAAAATATTTGATTCCCAAACCAGTACTTTAGTAAAACCATTGAAACCTAGAATTTACATACACTGTAGAAAAAGATGCAACCTTTTTCCTGCCTTTGGTCAGTTGGAATTATCAAATTTATTTCTACTTTTCAAATGCCAGAATAATTATGTTTTGTAAAGAGAAGTGCTGAGATTTTAACACAGTAATTTTGATGCCTTCTGTATAAAGGTTGAAAGGTTTATAACCTACAATAATTGGGTGCAGAGCAACTGGAAATGAAAGTACAAACTCTCTAAACAATCCTCACATATCAGAAACACAACCTGCTACCAACAAGAGACACTAAACGGTAGAAATGATCAAAATGTTGAGCAGGTCGGCAGAGAGGTGAAGAAGATCTCAGGTCAAAAATGTTGGCTGACGTAAAAGGAAATGTTCAATACACGACTCTGAAAAAAAAAAAAAGAATCCCGCCTTTGGTTTCGAATGAGCGAACGAAACCCGAGAGCCCAACACTACAATGGAAAGAGCATGTTGTGTGAAAGCAAGTTAGAAACTATGTCAAATTCTCTGCTGTGCTGCAATGCACCAAACGGCTCGCTCTGAATGTGTCATTGTGTTTACGTCTTTCCACGTTCACATGGAGCGTAACTAAATGAAACCATTTTGTTCACTCAGCAGCGAGGCTTATCCACCGTCCGCTGGCTCCGCTGGCTCCGCTGGCTCCGCTGGCTCCGCTCCTCGCTTACTTCAATCTGTGCCAGGGGCTTTGCCTGTCCTGGAGATTCACTGCTGCGTACCAAGCCCATCGAGAGAGCCGTTTATTGTAAACAGAGGAAGCCCGGGTCCATAATGAGGTTTTTAGGCCAGGGGAAGTAGAGAGGGTCATAACACAACAAATCAGCAGAGCCTCTGCAGGATAACAGGAGCTGGATCACAGCCAAGGTACTACAGGAGAGGAGGAAGGAAAAGGTGAGGTGGTTAAACTTTTATTTGGGAGACGGAACATCAAACAGTGCTGAATGTTAAGTATCAAAAAGCTTCTGGTATCAATGTTCTTCAACCCAACTTCTTCTTCTTCTTCTTCTTCTCTTTGCATTTTAAGTTGAAAACTATAAACCCATCAGCAAGGTCAGGAAAATGACCCAATAATTGGTTTATGTGTTACACGTTAAGTCATCAGGCTGTAGAGAGCTGCTGCATCAGTCCCCTCATTAGAAGTCATCAATTATTTTCTGCTTTTAAGTAACCACTGTTTATTAATGAGTCTGGACTCCAACTTCCTATAAATGTATTCATGGCCTGTTAATTTAAATTCATTATTTATTATTAGTGTGAGAATGGAGCGTCCAGCGTTGAGCCTTAGATTTACTACATGTGTCTAATGTTCAGTAAAGCAGAAAAGTAATCAAAACGCTGACAGATTTATATTCAAAGGTATTTTAATAAAATACAAAATTTGGTGAAATGAGATCTCTAAAGAAATTATTTCATAAGTTAAATTGGCATACATTTGGACATGAAATACTTGTTTCGATATTTTAATTAAAAATGGTATCAAAATGTCGGGTGATTTATTTATTTTTTTCAATTAAAATGGAAACAATCAAATTCTTCTTATAATCCAGATTGTTGCCGGTTTCCATGGTTTTTTTATTGTTGAGTCTTTCAAGTTGGAATGCCTCATTGCCATCACCCTCATCTTTAGTTTTCTTTGCAGATTCTCAACCAGATTCAACTTTGTCTGGGTTACCTGGAAACGATGACGTTACCAGCGAGAAGGAACTTGTTAGTCAAATTAAATTAAATCTTAAAACTGCCGCCCGTATGAATGATTTTGGTTTTAACTCTGTAAAAAAAAAAAAAAAAAAAAGTTTGGGATGTTTTGGCATGTTTTGGCAATTTTCTGAAAAAATGTCAAAAATAATTTCCATTTAAATTTTATTCCGACTTTATCAAGGTCAGATTAAACAGGTCTAAAACAGGAAATTTCAGAATAGGTTAAAATAAAAGAAAATTTTAAAGGCGTTTAAATTTTTCCATGCCTTTTTAGAAAATAAAAATTGGGAAATTATGGCTTTGATCATTCTTACTAAAGTTGTAAGTCACTTTTATTATTAGCTTGAAAACGACTTCCAACATTACTGCCACCTAGTGGTGGAGCTGGTAGAACAGCATTAAAAGGGTCCAAAGTGCAAAAGCAATTATGATCATGGAATAAAATTGTCTAATAGAAATTAAAATGTAGTTTTAGAACTTTATTTTGTCACAAATGTGATATTTTGTTGCACAAGTTTCTTCAGTCACAGTGGAAGGATTTTTTAATGACCCTTTTCCCTTTTTATGATTGTTTATTTCATTTTGCAACATGGTTCATACCTGAACTTTATTGTTTGGAAAACCTTTACGTGAGCATAAGAGAAGCAATATTATTTGATTTAGTGCCAAGAGAACTTCTTGAGTATCAGTTACTAAGAAAAAGAAAAGCATAAAGAATGTTTTAAAAAAACTTGGATCTTGGAACGATAGTTTGAGATATTTATCAGTAAGACAATAAATTCAGACGGCAAACCTCTAAACGGGTGGTCCTGTTTCATGAGAGCCATAAACCAATGGAACGTCATCAACAATGTCTTCATTAAAGGTTAAAAACTCGCCCCAAGTTACACAGTTAGTTATGTTTAAACATTTATTCCTGAATATTCAGTTTTACTGCTTTAAAAGATGTGCTAAAAGGAAGCACAGAAAAAGCAAATGAGTTTGAGTCAGAGTGAAAACGTCTACAAAAAGACTCCTTAATTTTTAATGATCGTTTTTACATTTTGCCGTTTTAGTTTTCAGTGTGATTATTGGGATAATCTCTGATCTCACAGTTGAGTTTTGATGTTTGCCATAATTTTAATGTGTAATGTTTTGAAAAAATATCACTTTTCTTCTTTTAGGGAGGCAATGCTATGACTAAAGCATCAGATCCTTTAAAATAAGGGGACTATATGACAGTTCCTCTTGCATAATCTGAAGTTATTTCCATTTTAGCTTATAGAAAATAAAAGTCCACTTGTGGATGTGAGTTTGGCCTCTTGGGCTAAATTGCTAAGAAAATGGAAATGAAGTCTTCGGGTTGATTGCCTGTGCAAATCCCATTAGATATTTGACCCATCAAAACGAAATCTTTGGTAGCAGGCAAGTAGAAATATGTGATTTCTGATGCATATTAATCAGGGAAAAAAGAGACATTGCTGTTACCCTGAGATTAGCCGCCTGTGGCGTTTCCTTTAGGAGGCATTCTGTGCGAAAATTGATGCGAAAATTACATCTTAATTGAGTTTTGCGTCTGAGAAAGGACCCACAATAGAGCCAACGCTGTCACAGTGTTTTCCAAGGTGCTTTAAACGTTAAAGAAAATCATACAACTAGAGGCGGATTATTATAAACTATAAACATTATGCTTATTTTCTTTTTCAGATTAGGAACATTTCTAATTTTTTAAATTAATCACATCACTACATGGTAAATTTTTATATATACCCAGATACGAAATCTGTTAAGGTAAAAACTGGTTTGGGTCTGTTCTACAAGCACCAAAAACCTTCCCAAACATCTTAAATCTCGCTTCGAATCAAGTGTGTGTCTCTTCAATCTCAGCAGCGAGCCGACGTGTGTTTCCTCAGTCAGAAAATCCCTTCTGCAGGATTCTGCTAACACCTTCTATCACACAGCATCAGCAGGATGTTTATTTTCAACGCCCCGCTGCTGATTGTACTGTGGGTGATTTAATAAGCAGAGAGAAATTGACTTTGCAGGGTTTGATACTTCAACCCTGTGAGCTTAGCCAAAGTGGAGACCTTGTTATTGGTGCGGGAGCAAGCTTGATGCATAGACCCCAAATGGTCGCCTGGAGTCTCAGCTGCAGCGAGTCTCCTCAAGGTGTTTGATTGCAGCAATCTCCCGCATCTGCCGGTAATCGCACATCAAGCTGTGTACAAGCCTCCCAATTTGTATATGATGGAGAGCGCAGCGTGGCGCACGGGACAACACCTGAGAGAATTGGAGGAATTAATTTGCCGCGCTTGAGCTTGAGTTTTCGAGCAGAAAAACAACAAAAAGTTTTTCTTGAAAAGAAAAAAAAAACAACTATTTTTCTTGAAAACACGTTCGTGCCTTGGAGTGCTTCTGTAACGTTGAAGGTGTTTGTTGTAGCTAGCCAACCAGTTGAACAACGTAGACAAGATGAAGGTCAAACTTATCACCAGGAGCAACAAATGTACATGCTGCGGCATCTCTTAAGTTTTCATTTATGTTTTCTTTAACTTTAACATATACTTTGTGCTACAATTTATGCTTTAAATCAAAGGTGGATGATTTCAGTCCTGCAACTGTTGGATGAATTCCCTCCCTGCTTTTCAGTCCCTGCAGGTCCTTGGTCTTTATGCGTTTATTCTCTCCTGTTTTCCAAATGTAACACGGGGGAAAGAACCCGGATTGTGACTGAGGACGTGGCTCTAAAGCCAACTGGTAGACCACTGAAATATCAAGTGGCCTAGAGTTTCCCTATTAATAATACCCAGGTAGGTCTGGCTGAGAATGATGAAACAGAAATAGTATACAAAATATATTTTTATTTATACATTCTCTTACAATATTAAAAGTAGACTTTATTATTCTAATTAAAAACTCAAAGCTCCAACCCAGGACAAGACTAGAAGCAATTGGAATCAAAACAAATGCAAACCAAATTAGTAGAAACACAAAATAATGTTAGACAAAAGAAAAACAAATCCCCCACTGCCCCAACCCAGTCCTAAGGCTGTGCCCAATAATCTAATAAAAATAAGGAGCTATAAACTATTCTGGTTCTGCACTGTTCGTGCTACAACTCCATCCCTAAAAGATGACCTATTCTTTAAGAGCATCTAAATACAAAACCCATGCACTTGGTGGGAGCACAATAGGCAACAGCAGCAATCTGCAATACCAAAAGAAAACAATAACGCATCTGCTGACAATAATAGACAGGCAGGGTAGTGACATCAATAATCCATGTGTCCTACCAGTATCAAATGTCCACGATCCGAACACTCTCCAGCAACCCGATGAGCACGGCGCCAGCGCTCATCTGACTGAGAGCCAACTGCAACACAACGGACCCGACAAACACACTCAGATTGGCGTGCACACCCGGTGCCTATATACACTAATGAGCCCGGCAAGGCTGCAACCGGAAGTGAAGGTGGGGAGCGTGGCCCAGATGTGTTCAAGGGCCCAAAAACGGGTGGGGATTTACAACCAATGGAAGTAAACCATGTTTTCCAGTAAAACCACCCGGTTACATCCTACCCCCCCTCTATGAATCGGTGGCCCACCGATTAAGTAAAACTATGACCAAGGTCGAAAAATGGCTGTAGCCACGCTGCTGACACCTGGAACCAGAGCAGCAGCAGCCCCTCTGTCCTCACTCACAGCTGGTCTCGGGAGATGCTGAGGATTGGAATGCTTGCCTGCGGTTTTACGAGTAGACTTCCTAGGGCCAGTTCTAATGCCTTGAGGAATTTGCGAAGCTGATGGCACCTGAACAGGTGTTTGAGCTGGAGGTCTTTCTGATGGTTCTGGAACCACAGGCCTGGATGGATTTTCAACAGCCTCTCGGCACACCAGCCAAGACCCCGACTCCACGTCCTCCTCATCAATGTTCTCTTCAAGTACCCTCTGTGGCCAGTCATCATAGCAGATCTCTGAAGGTGACAGGGCAGGCTTTATGGAGGTACGGTGCACTTGTCTAACAAGGTGAGGCTTATCAACTGGAGCAATTGAATATACAACACCACCTGAACTCGGCGCCCGCAGTACTTGGTACACTGTAGACCCCCATGCATCCTGGATCTTTCTGCGCCCTGGGCCAACATCACGCAGATACACTCTTTGTCCAACTTGAAGTGGCTCACACTGGACTTTCTCATCATGCCTCACTTTTCTCCTGTGGGCTGCCAACTCCACTCTGCCTTTAACATCAATGGCCACATTTAGGCGTCTCCTGTGCTCTGCCACCCAATCACACACTTTAGCTCCTGTGGGCTCAGGAAGATGGCCAAGCAGAAAATCCACTGGCAAGTGAGGTTCTTGTCCAAACATGAGGAAGTGAGGAGATTCACCAGTTGACTGATGGGCAGTGGTGTTATAGTGGAAGACCAGCTGTGGGAGATGTCCTGGCCAATTCCGCTTTTCATCTGGAGCTAGGGAACGAAGCAGATTGAACATAGTTCGATTAAAACGTTCACATTGTCCATTTCCCTGCGGGTGGTAGGGCGTGGTGCGACTTTTCTGAACTCCGTACAACTCACATAACTGTTGTACTAGGACACCTTCAAAGTTCCTTCCCTGGTCAGAGTGGATACGGGCCGGCACTCCAAACCGGTAAAACCACTCACGAACCAGGACTTTTGCCACCGTTGTCGCTTTCTGATCACGAGTGGGGACAGCTTGGGTGAACTTTGAAAATACATCTGTCATCACCATCACAAGCTCCCTTCCATCACGGGCTGGTTCCAAAAGTGTAAAATCAATGGCCAACAGCTGATTTGGTCTTGAAGCAAGAAGGTGACCCATAGGAGCTCAAACTCTTGGCTGGGTGTTCTTAGCAAGGGTACACCTCTCACACCGTTGGCACCAATCCTTTACATCTTTATCCACTCCTGGCCAAAAACACCTCTGCTTCACTACGTCAGTCGTCCTCTCGACCCCCTGGTGGCCATGATGTTGATGAAGCTCCTGCAACACCTCTGCTTTTAGGCTCTCTGGGAGAAGAAACTGAAGAACTTCTTCTCCACCATCGGGTCTCCAGGTGCACCGGTACAAAATGCCTTCCTTCTGGACAATTCGGTCCCACTGCTTCAGAAGTCCACGGGCACCCGGCCCTAGCCGCTCCTTCTCAGCCCGGCTTGGCATTCTTTGCTGCTGCCAAAACTCCAGGAAGGCTGAAATGGACGGATCAGCCCCTTGAAGCAGGCACAGATCTTCTCTGCTGCGGGATGGAAGGACAGTGATTGCCAACTGCACAGCATCCTCTTGCACTCCCCCAGACATCTCACAGATTAGTTCTGGAATGGCTGTCCCTGGGAGGTGGTGCTGTAGTTGTGTTCTGTTCTCACTTGTTAATTGCCTTGAGAGGGCGTCAGCATTCTTATTCACACGGCCTGGACGATATCTGACTGTATAGTCAAATGCAGAAAGTTCAGCAACCCATCGATGCTCCGTGGCACCCAATTTGGCAGTGTCCAAGTGGCTCAGTGGGTTGTTGTCAGTCCAAACGACACATCGGTGGCCCCACAGGTACTCCTTGAACTTTTCAGCCATAGCCCACTTCATGGCCAACATCTCAAGTTTCATGGAGCTATAACTTTTCTCAGCAGCATGCAAGCTGCGGCTGGCATATGCCACTGGTCGTACTCTGCCACTCTGTTCCTGAGACAACACAGCTCCTAGTCCACTGTGGCTGGCGTCAACCTCCAAAACAAAAGGCAGTGAGAAATCAGCAAAAGCAAGAGTGGGAGCACTTACAAGCTTGGCCTTGAGCTCCTGGAAGCTCCTTTCACAGTCTTCTGACCATGCTCCTTCCAATAGCTTTCCTCGTCCTCGACACATCTTCGACCCAGCATATTCTGAAACAAGACGATGGAGCGGGCCAGCCAGTTGAGAGAAACCTTCTACGAACCTCCGATAGTAATTTGCGAAACCCAGGAACGACCGCAGCTCTGAGATGTTGGTAGGGTGAGGCCAGTTTGACACTGCTGCAATCTTCCCTGGGTCCGTGGCCACGCCGTCCTCCGAGATGAGATGGCCCAGGAACTGCACCTGCTTTTTAAAGAAGTCACATTTTTCCAACTTGACCTTCAATCCCTCTTGTTTTAGGCGACTTAACACCACCTCCAGCCGTGCCAGGTGCTGATCCACACTGGAAGAGAACACAACAATATCATCCAGGTATAGCAAGAGTGACTGACCATGCTGAGGCCCAAACATCCTCTCCATTAAACGTTGAAAAGTTCCTGGTGCATTACACAACCCGAATGGCATGCGATTGAATTCAAACAGGCCAAAAGGCGTGCAAAAGGCAGTTTTTGGGCGATCATTCTCTGCAACTGGAACCTGGTTATAGCCACAAGCAAGGTCCATGGTTGTGAACCAGCGGGCGCCTGATAGAGAGTCCAATGTTTCCTCTATTCGGGGCAGTGGAAAAGCATCTTTTCTGGTCTTTTTATTAAGCTGTCTGTAGTCCACACATAGGCGAAGACTGCCATCCTTCTTTCGGACCAGGACAATTGGCGATGCATAAGGGCTACTGCTCTCTCTGATAACCTGGGTTGCCAGCAGCTGGTTAATATGAGACTTAACTGCCTCATATTCAGATGGAGGGATACGCCGATACCTCTGCCGCACAGGAACATTGTCTAACAATGGAATGCTATGCTCAATTAAATTGGTAACACCAAGGTCGCCATCAAAAGCAGAGAACACAGACTCATACTTTAGCAACAATGTTCTCACCTTGTGCTGCTCTTCTCTGTCCAGCATAGAGAGATTAAGTGATGTTATCGTCTCTCCAACCGAACCAGTCTCAGCAGTATGGGACCTGACTGCAGCCACGACTTGCTCCTGTGCACAAGGAACTTCCTGCAACTCTGACGGTAAGCTGACCACTTTTACAGGAGACAAAAGACCAAGAGCACAACGGGGTCTTAGTGTGACTGTACACACCCCAACATTCACCACAGGAACATAAACAGTTCCCCGAAAAACTTGCAAGAGGGAAGGGGACACCAACAAACCCTCAGGTAAGCTAAACTTTACATCCAAAGGCTCAATTAATGCTGCCCCAGCCAGCGCCAACATAGCCGAACATGTGGCAGGCACAAACTTGGTAGTGCCTGCAGGGACTACAACAGGTCTTTTACCCCGAAGCTTTGCAACACTGGTTTGAATATGGCTTTCCTGAACCTCAGTCCGCTGACATAGCTGAAAGGCAGAAAACCAGGAAGACGGTGCCCCCAGAACAGATGGGAGTTTAAACAAATCAGGGCCATACTGGTCAAATAGCTGAAGATAGTAGGCCTTTATCACATTCATCCCAATTATGCCTGGTGTTTGAGAACTGGCCTGTCCTGGAGGGTCCCTAACAACAAGGATCCCTCTTCTGGGGATTACCACCCCACACACCTCAATATCAGGCTCGAGATAACCCAAGTAAGGAATATTCAAACCATTTGCAGCTCTCAACTCTAACCAATGGCATACCTTTAACTTATCTGGAAAATGCTTTTTAAAGAAGCTTTCTGAAATTGTAGAAACCATAGAACCAGTGTCAAGAATACAGTGGACTAGAACTCCAGATAGTTTTACAGTGACTTGGGGGCATGATGCAATTAAACACTCCTTCGCCTCTTCTATTTGGGGACCCATTGAGCCTGAACAACCCCCTCCTAATGTCTGGCTCCCAACACTAGGGGGAGTTAGTTTTCCGACCGCTGATGGCTAGGGGTGGATTGATCCTGAGGGGTACCACTTGTGTGTGAAGACTTAAAACGGCCACGAGTGGTACAATACCGGGCAATGTGGCCTGGTTGCTGACATTTGTGACAAATCACACTACTAGAACTGGGAGGCCTAGCCACAGGGACTGCTGCATAGCTGCTAGGGATTGAGTAATCTGATCCAACTGTTCCTGTTGTTTTTGTACAATTGCAGTAAGGGTAACAAGTTGAGAGGCAACAGAACTAGGAGAGTCAATTTGGGGAGGGGACACACTGGCACTCTGTACAGCGCAAAAAGAGGGGACAACACCATTTTTATTTTCCACCCCGCCCTCACGCTCCCACGTAATGGCCTCAGCTCTAACCTCCAGTAATGTACACCTTGGATTATCACGAGCATAACGTTTTAGCTCTCTACGCAGGTCAGAATTACTAACATTTTGAATAAATTGATCACGAAGTAAAATGTCAGCATTTGCCATAGCATGAGGAGAATTGGATTTAACTTTGTCCATCAAGCAAAACAATGAATGAGAGAATTCCTGTAAAGATTCACCATCTAATTGTCTCCGTGAAAAGAAGTCCTCCTGTAATGAGACATATGACTGTTGGCAACCATACAGTTCTTTTAAAATGGTGAAAACAGTTTCTGGATTCTCACGTTCAGCTGACGATCTATATTTAATCTCATCTCGAGCTTCACCTTCAAGATGGTCAAAAATAAAAGCAGCCCGATCTGTGGGTCCAACATGGCGGACTCGCATGCTGGTGCGAACCTCTTCTATCCACTCCTCCACCCCGACACCATGAGTTCCTCGAAAGATTGGACACTTTCGCTCCCTCGGCAGGTAGATTATGCGATCAGTTGTCCCAGTGTTCATTGGAGCTCCACTTGTACTCGGGTCAGCTTGTTCATCATCCTGTTGATTTGAATTTGCTCGTGCAGAATCCCTCTCCTGCTGCAGGCGGCTCCTTTCGGCCTCCAACTGCTGGACTCGAACTCGGAGTTCTTGAAGTTCCTCAGCCATCGCACCAGGAACGATGATCCTTGTTCACATGCGGAAATATCCGGCCAGGTCCCACGATGTGCCTACTGTTGCACTATTATGCTCCCACCGTCTAAGCGCTCCAAAAAATGAATAAATAGAGCAATAATGCTCTCTACTAAAGCACCACTACCACAGAACCAACACATTCAATATCAGAAAGAAATGTAGAAATAGGTATACTATCTGTTCCAAAAGCCAGATCCTGCCAACAACGCCAGAAAATTGTAACACGGGGGAAAGAACCCGGATTGTGACTGAGGACGTGGCTCTAAAGCCAACTGGTAGACCACTGAAATATCAAGTGGCCTAGAGTTTCCCTATTAATAATACCCAGGTAGGTCTGGCTGAGAATGATGAAACAGAAATAGTATACAAAATATATTTTTATTTATACATTCTCTTACAATATTAAAAGTAGACTTTATTATTCTAATTAAAAACTCAAAGCTCCAACCCAGGACAAGACTAGAAGCAATTGGAATCAAAACAAATGCAAACCAAATTAGTAGAAACACAAAATAATGTTAGACAAAAGAAAAACAAATCCCCCACTGCCCCAACCCAGTCCTAAGGCTGTGCCCAATAATCTAATAAAAATAAGGAGCTATAAACTATTCTGGTTCTGCACTGTTCGTGCTACAACTCCATCCCTAAAAGATGACCTATTCTTTAAGAGCATCTAAATACAAAACCCATGCACTTGGTGGGAGCACAATAGGCAACAGCAGCAATCTGCAATACCAAAAGAAAACAATAACGCATCTGCTGACAATAATAGACAGGCAGGGTAGTGACATCAATAATCCATGTGTCCTACCAGTATCAAATGTCCACGATCCGAACACTCTCCAGCAACCCGATGAGCACGGCGCCAGCGCTCATCTGACTGAGAGCCAACTGCAACACAACGGACCCGACAAACACACTCAGATTGGCGTGCACACCCGGTGCCTATATACACTAATGAGCCCGGCAAGGCTGCAACCGGAAGTGAAGGTGGGGAGCGTGGCCCAGATGTGTTCAAGGGCCCAAAAACGGGTGGGGATTTACAACCAATGGAAGTAAACCATGTTTTCCAGTAAAACCACCCGGTTACACAAAAGTAAAACTTCGTAGGACTTCACAGAACAACTGGATTTAAAACGAGATTATAACTTTTATAAACATGAAAGTTATAAAGGTCAGATATTTTATACACATCTGACCTTTTTGATCTTCACTTTAAAACTTTTTGAAACCACACATTAGTTTCTTCCAGCTCCCAGTTATTCACTACTTGTTGTTGGTCTATCAAATAAAATTAAAATACATTAAGGTGTTTGGTTGTTATATGACAAAATGTCTCACATGCGTCTTTCCTTTGAGACTAAATGTGTCTGTGAAGTAATAATAAAATAAATACATAAATCTTTAATGCTCCATGTTTTGTTTACATCTCAGTTTAGTTATGATAAAATCTTTTACATCATTATGGAGGGATTTTGACCCACTCATCTTTGCATTAATGCGTTAATCAAGCCAAACTGCAGATATTCCCAACATGGACAGTCTTTTGAAGATTATTCCAAAGCCTCTTGATTCAGCATTTTTGACTGGGATATTTCAAACCTTCATTTTATTTATTGTTTAGACCAAAAAAAAAAAAAGTCATGTTGCCAAACTGCTCTTAGGAATTTAAGGTGACAAACTGATGAAAGACGTTTATGGAAGTAAATATTTTAACATATTTACTTCCATAGACGTTGAGGATCCTCTGATGGAAAACCAAATTCATGCAGCAAAGCAGATCCAGACACTAATGTTTGATTCTTAGCCTGATAAACTTCTTCTGAAATGCTGTGTTAAAGTTTTTAGAGACCATTATGATGTTTTGTGGCAAATGTGAGATGACTTCTGTGTTCTTGCTGGTCAGCAACACCTTAAAACTCTGATTCAGGCTGTTTTGCCCCGTAGGTCTTGTTTAACTCAGACATGTAAGGCCTGCAGTGCTTTGCTGGATGTTTTCTGTTACCTCCTGGTAGACACTTGGAGTAATTATGGAAGCTTAAAAGTGTAAATTCAAGCTGGGAAGACTCAAATCAACTCGCCGGCCTCTTCCATTACCACGCCCACGCTTCAATCAACAAGCTCCGGCGTGCAGCCACTCCAGCCAATCACCTCGCAAGAGTTCCTTCAAAAGCACCAACAAAGGCGGGCTCTTCAGCTTTCAGCCGCGCTTCGACCCACCTCCTCCCCATCTCCACCTTCATCCAGACAAGCACCTCCGTGTTCCCTCCTTCCTAGGCTTTTCTCCACCACCAGTGTCCAGGCCCGGGGGAGAAGACTACCCTGAGCTCCGACCCGAGCCGATCATCAAGTCGCTTGATGATGCTCAGCACGAACGTCTTCAGTTAATAAATCCTTCTAACTGATGTTTTTTCTCCGTGTGAGTTTCTCCAGATTGAATTGAAAGTTTGTCTCCTGGCAGACATATACTTCTCTTCCATGCTTTTTATTTTTCCCGTTTGTGAATAACGTCTCTCTCACCAAGTCCCAAAGCCCTATAAATCGCTTTTTTAATGAAGAAACGACACTGCAGTTTTTCAAAGTCGAGCCCTTTTAACTAAACTTGTGACAAACATAAAATTAAACTTAAAGACATTGTAATATCTGATGGTTTGGCTGCATGGAAACAATATTTAAAGCTAAAAAATGGTAGTTTGCACTATTCCAAGCCTCACCGGAGATGCAATTTATTGCTGAATTTGCAGATGTGGTCTGTCATGCTAATTAAGACAATAAAGCTGAAGCAACATCCAAATCAGTGGGGAAGCAGAAAAACCAGCAGTTGTTAAATACAACATTTTCCCAAACAATGTGATGTTAGAAAACAACTAGCTGCTTTGGCTTTCAATACTTTTCTAAGGTTTCCTGTTGTGACTGGTCATTCATTTCTTCTGCTTCTACTCCTGTTAGTTTGCTTCAATCCATTCCCACATTTACTTTTATTGACCTTTGTGTGGACGTGGGTCCAAAAGCTTCTCGTGGTCCTACAGGATGGATAGTATGGAGGAGGAAGGTCAGAGCCATAAAACATGACCGGACCACTAACACTCTGAGAACCAAGCCGTTTCGCTGAGCGTCGTCACGATGCAGTGGGGTCAGCTTCTGCCTGTACAGGTCAGAGGTCATCTCAGAACTGCATGCTATCATTCTGAGCTACCCGAGTAAGTAAATGCAATACCTTTAAGACGAGAAGAGAGCAAGAACAGATCGATCTGATCTCAGCAAACAACAACGACGACAATGTCTGCTGGGTGACCTTCTGCCTTCTGGGAGAAATCCACTGCTTCTACAGACAACCTGTCTTTTAATTACCTTATTATAACAAGTAAAATCAACTGAAAAGTAGTAACACGTTTGCAGTTTGTTTAGTATTCCGGAGAAACAGAAGCAGGTTATAAACGTGTCCCCTGACCATAAAGGATGCGGAGGAATGCCTTTTGGGATTAGAGGAGCTGCGGGTCGCCGCTGCAGAAGAGCTGGGTTCTGTTTGCTAATAGGAAGGAGGCGACATCAAACAGAGAAGATGAGATACGAGCGCAAAGGACCAGACGCTGCGGAGAGCAAGCTCTCCTGCAAAGATCGAGTCAAACAGCAACAAAGGCACTGGAATACCTCAGTATGTTCTTAAGGACAAAGCAGAACAGACAAAGTTTGGTGGCAGGGTTTCTTCAGGCGAGATGCAAATAAGGGACTGGACCTCTACTGCCACTTGTGAGCAATACACTCACCTTTATAAATTGTGAATGTCACTCACTGAAAGGAGTGACATTATACTGCAGGACACTGGTAACTCTCTTGGCAGTCACCAAGCAGAAAGAGCAGCAGAGTCGAGTTTGAAAGGCGCATTCGTTTTCACAGGCATCAGCGAACACAGAAGGATTTTTACTTGAATGCTACCTCTCATTCAGAAAGCATAAAAGTAGCAGCAAGCTGTGTGGTCAGGACTCAAAATCGATACTCATTCCTGAGTTGTTTGCTTTCCAGTCTTGATTTATAATTTAGCTTGTGTCTAAAGCTAGAAAGTATCCAGAAAGAAATCCTCTTAAGATAAGCCATGACTGGACCCAAGCTGCCTGTAGACCGACCACCAAGTGTTTCAAGGCTTTTCAAAATGGATTAATAGCTTAATTACTATGCTATTACTTAGAAAAAGTGGCAATGTGGCTCAGTGCCCAGGATGTAGATCCATCTATGGAAGCAGCGAGGGTGCTTAATAAATGCTCACCGAAACTTATTAACATAGTTTATAAAAGCACAAATGACTTTGCATCTCTTTAAATGTTTAAAGATGACTGATTAGCAGCCTTTCCTTTTGCAGACTCAGTAGCAGGATGCATCCGGTGACTCCACAGCTCAGCGGTATTGACGAACCGGCCCCACAGCCACACAATGCCTGAATCAGCACATCATCTGGTGCGAGCGACGTCCAAGTGAGGATTTGTTGCCGCAATATCTGAAACCATGCGGGTCAATAATTACATACCCGATGGGACGCTAACGTGACCGTTTAATAGAGACGGAGTAAATCCCAATCTCTAGTCCTGGGAGAACAATCCTCCTCATCGCGTGGCTCTAAAGATGAATTAAAGTTTGATTTCCCCCCCGGGAGTAACAAACAGCTGCAACTTTGTGGCCTATTGAAAGGCAACGCAGGTATTATTTGAATTTAAATTAGGTTTGAGGAGTGTGTACATTATGAGGCCCAATATCAAAAAAGAGCACAAAACATGAACTAGATTCACTTAGTAATTAATTGAATCTAATTTAACTTGTTAAAATGGCGACAATTACAATGTCATCTACAAAACAAATGACACAATTTATCATTTTGTTTGCAAATTTAGTTAAAGAAAAAGGGATCAGTTTGTGAATTGTACTTTTTACTTCTTCACCTCCTTTGTTGACAAGGACAGTATGTTTTTATGGCTGCATCATGTTTTAGTTTTGCATTGTCCTTGTTTCAGTGTTCATTACTCAAAGGGCGGTCGCTAAATTAAAGCTGCTTGTGCTCCGAGAAAAAAAGAAAAAACAGAAAAACACTTTCTTGGTGGTGCAAGCTAATACATGAGCTGACATTTGATGTTCAAAAACTGGCTCATACCAAAAGAGAAACTTCAAGGAAAGCAATACACTTCATAAATTATTGAAATTAGCATTTAAAATTGAAATCAAACAGCTTTTATGTACACTAGAGGAAGTGTAAAGAGGCAATCTATTTATTTGGACTTCACAAAACTTTTAATTAAGCTGGAATGACTATATAGTAGAACATCTTCAGTCTCATGCTCCTTCATCTTCTGCCTAATACACACAAGTGCCCTTTCATAAATAAGCTGAAGCACAGGTCATTAATAACAGGAGGAAGTCATTACATCTTGCACGGGTGGTGAATAATTAAGATGCTGGTCGTATCTTTGCTGTAAATATACTCAGAAGCTGATGTGTTCCCTTTTTTTTCTTGTTTTTTTTTTCCTTGGCAGGCTGCGTCTTGACCGCGCACGATCCCCGCCGTGCGCGGCCTTCGGCGGCGTTTTGGTTCGATGCGTCCCAACCTGAACGGACACGCTTAATTGGATTATTCGTCCGGATGCCGTGTCGGTGTGATGTCCTTGCAGAGGCGGGAGTGGCACACCTTTGATCCCTGATGAGGTAAACACAACCTGTTAACAAGGATGAGCTAATCAGAGGGAGCGGCCTCTGCCATTTTCCTCTCCTGCTCCTTCAGGTCATGTTATAGTGGAGGATGAAAAGAGCCTTTGAAGATTTCTAATTGCCATTCATACAGGAGAAAATGCTGCATGTAAAAAAAAAAAACATAGAAAATTAAAAATTAAAGCACTTCTGGACCAAATTTCCAGAGCACTGTGGTTTGTGTCTGGTTTACTAATTTAAATGTCTTCGGATCAGGTACAGTAATGGAAAAAAACTAAGTGCAAACCATGACTCAACAGTTTGTAGAGTCAAATTTAATAGCAACAATCCTCGTCGTTTTCCGTTTCATGACGTGGAAGAATTTTGTCCAACTGTTATCTACAATATTGCTTCTATCAGTCTAAAATTTGAATCAAGTTGTCTCCAGAACTGAAAACATTTTTAAAAAGGGCCTCTGCAGTGCTGTATGATGATCTCAAGAATGTCGTGACATGCTAGCAGCAGAGGCAGTTTCCACAGAAACCTGGATGACATCATCAGGTTTTGACTGTTTTTGCCGCTCTTTTAAGAGAGATGTTGGAGTCAGGGATATGAAGCCTCCTTATCATTGTGCTGCTAACGCTTAGCATTCGTCAACAACTCATAGGTGGAAGTAAGAGCATTGCGCAACATAAATAATCACCCAGCCGGAACACGGTGCACTAATTAATAAAACATGATTTAACGAAGCTTCGAGGCAGATAATTGTCCTCGAGGAATTTTAATAATTGAGGCACTCGAATCATTCGAGGAATCGTTACAGCCCTAGCAAACGTCTTTCCAGCTGCACAGCATCCAAAACTAGAGGAAATGTTGTTCAACGAAGCAACATTATGAACAAAAAGAACCAACCAGAAACTAACATAACAGAGTTACTCCAACATGGTGGCACCGTCTTTTAGTCCCAGTCGGCCACTAAATGAGGGTGTAGTTAGTTTTAGATATGACTGGACTGGCAGTGCACCAAATCACTGCAGGACAAAAATGCATTTTTTAAGATGCACCAATTATTATTCCATGAGAATAGAGCATAACCTTTAAAACATTTAATTTTGCCCCTTTCATTAGAGCCGCACAAGACAAATAGGACACTGAAAATAATGAAAATGGATATGAAGTAATGATTCAGTGAGAGGATAGAGTTTGTCATGGACTGCTCCCTAGTACATCATTATGCAATGTGTGTAGCATAATACAGAATAAATCAGCCTAAAGCTGCTGCTTTAAATTAGACTCCAATCAATTTTGCATTATTGTTTTTTACATTTGAATAAAAGCATTGTGCATGTGTGAGTCCATGCAGAAATTAAAGGTTTTTCTTTCAGGATGAGTTGTCTTTGGGGAGAAAATTGCAATTTAACTCAATCATTTAAACATGAATATATAACTATTTTATGCCTAACAAAGTTTTGCTCCCTGGAGTTGCAAGCGGAAGCAAACAACTTTTTCACCTAACTCTAAAATATTTAGCATTCATGCAGAAAGTTGCAGAGTTTTCTGAAACTCTGCAACTTGCAATCTATCAAACATTGTCATTTTGTCGAAATGCATGGCATCTCTGACATCCTCTGGCGTCGATGACCCAATGTAAAATGTGTCACTTTGTCAAAAAGAGAAGATATCAGAATTCTCAGGAGATGGCTGGAGCGGGAAAACTACAAGCACCAGATGTAACTTTAGATTGGAAGAAGGTATTTTGGTTCCTCCAAACCAACTACTGAGTCACTACTACCTCTCTTACATGGGATACACACGATGAGTGAAGTGGAGCACCCAAATGCAGGGAAGAGGCAAGAGGCAGGCCCTTGATAAATAAGCAGCTATTGGCTAAAACTGAGGGAAAAATCAAACAATCCAAGTGAAATTCAAAACTGCTGTTGTTATTCCTGCTGTTGTTCACAGGAATAACAGCAGGAGGATCTGACAAGAGAACATCAACTAGTATTTATTCTAGGAAGGGATATTAATCACTGGAACCCAAGGTATTGATGGATTGATTTTATTTAAATGGGACAGTACAATGTTGTGGTAAATCCACCGGATTTAGCAAAATGCTAATTTCCGCCCACAGTCCCATAAGGCTATAGGTGAGTTAATGAGAAAAGGAGAGACGGCTAGAGAGTGATGGGAAGGTAGTGGGTAAATCAGGAAACACAGAGAGAAAGCGTAGGGAGCTCTAAGCTAATGCAAACTTTAAAACACACAGAAACTCCAAATACTTCTGTTCCTTCGTTGGCCTGAGTCGAAGAGGCACAGGGTGTGATGCAAATCGCAAATTAAACGAGAAGCTATTAACTTAAAAACTACCCAAGCTGGTATTACAGTTATTTTTCTACTGGTTTAGTGTTTTGCAAACAGAAGGGAAGCAATAAACTTCAAGGCTTCCAAGGCCACTCTTAAAATATATATATATATACAATCCTAGCTGGAAAACAAAATCAGCTCTTATCTGACAAAACAAGTACAATTTCTGAGCTCCCTGTCCGGCCACAAAACAGTGAGAAAAGTTAGTTAAATGAAAACGGTGGAGGACCCCTACCAGTATTCCCATCTAAACAAGGTCTCTCTAATGGAAAAGTTCAAAAATCAGAAAGATCAAATCAGAGTTGCTGAAACCGTCGGTACACAGAGCTAATCACAGGAGCTTTTATGCAATAGAGTCATGAAGAGGAAGTGATTATGGTGTGACAGCAGGACTGCAAACAAAAGAGGAGAAAGGTTGTCCTCTAATGAACATTTCCAGGGGTTTTCTAACCTCTGGAAACTCTCGGGGTTCTCTAAGAAAAGCCCTAGAGATCAGCTGATGAAACAACTGCAAATCATGACTTTAACCTGCTTACCAGAATACACAAGAAACAACTTATAAAAACAAAGAAAACACTAAAATAAACTAAAACAAAAACAAAGGCAGAAGTTTAACTAATAAGTTAAGTGAATATGGAAACTCCATCCATCCATTTTCTTACACCCTTGTCCCTCAGTGGGGTTGGGAGGTGCTGGTGCCTATCTCCAGCTAATGTTCTGGGTGAGGTCACCTGGACAGGTCACCAGTCTGTTGCAGGGCAACACAGAGACAAACAACCATGCACACACACTCACACCTAGGGGGAATTTAGAGAGGCCACTTAACCTAGCAGTCATGTTTTTGGACTGTGGGAGGAAACCGGAGTACCTGGAGAAAACCCACACATGCACAGGGAGAACATGCAAACTCCATGCAGAAAGACCGGGGCCGGGAATTGAACCCAGAACCTTCTTGCTGCAAGGCAGCAGCTCTACCAACTGCACCACTGTGCAGCCCACAATATGGAAACTCAATGGTGACAAATCTAAAAATAAGGAAAACAAAATTCCCAAAGATTATGACATACAAACTGACATTAGTCAATAGAGCGCTCAGCTCAGTCGTCTTCAACTGCATCTAAAAACACCATCTGCTGCTGCGTTCACAAGCAATGAATTTTAATTTGATGGAAGAGGGACAAAAGAGGGTTTCATTTTCTTACCAGGTGGTGGCGGTAATGCGCCGTTAAGTTGTTTGCCAACCACTCATAAACGTCACAAGAAGAAGAACAGGATTTGATTCTGAAGCGAGAGCCTGGAAAACGAGACACTGCAGCTTTACAGCGAGAAGGTCCTGGGTTCGAATCCCGGTCTGGGCTCTTTCTGCATGTGATGTGGTTGCGGTAAAAACAGAAAGCACAACACGTTCTTCTTTGATCAGGACAAAAGTTATTTATGTTTCACAGGAAACACTTCAAGTTTGTAATGAAGTTAATATTTATTTATGATTTTCCAGAAATCAACCCAACTGATAAAAAGAGGCTTCGCACTCGCTGTGTTGTGTTACTGTGACTCAGCAGTTCCAGCTCGGTCGCTCCGGAGAGGAAGATGTCGACAGGTTTAAAGTCTATGACAATTTAAAGTAATTTCCACCCAGTTTGTGGTGACAGTTTCTTCTAGAACTCAACAAACCTTCAATTACTTGCACATCTGAAAGCTGTTCCTGCCTTAATGACTGGGGAACCGTTTAAAAATGTCTCCAAGAGATATTTCTGGGCTTTGCTAAGTCCATCCATCCATTTTCTTGCACACTTGTCCCTCAGTGGGGTCGGGAGGGTTGCTGGTGCCTATGTTTCGGGTGAGAGGTGGGGTCACCCTGGACAGGTCGCCAGTCTGTTGCAGGGCAACACAGGACAAACAACCATGCACACACACACTCACACCTAGGGACAATTTGGAGAGGCCAGTTAACCTAACAGTCATGTTTTTGGACTGTGGGAGGAAACCGGAGTACCCGGAGAAAACCCACTCATGCACAGAGAGAACATGCAAACTCCATGCAGAAAGACCGGGGCCGGGAATCGAACCCAGAACCTTCTTGCTGCAAGGCAGCAGCTCTACCAACTGCGCCACTGTGCAAAGTTTGAACTTTTATTCAAATTTCCACAGAGTTCAACTGACTTTATAGATCGATTAATTTGATGTTATGAAAGTCGCATCTAAACTATTTCAACGGTCATCGCAAAAGAGAAACTTAAAAGTTATATTTAATGATAATTCATGCGCTGTTTATATTATTGTTCATCAAATTGAAATGTAAATCAGTTAAATGCAGAAAGCGTTAGTCAATCCTAAATTTAGTTTGCTGCGAAACATATATTCACACTTTATTCTTCGAGTAGAAATAAATGACTAAGTGACTCAGTTTGCTTGTAAAAACATGAAGTTGTGAGTGAAGGAAAGAAGCAGGTGGATAAACAGAATCCAACAAACTGATCAACTCGAAGCTCTAATGAGACAAAAATGAGTCGGTCGGAATTTGGCTCAGAAGTTTATATCCAATAGTTATCCAAGGTAATTTGCAGAGGCAATGAAAAAGCGGTATTGGGTGTTTACAAATTGATTTGCTGCATATAGTTCATACTGGTGACAGAATAAATAATTCTGTTTTCCTTCCATCTCTTTTAGCTAGTTACTAAGCTAACGCTAAAGGAAATGACATGTTAGGAAATGCAAATGAGAGCGAGGGTTAAAGGATATGCCCTCTTTAGGCTTAAACAGAGACTAACAAACGGAATGGAGAACTTCTGTTTGAAGCCATTTTGTCCTGCTAAAGGTACCATGTGAAATGGACCAGCTGTATTTTGGTATTAAACCTCAAATAGCCAGGATCACACTGGTCACAGATTTTGATGGCCATAATGATCCGTGACTGTACACGCCTGTAAATTACGTCAGAGTTTAAAACAACTGGTTTTCATAGTTCTGCCACCTCTTCACCACTATCTGAGTGTATTTACAGCAATATTTAATAAATGGAATTCATGAATTCGACTCACTGACTCTTTTTCAACCTCATACATCAATAACTCAGCATGGAGAACGGATAATTCTCCACATGACCAATAAGTCAGACCAAATCAATTATGAATATACTTTTGATCCAGAAATGTGGGCAGACAGGAACCTGCTACTGATCAGCCTGTGATTATGCTTGTGCATTAAAAAAAACCACTTTGCTCTAACTGCAGCCTTCAGTTTATTGGATCTTATGTGTCTGATCAACACTTCCTTGATTCTCTACGAAGTTTAGGTTAATCTTCAGAATTAACATGAATAAATGCTTAAAATACTTTTGAAAGCTGTTCTGATTTGTCAAGAAGAACTCTGTGGCGTTTCTCTAAAATTAGCGATTTTTAGGAGACGCTGCTTTCAACTTGCTCTGTGTGCAGAAAACTAAACAAGCTGCCAAAATATAAATGATTTACATGAGGCCCTGACATGGCAGCTGAATGAAACTTTCACAAATATACAAGATGAGTCGTTCTTCTTGCAACATGCTGGAGAAAAGGAAACACCCTATATATTTTTTTACAGTACTGACTCCATTCTTCATTGTTCCGTCTCCATTCAGTCACATATTTATCTAATCAGGTATAAAAACAATCTCCTGATGACGCACACTTCCTCTGTGAAAGCAGAAACTGAGCAAAAACCTTTAGCTTAGCATGCAAGAAAGACTTAATTGGCGCTGAATCAAGACGTAGAGAAAGTCCTAGAGTTGCATTGTTTGAAGGTGTTGTGTGACAATTTTTTCCTGAAAATCGTGAATTTCTTTTCTAAAACCACAAACAATGTGTCGTTCAAATTATTCTGTCAAGATTTTGCTGCAGTCGTCTCCTTACCTTACCTAGACGGACTCATGATGAGGTAAAGCGCTAAGGCTTCGCGGAAATCATTTGAAAACTGGCTCTCAATAAGTCAAGTCAACAAGCTGTGAGATTCTGACGCAGGAGCCTGTGGTTCATTTCCCGTCAATAATGTTATATTTAACTGTAGCAGCATGGCAGCAGTACTCCAAACTCCTTTCCCTGCAATCCTTCAGCTTTTGTGGGTTTTAGTTTGGGGCAGTTCTGCGAATAGTGACCAGTTCTCTAAATTACCTTTGGATAAACAGTGATTTAGTTTCCAAAATACCATAAGGAGTCGTGTTTAAAGGAAAAGGCGTTTAAGTCACCTACCTGTACGTACTTTTTTGGAGCATTTTGAACAAAACAGAAGGGAAGCTGAATAGAAACATTAGGAGCAGCTGAGTTATAATTTATGGCGACGCTAAGTGCTTTTAAATGTAATTTGCTCAAAGCTGGGAGCGTCACATCTGAGCATCTGCTTTCCGATGAGAACAAGCAGATAAATCAAAAACATTGCAAATGCAGACAGAATTTTCTGGATGGGTAGAACCTGCTCCATTTGAATTGAAAAAGATGCATTTTTTGCTTTTTGTGTGTGTTCAGTACGAAAGACACATCAAGGCAGCAGAAACAGCTGGATTTGTCCTTTTTTTAAAAACTTTTCAGTTCTTTTCAGTTTATTTTTGTTACATAAAATGTAAAAAAAAAAGTCACTTTAATGTATCCTGAGCAAGCACAAGACAACAGTGGGAGTAATGATTTCCTTTAAGCGAGAAGAAACCTCCAGCAGAACCGGAGAGACAGAAAGAAGAGAAGATTGACAAAACCAATAGCACTAAAGCACCTTTTAAAGCACATTTTTATTCTAGTAGTTCTTGAGCTTGTAGATCATGACAGTTATAATAACTTTCAAGAATAAAAGTGAAAAATTAGTAAAAAATTTATAAATAAATCTATATATTTTATGATCTTAAGGCAAGAAATGTTTGGAATACTTATGGCATCTGTGGTCTCCATCTGTATACCTTCACAGATCTCAAATTGTTCCTGCATAAGCTAATAAAAATAAAAATATGTTTATTTTTTTCCATTAGTCAAAACTGTATTGTTGTGGTTTAGACAGTCTGGGATCTCCAGACGGTCGGCCATAACTCCATCTATCCAGTTTCATAAAAACTAGCCTCTAAAAGATTTAATTATTCATTCTTTTTATTTAACAGTTCTGAGGGTTTTTTTTTCTTTATAAAAAGCTGAAATCTAGATTTTGAGTTTTTTATGTCGTGATTTGCAGGCTTTCTAGCACCAGCAAACGAACAGGAAACTAACTACCAAAGGGAAGGTTGATTTGAGCCCCCGCTGCAAAAGAAACAGTCAATAAAGTTAATTTTAGTTTTTGTCTTGAAAACAGGCAGTGGACTACTTTAAGAAAACTCTTTGGCGACATTTAACAGCAGCCCGATCAAGCCGTGACACATCAAGTCATTTTAAGCAATGTGTTTTTGTCCTTGTCCTGCTCTTTAGGAGACAAAATGTACAATGTTTTCTGTCCTTTTTTATTTTTTTCTAATTTGAAAAGCCTTAAAAATCCCCCGCAGTGGAAGGGACATCTTGTTATGAAAAGGAAAGAATGGCTGTGCTATTTCTGTCTGTCAAAAAAATACAGAAAAACGGTGAACGTTCGTAATTTTCCTCCTTTTTTCTGCTGCTGACCGTCACAATTATGGATTCTGATGAGTGAAAGAGAACAGCAGCAACACGGGGAAAGCAAACATCACTCTACACAATTTTCAGCCAACAACAAGTTTTTATTTTTATTATTTTTTTCCTGTTTGTGTGAATATTTTAAGTGGTTATCCACCCACTAACGAAAACTCATGAATGAATGAATAATCATTGCTATGGTTTCCTGCTTTTGCTGGGCAGCAAAGTTAATTAAACTGTCATGTTTGAGAGGTAATCTCAGTGCAATCTCCAAACTGCACAAAACTTTCAAATCTAAATCTCTGATCAAAGACCATTTAAAAATAAGACTTCATTCTTATGCAAACTACAGAGAGCAAAGGGACATTATTGATGTTTAAGGCAAAACGTTTGCAAGATGACTGTTTTCTTCTGAATATATTTGTGCAACAAATATTTTATAACTGGTGCAATATTTGCATCTGTGAAGTCATTGGGAGTATTTGCTCACGTTGCATCATGCCAGTTTGTTATAAAACTTGAAAAGCTCATCAGAGCGCACTGGTGAAAAGGGCGGGGGGAAAAAAACAGAGTTTTGTGACAAATATGGACTCAAAATAAGAAGAAAAACTCAAGTTCACTCACAGTAAAACTACAATTATTTCCCATTCGTCTGCAAATAACAAATGCAGTTCTTTATACTTTGCTTAACTTGTTTGTACAAAAGAGAATAAAAATAAATCAGATTTTTAATTCAGAATTTTGAGAAAAAACTGGACATACCAGCAAACAATAATTTCTAGATTCATAGCTAGCTTCAGGTTGTGCTGGGATTTTCGAAATCACAAATCAACTTTTTATTCAGATAAGCTGTATAAAATTATCCTTTGGGTTGATATCTTTTGTTAATGTGCAAATTCTGTCATTTTTGTGTAATTGTGTTTACTTCAACAATATTTGCTCATCAACTGTATTAGTGCTGCCCTCTTTGCGTTAAAAGTATCTAGACTTGTCTGGTCTGAAAAGTTATTAAATATGTCAATAGAAATGCTAAGATAGTAAAAGTGCTTTCCCTCTTTGTGACCAAACCCCCACTCATCCTGTGCATCTCCTGGCTCCGCCCACTTTGGACATAATTTTTGAAAACGTTTCTAGGGTTGGGATTATGCTCTTAGTTTGTCTTTAAACTCTGTTCAGCTGCTCCTATGTGGCCGTATGTGATTTATTGAATCGTCTTAAGTCTCAGGAAAGCTGTTCTTGAGTCTTGGGATCTACCTCATCTACTGTGTATCTGCTGAAGAAGAGCATCCTCACACCATAATGCTGCCACTGCCGTGTTTCACAGGACGAAGTGCGGCGTGACTTTTCTGACAGATTTGGCACGAGAGTGAAACAGAATCAGTCACAAACGCAGGCCACACTTTTCAGATATCTACTTGTATAAATGAAGCATTATTTAGTAAAATGTTTATTACATAAAGTCCCAGTAAAATAAATTATGATTTTTAACGTAACAAAATGTCTCTCTGGCTCTGTGTCTGTTTGCAATGCACCGTCTACCTGCTAAAAATAACACCCAGGCCAGTTCTGGAACTTTTCCTAACAACAAGCCCAGAAATATTTTTACGAACGACCTCGGCTGCAGGTATGAACAATTTCATAGCACAAAACCGACAAAGATGAAGCCATAACATCTATTTCCTGGTGTTATCAGGTTCTGAATTCACCTCTTTTATGCCTTCCTGTCACCATGGCACCAGCAATAGGAAGCAGTTTGATAACTCAGTCGCTTTATCAGAAAAAAGCCCAGCTGACATTTGGACTGAGATGGCTGATATGACATTCATTTCTCCCCCTTTCAGCCCACATGTACGTCTCTGTGTTCTCACAGACCAATAATCAGACTGCAAACAGATGTGTTGTGATAAAGCCTGTGAAAAGATCCTTATTATTTCTGTTTTGTTGCAAAGATTCAAAGTGCTGTCAGTGTTATTCAATGCCAGACGCTCTTTCCATCTCACCCGTGCTATATGAGCTTCATCATATATGGAAGAATGTGTAAAAAGTTTTTATATAGATTATACTGCAGAAACTTTACTTACTCTGGAAGTTTAGTCACATTTTTGAGGAATCCTTTGTTACAGTTATTAACGTGCTTGACAATTTATATCAAAATTTATGTATGAACAATTTCACACCACAAAACCGACAAAGATGTTCAGACCTGCAGCCGAGGTTGTTCTCAAAAATATTTATTTTTAACAGCAGAATTTATTTTTCACACTTTTTAACGTGAACCTTCTAATTAGTAACCATCGACGACTACATATGATGTGACACAGGCCAGTTCAGCTCCATTCTTCAAAATGTGAAAGACAAGCGAACATGTCATCCCCTAAACTGTGTGGTTAGGCTTTTATCGTGTCATCGAAAAATAATTGACTTAATTAGTTCAAGAATTTTAACAGTTTAAATAATTAAAAGAGAAGCGTTGCAATATTTTCACTCCCATTTTTACCAGCTTGTGTTGAGCGCCGTCACGGTTGCCAGGCGACAAGATGTATGCCGAGGTAAGGGCAGGAATAAATCTGAATGCTGGACCGTCCAATTTCACAGCCGCTAACTTTTGGTCGTCACGGTTGACGACGGACCCGGCCTCTTCTAGGAACGCTGCCCTTCAATTTGAACACACCTTAAATCTTATTATGGGGGTGTGTTGTGTATTTTCCAGGTGCATCATGCCATTTTAAATGGCATGATACTATCAAGTTACTATCAAGTAACTACGTTGCCTTCAGTTGTCATGGAAATGCTGTATGTATCAAAACAGCTTAAAGGAAATCTGAGTTTGCATCATAGCCTCTTTAAGGACCTCCTACCCTTACACAACAATGACGGATGGTGTTTACGATGGACGGCATTCTCTTGTAGTTCCATCAGGTGTTTGCTAACTGCTGCTGCCGCTAGTCTGAAGGAGCAGAGTGAGGAAGGTTTCAGGGAGAGGTCCTTTGTGGGGCTGAAGCTAAGTAACCTGAAGTTCCCAGGCGGAGATTTGGGCAATTGTATGAGCAAGCATTTAGGCACCCCAGAATGGTTGCCATGGGAGACTCAATAATGATTTCTCATGAAAGAGTCAAAGCAACAATCAAGGTATGTTTTCGATGAGGGATAAAGCTAAAAAAAAGTTGATTTTACGTAAAACACCCCATTTATCCTATAAGTTGCAAATCAAGTGGTTACCAAAAAAATTTAACTTAGATCTGACTTTTATTTACAGCTATAAATTGTTAAAACTGTCTTTTTCCAGATTCCATTCAATGCAGAAAGCTCTCCATTATCGTGGATTCAAATCAGCACTCGTAAATTACACCCAATTACCAAAGCCAATACTGGAAAACGATTTCTGATTTCCCTCTGATAGTGACTATAAGTTGCTTATGTTCCTGTGCAGTTCTTAAAAGCACAACAGGGTATTACGATGAGCAACAATGTGAAGTAACATGGAAGGAATGTGACGCCCGGGGAGGACTCCACCAATTTAGCTTGAATTAAATTAGTCATGTTGAATGTGATAATTACTCTTGTTAAGCAAAATGATCATCCGACACGAGGCGCAGCCACAACGTGGCATGACTATAGCTTGTGGGCATTTTATTTTCTTACTCATAACAGTGCCCCTAATTTAATAGCTATAGTGGCTGGAAGCTTGGAGATTTTCCAGCAGTCGCTGTGCAGTCGAGCATTGTGGGTAACACATGTAGGTTCTTAAAATTGATCCGGTCGTACCACGACGAATATACCGGCATTAAATCCAATCTGATGTGATGTAACAACCTGCTCTCGCTCCAAACTCATAGCACCCAGACTGGCTTTATGCAGGGCAGTAATGAAGCACAGTAGGTGACCTGTAATATCTGAAACAGATGCTCTAGGTCTCGAGCTGCTGGCTATGTCTACATGTGATTAATTCAGTTCACTTTATTTATTTAAAAGGCATCTCAAGGCATCTTGCATATTAAAAAGTAACAACATTTAAAATGCAGATCTGAGCTTCTGTAACAGCATTCAGCTGCAGTAATTCTCAGTAGCTGTTTTCTATGCAACACTGTCATCTTCAGACTTTGTTGGGGAAGGATTTATAAACTCGGGTTTCACTCACTAAAACTGCAGTACGTAAATATTTTCTCACAGATTATCTGTAAAAATTTTTTTTTTTTCATAAAAGTTACACATTGCAGCTTTAAGGGAGAAATGTTTCTGCTTGTTGGTCTTTTTCTGCTTGCTGTGTCTAAAACTTGGACATGTTCATTGAAGCTGGTGGAGTTTGAGGAGCAGCTGGATTTTTACAGAGAGATGCTTTAAAGCGGGGATCAATCAGGTGTGTCTGATCAGCAACACCTAGTCGACACTTTACCCTGTAAGTCAAATGTAAGCAGCAAGTTTGGTCACACGTTGTTTCTGTATTATTGTTTCAAAAACACTGATTGTGTGGAATCTGCTGCTTTGATTTCAAGAACTCGAGAACGAGGTGAAGAGGCATCCTGTCGCACACAATTTTGGGGATTTGGAAAATGTCTGATACTTTTTACAATGACTACAAAAACTTAATTTCATCCCACAACTTTTGTTACATGCAGTTTCTATTTTTTTTATTGGAGACTTTAATCAAAATTGATCCCAGAAATGGTTTAAGATATGCTTTTCCTGGAGCAACTCTGACAGACTGTTGATTTTATGTTTCAAATGTTGATAACAACTTTTTGCATTTCTACTTATTTTATGCACTAAGAGAGAAATCCAATCACCAAACCAATCCGCAGATGCCCAAGCTCTTCGTTGATTTTAGCGTCAATGTAACACAAAGATGTTTGCTAATGCTACGTCTTAGAAATTATTATCAAAGTCATCTTTTGCACAGTGAGTTTACTTTTTGGAGGTTTTATTTTAAATACATTTTAGGTCGAGTTAAGAGGATTTCTACACCGTTTATATAAAGTTGGACGTTGTTTTGCTTTTTCCCACACGGTTCTGAAACATCTACAGCGTTTAAAAATCTGGACGTCTTCTGCTGCCACTCCTGCTTTACTCCTCTGTAAACCTAGCAAGGCGTCGTCATATAATAATCTGCATCAGCTGCTGAATATGAGCCTCCTTGCAGTCTACTACCTCCTCAATCTGCCTGGAATAAAACAAAACAAAACAGCTCTTAACAAGGCCTTGTTTTATTTAAAGTCTGTTTCCTGGTTGAGTGAACAAAACGCCTATTTAAATTCACGATCTTCCAGATGTTTCTCTCTGACTGGTAAGTTGACAACATCTGTGATGTTACTCTTCTACCTGCAATTACTGTCTCGTCATTTTGAGCTTTAGAAATTTTTTTACACAATTCTTGAGGCATTGTAGGCTGCTGGTAATTATTTTAGCTTTTATTTTTTATTGTTATTTTTATAGGCAAGCAATTGTTAAAGATGTTTGATCAATTGCGATTTAATATATTTCATTAGCTATCGGGGGAAGGTAACGATCTCAAACTTTCAACAATTTTTATTTATTTTTTGTTATAGAAGTCTCTTGAGAAAATAGTTTTAATCTTCAAGTGCTATTTTACAAGTTCCTGATAAATCTAATGCAAAATAATCAATAAATGAATATTTTTTTTTTAAATCCTGTTTTCACTTAAAAATATATCAAATGTTTTTGCTTCTAGACTTCTTAATATCTCATTTTTAACCTTTGATTCTGCTTTTTTCAATGTAAAAATGTGCGTCCATTCGTGATTTTACTGATTGATGAAAGAAAAACCAGATTTTTTACTAAAACACTAGTGCAGCTTTCGAGCTCTTCTCACTGTATTTCTTTATAAATACTCTTATTTTTTGTTTTCTTCTTCTTCTTAGATACAACCATTGTTTTTTTATTCATTGCGTTTGTGTGCTGCTGCAAGTGCATATAAAGTATGGCCTGCATGCTGACATCTGAAGAGACCCTGCTGAACCCCAGAGAGACGATGCAGTTGACAAAAAATATTACATCACACCGGCGATGCAGGTAAACAAACAACAAAGCGAAGTAGGAGATATGGAGTAAAAGTAGAAGAATTAAACTTTAGATTGAGTCACGTATTGCTGCTGTCATCAGCTGAATGCAACAGACTGGAATCTTCCGTTTACAGGAACAACGATTATTCAGGGCGTTTCAAACGTTCACTACAAACAAAAAATATCAAACGCCTACGAGCTGAGAGTCCCGAGAACGCAAGTTCTTGTCTAGCAAAACATGAATACTGAAAACATTTGGCTGAAAGCTTCTCCAGAAAACAACGTTTATAGAATAAAAAGTCCAGCGGTGCAAAAATGACTGTGCGTGACAAGGATGCTCATTACGTCTGCCTGATTTAGCCGTGCAACCATTCAGCTTACTCTGAATAATTTAGATCCCCAGTAATGTGGACTTGCACAACTTCTGCAGCAACACTCAGATTCAGACGCTGCAACATGATGGAAAGATTATGACGCACGCAGTCGATGGTCAGCCTGAAGATTTGACTCCTGTGTCTTTCTTTGAACTGCACCATTTTAGATTAGAAGGGGGCTTAACTTTCATCCACCAGGCTTTAACACCAAGCAGCAGGGTGACAATGAGGTACAACAAGGCAGCAGCAGGGGCGTCGAAGTTATAAAAACAGGCTTTATAAAGAGACAAATGTGGCAAAAATCGTCTTGTATGTCAGCATCCCGCTTTAAAATGGGAGTCTGGTTCTTGTAAAGCTATAATTACCTGGAGTCAATGTCCTCTGCATAGACAGAGGGTGGACGTTACTTCAATTAGCATCATCTGTTTCATCTTCCCGCACAGACATGAGGCGTGTGGAGACGAGTGTTTGTCCCGTGCACCTGCGTCGAGAGAGGCCAGCCTCTCCTCGACACAACAGAGAAATCCCGCAGAATGAAGCAGGCGGCTTTCAAACGCTCCCTTTGAAGTAAAAGCTCGCGTTTTGAAGTCTCGACGTGACACTGCAATTCCTCTCTGATGAAGAAGTGCAGCGGTGCAATCTGCGAGCGCAGCCTCTGGTGGAGTTTTGAATGCGGGGAGCTCTTTCAACTTCTCCTTTTGTTCCAAGTGTTCCCAGATACAATCAGTCTGTGGAATGCCACGAGTGCCGCAGTTTTGTTGTTCTGCGGCTTGTTTTAAATGTTCTCCACCCGCGATCGTTTAAAGATTCATGAATGAAAAGAAAGCTGATTTTGCACAGCACCTTGCAAATGTATTCGCTCGCCATCCTCACCAGATCCTCCCGTTTATTTTCACGGAGTTTTCTGTAATCGACCGACATAAAGTCATGCAGAATTGTGAAGTGGAAAGAGAAGGCCTGGTTTTCAAACTCCCTATGAAATAGGAATTGAAAGGTGCAAACTGTATTTAGAGTCGCACTCCTCAGGTAAAAATGTTGAACCGTCAGTATTGTTAGCTGCCTGTGAGTTGCTAAAATCCATAAATACTTGAGATTCACTCTAAAAGCACTAATAACTGCCTATTTAAATGTATCACATGCCAAATATACTTTAACATGCATGAATACGCAACATGAGAATTGCTGTAGCACTGCTACCAAAGTTCACACCTACAGTTTTGGGCGTTCCTACAATTTTCCTGGCAATGAAAATGATCAACTTTCCTGCTTTTCAAACATCAGCGCCTTGGTGAATCTGCAAATACTGGCTGTATGTCTTTATCAGCTTTGCACACCAAGACACCAAATTTGGTTGTTGTTCGAAAAATAGTTCAAGCTCATTGAAAGCATCTGTGAACACCAGTTTTACAGATACCAAGTCTGAACTTTGACTAGTCCACTTTAACACATAAATGACTAAAGCATTTCACTGAAGTCCTGCAGGAAGTTCAACATCAGGCCCTGGACTCAAGTCTTTCTATAAAATACATATTTAAATAAATACCAAAATAAAGAGCGGCTGTTAAATCCAGCAGAGTAAAAGCACTGCAATGAGAAGTAAACTACCGTTTTCTAACTTCAAGCAGTGTATATGTATGTAGTTACAAAAAGGGCAAAGTATGTCACGAGGTTGGGTATCAACATGCAGCTTTAAAAGGTGAGGAATAAATAATAAATATGGTTGATATGGTTTTTTGCATCTCCTCAGAATAATGTTACCAACACCAGGCTTCACCATAGAGATGATGTGTTCAAAGTCATGTGAAGTGTAAGGTTTATGTCGCAATTTATTTAGAGTAAAAGAGGCTAGATGCAAACACACACCACACTTTTCAGATTATTATATGAAGAAATAATAGCAATGTGGGTTTTTTTTCTCTCTACCATGTTACAGTTAATAAAAATATATTTAGGTCTCTGGCAGCAACATGACAAAATTCAAATAAATTCAGCAACTGAGTATTTTTTTGCAAAAACACTGCATGTTTTGTCAATTAAAAGGGATTGATGGCTGACAAAATCTGACCTCCCCTTGGCATTATCGTATATAAAATGAACCACCGGCACCAGGTTGACGGTCCCCGTGCTTCTTTTCCACAATGTTCCAACACAACCTGTAAAAGCTCAGGAAAAGCGAAAAGGCAGAGCTGTCATCACGACAGCGAAACGGGGCGTCAAAGAGGCTGGCAGCACCACAGGCAAGGTCTGACACCGCTCTACGGGCCCCAGGAAGAACAAGCCAAATCAACAAATGCCTTTTCTAGCCCTTCACACACACAAAGCACCACAGAACAGAGCTGGAATGTGTAGCACAGCACCTGAATCAGGTGAGGGTTTTTTTACGCTGAAATATGACACACAAGGATGATTTGTCCTCTACTTTCACACCACAGAAAAATTTACCTGCTGCAGAAAAGGAAAGAAGAGAAACGCTCCAGACTCGGGGTGCAACGACTTCTGCCACTCTGAATGTAAATAGGCATTTTCAGGCTTAATAGGCATTTTGTCTGCAGCCACGGAGACGTGATGTCGGTGAAATCCCCACATTCAGTGGAACTACTGAGGCCTCCGTGCTGCTTTTATGTAGAACAGTGCTCAGGTAGAGGCCGACATCCAAAACTCTGCCACTGGCTATTTTCAGCGCTGCCTGGAAAGTGCCGTAGCGTCGTCTGAACAAAGACGCAAAATCCAAACCGAAGTACCTCAGCGCAGTGTTGCTCATGCTTTATTTCATAGTGACACTTCACACAAAAACTTTTTAGAGCATAAAATGGAGCCATTTTTACTCCCAGTGGTTGTACAGTATAGATAACAGGTCTTAAAATGTCATGCAGAAAGTACATTGCAGTGGGCAGAAAAAAAAAATATATATATATACACACACACCATTGTGTTGGGTACACCCTGGGTTAGACCCTCTTTTGTCTTAAAAACTGCTTTACTCCTTCATGGCAGAGATTCAACAAGGTCCTGGAAACGTTCCTCAGAGAGTCTGGGCCACATGGACATGACGGCATCGTGCAGTTGCTGCAGATTGGTCGGCTGCACATCCATGATGTGAATCTCCGGTTCCACCTCATCCCGCTCAGTTGTCTCTAATGGGTCGAAAGTGAGCCAGGGAAATATCCCCCACACCACCGCACCGCCACCAGCAGCCTGAACCGTTGATACAAGGCAGGATGGATCCAAGCTTTCATGTTGTTGACGCCTAATTCTGACCCGACCATCCGAATGTCGAGACTCATCAGACCAGGCAACGTTTTTCCAATCTTCTATTGACCAATTAATGAGCGAATTGTAGCCTCAGTTTGCTGTTCTAAGCTGACAGGAGGGGCACTCTGTGTGGTCTTCTGCTGCTGTAGCCCATCCGCCTCAGGGTTCGACGTGTCGTGCATTCAGAGATGCTCTTCTGCATGCCTTGCTTGTTTGAGTTGCTGTTTCCGTTCTATCAACTCGAACCAGTCTGGCCATTCTCCTCTGACCTCTGGCATCAACAATGCATTTGTGGCCCACAGAACTGCCGCTCACTGGATATTTTCTCTTTTTCAAACCTGTAAACCCCAGAGATAGTTGCACGTGAAAATCCCAGTAGATCAGCAGTTTCTGAAATACTCAGACCAATGACCATGCCACGTTCAAAGTCACTTAAATCACCTTCCTTCCCCATCCTGATGCTCGGTTTGAACTGCAGCAGATCGTCTTGGCCGTGTCTATATGCCGAAATGCATTGCTTTGCTGCCATGTGATTGGCCGATTCGACATTTGTGTTAATGAGCAGGTGGACAGGCGTACCCAATAAAGTGGCCAGTGGGTGCATAGCACAAAAGGTTTATACACATCAATAATAAGTAGCCAAAACTACTAATGAAGTAATTTTGGCTGTAGGGGACCTAGTTAGAAAGTTGCTCTACTTAAGCAAGTAGAATCAAATTATTCTACATGCTGACTGCAGAGCTTTAATAACTGAAGAAAGTACTTATTTTCTTAAAAAAATAAACACTTTAAAATGTCATCTTGTTCTCATGAGTTGAATTTTATGCTAAAATACGTGAATGAGCCAGGTTGTCTCCTGCCATTGTTCCCAGCTACGCGTTTAACAAAGAATTACGGCCAGAGGATTACCTGAAAACATGGTGCCAACAACCCGATCCGGAGTCGCTTTCTCTGCTCAACAACTAAAATATTTCCACAATTATAATTCAGACACTTTCACATCCTAAAACATTTGCTTTCTATTGTGCCGCTTTGCATTCATTGTGAGAATGCAAAGCGCCATGAAACCCATCGTTAACTCATTTTAAAATACAGCTGCAGGCAGGTGCTAAATTCGCCTCCCACACTGTTTTTGGAGGCCTGGTGAGCGCCGACACCATATGGCATTAAATGAAGAACTGAGAGAAATATGGCAGCTGTGTGCGAGCCTGGCTGCAGAGGGCAGCCCGGGGCGAGCACTTTGTAGCTGAAGATGTGTTTACGGCCCCTAATGGATCGGAGCAGGTCCAAGGAATCTAAAAACGAAGCCAGAAGCTGAGGTCAGAACGGTCAGCGGAGTGAAATGTTCAGGTTTAATTACGACGTTGTGAATCACTGAAGGGCAACCAGAACTTTCACTCCAGGAGAAAATTTATTAGCAGGTAGTTGGTGGATAATACGAGGGTTTTGAAGTCTGTTTCTGATTCTTTTCTAACACAACTCATGTGTTTAATATTCAAAACTCTGCATACTCAGGGGGGTGTGGGGGGAATTTGCACCCTCTGTTCCTCCCAAAACTTTAAAATACTGCCCATTGCCACTACTCTTTGCAGGTGACAAGCTCAAATGGGAGATAGCTTCATTAGCTTCCTATAGCTAATTGGATTAGCGCTTCAGGCACTACAATAACGGCTGAATTTAGCGAGGCAGGCTGAGAGAATGGGGGCGAGGAGGGGGAGCCAATTTTCCAGTGAAATGAGCTTTGCTTCAGGTAAAGTGAAAAACTCCTGCAAAGAAATAAAGAAGCTGAGTGTTGAAGCATTTTCTCCTAGCAGGCTCAGTAATGAGGCGCAGAATTTACGTTCAGTGTGTTACAAGAAAGGGCACCTGGTTGCAAATTGCTTGACTGCATCTGGTGTCATAATGCAACACAAGAACTGCGAGTCAAATTGTGTCAGTTATTTCAAGGCTATGAGAGTTATACCCTGATTTTTTATACACTGGAATTTAAGTATATTTGTGCTGGTTTGTTAGCTAAATGCCTAACCTGCTTTTAAGGATTTAAGCTGTAAGTAAATAAATGAAAGAAAATGTAAATAATTGATGCCTGTTTGTTTTTACCAGTGAAAGTTTCATAAACCACAAAGCGTCCTTTAAGGAATAAATTTTTGACAATGATGACTTCTCGTCAAAGACGACTTCTCTCAAAATGCATTTTAAAAATTGATGATTCCTATGATAATCTCAGTCTAAATTTGAGAAAAAATGTGAAATGGCCTTTTGATTTAATGTTCCAGGACAAACCAAGTGGTTCCTTGGTGAAAAAGGTTAAGATTATGATACATATAGCGAGTTGTTTGCTTCAGTGACAGGAATTATGTGTGAATGAGTCGAGGTGAGGCATTAAAATGTAAGCACTGCAGTAGCCGTAAGGCATGGTGATGGCAGCATCATGCTGTGGGACTGTTTGTCAGTTGCATTCCACAATCTGGGTAAAATAAATAAAGAGGGAAACTATTTCCAAATGTAAAGCATAAACAAAAATCAAAACTGGTTTTTAAATGCATCAGGTATTTTCCTTTAACATTACAATTTTGTATTAACTCAGACATCAACTCTATTAGAAATGATTGGAACAAATGTAAATTTAAGTCAACCAGTTATGTTTGAGAGGAAGACTGTTCAGTTCCTCAAAATGATCCCAAAAGTTGGTGGGTGGTTGTAAAAAGTTTTCTCTGCAACTTATCAATGATTATAACACAAGTGATATATACGCATATATTTGTGCATTTATTTTTGGATTTTGACAATAAATTTGGCCTTAAATTAAAACTTGTGCAACAAGTTTTTTTAGGAATCATCAAGGTTGTGTTCAGCAAAATTTCCCACTGACGTAATAAAGGTTCAAATGCATCATTAAAAGCCCAAAAATGACTAAGGAATTCATGCCTAGGAGGCGAGTGTGAACTTCTTTTTGAACTGTACAGAGCAGATATTGAACAGGAGAGCAAGATCAGCACTTTTCCTTTCATTTATGGCTGGTCCTCATTTCTGTCCTCCTGATTTAAATAGGAGTTAGTGTTGTGGCCTTAAATAACTCCCAGATGGTTCTGGTTCATTAGGAATCTGCATCAGTTTGGGTCTGTCTTGGTGTTTGTCTCCGCATCTGCCAGTAAAAACCAAGGCCATGTGGTGATTTGTGTTGGAGAACCTTAATCAACAAGTGTAATGGTTTTTCAGTCTTTCCTTGTCACACACACACACGCACACACACGCACGCACACGCTCTGCATGAATCAGAGGGGAAAACACTTCGCTCTCCTTGAAGCCACCTTCTTAAAACCACAAGTCTCCCGGTGCACAACGTAAAATAAATCAAAGAATGTTGCCACGCAGATAAAACATGAAATAGTGTGCTCACAATAGGATGATCAAAGGGCAGAAAAAGCAATAAAAGAAGTGTGTCCATCCATCAGCGGGCGGCTGAACGCCCAGAATGATCGGAGTCTCAGGTGGACCGGCTACCTGACAGGGAAGCTTCTTTCTAAATCACAGAGCTGCTCTCTTATTTGCTGGATGACTGCGCAGTTTCTCCCCTCGGCTACGCTCAGGAAACAAGCAACTTCTGAAAGCGGGAAAAAACTTTGCCAGTCAGTCAATGTGTCTCGCGTCTATGTATTATTGATTTTTTTTTTTTTGGTTTATTTGTTTATTTGTCCCCGTTCACAGCTACCGGTGCATGTTATGAGGCTTGAAGTACAAATGAAAGTCTGTGCCCACTTTGTAAAGACAACACATTTTATGTATTTGTCTCTGCTGCAAAGTGAGTCTTTTTTATTAGTTTTCACAGCGAATAAAAACAGAAATTTGAACATCACCTTTGTGTTTTTAACCAGAGAAACAACTTTAATTTATTCTAGATATTCTTTAGCTCATAATAACAGCACTTTTTCAAGGTTTTTCCACTTCCAAAGAATGGAGAGGTATTTAATTTTCACTTCAGCTGCGAGAGATAGAATGTAAAGTCAAATTCACATTGTATAATTTTCAAATAGTTAATTTGAATTTCAGAGGAAAACAAAATATATTTGATGGTCTATCAGATGGCAAGAACTCTGGCAGTTTTGTAGACTTTAAAGTGCAACCAACGTCTAAATCAACCTTTTTTTATTCCTGATAAACTGTTTTTACATTTTTTTGGCCTCAGGTTGAAAATATTACTGCTTTTCGTCACACAGCTCCACGTTTGGGTATAAAAGCATTAAGTGACCAATGTATATGTGTCATTTTATTTGGTATATGTAAACTTCTGGTTTCACGTGTATAAAAAAAACCAACTCAGTAATATGTTCACAATTAAAACTTTAGAGCAATGTTTTAAAAACAGGCTACAGATTGTTACAGACTGCTGCTGCTTCTGGAGAGGATTTATTTTTTTAAAAAAAGCTTTTAGTAGTTTAATCTTTTAAAGAAACTGCTAAGGATCTAAGATTTATGTCTGTTGTCGTTACACCTTACAAAGCCCGGTAGCTCATGTAGGAACATTTCAGAGCCACCGCCGTTGCTAGCGGAGGAACGCGGTGCGGTGTGAGTAATTAGGGTTTTGTTTGGCAGTGTCTCTGAAGCCTTTTGCCTCTGTAGATAATCCTTACAGGAAAACACAATGCATTTGTCTGAGCTATGAGGGAACTGTGAACTCAGGCCTGAGCCTGGAAGCTGCCTGTGAAGAAAATGAATGAACACCCACATCTGAGACAAAGCGCACAGCTGCAGAAGCAAGCAGGAAGAGCTAAAGAGAGGCAGAACATGCGGCTGTGCTGCAAGTTTTGTGGCACAAAACTTGAATTTGAAGCCAATTTATGTTCTAAAACAGTGTTGGGTTATTCTTTTTATTGAGCAAAGTGTTAAGAAATAAAGTTTGAATGATACATTACAGCCAATATATTGGATTTTTCCCTCTCCTTTAGCAATTTAAAAAACATATACAGTTTTTTTTTACTAATATTCAAGTTTGCATGATGTTCTGAAACATTGAAGTGTGAAACACTTTCTCACACCACTGTATTTTTACCTTTTGTTATTTTTCTAACAATTAAATACTTCTAAACATCCAAAGTCCACCAAAATCCAAAGACAGCAGTGAGACGGGGGGGAAGATCGCTGGTGGGAAACGAAGCTGAGGACAGGAAAATAAAGGTTGCGCAGGTAATTAGTAGAAACAGGTTCAGCCGTCACAAATCAGCAGCTGTGAGGAGAGCAACACCACAGAGCTGAAGGAAACTGACTAATGACGCAGAAAGGGGAATAACTGATAATCACAAACTAATTAAATCTACAGCTGAACACGAATGAGAAAGACAAGAGGCAAATATTCAAAACAGGATCGAGTCAAAATCGATGGGGTCGCAGGTCACTCCCTGAAGTTGATCAGATTCACAAAGCCTTTATTTGTCTTTGTAGTTTTTTAAACGAGCAAAACAGAAAAAAGTTATATGAGAAAAGAGAGGCGAGTTCTACTTGTTTTCTTCTCCAACTCGCAGCACAAAATTAGTTTGGTTTTAATGCAATTTCTTCAGCAGGGCCACTTAAAAACCATGAAGAGGAAAGGTGACAACAGCATTTCAATCAGCTGGATCTTTTTCATTTACAGTAAGAGTGATTAAAATACGATACAAAACTTTCCAGGGGACAACAGAGCTACCAGCCACTGACAGACATTCACCAACAGAGACAAACAGCTGCGTTCCTCCCTGCCTTTAGAAACAGATTGTTTTAGACACGTATCTCACTGTAAACTCTTTGAATCGACTTAAACAACAAGGTGTCAAAACCAGGGTCAGGGTAAAGTTTAACAGTCCTCACCTCCAGGAAGGAAACGTAACCCAAAAGCAAAGAGGACAGACCCTCTGTTACAAAACAACTGGTGTAAAATAGTCTTATAAACCTTTGTTTTTCCAGGCTATTCCATTGTCATCACTAAATACAAAACCAGAATTGCTCTTTGCCTGGTTGTGATCAGACTGCATGAGGCCAACTTGGCAAGTTTTGGTTCAAATTCTCAGATAACAAGCCAAGGTGCTCCAACGAGGCTCCTCAGTTCAGTGGCCAGAACCCCAAAATGCGACCGCTGTGATAATAAACCATGATAATCTCACCTCAGACGTTTCCTTCCTGCACCGCAGCAAGTCCCTTCAGAAACCGTCCTCATTCTGGTTGACCTTTAAGCTACTTTTCCCCAACGCACAGCCGGTGCTTGAATCAGCAGCTGATCGTTGACAAGAGAGAAAAAGAAAAGATACAACATTTAAAGCAAAGTATGAAAACAGAAAGACGGCGTTCACACCAGCCATTTCATTAAAAAACCTTCTGCGGACTCTGCATTGTAGCATCACTGTTTATGCGCCGAAATGCCTTTCTGGATGGCGGATGATAGCTCATGTGTCATGGCTGCAGGCCTATCGCTTGCTTAGTTTCCTGCAGTGTGAGCCAATATGTTCAGCAGACATAGATGTGGGCATTGCCTAATGGAATCCAGTCAGCACGCCTGATACAATCACCAAGTCACACTGCCAAGCCTCGATAACGCCGGGCTCTCTCCCTCTTTGGAGCCAAGGCAAGTGTCCTGGAGAGCCCTGCAAGATGTTACATATTAATACTTCTCAACAAACGCCGGCTGATAAGCAGCCTGGGTATAAATTTTTATTTTACTGAAATCACTTCGCCACAGGTTTCCAACAACATCTCAGTCTTTTTTCTTTTTTTTTTTTCCTTCCGTGGACGCGTATCAGAAAACAAATGCTTCGACCTTGGTAACCCGTACTTCCTAAAAAAAAAAATTCATCTTCACACAGAAGAGATAGTGGAATGTCTTTCAGAGCATTTTGGGAAAAGAGTCAGGTGTATGATTGTTTTTATTAAAAGAAGAGTTTGGTGGATCACAGGGAGTGAAGCTGCACAGCATAACTGTCAGGAGTCTTCAGCTGACAATCACAAACTGCAGTTTGTAGACGCATCAGTGTGTCAACTCATTGAGAAATCTAGGGTTTTCAATATCGTCTCATATTTAATCAGTGTGAGAGAAAAAAAAAACATCCTTATTTTGTCACGTTTTAACCACAGCCTTCAAAAGTTTAGGTCAACACAATGTAGCAGAAAATGGCAAATTTGGGGGAAAAGAATACAAGCTTTTCACCATCAACAGCTAATGTGTGTTTTTGGTAAAACTTTATTTGAAAGGGGTGAATAACACTGTCATAAACATGTCATAACACCCGTCATGAACATGAATGAGCCTTCATGAATATTTATGACTGTTGTAAAGCGTCATTTGGTAAATTACGACACTTTTAATACAAAGTTGACATTATTCAAAATATCTTTGCTATGCCATCTTGACATTAACCAAGAAATCATTACTGACAAAAATTTGTTATAAACGTTTTACTGATTGCACTTTAAAAATTAGGTAACTTTATGTTATTAAAGCTAAAGTTTAAACAGTAATGATTTCTTGGTTAATGTCAAGGTGTCATGAAGACATTTTGAATAATGTCAACTTTGTATTAAGTCTCATAATTTACCGAATGACGCTTTATGACAACAGTCATAAATATTCATGAAGGCTTATTCATGTTCATGACATGTCATGTTTATGAAAGTGTCATGACAGTGTCTTATTCACCCCCCTTCAAATAAAGTGTTACCAAATATATATATATATATATATATATATATATATATATATATATAATTTTTTTTTTGTCTTTTTACCTCCTTGGAGCTGGGCTATTTGAATGTAAAATGAAAAGCGAAACAAAAATAAATAAATAAGTAACCGCAGCTCCTTGACTCACTCCATCTTTCTTCCACCACGAGAAAGTAAAAATCATACTCTACCCCTCATCAAATATGGATTGCAGTTTATAAGATCACATTTAAAATTCCGCCTCACAGTTCACGCTTTCCCAAATGTTGTTGGTAATCGTTGCTGCTTTTTTATATATATATATATTTCAGGGGCCAAACACACAAAAAGACAGAGCTCGCATACAAATTTGCATCCTCGCAGGCTCACACAAACACAACTATGACGGTGTTAAATGATGAAATAACAGAGAGGAACTGCTGTATTTGAATGGATATGTATTTAAATGTGTGCTCCAACCATCCCGGCGCTGCATGAGTTATGAGACCGCCTGATCACTTGTCACTGGCTGGCGTAAGGGAATGGGGCATGTGTCATATCTTGTTTAAGCAGCCTGATGCAGTGTGTGTGTGTGTGTGTGTGTGTGTGCGTGTGCGCGTGTGTGTGTGAGCGTGTCGACGGTTCACAGCGACTCCTCTGCTTCTAGTTGCAGCTCCTGTTGTTCAACGGTTCCTCCCCTCCGGCTGTTAGCTGACTTGGGAAGTTTCCCGCCGGATACGGTGACGACAGCTGGCATCCATGTTTTGCAGGGAGGTAAAAAGAGGTCAGCTGAGGAGACGTCGCAAGCTTACCTTTCGCTTTTCTCTGGCTCGGCCTCTGTCTGTGTGTGTGAGACAGGCTCCCTGCAGCCTTCTAACTGTCCTGCGATGCGGTTTACGTCTCAAGAGGGCCGAAGCCCGACATCAACTCCAGCACACGGGAGACCGGTGCAGCCTGTGCCGGTATCTTCTCTAAATCCAATTCTTGTGGGTCTAAGAAGTCCTTCAAACTCCATAAACGAACCCCCAAGAGGAAAACAAAGTAGATGCAGAAAAGTTTGACTCTCCCCGTTAGTGGCCTGCTGCATGAAATGATCAAAACACATTAATTATTCATGACACAGAGGAGATTCTGGATCTGTGATGTGTGGAAAGCATCAGCAGGAGGCTTGAAACTGTGATTTCGCTTCCTGGTCTACGTGAAATCTACAATAATAAAAAAAACAGTCCTTCTATTCAAGTCACTTGAATTTTTTTACACATATTGTGATGCAGCAGTAATCTGGTAACTCTACAGAAGCTGCAGAAACTCACAAGAAAGGTGAGAGATTCTGTCAGTGAGAAAGATTTTCAGTTAAGCACAAGTCTGAAAGGAGGAATGACATTGTAGGGGACACACAAAACACCTGGAAGAAAATCCACTTTCTGACAGACAGGTGTGCTAGTTAGAGCCGGTTGGAAGATGCGTGAAGCTAAACACAGGACAATCCTTGAAGAAAACATTTCAGAGAATGGGAAGGACATTCAGAGTCAAGGCCTAAATCCAACTGAGAATTGGTGGAAAGAGGTTTTTAGAAACCAGCTCAGATGGGATTGAGCGTATTCGTGAAAAATAAATGTTATTTTTCATCGAATACGCTCAATCCCATCTGAGCTGGTTTCTAAAAACCTCAATTTCTGGTAGCGATATATAAAATCTGTGAATATTTGAGAACCTTTCAAAAAAATGCTTGTAGCTGCCTATTGCAATACTTTAAACACTACATTTACCTTAATATGCATTAATATGCTTATTAAACCGCAGAAGTTACCTTCCTTCCTTATCTCTGCTCTTGGGGCTACAGCCAATCAGCACCAAGGAAAATAAATTCAGCTTCTGGATTGGCTGCTTTTGCAAACGCCAGCCAATAGCGTATCAAAGTAGCATTGAGCGGAGGTACAGCTGAGGTATTTTGGATTCTGAAGCTGCAATTTGATTTCCCCAAATATTTTAGATATGCTCTACAGAAACGTTCTGAACGGCATTACCTGCAGGCAGGTGTAGCCAATAAATGGATACATTCATTTTCCACTTCAAAGTTAACTATTGTTGACCAGTAACTTAAAATCATGACAAATTACATTGAAGTTTGGGATTGTAGTACATCAAAATGTCGAAGCGCCAGGCATCGTGCAAAGGTTCACCCAACAAAACAATCACTTTCATGACATCAAATTATTTTACAGTTTTGTTTTCTTATGATGAACTCTTCCCACCCTGAGCAGAAGACATAGGTTTTCCATCATTACTTTATCTCCTAAGTGAACTGAGCAATGCCTAATGATGTTATTTCATTCATAGTTTTCCTTTCACGCTCAACTTTACTGCATCTCTTTTGTCTGCTTCAGGCACTGGGAGTAATGCGCTTGGCTGCTGATGATAGAAAAGATGAATAGCGCAGCACATATTTCGAGATCACGGCAGGCAGAACGACACGAACGAACGGCTTCATCTGGTAACGAACGACGCAGGAGAACAATTCGGTCGCCGGAAACTGCGCGATGTTCCTCGTGAGAGACGTTTACATCGGTTTTGTGTTTCTTCACCGAGTTTTAGAGAAACAAAATAAAATCTGTAAGACGTAGTCAATCCAAAGTTACAGCTCCCTCTACAAAAACGACGTTATGTTTCATTGCAGAAGAGCAATCTGTCATGATTTGTATTGTAATGGAGCCACAGGCAGGCAGAGCAGAAGCAGCATTGGAGTGAAAAAGGATTCAGTGGTGGAAGAGTTCAGGATTTGACACTTATATCAAAGCAGGATCAGAACATCACAGATGGTAAAAGAAGAATCCAGTCAGGATCAGTGGAAACCAGGCAGCTTAAATACAGAGGAGGTGATTAGTGGCATAGAAACCAGTGGGTCTAATTAGGGAAATGCTGAACAGCTGAGGAGGAGAGGCGGTTGAAGGAGACTAACGAACACAGAGAGATGAACTTAGGCACAAAATGAGCCACGAATCAATAGAAAAAATATGAAAAAACTCAACACCAATTCAAAATATGCAGAGAAAAACAAGACAAGAAAGGAATTAAACTGTATGGAAACACCGTAACAACAATAATATACAACTGAAATGAACTGAGTATGGAAAGACCTTCCTGACAATAATATACAGATTTGAAAATCATTTTTGTGGCATGCAAATTTTAAAAAATGTGCTCTTTACAAAATCAATGATCCTCCTAAAAATGAAGTAATCAATTGGTAAAAATAACAAAAAAACATTACATTTGTTAGGTAAACCCTGCAATGTAAACTTAGTTTGCCCACTTTGTGAACAGCTGTTTGCTAAGAAGCAATATCTTTGGTTTAATCTTCCAAAAAGACCAAAATTATGATCTTGTAATACGTAAGACAAAAGGAAAACAAAGATAGAAACACACAAAAAAGGTACTTATATCACATAGTAAATCTGCACAGCAGTCTCAAGCAAAAGGCCTTCTCTTCATTAATTCATTCAGTTATTGATAGAAGGGCAGTTCAAGATGAATCAAAAGTGACAATGGAGCAAAATGGTGCCGCAAAGACCCGGCGGCGTGAATAACAATCTAAATCAAATATTAAATTCATTCAAAAGGCGATGACAGTGGCACTGACAGCGTAATCAATCCACATTCTGGTCTGATCAATTGTGGAACAGCTCAAACAAAAGAGGCCAAATGAAGAAAGCAGTCGATTCCTCCACTGCTCGCAACCCGTCTCTCTCTCCGTCTTTCCCCTCGCCTGTTTATTAATGTTTCCTTCCACTCAGCTTTTAACTTTCTGGCCAGTATTTTCCATTTTTGCTCGACCGCATGAAACAGTCTGCCGTTTAAGAGCAGTTTGTCTGTGTCTCACCACAAAGGAGAAAGTGAATGCCTTATAATTCACCCTGTGATGGATTCCATCCTCTGGATATCAGTCTTTCTTGCCAGTTTGGGCCACGTTCCTTGCAAAATGGAATGAAAAGTTCAGAATTTATTCACAAAGTGACGATACTTATAAAATAACAAGAAATTTGAGATGACTGTTTATACCATTGCTCTCGCATAGATGCTCAGTTTTTAAACATAAGAGCTTGTTTTTTAATAAAAGTATTTTTTATTACACAGGCAAGAAGGCTCCGGTTTGACCCCGTCTCCGATTTTAGATCACCGGTGACAGAGAGTGCTCGCGTTCCATTTTTAATGGCTTCGATGGATTTTTACACAAAACATTGAGTTCTTCCTTAATTGCCTAAACATCATCATTATTTTCAATTTTGCTAATGCAAGAAGAAAAATAACCTTTGAGCTCCAAACGCTTTAGTTACCTTAACGTGGGCAGTTCAGCTTGATGAATATATTGCTAAAAGTGTGTACAATGTATGAGGTTTTTGGCAGATTTGTATATTTAAAAAAAAAAAAAGCTTTGACACCAAAAGCAGGAAAAGCTACAGAGCAAAAAACGTGATTTTGTCTCCAACTGAAGCTAAATTTGGATATAGAACAACAGAGACTATAAGATGCTCCACCTGTACTGGCCCTCTGCTCTCTAACTCCTATTTGTGACGGGTAGCGTGTATTTATTTTTTATTTTTTAAAAGAAAACCAGAATAATTTGTTCAAGGAAAGATTTTGAGTGCTGCGTACAAGTATGGCAATTCCTAGAATCAGTGTGTTGTTTCCATTATTAGTTCCACTTAAGTGTTTTCCAGATTTAAGACAGCTGAAGCTATTAGCAGGCAGGCATTTCTTCACACCCCCGGTTTCACTCTATCACTCTTTGTCCTTGCGGGTGATTAGAATGTACTCTGCTTGTCTGTCTGCCTGCTCATTAATCACACCGCGAATGACTGGGTCCAGCGCTAAATATACAGTTTGTCCTCATCTGGGGCTCTCGACACAAAGTGCTCCTGCAGCAGAAACCCTCTGGTCAGAAGTGCGGGTTCAGGAGTCTGCCAGTGCACCAGCGAGAGCAAACATCTGGATGTAAATGTGGATGAAATCTTGAGTGCAAACACTAAACAGAGTGGACCCACGAGGTGTAAGACTTCTCCTGTGTGAGGAAACAACAGCGTTCTTCTCATCGCAGAAGGATTGTGCACGAATTTGAATGTGAGCTAAATTTTTATCCTTGCAGTATCCTCCTCAATATTCCAATCTCTCGAATGCTGATCAGTCTGACGAGGAGAGAGGAGGCTTCTGGAAGGCTCAAAAGGATTTTGAAGCACAAGTCTAGTTTTTGTATCACTGGCACGTTTCTGCATTTGCACATTTTTAACACCACTTTAGACTCATTTAATTGAATCCCGAATTTTCCATTTTGTAATTTATGCTTTTCCCGTGCGGGCTGATGCCAGTTGGAGGGGTAAGGACAAACACACGCATGATGAAAAACACTTACAGTCTACCACTTTGAAGGATGGTGGTGATGATGCAACACACATCACTTTGTCACCAGAAACATGATCTACTGATGATCCCTGAGTGGGATTATCACTGCTTCAGTTTCAGGTCAAATTTCTTCACAAATAAAGGAGATGCGACTAATTGAGTCTGAAAAAATAGTCGGGCTCATAAAACTGAAAATTGTTTAGTTTTCTTGTGCTAAATTAAAAGATTTTAATACAGGGAAGCAATACATTTGATTGGAAATTCATCTCCCTTTGAACAGACTTAAGGTGTTTACACACTTTAGTGCTGTTCTGAAAAAAACTATACATGAGAGTTAAACCCAAAACTATTCTGAACCTTGGTAAATTTAAGTTTAAATGCTAACTGTTTGGGTAGCTACTGGGACAGAGCTACGCTAACTGTTTGGCTAGCTACTGGGACAGAGTATGCTAACTGTTTGGCTAGCTACTGGGACAGAGCTACGCTAACTGTTTGGAGAGCTATTGGGACAGAGTATGCTAACTGTTTGGCTAGCTACTGGGACAGAGTATGCTAACTGTTTGGCTAGCTACTGGTACAGAGTTATGCTAACTGTTTGGCTAGCTACCGGAACAGAGCTACGCTAATTGTTTGGCTAGCTACTGGGACAGAGCTATGCTAACTGCAAGGACAAAGCTGCGCTATCCGGTTTAAGCTAGCATAACTCTGTCATGTCGGACTTGGATTTAATCAGTCTTGGAGCAAACAAAGGTGGCAAAAGATGCAAACATTGCCTCTGATGTTTCACGGGGAAAAACACCTGCTGTAATGAGAGCAGACATTTTGCTCTCATGCTCCAGTGGTGCCAACAGCTTATGACAGTTAAACAACAAAAAAGGATACTTGTGATTCAGAAGAGAGCATTCATCAGTCAGCTTCACATGAAATTCAAATAAATTGACAATGTGCCTGATGAACTTAATCACTCAACTGCCAAATCAGATCAAGTCTTCTGGGAGAAGCTGTTTTTTACATGAAGTCGAATGCCAGCTGAAGTGTAATCTCTTGTGACTGGTGGAAATGATTAAAAACCAAGGACACTTTAATGAGGACCTTTTATAATAATCTGCCTTTTTTCTAATTATCATGCTTTAATAGGTGTCTACATTTAAATGCCAGCTCAGGGGCAGGCATTTACCTGCAGCTAAAGCCCACATAAGCCATTACCTCTGGATGAATCACTGTCAGAGTAAATGAGGTTTCCACATTAATTTAAATCTAAACAAACTAATTTCTTTTTAGACTATTACGTGTTTGATGAGTCACCCACCAGCTGAGGAGGAGAAAACAGTGCTGGGATGTTTAGTTCTCAATGTCTGCTCTTTGATAAATCTAAATAAAAACATCAACATCTGGCCCATCAAACACAGATTTATCTCGTGAGATGTATTTATCCTCTAAAGGACCTCTCCTGGAAAATCACTCTTAAGGGGAGAAAAAGAATCTCAGTTTTATTGTGAAATTCGGGAAAAAGACATTAGCTTGTGTGCCAGTCGAATGCATTAAAAGCATCAGAAATGTGGAAAAAAACCTAAGCTTTACTGCTGCAGATGGTCCTGGTGTGGTAAAACATGTATTTTCCTAATTTTAAATTGTATTGGAGACACCCTAACGAAACTGAGGAGCACACTGTAAAAATTCAGCCACATCAACGAGTTAAATTACGATGAATTATTAGGATAAGTTGTATTCTGTTGCATTGCATTTTTTGGATGGTGTAACAAATGAAACGAATCAAATCAAAAAACCTCAAAATAATAATAATAAAAAAGTCTTCTGTGTGTACTTTAAAATGGACTACAGACGAGAATCTTTCTTTGGCAGACATGTTTTAATTTAACCAGAATAGTGTCTTCTTTTACCTTGTTGTAAAAAGACCTAGAAAAAAAATTAACGACGAAACAGGAAACAGAAATTCTTGCAAAGTCTCAAACAAGTCAGTAAAACCTCTTTAATCCGTAGCACCTTTAAACAGATTGGTTGCAAACCATTAAACATAAGTGAATAGTTCATTATAAGCTATTTAAAAAATGTTCATATATCACAGAAATGTGAGTTTCTGTGGTATGAAACTCACATTTCATACCACAGCGGCTCTGATACAATCTGATTCTGTCGTCTTTATGAAAGACAATTTTCCAAAACAGTGTCATTCATAGTCATTGGACTATTGAAATATTTTCCTACGTGAAACAACAGCAACAATCTTTGCTTATTTTGCTGTTTTGATGAGTTTAAGAGCCTCCCGGGTGAACTTCCCCTCCAGGTAATCATCCGTCTCTGGGTGTGTGTGGAAGTGTGTTTTTCTCTGACGGGTTCTGCTGCTCAGGAGGATGTCAGGGGTTCACTTACAGCTCGGGTAGATGGATACGGAGCCTGAGAAGTCAACATGGAAACGCCGCATTTTCTTCGGGAGTCGGCAGAGAAAACAAGCCTGAGAACAGGATATTTGAAGTCACTGCGGCTCCGTGTACGTCTCCCAGCGCAGGGTTGAGGTTATGAAAACAGAGCCGCTGAGTTCAAACAGTAAAACGCTTTCGGGCAAGGCTGGAACTGCAGAGCATGCTTCGTAACCAAGATATCTTATTTGCCTTTATGCATGTCGGAGTGGTTGTCACCCCGACTCCTACACTCCCCCGTGACATTTCAATTTGAGCCACAATAATTCTTTGGATTGCAACTCACATTTCACACATGATTTCACATTTCCCTCCACATTTCTTGAAGAACACTTGTGTTTGCTTGAACAATTCCCATTAATAGCTCCGCAGATTGTTTTTGCTGTGGATTGGACAGCCATAATGTGTAGGAAGCCACTTCATAAACCAGCTTCACGCTGTTTCACAGGTCATATAGCTTTGGAGACGTGAGACTTTGCGTGGCCTCGTGCCAGGGGATTCGTTGAAAAACGTAGCATTGTACCAGGGGGAGCAACTTTACACACTCTTAACAGAAATTAAAGACATATAAAGTAACATAAGTAACCAGATTCGTTGAAGCCCAACATTATTTTACTACATCTAGCTAATTATGTAGTCAAATGTTTAAACACATCTGACTTAAAGAGGATTTTTATCATGGAAAAATCAAAAGAAGTCCTCCAAGATATCAGCGGAGGAAATTCAGATCTCCACAAGTCTGGATTAACCATGGATGCAATTTGCAAATGTCTCAAGGTGACAATTTCATCTGTTGAAACAATTGCACGCTACTATAAACAGTGTGAGAATGTCTAACCATCATAATGTTCATTCTGAGTCCCACAGTGATGTGTTTTGGGGTAAATCGTGTGTATCAACACCAGAACAAAAGCAAAAGACCGGTGAGAGAACATCGTCTACAGCAGGGGTCCCCAAACTTTTTCCTGTGAGGGCCACATAACTTTTCCCTTCTCTGGTGGGGGGCCGGAGTCAGTTTGTAACAGAAGAAGTGTTACACGTTTATCACCTGCGCTGCCGGAAATTGTTGTGCGTTACTCGATTGATTTTTACCCAAAAACCGTTAGTGAAAATGTCACTGGGACTGACTAGTATATATTCCATTGAGGGAAAGTATCTTTAAACTTTCACATAAATGCTCGTTTTGAAGTATACTTACAGGCATTGCTTGGAAGAATTCGACCTGGAATGCGGCGTTCATAACAAACACGTGTGTTCATCTGCTCTACCGCTAGCAAACAACCGTACTGATTAATTAACATAAAAGTCAAGCAGTTCCCCAAAAGTCCAACAGATGGCAGCAATGCGCCATGCAAAACAAAACACCCACAGTTTACAGGACACACTTCCTGCTAAAGAGCCCCCTGGTGGTTGAAGAAAAATCCACATATAAACCGGAAAACACAATATATGAAAAAAAATCTGAATGCTCTCTGATATTGTTCAGGGGGCCGGACCAAATGTGGAGGCGGTCCGGATCCAGCCCGCGGGCCATAGTTTGGGGACCACTGGTCTACAGTGAAACGATTTCTGTACTAGGGCTGAAAGGCCGCTCAGCGAGAAAGAAGCCAGGCGAAAGTCTGGAAACACAGAGGAGGCACGTCATGATGGTCTGATGATTGGACAGAGACTCAAATGTTTGGCCATAGTGACCGTTGCTAAAGGTGGAGGAAAGATTTGAAACGTGCAAACCTGTGAACTTCCTCCCTACTACGAAATATAATATCAGGCTGTGCAGGAGGGACTGGTGCACTTCACACAAAAGATTACATCATGAGGAAAAAAACATGATGTAAAAATATTAAAACATCTCAAGACATCAAGCACACAACAAAGACACAAAGGTGTCTGTCAAATGGACAATTACCCTAAAACACGATTAGCTGCGAAGTAGCTTAAGGACAATAAGGTTAATATTTCAAAGTGGCGCTGGTTATGTCAAGAGGAATGAGTCAAAAGTCCCGCTGTAGAAAAGGGATGTCCAATTCTTCTCCTTCAGAGCTGATGTCCTGCAAGACCGACACACCTGAATCTTTACCTCATCATACACTCGGGTTCTCCAGAGTTCTGCTAATTACCTAATTATGTAATTTCGGTGTCTCGACAAAGTGTCAAGATGCTGCCTGTTGATGATTGGAGTTTGACGCCTTTGTTTTTAGATACACAGAACGTTTTTTTTAAGGGTTTGCCGTTTGTGGAAGCTTTTCTCCCCTCCCCAACAGATTTGTTTGATTTCCAGTTGACTTTTCCATGATATTTAAGGAGTGCCAGGTCTTCATAGCTCCTGGAGAGCCAGGTTAACTTTTAAAGTGACTTACATTGACCTTACACTTCAAAGGTAAAGTCTAAAGGTAGGCTGAGATTGACATTTCTGAGTAATATCTGCTTGTGCGTGATTTGCGAGCCCTTTGTCTTCCTGTATGGAGTTAATGGAGATGTCAGTGAGAAGTTAGAGCCTGACCTCGTGTGAAATAACGCATTCTGCGAAGCAAATTTAGCAGATCGTCCTCTGCAAAAAAAAAAGATTTGAAGAGATTCTGACCTTTTCGTCAACGTGTGACGGCTTGAGTAACCGGTGGTTATCTCCGCCGCCATGTGAGGTAAAGGTTGGTGCTGGATAACCTTTTAGAAGTGTCACCTTGCTGCTGACCTGGCGGATCTGACGCACAGCGCCAAGAGACGAAAGGCGGCCCTTTTGACACGCCATCATTCCTGATTGGCTCTGACGGCTAAGAGAACGTCAAGCCGGTCCAAGATCTCTGTCTGTGACACACTTCCTTTAAAACCCAGCCACTCATTAGAGGAGATTAACACCCCGTAATGCAGTCCCGTTAATGGCTGGTGTTGCACGCCAGCTGTAATAATACGCATCATACTGTAATTACTGACACCATAACGGGGTTTGGCTGTGCATGCATGCATGCGGAAGACTGCACCTTCATTGTTTCCTCGCCTCTACTTTTAGATTCTGCGTTTTAATTGAAATGAAATAAATAAATAAGGACAGAAGTGAACGCGGCACCGCGAGGGAAATTGCTTGGAAAGAAAAACAAGAATGCATTTCCTCTGTTCCCTCTCTCTAAACACACACAGACACGCAAAAAGAAAACAAGGTTTGACCCGGAGCCATGAAGCTCCCATTATTTCAGCTTACTCACCCCGTCAAGGAGCCACTGGCTCCAAGACGCTCTCTCGTATTATGGATCTCAAAGGTTTATTCAAGGTCAGCATGTTTATTTCTCAATAAATGACCCTGGACTCCTAATTATTTTCTCCTTCCACATTTCAGCATCAACCAACCCACAACACGGTACTTCTTTTTGTCATTGGGTTGCTCAAGATAGTACTGAGTTAGCAAACTGCAATAAGCCTGACAAGGTCGAGCCAGATGTGTTGGAGACAGGAAACTGCTCCGCCACGATTAAACCACAATGACGGGGATTAGTACGCAGCGTCTCCGTTTTCAGAAACCAAAGCATTCAGATTCATGGGTTATTGCTCGAGGATGAGAAGTTCAACTCATTCTTTACTCTTTCATGAAATATATGACATTTTGTTGGGATGATGAGCTGGTGTCCATTTAGCCACCTGTCCTGCAGCACCACCCAGTGGATTAACTGGGCATGACAGTTTTTTTTTTTTCGTAGTGTTACAGACAAAAACATGCAGCGTATTTTAAACAGTACTTTATGTAATAAACAAACACAGAGTAGCACAAAATCTATACGAAAGTAGGATGTGAGTCCAAGTCCCTCTGCAACAAACGTCACTTGACAGTCAGGCGAGACACAATATTTTAGTTATTTTTGCTGAATTCATCTATGCAACCAGCACTAACTGCTAAGAAAAACAAAAAAATAAAAAATAAACAGCAATAAGAATAAACGTTTCAACAAATGAAATGTTACGCCTGATGAAGCTAACGTCACACTCTAAACAATTTCCCACAAGTTTCCAGCTGGTTGTGGGTCATAATTTTATTTTTTAAAAATGATTAAAAACCCGCCACAGTCGACTGTATTTCCTCCATCCACATAAGCTCTTTAAATTCTACTGGACACAGAGCGATGATGCCGGTCTCACTGAAGGCATCGTAAACTTTCAGCAATCCATCATCCACGCTGTATTAATCACAGACTCTGCGCTGTCCATGTTCTGAAGCAGCTTTGCTGAACAGATCCCATCAAGACATAATGGCTTTTTTATCACCAGCAATAAAATGTGTGGGGGGGGGGGAAATTGAGTAAAACAAAACAGACGCATGAAAACTCCCCATAATAACATGAAGCTTTAGTTTAAGTTGTGTTTTTTGCTGGTGGGTCTTTTAAAACAGCTAATGGCCAGTTTCCCATGTAAAAGTATTTTCCTTATTTACAAATTAATTCCCAAGAAATATAAAGTATCTTTATTTCAGAAAGTAAGCTGATTCAAAGTGGACAGACCAATCGTTATAAATCTGATGTGCATATTATGGGCAAAATAATCCGATTTAATGACTGACAAAGAGTGATATACTTCAGTTCATTTTTGATAAATATGGCCGACAAAGAATTAAAACCCCAAAATGCAGAATGCTCTGAAAAGCAGAACCAATAGAAATTGATTTTCAGTACAGGGATATTATTTGATACAAGATTTTGTGAATCGCTGCAGATTTATCTCAAGGAGGCCAAGACACAAAATGTTAATAATGGTGGCTGTTATCTCAGAATATTGGTAGAATGTTTAGTGGAAGGAAAAAGTGCAGGAGAAAGGAGTATAAATGCAACAGGGAACAATATGGGCAACATGAGGATTGGAAAATACAGAAATATTACAGGTCTATGCACTGTACATTTTATGCCCTCGGTATTTTGCTCATTTTGCATAAATTACTGCCTCACTGTGATGTGGAAGTTAATTTCACAGATTGTCTGAAGGGTTTCAGGTCCGTTAAATAATCTGGCCAATCAGGGACACACCAGGTGTTGCCTTTGGCTCTAGGCAGGTGTAAAGTCCTACTGGAAAATAACATCTTAAGCTTTTTGGCAGATGAGCTGAAAATCACCCAGCAAATAGTTGAGTTTTTCTTTCCTGTGTTAAAATTATATACTGTTGCTCTTAAATACATTTTCCGACATGATTTTGAGGTTTTATTAGCCTTTAGTCTTGATCAAAATTAAATTTTTAAACATTCTGTGTCAGAAAGTACAAATAGCATTTTTTGAATAAATTCCTGATTCCAATTTAAATTCACTTGTACATTTTTTTTTTATTACAAACTCCTTAAAAATCTGTTTACAATTTTTAAGACACAAAGAGGGTCAAATAAGAGCAAGAAGTAAATCTGAGTCACTACTTCAGCAGAGTGCAGGTCTGTGTGAAGGTGCTTGGCCCCACACTGCCCCCCTGTGGTGGGGTTCAGAACAAGACAAACAGAAATTACACACAAAAAAAAAGAAAAACTGAGACACATTGTTGGCATTTCTTTAATAAACATTTGCCAAAGGACAAGGGAGGAGGACAAATCATTTTAGTACAAAAGAAAAATTATTTCCTTTTTGAATTCTGGATCAGTTTGCTTCACTCATCGACGTTTCATTTTTTTTTTTTTTACAGTGCCGAGGATTCCCGTGGAACTCCAAGACTTCGTGATGGAAAATCGGATGTGCTGCGGTCGTACAAGTGCTACCCAGACCCAGTCCTTGAATACGCTCCCCGCTGCCGGCGCCTCATTCTTCAGCCGTCGACTTCAAGACGGAAACGACGACACCCTCGTCACCAGTCATGTTCCACGTGTGCATCCATCTCCTTTCATAGCCAAAATAGTTTCTGCCTACTTTGGTCAGTAGTGCAAAACATTAATACTACTCTGCCTGGGAAAAATTACAGAAAGGCTAAAAGGTAGAGATTAAAAATGTTTACCTGGCCTGACGCTGTACATCCCAAAAATAAAAAATAAAAGCAAAAAAAAAAAAAAAAGTAAAAGTTTAATTTAAAAGACAGCAGAATAGATTACAAAAAAATATGAAAACAGTACGAGCGAGAAAAGCTCCTGGTGTTATTCATCTGTCCTTCTGCAACATATTCCAGATTAAGGAAAAAATACAATGCTTTACACAGACTTAAGTTAATAAAACTGAGAGTGCATCTCCAGATCTGATACGGTCTAGAAAAACGGCTCCAGAATGCCGCTGCCTTCAGAAAGGCAGCCCTCGTCCTCTGATTGTTGCTGTAGAATTCACATGTGGAACAAATCCGAGGGGAAGAGGCGGCGCCCCGACTTGAGACGGGGAGCCCCAGGGTTGTCCAGGCGCCGGGATGGGAGGCGGACCCACGTCCTTCCTGGCCAGGGCGTGGTTGTACATGTGGATTGCGGCGGGGTTGGGCTGCCCCTCCACGGCCAACGGACTGTGATTGTACTCAAAGCGGTGGTCCTTGTCCCCGCTGAACAGCAGGCTGCCAGGGCCGGGGGCCGCCGCCGCTGGGGGGAAAGGCTCTGGGTGGGCTGGCGGAAGAACCCCAGCGCTGTTCGAGGACACGCCACCTGGACCGCTGAACACTTCCCTCAGGGCGTGGGGTGGCAGGCCCCCGCCCAGCATGTGGCCCATGTAGCTGTCAGCGAAACCAGCGTGAGTGAAGGGGGGAGGCTGGGGAGGAGGGTGGCTGTAGGCAGACCCCTCTGCAGAGGGAGGAAGAGGAGGGTAGTCCGGCTCTGGGGGCCGACCTCCTTCGTCTCCGCTGGCAGAGGCGATGGGGGGGGCGTGACCCAGCTTAGGCTCGGGAGGCGGCTGGCGGTAGTCCAAATCGGCGTGTGGGGGGGGCTCCGGAGGCTCGGGAGGGCGCTGGTCCGGGGGCAGGATGGACATGCCCCCAACCTCAGACACTGAGGGGAAAAAAATCATGATCAGAAACATCCGATTTATTTATTTTGATTTAAAACCGGCTGATTGTTTACAGAGTCGTGAGGAACAGGAAAGTTGAGAGAAAGGAAAAACTGAGCTTCCCTCTACCAAGAGAGTACAGAAAGTGGCAATTAAAGCCACCTGGACTTCCACTGAGCCACAGCATCATTTCCTTCATGCCCAAATGACTGATGAAGGAATTCATGCAGAAGCCCAGACTAACTACTGAATTATACCTGAATAGTACACAGACGAAGTGGCATTTCTGTATTGTGCATGACAAACATTTATTCTACAGGAACAAGAGCAAAAAAAATATGCTTCTATAAGTCATGTCAGGACACAGTGAGTTTTATCAAATTTATATTTAAGTAACACAGTGCAGCTTTAATGCCAACTTTGTCATCTGTAATGTCTGTCTGTGGCTGCTGGACTTTCTGGTTCTGGCTTTAATGGAGTGCTGCTCTGCTCTCTCACCTGGAGAAACAGGGCTGGGTTCTGGAGGCGGCTTGACCTCTGGAGGTGGAAGCGCTGGAGGCGGGGCGGCGGCGCTGCTGCTCTCCGCTCCTTCCCCGCTGTCGGCCGCTTCCTGCCTCTGAGCCTGCTGAGCCTGCAGCAGCTGGGCCAGCAGCATGGTCACGGCCGTGTGGGTGGCGGCCGCGGCTTCGCCCTCAGGAATAACCGGCGGGGCGGACATGGGGGGCGAAGGAGGCTTGGGCATGGGGGGGGTACGCGGGACTCCGGCTGGGGCGGGAGGCTGGGGGGGTTTGGCTGGAGTGGGTTGGGGTGCAGGTTCTGAAGGGTCAGAGGGAGCTAAGGCTTTAGTGAGCTGCTGAAGTGCCTCCTGGTTGACCTTTGTGCTCATGGACTGGACGAACTGGGCGGGGTTGATTGCACTCTTGGGCTGACCAAATATGTTCAAGAGGACGGCCAGCTGCTCCTGGGTGAACTGGGAGTTTGGACCCTTTGGTTCTGTGGCGAGACACAAAAGAGCATCAAATGGTATTCTGATAGAAAACACATTTAGGAAAGCAGGATGTCCAGGAAAAACCCGCAGATCAAAAGTATTCATATATCTTTATTTTAAAATCACTTTGATTCCACTATATTAAGTTCCATCCATCAACTACAATGGAGTATTACAACCAGGATAAGAAAAAAATATCAATTATGAGGAAAAAGGAAAACTTCTGTCATCTGGTTGAAATGAATTTTATGTATTTGGGGGCATTAGAGTAAAGTGAGTCAAATTCCAGATTTCCATTTGTAAAGCTGTTGAAAACCGTGTAAGATTATACTTCCTCACATAATGCACTGTGTAGTTAAGACTATAAAATCCCAGTAAAAAAAAAACACTGAAGCTTGTGGTTGGAACATGTAAAGCATGAAAATGAGGCTGAATTTTCTGGAGCCTGGGTCAACTCCCAGGAGGGTTCTATGGGTTAACTCCATCAGGCAAATTACAGAACAGCAAACGTAGCTAAACTGACCCAGAAGTGCAGAAGCAGCTGCATTCTGCGCCTTGACGCCCCCCGGAGCGGTGAAGCCCTGCGGCGTGTTGCTGCGGCTGTCATCGAGGCCCAGCTCCTTGCGGGGGGCCTTGGGGGCCACCAGCTCCTCTGGCATCTGCTTCTGCCGGCGACGCTTCTTACTCCACAGCTCGTGACAGTCCTGCCAAAGGGGAAGGCTGCAGAGACAGAAAAGTGTCAACGATCCGATGACGCTAAAAACAATCGGCGCGTGGGAACGACGTGGACGGCGAGGCGTACTCTGGAGGAGGCATCTTGTCCGGATCCACGTCTTTGAGGAACTCGCTGCCCAGGGCTTGTTCAGCTGTGCAGCGCTTGCTGGGGTCCAGGTTCAGCATGTGGTCGAAGAGATCCAGCGCGGACGGGGGGATGCTGAGCGGCAAAACAGAACAGCTGGAGAGCAGCTCCCAGGGATATGCAACGATGCTTCAGGTTCAACTTACAAAGCAAACTCCTCCCTCAGGCGTCTCCTGTACTGCTTCTTTGGCTTCATGGTGTTGAAGAAGGGAAGCTTTATGACATCTGGCCAAACAGCAGGACAGGGGCTGCCGCAGATCCGGCTACATGGACAACATTTATTCATTTATTTATTGCAGCAAAAGTGCAGTGAGATGGAAATGTAACTGACAATAAACTACAGCTAAACTCTGTCCTTTTCCCCATCATGAAGAAACAACAGTGTTCCTTTTACGTTCAATCAAAAAAAAAAAAAAAAGCCACAAAACTCACCACCTCTAATCACTGAATTTAACTGAAACAAGTCAAACTGTAACTTTTGTTATTCTCTTTATAAAGTCCTGGTAAAAACCAGCACCCTCGCTGCTGTGTGACACCTACGTTCTTCTTCTGCTGACGCGGGACTCTTTGGAGGTCTAAACTGTTCATACAGAAGTCTGATTGCGTCATTCAGTAGAATTAAAAGTTTTCATTTAACTATTAATTTACCAGGAAGTCCCTCATGATGAAATCTCTTTCTCGAAGGAAACTTGGCCAAGAGATAAGGTGCACCGGTGTATGGTATTCAAATCCATAAATAAAAAGGTACAAATTAAACATAAGTACACACAACATTAAAAAACTACCAAAAATAGAACATGGAATTAAGACTTCTTAGAATGATTTGAAAGAGAACAGCGTTTACGCTCGTTGGTTAGAAAATTTTAAGAAGAGTTTCCTGGAAACGCAGCCTGAAACCTGCAGGGCGGTGCTGCTGCTCTAAGAAGTGCTAAACTTATCAGGCCATTTCAAAGTAATTTTAAGTCCGTCGTTCAACAATGAGGAAGGAAAACAGAGAAGCGCCTGCCAAATCCCAACCTGTGGTTCAAACTTCTGCAATAATTACTAAAGTGTTAATAAAAGCATCATGCTTGGAGAAAACAGCTGACTGTAGATATTAGCTTCCATCGTGACATCAAGATTGTTTCCACTGTGCGTATTAATGCATATTAAGATATATTTAGTGAAATGACCATTTCATGAATACAAGTTGACTTACCTGATCAGTTCTAACTGTGCAAGCTCCTGGTTAGCTTGAAAGATTGGTTTCTTTGTGAAGAGTTCACCCAGAATGCATCTGTAATAAACAGAAGAGCTCATCAAACATGAACATATAAACACGTAAGCTATAAGAAACGTGTCAAGTAAAAAAGGACGGTCACCTACCCGCAGCTCCACACGTCAATAGCCGGAGTGTAGCGCTCTTCCCCCAACAGCAGCTCCGGCGGGCGGTACCACAGTGTGATCACTTTATTGGTGTATGGCCGACTGGAGAAGCAGGTGTGTTCATTACTGACATAATCAAGCTAAAAAGCTGGACTAATAAAATTAGACTCAAAATCAAAACGCTTGCGCCAAGAACACAAGACTCACCTCTCTTCAGAGTTGTAGAGTCGAGCGAGTCCGAAGTCTGCCAGCTTGATTTGACCCCTGATTAAAGCGAGGAAAACATTGATTAATGACTGTTGGGGAGGGAAAACCTTCACTAAACAGAGGCTTGTTCTGTCTCTGTCTCACTTGTTATTGAGGAGTATGTTGGAGCACTTGATGTCTCTGTGAAGAAAGTTCTTCTTGTGGCAGTAATCCAGGCCCTCCAGCAGCTGCCGCATGAAGGACTTTATGTGGTTCTCGTTGAAATGGACCAGACCGGACTCCAGAAGACCCATCAGGTCGTGGTCCATGTACTCAAATACAAGGTAAAAAGCGCCTGGGACGAGAACGAAGGAAGCTTCAGTCAGCACAGAGACTGAAAACAGTCTCCAGACATGAGTGACTGGAGAAACCTTGTTACCTTTATCATTCTTGAAGTCCAGAGCATCCTCCTTGTCAGTGACGATCTCCTTCATGTTTATGATGCTCTTGTGATTGAGCTGTCGCAGAATTTTAATCTCTCTAATGGCCGTGATTGGGAAGCCCTCTTTTTCATTGTCCAGTCGAACTTTCTTCAAAGCCACCATCTCACCTGGAGGACAGAAGTCAAGAGAAGCTGATGTGTTTGACAGGGTTACCTGGTGGCTAAAAACTTAATGGTTCCCTAACAATCTTGTCATTACAAACTTCTTCAACTTTCAAGAGTTTTCTATCATTTTTAAAGCCAGGATGGACAAATGGACAAGCGGTTGGACGGGTGGATAGACAAATGGTTGGAATGGCAAATAGATGGCCTGAACTTTTAAGTCCAGACTAGAAAACACTCCAGACTTTGCCAGACTGTGCTGGAATGTTGATCCTTCCAGATTAAAACACTTGTGTTGATGTGAATTCTCACCAGTGTCTTTATCTTTAGCCTTGTACACTTGACCGTAGGTCCCTTCTCCCGTTATTCCAATGATCTCAAACTTGTCCACACAACGTTTTCCCCAATACATCTCTGTTTCTTTAATTTCACCATGTCTTGGGCCACAGATTCTGGGGAACCACAGAAAAACATTTATAAAAGATTAAGAATAAACACGCATATTGTAGAATACAGTAAAAAAAAGACTGTCATGAACTGTTTGAGCAAACCTTGGTCTTCGACGAAGCGTTTGGGACTTTTTGTCCTCAAGTGGGCTGCGTGGGGAAGACGTGCCACAAAGAAGCTCGGGGGGAAGAGGTAAGTCGGTCAGGAGCTGGCGGGACTTCTTCTCCAATTTCTTCTTTGTTGAGGCGTCCTTTAAGCTGAAGATAAAACCAGGAAGTGCTTGAGCAAATCTGAGTGACGTCATAAAAACCTAAAGAAGTACTCAAACAGCACAAAGTAAACCCAAACCTTTCTCCTTTATCAAAGTTCTCAACGACAGGGGGCAACGGTAGCGCTGGCAGTGTGGAAATAATCGGAGCGGTGGATCGCTCCTTGTCTTTGCTCGGTCCAGATGTTGCCACTTTCCTTTTGTCCCGGTGTATCGAATCATCTCTGCCCTTCCCGTCTCTGTCCTTACTGGTCTGGCGTTCTGTGGTCTTCTTGGACAATTTGTCTGCAGGGGACTGCGGCTGGCTGGACTGCGGAGTTCTGGGTCCCTTCTCTGGTGGAGGTGGAGAGGGAGGACGTCCCTTCCTGGAGGTGTGGTTAGACTTGGGGCTCGGCTGAGGAGCCGAGGAAGAACCTTTGGTCGGAGTAGATGTGTTGCTCGAGTTCTTGGCCTTGGCGGCAGCCTCTGCCGCTTTCGCCTTTTTCTGCTTGCTGAGCTCGGCGGCGAGGCTGCTTTTGAACGTGAGCGTGCTCGGCGAGAGGCTGGAGTGGCGGCTGCGGGAACGAGAGTGCCGGTGGCGGCTGTGAGAGCGTGAATGCCTTGAGGTTGAATATGGACTTCTGCTACGTGACTTAGCAGGTCGTCTGGAAGAGTAACAAGAAAGATATTTAGACTTCTGAATTTGTCTAAACTGGATGCTTATCATTTCACCCATTTACTGTGCTTTTATTGTTCTTTCACACCCACGTGTTGGTACAAAAAGAAGCTATGCCACAGACTGTTTCGCATTGCTCATGCTTCCCTTCGTAAACATTTAAGTGCCAGAGCCAGGAAATACAGCAGAAGCACCTCATTTAAACAAGAAACATTTTTTGTTCAAGCAAAGTAAAAATCTAATTATGACAAGTTTTATATCTTATTAAATCCAAAATAGGTTTTCATTTCAACAAGAAAGGTCGTAACAGTAAAACAGCAACTCTTCGTGGGATGTTTGGGTGTTGTCTTGAAGAAGCCGATGTTTTAGGAAGCCATATTCTGTCAGGAGAATGTATTTTCTTTTGTTAAAATTAAAAATGTTCTCGTTTAAAATAGCTTTCTGTCCCTTTATAACAAGAATGCTTTTTGGTTTCAACGAGATCACGCTCCTGAATTCAGTTTGTAGCTCTGGCAGTTAAACACCTCCGTACCTTCGTACCCACCTTGAGGACATTCCGGTCCTGTTTTGAAAACCTAAAGTAACTTTCCATTACCTACTAGGCAATATGGTAGGAGGATGTTCAGCTTTGATTTGATTTAAGATAGTCACAAATTGGCCTAATCAAGGATTAAAACACAATTTATAATAATTATGTGCATTTAGAGCCTTTTTATGATTACAAATTACCCCATTACCAAAAGTAATAAAATGGTGCACTATATTTAAGTGCATGGGTAAAAAAATTGAGGTTTGTTGGAACAAAATGTTAATGTGTCTGAAAACAAACTAATTTGCGAAAGGTCGGATTGACCCGACTTAAATCTGAATGACTTATATTCTGACAATTGTCCCATAAACACACAGAACCTGCTCAGGTAAGTTATTCTAATCTTCCCCACATGTCTGTAAAAACAAACAGCGTCTAACAATAATTTTTCCTTTCAAATTCTAAAAGTGAGTCAAAAACAAGACACACAGGTAATGCTGTACAGGATGATGCAGAGTATTAAAAGCAACGTCAATATTTTAATGACTGTGCTAACGCAGATAAAAGTGTACGAACAAAACAACATAAAGATAATAGGAACGTCCATTTGTATTCTTCATTAGTACAAATAGACTTGTTAATAAGGTCAGTATTAGCCGTCTTCCTGATGTTTTCCATCTCTTTCCTCCACCCCCATAAAAACAAGTTCAGAATATTTATTAAATGACTGTATTCTGAAACGGACCCAAGTAAAAAATATTAGTGGCTTCATAATATCACAAAAATCTCCAAACCACCAAATGTATCATTCTTAAAAGCCAGCTGACTGGCAGTTTGCAGCAATAAGTGTGGGATGGGCAGCAAGATGTGGTAACCAGCCTGTTTCTGGCTGGATTCTAATAACAAATTGTAATCCTAGATAAGCTACACTTTAGGAGCTCACCTGACATCTGGACTTGGACTCATGGACTTCCTGTAGGGGCTTCGGGATCTTCTGCGATTTCCATTGGGACTTGAGACGAACTCTCCTTGTTCGTATGGGCTATGCCTGCTGAAACTGGGCGACCTGCGCCAGTTAACTGGACTGGATGGAGATCGCTTCCTCTTGTTGCTGGAGTACGAACTAGGTGACTTTGACACACCATATGCTCCGTACACATCTAAGTCCCGACCATAATAAGTGGAGCTGGGTGAGGGTCTTTTACTTATGAAAGTTGGACTTCTTCTAGATATTACCTGGTTGAACCCACCAGGAGACTGGTAGTTGTATGAGTAAGATGGCCCATAGGGACTGTCTGCTTTAAAACCAGGACTTCTCCTGTATGCCCTGAGGTCATCCCGGTCATCTCTGTAAGCCTGTGGAGCTTCTCTGTATGCAGACGGAGGCTCTTTGTCAGACCTCGTTTTACTTTTGTGCCTCTTTGAATCTTTTTTGTCTGCGGATTGGGAGGTCAGAGATGTGGAAGTCCTTTTGCCATTCCTATCACCGCTCTTTGCAGCGTCCCTTTGATTTTTAGAGCCACTCAGGCTACCCCCACTCCTGACTTTTGAGGGGTCTCTCTCACGGCTGCGACGGACTTTCTTCCTACTTATGTCTTTCCCTGGTTTGTTCTTCACGGATGGTCCTCTTGTTATGCTGTCCTTACTAAGGCACACCGCCTCCCGGCCCTCCAGTTGACTTCTTACTGGGGATGCTGGTCCGTTAAACTCCCCCAAGTCAACATCGCTAAGTCGATCCACTGCCAGCCCGTCAGGGTGAGGGTAAAGTTTAGGAGAGGGGCTTCCAGAGAACCGCTCCGACTGGGAGCTAACGTCGTCATATTCCACTAGCGTCCGAAGTTCGAGCTCCTTATCAAAAGCGCCCTTTCGATTATTTTCTGATTTTTCTGTCGCACCGATGGGCCACAGGTTTCTGTTCTTCCCCTGCCTGCGTTTCTTCCTTCGGGCAGCCGACGAGCGCCTCTTCTCCCGGTGCCGCTCTCGCTGTGTCCCGTCGCTCCCCGGCTTACTCCGCCTGTCCTGTCTGTTAGCATGTCGCTGTTCAGAGGGGCTCCGTCCGCGACCCTCGCGAAGCACCTCTGAATTGGGCATTTATCTTTCAAATAAGTCACAGCTACCACAAAGTCCAGAATAACAGTACAGAATGTTCTTTCAAAACTATGTCCCCTTATGTGCTGCTAAACAAAACATTGGGCTAGCGGTGTAACAGGCTACTTAGCTGACGTCTCTCAATTAGGCAGCCTGTCGGCTAGCAGGATCAAAAGCTTAACGTTTCCATTGCAAAACCAGCACAACAAAGAGCTCAGACCGAGTGCGTTCCTACAAATGATGACACTTGGTGGCAAAAAAAATCCGCCACACTCAAATAATATTGTGTTGCAGAGTCATAAAACCAGTCGGTACTCAACCATTGTACTCCAGAATGGCTGTCTCCCAGATTTGATAGCCAATGCTAATCGCTTAAATCAGCTAGCTCAAGCTAGCTAACTGTTCTGGTCCACAATCGCATTCCATTGAATCGACTACAGAGGCCCAAAATTACTCCAGTTATTAAAAAGCGTATTCTTCTTTACCGCTACAGTCCACGCGATGCTTTAAATCCATCCACCAGACAGTGTTACATTGTAAAAATTAAAAATCGTCCCCTTAGAAACTTCTTCTCGTCTGCCAACACACTCCAGTGTGCAACAAGGAAGTAGATAGCCCGCTAGCAGCTTAGCTCCGCTAGCTCTCCTTTCTCCTTGCGTGGAGTTCAAGGCAAATCAGTCGGGAAAACAAAGCCATTCAAAACAAGCTGTTCTTTAAACAAATCCAGTCGGACTGATGATGCATCTCCTCACAGCATCATCCAAATACAGCAGCCACCCTGACACAGAAAGCTGCTCAGAAACACTCTGGATTCATCTCAAGATATAATAAGTTTGTGCGTAACGTGGCTAACGGTTCAGATCGTCGAGGGCCGTGCAGCGTTCGAACTACAGGCCTCGTGCGTCGACGTAAACCAATAGAGTCCGCGTGCGTAATCCAGACAAGAGCTGACGTCAACGCGAAGGGAAACCCTTGCCTTCAAAATAGAACACAGTTAACAAAAATAAAACACCTAAACGATTTTCAAAAATGACTACAAATTATTAAATCACGTTTTTGCTAACAGATTTTAATAGGTGTGACACAAATAATTTTTAAAACTCGTCCTCTGAGATTACAACTACATCTAAATTATTAAGAATATCAATGCTAGTAAAATGATCTCACCAATTCACGTCAGAAAGTAAGATGTATATAATTGCATAGTTTATTTGCCAAGGGTGATATTTTCTAAACCTTTACTTCTGAAAATTTGAGTAATTCTGTCATTAAAATTATTAATCCAAAACTCATGTTTTGTGGTTTTCGTGTAATAATAATTTTCAGAGTAACTCAATTTTGGGCCTTCATTATCTGTGAGCCACAGTCATCACAGCTGGTTGACTGAGGTCATATAATTATGTTTACTTTCAGTAGATTATGAATAGACTACAGAAAATTGCTGAAGCAGTTACAAAATAACCTGAGAACACTTTCTAGTGTGAAAAATCCAGTGGAGAATCCATACCTGTTTATTCCACAAATAATGTAGCATTTATCTCACACAATAAGACAAATAAATCAGGTAAAAGGAAAATAAATATAGAGAAGGTGAAATAACCTACTCGTTAACTTTTTTTTGTTGAAACCCTTGCTACTCATTTAGCATTTAGTCAACTGTCAGCCTTTCACATCTTCACTTAGCAATTTTTGTCCAGTTCACCTTGCGTACATTCTCATCATATCAGTTTGTAACATTTACTATTCCATTCCAAAACTTTGTCCGTCCTCTTACAAAGTAATTAATTAGTGGATTTGGACGTGTTTGCTGTCACTGTGATGCTAACAAAATTCCTTTTCATCCTTAACTTTCTGAAAGGTTATAGGTCACAACAAACTGACATTTAGAACTTGAAACCTTCCTCCAGCTCGACAAAAACCTGTTGCATGTACGGAACGTAATCCCAGAGCATAATGGTGTTTTTATGTGTCGTTCGCTCCTGTTGTCACATCAAACTTACCTTTTATAATTATGGACCAAAATGTAATGTTCAGTTCCATCAGATCATAATATAGAGCCAGGATCTTAGCAGATTTTAGCCATACCTACCACATAATTCAAATATATGGAAATATGTGACAATATATCATTAACATCGATATCGGATGATGATAGTCAATTTTTAACATATCGGTATTGTCTGGATAAGAAAAAACGATATTAATCACTGATACGCATTTGCCATCTTGTTGCTGTTTTTGTATTCGTTTCAAGGGGAAAAAACATTTGGTGCTTGTTGTGTCACATAACAGTGATAATGGTGCAAGACTGTCGGGTGTTTATCTGAGGCAGCAGAGCAATGTCAGCATTGTGGTCATTTTTTTCATTGTTGAAAGAGAAGTGAAATATATGTAATATATATATACTGCTCAAAAAAATAAAGGGAACACTTAAACAACACAATATAACGCCAAGTAAATCAAACTTCTGTGAAATCAAACTGTCCACTTAGGAAGCAACACTGATTGACCCGACGAGGGTCACCGTTGTCAATCAGTGTTGCTTCCTAAGTGGACAGTTTGATTTCACAGAAGTTTGATTTACTTGGAGTTATATTGTGTTGTTTAAGTGTTCCCTTTATTTTTTTGAGCAGTGTATATATATAAAACATGTGGATAATATGTGAATATCTATACTGCTTCATCTCCAATCCCATGCAAAGTTCAACCAGCATTTGTTGGAAATGTGGCCTCTTTGTAGCCTCTAAGACTAATTCCAGCCTTGTCTTATCTTTAATTTCTGAGATATTTCCAATGTTCTCCGTTTTAATGATCAAAATTAATTTGAAAGAGGAGTGTGACACTTTTTAGAGCCACTATAACTATTTTTCTCCCCCCCATGCTTGGTGCAGGTAGGTCACTGGATCAGAGAAACTTTGATCTAATATCATGGTTTCCTTAAATAAATATTTTACCTGCCAGCAGAAATTTCCCAGTAAACTGAACATGAAGATAATTAATAATGGTGACTAAAAAGAGTAAAAGCAGCTAGATGGGACTTTTTGTTGTGACTGAGAATGATTACAAATTATTAAACTAAAATCCGCCTTTCTGTAATAATCTACAGCCAAACATTTAGGATAGTGGAGCAGATGACATCCTGTGACGCATTCCCTAACGTCCATGACAAAAAAAAAAGAAATAATCTAGCATGTGATATAACTCTGTTTGAAATATCAAGGTCAGGAGGTTGCAGAGATTCAGCATATTCGCAACAAGAAACAAAAACAAACAGCTGAAAGGCGAAGTGTTCCTAATGGAAGCTCTTCGTTTTAAAGGTCAGTCTATCTTTTCAGAGTGAACGAAAACATGACCACAGTGAGGGAGACCAGCTGTTTGACAACATCTCACAAACACACCTCCAAATGTCATTAGTAATATCCACTTTATTTGCCATTTTCAAATTACTCACAAAAAAAAAAAAAAAAGAATTGAAATGTAAGCTTCACCTCTTGCATTCACAAACAGGCTACATTAGTGGTTATGCTCAAAATAAGTAAACATGAAGGAGACATTTAACCGATGGTATACAACAACCGTCCAGTCCAAGACGTAGATGGCTGTCATCATTCCAAGGGCATTAATAGAAAAAGGTAAAGCAAGTTAATTAAAAGCCCCATTAGGACATTCTGCTTGCAGCTTTTCACACATTATCTGCTTTAGAGTCCTGCAGAGGTGTTGGCCTGTGAAGTTTGTTGCATGAAAATGAAGCAAAGAAAAAAAAAAAAAAAAAAAAAAACAGGAACAGTGTAGTGGAAGGCCTGCTCACAACAAACTGGGGTCTTTCTTAGTTTCTTCCCAAGTCTCACTAACTTTTCAGGAATCTGTGTGATGCGCCGGAGGTTAGCCCTTAGAACATCTGTAACCGCTTTGTGTTCTGATGTAATGGCTTCCCAACAGTTTGGGTCTAGCCTCCTTCTCTCCAGAGTCCCAACTCTTTTCCTTCCTCTGTGTGCTTAATGCTCAACATGCGTCGCGTTTCTGTCAGGAAACACAACTGTGCATTTTTCTACGCATTAACTCGGGGAATCGATGAACTCGCACTGAGTCACTTTTAAATCTAATAAGATGCATAACTTTTGGATGATGTTGTGTTTTCCGAGCTGAAATCGGATCCCTACTGAGAGCTTTAGAGCTGAAGTGCTTCTTCTACTGAGCTTCGCCTTTTTGAAAGGTAGTTTAAAGACACAGAGACGGCATTTTGAAATGTTTTACATTCCCTCGTTCCAGCTCCAAAAAACCTTTTGCATAGACACCACGTACAGTTTTGGACAGAAGCTTAGATCAATTTTTCATGGGCATGAACGCGACACTACTAGTAGATCTTCATAACTCATCTGAAGTGGGTTTTCTTCTGTCACTTGGTTAATCAAGCACACTCCTGTAATGCATTTTAAAAACTACAATATAATGCACAAGCTTGAATTGATCAAATTAATCAAACTTATACATACAGAAATGAAAGAAATTCAAAACCCACAATAACCACTGACAGCTAAACATTTCCCTCAGAATGATGCTGCTTTCACCAAGCCTGACGAAAACGTTGGAAGTGCCAAACTGATAGTTCAATCGCTGCACCTCAATCCAATTTTTAAATTTACTTAAGTTAAATGTTTAATAATCATTCCACCCTGCAAAGATAAAGGATTAAATAAAGAATTTAAAGCCTTAAATGAGTATGACATCCATGCCCATGAGAAATGGACCAGAACTGTATTTACGCTCACATCAAATATTTAGAACATAATCAGACTGGATGTTTAGCAACAACCTTTTGTGTGGCTGTTAGAGGAAAAAAAAGTGTAAACATTTTAAATAAATGTCTTAAGAATTAAAAAATTAGAGCCTCGGTCTGAAGAATTAAGAACAGAAGGGTTTAGTTGGTGGTTTTCTTTCTTTCCTTGGTCAAATTTAGCTGTTGCTGAAGAGCAGCCAGTTCATTTCTGTGCTATTCAAACATCAACTTTCCTCTCAAACCATCCAGTTGCAAGAGCTAAAAAAAAAAAAGAAACGCATGAAGTTTTTAACATGTTACAGAGAAGCCTTGCCACAGGATGCAGCTGATGGAACAAAAAAAAAAAAAGTAGAACGTCGATGACTTCTATGCTCTGCAAAGCACTGGCAGTTTAGGATTACAGGATGAGTAAGAAGGGATTATTCACATTCACGACGGACAGAGAGGCAACCGTGACGCACTGCACAAGAATTACAAAAGCCCTCAGAACCCTCCATGTCTTACACCGATCAAACTGTTTCACTTCCCCCTTGTCGATCCTCTGCTAAGGTAGTTTTTACACAACGCTGTAGTGCTGATCGGTTTATGCTCACCATGGAAATTTCTCATTCACTGGAATTAACAACTGGGCACTTATTTCAGGGTTCCTACACATTTTTCATTTGAAAAATCCAGACGCAAATTTTGAAATTGCTCAATCATTTTTGGCATGTAGGTAGAAGCTAAGGAGTATTTAAAAAAAAACAAACAAAAAAGCATTTAGAATCAGTATTTTTCGTACACAAAACAAGACTGTGGGCGCGGTTCTGGGCTAGACAATGTTAAACTGCGTGGCTGATGTAGCGCTCCAACCAAAAGGGGCTTCGCTAACAAAGACTTGCATGGATTTCCAACCCAAACATACGCACAAACAAATCCAGATGAATAAAACTGCACATGCGAATGGATCCAAACATGTTTCTCCCTGTTCATTGGCTTATTGTTTTGCGAAAAACAAGATTGTTTCATTTAATTGTGCCGTTACAGAGACAACAAGAGCTTATGTTTGACTTTGTTGCGATAATTAGTGCTTTATCTCAAGAAAGAAACATCTGAACTTTTTACATGTTAATTAGTCATTTTATCAGGGTAAAAAAAAAAAAGTTATGTTTTTATAACAGTTTTATTATATTGTTTTCTGAGAAAATTTGGTTTTTGAGTGTGTTTTGTGTTAGCAGTTTAAAGACAACCTCATTTAAACAAATTGTTATTTGGAGAAAGGTCTGGAATGAAGATGTTGGAACAAAGGAAGAAATAAGAGTCTATGGAGACAAATGTTTTTCTAGACAAGCTGCTTTTATCAATACTGGTTCAGAATTTTTAAGACGGTGTAGGAACCCTGTTATTTGTATTACCTAGCAGTTTTCTTTGGTTGCTGACGGCAACGTTTTTGGAAAGAGGAAATCGTAATTCAATCTTTGCTTTTGTTTGTTTTCGTCCTCTAAGTCCTCCTTCTGTTAAGCTACTCCTAAATAAGAAATACATTTAAATGAAAACTAGTGTAATATAAAGTTGCTAATTAAAAGTCTGAGCCGAGAAGAAATTAAATTGTCTGGAAGCAATTTTTTTTTAGTATTGAGCTGCATGTAGTGTTATAGAATCACCTTTTTTTTTTTTTTTTTTATCAGAGCACCAGGGATTCCTCAATCACAAAAAAGGCAATGAAATTCCTTAGCCGAGCGAGGTAACACTTCTAAAACGTTAGGACTGAAAAATGTTCAAGTGTTGCAGAAATCCCTTTGAGGATTCAGGGTAGTGATCAATGTTGTTTGTGCATTTTTAGAAGACAAACTGACAGGAAGAAGTGAAGGAAATGGAAAAATTGTGTGCCTATTTTACAGTGCTTTATGTGGAGGAGAAAAGAAAAAAAACCCGGAGAAAATAGTGTTTAAAAGCACGTTATCGCACAAAAAACATGTAGGAATGGCAACAAATGTGGGCACCTGCTTAGAAAAGGGAGGCGTTATTTCAATAAAATCCTTTCCAGATTAACCAGTGGAAGTTATATTTACTTGGCGGCACTTGAACCTGGAGTTTGCGCTACAATGCTGAGTATTTCCAAGCAAAGGTGGTGGACCCTATACATGGTCTGGGGGTTTTCCTGACTACACCTTCCCCGTTTAAGCGTTGGCTCTGAAAACGTCTCAGTCCTTCTCTATTGAACATACACCTGTACAGCTGTCTGAAGATAATATGAATACACTTTACAATTAAAATGTTACGTTTTTTCTGGGGGGACATTTTAGGGCTTCTTGGCAAGCTCAGGCCTACAATTAAAACACCACTCATCTATTAAAACTCTGTCATGTGTAAGAGTAAGAAAAGGAGATTACTTAAATCATAAATTATTTGGAGTGTCAGCACATAAAAAGTTAAGAGCTAAAAATGGTGTATGAAGTGCCACCTCACTACTTCCTGACGCACGGTCAGAGGTCCTGCTTTAGCCAGGAACAGAAAGTCATGGTCAGGTCTGGGCACAAAAGAAATGCAAAAGTCTGAGAAATGTACATGTACACTAGCAGCTACCCTGCTCTCCTTCACCACTATAAAATGCAGCATCTCTCTCTAATCCTTTTAGCCAGGCTTTTACTTTTCTTCTTCCCGTTCTTCTCTTTGCTGTCCTCCATTTTTCTCGCTCGGATCTCTCGCATCAGGTCAAAAAACACCTGAAAACAAACAAACAAACAAAGAAAAAGTTGAAATTTTTGATTTCAATTTCAAACCGTGAGCTCGTTCAACCAGGAGGGAGCGACAAACCTTATCCACATTGGCACGGGTTTTGGCAGAAGTCTCCACGTAACACACGCCCCACTGCTCTGCACGCGCCTTCGCTTCGTCCGCGCTGACCTGCCGCCGGTCGTCCAAGTCCGATTTGTTGCCGACCAGGAGGAAGGGCACATTCTCGTCCTCCTTCACTCGCAGAATCTGCTCTCTGCAAAAACAGCCGTGGAGCACGTACAGGTACAATGGAACGTGCGTCTTAATTAAAAGTATCTTCTTGGAAACAACAACCTCTAAGCAGGTATTAAAGATATGTTTCCTTAAGTCCACATTTCCATTTTAAAACTGTCTTAGTTTTAAGGCGAATAACTCATGGTGTCACCCCCTAATCAGCTAATGAACTCCTGCAAAACGTTCCTGAGCCTCTAAACGTTCTCACCGTCTAGGTCAGTAGGCGACAGCTGACTTGAAAGGCACAAATACTCAGCAAAAAGTTAAGTGGAAGGAAAAAGTGTGGGTGTTCATTTAGGTACGCTCTCTCTCACCTGAAGTCTACTGTTGCTGCAAAAGACTCCAGCTCTGTGATGGAAAACACGCAGAGGAAGCCCTCGCCGCTGCGGAAGTAGTTGTCCCGGATGGCGGCGTAGTCCTCCTGGCCGGCCGTGTCCAGGATGTCTATCTGCACCTCCTCTCCGTCCAGCACTACTTTCTTCCTGTAGCTGTCTGCTTTAGTGGGCTCGTAGTCTTCAACAAACTGGGAGAGGATAAAACAGGTAGATTTGACCGGTTACAGGTGGAAGAAACGTGTCAGCTTCGCATGCCTGCTGAAATGCGAGACACCGACCTCATCGTACATGAACTGGAGGGTGAGGGCTGACTTCCCCACCCCTCCGCTGCCCACCATGATCACTTTGTGGAGGGCCAGAGAGTTCTGTCCTTTGGGCTTTGCAGCGGCCATGGCTCGGCGTAGATGTCAAGGGCGGGGTGGGGGGTGAAAGGTCAAGGCAGCGGGTGAATGGATGGGATTGCGAAAAGAAGATCGTAAAAGGATTCCAGGTGTAACAAAGTGCAGGGTGAAAATTCCTGTTAAAAGTACAGCGAGAAGGAGAAAATAATTAAAAAACAGTGCATCATAATTTCCACAGCCTCCTTGCTCCATGTCAGCAGGTTGATGGATTTGTCAGGGGAGACGGAGGTCACACTTAAACACGCTGCGGAGAGCAACCGTTTCAGATCGCACCAGATAAATTAAAATGTCTGCATTTTATTCCCTCTCTGCTAAAATGCTTTCTTCCTTGTTTTTCACTGAAATAATGTAATTATTTGTCTTAGTAATGCCAAAGAAGACGATAAGTATATTTGATTGCTGGTACAAATTACTCATTTAGCAGCATTTGTCATTTAATTAAGACAAAAAAAATTTTAAAGTAAGAAAATCACATCCTGACTGCTCTGTTTACTATTATTTCCTCTTTTTTTTGTACTTTACAGCCACAAATTTCTTTGTATTTCACCGGGATGTTATGTAATACACCAAAATAAAGTAATGCATGATTAAGTGGTGGGAAAACAAAACCCGTTTTATTTTTTTCTTTACAACTAAAAACATATCGTGCAATTAAATTTGGACGTTACTTTCTAGAGACGCAGAACCACCTTTTGCTGTAATACCAGTAGCGGGTTTTTTTAAGGGTATGTCTCCACTATCTTTGCACATCTACGGACTAAAAAGTTTCCCAACTTTTTTTTTTCTAAAATAACTCATGATCAGTCAGAACAGATGGAAAATGACTGAAGATTCATCTTCAAGTTTTGCCTCAGATTCTGCACTTTGACGCAACATACAGCCAAGTTTCAAACTGGTTTGGCTGTGTGTTTAATGTTGCCTAGCTGGAAGGTGAACCTCAGAAGGAAAGACCGCTGCAGAGCATGATGCTGCCACCACCATGTTTTACAGGGGCAACAGTTTCCACTGTGATGTTCGATCACCTTCTCCCACGTTTGCTGTTTCTTTACATGCTTTTCTTTCAACAACTTTCTTCTTGTTCCATAAACAACAGGTTCTATAGTGTCTGTGGTTAATAGTTGCCGTGCCGTTTCCTCTGACTTTTTGTGAAAGCAACGCATGCAGCAGTCAAAGTGTGCAGAAACAAGATTCACTGAATGCAAAAGAGTCTCTTTATGCAAAGAAGGACAAGAGTGAAAGGCAACTAAGATTCACAAGGTCCCCAGTGGAGATGTGTTAAAGGTATACTTACCAGTATGTGCAATTCTTATGGGAAATTAAATCATTTATGATGGATTGAGGTAAAACAATTCATGCTTTTCAGAATAAGAGACAAAACATCTCAACACTGCCTTAACACACACTGGAATTAAAACAATACTACAGTGCATCAACGGTTAATTTTTAACTGCACCTTTTCTTTTACATTAAAGGTAAAACAGTTTAGAAATCCCCAGAATGTAGGAGTTTCCTGTAGTTGATGAAGGATCGTTGATACACATTTGTATCATAAAACTTTTTTATTATGATTAATATTTCTAGGCAGCATCTGGTGATGTTTTTTTTCTTTCTTCCAAATCTGACATCTGCAAGAGCAATTTAGTGGTCAGAACTAATGCATGGAGACCGTAAGGGAATCATGATGCATAGAAATGAGGGGGTGAAGGCCCATTCCCAGCACAGGCCAAGGCAAACCTCTTGGAAGCAGGATTAAACATGGGAATTATGCCAATGCTTCATTAGACAAATTAACTAAAGCTAATTTGCAACGTCAGCTGTCAGTCAATATAACGATGTAGCATTTAATGTAATGCTCCCCTAATATTTACTTACTTTAAGTGCAAATAATAAAAAATAGTGAACTATAAACTATGAATGTAAGAGTCTCATTCTCTTGATAGCACGATTCAATTATGTTATTTTAACATAATAATATCTCAAGGACTACACGGGGGAAACTATTATAATTTTCCTAGAATAAACCAGCAAGAGGAAGAAATTAGCACTGAAATGACGACAATAACAAAACATGAGCAGTTTCTGATAACTGAGCAATCTATAATTGAGCAAACTAATACAAGAGGATATGGAAAACATGAATAACCCCGTTAACAGATTATTAAACTAGAAATTTACAGACTAAATGCTCTGAAAATCCACGCCTGGAGGCTATTAAAGTGGGCGATGTGGCTAAGCGAGCAGCTACCTAAACCGCACGGAGCAGGTAAACATGTCACCTGACGTTTAATTAGCAGCTGGGGAAGCTCAGGCTGATTGAAACGCCTCTAAAATCAAATCTTTATTATCCTGACACCCAGCAACAGATGCTTGCACCGTTGAACAGCTCTGTCGATGGCAGAAGGGAAAAAAGAGGAGCTAGCAGCAAGCGGTTGGTACCACAGCAGCTAATCACAACTAACACACAAAATAGGGCTGGAGCGGTAAAAAGGCGTTTTAATAGAACAACATACCTGCAAATTAACTGGTTTTCCCTTGGGGTAGAATGATAGACGAAAGGTGAGTGAGAGGAGGCAAAATAAAAACACTCTGCTTCCTGTGCTTGTTAGCTCATGGCTAGCTCGGTGGCTAACTCCAGGGACTCTGGTGGTAGCTGTTAGCAGCGGACTGACTGAACGTCCTGTGGGCTTGGCTGTGTCTGACAACGCCCGCCCGCCAGGGACACTCTCCCAGCTCTACGTTTTACTTTTGAATTTAAACTGATTCTTCTGTCTCTAAAAAAAAAAAAAATCACTTTATTTTGATGCTACTAACTTTAATAATTTTCTTGAAGCTTAGGACATAACATTGGCCAATTTGCATAAATGGGGAAACGGTGGAGAGGCACTAAGATGGCCAAATACTAGAGGTGTTGTTGAAAGGTGCAGAGAATTTAATTGCACTTTCCTGCTATAAAAGCCAACTCCAGCTGCTACAGTAATAATGTACTGAAAATTAATCTTATGTGCCACAGTTGACATTTTCTGCTTTGGTTTTCTTTCAGTAATGAAAGAAAATGCCACAATTTCTAACTTGCACCGCAAGTTTGCAGAGAGGAGTTGGAATGACACATTTCAGCTTGTTCGCAGATGCATGGTAAGGCAATCTTAAGGCAAACCTTTTGTCATTTTAATCTCATGTTCATTTAGAAGAATGAAAAACTGCCTTACAGTTTTGTTGAGTCAGTTTGGGATGGGCCCTTTAACAATATAACATGTGATGTGTGGCAATGCACTCCCATTAGATCATCCATAGAGGGATACTTGAGCCTTTGTTTGATCATCACTCTGGGCACTGATGTGCTTCTGATGTTTACTTGGTCTCACTTGCCATCTACATTAGAATGTAAAGTTATGTAAACGCCTTAAAATAAATTTGTTTTATTGTAGGATCTCTCATTCAAACTAAGTGCATTCAGTGACAAATGCAACCTCAGAGAGAAATATCTCTTATTTCTTCTAAATAAAGTTGCCAGTTCTGCACTTTTACTTCCATCACTAAGGATGTTTGCTAGTGTTTTATTGTTGGCAATAAACACAGACATAAAAATTAGCCAATTGCTAAGTGCAGTTGAGATTCTATGATGCTGTGGGACTGTTTCTTTTCGATTAAGCTCTGGGAATCTACTTGATGTTAGGAAGTCTTTGATCGAACCTAATAAAAATGTGAATACTGAAAACGAGTAATTATACAGGGTGATGATCCAAGCTATGGCCAATCGACAGAGAAATGTCTCTTTGTACTCAAATTTAACCTTGTTTTATGACCAGCCCAGTCCCCACATATTAAAATATTCACAAAAAAAATTTTTTAAATGTGTGTGCAATGCAGAATGGTGGAACAGGACTTGAGAGGTATAATGTGTTTGCCAACAATATGATATACAAGTTTAAGAACAAAGGATTGAATGTGCAAATGCTTATTTTGCAGTCCAAGCATGCTGTTTTTAAATGTACTGAAACTAGTCTGGCCATTGTCTTCCTGCACTATTCCGCTTGATTCAAATCTCTCTTACAGCTCAGTCTGGGTTTTCTCCTGTTTACTTGGATTCCCTCCGGTATAATTTCTAGCATGCTAATCAGCGAACAAAAGAAGTTGTGAATGATATCTGTCTTGCTTTAGATTTGTAGTCTGCCTGTACTTTTACTAATGGCAGCAGCGTAATTGAACAAAGCCGTTCGGTGTTGGCCACACTTCAAAACATTGAACAGCCATTTTGTTCGGATAGGTACTTCTCTCTTTGAAGTGGAGGATGGTTGGGGTTAGCTTGGTTTATAGCTAACGTGTTGAACCGTGCGCGCGCCAACTCCGCTCACACGCATTGGCGTCGCGCGCTATCTGGTCATGCACTTTTGAATTTGTGTAACTGAGCGCGGATCGCTCGCCCTCCATTCACAAAATAAATGGACTATTACGAAGGTGCTCCAGCAGAGCAGGTCCCTTTGGACTGTCATTTATATACACCCTCCTTTGAGGGCTCATTTTATGAGGATATGACTCCAACGTAAACGCGAACTTTCAGACTTTAACAATTTCCTTTAAGCTACAGGAAACTGGCGCATTATATACGTCACGGACAAACGTCAACGATTGGGTAAAATTTAAAACTTCCAACAGCGTCTACGCCTGTTGCAGGCGGTAATGCGCCAACTTTGTTGTTTGCCAAAAAAAAAAAAAAAACACAGAAGAAGAGTCCACGCCTCCGGGAACATAGACATAATATAAGAGAAGATGCCTCATGCACCGCTCTCGCCTATTGTCGCTGACGAGATTTAGGGCGGCCATATTGGAGCGGTACTCCACTCCAACTCGGCTAATGTGTTTAGCAGGCACAATGACATATCAGCGCATTTAATCGATCATAACACGCTTTTTTGTTACTGGAAACCATATTCAAACATCTATCAAAGCTACATTAATATATATATATCTATGTTTTCCAGCCGACGAGTTCTAGCTTCAGAGTGATTCCGCACCTGAGATTGAGTCCAAAATCCGAGATTCATCCGTGCTGCAGTGAATCCGTCTCTTTTTAAAGATATCTCCCACTTCTTCCTCATATCGTTTCTTTATAAAACCTTCAAAACCAAAACGGAAGATTTGGGATGTATCTTACTTTGGACAGAGTGAAAGAATTGCATATAAATAATAGTCTTTACCACCTGTGTAAACTTTGCTGGTGAATGTTATAACACGTAATATAAGTTTTATAATGTATGTTACATTGTTTCATTTCTAATGTAGGCTCTTGTGTCAGATAATCTGAGTCAATGTTGGAGAATAATAATTTTTTTTAGATTTACGGAATCTCAATTATCCTTTATAGCGGGGCTGAACCCGTATAAAGGGTTCAGCCCCGTATATACGGGTTGAACCCTTTATATATACGGGTTCATGTGTATATATAAAGGGTTAACCTGTACAGTGCTAATATGCACTGTACATATTAGCACTGTGCTAATATGTACAGTGCTACATATTAGCACTGTAGCTAATATTTCAGTAAAGTAATATTCCAGTCACAGAATATACACAATAATATGTCCATCTTACTTGTGAAATGTTGTCTGTGGAGCCCTCACATCAATAGTCCATCGATCCGAACAACAATATCCCTCAGTGCTGAGGCATCTTCTGCTGTTTTGATTGACAAAGTAGAAGGATATACCGCTCCAAGATGGCCGCCGTATTTCCTGCGCCGGAGCAGCCATTGCGGGGTCTACTCTTATATTATGTCTGTGTCCGGGAAACGATATAGACCCCAGACCCTCTGTACGGAGCAAAGTGTAGTGTAAGGGGTCCGCTTTTTACCTGCTTCGACGAAGCTAACCAGCGTGCAGAGACTCTGAAGAGGGTTTAGTTTTCTTTAGATTTTCATGGGTGGAGCCCCCAGAGAGGAGAATATTTGTGGATTTATTTAAAGTGGAGATTGGCAGGGGTCAGTCTCCAGAGTCTGGTAAGGCAATCTTGATTACTCGGTGGTCTAAAGTGATGTGTGGCCCAAAGGGATACAGCAGCTGGGGCTAGTTATACAATACTGACCAGCAAGGATTATGAAGAAATTAGATTCTCAAAGCAAAGGATGAGTTCACAGTATATTTGCCCTCTGTTTAAAACTGTATGTAAAGGATCCTCAGTGTCAATATTTCCCTTGCTGTGGTGTCACGCAGCTCGTGTTCGTTGAGGGGATCGGGCAGACGGCACTAGACTGTTGACACAAGCCTCGCACTGCTGCACAACACGTCCTTTGTCAGGTTTTCACTTCCCTTTGTCCCACAATAGGACAAACCCAGGGATGAATCCAAACCTTGTGAGCCGATTGCAAGAGCTTTGGACAGACTCCAGGAAGTGCTTCAGGGTAAACAAATATTCCAATGATTCATTTTTCTGCTTTCTAGTATATTGGTAACATTATTATTCTTTTTTTTTTATTTCATTTTCAGCACCAACTATGGACAACACAAAATCCAGACTGGAAATGATTGCCAAACGACAAGGGTAAATACATTTGTTTGTAACATGACAAAAAAATATAAAAAAAAACTTTGAGCTGGTGAACAAAAGTGTTCATATCTCAGATCTAGCTCTCTGGGAGTCGATGCATAATTTATTGTAGCGTCTAACCTTCGTTCATATACAATTTTGATTTTTTTTTTTTTAGGATGGATTTTTACTGTACTGACGCCACCTGCTACCTGACGGCTGACATTTTCTACCTGGAGGTGTTGCTGCTGCCATCTGGTGAGGTGAAGGAGGTAATGGTGGCTCTACATGGAGAACGCCCCACTGTAAGCGGACTCTGGCCTTCAGGCGATATGAAGCTATTCCTCTTTTTAAATTTTATTAACTAATTCTCTAAAATCGCTTTGCAGCCCAGCAGGTCCCTTTTGCATCTCCTTAGGTAAGCGATGACGGCGTGTTAAATTTACGTCAGATAAAACGGGCAATTTATCGCCAACTACTTTGGATGACGACAGTTTCAGCTGTTGGACGAGTAATTTACCTGAAAATGCTAATTCCCCTTTTTTTTTTTTTTCTGGATAATTTAAAGGTCCTATAACTTTTCAGAATTTTCCGTGAGGCTGAGGGAACTGTTTGCTCAATACAACATTCCTGGAGACAGGTAGGTTTTCCTGAGACGTTCACGATTCACTTTTAAAATCTGGAATGGTTACCATTTGGCCTCCCATCTGTTGCTTTCACAGAGAAACAAAATCCAAAATGTTGAAATCCCTAAAAAGCCTCTGGAAAGACCTTCAGCAAATATCAGATATGCCAAAGTAAGTAACAAAAAACACTAATATGGTGACTTTTTAGCAGTTGTTACTGTTACTACTAAAAATAGCAGTAACAGTTTGCACTGCTTTTGGACAACTTGAATTAAACTGTTTATTCATTCAGGATGTTTTCTTTCTTTTAGTGAACCAAAGCGCTTTGAAGCCCAAATGGACTTAATAAACAATGGCAGGGTTGGCTTTTTAATGACAGAAAAGCAAGGTATGAGTTGGAACGTTTACAGTAAATCATACACGTGGATTTTTTTTTTCTTTTTAAGATCTGATTTATTCATTTATTGTTCCAGATTATCCTCCTTCTCTTTACTTCTATATCTCACCAAATGATTGCCCGAAGAACTCAGAGATGTGTAAGATTCAGATTTTTCATCTCAACTTAATGTCTGATCATGCAGCGGATTCGAAGTTGCGTCTTTTATTTCATAGCACTAGAGGAATTGCTGGAGTTCAAGCCAGTTGTCCAGGTAAACCAGGCTACAATCGGAGTCGGCGACTTGACTCGCAGGCTTCAGATGACATCTCTAATCTCAGAGGCTCCTCATCTGGACACTCGTAGGTCTGTATTTTATTTATAGTCTCTCATTCAGTAGAATGATGGGAAGGTCCCAGCTGCGAGTTAACAATAAACCTGCGTCTTGGAGCCAGCTGTCCGGCGGGCGCTGCACTCGGTGAGGTTTCGAATGAGACGCTTCCCGCGTGTTTCCTGCTCAGACTGAAGACGCCGATACCTGTGTTTTCTCATATTGTGGAGAGAGTTGGACAAATCACAGGTTGGAAACTTTTCCAAGAACAAAATCAAACTTCTTTTTGTTTTCAACAGCTCCACACTCATTCCATTGTTTCTACAGGCGTGACTATACCAGATTGTGACCTCCAGTGGGCACCGTTACCCAAGCTTCTGATGAACGCTTCTGCAAGTGCAAAAAGCCCCTCGGAGCCATTAGATGGACAGGAGATCTTTACAGTGGTACAAGTCTGCTTTTAGCTTTATTTATTTATTTTTTTTTTTGTCAATTTAAATTCTTATGGATTACATACTGAGGGAGAATCGAAACGTCTCGTCCAGGTTTTTCCTGAGGGTGGGATGCACACTTATGTTGTCCCTGATTCTTCCTGGGATGCTCCCACGCAAAGAGCAGCTTTGCTGGCCAGCGTTCCCTTCACCCAGCCGGCTCACGTCTCCGCCGTGCTGGAGCTGCTGCGTCACCAGTGTGTCTTTAACACCCTGCTGAGGAGCTGCTTGACTCAGAGTGCCAGTCCAGGTGGGAGGATGTTCATGTGGTAGAATTATATCCAATATGGCGGAAGGGATGCTGCCAAGAAGACTTGTAATGCTCTTATTACATTTGTGTTGTGTTCTGCTTTATTTCTATGAATTCCCACCAGCTTCAGTTTGTGACCTTCACTTTGAGGTCCGCCCAGAGTCCACTACCAGCATTTCTGTGACCTTCTGTCAACCCCACATTGACCGTCTTGCCGTCTGTAAGCATTTTTTAAGAGAATTTTATGGGGGGGAAAAAAGCCACTTACTTTAAGTATTTTTCAGGTCTGGATAAGTATAGCAGGAAAATGGTGTGGAAAATGTTTGAATTTCCAGACTTGCTTCTCATATGGTTTTTGGTTCGTGCAGGTTTGGTATTTAAAGCCTGTCCTCTGCAGTAATTTCTGTCGTAAATTGATAGAGAACATTGTGTTCTATAAATTCAAAAGAACTGCAGTGGGCCAGTTCAGGTTAGAAATGCTCTGTTAAGCATTTTGAATCTGCCTCAGCCATTAACATCATTAGATTATATGTAGTGTAAAAGTGGCGTATATTAATATACTACTCTTGTTGCTGCTAAAACTACCGATTTTTAAATAAAGTAAAAATGACTGAACTGTAAATGTTAGTCTGAGAGTGTGCAGGCATGTTTATTGGTAAACTTTTTGCTTCAAAATGTAAGGAAAGTAAAAAAGAAGTAGTTGTAAAAAAATATTTAGTCCATTTATGTACACCTTAACCTTTTGTGGGCTAATTTTTCAGAGTGGTATAATTGGCGTCTGTGAAATGAGTCTTGAAGATGAAGAGATTGCCAGTTCAGGCTAACCGTCAGCTGCAAACCTCTTTCCGTTTGTCCAACTGAGATTAATAGTTTCTTTATTGCAACTGAAATACTTATACCTTATAACCTCTACAGAACTACTTGTGGACTCGTGTGCTTTTCTGTCACCAGTGCTGGTCAACATACCTGACCCCCGTCAGATCACCTGCCAGTTGTTTGGAGGAGGATTTTATGATCCATCTTATCCCATGCTGGACGAATACACCACCATGGTTCTGACTAGGTCTGTTTTGTACGCTTGTAGCAATACTAATTGTAATCATTGCGTTCAGTTTGATTCCTTGCATAACACTTGTTTTGTTATCTCAGTTGTATGTCCATTCCTGTGGCCATGCGGGCGTTATACTGCAAGCTCGAGGAAACCACCAGCTGCCCCACCACCACAGTAGCTGAAAACGACCAACTAAGTCCTGAGATGGACACCGATGGCCAGTCGCCTGCAGCCTCCCGAAGCGCAGCATGACGGCGTTCCTGGTTCAATGTGCGGTGCCGTATCTGTCTCTAAATCTGAGCTTCGTCCTGAAACGAGCGCCAGCATGCCTGACGACCCCCACCCGCTCGTTCCTGTGGCTCCAATGGCAAACTCTCAGAGCTGGTCTCAACATAAGGAGGGCTTAGCGGCTGCCTGCGTCACAGATTATTGGACTTTATTAAGAAACTGGCCGCTGTGTAACAATTTGAAATGCTGATGGTTGAGTCTGTCTCACTATGCATTCCAGTGTGGTAGGGATGACTGGCTGTAAAGGTTTTTGAGGTCTGGCAGTGGGCCTCCACAGGGCAGGAAACCAGTTGCTTGTTACCATGTGAGCCAGTAAGTCCTGGTCTAAATGTCTCTATATTGGCTTGTGAAACCAAACAGATCTGACATTTTTCAGCTTTGAAAAAAAAAAAGAAAACTTTGCTGAATAACGAAACAATTTGGTTTGAATAGAGAAAAGAAAGCTAGAAGAAATTTCTTGATTACATTTGAGGACCATCTTGCTTTTTCTGGACTCCTGCCAGGACTTGTACCAATATAGGACAAATGCCTGCAGCCTGTACAGTAGAAGAAGAAATGTTTACCACAGAGACGACGATGTGATTTTTACTGCATTAGAGGTCTTTGCATACAATTTTCTAAACCTACTGAAATGGAGGATGATTTTAATGTATATATTTTTTACATATATTTAGAATATTTGATGCAACTGTTGACAGTAGACAACTGGCTTTGTCTGTATGCATATCCAATGACCTGTGTGACTGCTATTCATAGAAGCAGCCAAACATGTGGGGTTAGAAACGCTCTCTTCTTTCAGAGGAACCGTCCTTGAAATATTTGTTTTGTTGAGAAAGTTCACAAAAGGAGCACATCATATGGTGATGCTGGAGGATTTTAAATAACTGTCCAAGCTTTTATAAACCTGGTTGGATGTTTAGTCTAATGAGCGTCTTATGAGACTCTTGGCGTTATTTGAATTGTTCTTTTATGGGTGGGATCATATAGGATGTATGCATTTATAAGTAAAAGCTGCAAAAGTTTTAATGTTTTGTGGTCAGCTGAGAAAGAAATGCAGCCGTTAACACAGAATAGAGGAAAGTGTTTTATGGGTCTTGGTGAGTTTCGGGCATAAGTAAACTACACACACACAGTCAGCTGGTGGTGGTGGAGGCATCGTAATGCTGGGCTGTTTTACAGCATTGCAAACTGATGACACAAAGATACAGGGTGATGTTCTAGTAAAACAATAATATGAGAATAACTGGAGGGAATTTAAAATATATTTTCACTATATAATGTATTACAACAACAAAAAATTAATATTGGATCAAATAGAGCTTCAAAGTTTGACCGGTCTGAAGGATATGCTTTCTTACCTCTAATACTAATAAAAACTGAAATTACTGTTTGTTTTTTATACAAATCAAATAAAGGTTTTATAAATCCAAAGAAACTTCTGTTTAAAGATCTGTTTTTAGTCCAGAACTATTCAAAACATTTTGATCAGACACTAAAGTATCATTAACCACCTACCATGCAAGATTATGGTCTCTCAATCGAAATTGGCTCCATTTGCTTCATTTGTGCTCCATAACGCTTTACTCTTAATATTTAAAATGTAATTATGAATGTATACAAATGTAGCACTGAACAAACGACTAAACAGTTTGTGTCCAGGATATGAGGGATCTGCATATATGCCATCTGCCCTTTTCTCTGAACCTAGAACTGTAAAAGAAAGAAAGTCCTGATGGGGTTTTTCCGGAGATCTACTTGTTCTTTTGTCTGATCTTGTCGCATTTTGTTGAACTCAGGGCAGATGTGTGATGGATGCTCACACAGAAGAGTACCCACTGTCTTTTAACTGGACACAAACTGTAATAAGTTTATAATTTTCTTATACTTGTGCCATACCCTCATTCTTTTCGCCCTGGGCAGTGAGCCACGTTACTCCTATCAAACACATCTGTAGGTGGAAATTATTGACCAGAACTGTGTATGCAATAAATAGAACTGTAACTATTTTAAGGTCGCATTCTTGGCCTATTTTAAGGAAATCCTAAAAGTGTGTGAGGGGAAGGGGGGGAGAAAAAAAGCTCTCCTTTCTTGGTCTGCGGTCTCTTTAAATCCCAAACCAGTGGACGGGATCTGCGCGTCCTCACAAAGCCTGTCTGGACTCTCCACTCATCCTGATAAACAGCTGCTTACCATTTAAGGGGGAACTTCTCAGGAAAAAAAAGAGAAAAAGAAAAGTTTTCCTTGGACCTCCTCTGGAATCGAGACTTTTGTCTGCGGATGTTCGGATTTAGAGTCTGCAACGCTGCAAAACGCACCAAATCTGGACTCTCGAGTTTTAGTTTTTTTTTTTTTTTGCGCAATGCTCCGCCGTCCTCAGTTCAACATCTGGATTAACTATTTGAAGTCGGGTCTAACGGCAACAGCAAACTTCAGCTTTAAAGCAGCCTGCCTGCCTCCTTTGTGTTTTCCTCTGGAGTTCAGCCTGATAAACCCGAGTGCCTGCTCGTAGATTATGTATTCTTTAAAATGGGTGCGAACAATGGAAAACAGTATGGAAGCGAGGGTAAGTGAAGCGATGATGAACTTCTAGTCACGCTTTATGTCGAATCTGTTGATTTCGTATGTAATTCTCGGCGTGGTTGGTATGAAAATCCCGTTATGTGCGTGTTTTGTCCCGTAGTAAACTAAAAATGGAAGACCACGCAGGGTTGGTTGAGTTGGAGATTTTTTTTTTTCTCTCTTCAGGCATCCTTAGTTTTCTTGGTCTTTTTCGACCTCTAACGGCTATTTTATTATATGCAACATTTTTTATAAAGTCTTTCAAAAAAATCAGAGTGACATCTGCTGGCCGTATCTCCTAACTTTTAAATGTAAAACGTGTTGAACACGTAAAATAAATGAACTCCTCTTCATCTTATTTCTATTTTTGACCCAATTAAAATCAGTTTGCATTTTTCTTTATGAAGTGAAACTAAACAGTTGAGTGTTGCAGACACTGGCTGTGATATCTTGAGTTCAAATTTAGTATCATCTCACATAATTAGCTGCCTTGGCAGAGCAACATAGTCATCTGTCAACACAACTGCTGTAATTTATGGCCCTTTTTGTTTTAAAAGGAAAAAAGCCTTCTCTTGCTGGTTAACTGAAGGTAGATATGGAGACAAAATATTGTGGTTTGGGCACCTTATCTTGACAAGAAACAGTTTCTGAGATTTTCCTTTCCAATCTTAAGACTTGGAAGCCATTTTATGCATAATACTCGCCTCATTTGGTCTTTGGTGTTTTATGTTATAGGGGAAAAACGTGAGCAGGCTCTACATTTATTCTAAAAATTAAATCTGTTGGCCACTGCATCTAGTGTGGCCCCAACCTCAGTTCAAGAATGATTCAAAATTGTTAAAGTTTATTTTTATTCAGGGTGAAATTATTGTTACAATGGAAAAATGTTAAGAGCAACAAACAAAATGTCTATTTTTTCTTTTCAGCCAAACTTATAACAAATAGAACCACACATATCCAGAGACTGTTACTGGGAAGACCATTTTGCTGCACCCAGAATAGCTTTTAATTAATGTATTAAACTTGTCCAAATATAGCTGGCGTTTTGTAAGAAAGTGACATAAATCTTGTTTTAAACCTAAGATAATTTTCTTCAACTGAGTTTAAAATACAGCAAATGTGCAAAATCATTTTTAGTTTAGGATCTATGCAATGAATAACCCCTTTTCTTCTAGAAATGAATACCAAGCTGCTTTATTTGCTCAACTTCCGTTTTTATTCCGGTTTTTTTTTCTTGGCCCAGGAGTACTTTTGGCCCGATGATTTTTGACAAAACGTTTGGACAGCCCTGGTTTTACGGGCTGCATGGCGGTGCAGTTAATAGCACTGTTGCTATGCAGCAAAACGAACTTGGAGAAGACAAAGCTGTGGATCTTGGATCTTGTAGATCCGCCTCGGGCCACAGCTATCTCAAAGCTTTTGCACTTTAGCGTATCTTTATCAGCCTCTTTGTGGAGGAAAGTTTCCCCACTCTTTACTTTTCTTCAATGTTTCCATGACTCAAATCCAGGCAAACTGTATCTGTCAGGTAGGTATTTTACTCGCATGCTTCAGTGATGGCAAAATAAGCTCAAGTCAGCACCACTTCACCACCGTGTTTAAGTCTCTCTGCTGATGTGTTTTGTGTGGTTTCCTCCAAATATGGAGGTGCTCACTATGCCCAAGCACCTACACTTTAGTACTGAACTCTCAATCCTTTTGAACAAGTAGTATTTGTTATGCAACATGCTATCTGAGTCCAATGTAACATCTGGTGTTAGGTGTCGGTGAGCTAAGATGTGAAAGGTTTCCTCCAACCATTGAATTATGGTCAGATATCTTCACTTTGGTCAGATGTGATGAGACGGACCTGAGTCCTCCAGATCTACAAACAACCTTCTGCCTTTGACACATTTGCTGATTATCAGTTTAGTTCATTTGATTAACAACAAATGGACTAACCCACTTTCAGATGATTCCCTCTAAACTCTTCTAAAAATAAAATAAGCAGAATAAGACTTTCCTCAGCCTTCTTTTTTTTTTAGTTTTACTTAAACTTTGCAAGCATGGAGTGTCTTGCAGAATAATTAATGACGGAAAGCCATCTTAATGTTTATTAGTTTTGTGATAAGAGGATTCCTGCAGCTGATTATTATCATAAATGTGGTGATGTGTGGAGCATCAAAAATTAGAGCTAGGATAGGAAATATAAGCAAAAAAGTAATTATCAAATGTGTGAAGGTAAATCCAAAATTTAAAACAGCTTTGGAAATACAAATGTGTGTGTGTATATATATATATATATATATATATATATATATATATATATATATATATATATATATATATATATATATATATATATATATATATATATATAAGCTGTCCAATCCATATGGTGTTTTTTAATCTGCAGAAATGTAACATAAACTCAAACTGAACTCGACTCAACTTCATTTTTATCACATTGCCGTCATCTGTTGACCCTCATGCCATAGGATGATTACATCTCTACCATGTGGCTTTAATAATCCTGGAATATCAGCTCAGATGGACAGTCTGTGTCATCTTTATTACCATAAATAACATTTTACTAACATTTTGCGCCTATCATATTAAAGTGGCTGTCCAGTGCAGCCAAATGCATTATTTCTGGCCCCAGAGCAGTGATGTTTGTATAAATAACCAAAGTCAATAAGTGCGGAGAAATGCCTGAACCTCGTGATTTAAAAAAACAAAAAGCAAAACATGTGGTCCTTCTCCACCTTTGATTTGATCATGTTAAGCTTCACCAGCGGCTTTTCTAATTGAGTTGAAGTTGCTCTTTTAGCTCCGCAGAAGGGATTCTGCTTGAAAATGCGATTAAACCAAACCTTTGCATGTATTTAATATCAAATAAATAGATTTACAATGAAACTGAGATCCTTGTTTAACTGAGGAGACAATTTAAAAACGTATTCTAGTAGTACTTTTACCACAAAAAAGGATGTAGACACCATTTAATATTAGGAACAGCATTAGTTTACTCCTCAGTGGACATTTCTGTGGTTATTTTACTGTATCTGATCTTAATACAACTCAAAAAACAAGCCGCTGGTTTTTAGTTTGATGTGTTTAATGAATAGATCACAGGTTTTTATTTAATCTATCAATGATCAGCCTGAGCCCATCAAGGAAAAACGGGCTAATTCATGGCTGGTGCAGTGGATGTAACCTAAACTTTACATGATTGTAAAATCAACACACATCATTTTAAATGCTTCAATAATTAAAGCTCAGCTCTTGCAGTTTAGATAAGGATCCAGATGTTGTGTGATGGGAAGATTTATCTTACTAAGAAGGACGAAACGCATTGAGAAGATGGGACATCCACTTCCTCCGGACTCGCTCAGACTGATTGTTGGACTCGGCTCATGTTGATTCACTCTTCATCACTTCAGCACTAGGAGGGTAACAATAGCTGAAGGAAATTATGCATTACATGGCAGTGGGTGTACAAGAACTTTAGCAATATTTACTGTTTTTCTTATCATTGACCCTTACTAAGTACTGCTCTAGACAAGTGTTTCAAATCTCTAGCTAACGTTAGCTTAGCATGTGCAGGCTATTAAGAGTAAAGCATACTTTTTTTCTGACTATTAAAAATAAAGTAATGGTTTAACGTTTAGGGCATGTTTTAAAGAAAATGTAAGCTGGGAAAAATATTAACTTCATGTTAAAACGATGTAAGCAGTTCAGATTTTCAACTTCAAATTAGAAGCTATAAACTGAATTCAGTAATTCACGGATATTTTTCATCATGTTTACAAACCACTTGTCTTCTCTGTCACTTTGTCGCCTCTTCTTGGTTCAATTGGGTTCACAAAACTAACTCTAACCCTGGAAATGATTTAAATATGGATTCATACCATTTTTGCCCAACCTCTTGGAATCATGATCACTGACCTTAAGTGACCCTGAGGGAGGCCTGCGGTGCTTTAGATTGTTGTCACAGTGGAGGAATCCTTGTAGGCTTGTTAAGGTTCCAAGTTTTCTCCATTTGCAGATAAAAGTCTTTGCTGTGGTGTCCAGGAGTCCCGATGTGTTTTAAAGCTGCAGTACATACTTTTTATTTAAAAAAATATGTTTTTGTTTTTTTTTACATACTTGTTAAAACCTTCACCATGTTTGGCAGTAAACGACAGATAGTCTGTGAAAAGTTCAAACTCGTCCACCTCTTCCCTGAGCTATTATTGCCGCCTGAAGAAACGCATCACTCCCGATCAAAAACAGCCAACTAGAGCCAGGAGGTCATAGTGCTGTCAGTCATCCTCGTGAACATGCTGCTAAATTTGCTAATGAAACAACTCAGTATCACAGCAAAACAATTTATCTGCTGTCTCACCATGATACTGCCACCAGAATACTTGAGCGTCAGCACAGTACGATGTTGGAAAACCTCGTCCTTCTTCTTCTCACCGTGGCCAGACGGCTCCGTCTTTGTCTTGTCCGAATATTAAACGTTTAAATTTCAAAATCCTCTGCTTTAATTATTCTACAGAAGTATCATTTCTGCTTCGAAACCCACAAGAGCCGTGCTTCTTGTTTACAAGAGCAGAATTCTTCAGGGCTTCGGTCCACATCTGTTTTCAAGTCTATCTCCACAATTAATTACACACTGGTTACAAATATGCAGCAAACCATCCACAAGGAAACAAGCAGAACCTTTTACAAAACTTTTTTTTTTTGCCCTCCAACCAAAAAAACAAAAAACAACAAAAAAAAAACAAGACAGTCAAACAAAACACTAAATTACATTTTTTTTCAGCCTGAAGTGTTTTTGGGGGTGTTCGTTTCATATGTAGACATTTTCATTCCTCTTCTACATTTTGCTGTGTCGTTTGTGTTCACTTCTTGTGAGCTCTATTAGTCGTAATGTGCCTTTAACATTCTTCTGCACCCTTCAAATTACTGCTTCTTTCAGGAAGAGTTTATTTCACGGAAGTGACTGACCTTTGGGCATCGCTTCTTGCAAACACCTCTCCGCACCGAAGGCCATGAAGCTGCTTTTACATCCCGACAAAGGACCGAAATGCCAAATCCAACATTTCCAAGCATGCAAAAAGCAGCCTGCAGCCACAACTCCAGCAGCAGAGGCACTCTTTCATAGTGATATCCCTTTGTCCATAACTTCTATAGTCCTTATAAAGAAATTTAAACCAAGTATCTATAAAGACAAACATAACTCATTCAAAAAGACTTATGAATCCATGTAGACTCAATGAAACGGCTTTGATGTGGTCAGTTTAGAGACGAGACCGTGACCTAAGAAATGTGCTGCGGAAGAGCTGCAGTCATTTATTAAATGCTTTTGTCTTCCTCTGGAGCGTTTCCTCAATTGTCCTATGTGGAAATGAAGACTGGGGAGAGGTTGCAGTGGACTTAGTTCCTCCTCCGAATAAAAGCCCCCAAAAACAGATACTTAGTCAAACAGAGCAGCCCAGACTTTGTGCATGTGCCAAGCGGAGATATTTATCCTCAACTGAGCAACATAAACGTCATAAAAGCAGAGACTGATGGCTTTTCTGGTCTCCTCACACTTGAATTGTACTAAGGTTGTCATACAAGTGGAATTATCTCTGATGCACTTGAAAAGTTTTCTTACGGAAAAAAAACCCAATCATTTTCAGCAACTGTTGGGCACAGATTTCCTCAGATTAGTGACGCATAAATCTGAAAAGGTCTACTTGTCTTCCCAGCTGTCAAGCTGAAGTCCATTTGTTTTCCATTTCTGCAGGTAAAGGGAGCTCAAGCATCTCCTCTGACATAAGCTCAAGCACAGATCACACACCAACTAAGGCTCTGAAGAATGTGGCTACCACTGAAGGTAAGGCATCTGGTGCTCATTAACCAAACTGCCCTCCCTTTTTCCTCCTCTTCTTGTCTCTCCTCCTCCTCCTCCTCGCGCGCTGCCTTTTTTGGGACAGAAACCTGTGTGTTCCCTGGTTCCAGCTCCCATCAGAACCAAGAAAATGTTTCAGAAGATGGAGGAAAAAAAATACACACACTTCTGGCTCCTCACAGTGAAAGAATGCTTATCTAAACTGAGGTTGTATCAGAATCAAAGTGCTGCCCAGCAGGGCGGGAGGGAGGGGGGGAGGCGCACGGTTGCAGGAGAGGCTTTTTCTTTGTTGTTGTAAAGATGAAGACAGTCTAGAGAGTAAATATGAGGTTGAGGAACTTAAACTTCACTCGGTTAGGTCTCTGGTTCCCTCTTTTCTCTGCATAATTTTCTGTTTGCTTACCCCAACAAAATGCCAAACCATGATTGCCTTGGAAAAGTATTAAAACCCCTTAATCTTTTGCAAGTCTTGTTGCGTTACAACCACAAAAAATTCTATATATTTTTTTTTTGTGGTGCATATTTGTGAACAGCTTCCTCGGAGCATGGCGCTACCTCCACTGTGTTTTACAAAAGGTAAGGTATGTGTTCAGGGTGATTTACAATTTTTTAACCACTCATTTGATCTCTTATTTTTACTCTCTGAGTAAAAAGCTGTGCCCTACTACTCTCTAAAATATGGTTCTGCTGATGAAAACCCCTTACTGACGAAATATCTTCTGCTCCTGTTTGAATCCTGTGTTCATACTTTCTCTTTTCATGGGTAAAAGCCGACGCCCTCAGCAAAGCAGCGACGCCAAAGTCACAATGCTTATGGGCAAAGTCACCGATTCAGTCCAAGGGTATGAAAACATTTTGTGAGCAGTGATATCTTAACTTAGTGAAAATAAGGTACTTATTTTAAGGTTCTTAAATTGAGCATGTTTGCTCTTCTTTTACGTACGCAAAATTCCCACCAACATTTTATTTAGTGGAGTCAGATTAAAGGGGGCAGAACACGACGTTGGCAACACTTTTCAGTTTTTCTTTTTTTGTTTTGTAAAATAAAGTTTTCTTTCCACTTTGCTAAAGTCCTTTTCTATTTGTGGTCCTTCATGTACATTTACAACCAACATTATCTATTCCTTACTGCCTTCACTACAGATACGTCTGTGTTGTGTCAAATATTATGAAATATTTGCTGTAAATCCTCCTGTACCTTCAATTTTCATTCATGAAGATATTATTCATTTTCATTCTGAACAGTTATATGACAAAACGACACCTGCTCAAAGTTAGGACGTTATCCCTTCCTCCTTTGCGTTTCTTTGTTTGTTGATGTTTTCTAATACATCTCTCAGGTTACGCGGATGAATTTTAATTCGGGGAACTGAAGTAAACAAGGCTGAATCAAATCTTTTGGGATCTTTGCTTGTAAAAAAAAATTGATCCTAACTCATAATCTTTGTTTGCACACCACATGAATCCTTAAACATCTGCGGTTTTAACTTGACAAACTGTGAAAAAAAATTCAGTTTATTTGTAACAAACATGTCATTAGGAGGCATTAAGTTTCCAAACTCAAAAGTCACCGATCGGTTCGGATTGAAAGCTTGGTGCAGTTTCTTCCGGCTGAGCCGTGACTCATTGCCTGTTTTGCTCCCTCCGTGCACACACAGAGCACACTCACCCGGCTGCTGTCAGCCATTGTCGTCACCAATCTCAGATTTGCTCTGGCAATGGTGAACGTAATATTCCTGTGGTTTGGCGCTGCCCACTCAAAAACAAATAGGAGCTAGAGCCTGTGTTTATAACCGCCACTCGGCAGAGAGACACAAGGTGTTTCTCGGGGAGCAGAAGTTACGGACCGAAGAGGCAGAAAATCCCTGGCAAACGCACGACGCCTTGGCTGGTTTGAGTGTCACGCTAGATGTGAGAGGCTAATTCACCCGTTTAACCTTTACGATTCGGAGCGAGCAGAATCCGATTATTGCCGCACGTTCAGCCCGTCTGGAAGCGCTGACTCATTCGGATCTCTCCACCTAAAGGAGCTTCAGGAAACAAACCCAGGCAGTTGTATAATTGTCCCGAATGCGTCTCCTCTGAGCACAACCTGTGCAGATACGGGCTGAGTGAGTAACAGACAGTAGACAACTGCGTCCAAACCATAATTCTCAACTGTGTTTTGACTGAAATTGTTATTTTTTTTTCTCCATGCTAAGTGGGAGTAATTACATGGTCTACAACCGCCACAGCCACAGTCAAATCCCCCCTCCTTAGAAAGACACACACACACACACACACCAAGCGCACACAGGCCGTGCAGACCCCTGTACGGATCCTCGCTTGCAGTGGCAGATCAGGCAGCTCTGGCCCACACAGTCCTGTGGTCCACTAAACTAATCAGGAAGCAGTCTGGGCTGTTTCCCCACCGCACACTGGGAGTATTCATACCGTCCCAGAGCTGTGCTACGGCCGCCGCTGCTCTGATTCGGTTTGCTTTTTTATCTCAGCATCAAGCATCACGATTTAATGAGACTTTTTTTTTTTTTTTCCTGCTGCCACTGTATTTAACTGAACTGGAACCGCACAGGTCAGGCGTTCAGAAGCAACAAGTGATTCTAAAATATTCCGTTAAAGCAAACAAATCGGTAATCCGATAAAGAGAGACACTTCTAATTTCTCCAGCTCAAGTTGCCGCTGCTACAGCTACAGCCGCAGGCGTCGACTGGTTTCTGATAAACAACTCTGTTTTAAACATTTGCCTTTTTTTTTTTCTGCAGTGTGAAATGTTTCACTGGCATCACAGAGTGTGCAGGTTTTCCTCTGCTAGTGCGACACATGGAAGAGAACTTCCTTGACCCATTGCATGCAGTGCAAGCCATCAGTCATCTGTGTGTGTGTGTGGAGGGGCATCCTGGTATTCGTGGGGGTTGGGGGCAACAGCTGTCCTTGAACAGTTAACATCCACAAACATTTGAGGCCCCCTCTAAAAACACTTATAACCGTCTGTTTTAATAGTTCACTCACTAAATATTCCCAAATATGCGTTATTTAGCAGAAGCACTTCAAGCCACATGCATCTTAAGTAAAAGTCACAAAGCTTTGCATGTTTTTGGTGATGCTATCAGAACATGACAACTGTTTTTTTTTTATAACTAAATCCTTGTTAAAGCTACATATTTTCTTGCAGAATCTCCGGTTGAGATAAAACATTTGTTGCTAACAAGAAAAAGAAAGAAAGAAAGAAAGAAAGAAAGAAAGAAAGAAAGAAAGAAAGAAAGAAAGAAAGAAAGAAAGAAAGAAAGAAAGAAAGAAAGAAAGAAAGAAAGAAAGAAAGAAAGAAAGAAAGAAAGAAAGAAAGAAAGAAAGAAAGAAAGAAAGAAAGAAAGAAAGAAAGAAAGAAAGAGGGACACAACCAGAACTGTAAAGTGGTATTTTGACTGAGAATGAAAACACCAGGTGTATTAGCAGTTTGTTTTTTGTACTGGCATTTGTCCAGAGTGTACTTTTCTTCTATTTTAATTCTAGTTTTCGTTTTCTCACTTTGACACCATGCGGTTTAAGGTCAAAATTACCACTACCAAAATATTACACCAGTTTGTGCCTGTTGGCCAACAAACTGCCATTTTTTTAAAATCACAAGTTTATTCCTTGGAGCAGCGTTGCAGTTCTTCTGGGGACATATTCATACTCTACCAGATAATCATTGACGTTTTGAGAATATTACGATTCTGTGTGGTGGTGAGGGGAAGCAGACTTGGACTTGCGGTGTCTGTTTTGTGACGTTTATCTAATTACCGAGTGAAATAGCAGTCTGGTATTAACAGCGTGCGGCTACAAGTAATCCTAGAAGTTCAAATTCAATTTGACCTTCTTCAATATATTAGTAATTTTCTTTGCCTTTAGAGGATGTAGTTTTAGTAGCCACTGTGTCTGGGACTCCAACCAGAGGCGCTGTTAGACAGAGCATCAGTTTTCATTTTTCTGTTAAAAATAATCTATTCATAATCTATTCCGTGACAATAATTTGAAGGAAAGATTTTCTTTAAGACTCAACAAAAACCACAGTGCTAAGTTATTGGCCCGCGTTAATATCAGTCAGCTAATGAGAACCAGGGCACTGCCTGTTGTCTTTCACCAATCCTGCATGCATTCCCAGAAAATCAGCATGAGGAAGTTGCACTCACTCACTCACTCTTCTGTTGAAAACAAACCGAGTCGGGCAGGGAGCTGTGCAATTCTGCTTTCAGTTATTATTTAGGCAGGTTTGTGGTAGCCTGACCTAGTTTAGCTTCCTATTAGCTCCAGACTCAACAGGCACAGTGCTGGACAGTAAATCCCTCCTTTGGGATGAAATTGAGTATTTCTCAGCAGGGGTTACACTTAGACCCTATCTGGGCCTCCAGGATTTGTCCAAGTCGGGGTACCTGAGGAATGCGGCCCAGACAAAGTGGGAGCCGGACAGGAGGTTGTGTGGTTTGACATTTGTAGGCGGTTTTGTGTCAGCTGGAGATTTTGTTTAAATTTCAAACACTGATGTAACACAGACCCGGTGTGGGTGTTGGGCACCTCAGAGGAGAAGTTCGAGGTCAGTTTCTTCAACCGTCTGTAGTGGCACCAGGAAGGTGGGAAGCAGAGGGAACAATGAACAGGCCCACTTCCTCTCTGGAGTCAAGGACCAAAGAAGCAGTGATAACGGCGACGCGGAAAAGCTTCCCTACAGCCCTGACTGAGCCATACGAGTCTGCACAGATTTATATGGAGTAGAGGTCAGAGCTCGTCCATTGAGCTTATTTTGTCTATATATTTTTTTGGTCCACGTGAATCAATAATGCAACAAATAACTTTGATTCATTTTCAAACAGTATTTGAATGCACAGGTTTGAATTTATTGTGGATTTTATGAGTTTTTAACCCTTTTGTGCATAGTGGTCGCTACGGTGGGCAGCTGTCTAAAAGTCATTTTCTTGTGCTTCTTGTGGATTTTTATGTTATAAATGCGCACAGACCACGGAAGTGGACACTAATGCATCATAAAATACACTACTGGCCATCAGCTGCAAATGCAAGAAATGATTTTTGTTAAATCCAATATGGCCGACAGACACAAAAAGCATGCCGCCCGACCCGGTCCCTCCTTCTACTGTGGACGACTCTTCCAGGTAAAAAAAAAAAATTGTGACATCAGATAACCCCTAAAGAACAATACTGATGTATTTTTCAAATAACAACTTTGTATTCGGAGAAAATTACAATTGATCACCTAAAAATAAAAAATAAAAATTGGAAAAATGTTACACAAACATCATTAATAGCATTTGCTTTGAAGTCTCTAATTTAGTCCCATAAAAGCTCATTCTAAAACAATTAAATATACTTTGTGAAATATTATCATTATGCCGACAAGTCATGTTCAGCATCCGTCTGTCGTGAGTCACGTTGCTTGTCTGTCACCTTTTGAGTCTGGGAGCAACAGGGAGTCAGCATACCTCAATCACCTCAGTGTCAATAAACTCCAACCATGCATTCAGTTTCTGTAACTGTTTTATTCTTTTTTTGGACTTCAGGGAAGGCCTAGCCCAGCAATTAACGGGTCGCCAGACCATTCCAAGCTCACCAGTAAAGTACTAATTGTGAAAACTGCTCAAAAACTCTCACCATTCACCAAAATAAAACATAAATTTTTATGCCCCAAAAAGCTGGGAAACTGAGCAAGAGCGACTAATTAACACAAGGGAGGTGAAGTGAGACTCAAACTATAAACTGGAGGAAAAGAACGACACGACCTATGAGAACTAAGTCTAAATGCATAAAGAATAGAAAATAGGAATAAACTAAGAACATGAACACAAAGCATTGAACGCCAATGGCAAAACCCTAATGAGAGTAACAATTAAAGTTGGCAAGACCCTTATTGGAATTATAAACCCACAAATGATGAAAACACAAACCCAAAACATAAACACCAGTGAACTGTGATAAAAAAAAAAAAGTAAAATTTTGCAGCGTAAACAATATGTTCTGATTTTGGCACCAACTTCCCGCCGTAAGCACGAAGTAACACACTGATAAGCAAATACAGGCTTGGTGAAGATTATAATCTTTAAATATTAAAGGTGCACAGTCAAGAACTATCAATCATCAAAAAATGGTAATAAACCAGAATCCCTTGACATTTCCATTACAGTTTCACATCATCAGCGCGATTTTCCTCATCTGTTAAAACAACGTAAAATCACATAAATAATTATAAGTGACAGACTCATGCTTCAGTGTGAAATATGTATGAAAATACAGCCTCCTCACACCCCCACAGTGATGTGTTGAAGCCAGTGTAAAGGTCAGAAGTGAAGTCTAAACAGCTCTGCTATGAAAACTCCCTTCTTACAACATGTTCAATTTCTAACAACCTTCCAGGAGCAACAAATCCGTCACACTTTACCCATAAACTAACCTCGAGTACTGACGAACTGTTTACTCGTGTTTGCTCAGCCAGATATATAGTGTTTCACTGTTGACATTTGCTGCGCCAAGGCTGAAATACTCCTTACAGAGAGATGTTTGCGTGTGTGTCATTGCCACTGGGACATTTCTTTTTTGTTGTTTTTACTGTAGAGAGACGATTCGAGTCGGAGTTGCTCTGTTGCTTCACCGGAGCTCTGTTATGTTTGCATCCAAACAGAGAAGTTTGTTTAAATGTGGATGCATCTGTTTCTTCGGATGTTTGAACTTCTCACCTTACAGAGCAAATACTAACTTGAGTTGCTTTGAATTTTTTTATGCTTAGAAATGTTGTTTTTTTTTTCCACTTCAGAGCATTTTGCATCGAGCAGTAGCTGAAGCCGTCTCATGAATTTATAGCAAGTTTCATTGGAAGTGTAAAGGTTTTGCTTCTGGAGCTTGTCCATGTGAAGAACACAGAGGAGAAAAACATTCGGCGCTGCTTTCCTCACGTTTTCTCCATCAGCTGTCCTCACTCCTCCTCCTTTTTCTCTCGGCCTGCCACAGCCAGGAAATCGAAGCAAAAAAGCTCAGAACGAGAGCGGAAAAAAAAAGCAAAACAATTGCAAGCAGATTTCCAGAAAAAGGAGGAGGCGAAGGAGAGACACACCAGCGCAGAGAGCAGATCTCGTAACTCTTCGCTGATTACTGCTCAGTCTTCCCATCCTCTATTTTTGACAGGCAGAGAATGCGGACCCTGTAGTTTTGAGAGTGTTTGAAATTTTTTGCAAAAGCGTTACGCTTTCTCGCCGGCAGCACGTTTGACAGGATTTGGCAGCGACTCCACCTGGCTTTGCTTCCTGTAAGATCCTGGCTCGGGTTGTTATGTTTTTGATGTAATCCACCTGGGTCTTTGGGACGTTTAAGTGGCAGCATGACCACAGCTATGGACCAGCTGAACCAACACATTAGGCTCCCTTCGTCTCAGTTTGTGGTGTGTGTCATTACGTAAGCCTGGATGTGTCGGCTGTGGTTGAATCGGCAACGGCACAAAAATGAGAAGCAGTTTTTATAATTCCACAGGGAGTCTTGGATGGCTTTCTGTTTTTCATGGTGACAGATTAAAGAATAAACACAGACAGATGAATGTTATTACAATAGAGGATTGGACCTGATTAGGAACACCACTCATAATACTATTAGAATACATACCATCTCGATGCAGATATAACTCCAGGGCCATGCAGTCAAACAAACATAAACCCTATTATCTAGGAAGCAATACAGATATGGGTTTTATTTCTGTTCATTAAGTCCGACCATCTGAAGCACTCCACACCAAACTAATGCAAGAATGCCTGACGACATATTCGTCCCAGTTGCATTTTTCCATAAATTCTAGCATACATTTTTGAGAAGAAATTGTTCTGTTCTAACTCTAAAATCGTATTATTTAAAAAAAATATTCCTGGCACTTTTTTGAATTCCACGCCTCAAATTTGATCTGTCCTTACCCACTTTCAGCGAAGCTAAGCGAGAAAGGCTACAATTTGTAAATGAAAGATTGGACTAGAGTAATGTAAGAAGGTCATGAAGGTCATCCAGATTTATCTTCTTAAATCAGGGTGTCAGGGTAAGAAGAGACACGGTTGAAATGATCCGCCCAACATGCCTATTGTCTACTGCAGCATCCTGTGGGGGAAGTGCAAGGATCTGGGGCTGCTGCAGTTGCTCATGTCAAAGTTCAGCAACACTATGAGGTCACCTGACTCATCCATTCATTGATGGATGAGGTTATTCCATCAATGAATTATTTCTTTGCTGATGACGCAGTGATATTCCAAGATGTTTGGATTCATTGGGCTCAAATCGTAAAACAGCAGTTCAGGGATCAGGAGACGTTCCTTTCACCGCAGAGTTCAGAGCTTTACCCAGTTGAGAGCCTTTGGGATGTTCTGGTGAGGGATTTCCACAGACTCTCCCTTTATCCATTCAAGATCAATGAGTTGACTGTGCCGTGCAAAATGCTTAGCTTCCACAGGGTCAGCATGTCCACAGATTTAACGTAGCTCATAAGTATCATGAGGTTTCATAAAGGGCTGCTCAGAAGGAAAAGGACTCAGAGCAACACAAATCTGTCCAAAATGAGTTCCAGGATGAGCTATAGGACTAGAAAGAGGACGATAATAACTCTCATTTAGACTGAATCCTTTGTGTCAGGACTTTAGAGCCCCAAATGTTGGAACCCTTCCCCCATTTTCTGTTGCTTTAACCACATAAGATCACAACATTTGCTACTCATCATCACCAAATCAAGCGTTTGGGCCCAGTTTCCCTTTTCCCATTCCTGCTTGGTGAGGAGTTCTTCTGGGTGCCATGTGTAGCCACATTTCCATCCTTCATCATTCAACATGACTTTCCTCCTCGCTCTAAACCTCGTCACGCAACTCCACCGGCATGAATGAACTGTACAGAGAGGCACACTGTGATCTTTACTCCTCCTCCTGACTTCGTCAACCTTCGTCTTTGGCATTCCATTTGAACAAACGTTTAGGAATGACATAATTTCCCAAAAAGCCTACTCCTTTTTTTTTTTTTTTTTTTGAATGATGCCAAATTACTTGCTTCTTCCATATGTGTGCTGGAAATGTGGGGTGGACAGACAACACAAAAATGGATTTATGAAAAGAGGTGAAAACTGAGCATGGAGAGTTTTAAAGAGCTCAAGTTGGAAACAAGTTGCACTGTGGAAAAAAGAAAACTTTGTGGTTTCTGCAAATCTGCTTTAGCGCAGTGTCTTGAGACTGTGAGAAAAGCGCAACAAGGGAGGCTTTCTCGGTGAGAAGAGGTCTGTTTCCTGCCCAAGTGTGCACATTGTGAAGGAACTAGCAGGTCCCATTGTTTTCCAGGTCGTGCAGTGCCGTCTGCGCTTCCTGTGGTGCTGATAGCCAAGCCGCCACACTGTACGCTAATATCAACTTCCATGTATTCAATAAAACCCGAGACAGACCCAGATGTTTTTCATCCCAGCAGTTTTTTTTTCCTCACATGTTTGGTTTGAAATAAAACTGGAGCATGTAACCATCCAGTGCTGATAAATCATTTGTGTTTGGTTTAGTTAAGTCCAACGCCTGTAGCTTTCTGCTTTTCCTGAAAATGAGGGTTTGCGTTTTGGAGGATCCACCGGATTCCTTTACATTCCTGGCCCTCGAGGGCCCTAAGGAACCTTGCAGAGTGGTAACATGTCTCACAGCTAATGGCACAGAGGTAATAGATAGGTCCATTCTGCCAGACGCAGCAGTAATAATCCTTGGAGCTCCAGACGGGGTCTTAGCAGGGCCTCGACGCGCTGAAAGATTCTGAGTAGAATCCCCCTGGCTCTGGTTTATGACCGAAGTCTGGACTGACCGTTCCGTTGCACTTGTCTCCATCTCTGGTAAAGTCTGCAGACTCTTTTTTTTTCCCAATTTATCTTCTCACTTGCCCAGTTTTTCCTTTGAAAGTCCCCATAAACCTGCTCTTTCATTGTTTCTTTTTTTTTAAAATTATTTAGGTTTTTGTCATTAAAACCACATCGCTCTGTACATCTGAGGCCTCTTGGCTCTTTAGTGATTCCACTGATTGATTTACATTGAACTTCTAGTATGAAAGCACCATCCAGATGTGCCTCAGAACCAAGGCTGAGTTAACGTTAATGAGAACCTGGTGCAGCGCTGCCGTGCATCGGCACAGATCGCACATTAGCGGCGAACGCTTTCAGCCAAGTATGCCTTGCTGTGGCTGTGTGTGCATTCAGAACGCATGAGATTTCCTTTCACTTCACCAGAGCTCAGTTGTTCTTCATCCAGGGTAAAGACCAGATGTTCCACTGTTCTCCTCTGATTTCCGAAACCAAGCTGAGTCGTCCACCAGCTGCACTTGCAGCGCCTTCGAGAAAGAGTTGAACAGCTGCGTGGTATTTGTTGGGGTAATGATACACAGATATAAAACATGACACTCGTGGTTAGCTCATTCAAAGGCCTATTTTTCTTTGCAGCAACCGAAAGCTCAACCTTTGATGCTGAGAATGTGGAGTGAATGTTTAATTTTCAGTTTTCCCTTTTGTCAAGATTAGAAATCAGAAAATGGTTTTAGGATTTTGTAGCCACACCTACGTAAGTCATAAGTGTTTTTTGTACATATTTAGGTTACATTGTCTTGTATAACTAGTCCACATTTGTTCATAGTAACACCACAACTTTGCTATATTTTATAGGGTTTTATTAATTAGGTAATGCCAAGCAAAAATGTAAGGAAAATTATCATTTCAGCTGTGGCTGTGTTTATAGCTCAAAGGTGAATCTTTACCTTGGTTTTATGCTTTTTTTCAGCTTATTTTAGGTTTTCTGTCCTGTATTTAGCTTCACTCACCAACCAGCTATTGATCCCAACACCATGATGCTGCCACTGCCGTGTTCCAAGGTAGCAGTGGGTTGTAAGTTTAGAGATGCAGATATTTTACAGGAATATGGAGTCTCTTTTTTGCCTAATCACTGGTATTTTTTCTCTTGTCTGTACATGCAGTGTGGAATTCATATAATAAACTCAATATTAATACTAAAGGAAATATTGGATACGTGGCACCATTTTCAATACAATGGGAGCAAACCTGAAGAAAATTTTGTATTTTCATAGAAAACATGATAAATAATTGGTAAACTTTTTTCCGCTTTTAGTGTAAAATATAAACTGAGAATCAAATCCATCGAATAAGTAATTACAATAAGAATTAGCGTTTTAGTTTCAGTATTCAGACAAGTTTACTTTTCGTTATAGTAGCACTTATGGACCTGTAAACTTAAACTGACAATTAACTGACTGTTGTCAGTAAAATGTCAGGAAAAGGTTCGTGAAACACTGAAAAGTCCCATCAATGGAGTCAGATTAACAATCCCAGAGCATCCCCACACAAAGGAGAAGCCAACTTTACTCATCTGTACCCCGGAGTGAGTGGTTGGTGTGATTACTGTCCCTGCAAATGTAAAAAGCTGAAGCCGCCTTTTGATCAGTCACACATGTAATCACACCAACTGGAAGTTGCTCTTTATGCAGCTGCAGATGTTTTGCGTACAGAATCTACAGCATTACTTCAGCTTGGAACCGAGCAGAGCCGTGCCTCATCCATCAGGAACTAATGACTCAAAGGTTGTTTAGATCCGATGTTTTTGCTTTAATGTATTTTTTAATACTGTTGATTGAAATTAGGCCTGTTAACCTTAAAAACTAACAGAGTTCCCCCAATTTCTGGAGCATTTCTCTGCGGCCTGTGATTCTTCTTCATGTCTTGACAAACATGACGTCATAAAAGACGAAGCCATTACGATTTTGAAACTCTGCATATAAAACCTGCAGTGCCATTACTGTCAGGGTATATTTGAACAGCTGTGTGAATTTCACAATGGAGGATTTGTTTGCAGTGACATCAGCCCATTAAAGTCTTCTGCATGAAGCTTAAAACATTTATTATTGTTTAAAATATGTATTTGCCAAAATAAGCCAGATGACCTCAGGCAAATTGAACTTAATCATTAACAGACCACCTGCAGAAATGTGATGCATGAAAATGCTGCAATTTTCCAATTTCCGATCTCAGTTTGGTTGCGAGTCAGCACAGGAATGGCGTTGGGTTTTTTTTTTCTAGCGTAGTCGTGAATCAGACAACATGCTACAGAGTCTGTGGATGTCATCAGAGCCCAGAGCCAGGAGGCCGACTGAGACGCCGGTCTGGAATAGAGATCTGCGAGGGCGGCACCACCGCCCAGCTGTCAGAACCGGCTCACGGAGCCACGTGACGGACGGGATGGCGCACATTTGTCATTTATGTCGACATCCGGTGTTTAAACAGCTGACTGTCGGTCCAACGGCGAACATTTATCAACTTAGTCCTAATGATAGATGTCTTCCATTTTTTTTTACTTTTTTGTCTCAGTAAAAAGTTTCAGATAATCAAACATTATTGCCAGATCGAGAACACTTGGAAGAATACAAGAATATTTATTAAAGGTGCAGTATTATGTGTTTTCCAAGCACATAGTGCCATTTTATAGCACGATCAAGCTATGATGTTACCTTCAGTGGTTACAAGAATATTACATATATCAAATATGACTTACACAGTAATTCAAAGCCTTGAAATTGGACCTCTGTCTCTTTAAGAAATTCTTGCTCTTTCTGAAACTCCGCCTTCAGAAGGTCAAAACAACATAGCTCCTGTTTTAACTGTTTAACATTATTTTCACCATCTCGCACTGAGAAGCAGCTCCTATAAAGAGCTCAGCCGTTCCACCAGGGGTTTGCTAATTGCTGCTGGCTAGTCTGAAGGAGCTGAATGGGAGAGTAATGGGGGAGGTCTGCTTTGTGAGGCAGAAGCTCAAAAGTTTGGAAACTGCAGACACGCCTCAAGGGCGGAGCCAGGTCCACCCAGCCGTTTTGCACAGCTGGATGGTTGCCACGGGAGATTAAAGGATTTCTCAAACATGCATGAAAGAATCAAAGCAAAACTCAAAGTACGTTTTTGATGAGGAAATGACATTATAATGAGATCTAATGATTAAAAAAATCTTTTGCACGCAGTAAAACTACATGCCCTGATTAAAGGCTATGAATACTTTATGCAAGCTTCTGTTTCTCTGGTGGAAGCATCGTTCCAATAAGGTGTCATCTCCTGTTCCGAAGCTGCATCCAGATGCAGTGAAGGAGGACTGTGCATGAAGGAGGACCGTGGCATTGTGTGACTGTGGTAAAACCTTTTAGATGAGTTTTACAAGAGTGGCATTTTGATTGCCCCCTCTGAAGAAATTTCTACTGATTTTGAATTATGTAACAGGTTGATGATTTTGCAGCATAAAGGCAATCTACCTAATAGCTATAGGGAGGCAATAGTTACATTAGCAGACTGAAAATGTGGAACATCTGGGTTTTAGAATACCAGGAGCTGAAAACTGAGGTGATTTCTTCATGAATCAGAAAGTTTTTCTGACATTTGTTTGGAAGTAGCTCGTTTTTCTCTTGCGTCAAAGTAAATTTTTTCCAATAATATTGCTCCACAGTTGCATTTTTTTTCAGTGTTGTTATAAAAACCTTAGCAGTTCTAACACTCTGTAAATCCTTTCTGAGGATGGGTTTCTGGAAAAAGAAAAACAAGAAAAAAATCCCAGCATAACCTCAATAGCTCATACAAAAAGATTTATCACCTCATTATTTTTGCCAAAACGCCCGTAGAGTGAAGGTTGAAATATAAATGATGAATATCAGGATGCATGAGAGGAGTTTACACAGCGTCCCGGCTTAATGGAGAAGAATCTGGGCGATCGGGTCGGAGGCTTTGGCAGAGGAAGGATTTTGTCGTCTCATGCCGCAGTGATGGGATCTAGCGATCGCTCATTACTGCTGCATCTACGCGCAATCGGCGCATAATATTTCAGACTGGGAAGACCTCGACCTCTGCACAGGGCCGACCGCACGTTGGCAGCTGCAGCAGCAAACGCTTCTGTTGCTTTGAAGCCACTCAGCTTATCTGATGGAGAGGCCCTGCCAGTGCTTCAGCAAACTTACGTCTGGTGTATAATTTGATTTGTTTTTTTCCTTCAAACGTCCCAAAATGTGAAAATGAGATCCACAGAAACTGTGTTACGCGTAAGATAAAAGCTGCTGGTGTGACTTGCTCTTCTAACCATCACTGTGAAAGTTTGTCACTTCAAACACAGAAACATTGAAGAAATTATTAATTCTTTTAAAAACTTCTTATTCTTCACTAACTTCTTGTTGCCGGTCATATTTTCAATGTATTTCCAAGGTATATTAATTTCTCTCTCCTTTTAATTGCATAAAAATTCTTGACGATTGATCACTATTAATTACTAAGCTGGTGTGATGTCATCTATGGCTTGGATCAATCAATCAATCAAATTTTATTTGTATAGCACATTTCAGCAGCAAGGCATTTCAAAGTGCTTTACATAATTACAATAAAAACAGAAATAAACAGTGAGAAAGAGAGAAAAAAATAAAAATAAAAAAACATTACATCATTAAAACGTCGAAAAGAAAGAAAAAGAAATTAAAACATTAAAGACATAAAAACATGGAAGACATCAAAACCCACACTCTAACCCTAATTTAGCCATAAGCAACTCTAAGCAGGTGGGTTTTAAGTTGAGATTTAAAAGCACCCAGTGTTTCAGCTGTTTTACAGTTTTCTGGAAGTTTGTTCCAAATCTGTGGTGCATAGAAACTTGGATGAAGTTGGATTAGTCAAAGAAAACAAGGCTGATGGTGTAAAAAGAAACCGTGGCTCTAATGCAAAGATTCTTTAAGAATGTTGTTCAGTCCCTCAAATCAGAGTGGTGGACCTTATCAGGAGTGGTCGTCCTACCAAGATTGCACACCGCTGACTCATCCAAGAGGTCACAAGAGAGCCCACAGAACAACACCTACTCTACTGCAGGGTTAACTTGCCCCATTTAAGGTCAGCGTTTGATTGGCGAACTGTTCTTTGAAGGTAAAAACAACAGCTGACCAACAAGAACATGAATATAACTGGCAAAAAAACATCTTGATGATCCTCGAGAGATTTGGAAAACCTTTTTGTGGACTGATGAGACAAAAGTGTGTGTGTCATTTTGTATCTTAAGTACAACTAAAACAGCATTTCAGAAAAGAAAACATCATCTTGAAAGTCAAACGTGGAGGTGGTGCGATGGTCTGGTCTCTGTTGCTTGGGGATGTTTTTATCCTATAGGATCTGTGGTACTTTTTCCACTGCAAGTACTTTCAAGATGTATTTAATCACATGTACTTGCAATTTGGATCCAGTTTTGACAAATGACCTGTCAAACTGTCACATGGTATTGAGTCAGGGCAAGGAGTGGGCATAGGAAAGGAAAAACAACAATAAATAAAATGTTGTTTCACTCATCTGTTTGAATATTTAAAATATTAAAAGCTACAATGTGCTTCATGATAATACAACAGTATGCAAAACATTTGCTTTTGTGTTTTCAATCTGTGTTACGTGTACTTAAATGAGATTAAAAAAAAGATATCAGCCAATCAAAAATACTTGGGTGTGGTTTCCAGGCAGACCTTGGGGTATTAAGGTTAATATGTTTCCTTGTACTGTTTTATTGACAATGCATCTTATTGAACTGACTCAACCTGAGGGTGTGTACTCTCAGCTCTGTTGTTCATATTGTATACCAATATGTGTCAGAGCGCTTTCAACAATCGCTTCGTCATAAAATATGCGGATGACTCAGTAATTGTCAGTTTTCTCTGAGGCAACGAGAGCAGCCGTTGTCCACTCATTCACTCTTTCATCAGGTGGCGTGAAGACTCGCGTGTGGAAATCAACACGTCAAAAACAGAAAACATGGCCACCGATTTCAGAAATTCATCAATATTATACGTAGCCAATTTGGTCACTAGCTGTTTAATTGTCACTTATGACTATTAATCGAAAAGGTTTTGCTGCAGTGATTATTCTTATATAAAACTTTATTTAAAACCTTTTTATATAAAGATAAAAATCTTGGCCTACCAGCCATATTGGGCTTAGTGTTCAATGTTGAGGAGAATCACAGATTTGCATCAATTAGTTACAGGAAAAGATCGGCAGAGCAAACACAGAACAATTGTAGCGAAAAACGTGTTAGGGCCTGGAATATCAACATGGCCAAAGCATATTCCTTAGTCCAGAGCTAAATCCAAATGAAAAAATTTAAGCCAAGACTTTAAAATCTAAAGATTTGTACAGCAGGTAGTAACTTTACAAATTTGCAATTATTCATCTTCTCCTGCCTTTCTTCTTCTTCTCAGGTTTGGAGACGAGCACCAGAACTCTAAGCACCCCCAGCCCAGGTCTGATCTTACCGTCCAAGTCCTCCTCCCTCTCCTCACCCGCCCTTTCAAGTAATGGCAACGAGACAAACTCTTCATCCTCTTCTTCCGCCCACACTGAGACGGTGGCCGTGATCCACCCCCAGCCTGGCGTCCACTCCCGCTCCAGACAGTCCAAATCCCACCACTACGCCCCTATCAACCTGCTCCCCGACCACACCCTCCTGCAGATCTTCTCCCACCTCCCAACCAACCAGCTCTGCCGATGCGCTCGCGTGTGCCGCCGCTGGTACAACCTGGCGTGGGATCCCCGTCTGTGGAGCACCATCCGGCTCACGGGAGAGCTGCTGCATGCCGACCGCGCCATCCGAGTCCTGACCCACAGGCTGTGCCAGGACACCCCCAATGTGTGCCTGACTTTGGAGACAGTGGTGGTCAACGGCTGCAAGAGGCTCACCGACCGCGGCCTGCACAACCTGGCCCAGTGCTGTCCGGAGCTGCGACGCCTGGAGGTCGCCGGCTGCTATAACATCTCAAACGATGCCGTGTTTGAGGTGGTGTCCCGCTGCCCCAACCTGGAACACCTGGACCTCTCAGGTAAGAAGACAAACACAAAAGAAAATAGAATCAAACGGCAGATGTTTGTAACGTAAATACGCTGCTCAAATTGTTAGAGTATGCTTGATTTATTCTGCAGAATATAGGAAAGATCGCATGGGAAAGACCACAGCTCGACTTCACTCTCCACTACCTTGCAGACATTGCCTCATTCATCAATTACACTGGACTTTCATCTGGATTAATATTTGTGGATTCACCTGTTCATGGATTTTATTGTACAGTGTATCCATAATATATAAAAAATAAAATAAAATTAGCTCATGAAGCTTAAATACCAATGCGCAGTGCTGCTGGACATGCTATTGGATGGTGTTTGCAAAGCAGCCAATCCAGATGTGGCTTTTATTTTCTGATTGACTGATTCCCCCAAGAAGCATAGATAAGGAAGACTGTAGATGTTAGCTTCTCCGGTCGTGGTAAGACTGTTTCTAATGTTTGTCTCAATGCATATAAAGGTATATTTGGTGTTTCCCCTACTAAAATAGGCTTCTATAAGTGTTTATAGACTATCAACTGGCCAAAAATGTCTGAAAACGTTGTGCAGTGCCAAGCCTGCAAAACTCAGCATAAGTAAATTCAGTTATTCATGACATTTACGCAATTTTATGACTTTGCACCTCCATAATTCATGAAAATACTCATCTACAAACATAAGCCAAATGATATGCATCATTTAGGGCAGAAGTATGAACTGACATGTTTACTGGTGTGAAATGGAAGTCGGAGGAGCCAAACTGGCAACAAGTGGATCAAAATGGGAGCACAATTTAGTGAAGGAGCGACTTGGCCTGGAGCCCCAACCATTCCATTCAGGTTAAATTAAGAAGTGGCTGCTTCCTTATGTTGTACACATGTGTGGATTTATCTCCAGTCGCTGGTTTTCAGTTATTTCTTGCAAAGCTGGTAAAAGCATTAGAGGTACAGGAGCAGCTCTGCCAACCTCCAGTCCCCCTGTGGGAGAAGAAAGGCTTTCTTTAACTGAAAGCAGAGGCTTCTTCAACAGCGAGTCTGCTGCTTTCATTAAGGAAGTGACACAAATAACGTCGACTCGGAACGTTGTTTGCTGTAGGTGGGAGCGTTTGCACCACTAAATTAGCACAGTGCAAGCAAACACCTTCACACTGAGTGAGTTTGACCGGAGGAAAAACAATCACAAGCTGATTTTGTCATTTTTCAACTTCTCTGTTGAAAAATGACAAAACTTACCAGACTCTCTGGCGCCCCCATGTGGCAGACCTGTAAAATAAAGCCACATCTCATAATTTCTGGTTGCTGTGATGATTCCCTCGATCCTTAGCAGCCTTTATGACATTCCCTCCTGACTCAGTTCGAATGTTAAGTGATCCAAGACAAAAACCCGCAGACCCATTCTGTTAAAAAATATCTTCCAAGCATCAGTTTAATTTATTCTGTGGTGGATCAAGTGGGCATCTTCAAAGAATAAAGTCTTTTTCAAGTTTCCCAGTCATGCTTTCCGGATGAATAGAGCTATAGACGAGACTTTGAAGTAAAATCAGCATCTAAGTTTGGGCTCCTTCCACCGTATCACCACTGAGTCTGTGTGCTTGAGGAAAGCTGCAGTTGAAAGCCAGAGAAAATGAGGCTCATGCACGCAGAGTGATGCCAGCATGCACTAAGAAAACTGCTTGGTTTGAAAAAGAAATAGCAATTAAAATCTAATTAATTAAACCACAATTTACAAAAAAAAAGTTTATTTGTGTAGCACATTTCAGCACCAAGGCAGTTTAAAGTGCTTCACATCATAAAAACATCATATAGTCACCAGTTATGAAACAAACAATAAGCATTACGTTTTGGCGACATCAAAATCATGAAGCAACAACACATTTCATAGGGAAAAAATAATCACACCTTGACCCTCATTATGGTCATTTTGAGTTTTTCAGAGTAATTTTTCCAGAAATGAAAATGTGTTGATGTACATTCATTTACGGTGCAATCCCACTGTTGGCCACTAAGCAGACTTCAAAACTTCTACGGTTCGCTCAAATCATTTCCTAAGGGAAAAATGACTGACATCAGCAGATGGCTGCATTTTTAAAGATTCATTTGATTAGTTTTCATTTGTAATTTTGTATTGAATTATTTCTTTTTATTCATTTAATAATTTTTTACAAGTCTCTAAATCTGTGTTTCATCAAGTTTTATCTTTTAATTTAAAGTTATGTCTCGGTTACAAGTCATTTTTAAAATGACAAAAAACACTAGTGTTGAAAGTAGATCCCTGTGGAACTCCCTCAGACATTTTCTAATGTGGTGTGTAGTTTATCCCCAGGCATGTTCTGTATTAAGAATCATCTTAGCTGAAAACGACAACTTGCAGTCTATCTCACTTGAGTTTTTTTTTATTTTTATTTTTTTGACCAGGTTGCTCCAAGGTGACCTGCATCAGCCTTACCCAGGAGGCCTCACTCCAGCTGTCCCCCATGCACGGCCAGCAGATCTCCATCCACTTCCTGGACATGACCGATTGCTTTTCGCTCGAGGACGAGGGCTTACGAACTATCGCCTCGCACTGCCCTCGCCTCACTCACCTGTATCTGCGCCGCTGCAGCAGACTGACGGACGAAGCCCTGCGCCACCTCGCCCTCCACTGCCCGTCGATACGGGAGTTGAGTCTCAGTGACTGCCGTCTGGTGGGGGATTTCGGCCTGCGTGAGGTGGCCCGCCTGGAGGGCTGCCTGCGCTACCTGAGCGTAGCCCACTGCACCCGAATCACGGATGTGGGCGTCCGCTACGTGGCCCGCTACTGCCCCAGACTGCGCTACCTGAACGCAAGGGGCTGCGAGGGGCTGACGGATCACGGTCTGGGCCACCTGGCCAGGAGTTGCCCCAAACTGAAATCTCTGGACGTGGGGAAATGCCCACTGGTGTCGGACAGCGGGCTGGAGCAGCTGGCCATGTACTGCCAAGGCCTGAGGCGGGTGAGCCTGCGGGCCTGCGAGAGCGTGACGGGCCGAGGGCTCAAAGCTCTGGCGGCTAACTGCTGCGAGCTGCAGCTTCTCAACGTTCAGGACTGCGAGGTGTCACCAGAAGCTCTGCGCTTCGTCCGGCGCCACTGCCGCCGCTGCATCATCGAGCACACGAACCCGGCTTTCTACTGACGCGGAGAGCGGGTCGCTCTGGCTAGCGTTTGTCTTTTTAAGTCGGTGGCGGTAAATCTTCAGCAGAATGTATTTAACATATTTATCTGTAAAAAGGCAGAACAGTACAGTATTCCACTTACGTGGCATCTTCCTCCCCCCCCCCCAGCATCATAATTAGCATTGTAACAACACTGAGCACTGAGTACAGCTGTGTTTGCATTTAAAGCCTTTTAATATATGTTTTCTACTTTAAATTGAATTCCGTTTAAGGCCATATCATGCAATATTCTGTTCATAGTCACACTTTGTCAAAGTAAGTCATTGAGAATGTAGCCAAAAAGCAACAAAAAAAGTAACATAAGTATTGATTTCTATGTGTTTTGTGCAGATGCACTTTACTCTGTTGCGCTGACAATCATTTCAACTGAGCTCAAAGTGTCAAAACTTACAGTTTTTGTATTTGTTAAAGGTTACTGTTGCATGAGAGGATTTTTACTGCAATGTTATGAGACCAATGTCGGAAATAAACAGGGACACATTGCTGCTAGAACTGTGCCAATAAATTTCTTCCAAAAATATTTCTTGTGTGAGAGTCATAACTGAGAATATTTAGTAAAAAAAAAAAGTGTAAAAGTCACTGCTGGTAGAACTGTGACCATGACGGTTCTTCCCGAAGCTTTTCTTTTCTTTTTTAAACCTATCTCTTATTTTCATCAAATGTAAAATGAGAAAGTATCTTGAGCAAAAATATTTCGGTTTTAACAATCTTTTTATCCCGGCTCCACATCTTTTAATGGATAGACAAAATCTGGACGTTTCTGTCACTTCCTAAGACTAACCACTAGAGGTCACTAGAGGTTCGCCCTTCTGGCGATCCGTTTGTTGGCGTTTTTCAATGAAGTTACGTTTAAGCTTGTTGAGCTTAATCATCTTAGAAGTTTGTTCAGGAGAATTTCGTTTCGTTTTTCCTAATGACAGCTTGTTATGTACTGTGTTATGTACTGCGGAATAATGTTAAATCTTTAATACATTTCAAAAGCTTTTTTTCAGAATCACAATTTAATCCTTTGCTTTATGTTTTTCTTGTACATTTCTTGTTTTTTTTTCATTTTTTGTCACAAGGCTCTCACCCCAAAGCCTTCAGCTAAATGTGCATCCAGCCTGCAGGCACTTTTTCACAGTGAAGTGAAAAAGAAGGAAAATTATACATGCATTGACTCATTTTTTGATTTCATCTTAAGAACTGCTGTTCATTTACATTCATCTTTCATTGCTGCAGCACCTTTGGCTTCAGTAAAAGCTCTAAAGCTTTTGGAAAGATTCCCCGTTTTTGGCCATTTTCTTTTGCAAAACAAACTCAAGCTCAGTCAGATTTAATGGATGCATCAGTGAACATCTATTTGGAAAAGATGTGGCTTTTTTCCCTCCAACATTTTTGGAATGTTTATAGTTCAATAACTATAAAAGCTTTTGCAAGGTACTACTTGCAAGTACGATGTCTAGTTTTCTTTGCGTCTTTTCTTAATAAACCAGATTAAAGAAAAAATGAACATATCTGGTCATTCAGCTGAACTATAAATTAGTTAAAAATAACTGATACCAGACGTGTGTTTTAGTTCCATGCACAGAATTAATGATTTTAATTTAAATTAAAATATAGAAATCTTTTTTTTGGACTAAATTCTGCATGCATAGTCAGCAGTATTTCTCGAATGATATGCAGAGTCAAAAAGTAAAGACAAATGTTTATTTTCTTCATAAATAAACAACTATGTAAAATACAAGTGCCATTAAATCCATCAAACCTAAATAAATAAATATACTCTATAAAATAAAACTTATTTTGACAAAGAACTTCATCAGGTACTTCCTAGAGTTTCTTTTTTTGTCTTTTTCCAATCTTTAAAAGCAAAATGCGAGGTACTAAAAGTGGTTAAATGTCAATAGTGTATAAGAAGTCGGATGCTATAAGCTGTAGTTGCAGCATAGATTCAGCTCCTTTTCCTTACTATGTGATAAAGCAAACCATTATGGTTGCATTTTATTCCCTCCTTTCCTGCAGACATGCTAAGATGCCCTAAAACATTCTCTGGAAATCTGTATCCGTCTGGAAGTCTGTATCCGTCATAGTGTTTTGACAGCGCAACACTTTCTGTGCCTTCAGTAGCCTGAAGCTGCTGCAGGTTGTCCTTCTGAAGGCTCTTCTCTCCGGACCTCCTCCTCCAACCGAGATCCACTGAAACATCACGGTTCAAAACTCTAAACGTTTCATTCAGTCTTTGCTGCTGAAAGTGTAGCGTTGCTGCTGCTGCCCCCTGTCTGGATGTTTGGGTCGATTCGTGCAGGAACAGCGGTGCACCGGCTGCGCCAGGGTCACCTGGAAGAGCGAAAACGCCACGTCAGCATCCGTCGGGTTCGACTCGGAAAATTACAAGTGGAAAAAAAAAGACTCGTTTGAAATACCTGGGATTTGAAGACTCGCAGCTCGTCGTGAACCTTTTTATATCGCTTCTCCAGTTCCAGATTTTTCCCCTTCAGCTTCTCCCGGTCCCTGCGCTCTTTCAGGAAGTCCTCCTTGTAGACTTCAGCCTAAAACGGGCAACAACGACAACATCGAGCGGCGATGATTCAGACTGTCGTAGCAGCACTTTATTTTGACTCTGTCCTCCCTGATATGAAGAGCTTCATTTATAAACACACTTTATGACCCAGTATATGTATATAACACTACAAACAGTGGTTACTCACATTGTCAGCTTTTTATTTTTTCAGAGTTTGTCAATCAAAATATAAGCAGTGTTTATAAATCCCGTCATAAACAGTGATTGTGATCCGACGCCAGTAAGCAGAAGATTATGAACGGATGGATTTTATTTGGACTTTTTTTCTTCTTTTTTTTTTATTTGTGCACCTGAGCCTAAAAGACAGATGTCCTCAAAAATAATACACATCAATGTGTTCATAACTTCCTTTTATGAATGTAATTAGTCACTTCTCTCCTCACTATACAAAATATTATGCAGTTTTCCCCAACACAGCCAAAGTTATGCTAAAAATAACACAAAAAAGTCGCATAAGATGCACGTTCACTGAGTACTTTGAGGAGCGGACGGTGATCATTTCTCACCTGATGTTTCCAGATGTCTTGTAGTGTTTCACTGCTGTTCTCCACAGGCTGAGATCTCTGAAGAGTCTCCTCTAAGGCCTTTGGGGGACACAGTGAAGCTGATGTTACAGCCGGTAAACACGCCTCTGTGCCGAATGGAGGAGTAAAGTGTGTGAAACTGAGTTCTGACCTTGTTGAGCCTCCTGATCTCCTCCTGCTGATGCTGCCACCTGCGGGTCAGAGTGTGGTTCTGCGCTCGCAGCTCTTCGGTTTCCTCCTCTGCAGTGCGCAACTCGGTTCGAACTCCGTCTTTCCCAGGCTGGATTAAATGAATTGATGGAGCTCAGAAATGGAAGAATAAAAACTATAATGTTGAAAACTTGTCCGGTGCATTTACCTGGGTGCCTTTATGGACATTTTCCTTTTTACAGAATACGACAGGCATCTCTTCTTCATCGCTTCTCTCCTCTTCAGAGACACCTTCTTGTTTTAATGCTTTCAAAAACTGGACCTGTGAATAAAGAGCAGACCATGAAGCTGAAATAACCTTAAATTAAATAAAAAGTACCAAACTGCTTTGACATTTACTGGGATTTTATGGCAAAAACACAAAGTCATGCATGGTTTGTTATGTTGAAGGAAAATTATACACGGTTTAAATCTAAACATGGACGTGTGCTGTTGCATTTGGGGTTAAGTTTAAATCATAGATAGGCTATAAACTTGGAACATGACTGGACAGAATCTGGATAAAGCAGCCAAGTGACTCTGGAGGAGCTGCAGAGATCCAAATCTAAAACGAATCTGTCAACTGGATAACTATCACTCATTTACTCTGCAAATACAGTCTTCATGGAAGAAAGCCATTGCTGAAAGAAACTAACATGAAGTTCCAACAACCATATAGGAAACACAGCAGACATGGCGAACGTGGTTCTCTGGTTGGATGACACCAACACTTGGGCTACATGCAAAATATCCAAAATGTGGCCCAAAACAAACATTTCTCATTCCGCTCAGCACACCAACCACAGGGTGAAACATCAAACCATGGGAATACTTTTTACCAACATGGAGGGAGGAAATTTACCCGAGTTTGCAAAAAAAAAAGAAAACAACAACAAAAACTTAGCTTGTTCATCGGCCAGCTGAACAAAATCCCCCAAACATCCAGATCCAAATCAGGTCAAAGACTATTTATGGGTTGGAATGGCCTAGTCAAAGTTCAAATCCACTTTAAAAGTGATGTTTCCAGACACCTTCAATCTGGTTGAGTTTTAGCTGCTTATGCCAACAAGAATGGGCAAAAATGTAAAACTTCTGTCTCAATGGGTCTAAAACCCATCCATCCATTTTCTTTACACCCTTGTCCGTTAGTGGGGTCGGGAGGGTTGCTGGTGCCCATCTCCAGCTAACGAGAGGCGGGGTCACACTGGACAGGTCGCCAGTCTGTCACAGGGCAACACAGAGACACACAACCATGCACACACACACACACACACACACCTAGGGGCAATTTGGAGAGGCCAATTAACCTGACAGTCATGTTTGTGGACTGTGGGAAACCAGAGTACCTGGAGAAAACCCACGCATGCACAGGGAGAACATGCAAACTCCATGCAGAAAGACCGGGGCCGGGAATCGAACCCAGAACCTTCTTGCTGCAAGGCAGCAGCTCTACCAACTGCGCCACTGTGCAGCCCTGGCTCTAAAACCACGTCAGTCAATTTCTCATGTGTACTACATGTTGAAAACTAAAGGAAAATCCAACAAAATAAGGCAGAATCCCAAAAAGTTTAAGAGGTGTATATGTATCGTATGAGAAAAACTCTTTGCGGTCCTTACCTTCTTCATGTAATACTGCACCATTGTTCTGTACTCTTTTGCCCACTTATTGTTAATAGCAAGAAGCTGAAAAAAAAAGAGAACTCTGTAAGCAACAAAACTTAATGCATGAGTTGATCCAACTCAATTCTGAAATGTTCACACCTCTTTATTCTGCTGCTCCAAGATGAGAATCTGTTCTTTCATGGCGTAATAACCGCTGAGCGGCTCTTCCAACTGAATCACACCGATGAGAGAAAAAAAATGAGGAAGCATTAATATGCAGCATCCAAGAGTGAGGCATTTGTGCAACATAAAACTTCCTTTTACACAGCTCTGGAAGTTTTGCTGTATTGTTGCAGTACGGGGAGAATCATGAGACCGAAAAACGGCCCGGTTTCACCAACCTGTGTGTGTTTCTGCTCGCTGTGACTCTCAGCAGCTGCGCAAAGTTTTTCCCCAGTGGAGCCGAGAGGCAAGCAAACCTCAAATCTAAAGAAATAATAATAATAATAATAATTAAACATGATTTGGTTTCAAAGCTATAAATCTGTCATTTCAGATTTAGGAGGTGACGTAAAGAGTCTCACCTGTTTATATTTGGCAGTGCTGGATACAGTCGGTGGGTTTGTTTGTGTTGTGTGGCCTCTGACGTCTCAGCAGGCGAAATGTCTCCTGTGTTTCTGTGCACAGACTGTAAGAATACAAAAACCAGGCAAAATATCACATAAAGATCTGAACATTAAAAATAATAATTACTTTTGCCATCATCTTTACTCTCCCCTGGTCGTGGGTAATAAAAAAATGTACAGAAAATGCAAAGTTATGCATTTAGTTTCAACAATATCCAGTAAATCATAGTTCAGCATTGCAACAGAGGAGCCACAGAACCTGCTGGGGTGCTGCTGATGCAGAAACAGCTCGAACGTGATTCAGAGTGAGATCCGGTTCAAACCCACAGAAAATCTTCTCACCTCCACATGTTTGCTTCACCGTGGCAGTTCAGATATTTCCATTTAGACATTACAAAAGGCTTTGAGTCATCCCTTATTTCGCAGTCTGTCTCACTCAAACGGCATCGAGCAACTCGCTCAAATAACCTCTTTCAAATTTTATGCTTCGAATTCAATCGAATTGGACGTAATTTCAAGCTTTTTCACCATTTATTTAACTTGTGTTAAATAAATTCAAGATAAAATCTAAAAAGTAAATAAAAAAATTATAATAAAATAAAAAAACAAATCATATTGTTGCGATTTTTTTTTTAAATTTATCACGCTAATAATTAAATTAAAAACAATACAGATTGCTATAAATTCCATATCTGATAGCATAAAACGGTCAGAACTAAAAGTACAGCGCATGAACTCACCATGCTGTAATCTTGGGGCGTCTTCAACCAGGCCAGGTGTCTGTTTCAGCGCCTCTGCTTCCACTGCGCCTCGCCTCCGCCGGTTAAATTTAATCCCGCAGCCCTGTGACGTGTTAAAGCCGGCGCCGTCCAATCAGCGGCGCCGGGGTTCCCTCACGAGCGCTCGCTGACAGAGTTTGAGAAGGAAAGGAAAGTACAAAACTGCGCGTGCGGTAATTTGCCAAGTGTTTACAGTATTAATCGATGACTAAGAGAAAAGTCTGCGATCACACTGCAAAAAGTTACGTAAATAAAGCACGGAGGTTTCCATGGCAATACGAAAGCAGCTGTTCAGGAGGTTTTTGTTTGTTTGTTTGTTTGTTTGTTTGTTTTGGTTGTCATTTGTTTTGAATTTACGCAATTTTCTTCCAAAAAATTATACGTTTCACACTTTTATTGAAGTACTTATGTGTAGTTTGAACACATTTTGTAGGAAACGGCAACAAAAGGATCACAGCAAACAAATGTAAGAGTACAGATCACCTCTGTAAGACATATTGGTGGCAGCATCATGCTGTTGGAATAGCTTTGTTTTTATTTTAGTTCATTTTTACTTGTCAGAGGCTACAAAACACGTTATTTAAAACTTCCATCTTACTTTGACTAGGTCAAATGTGAGAATCAGATGAGAGAAAAAAAAATTCTGTTCATAGATGCTCTCCATCCAACCTTGAACATTTTTTTTAAAGAAAAATGGGAACCATGTTTAATCACCATTTATTTCCAAAAGAGTAGCAGAAGCAGCAGCAGCAGCATTTTCCCCATAATTATGGGAGCACAAACAAGGCGTGTCATACAGAAATATGAATGCAAAACCTTTAAAGGTTGAGAGAGGCTGATTCAACATTAAAGACGAGGAAGCTAATTTTCAAAGCAACCACAAAAAAGAAAACAAAGAAGGAAAAAAAAGACAGGTGCAGATCTATTCTCACAATCACGTCTAGCATGTAAACATCTACATTTCTTACAGTAGGCTTCCTGTAGTCAGTTATTGGGTGTCAACTGTGTCAGCACCGCTTCTTTTCGACTTCCTGAGTGGTTTGACTGCAGCTGCTCAGCCAACACAAAACGTTTCAGAGCCACTAATACTGAAATGAAACTGTCCAAAAAAAACAAAAAAAAAGAAAAAAAAAGTAAATTACAGAGCGGTGGGTTAAGGGAAAAATCACACGTCGCTCAGGCTAATCTTATTGCATAATCTAAACTCACAGCCTGTTCTCAAAGTTGCTGAGTCAGAGCAGCCTTGTTTCAGGGAAGAAGGAGAGGGGAAAATACGTCGCCGCTCCTCCTCCAGTAAACTCGGCGGCTGGGGACTGGACCCATAGGGGCTCTTTACCATTTCTTGTGGAAACATGTGTAAGCAGAGGATCCGTGGCTTTTCATTGCCCTACGTACAGAAAGGTGGGCCCCTTTCATCTTGTTCAGACTGTTAGAGCAAAGGATCCATTACCTGAACCATCATCCTTTGGTTGGAGTTTTCGTTTCACCAAAACAAGCAACCAAACCTGTATTTTCCCAAGGATCCTGGATTAAAACTCACAGAAACACACATTATGCTGTGTTTGTGTGCATTGTTTGGTTAAGGTCCTTGTTATTATTTTTGCCAGGCTTTGGCAGGGGTTTTAAACCGATGTTGCCGGATACCCCCCCCCCCCCCGGTTTTTACGCCGAGACATTCCGACGTCTCAGGCTGAATGGATAAAAGACATTTAGGAATTTTTTGTTTCATTTGTTCTCAAAATGTCAAAAAAAAAAAGAAGAGAGAAACAAGAAAAACTCCAGCAAATAAGACAAACATGTTCCTTTCCAGTTGTGGCAAATTGGAAAACAAAAGAAAAATACGAAACAGTTCAGAAATATTCAGTGTTTTCAAAAGTGAATTAGCAGAACCACATAAATAAAGGGATGTTAAACAGTATTGGCTCCTTTGAACACTACTTCTGTTTTTTTTTCTCACACCTAAATATTTGAGCTCTTCAGATAAATTTTAAACTCAGACAATGATAACCTGAGTAAATACAAAATATACATTTAAATTAATTGATTTTATTTATCTGGGTAAAAAAAAAAGAAGCAATCCAGAGTAACTTGGCTCTATCAGTAGTTGATTTTTCTGTCACGTCTGCAGAATGAAAAAGAACAAATCCTAAAATAGTACCCTTCTGATAAGATGACGTAGGATAAATCATTCTCAAAAATCAGCAAATCATCTGATCTAAATAAACTAAATGATGATGGGAAACAAAGTTACTGGCATCTGTCGGGTCTGTAAAAAGTTACGAGGTGTGACGTCATGTCACAGTCGACTAAAAGGTTATGAATCAGGGGAATAATCCAAATCAGACCATAAAAATCCACCTTCGGATGGAACAAAACGAGCAAAAGGGAGCAAACTTAAACATCCGACGAGGCTGAATTAAGACATTTTGGCAAAGAACAGGCCCAAACTCTTCCACTGTGATCCAAAAGACTGGTTGGCATTTATTGCAAAGACTGATGAAAGTTTTGCTGATGGACGCTTATTGAACAATAATGTCTTTCTCATTAGAACAGATTTGCTTGGACAGTGTTTTCTTTTAAAAGCAAGTTGGATGCTAACTCTTCGGAGTTAACGTCGCATAGACTAATTAATGTTCAGCGTGGAAAAAAAGAGCAGACAAAACTGTAGCTGTTTTTGTAGAGATAACCATTGTATTTTGTTAGGGATTTGTTTTAATTGCTGAAACTTTATAAGCAAAAATAAATCGGAAAAGGTTTAATGTGTTTTAAAGTCAGACACTTAGTAGAAATATGTGTGTTTACAGTAAATATCTGGTGTCATCTGTACATTAAAACTACAATAGTGCAACTTTGTTTCTCAGTTAGACAACTATAATTAATACAGTGAATTTACATCCCTGTCTTGTATGAGGTCAGCAGGTGCCCTTTTGACTCTTCATTTACAGTTTCACATGAAACCTTACAAACATGCGGTTTTGCATATCCTCAACAAATTACTATTGGCCAATGTTTCCGGTATGCTTTAGCCGCCCAACAGATTCATTTACGAAATATTAAAAATCTCAGATTTCCCTTAATGTCCTCATATAATTCATGCTGACACACCAATGTAGCAACATATCCTATTTTAAAAATAAAACACACTTACATAAGAAGGCAGTGCCGGTTAATGGCGTGCTTCCACCAGCCCTCAAAACTACATCTATAGTTTTCAGAAATTACATTTCTGATAACTTCCCAAAAACTGGGAGGCAAAACAGTCTGTGATCAGAAGTAAGGTCACTATTCAAATGCAAGAGTTCAGTCTGGCGTGGATATTGTGTAACATTTTGAAACACCATGAAAAAAAACAAAAACATTTTGCTAAAATTATTAATAGTTTTAATTTAAAACATTTTACTAAAGGAGAAAAAATTACTTTTCATCCAACAATAATGTTGCTTCTCAATGAGACAGCATCTCTCAAAAGACAACAAAACCATGTAAATCAGGTATCAGTTTTGAAAAGAAAATACCAAATCCGATTTTAATTGCACTTTATAAAGAAATGGCATATTAAAAATGATTACTATGCTTCATAATAATCAGTTAAAAATTGCTACAGGCATTACATTAGCCTAATAATTGTTTACTTGCTTTTTTTTTTTTTTGCATTCTCCCACTTGTATATATAACTATTTATAATTTGTGCTAAACTTTTATTGCCTTCACAGGTTCAAATCCAAACTCCTGCTGAGCCACTTGAAAATGTTAATGTTACTTTCAGTCAGAAGAAACGTGTTTGTAAGACCAAAATATTACCTTAAACCCAAACCTGTAAGTGGTATGAATCATTTCGGCCTTAACTGTACATAATGTTATGCATTTTTGTTTAAAACTTGGTTGGTTTTAAACACCAACATATAGATTTTTTTTTTTTTTTTTGCCTAAGCAAAATGATGGAAACTAAAAAATGAAGGCAGAAGGCAAGAGGAAAACTAGTAAATTTAACAAAATAATAGAAATGACTTGTAAGGTTATGATTACAGCCTTATGTTTATTACTTCTTATATGCTGCAAATACAAGCAAGGTGAGCTGAGGCATGCAGAAGTGTGTGGAAGTTGTAATATTGTAATTTTCTTTGTTTTTTAATGAACAAATTGGCTGCAAACACTAGTATGTATTGTTCCGTTATCCTCCTTTTATTTCCTCTAAAGTTTATATACTTATAGTTTATGTCTGGGCAAGTCAAATTCCTTCTGTATTGGCCTTAATCTTGTCCAATAAAGCAGATTCTGATTCTTCCTAAAAACTCATCTTTAAACTGGGCCAAAACCGTTCAGTAGCATTAACTCCAGTGTGAACGCTGCTGTAGGTTTCTCTTTCATTTTCTGACTTTCTGCTCGTGTTTGTGTAAATGTCTTCCTACGTGAAGCGAATCCCTCCTTCGCCCTCCTTCCAGCCGCCCCCTCCCCACCACACAGGTTGTTCTGTTTTCTTCTGAGAAAGCTACCAACAGTCCAGATCAGTGGTTCGATGCTTGATCATTTTGGAAAATCCATAACATCCACTGAGAAATCTAACCTCATGAGTAAGTAGGTGAAATACCTCTTCCTGGTTCTCGGTTTGAGACAAAGTGAAAAAAGATCACTGGAAGTCTCTTCTCTCTGGGTCGTGTTGGATTTAACTGTGAGACGCTCTCACAGTCATTCTGATCAGGCTTTACCTGAAGCAAATGTTCTGTTTTTGTCAACGTCCCTGCGCCCGAAGGAGGCCGTGAAGCTTTTCCAACTAACTGCACGAGAGCGACTCTTGCTCGTAAAGCGAGCGGACGCAGAAAGGAAGACGGTAGTGATTTAAAAATAAAGTTCAGATTCATGTCAGTGAGAACAAATATCCACAGATGTCGAAAAATGACCTCACAGCTTTCAGTAATGCCACATCAGCACTTTGCCATTGTCTCAAAAGCAGAACATAAAAAAAAAAAAAAAAAAAAACACATTTAAAATGAATGTTGCTTTATGAGTGACTCAAACTGTCACCGTGTTTACCGACATTACAGTACATCACAGAGGGCCGTGTTGTGGTTTTTATGAAGGGGCCTTCTTCATGCGGCACCTGGGTAGCGTTTGTTCCCAGCACCGACTCAGGCCCCTTTTACGGTACGTGTGACACACCAGCAAGTCACCAGAAAGGAAAGAGGAGGTTCAGCCCATGTCAGTGAGCCTCCTTCTTCCTGCCACAGCACTTTTACTCCCACTGCGAGGGACTCGCACACGTTTCTCTGTGCACTCGACGTTTTGATCTTGCCAACTGCGCAACAGGTGCTCCCCTTTTGTTTACACATGAAATGGGCGAGACCTTTTGTGGACAACGCCCACGGATCGAAGCCCAGAGGTGAGTGGGACCAGACAGTTTGTTTGTTGGAAGACTTTCTTGTCTGTCTGGCGGTTTCGCAAGTTCACACATATTTAAACGCCCGAGTCTGCAAACCTTTTTGGTGTCAAGTTGCAGTTTCACAAGAAAGAAAGAAAGAAAGAAAGAAAGAAAGAAAGAAAGAAAGAAAGAAAGAAAGAAAGAAAGAAAGAAAGAAAGAAAGAAAGAAAGAAAGAAAGAAAGAAAGAAAGAAAGAAAGAAAGAAAGAAAGAAAGAAAGCAGACACTCACTGTCTGCATGTCAAAGGGGTTTATTAATAATCAATGTCTTGCTACAATAGGTAACTTATCAGGTCTGGCTTATTTATTTACATCAATGCAACTTAGAAAATTTGGTAATAACGGCAAGAAACTGATTAAATTTCTACTCCCTAATTAAAGAGTAGAATGATGTGTTTTTATTATGGAGATATTTTCATTTGATTACATTTTAGTCCCTTGAAAAAAATATAAATAAACCATTTTCCTATTACCACCACATAACTGCAAAAGATACATATAGAAATAAAAAACCTAGTGTGTTTTTGTAGAACCTCCATTAACTGTATTTTAGGGCTGGGTGATGGACTTAAAGTTGCATTCAGATATTTTGTGGTACTTCTGTGACAAGAGAAGTGATTTTAAAGTAATGGCCTCAAAAATGCATTGTTTTCTCTCTACCTCATAATGAGCAACGACTTTGTTGATACCATAAAATCCCAATAAGGTACATTGAATAATCTGGTTTAATTTGAATAAGTGTCAAAATCCACTTTCATAAGCTACTTTGCAACACAAAACACAACCTATAAAATATAAATTACAAATGGTAATAAAACAATTTTTACATGTATTTAAGTTGTTAAGCTTGTAGTTTTACAGCTTGTAGTTTTAAGTCCAACAGGCATCAGTGGTTGTTCCTGTTTTTATACACTCCAGTATCTTGGATCTGTGGTAAAAGACCAAATGCAACATAGTTACATTAATATCTGAAGGCATGTCTTGATTAAAATGATTACAGTGCAATATGTTTAGGTTGAACTTGCCGAGTCACTGAATGGCAGCGGTAATGAATGTTTGGACTCAGAACGTTTAGTAAATCCTTCAGAGACTCATGGCTACAAGCTGCACTGAGAACAAGACAAGCACAAATGAAAAAGTTACACTTGGTATATTATTTATCACTATTACACATTCAAACTAGTTATTAAATAATTTGTCATTTCATATTACAAACTGAACACTGAAGTATTTTATGAGCGTAAAATACACATAGAGGTATATAACTATCAGACACAAACTCAGAGTAAAACTAGCATGTACAAAGTAAAGAGCAAATGAACAAACTATAGCAAACAACTAGATATGGGGAAAAAAATCTTACTTATTATTTTCGATAACAAGAACAACAGTCAGGCGGTTCACTCTGGGAAAGATGAGGTTCTTAACTTCAACAGCGCCAAAGTAACTGGCAGGACAAAAAAAATATCAATAAAACAGGAAGTACTGTGAAGACGTGTGCTCTGTAAAGATGTGTTAAATAAATTTAAATAAATAAAAATAAGTACAAAAATAAATGTATATGTATGTTAACAGATTTTTAATGAATAACATCTAGAGGTCAAACAGGAAACAGCAACCCTCTAAAACCATCAAACTCAGAGCTGCACTGTGGTTGAATGCACTGCACAATCTGAACAGGCCTAGAAATGGAAACTACTCCTTGTTGTTTGTTTACATCGAGCAACTTGCACCGTGCTTGAATTGCAATTTTGGTAAAGAAAAAAACAATTGTTCATACTAACAAATCACTTCCAGGTGCTGCAAATGGCGCAACACTGTAGATGTTTGGCACTTTTATGAACTTTAAAGCCACTCTACTTTGAAAGAAAATATTTGCTGCAAATTGTTGAAAGTTTACCGGGTACATCTGATAAGCAGATAAAAAGCTCCGCTCTGCATGATTATCATTTTATTCATTTCATTTCTCTGATATCGTGTCACTGCACACCAAGCTCACCTGGTGGGATCAAATGGTTTGCTTATCTCTCCGTTTAGCAGAACATGGGCATGTCCACAAGCATAGTCTGCAAACTGTACAAACAGTAAATAAGCAAAATAAAAAAAAATCAATAAATTAGAAAAGGCATTTTGATGAGGAAGATTGTCAGATCAAAAATGCATCTATTTTTAGCACGTAATAGATGTGCTAGTTAAAAGTATTTATCGGTCTGACTTAATATTCTAACTTCAAATGTCATGTTTATTTTAACATAATCATAAATAAACACTTAAAAACATCTGTGTGTAATTAATCTACAGAATGAGTTACTGAAATAAATAAACTTTTCAATAATAATAATAAGTCCACATTGTGTGAGAAACCTCCAGAAAACACACTGATCATTGTGTTGAAGTTACATATAAATAGAATTAGAACTTGTTTCTTTGTAAAAAAAAAAATAAAATAATAATAATAATGTCGAAATATTAATTCTGAAAGATTTCAGAAGGATTAATCCAACTTGAAAGCATTTCTACATTTTTGGTCAGTCATTTTTTGGGAGTACTCACATCTGAAGAGGCTCTGACCCAGAATGAAGACACGGTGTTGTTCTTACACCTTTCACACAAGTAGAAGAAAGTGTCTACGACCAAACCAGAACCAGATGTTACCTGTGAGCTCTCCTCCAGCAGCTGAATCATACTGTGGACCACGGTACACGTTCTTGCCTTTGCTGTTCTTCTTTCCGCACCACGTCAAGCCGTCCATGATGTTCCCTAGCAGCGTGTTCTCCAGGGACACAAAATGAGTCCTTTCCTTACAGAACCCATGCACCAGATCTTTTGTGTCGCTCCAGAACATTGTCTGCAAGGAGACAAGAAAGTCAAAACTTGCAAATTATGCCTGGACGTTCTACACTGACAGCTTTATAACCAGAATCAATTACCTTGTCACATGAATGTGTGAAGGGGTTCTCCATAAAGAGCCGCCGGTACGCTTCCTCCGGAAAGTTACACGGGTCTTGTCCGACGTAGGCTTCCTCAAACGTATTTAATACCTGTTCACATCTGAAAGTCAAAGCAGAACCAAACACTGCAACTTTTCTCTGCATGCATTTTTCAAAAAAAAAAAAAAAAAAAACTAAGCAGAGGTTTTACCTTTGGATGGTTTCTGGGAAAGCCTGACATTTCCGCATGAATGTTTCCCTGAACTGAGACGTTTGAGGAGAAAGGACAATTGCTGGTAGAACCACGATCCCAGCGGCCAGAAAAAGGAGACCAACGCCTATGGCCAGTTTTTTTTTGAACCCCATTGCAGAAGCTGGACTCTCACTAACATCTTTTAGGCGGAATGAAATGATTCTGCAGAGCGGCAACTTAAAAAAAAACAAAACAAACCTGGAGCACAATCACAGGCACAGGTCAGGAGGTCAAAGCTTGTTGATATTAACCGTGTGTTATCAGTGGTGTGAAACAAAGAGCAGGCTGTACACACCTTTATCAAATTAGTGTTTTTATAATTAAATGCAAGCAAAGGAGTTTAAATAACTATTATTTTATAAAATCCTGGTAATATAATTGCTATTAAAAGAATGTGGGAGGTTCACACATCCACTGCAGGTTGAAGTTTAACGAGCTGCAGGGGAAGAGTTAAAGTAGCGTTCGATTCCAAACTGAGGGGTCTTTTGTTCTGACATTCAGTCATGGGAAAGGAATTTAAGACCACATCTTCTTGATTGATGACCAGTAACCTGTTTGCATGAGTGTGCTCTGTTAAAGCACCTTTTCTTTAGGTTTCAGTTTTCAGTCCTCTGTTAGATAACCGGAGAAAATAAGAGGCAAAAGAGACGTTGCAAAAATATTTTCCTGTAACTGCAGCAAATAAAGACAAAAACATATTGGGGAGGCGACAACAACCCAAGAGAGGTTTCAGGAAATTCTGCTAAGTTCTGGCTGGATTTTCTGCACAAGAGACCAATCTCATGTCTGGAGTAATAAGGTATGATTGAAAGACAGGAACGTCTTTCAGGTACAGCTAAAATCTACCAAAACCTTTATCAGAAATGTGTTTTTGTTGTTTGGAACCTGATCATGGAGTTATGATCAGTTCAAGAAACCAGTCAGATTTCATCCAAACTGTTGGGAGAGAAATGTGTTTTGCCTGGAAGGAACTGAACTTGAACTTTTTGGCTCTAATTTCAAAAAGTATCATTGACAAAACATATAACTGTTGCAGTGGGCGTCACCAAATGAACACCAGCACTGAAGCATGGTGGGGGCAGTGTCATGCAGGGGGTTACCTTTTTTTAAAAAAGGTTAAACACAAACCATTCAGGTGTTTAGATGCAAGGTCAAAGATGAAGATAGATTTTATTTTTCTGCATCACTGAGACTCCAAAAACATCCAAATAAAAAAAACTGACTTTAGGAGAGGGAAATGAAAGTTTTGGGACAGCTGAGTCAGAATCCAAAATAAATAGTGTTAAAATATCTGAGGACTCATCTGAAGAGGACTGAGGAAAGGAGCTCTTATTTTGGAGAACATTTCAAACAGAATGTTCAAATAGTGTGAAGTCAAGAAGACACAGCAGGCTGATGGGCTTCTTAGAAAGACTGAAAGACAAGACAGTAATAAAAATATGTGCTAGCAAATTATTAGCATGAAAGTATTTGCATTCATGCAACTAGTTTATGTTTTTTTTATATTTCACCTTTAAATGGTTTGTTTTCCGGCAGAGAAGAGACATTTAGGGTGCGTTCACACTGCAGCCTGAAGTGACTCAACGCACCCTAAAAGATTGAAAAAGTTGTCAAAATAATACATTTTTTCATAAAATGCTCACTTAGAAATTCTGCAACAGAATTTCTGCAACAGGATTTACATTTTTTTTTGTAGCTTACAAAACAGGTTGTATTTTGACATATTTCATAAATGTTGATAAATGTTGATGTTCTGTGGAAGGAAATGTGTTTCTTTAATCTAAAACCAAAAAGTGGAAATACAGTTGTGGTTCTTTAAAAGAAAGAAAAAAAATCTTAAAATAACACACAGAGCAATTTAGATATACTAAACACCTGAAACATTAAATGTTTAGCATGAAGAGTAATCCAAAATAAAGCCCTAAATCTATGTTTAAAAAAGGAAACCCAACACATTCAGGCAATGACATGAGCTAGACCCAAAAACAAGCGAAACGAGGACCTCTGGTGGCTGAGAAAGGATAAATAACAAATCTTACAAATTGAACAACAAAAACAATTCAAGTCAGAAATACTCCAAACCCCAAAGGGAAATTATTTGCTTTTAATTCATATTATCCAAGTATCTTCAAAGAGTTGTTGTAGATACAGATGGCTCTGGGCAGGAAAGATCTCCTGTAGCAGTCTGTATAACAGTGGCTATGACAAAGTCTCTTGACTGAAGATACGCTTTTTCGAGTTTCATAGAAACTCGAAACTTTTGGAATCTCTATAGGTTCCACATCTGCCCCCAGAACAAAACCAGCCCTCCTTATCACCTTCTTTATCGTCAGCAACGAAAAAAACATCTAGCTACATTTCAAGTCACGAGCCATGACACAAGCCTCTGGAAAATGAACCCATTTCACTTTTACTGACACGTACGACCTTTATTTTAGAATGTATCAATTTCATCCAGAAATATAGCAGTTGGATTCATTGACAAACTGCTCCTTACTTGAACACATATAGCAGCATTTATATTTAACACTACAGGACATGTAATAATAATAATAATAATAATAATAATAATAATAATAATAATAATAATAATAATAATAATAATAATAATAATTCCCTAATTACAACCTTGATAATAAAAAAGACATGATCTGTGTTGTACTGACTGACAAATATTAAAAGATTGTTAAGATTGGTTTAAAATAGTTCCATCTGACTTCCGGTTATGGCGCTGAGGTGAGCAGACGCATTGAACCAGAGCTCCCAACTCGGTCGCTAATTCCCCGTTGCCAGAGCTGAATTAACCTTCTAAGACTGATTATTTTATGATGGAAAGGGGAAAGGCATCGAAAAGTAACGTTATATCAAAACAGACAGACGAAACAGGAAAGAGAATTTCACTATTTGACGAAGGTGTATGACCAGCAGATGGCTATGGAAGGGCTTCAGGCTAGCATCGGAGCTATCCACTAAGAGATCGCAGCTATCTGTGCAGACGTGAAGGAAGAGCTGTGCTGCTTTCGTGACGACTTCTCCGCCGACATGAAGAGGGATTTAAGAAGTTTCCAAGAGGAGATTAATGGAAAACTAAACGAAATTGTGTCGGACATAAAAGAGAACCAAAAGAGAGCGGAGGAGTCGTTACAACGTGTGGCAGAAATGGAGGAGTGGACCGCAGCGGCGAAAGAGGTGCCGTCTCAAACTATAAATAACCAAGACAAAATTCAAGCCAAACGGACTGATTTAGAAGCACGCTCACGTAGAAACAACATCCGTGTGTACGGGATTCCGGAAGACACGGAGGAAGACAACCTGTTGGAGTTTATGGACGGTTTCATTAAGACTGAGCTGTCGCTCCAGGATATCGATTTAGCTATACAGCGCTGCCACCGGGCTCTGGGTCCCAAACCGCCGCAGAATGCGAACCCCCGCTCTGTGGTGATCTCCTTTCTGGCATTCAGAACCAGGGATTTGGTGCTTCGTGCCGCGTGGAAGAAAAGAGAGATTCGACTCATCCAGCAGCGGGTTTATTTCGACCAGGACTACCCGGCAGAGACCCAAAAGAAGAGGAAAGCTTACGCCCCCATCAGAAAACGTCTGACAGAAAAAGGTCTCCGTTTCCAAACCCCACCGCCAGCTAAGCTCCGTGTGTTTTTTGACGGCGGCACGATCACGTATAATAGCGCGGCGGAAGCCATGAAGGACCTGCAGAAGAGAGGTCTCGCTCCCGATTGCAATAGCAACGATGGTTCCCTCCTGACGGCGCCGATGGAAAAATTGGACAGACCGTCCTGGATGACGGTTGAGGCCAAACGACGGAACACCGACGCACACGGAGAGAGAGCGCGAAAAAAACTCAGCAGATTTCATCTTGAGGCTGGAGACGCAGCCACTTTTTCAAGCTAAGCGCCGCTCCTTAAAACCCATGCGAAATAATAAAAAACCCATAAGGAATCACAGTGATCTGACCCATCATGTGGACTAAGATATGGTTATTTTTGTATAAGAGACACTGACAAACATTATTATAATAATTCTTCGTTTAACCTTCGCTAATGTTAAGAAATACGTTACAGATTAAAAAAAAAAGAAGAAAAGTAGATAATACATGACTGTTTTGGGAGCCGGTTTAAGGGCTCTGACTGCACTGAGATTCTACTCGTACGAGGTATGTCAGTCCGCCCCCCATGAGAAGAGTCTCATGGGGACTTTTCTCTTCACCCAAGACTCCTCAATGAGTCGTTTTGTTTTGGAAGTCGTTCCTGTTGTAAGGTTAGAAGTTTCAGGTTCTTTGTTTTTTGATTTTTATAAATGTTTTACTGTTATGGTCACCTTGGATGTGTAAGTTAGAGGGATTTATTCATTTAAAGACGTATGTTCGAAAAGCAATATACATTTAGAACTATTAATGTTCACGGGTTACAGAATCCAATTAAAAGAGGGAAGCTTATAGCTAAGATGAAGAGAGAACAGCAACAAATAATCTTCTGGCAAGAAACCCATTTAACAAAAGAGAACCATGAAAAATTAAAGAAAATAGGTTTTAAAAATACATTTTATTCCTCCCACTCAAATGGACACACTAGGGGTGTGGCAATATTAGTTGCAAATAATGTGGACTTCCAGGTATTCAAACAAATTACAGACAAAGAAGACTGTTTTGTTTTGGTTAGGGGAACACTAGACTCAAATGAAGTAACTTTACTTAACGTATATAGACCTCCAGGACATGACAAAACCTTTATTGATAAAATGCTTGATCTCATATTGGCTGAAACATCTGGTGTTTTGATATGTGAAGGGGATTAGAATGCACAACTGCATCCTTCCTTGGATTCCTCAAACCCTTTAAAAAAAATAAACTCTGAATCTGTATATAAAGAAAATGATTAAAAGGATTGGCTTATTTGATGTCTGGAGGAATTGCCACCCATTGGCTAAGGAGTTCACCTTTTTCTCTCACCCCCAAGGCGTTTACTCAAGAATTGACTATTTTTTTCTATTCAGAGCAGACAAGTACAGGGTCCTAAACTGTAGTATTGGTACTAGGGATGTGTCAGATCACTCAGGATGTGTCAGACGAACCTCGGAGGTTCGTCAGGATTGTTCGTCAACTGAGAAGCAAGCTTCCCCGGCTGGGGAAGTTAGCAAACATGTTTTTTCATCTGAGTTTTGCCATTGGCTACTTAGTTACTACTGGGATGAAGAAGCTTTGCTTTAAAGTTTTCCCTGGTAACGATTCAGATGAAAGTAGCTCTAAGGAAGAGAGAACCGAGTCACAGTATGATGCATTTGACTCCTTTCTGTTCGAACCTTCCCCGGCTGGGGAGGTTCGTCAGGATTGTTCGTCAAATGAGAAGCAAGCTTCCCCGGCTGGGGAAGTTTGCTTCTCACAGCACGATTCTTCTTCCTTGCTTTTTGAACCTTCCCCGGCTGGGGAGGTTCATCAGGATCATTCCTCAACTGAGAGCCATGAAGAGAGCGCTGACCGAGAGAAAGTTTTGAAGAAAACAGAAACAGAAATCGTGTGTTTTCTGAAAATAATATGGGGACTTTTGTTATTGTTGTTTGTTGGTTTGTGTTGCTTGTGCTGTTCATTTTTAATTCTAGTTTCTGTTTACTATCGTGATTATTTGTGTTTGTTATTTTTTCTATGGGTTGTCCGTGTACTTCCTTATGGAAAAGTATGGAAAAAAACTATGCCAATTTTATCAGTGTGAAGGAGACAGTTGTGCCCAGACAGTTGAAGCCACAAATTGAGTCATTTCTCAAAAATATATGTGAATGTCTTGTGTTATTGTCGTTTTTTTGTTTGTGTTGCTGGTGCTTTTCATTTTTATTGCGATTTTTTTTTTACTGTTGTAATAATTTGGGGTGGGTATTTTTTCTATATATTGTTTTTATACATCTATGTACATATATAAAAATATATAGGTCAATATAGAGCATTAATCTATCAAGATCTATAAGGAAGCTCAGAGGGGACAAGGTTTTCTCTATCATGGGTCCTAAGTTACGGAACAACTTGCCTTTGCAGGTTAGAGAGGCCCCTTCACTGTCCACTTTTAAAGCTTGTCTTAAAACCCATCTATTTTATTTGGCTTTCAACTCCAGCAGGATCTAGTTTTAAATTGTATGTTTGTTTGTTTTTATTTCTTATTGTTATGTTGTCTTAATGTACAGCACTTTGTATCAGCTGTGGTTGTTTTAAAGTGCTTTATAAATAAAGTTGGTATGATATGGTATATATATATAAATATACCATATATATGCACACACACACATATATATATACACTTTACACACTGGTACACTAGTGTGTATATATAGTATATTAATCCAGTGGTTCCCAAACTTTTTCTCCTGCGTTCCGCCCAGTGGTTTCCAAATATTTTATGGGCAACCCCTATGGATTACAAATAGCTGTGTGGTTGAATGACGTGTGGGAGGGAGGAGAGAGGATTCTTACAGACTCCCTGTCCCTGAAGGGGTTGGGGTGGTGACTTTTTTGGGGGTGAAATGAATGTATGTAGCTGAGCATAGACAACAACATCACTAGGTCACTAGGTGACTCGTAAAAGCAGGTTACCAAATGTTAACAACGGATTAAACAGTTTTAACTAATGATAAAAGTGACAGAGCAGACAGATATGGGAAGTGTGGAAGCCCCTACTGTATCAAATTGACAGAGGAATAACAGAGAGTTGGCCATTCTAAGGTAAAAACCCAGCACATACAGCGTGCAATGGCATGGCGACCCCCCCTAGGTGACGCGCCCCACAGTTTGGGAACCTCTGCATTAATCAATATATATCTAATGCTATTTTAAGAATAGCAAAACAAGATTATTACTTTAAACAGTTGGATAGACAAAAATAATATTAAAGGTATCTGGAATATTTTAAACAGTGTTATTTGAAAAAACTCCAGGCCTATTAGTTTTCCTCAACTAAAACTACTTGAGGAAATGTTTACAAACATTGGAGATAAAAATGTAAATAGCATGGAAGAGATAGTTCATAATTTTAATAAATATTATACAAGTGTGGGCCCTAAATTGGCTGAAGAAATCCTGAAGAAATTTCAACAATAGTTGAAATTTCAATAGTTGATATATTGAAATTATATATCAATTTCAATATATATATCAGTGACGTGCGGTGAGGTACTTTGCTGGTGAGGCGCTGACGTATATAGACACCATGCATGTTATTGGACGTATGGAAATTTCGCGCAGGCGTACAACGCTGGAAAGACAATGAAACAATGAAAAGAATGTGCATTTCTGTCATTGGTGTGAAGATCTGGAATAAAACAAAGAATTTTACCCATATATTAAACATTTGTTTATTTGTAATTAATGCTTTTAAAACAACTTAATGTTTCAATAGTTGAAACTATATTGAAATTTCAATAGTTGAAATTGTATATACACTATATATATACTGCTCAAAAAAATAAAGGGAACACTTAAACAACACGATATAAATCCAAGTAAATCAAACTTCTGTGAAACCAAACTGTCCACTTAGGAAGCAACACTGATTGACCCGACAAGGGTCCCCGTTGTCAATCAGTGTTGCTTCCTAAGTGGACAGTTTGATTTCACAAAATTTTGATTTACTTGGAGTTATATTGTGTTGTTTAAGTGTTCCCTTTATTTTTTTGAGCAGTGTATATGACAAATAATGTTTTGGAAATGTGAAGATGCTGAGGTGCAGGCTCCCAGTTGCAACATTTTTTTTTAAATATTACATTTTTAATCGACCTGACCCAGAACTTTGTCATCACCATCTGACAAAAATAAATACTGAATAATTTTTAATGACCCTATTAGTGATATTTTTACTCATTTTACAGACAAATGCTTCTCAAGAAATAAATATTATTTAAAACAACAAAAAGTCCATCTGACGGAGTTGACACTGCATGACGGAGTTGACACAGAACTGAAGGTGGTGTCAAACAAGTGAATAAAATGAAAAAATTGGTACATGTGAAGTAATGCAATTATTGTAAAATACACTGAAATGAATTAATTGCACATTTAAGTGAGATTTGACATCAATTTCACTGAAAGAGTCAGAAAAACTGATGGAGTTGACATCTGACGGAGTTGACAAAAAGCCAAACTACCTTAACTTATATAATGTTATTCTGAATGAGGCCATATTGTAGCTCATCAGGTCCATGCAATCTTTACATTTTACTAAAATTAAGCTTTAATTTCACTAAATTTCATCAAAGTTTTTTAAATTGTCAGTTATGGTGTTGATACATCATGGTTGTGACAAAAAACTTAGGAATAAAAAGAAGAAAAAACTAAAGAATAACTTAAGCTAACCAGAGATAACTAGCCCTCTTAGCAAAGGAAGAGAAAGGAAGAGGTCATGGGGTCCTCAGAAGTTCTGGTGCCCCCCAATAATGCCTGTTTTTTTTACATTATTTTCATTTCTGACGGTGTTGACAAAAACTAAGGACAAATTTCAATGGAGTTGGAAAATATATAAAAAATATTTTTAATTCAATTTATTGATACCTTTATAATTATTTATATGACTACTTATACTTAATTGTCATAATATATAATGTTTGCATTTCTTTAATTATTTTAAACTATTATAATGTATTGAGTTCTGCTCCTGGACAAGGGCTTTTACAGACATCATCCACTGACTACAATGTTTAAAATAAAAAAATATTCAGCAAATAACATTAAAATATACATTGTTGTGCTCTAAATTACGGAAAAAAATTTCGCTGGGAATTCCGTAAAAAAAACAGAAAATGTACTGGCAGAAAATTACCAGGACATTTTCCGTTTTTTTTTTTTACGGAAAAAATTTTAACTAAAATACTGTTAAATTACGGGAAACTTCTGATGGAAATTCTGTTAAAAAACTGAAAATATCCAGGCAAAAAGTTACCAGGACATTTTCTGGGTTTTTTTCTCTTCCAGAATTTCCGTTTTTCTTAGCAACAAAAATTAATTCTAAGGCCCCGTTTACACGACAACGATTTCGGGGGAAAACGGAAGAGTTTTGTTGCGTTTGTAGTGTGCATTTACACGAAACCACCGAATGTTTTCTCTAACAACGGCACAGATTGAAAACGGGTTCCAGACCAGCTCATGCATAGTATGACGCAAAACATAGCTGCTTCCTACAATCCACAGAAGAAGAAGAAACTACTCACAATGCTGGTGTTACTGTTTCCCCATCAGATTCGGTTCCCTCAGTGTCTCTTCACCGCTCCGCACCGCCCAGATGGCAAAATACACGGCTGCTTGTTCAGCGCTCTTATCTAGAGATCTACGGACCAGGACCAGCCCGGCTCCAGAAGAGTTTAACAGGAGGGGCATCGACTTATTTTTGGGGGCAAAATGAGTCTACGTAGCTGAACATAGACAACAACACCAGCAGCCTACAGGCTACTTGTTAACAAGCTTAACGTGCTGTATTGATATCAGCTAGTCATCTTTTAGCTATCATCACCTGCATCCAACAGCTTTACTCAACTCAGTCGGTTAGTTCGGGGGAAAAACTGTGCCAAGTTATTTACGTTTTGCTGGTTTGCTGCCATGATTCTAACACACACCTGCGCAGCAGCAGCATCAGGTCTCCTTCGCTACCTCACAGGTGTAAACCCAGCGCAAGCGTCTCAGCGTTCATGTTGCGTTTGAAGGCGGCTCGGAAAAACAGGTTACGACTTGTTAGCGACGGATAAAACTGTTTTAACTGCTGAAAAAGGTAACTAACAGAGGACACGGATATGGGACGTGCGGGAACTCCTATTTTATCAAATTGATATAGGAATAACAGACTGTTGGCCATTCCAAGGTAAAAACAATAAACAGCTTCCAGTCCGGGGCTCGCTACAGACACCGTGAAAGCTCAAACAAGGTTTTTCGGCAAAGTTATCCCACTTTTTCCAACTGCATGCGCCCTAATCAGACGCACACAATGCGTGTTCTCTCACGGAAATCCACAAGCCTTCAAGTACAACTTTTTTTTAAACACATGCGCACTTTCAAAGTTTCAAAGAACCTAGCACCAACTAGGCGCAGCGACACGTTTTCGATGTGCACCGTTACTGTGTAAACACAGATCGTAATCAGAACGTTATCGTGTAAACGATCCAACAAAAACGGAACAAAAGTGCCGTTTTTGTTGGATCGTTGTCGTGTAAACGCCCCCTAAGTCTAGAGAAAATGTAGTTGTAGAACACGAAACACTTAGTTTGAAAATAGCTTATGCAAAGTGATATAAAAATAAAACCATTCGACAATTTGCAGATTTTATTTAGCAATTTAAGACCATAAATTGACGTCATCTAGTCTTTATAACTAAAGACTAATAACCTCGTGAAGGACGGCGTCACTTGCAATTCCCAGTTTCTTGTAGATGGTGCAATACGTGATTGGAGACGTGTCTGGGATAGGCTTCACCATGGCAACAGTTTGGTTTACTTGAAAAATAAAACAAGTCATATTTTAGTTCATGTGCTGAATTACAATATTACATGAATTCAAGATGGCAAGACAGTGAAAATTGACATATCACGACATGCTAACTAGCTTCACAGTTAGCTTATCTTAGAAAGACAGACAACTTTAAACTTACCTCTGAGTACATCAGCTGTAGGGTCTATACATGTAAAAAAGTCCTCCATCTTCATCTATGTCCAACCGAGATTAGAGAATTTGCCAAAAGAAAATCTTATAAAAGTACAGTAGATAAAAGCTTAGTTAGGCTATTACAACTGAATTAACCGTTAATCAGGGCAGTTAAATGATCTCTGGTGTTGCAGTTAGTGATGTGCGGATTGACACTGAAATATCGATTCTTCCGATACCAGAACTTAATTTTTTAAAATCTGTTGTCAGATCCAAGGATCAATACTTTCAACACTTTAGTTAATGTATTTAATGTATATTAAATACATTAACGTTAATATATTTTACACTATAACATTAATATATTTTACACTATAATTAATATACGGTCTAGAATACAGACTTTAATGGTTTGGAAGACAAAAGTATTTGGAAATGTCCAATGTTTTTTTTTTTTTTTTATCACAAAAGGCAGTAAAAAGCCAGAATTTCAGTTTTAGGTTAAGCAAATGTTGGTATATTTGACATAAACGTTTAAATCATGGAAAATATTTTGATGGAAATTCTGGAAGAAGAAAAAAAACAGAAAATGTCCTGGTAACTTTTTGCCTGGATATTTTCAGTTTTTTAACAGAATTTCCGTCAGAAGTTTCCCGTAATTTAACAGTATTTTAGTTCAAATTTTTTCCGCAAAAAAAAAAAACGGAAAATGACCTGGTAATTTTCTGCCAGTACATTTTCTGGGTTTTTTTTTTACGGAATTTCCAGCTGTATTTTTTTCCGTAATTTAGCAGGTTTTTTCCCGTAATTTAACAGTTTACTATGTTTAAAATTTAACATATAAAAGCTGTTAAATTACGGTGAAAAACTGTTAAATTACGGAAAAAATTCTGCTGGAATTTTTTTTTTACTATGTAATAGGCCTGTCGCGATAAACGATAAATCAATTAATCGCACGATAAATTAAACCTATCGACCTCATTTTAATTATCGGCTTTATCGTCTCTTCCTGCTTTTTTTCTTTCTGTTGATGACACTGAGTGAAAAAGACTCACCTCGGGTGCTTTCCACTGACCCTCCCTCATTTCCTTAGTGTAATGTTCAGCGCACACTACATGAGTTGTCGGCCAACTGTCGGCCCATTTTCAAAACCTGAGACCACACATTAGCCGACAGAAATCCTAGGTATAACGGTTCGATCGGGTTCGTCGTGCCGTGTGGTGTCCAGCCACATGGGCACAAAATAATGGCTACAAGTCCAGTTAACTAATTTTAAAATCAGGTATTAATCAATGCTTTACTGGAATCTACCTGCAATGCATGTGGCTAGAGTCAGCGTAAGGTCCTGACTGAATGAAAATCATTATAACCTATTTATGTCACGTTAACTTAAAACAGCTGAAAACTTACCGGGTTTATCAACTGCAGTAGCAATTTGGCTCCAACTCCTCTCCTTATCATTTCTATATTCTTTGCACGAAATGTTGAATAAACATTAATGTTTCCACAAATCATCTCCGATGTTCGCTGGACTTCGGGTTGCGCCGTTTCAGCTGTTTGGGATTCCCCTCGTAATTTCCCTTCAGAAAGCACGAAGGAGAATCCGCGCTTTCTGTTTGGCTACCTGTCACATTTAGTGTTAAGCTCCCAGTCGGGGAAAACCCCTGATTTAGATCGACGATCTACCGTAACACACCACACACTGCAGGATGATCGGTCACGAAATCACCAGCGACAATCTTAGATCGGCCAACGTTCTAAGATAATCGTAAAGGGAAAATAGGGGCAAAGAATTGTGTAGTATGAACTACTACCTTAGGAAGTGGGATGTGCCCATCTTCTCTATTTAAATCTAGTGATTACTGAAGGGCAATATAGTATACAGACTTCATAATCTGCACTCTTTTGGTTGAATGCAGTATTTATTTCCACTTTGGTTTTATGTTGTTTAGTTTTTATTCAAGTACGTTTTTTGTTAATGGAGACAGAATACATTTTATTTTTGTTTCTGGTTGTTTTGTTTGTTTAGTTTATCATTTCAAGTGTTATGTTCTTTTGAAAATAAAGTGTATCTATCTATGGCAGAAAATCGCATGCATTATTACATAATTTCCACTAAATCAGTGTCAAAAGGTCTTGAAACAATATTATCGTTTATCGCAATATTTTTTAGACAACTAATCGTCCAGCAAAATTTATCGTGACAGGCCTAGTAATGGCCAAGCGCAGCGTGCTGCTGATGTTCACTCACTCAGAAATGAACATGACAGATTACAAAAGAAGTGACATGGAGCTATTTCAGCTGTCATTATATAGTAGTTTCAATAATTAAACAAGAATGTATTTAGTAGGGTTATTACTTTACTATTATTTTTTTTTAGTTTGCAACTCCATTTTCACATATTTTGTATATTTCTGCTTATATAGCTTATAGTAAACGAGAATGTTGTCTTAATGTACTTCTGAGTTTAAAATGAGTGCATCAGAGTACATTGTGTTCTTTTTATGAAGCCAAGATATGGATTACATTTATTTTTTATTTAAGAAACAAATAAACTGTCTTTGCACAAAGTATGGGATCTGTATTGCCAATACCAACTTAAATTTTACTCGGTATTGGATCGGAAAGAAAATCTGTTGTATCGAACATTAATACTATCTCACTGACATTTTGGGAGCTTTCCCATTTGGATTGTATGGTGTCCTAAAAGGGGTTACAAACATGATGAATAAAATATTGTTCAAACTAATATTAGTAACTTATAAAGTAAGAATTTGAAATATAAACCAAAAATTTTAATATTTATCATGACATTGAGCTAATCAATGTTGTCGATTCTAATCTCATTGTGTGGAATACCAGCCATTTCAAATCACACATCAATAGAAATTTCATGACATGTCAGTAAGAGGTCCCACATCTTGCATCAAGAAGATCAGAATAAGAAGGTCCATAGCAGATGGAAACATGCCAAGAATGATCTTGATATATAAACTGATATTGTCTCTGAAATACTAATGTTGTCTCTGAAATTGCTGTGTTAAATGTCAACGGTTTAAATATTAAATTATAATTTCCAGTACACTCTGCCAACTTATACAAGAGTATAAGTTCATGTTTTTTTGTTTTGTTTTTTTCATTGACAATAACACAAAGGATACCATTTGGACATAGTCTGTTTTAATTATCTGAAGACATTTCATTAAGTATGTGATTTCTCTTTTTGTGCTTGAAATAAGAACATTTTACTTATATAAAATAAGTTTTAGACTTGAAGTTTGATTGGTAAATATTGATATCTTAGATTCTATTAAGAAAATAAGTAATATTTTCTTAATATCAAGCTTTTATATCTTACTGAGTTAATTAAGTACACAAACACTTAAAATAAGAAAAATATTCTAACATAAACCCCTCTTGGTGAGTAAAATTATCTTGTCAGAAAGAAAACAAGAAAAAAATCTTCTTAATTTAAGATATTTAATCTTACTAAGAATTCAGTTTTTGCAGTGTAAATATTTAGTTAAAAATCAAGTGCTACATAAACCCAGCCTAATGCCAACAACAGAGGAAGACACTGGATTCATGAGTGTGTGCTCTCATTACCTCTAGTCGCTGTGAACATAAAACAAAACAGTCCATTTTATGCTTATGTTCTGCAAAAAAAGGTTAATCCAACTCTTAGGTCCAGTTACCAAGAGCTTGAAATGTTCTGTGATCAGTTCTTGTGCTTCGCAAAGGTTCTTGGTGCACCAGGTTTGATGAGATGACCAATCACGTTTAAACTTCAAAAGGCTCAAATTTTTCATGGATTCCCAGTCATTCAGTTCATTAAGGGACTTGAACCATCTTGGTGGAATGTAAAGCTGCTTCTTCACCTTCGTCTGCGTCGTGTCAGTCGACCTCGTTCAGGGTTTGAGCCCAGGAAATCTCTAAACAAAGAGAATGGAAACTCAAGTTTAACACAGAAACACTTCATGTTATAAACATACTTTTTACAAAGCGCTTCTAAATTACATTACAGCAGCACATCACCTTTCTCATCAGCGTCTCACCAATTGCTAATACCTCTCACAAACAACAACATTGAGTAATTTTGATGAATTCTGACAGATAAAAAATCTACACTAGGAGTGTGTCAATTGCAGATTTCTGGCCAATCTTTAAAAATCTGACTTGTCAATTCTGATTTTGGCCGATACTGATGGTCGTGTCTGGATATTGCTAAATGCAGAAAACGTCAGTGGGTTGACAACAGTGGGGTGACTATTGATAACTGCAAACATGGAGACATGACTTGGTGGGCCGGTCTATCAGTCAAACGTCTCTAACAGGAGAGGAAAGCGGTTGATTTTTAGATCTTTGCTGAGGTAGATAAGATCAGTGGATGAAGTCACTTTCACATGTATTGGCGGATCACCAATCTTCAAAATTAAGGATTTGGGGAAGATTTATTGGTGCACTCCTAACATACACAATACACAAATATTTTATTTTGAAAATAAAAACATACACTGATTTTTGCATATTTGTTAAAATAAAGTCACCATGTCATGATTTTATGTTATGAGACGTATAATTTGTGAAAATAAAAACTCCTCCACTCCCCCTCAGCTACTATTTCCATCTGAAGAAATCCATCACTCCCAACCAAAACCAACCAATCAGAGACAGGATAGTCTTAGCACTGTCAAACAACCTCTTCATGCTGTCAATCAACTTACCATTACAGGAAAACCGTTTATCCACTGTCATTGGTGTCCAGGCTAACTAGCCTTAACATTTATCCTTAACATTCATGAGAGGTTCCGTTAGCTGCAGCGTAGCCAAATGCAAGAGATCAGGGAGAAGTGGGATGAGCAGCACAAGAATTTGTGAATGACACGCTAAGACCTGCCTCCTGGCTCTGACTGTTTGAATTCAGTTAGCACTGGCTAACAGAAGAGCTACATTTTTTCACAGATTATCTCTCATGCAATATCACGACACAGTGACAGCTTCAACAAATATGTAAAAAAATATAAGTTACATAGCATTGCATTAGACATTATTAGAAAGACACATAACAAAACATGCCTGTTATTGTAGAAAACACCACACACTACTTAATTTAAACTAAAGATTTAACAGGTTGATTAAAACAAAGACAAATGTACGCACCTATTATAAAGATGCCTAGTTGCTTTCCAGGAAAAGTTATAATCATATAAGGAGAAAGAAATATAAACACCAAAACATGCAAGTCTTCCAATAATTAAATCAATTAGTTGGTTTTTTTTTTACAATAAAATGAAATAATTTGTTCTGACAACAAATTTAGAACAGTACTATTTATATAGTTTTTAAGATAAGCTACAATAACCGATAATGAGTTTGCAAGCAGGCATTTCAGTAAAAACTCCCAATTGGATTTTTTTTTTTTTTGCAAACGTCACTTTTATTTAGTCTCAGTGATGTTTGTTCCTATTTCAGAAATAGGAAAATTAACTATCTGTATGTACAATCCACAATGGAGTATATGCCACGGACTTCCGTTTTAGCACTTCCGCATTTTTTGCCACATAGAATGGTTCCGATGCACAGGCAACAGTATGTTAACAGTGGCTCCTCAGTCCTGCAGGACTATTAATGATGCCTATATAATTATTCAGACGTCCTGAAACGCTTAAATGGATTTAAGCTGGATGTGTCAAAACTTCACAATAACTTCGAAGGTAAGTTAACAAATCGTTTGTATTCATCATGATGCCTCATATCTCTGACGTAGCTAACAGGGACAAGCTTACAAAGATGCTATGTAAATGTTAAGTGTTTTGATCATCTGTGCATTGTGCAATCTACATATCAGATAGATAAGATATATATCAATATAAACATATATAGATCTGTCTATATGGACCTTACCACAGGTTAAGGTCCATATAGACCTTACCCTACGTAAAATGGCTAATGCCCATTTTACGTCACAGCGCAGCTATCACGTGGGTTACCGGCTCACAAACTCATTCTAATGTATATTGTGGACTACCAGACCGACAGAAAGTTTTCGCGTCAGGACCCGAAAAAAAATGGTTCTCCATCAGTGGGGTATCTGTACAGGCGATGTCAGGTATCTTGATCGTGTTTGTGGAACTAAAATTCAGATTTCCAAAATCTGAAACGGAAAGCCTTGCTTGGATCAAAGCTTGTGCAGGACCGCATTCAACCGTCGTAGGATCGGTAAGAACAAAGGAGTGTCTGCTGGCGTATTATTGCTTTGCTTTGTGCTTAGTGAATGAAAAAAATAAAGTCAATAATAAACATCCATTATGAAAACCTTTTAGCCAAGTACAGCATAATGGTAGTACCGATACAACTTCTACACCTTGAAGCCTGTCTGTTACAGTCTTACGTTAGCTGAACAGATCAATATGCAATGTGTACCGTATCTGATATACATTAAAGATTTTATTTAACCTGAAAAGGCTTTTTACTAAACTGTAATCGTGTTAGCCACCGAATGCCGTGTATAAGTCCTAGGCACATTCAAACCCTCAAAACCATGAATGCTCGACTTACCCAGCCTTGCAAGAACAATAGCCATCAGTGATCTTGTCCACAGCTATATTTATGCTGAGGGTCTGAGGATCTGCTCTTTTCCTCATCGACTGGTAGCATTTAGCTGCAACTCGCACAATGTTGGAGGCATTGCGTGGCTAAAACATCTTGACATGGTCCAAAAAAGATGACATGAACTTGTTGGTTCCCTCGTCCATTGTCGTGGCTGATATTTTGTGAAAATCCGGCAGAAATGCTAAACAACTCAGAAATACTCTGCAGAGTCGGTCTTTTTTTAATCTTTATTATAGTTGGAGTTGGACAGGAGTTCTGTTTGATGGCTTCCTGGAGGAAGAGATTGGCTGAGCTAATGTTGCCAACAACTTTTCTCCTGCTATTAACTTTTTTGCTTTTCTTTATATAAAGTATTTCTATCAGTTGCTCTTATTCCATTTTGTATAGAGTATTTGTTTATACAGTATTTCTTTTATTTTTAATGCTTACCTGGTCAGTTGAGGTGGAAATGTACATCCTTTTGATTACTGACAAATGTCAGAACTACATGGACTGAGCTGGTTACATCAGATCAATCTGAATCTGCATTCTTGCAATTAAAATTTCTTGTATCCTGACCGTAGTGCTCCCTTATACAAATCACAGAACAGATGATTGAAATAAAGGCATTTTTTGAAAGTATTTTCTGTGATTTTATTATAGAAATTGAGGGCAGGAGGAATCAATTAAAATCAAATCTGGTATGAAAAAAAATCTTGTATCATCCAGCCTTATTCAGCATATCAAATTATATGACTAACAACATATTACTTACTACATTTCTTTGCTGGCATTACCTAAGTGTTGCATTTTAACATCTCACTTGAATTCCTGATCTACATGCAAATACTTGATATAACGTAAACACTGAGAAAAGGGGAACAAGTTTGTGAAATGTAGAGATTCAATTTTATTGTAGGTACAAACAAGATAGCAAAATGAACAGTGAACATATAATATACGTCCTAGCAGCTAATCAGACATCAGACTTGTGTGCCTTTACTGGTGATGAAAACTCGTCACTCTGGAGGAGAGGAAGACCGGCTCAGCCCCGTCCAGGATGACAGCAGTGTCAGGTAGCCAATAAAGTCTGCAGGTAGATTTTTGCATATCTGGTGCTCCAGTTTCAAGATCTTAGTTTAACCAAGTACAGTAAATAAAAAGTCAAGTACTATAAATAAAAAGTTAGTACACGTTGTGATGATCCGGCAGACCGTGGACTGATGGATGCCGTCAGCTGGTCCAGGTGCTTGGATCCAGTGGAAAGGTAATGGGCACAGAGGCTCAATCATGGCTCAGAAACACATCACGAAGTGTTACGATGCAAACCTGGAAAAATAAAGAAGAAAAAACACTAATAAGTGTCCGTGCATTTAGCTGCACAACATAATCAAAACTAATAAATCCTCAGCTTTTTTTGAGAGTTTTGCTTGAAAATAAATTTACAATATCTCAGGAAATTAAATGTTTAAGTGAAATAGTTCTGGTATCACAAAGAAACTGCAAAAAAAAATGTTTCAGAGTTGTAACAACACTGAAGTTACTGAGTAAGATTTAACTTAAATACTACTTAGAAAATGCATGTTAAAATCTGAATACTCTTGAAAGTGTGCAGCTGAAATTAATTTAAACTACTAGCAGGCAAAGCACAGTGTCCGTCTAATATCTGCACCAACAATAATGCAAAAAATGATGCATATAAGAGGCATTAGTTTATAAAAGTCGAGGCAAACCTAAATTTACTATTTTAAAAACAAAATGCAGTCATAACCTCATTTTCTAAGCAGAATCTCAGAGGGGAAAAAAAGAGAAATTACGTTGTGTAAAGCAAGAACAAATTATACCAGCCATTATGAAACAGCAAAGGTAGATGTAGTATTTTCAGGATTTGGGAAATACGTGATTTGTACCAATTGTTCTGTGGGTTTTTTATGTGGGTCGGTGCCACTTAAACGGCTGTAAAGCGAAGGTTTTGGACCTTAATCGACTAACTAGTTCGGGCTGAAGTGTTGCTGCCCTCGGTTGTTCTTAAATTACCGCGCTCGGTCTCGCTTCGACTGCATGTTAAATGTATTTTATATAATTGTCACATAAAAAAGCTAAAGAGTTGCCTAAAAATAATTTCATACTCCTTATAACACAAACATCAACACACTATTGACTTACCTTTAGCCGAATCGCTGCCTCTGTTCTCAGCCTGTTCCCGTTGCAGTGGATTTCCTCCGGCATTATTTTCCTCCAACAAATTATTCCAGTAAACGAAGAACGTACAGCTCCCCTTTAACCTCCGTCTTCCCATTTCTGACGCTGGATCTTCAATATCCTCAAGCTTTGAAATAGCAGGCAGCTACAAACCGGGTGTTGGCTCTAGTGGCTAAGTTTTGGCTATAGTCCGCTGTTGCCTTGATATCAGCAGGAAAATGAAAAAAAAACTAAGCACTGGATGGTACCGGCTAATTACTGGACACAACCACACACCACAAAACTCGGTTGTTGTACCAGTAGCTCACAGATATTTTAAGTTTTGCGTCTTTTTCATGGTACAGATCTTGCAGCTTTGGGTAAAAACAATAGGAGCAAGCAGGACCTGGAACCAATCTATGCGGCATAAATTCAAACGGAAATACGTCACCACCTCCCGTGGCATATACCCCATTTATATCAGGCAAGAAGCTTCTGACCCATTGTAACAGTTTATCAACCTAACTAATCTCAACATGCCTGATTAGAGGCATGTTGAGATTAGGTGGCAAACACGAGCCGTCCCCACCCCATTCTTACATCGTCCCCTGGTCTAACGGTTTCCCTCCGCCCCCACATTACGTTCGTTCGTCTGTCCCCTGGTCTAATGGCTGCTCCCGCTCTCCCCAAGTTTACGTTCGTTTGTCGTTCGACCCCACCATACTTCCCACCACCAGCTCCAACTACCCCCCAACTCCAGGCAACATTTCCCATATTCTAAAACCCCAAGCTTGACATGGAAAGTATATTTACCGAAGTTAAATGGCCACCTGCTTTTATGTTAACAACCGGGACATCAAATCATGTTTAGCTAATAAGAACTGCAGCTTGATATTTTTAAAAAGCAGGATTGAGACATAAGTAGCATGACGCCATGAACGGTTAGCTTTCACACGCTCAGTTCAGTTTGACTTGAAAAATGGCTGGTACTTTGAATTCGGTAAAATACATGAATAGTAATGCAGCAATCACCGCGTTTTACTTTTATAATACACAAGCAAACACAGCATTGTAAAAAATAATATATACCTTTTCTGTAAACAAACAAAAAAAAAAAAATACTGCAAAACAGTTTGCAATTATAGACTGTGCCAGGAGTCTCACGAAGTCAACTACAAATATTTCAAAACATAATTCACAGAAAAAAATGTGTTTTTATTTATTTTACTTTACCAAGGAGGTGGCAGAAAGTGGCAGAAAGGTAACTCCATCTCTTAATCCAACCGAAGTCCAAAAGATATATGTTCCAGGGTCCGGTAGCGACCTTGAAATGTCGTCTGACCAGTTTTCGCGCTTCTTGTTCCCATGATGCAATGCGTAAAATGGAAAATACAGTACAAATACCTGTAAAACTAAAAAAACGGAAAAATTCCTTCAAATTTCTACAGTACATTTACCCGTTTTTTTACAGTTTTTTTTTTACAGTGTATATAAAATGTACAGGGCTGCACAGTGGCGCAGTTGGTAGAGCTGTTGTCTTGCAGCAAGAAGGTTCTGGGTTCGATTCCCGGCCCCGGTCTTTCTGCATGGAGTTTGCATGTTCTCCCTGTGCATGCGTGGGTTTTCTCCGGGTACTCCGATTTCCTCCCACAGTCTAAAAACATGACTGTTAGGTTAACTGGCCTCTCCAAATTGTCCCTAGGTGTGAATGTGTGTGTGTGCATGGTTGTGTGTCCTGTGTGTCTCTGTGTTGCCCTGCGAAAGACTGGCGACCTGTCCAGGGTGAACTCCGCCTCTCGCCCGGTACCTAGCTGGAGATAGGCACCAGCAACACTCCCGACCCCACTGAGGGACAAGGGTGTAAGAAAATGGATGGATGGATAAAATGTACCCACATATACTGTTAGACAACATAGCAAGGATGTTTTGATTTTACTTTCCAAAGCAAACAACATTAATTCAGTTTTAGGAGCAGAGCCCTTTTGTGGAGTCACTTAGACTCTGAAGTTTTGTTACAGAGTAATGACACCCAAACTCCTCAAGCAGACCAACAACACATATTTGGACATTTGGACACAAAAAAGAAAAGGGCATATTCTTTTGCGATTGCAGCTAAAAGTATTTTGGTTTATATTCCTTTCCGCTTTCCACACACTGAAATTATGAACAACTCTCTAAGCAAAAATAAGTTAAACTCGGACGGATTGGATAGAAATTGTCTGCAAATATCAAATCTAATTCCGTACCACAGATTCTCATTTAAACTTAGATTTGGACTTTGACTAGGCCATGCGAACACATAGATATAAGCTTTGATCTAAACCTTTCCTGTGCGGTTCTGGCCCTTTAGCCTCAAACAGGTATTTTTTTTACAGTTGCCTCATCCTTCATGCATCTCTCCATCAACTTTGACTAGCTTCCTTGTTCCGGCTGAAGAAAAGCATCTCCAAAGCAGGATGTCACAACAGTAAATATGTGCAAATCAAATTTACTGGTCTAACATAGAAAAGCCCCTATGAAATACATTTAAGTTTGTCTGTAACGAGGGGCAAAGTGCGTGTGGTGGATGCTCCTACCACCACCACATCGTGTCAGTATTATTTCTTTATTAGTATAGCTTGTTATTTCATTTAGACATATATTTTCTAATGGGTGCACACTTTAGTTGATGTCTGTCTGAATGGTTCATTTATACTTGTGTTTTTGTTTGAGGTGCCACGTATAGGAACCAGCTGGTGGAGGAACCTGGGGCAAACCATCTACAAATTGTTGAAAGCATGAAGGTGGAGACTTCAAATTGTTTTATTTAATTTTGTCACTTTCACTTATTGTTTGTGCTAAGTTAAAGTTAGTTTGCTTTATTTCTTTATAGAATGTTTTGGTTAATTTTGTATTTATTTGTTGTTTTGTTTGGTCAGACCTCCCCCTCATGTGGTAGATTTAGGTCAGTGGTCCCCAATTGGCACAGTTTAATAAAAAGTGTCTTTGCATAGTGCAACAATTGCTTCTAACAATACAATTAACAAGCTAAAAACTCAAACTTAAATAAGACTTCCGTACATTTCAACTCAAAACAAAATGTAAAATATCTGTGCCATAAAGGTTTGCCTTACAGGCAAAAATCCCTCAACATTAAATAAGAGTCCTTTCAGTCAATGTTTTAGCAAGTAATTTAGAACATGCAACATCACCAACCAAATCAGTGTTTCTCAACCTTTTTCAGCCCAGCACCCCCCTAGCCTTTATCCAGGTCCCTCACCGCCCCCCAACAAAGAATTTGTAGGCTACTTTGCACCGACTATTATTTTATTATTAATATTACTATCACTATTGTAGATGTTTTGATTTTTATGCTTGTTTCTGTATTTATCATCAAAAATAATTTCCCAGAGAACAAAAAAGTCATGGGAATAGAAATTATTTTCACAGGCGTCTACAAAAAATGCAACAAACATTCAAGTTAAAATTGGTAGGCCTAACAGCAGCCAATCAGTGTGGAAAAATATTCTTGTTCTTTGCCATTTTCTAGTTGTTAAATATTGCATAAAATGACCAGATAAAAGATGCACAACATGCAACAAACTCAGTGCAAGTTTCCCTTGCACTGAGTTTAACAGGCTCCGCCCCCTCCCTCTCTGCTGTGCCGTAGCTCTGCCGTAGGCCCCGCCCACCCACTCTGAACATGGGCTCTTTTGGATAACTGAGTTATCCAAAACGATAACTCAGTTATCGTATGCTTGAGAGACTTCTTGAACCATTAAAAAGGGAAGTTGAGTTGATGCTTTCCCTTGGGATTATTGAGGCATCCCAAAGCGAGTGGTGGAATCCAATTGTTCTTGTCCCTAAGAAAGATGGCACAATAAGGTTTTGCATTGATTTTTGTTATCTAAATACAGTCTCAAAATTCGATTCTTATCCAACACCACGAATCGATTATCTTATTGGGAAGCTAAGCAAAGCAAGATATCTCGCCACCATTGACCTTTCCAAAGGATATTGGCAGGTATCCTCCAGGTCCAAAGAGCTGACGGCTTTCAGAACACCATGGGGCCTTTTCAGTTTGCAGACTATGCTTGTGGACATGCCCATGTTCTGCTAAACGGAGAGATAAGCAAACCATTTGATCCCACCAGGTGAGCTTGGTGTGCAGTGACACGATGTCAGAGAAATGAAATGAATAAAATGCTAATCATGCAGAGCGGAGCTTTTTATCTGCTTATCAGATGTACCCGGTAAACTTTCAACAATTTGCAGCAAATATTTTCTTTCAAAGTAGAGTGGCTTTAAAGTTCATAAAAGTGCCAAACATCTACAGTGTTGCGCCATTTGCAGCACCTGGAAGTGATTTGTTAGTATGAACAATTGTTTTTTCTTTTTTTCTTTACCAAAATTGCAATTCAAGCACGGTGCAAGTTGCTCGATGTAAACAAACAACAGAAGGAGTAGTTTCCATTTCTAGGCCTGTTCAGATTGTGCAGTGCATTCAACCACAGTGCAGCTCTGAGTTTGATGGTTTTAGAAGGTTGCCGTTTCCTGTTTGACCTCTAGATGTTATTCATTAAAAATCTGTTAACATACATACATTTATTTTTGTACTTATTTTTAGTCATTTAAATTTATTTAACACATCTTTACAGAGCACACGTCTTCACAGTACTTCCTGTTTTATTGATATTTTCTTTTGTCCTGCCAGTCACTTTGGAGCTGTTGAAGTTAAGAACCTCATCTTTCCCAGAGTGAACCGCCTGACTGTTGTTCTTGTTATCAAGAATAATAAGTAAGATTTTTTTTCCCCATATCTAGTTGTTTGCTATAGTTTGTTCATTTGCTCTTTACTTTGTACATGCTAGTTTTACTCTGAGTTTGTGTCTGATAGTTATATACCTCTATGTGTATTTTACGCTCATAAAATACTTCAGTGTTCAGTTTGTAATATGAAATGACAAATTATTTAATAACTAGTTTGAATGTGTAATAGTGATAAATAATACACCAAGTGTAACTTTTTCATTTGTGCTTGTCTTGTTCTCAGTGCAGCTTGTAGCCATGAGTCTGAAGGATTTACTAAACGTTCTGAATCCAAACATTCGTCTCCACTGCCATTCAGTGACTCGGTAAGTTCAACCTAAACATAAATCAAAATCAAATCAAATTTTATTTGTATAGCACATTTCAGCAGCAAGGCATTTCAAAGTGCTTTACATAATTAAAATAAAAACAGGAATAAACAATGAGAAAGAGAAAGAGATAAATAAAAAAAAATGATAAAAACATTAAAACCCACACCCCTTTAGGATTTCAGTTAAATGTCGTTTAACTGGGATTCTAACCCTCAGGGACTTTAGTCAAAAACACCGTTTGACAGGGACTCCAACCTCTAGGTTTTTAGTTGAACACCGTCAACTGGGACTCTAAACCCCGTAGATCTTTAGTTAAACGTCGTTTACCTGGAACGTTTTCCGGGGGGGCTTTACATCATTAAAACGTAGCAAAGAAATAAAAAGAAATTAAAAACATTAAAGAGATTTTTTTTTAAAAAAAGATAAAAACATTAAAATATTGCACTGTAATCATTTTAATCAAGACATGCCTTCAGATATTAATGTAACTATGTTGCATTTGGTCTTTTACCACAGATCCAAGATACTGGAGTGTATAAAAACAGGAACAACCACTGATGCCTGTTGGACTTAAAACTACAAGCTGTAAAACTACAAGCTTAACAACTTAAATACATGTAAAAATTGTTTTATTACCATTTGTAATTTGTATTTTATAGGTTGTGTTTTGTGTTGCAAAGTAGCTTATGAAAGTGGATTTTGACACTTATTCAAATTAAACCAGATTATTCAATGTACCTTATTGGGATTTTATGGTATCAACAAAGTTGTTGCTCATTATGAGGTAGAGAGAAAACAATGCATTTTTGAGGCCATTACTTTAAAATCACTTCTCTTGTCACAGAAGTACCACAAAATATCTGAATGCAACTTTAAGTCCATCACCCAGCCCTAAAATACAGTTAATGGAGGTTCTACAAAAACACACTAGGTTTTTTATTCTATATGTATCTTTTGCACAGTTATGTGGTGGTAATAGGAAAATGGTTTATTCATAGTTTTTTCAAGGGACTAAAATGTAATCAAATGAAAATATCTCCATAATAAAAAAACTTAGCATTCTACTCTTTAAGTTAGTCTGATACGTTACCTACTGTAACAAGACATTGATTATTGATTAACCACTTTGACATCCAGACAGCAAGTGTCTTTCTTTCTTTCACAGGCACATTTTCAGAGTTCAAAGGTTGTTGATATTAACCGTGTGTTATCAGTGGTGTGAAACGAAGAGCAGGCTGTACACACCTTTATCAAATTAGTGTTTTTAGGTGTTTTGTTGTTTGGAACCTGATCGTGGAGTTATGATCAGTTCATAACTCCACGATCAGATTTCATCCAAACTGTTGGGAGAGAAATGTGTTTTGCATGGAAGGAACTGAACTTGAACTTTTTGGCTCTAATTTCAAAAAGTATCATTGACAAAACATATAACTGTTGCAGTGGGCTTCACCAAATGAACACCAGTACTGAAGCATGGTGGGGGCAGTGTCATGCAGGGGGTTACCTTTTTTTTTTTTTAAAAAAAAAGGTTAAACACAAACCATTCAGGTGTTTAGATGCAAGGTCAAAGATGAAGATAGATTTTATTTTTCTTCATCACTGAGACTCCAAAAACATCCAAATAAAAAAAAAACTGACTTTAGGAGAGGAAAATGAAAGTTTTGGGACAGCTGAGTCAGAATCCAAAATAAATAGTGTTAAAATATCTGAGGACTCATCTGAAGAGGACTGAGGAAAGGAGCTCTTATTTTGGAGAACATTTCAAACAGAATGTTCAAATAGTGTGAAGTCAAGAAGACACAGCAGGCTGATGGGCTTCTTAGAAAGACTGAAAGACAAGACAGTAATAAAAATATGTGCTAGCAAATTATTAGCATGAAAGTATTTGCATTCATGCAACTAGTTTATGTTTTTTTTATATTTCACCTTTAAATGGTTTGTTTTCCGGCAGAGAAGAGACATTTAGGGTGCGTTCACACTGCAGCCTGAAGTGACTCAACGCACCCTAAAAGATTGAAAAAGTTGTCAAAATAATACATTTTTCATAAAATGTTCACTTAGAAATTATGCAACAGAATGATAATGCAAGGATTGCATGTTTTTTAATAATTTTTTCGTAGCTTACAAAACAGGTCGTATTTTGACATATTTCATAAATGTTGATGTTCTGTGGAAGGAAATGTGTTTCTTTAATCTAAAACCAAAAAGTGGAAATACAGTTGTGGTTCTTAAAAACACACTCATACGTTAGAGCAATTTAGATATACTAAACACCTGAAACATTAAATGTTTAGCATGAAGAGTAATCCAAAATAAAGCCCTAAATCTATGTTTAAAAAAGGAAACCCAACACATTCAGGCAATGACATGAGCTAGACCCAAAAACAAGCGAAACGAGGACCTCTGGTGGCTGAGAAAGGATAAATAACAAATCTTACAAATTGAACAACAAAAACAATTCAAGTCAGAAATACTCCAAACCCCAAAGGGAAATTATTTGCTTTTAATTCATATTTTCAAAGTATCTTCAAAGAGTTGTTGTAGATACAGATGGCTCTGGGCAGGAAGGATCTCCTGTAGCAGTCTGTATAACAGCGGTTGTGAAAAACCCTCTTGACTGAAGATACGCTTTTTCATAGGAGCTTCATGAAGATGAAGAATCTCTAGAGGTTCCACATCCGTCCCCAGAACAAAATCAGCCCTCCTTATCACCTTCTTTATAGTCAAGAAACAAAAAAAAACATCTAGCGATATTTCAGAAGTCACGAGCCATGACACAAGCCTCTGGAAAATGAACCCATTTCACTTTTACTGACACGTACGACCTTTATTTTAGAATGTATCAATTTCATCCAGAAATATAGCAGTTGGATTCATTGACAAACTGCTCCTTACTTGAACACATATAGCAGCATTTATATTTAACACTACAGGAGACATGTAATAATAATAATAATAATAATAATAATAATAATAATAATAATAATTCCCTAATTACAACCTTGATAATAAAAAAGACATGATCTGTGTTGTACTGACTGACAAATATTAAAAGATTGTTAAGATTGGTTTAAAATAGTTCCATCTGTTGGTTCTTCCAGTCTCACCAACATGGTCCACAAGGTTTCTGCGTGTCGGCGCCGCACTCCTCGATTTGAGACCTTGAACAGAAAAATCAGTAAGGCATGAGAAGACATAATAGCTCAGTTCATGTTACTCATATTTTACTCACCTGGGTACTTCAAAGCATCTGTAACTGATCCCTTTGTCTAACACCGTCACCAGGTTTTGTAAAGATGGATTCGTGCAGTTTGTTCTGAGAAAGTAAAACACGGAAAGATGTTTACTCCTCCATCTCCACTAATGGTGTTCAATCAGACAGCAGCTGTATTATTTGATGAATCTTACACAGAGTTCTTCTGGATGACCAGAACAACGTTCAGGTTTTTTACCCTGGGAGACTTAAACCTCCTCACTTCAACGCTGGCAAAAATACTAAAAACAAAAATAAAAGAGATTTCATTTAAGACATTGAACAGCATGTGTAGCAGAAACCAACTACCCTTCAGAGCCAGTTGAACATCTGATTACATTTATATACTAAATGTAAATGTAGAGATGGAAAATGTAAAACATATCTTTTGCTTTTAAGTATTATTGACAAAAAATTAACAATGTTTAGATCTGTTGATATAATACAATATGAACACTCTAACAATAGCAAATTTGCTGCAGCTATGTGTTGTTTTGTGGCAGGTTTTGTAAGTTGGAATAAAGAAAATTGCAATTGACCTAAATTTGCCGTGTCAAGATTCAGAGCAACACTTTCACAGCTTGGACTGTGACGAATGAGTGGAATAATCTGGCTGCAAGCACAGCTTTTAATCCCCCGCTGTACTCTTGTCTGGATGCCAAAACTACCCCTAACCCTAACACCAATTGTTAAACTGCATTGATAAGTTTCAGTCTGTGGTCCTTAGAGTTGGTCTGGTTCTTATAGTTTTCTTGAGACCCTAAAACAAACCAAACTGGACATGGTGCCAAGTTTATCTCATTATTATGTGTGCAGGGTTGTAGAAGGAAAAGGAAAAAGGCCAATTGGAGAACAGAAGCAATGCCTGGCATCCTGGGGTCACAGAGTCTCCATAGCAACCACTAGATGCAATCTGCATGCCAGTTGGTTGTTTTGGAGAATATTCTGACATCATCACTTTTACAGAAGAAGACTATACGCCGCTGTATTGGCAAAAGGGCGACGAAAAGGGACTTGGAAGGTTGTTTAAAGTCAAGTCAGTGGACAAACACGGACAAAAACTGTCTCATTGTCCTCACTTTCATTGTACTGCAATAAGTGCACAAAAAAGTTATCAAAATCGGTTGTGATAGTTAACTTTAACTGTGGAATACAATGCAGGTTGGGTGAAGAACAAAATATGATGTAATGTGTTTGAAGTGCCTTTCATGAGGAATTATTTACGTACATAAAAAGCATCCAAAGTGGCAATACGTGTACCAAGAGTGTCAAACCCACCTTTGTGAATCGAACGGCGTTGTGATGGAACCGTTTAGCATCGCGGTGACGTTTCCACAGGCAGCGTCTCCAAACTGCACACAAAATAAACAGTAGGTTTATGCATCCAACCCTCTTCATGGCATTATTCTTAAAGCAGTAGTGCTGCCCCTGTTTTATTCTTCTTGTAGAAGTGTTTTTTTCGTCATTTCTGAAGTAGTTTTGCAATGAATGAAAAGTGGCATTATTGTTTCATCACTCTCTTTTCAAGAATCATAAGATTAAAGTCTAATTATAAATGGAGTGTGTTTCATTGTATTTCTTTTACTCTAATGAAATGTAAAAATGAATGAAATCCTGTCTAGTCAAAATATTGCCATTGTCGGAAAGATCATGGCCAATGGGAAAGCTTACTTTTAAATAAAAAACATGATCAAATAGGTAAATGAATAAATGCAAACAAACCTATAAAGGCTCACATTCATGTAATATATTTAAATAAAGAAGAAAAACATTCTAAAGACTGCAGATTGTGCTGAAATATTTAACAGCTGATCTCTGTTTCGCTGCGTTTTTAGTCTATAAAATAGTTCTGACATGTTTTCTTCAAAACTACTGTGCAAAAAGCAGAAGTTACACGTGAATCTGGGTTAATTTATACACATTTTCTGAGGTTGATTTATGTTGCGTCTCTGCAGCCGAACCAAGAAGCGGCCTCCTCTGAATGTGTGGGCTGCTGCCTTCTCAGGAGGAAGCAGTGCAATGCGGCTCCATGGAGACCCAGACAAAGCCTCATTGATGAAGACCTTTTTCTGTCCTCTACATTGTTATCAGCAGAGGGAGAACTGCAGAGTCACGTGGAGTTGTTACCCTACCGCGGCCCAAACTCACGGCCGTGTTATTTCCTGGAGTAAAAAACACGTAGCCCGCTCTTCTTGACTCACCGCAGTCGAGAGTCTCCTCCAGAAAGAGCGAGGAGGGTTGTGCTCACACTCTAGCCATCCAGGGCAGTCAGTGGTCAGCGTTTCTATAACAACAGCACCAAGACGGACAGGTTCTCACATAAAAAGTGAACTGAAACTACAGAATGTGATGTTCAAACGTTGCAGTATTGAGTTGTAGTTGAAGAATTAAATGGAAAAATTGAAATAATTTCAGGCTCCCAAAGTACTCCAGAGGATTTCTTATATTTACCATAAATATAAAAAATCTACCCAAATTTCTTCCTCAGTGAGATCAATTTGAGACTTTTTGAGGTTTTTTAAAGACCCTGGTGGTACATCAACTAAGGAAAATAACTTTGGTAACTTTGCCTAATAACTTAATTGATAATTAATCACAACCATGATGTGTCAACACCATAACTGACAATTTACAAAACTTTGATCCCCCCTAAATTTAAGATAAAACAATATAAGGCCTGGAGAACCCGAACAACTCTGCAAGTTTGTTTTTTTTGTTTTCACGACATGAACTATTAGAACCAAAACTAGAACTCGCTACAAGCTGAATAATAGAGCAGGAAATGTCCAAAGACCTAGCAAAGAAACTACAGGCATGTATAAAGAATAAACGCCTCATGGACCGCTCTGGCCTATTGTCGCTGACTTCACGTAGAGCCGCCATCTTGGAGTGGCCCGCTCCACTCGGAGCTGTTATAATGAAGTATCAGCACATTTAATTAATCATAAATCGCTAAATACTTAACAGATTTTCACACCTTTTTGCTGGAAACCTCATTCAAACAGCTATTATAGCTATTCATTTTTTTAAATAATTAAAAAATCACACTGACTCCAAACAACTTTGAAAAACTATTCGTCGCTCTGTTCAATACTCCAATCCCTCACTTCCGACGTCCATCATGGCGCCTCGAATGATTAAGTGACGCAGTTGCAAAGGGTCAGTAGTTTGGGTTATGCAGAACTGACCTGATCGTTGCCATAGCAATGAGCTGAAGCAAGAACTACAGTGACCTCATTGTACCTATGACCTCATCTGTGATGTGGTAAAAAGATCAAAGAACTTCTGAGGTTATGAATGCTTGTATTTCAGAACATCAGTTCATAGAGAATCAGCTCTTCGAAAGTACGGTTGACAATTAGCAAACATGTTTTTTCATCTGAGTTTTGCCATTGGCTACTTAGTTACTACTGGGATGAAGAAGCTTTGCGATAAAGTTTTCCCTGGTAATGATTCAGATGAAAGTAGCTCTAAGGAAGAGAGAACCGAGTCACAGTACGATTCTTCTGACTCCTTTCTGTTCGAACCTTCCCCGGCTGGGGAGGTTCGTCAGGATTGTTCGTCAAATGAGAAGCAAGCTTCCCCGGCTGGGGAAGTTTGCTTCTCACAGCACGATTCTTCTTCCTTGCTTGTTGAACCTTCCCCGGCTGGGGAGGTTCATCAAGATCGTTCCTCAACTGAGAAGCAAGCTTCCCCGGCTGGGGAAGTTTGCTTCTCACAGCACGATTCTTCTTCCTTGCTTTTTGAACCTTCCCCGGCTGGGGAGGTTCGTCAGGATCATTCCTCAACTGAGAGCCATGAAGAGAGCGCTGACCGAGAGAAAGTTTTGAAGAAAACAGAAATCGTGTGTTTTCCGAATATAATATGGGGACTTTTGTTATTGATGTTTGTTGGTTTGTGTTGCTTGTGCTGTTCATTTTTAATTCTAGTTTCTGTTTACTATCGTGATTATTTGTGTTTGTTATTTTTTCTATGGGTTGTTCGTGTACTTCCTTATGGAAAAGTATGGAAAAAAAACTATGCCAATTTTATCAGTGTGAAGGAGACAGTTGTGCCCGAAAAATACTTCAAAGATCTGGTGAAGCCACAAATTGAGTCATTTCTCAAAAATATATGTGAATGTCTTGTGTTATTGTCGTTTTTTTGTTTGTGTTGCTGGTGCTTTTCATTTTTATTGCGATTTTTTTTTTACTGTTGTAATAATTTTGGGTGGGTATTTTTTCTATATATTGTCTTTATACATGTATGTACATATATAAAAATATATAGGCTAATATAGAGAATTCATCTGTCAAGATCTATAAGGAAGCTCAGAGGGGACAAGGTTTTCTCTATCATGGGTCCTAAGTTACGGAACAACTTGCCTTTGCAGGTTAGAGAGACCCCTTCACTGTCCACTTTTAAAGCTTGTCTTAAAACCCATCTATTTTATTTGGCTTTCAACTCCAGCAGGATCTAGTTTTAAATTGTATGTTTGTTTTTATTTCTTATTGTTATGTTGTCTTAATGTACAGCACTTTGTATCAGCTGTGGTTGTTTTAAAGTGCTTTATAAATAAAGTTGGTATGATATGGTATATATATATAAATATACCATATATATGCACACACACACACATATATATATATATATATACACTTTACACACTGGTACACTAGTGTGTATATATAGTATATTAATCCAGTGGTTCCCAAACTTTTTCTCCTGCGTTCCCCCCAGTGGTTTCCAAATATTTTATGGGCAACCCCTATGGATTACAAATAGCTGTGTGGTTGAATGACGTGTGGGAGGGAGGAGAGAGGATTCTTACAGACTCCCTGTCCCTGAAGGGGGGGTGACTTTTTTGGGGGCGAAATGAATGTATGTAGCTGAGCATAGACAACAACATCACTAGGTCACTAGGTGACTCGTAAAAGCAGGTTACCAAATGTTAACAACGGATTAAACAGTTTTAACTAATGATAAAAGTGACAGAGGAGACAGATATGGGAAGTGTGGAAGCCCCTACTGTATCAAATTGACAGAGGAATAACAGAGAGTTGGCCATTCTAAGGTAAAAACCCAGCACATACAGCGTTCATGTTTTTTTTTTTTCATCCAGACGGCTTCCCGCGCCCCCCTTGCAATGGCATGGCGACCCCCCCTAGGTGACGCGCCCCACAGTTTGGGAACCTCTGCATTAATCAATATATAACTAATGCTATTTTAAGAATAGCAAAACAAGATTATTACTTTAAACAGTTGGATAGACAAAAATAATATTAAAGGTATCTGGAATATTTTAAACAGTGTTTGAAAAAACTCCAGGCCTATTAGTTTTCCTCAACTAAAACTACTTGAGGAAATGTTTACAAACATTGGAGATAAAAATTTAAATAGCATGGAAGAGATAGTTCATAATTGTAATAAATATACAAGTGTGGGCCCTAAATTGGCTGAAGAAATCCTGCAGCCCACTGAACACGAAATACTAAATGACATATTAGTTAGTAGAAATCCAGATTTCATGTTTCTCACAGCAGTGGAGGAAAATGAGATCATAGATGAAGTAAATAAATGTGAAAATAAAAGGTCTTCTGATTATGATGGTATTGACATGATAATAATTAAGAAGGTGATTGTGGAAATTATTTGGCCGCTAACCTATATCTATAACCTGTCAATTCAAACAGGAATATTTCCACAAAAAATGAAAATTACAAAAGTCATCCCACTACATAAATCTGGTATTTATGTAGTGGGGGGTGGGGGGATCTGACTATAGAGAAAACCTCAACTTCAGAACTCTGAAGGCTCGAACAACAATGAAAAGAATGTGCATTTCTGTCATTGGCGTGAAGATCTGGAATAAAACAAAATATTCATGGAGAAGGATAGATGAATAAACTTTGTGTTTAAATGCAGATCTCACACAATGTTAATTTTTTGTTAAATAAAGAAGAGAGAAAAAAAGACGTGTATTTTTTTTTAAATAAAGAATTTTAACCATATATTAAACATTTATTTGTATTTAATGCTTTTAAAACAACTTTCAACAATAGTTGAAATTTCAACAGTTGATATATTGAAATTATATATCAATTTCAATATATATATAGTGACGTGCGGTGAGGTACTTTGCTGGTGAGGCACTGACGTATATAGACACCATGCATGTTATTATACGTATGGAAATTTCGCGCAGGCGTACAACGCTGGGGGGCAAAAAGACTAATCTTTTACATGTCATCCATAGCCGCGTTTACTCAGTGAAACTTAGAAATGTAGGTATTAATTTCGTGCTATGATCCACAGCAAAGGGAAAGAGTTGAGCTAGAAAGCATTTTCTCGTTCTGTATCCGCCAAGTTAAACGCAGACTCGTTGCCATAGTAACTGACAACAATGCCACTTCATGTTTTAGGATTTAACACCAAAAAACATTCAAGAATTTTGCACACAGAACAGAACATCCAGTCTGTTGTGGTAGTACGTTTTAGGCTTAATGTTTGATTAATAAATAATTGCTGTGGTAGATTAGCTACCGCTTCTACTTTACTGACTGATTTAGACATTCAAACTGTAGCCCACAAAACGCACATTTAATTAAAAAGGCTAAATAAAAACATCTTATTGCTGTCTTACCTTTACTTATCCATGAAATCCATGCAACCCTAATTCTGCACAAAAATATCCGCTCATCCAAAGTCAAGTTTATCCTCGGCATGTCTTTTCTACTCCGTTTGAGAATCATCAAATTGACTCGAAGTAAAACTTTCAGCTCCGGTGTTGGTCTTCCTTTAGTTATCATCTCCTGCTTCGATTGAAAATTCACTTTAGAAAACTGTTTAAGTGTAGAAATGTAGTCTTTCATGTTGACGTCGGAAGAGAGAAGAAAACAAATATATCGCCGTACTTTACTTATTTACTGTGTGGCTAGCTCCATAGCTAGCTCACTGTGTCTTACTCTGCAGTTGTGGAGTCACAATATCTGGGATCATGAGCGCCCCCAGCGGCCTCGAGTGTTCTCTGCCGTTTCTGTTCGCCCCTCCGCACACAAAACACGATACACACAGTTGGTGACAAAAAAACACTGAACATTATATACATTAGCTAAATTATGGAACATAAGTCCATATATTAAATGTTTTTTTAGCCATTTTATTGCAGGCGTACAGACAGGACGAACATGCTCCCATAGAGTCAGTGGCGCAAATACACATTATTCAGGTGGATGCAAAAACATAAATCGGCGCCCCCCTAGCCAACTGTGACTAGCTTCCCTGTTCCGGCTGAAGAAAAGCATCTCCATAGCAAGATGTCGCAACTGTAAATATGGACAAATCAAATTTTTACTGGTCTAACATAAAAAAGCCCCTATAAAATGCATTTAAGTTTGTCTGTAATGAGGCAAAGTGCGGATAAGAACAAGCAGCGTCTATAATATAACATGACATTTTTGGAAGCCAAGTCAGTTCCAACCTTTAACTTTAGCTTTCTGGATGTTCCACGTGAACATGAAAATGTATTAGTATGTAAAATAAAAAATACAAAAACCTGCCTGACAAAAGAAACGGAAAAACAAGTCAGTACCTGCTGAACGGCTCTAAATCAAGCGCTCACCAAGGTAAAAAACAAGACAAAACCAACTCTTGCCCTCCATTATTCTTACCATTGCTGCCCTTCTTTCCACACCAGGTCAAGCCGTTCAGGGTCGATCCCAGCAGGGTTTCCTCCACAGCCAGGAAACACTTATTCTTCCTGGCGAAGTCTTGGACCACGTCCTTTGTTTTGCTCCAGAACAACAGCTATCCCGAAACACAACCAACACAATGCAATCACAACACGTGGCACAACTCTGATCAATTAAGATACATGATTTTTAATCAGTTTTACTGTGTTGCAGGGATAATTCATGGGAGCTGCAGCGATAAGGGCGTCGTAGGCGTTAGGGGGAACTTCACAAGGATTTTGGTTCACGTAGGCTTGCTGAAATAATTCCCATATGTGTTGGCAGTTACTCCTGAAAGGTAAAAGGTCAGAGTCAGGCTTTTAAATGTTGTGGAGATGAATTTTGTCAACATACATCTCAATTAGAACTGCCGTGTTTCCAAACAAAAATATGAAAAATATTTCATTCTTTAGTACAGTGTTCCTGTAGTGAACTAGATTACAATCTCCAAATGGTTTCAGTTCAGTTCTTCTTGACTTTATCTAAAAGCAACATTAAACTGTAGGATTGCAAATAAAACAAATACTACTTGTGTTCTGATTTCTACGATCTAAAAATTTCCAGGAAAGCTTTTCCTAAAATGTTCAACTGACATGGTAGAAACAGCTGGCATAATGGGTCCGTCCTTCTGGAAACTAGTTTTCAGAAAACGCTGATGCTTTGTTACAATTGACCAGAACATCTTCTCCAACTGTGTCCACTTTCTAGCTTGTAGCAAACTGCAAACTGGATTTCTTTTCTTCTTGTTCTCGCTGCTCCCGGAAGGTGGTTGTGTAGAACTTGACTAATTGTCTCAAATATGTGGGGAGCAGAGAATGACGGCGACATGGTGAAAGTCATCACTGGTGCAATAACAACTCCAATGTCACAAATTTCATTTCACTCTGATAGTGGCCCTTATTTTATAGTGGCCTTTATTTTGCAGTAGATTGACAGGAAAGTGGGTTGTGACAGAGGGGGAAGACGTATGGCAAAGGTCAACGGCCGCACTGATGACCGAGGCCGCTCTACACAATTCGTCACCGCCGCGCCCTTCAACGGTGCTTTGAAACCTAATCCTTTAAACTTCGCTACAACTTTCTGGACCAGCTCGTTTTATACAGGTGAAAACTGGAATCGGAATGTCAGAAAATACAAAATCAATAGCAAACAGGAAAAGCCTGATCAGTGCATCAACTTTATAAGATGTGGATTGGCATAAGGACCTAGACTGATGAAAACAAGCAAAAATAAATCTTGAACTTAAAAATCAGAAGTCTTATACGAAAAAAGTAGATTTCATTTTTTTGATTTTTGCAATATGCCATTGTTCATGATGAGATATGTATGTGTTCAATCAGTATTTATTGATCACTGTTTTAAGTGGTTTCATCTAAAGCATTTTATAATTTTAATACTGCAGTACAAGCTGCAAAAACGTTCAAAGGAAAACCATATATTTTGATCGTATAAAAATATGATTTTAAACATAATCATGTGATTTATATATAAATATGACTGTTATATCGTTGGCATAAAAAAATGGAAGGGTTCAGTTTGTGTGCAAATCCATGCATATGAAGATTTAGATATACAAAGGAATCTTTTTTCTTTTTTTTTGAAAGCGAGACGCCGCTCTGCTTCTGCAGAGGAGATGCTTAAATGATGCATCAGCAGAAACCGCTCATGCTTTAAATAACGTGATCAATCTTTGTTCAACAGCTGGTCTTTTGCTGAACGATTTCAAGTAATATTGCCAACTTTTCTCAGCGTCTAAAGTTGTTTCATGGGACTGGAGCATCTGCTGAGCGTCTCGAGCTCCACAAGCGCTTAAAAATAGCAGCACTCACCCGTTGAACTTCTGACATCTCTCCATGAACGTGTCTTTAAACTCTTCTCTCTCCCTCTGCCCACTTAGCGACACTCCTAACACAACAGCGAGAATAACCACAAACAGGACCACCGCGGCCGCAGCCAGAATGAAGCCGCGTCTTCTGCGCTTCCTTTCCGAGCCGCGAATCTCCCCGCTCTCCATATCTTTGACCCGGACGGAGCGTCACAAATTAGCGGAGGGGTCGCTTCTCAGCTCGGTTGTTGTCACTTCTATGTGACTCGTGTTCAGGATGCGTATTTATAGGCGCGGCGCGCGCGTGAACCACCGTGACGTGACGTGAGTGAAGAGAGCTCTTATAGGACTGGACCGCAAAGTGCAGCTTCTTGCACTTTGCGGACTATGCAGGCGCACTGGGGGGTCCACAAGTCACTGGTTTAGTTATAGAATATCTAGAAGTTGCTTTATCCATGTACAAATTCATTCACTCTGAGTTAAATTTGTGGGAAATCAATTCTAAATTACCAATAGAGATCAGGGAAGGAAAAGGTCATGTGAATAAAAACAAGATGGAGCTTTCAAATTTGATTTCATTCATAAAAGGGAGAAAAAATACTCAGCTTGCTCCTGCATGCAGGTCGTAATTTTTTCTCTCCAATGGGTAAGGAGACTTTTGAGCAACAGCAGCCTGGCATAGGGGCATGGCATAATCTGTCAGTAAAATGTGGTCTGGACTTTGACTAGACCAGTGTTAAACTTTGTACGATTATGAACTGGCAGTCACAATTTCTTCCTAGGAATTTTTCCGTTTCATTAATTGTGAGAAGTCGTCCTGAAGCACTATATAAAAGCTAGCCATTACCTTTAGCAAATATTTCCCAAACTTCTGCTAAAGTCTTACATCAGCAACAAAATGGATTTTAGTTTTTGCAGGATGCTGTGGATCATGATGAGATACGTCTATCAGGAATTATAATTATTGATTGTTTTGTCAAGTTAAGTTGTTTTACTTTAAGCATTTCTGAATATCTTCACAACTGCACTGCAAGATGCATAAATGTTAAACAAAAATCCCAATATTTTACCCTTCATAACAATCGCTTGTTTTTATGTCATGGGATTTAAATACAAAATATATAACTAACAAAGTGAATAATCCAATACTGGTGTAAATACAAATGCATGCAGAAACGGACATGTACAGGATTTAATCAGGCCACAAGAGGTTAAACACTGAGCTTGGTGATTTAGGTAGAAGGTTGGGTTGGGTTGCACGTCATGGAAGGACTAAAGCTGGGTGGCAGCGCAGTGCAATTGTATGAGAAAGCAATAGATGAAAGCATCTACAGTATCCTGAGTCATATTCTCAACTTATACAGAACATATGTGGAATTTCAACTACCAGCCTTTCATACTCCATCAAGAGTCGATAATGCCATGCTGGTTGATGGAGAAGCATTCAAATCCAGAAATGTGAATATTTAGTGAAGGATTTATTAACAAGCTGGCTAACAGGTTACAGGTGTGATGGGAGAGAGCAAACGGCAGACTGAGGAATGACACAAGAGGGTCAGGGTGAGTAAACAAACAAACAGAGGAACTAGGAAAATGAATCTAAGAGTAATTTAACACAAGGAATAATAAACACAATCTAAAATAGCTAAGAGCTGGCTGAAAAGAAACAAAAATGAGGAACACAGAATAACAAATAATCAAAAGTACAACAGATAATGTTGCTTAAGCATCGGCCTGATGATCAACCGTTGCTCCACTGGATGATCACACGCACATCCGGTATCCTCACAATTGTGAAGTTTAGCGTAAAAAAAAAAAAGAAAAAAAAAAGAGTGTTGTCTCCAGATGTTTCAAGCCCAGACTTGTATAATCTAAAACGTTTGAATCGAACAGAAGGATGTAAACTTCTTAAGCTGTGCTTTGAAAACGACACAATGTGATGAAATATATGACAAAATAAACAGAAATTTCTTAAAAAAAACAGCAGCTTGTGTAGGAGACAATCTGATTAAAGATGAAAGGCGGAACGGCTGTTTTCTCACATAACTCATCCGAAGCTCAAAATGGAGAATATGTTCACAAGTACAGTTGTGGTTGCAAGTTAAATATTGAACTTCTTAGTTGCGGTTTCAATTCAAGCCAGAACTCGAGGTGAACAGTTCAGATGTACATTGTTCGCATGCATGCAAGCATCCTGTTTGCGTAGGTGTGTTAAAGCCCAAGACTTTATTTTTAAAAAGTGCACATACAGTGGTGTGAAAAAGTGTTTGGCCCCTTCCTTATTTCCTGTTTTCTTGCATGTTTGTCACACTTAAGTGTTTCGGAACATCAAACCAATTTAAACAACAGTCAAGGACAACACAAATAAACACAAAATGCAATTTGTAAATGAAGGTGTTCATTATTAAAAGGAGACAAAAAATCCAAATCATCATAGCCCTGTGTGAAAAAGTGATTGCCCCCTAAACCTAATAACTGGTTGGGCCACCCTTAGCAGCAACAACTGCAACCAAGCATTTGCGATAACTTGCAATGAGTCTTTTACAGCGTTCTGGAGAAATTTTGGCCCACTCATCTTTGCAGAATTGTTCTAATTCAGTTACATTAGAGGGTTTTCGAGCATGAACTGCCTTTTTAAGGTCATACCACAACATCTCAATAGGATTCAGGTCAGGACTTTGGCTAGGCCACTCCAAAGTCTTCATCCATTCAGTGGTGGACTTGCTGGTGTGTTTAGGATCATTGTCCTGCTGCAGAACCCAAGTTCGTTTCAGCTTGAGTTCACGAACAGATGGTCGGACATTCTCCTTCAGGATCTTTTGGTAGACAGCAGAATTCATAGTTCCATTTATCACAGCAAGTCTTCCAGGTCCTGACGCAGCAAAACAGCCCCAGACCATCACACTACCACCACCATATTTTACTGTTGGTATAATGTTCTTTTTCTGAAATGCAGTGTTCCTTTTACGCCAGATGTAATGGGACACACACCTTCCAAAGAGTTCCACTTTTGTCTCATCGGTCCACAGAATGTTTTCCCAAAAGGGATCATCAAGAAGTGTTTTGGAAAAATTGAGACGAGCTTTAATGTTCTTTTTGCTCAGCAGTGGTTTTCTTCTTGGAACTCTGCCATGCAGGCCATTTTTGCCCAGTCTTTTTCTGATGGTGGAGGCATGAACGCTGACCTTAACTGAGGCAAGTGAGGCCTGCAGTTCTTTGGACGTTGTTGTGGGGTCTTTTGTGACCTCTTGGATGATTCGTCGCTGCGCTCTTGGGGTAATTTTGGGCGGGTGGCCACACCTGGGAAGGTTCACCACTGTTCCATGTCTTCGCCATTTGTGGATCATCGCTCTCACTGTGGTTCGCTGGATTCCCAAAGCTTTGGAAATGGCTTTATAACCCTTTCCAGATTGATAGATCTTAATTACTTTCTTTCTCAATTGTTCCTGAATTTCTTTGGATCTCGGCATGATGTGTAGCTTTTAAGGATCTTTTGGTGGACTTTACTGTGTCAGGCAGCTCCTATTTAAGTGATGTCTTGATTGAAAACAGGTGTGGCAATAGTCAGGCCTGGGTGTGGCTAGAGAAATTGAACTCAGGTGTTAAAAACCACAGTTACAGTATATTTTAACCAGTGGTGGGAAGTAACGAAGTACAAGTACTTCGTTACTGTACTTAAGTACAATTTTCGTGTATCTGTACTTTACTTAAGTAGATTTAATAATGGATACTTTCTACTTTTACTCCACTACATTTTACAGTAAATATCTGAACTTTCTACTTCACTACATTTCTATACAGCGTTTCGTTACTCGTTACATCCAAGACGCATTTCGGTTTTTTGATTTGTTCGTTAGTTTGAAAGTATCCAATGGCGAGAACGGAATCAGTCCACTAAACGAATCCAAAGCGGGAAATAACCATTAGGCCCTCCCTCAAGAGCAGCAACGCAGTACGCAGGACCTGCAGAATCATTAACTCACGGAATGGAGTCCAAGGATAGTCATCTTCCAGAAGACCTGCCCCACCCATGGCCTTATTTAAAAGATTGCTTTGAAATAACCGGGTCAAAAAACGATTCCTGGAGATTCCAATGCCGCCTTTGCCTTCCCCGAAAGCATGAAATTCTAGCTTTCAAAAATTCACCATCAAATTTGAAAAAACATGTCGAGGTAAGTTAAGTTGCTAAACGCTATCTGATGTTAAATAAATTTATGTTAGAGAAGTTTTATGTAATCTTAGCAAGCTTTTTGTTGAACTCGACTGCAGTAAATAAATACGATTACTGTATATTGTTATAAGCTAGCATGAACTTGCAAGTAAGTGATTACTGCGGTCGTGATCACGTCTCCCGCCATGAATGTTACATATAAGTTAACGCTAAACTCCTTCAGGTCCTGGTTATTGAATAAATGTTAACGCCATTAAAATAATCTCCATGTAACAGTTACAGTCATATTCAATAAATTGGAAATTGTTTTCCAATGAGACTCAATTGTCGCAAGTCCGGCGACATTGGCGGACATTCCCGCCCAAGAGTCAGCCGTACCCCCCCCTGGCCTGGAAGGTGTTTATTGTTTTTACCTTAGAATGGCCAACTCTCCGTTGTTGCTATATCAATTTGATACAGTAGAGGCTTCCGGACTTCCCATATCTGTGCTTTTGTCACTATTTTCAGGAGTTGAAACTGTTTAAGCCGTTGTTAACATGTCGTAACCTGCTTTTTCAAGCCGCCTCTAAATGCAGCACGAGTGTTAAGACGCTCGCTGGGTTTACAAATGTGGGCCAGCTGCTGTGTAGAGCTACTCAGGTGTGTGTTAGTATCATGGCAACAAAACACAAAGAACTTAGCACATTCACAGGGATCAGTTTGAGATCACTGCTTTAAAGAGCCCATCCTTTCAGGATTTTTTGTTTGATGGTGTTGTGTGTTAACAGTTGATGTTTTTTATTATTCTTATCTAATTTGTATAAATTAGGATTAAGATTTATAAAGAGCATATGTTTATTTTCAGAGAAAGCATGGCAGTCATCTCCAGCAATACCTTGCAATGACTGCAGTGGTCGTCAAAAGGAAAGGATCTGACTCCAATGAAGGTGCTTCAACCAGCAAGCAGAGAAAACTTGAGGAAAGCAGTAAAGTTTCTCAGAAGAGTGTTGACCAGGCTGTGATAAACTTCATTGTCCAGGGTTTGCACCCTTTTGGAATAGTAGAACAGGCAGGATTTCGAAGCCTGGTGCTGCAGCTTCAGCCTAATTCTACTGTGATATCTCGTTCAACAGTTCGAACCATGATTGAAAAAAATACAGCAGAAATGAAGGCAAATGTAAGAAAAGCAATGCAAAATATCAAATACATTGCTACAACAACGGATTCCTGGACTTCACACCGGCAGAGCTTTGTTGGAGTGACTGCTCACTGGATAGATCCTGAAAGCCTTGAGAGATCATCGGTAGCTCTTGCTTGCAGGCGACTTAAAGGTCCCCACACATTTGACGCATTGGCTGGTCTCCTCAACGATATTTATACTGAGTTCAACATCCGGGAGAAAATTGTGAGAACCACCACTGACAATGGCTCCAATTTTGTTAAGGCCTTTAGGGTTTATGGCCCTGGTGAAAACAACAGTCTGGACACATCTAGTGTAGGAAGTTTAGCTGAAGGGCACCAAGTAGTGGAAGTGAATGAAAATGAGGAAGACGATGCTCTGGGAGTGGAGGTAGAGGCTGTTGAGATTGGATCTCTCTTGGATGAAGAAGATGATAGTTCAGAATATCAGCTACCAAAGCATCATCGCTGTGCCTGTCATGTGCTTAATCTGATCTCAACAGTGGATGCCACCAAAGCAAACTCAAATGAGACTTACAAAAAGCTTTCACGTGCATCATTTGCCAAGTGTGGGGGTCTGTGGAACAAGAGTGCTCGATCTACAATAGCTGCTGAGGTAATTGAAAGAGAGTGTAAACTCCAACTCATCCGCCCCAATGACACCAGGTGGAACTCCCTGTTTCTGGCGGTGGAACGTATACTGAGGATCATCAAAGACAATGGAGAAGGGGCCATCAGAGCAGTTTGCATTGCACTTAAAGTTCCCATGTAAGTGACACTTAATAGCACTTTTTTGTCAGCGAGTCTGAAATAAGCATTACTGATACTAGTACTGGTGAAAATTGACCCTACACAAACTAGTTGGGAATAAAGTCAAATTACAGAAACATTCTGATGGCAATATAACTTTTTAAGATTTATGCAAATGTTTTTTTTTTTTTTAATCAGGCACAATTGCTAGTGAATTGTAAAAAGACATGTTATTAGTATATCATGTTATTAGTATATATAACTTATGAAATAGTTAATACTAACATGTAATATAAAATTACATTAAATGGTATAATTGTTTAACAGGTTAAATCCTGCTGAGCTTGCTTTCCTGACTGAATATGTTGCAACCATGAGACCAGTCGCCAAGGCCCTAAACATAATGCAGGCGGAAGCAGACGTCCATATGGGATGGCTGGTGCCCACCATAAGCCTTCTGAGTGTGAAACTTGACCGCCTACGGATGTCCGCTAAGTTCTGCCAGCCACTGATCGATGCACTTCAAGGAGGGATACAGCAGCGCTTTGGACCCATGCTTGCTGACCCTGAACTCATTGCAGCAGCGATTCTTCTTCCAAAGTTCCGAACATCCTGGACAACCAATGATGACATGCTGAAAATGGGTAAATCATATAAATTGTTCCTAAATGGTCATTTAAAAAAAATAAAAATAAAATCCTCTATTGTTCTCAAATTCAAAGAACAGTTCCTGGTCATCAGAAAATATGACATATAAATCAAAAATTTAATACATTACAGAGTGTATAGCAGTTTGTGATTTGAATAAATTATATCCAGTCTTCACCTCCCTTATTTGTTTCTCATACCACCGAGGAACAAAATTGTAGTTGCTACCCATTATGGTCATATATATGTAGTTGTTAAGACCTACTTTGTGGTTTTAAAAGTACATTGGTGACATTTATGTATCATTTATAAAATTTTGATGAATTATGTTTCCTATGTGGTATTAATTTTGATTGTTCTGTATAGGACTGGACTACATCAAGACAAACCTGGATCAAGAGCCAATGCAGCTCGTTCGGAACAACTCAAGCTCATCAGATGAGGAGGACTACTTCAGAGTCATTAAGAGCAACATTCAAGAGACTACCAGACAGCTAGATGCATATTTGGCCAGCACAAGTGATACCATGGATATTCTCAAGTCAGTTCCGGCAGTGTTTAATTTGTCTTTAAAAGTAAACACACCTTTGCCCGCCTCAGCAGCCTGCGAAAGACTCTTCAGTATAGCAGGACAAATTTTCTCACCCAAAAGAGCCAGGCTGGACTCTAAAAACTTTGAGAACCAACTTCTGCTTAAGCTGAACAAGAAATTCTTGCCGTGATATTAAAATGATAAGTTCATGTGGTGCTATGGTTAGAGTAGGCTGACTGAAGCTGACCCCCACAATTTCTTCAAATCAATGTCAAATGTTTGTGCAGCAAAATTTGAGTTCCTCCTGGTTTGTCTTTGAAGATATCAATGGGCATTTAAAGGTAATTTTGACTTCGTAAATGGGGCGGGGGACTGGTTGACCTTTGGACCTTTAGACGTTCATTAATATCTTCAAAGGTAAGCAATACAAACAAAAAAAATTTCTGCATAAAAGGCACAAATGTTTAACACCAATTGTCTGATTTGAAGAATGTGGGGGGACCAATTTCATTCAGATCAGGCGCACCCATATACAGAGGCTACAGAACTTTATGTGGCTGTTCCAAGTTGGACTCCTCTTCCTTGATTGTATGTTCTCAGCCCCTTTCTGTTAAGAGTTCTCTCAAAATAGCTGTTAAAATAGCAAAAAAGTTAAGTTCATGTTTTGTTAGGACGGAAGACTAGATGTTTCCAAATCGCTTGATGTTTGTTAGGTCAGTTTAAAGTCCCTTTTTTCAGGGAAACAAGTTTCTTTTGAATGTGTTTATTTTGAATTAAATAAAACATTTCAAAGGTATAATAATTCCTCTCATTTTGCCTAATTACATTTAACCCTGCAGGTCATCCCTGAAATTCTGATGCATAACAATAACATATCTAAATCTAAACTGTCACAGGGTAAACACAATAAAAACATGCTTTATCTGCAGCATTGCTCATTAAAATGGTGCATTACTAATTTATTAAAACTAAATACGATAGGTACACTTAATGACATTATGTAAGCCGTTGGATAATACAGTCGGCAAGTACTTTTACTTTTAATACTTAAGTAGTTTTAAAAGCTTGTACTTTCTTACTTTTACTTAAGTAAAATAATAATGTGGTACTTTGACTTTTACTTAAGTACATTTTTGTCTGTGTATTTGTACTTTTACTTAAGTACATTGTTTGAGTACTTTCTCCACCACTGATTTTAACGAGGGGGGCAATCACTTTTTCACACAGGGCCATGATGGTTTGGATTTTTTTTCTCCTTTAATAATAAACACTTTCATTTACAAATTGCTTTTTGTTTACTTGTGTTGTCCTTGACTATTGCTTAAATTGGTTTGACGTTCCGAAACACTTAAGTGGGACAAACATGCAAAAAAACAGGAAATGAGGAAGGGGGAAAACACTTTTCACACCACTGTAAGAATGATAGACACTGTAGAAATATACAATTATTAAATTAAACCACCTATTAGTAGTTAGGTCTGCAGAACCATTTTTTAAATCAGATTAATAAAATGAGCCATTTGACTCTGATTACCTCCGAAATAATGTACTGATAGTTATAAATGTACATCAAATGTTTTATTTGTTTTAGTTTATTTATTTCAAACATATTCACATTGACAATTTAAATACCACAATATTGCTGCACCTAAAACCTGAAACCTCTGTGATGTTCAGTAAGCTGCAGCTGTGTGCATGTGTTAGCTAAAAAAGACCCACTTCTTCTAGCAAATGTTAAACATAAGGCAGAGGTTAAACACTAAACATTGATACAAAAATCTATAACGCTAACAAAGCATATTTAGATAAGTATTTGTTTGGAAAAAGATGTAGGCAGAAGTTTAAACTTTTTTAATCTTGCCCCCTTTTCCATCTCTGGAAGGTTTGGAAAGAAAATATCAGCCATTAAATTAGTTTCACTACCAGGCAAGGTATATTTTAAAGCTTAAAATACCAACACCAGATTATGACACATGGTTTCAAAATATGATTCATGTGGATGTTTGGTCCTTTTGTTGCAACATGCTGCTTGGCAACATCTGGCAGCTGGGCTGATTTAGGTCCTGGATGCACTGAAGCATCACCAAGGTCCTGTGAAAAATGACATCTTGGTTAATTTGGTTTCTCACAGCTGACAGTTTGGCTCAAAATCCTTTGAAAAAGATATTTTCACCATTGTTTCTTTCAATGTAGATCAGTCACAAGGTCAAAATGGCCCCAAGAAAAGACTTTACATGCCGTATTATTGGTGGATCTGGCATGACCTTTTGAAAAGTCTAAAAGTGTCCCTAACCTCGCCTTTAAGGAAGCTGAAACTTTTTTGCAACACATATTGCATAATGTTCGTTATTCAGTTGCTCCCAATCAGTTTTCCAAAATTGCACAATGATGAAAAGTCTTCGGGTGTCACTTACAGGTCACTGTTGGTACAGGTCCAGCGGAAACCTCGTGACCGGAGTATGTGGATGAGCTCTACGATAGATCCTCGACCGCATGATCCTCTGCAGGAAAGTCAAAAAACATGATAGTTTGAAATATTTTAGTAAGTAAATAATTATAAAAAAGAAATGGTGAAAATAAACTTAGCTTAAATTTGCTGTGTAAAGTAACAATAGTTGTGACGTTGCATGATGATGTTACTTTTAAGTCCTGCCTTTCTGTGTTAGTGTCAATTAATAAATGACATTAGGTAGTTTAACTGTTCTGTTAGGACTAGGAAGTGATATTTCTGAATTTAAATAGGAAAAAAAAATCAAAATTTTAATGATACAAACTAAAACTCAATTAGTTTTATCCATTGCCAGCAATCCACTTGGACTGGTTGATTTTTTTTTTTTTTTACATCGCAGCACAATCCCAACAAAACACTGAAACAAAAGCAACAACTCTAGAGTCAGTCTGAACCCATTTTATTTTATTCTTTTTTTTTTAACAAAGTGAAACTCTCTTTCTCTCCGACAAGTCTGAACAAAAAGTGACCTTATCAGACAGTCACGCCAATCAGATAAGCAGACCCTGAAGGAGATGAACTTCATGGAAATCTGCAACTGAAGCGTGGTGTAAGGAAATTCTGCTTTCATTACCCTTGATTCACCTCTTCTGGCAAATCATTAAAAAAACAAACAAACCAAGAACGAGTCAACTAAACTGTCTCAATTTACGGTTTGTCTTTTTCCTCTTTACTTCTGCCGGTGACAAGTGAGCATGCAGTGCTACTCCTCACAATATGTCACATTGCAACCACAAATTACAAGGTATTTTACTTTATTATATGTAAAGTAAGACGTAATTGTAAACTGGAAAGAAAAATGGGTTTTTAAAATTTTACAAATAAGAATCAGAAAATGTGATATATATATATTTATTCCCTCAGAGTCTACCAGCTCTGAACATTGACATTTTGACCTATTCTTGTTTTCATACTAAATAGATACCATCTACTACCAGCACATTTTGAAGTCTTGTCTCAACCAATTTGACTGGACTTTGACTGAACCATTTTAAAACATGAATATGTTTCGATCCAAACCGTTGCATTATAGCTCTGGTGTCTGGAAGGTTAACCTCTGTCCCATGTTGGAGTCTTTTAAAGCATCTAACAGGTTTTCTGTCAGGACTATCCTGTCAGCTCTCTGGCGTGTTTTGTAGAAATTTTAATAATGCTTGTTGTGAATTCATTCAAAATTTGATCAAATATAGTTTATACAGGTCAAATAGTTCAATTATGGCCTCATTTGACCAGAGAACAAAATGCTTCTTCAGCTAGCGGTCCTGTTTTAGAAGCTAACCCAAGCCACTCCTCTTTGATTTTTCATTGGATAATTTTTTTAAATAGGTAAATTTTGGTTTCCCATTTCTCAGTCACACTTTGTGTTGAGCTAACCAGTGGTCAAGTGATCACCTGTTGAGAAGATTTATGACCATTAGGACAATAAATCACCTGCTGGGAAAAAGTCTAACTGATTCCTGGTTCTGTGGTGGACGTCCTGTTTGTTGAAGATTACTTTCTGATCCACTGAGCACATAGAAACTGAATCAACATACATCACTGCTGGAATACATGTGCCAATAACTTCTGTTTTATTTCTGCTGCAACTCCTTCTGCACCAAATCATCACCTCTTGACGTGGCCAGTTGGTGCATATTGCAGCCAAAAAAGCTCTTTATCATATCAATGTGATTGATTGAGGTAATATTTTTAAAGAAAATTGCAGTTTTTGTTCTTACATGTGCGGTCCCTCTGGATTTGTCACCACCTTTATGTTGACGTAGTTCACTCTCTGAGGATTCAGGCTGTCCAGTTCAACGCTTCCAAACATGCTACGAAAAAAGAAAAAAAGTCAAACAGTTTAGTTTTGAACACGTTTTCAGTAACTTACTCCTGTCGTCTTACCTCTTCCTGTTGAACGCATCAGTAATAGACCCATTCAGCAACACGGTAATGTTCCCACACGCCATCTCGGCAAACTAACAAACGGGAAGCCAGTGAGAGCAAATTGGCACGCAAGATTCTGAAGGAAAAGTTGCTTGTTGGAGAAAAAAAGAAAAAAAAACTTTACATTTTGTGAGGCTCGCTTCCATAAAGAGTAAACAGGATGGGTTCTGCATGTTGACCAGGCTGGACAAGAGTTGAAATCGAAGTCTGAGTCAAACAAATTATATTTATGTTACATTCCAACAAAATACACATAAATCACTTTGGAATATTAGTCTAAGTAGGTGTACACCAGCCTCAGTATTTTTACGGCTCAGCAGTAGATTATTGAGGGTGTGCTAGAAGAAATAGTTTAACCTGGGCAGGAACCGAACGAGCTAAATCATCCAGTTTGACCAGATCTAATGCTGAAATGAAATTAATGCTGTAAATATTTTGAAATTCTGGAGTGAGACTCAGCAAAGCCATGAGAACTTCTGTTTGCAGTTTGTCACGTAGCAGACACTGAAACCACGTGAAAGAAGGTGCTGAGAAGCACAGCAGTAACGGCATCTGGGGAAGAAGGGGAAGCGAGTACATGCTGATTGTGTGATAAATGGTGCTAGATACGTAATCTTATGGAAAACTTAAACTTTTACAGGGTGCAGAGAAAATGAATCTGAAGCAGAGACTTAACTTCCAGCAGGAAAATGTACAATATTTAAATGTATATGTGGTAAAAATGAAGCCAGTTTTCAGATTTTCAATTCTAAAATATCTGAAAAACATGCATCCTTTTCTTTTCTTTTCACGGCCCAAACATGCACATTATTGTATCAGTTTATCCTATAAAATCATAATAAAATGCATTGATGTTCAAGGTTAGGCTGTGATAGAATTGTAGCAAAAATATAAGGCAGTGTATTCATAATTGTTTGTAAAAACTCTTCTTTATTGCACGTGAAGATCAACCCACCAGAGTCTTCCTCCTGGCCACACCAGATCAGGTCGTTGAACAGGAAACCAACCAACGTGTCTTCCAGTGTCCAGAAGTGCCGAAAAACAGCCGCATAGCTGTGCACCAACATCCGGGTTTTACTCCAAAACAGAAACTGAACAGATAAAAGGAAACCTCTGTTTACCAAGCGATTTAAGAGCTGATTTATTAAAACACCAGTTTCAACACTCACCCTGTCACAGGGCCAGACCTGTGGCATCATGCTAAACATCTCAAAATAATGCTCTTCTGTCACATTGCAAGAGGCCTGCTGGACGACAGCCTTCTCAAACTGCCTCCAGATCTCCTCACAGTCGTACCTGAATATGGAACAATTCGTCACAAAAATAACTGCTGATGAAAGACTCACAATTGTTCGGTAATACGTTAGAAATTGACCGAAAGGATAATTTATTTGAGCAACTTTAGCAACTGTTAAGTTTAATGATTACGGTTTGTACCTAAGAAATACCCAAAATTCAGGTTATAAGAAGCTTAAGATATCACATTGCTTGTGGACATTTTTCTGAGTTTTTCCTTCCACCTCACTTTCCATTGCTCTGCGAGCAGCCAGCTTTGCCAGCAATGAGGTTTAGAGCCGTACCCTCCTGGGCTTAAAGTGAGTGTGGGTGACTGATGGCTTGTCAACTGAACAAAGGAACATGTCATTTAGGCAGGGCACTGGCTTCTTTATCTTTACGTGCAAGGACATGGATACAAGAAAAATAATAACAGCCTGCTTAAACGTGTCTAAGCTACGGTAATAGCAATAATTAAAAACAACTGGAATTGTGACAAACAAGTCACAGTTAAGAGGATGACAAGGGAGGCACAAAACTCCAAGGCTCCCTGTTAGAGAAATGCAGGAAAGTGTGTCATCTTGGGGTCACAGAGTGCGAGAACCAGTCACTTATTTTTAGGTTCTTAACAGGAATGTAAGGTGACCTTACACTTTGGGACAACGAACCAAATGACTCCAGCAGTTAGTCTAAGTAAAATCAATATTTATGGTTTTAGAGTGGCTTAGTCAAAGTTTGGACTATAATCTCATTGAGAGGCTGTTTGCGCTCAAGAACCATGCAGTGATGCTGCGTTTGAGCAATTGTGGAAAAAGAGTTGACTAGAATTCAAATACAGTAATAAAAATGACTCATTGATAGTCATGGCAAATGCTAGATGGCAGTTTGTCACCATTTTACCAAGAAAGGCAAAAATAGTTGATAAACTCATAGTTACTTTTTTATTTTTTTACATGTAACAGGTTGATTTCTTTCTTTTTTTTCAATACTGAATAAAATCATTTAAGACCTGCATGTATTTCACATTTCCACAGATTGTATTGTGATAAAATGTGTTACAATTTGAGATATTTATATACAACAATAAAAGCCAACCTCATAGTAAAAAGGTCTGCAAACACAAGCTGGTGGATCCCGCTGAAAAACCTCTGACATGTAAATGACTTACTACAAATCCATCAACATTAATCACTGCTTTCTTTTTCAAGCTCTTTCATTCTTCAGCTAAGCTCACAAATGAACCCATTCAAAACCGTTCTTTAAATGTCAAATCTTAAAGCCACCTTTCACGTGCAAGGACCTGTTTCAATAAGTCACATCTGCTGATGCCAAACTATTTTATTTTTCTCTGGGCTCCAGAACAAGATTAAGTCAGTAAAGATGTCGTACTCTTCTTAGTCAAGGCGCAAAATGTGTCTATAAATATTCTATATGTCTATAATTATGCTATTTATTAATGGTACGTTACCGTAAGCCGGGCTGAATCAGTGTGGTGTAAGTGAAGCATCTTCCTATCACGATGTGCTTAATGTTTGGAGTTGTCCCAAACGTGGCTTGTACTGGACAGAGGCAGAGCTGAGGCACAATAATCCCTTTGAGTCAGACACAAAGGTCAAAGAAAAAAAAAAAAAGACATTATCTGTTACATTTAGGAGTGGTTCACTTTGTGAAAGATTGTCACGGGACACATTGGAGAGAATTACTTACATATGGTGAATATTACGGAGCAAGCCGATGTAACGGAAGGCATAATGGTGGAACGCTTGGTCGCACCGTAAACCTTAAAAAGAGACATGTTTTAACTTGTCATTGCGTTGATAAGCCCCCCCCCCCACACTCTGTAAAAAGGACGGTATTACTGATTGTAGCTGCAAAGTACAACATTTAATTCTGAAGACTCAAAAGATGTCTGTCATTGGCTTACATGTAGTTATTATTTTTGAACAGCAAACAGCTTTCAACTGCTTTATTTGACTTTTTGCACTCATGCATTAAGTGCAAAAAGTAAGCTTTGTTAGTGCAGCTCTAACAAAACCACCAGCGTGTCAAGCACTCAATACAAAGACTTCAAACTAATGTAAGAGCAGGATACAGAAATCCTTTTTTAAAACTTTTGTTCTTTTTCAAAGTTACATGAAGTTGAAAATATTGTGTACAAATTTCTGTAAAAATGTCAAGCTTACCACCTTCCATTTCCTAGTATTAGCCTGCAAAATGCTCCCACAGTTACAATGGGAAGCAGTTGGTTCTTGATTTCCAACTTATTGGTATGTCCGATAGTTCATTCCAACACTTTCCTTAAAGGACTGAGAGTTGTTGAGGTTGTTTTCGTCTCCTTACTATGACTTGAAAAACGTCTTTTTTTTTCCCACCCCCATTTTCCAAAAGATTCACATGACTCCTATTAGGATGCTGGTAGGAATCTCCCAAACAAAGCGTCTGCTGTACTCTGAAAATTTGCACCATAATTTGGGAGATAATATACACAAAGTTCTCAAGAATTTTATTATGAGCAAAATATCCAATCAGTTAAATTGTATTAGTTTTTCTCTGCTGACAAAATCAGTTCTATACAATTAAAGTTCTCAACATCAGTTTCTCTGAGTCTAAAAACTGAAATGTAATAGTGTTGCTCATTTTGATTCAAAATAATAGAACCAACAAGTCTCATTAAAATACTTGGTAACAATGCATACATGGTACATACATTTTTAAATATGTCTCTTAAATAAACTGTAAGAAGTTATTTACCACAGAATGTCTGATTTTGTTTCCCTGCTCCCCAGACAGCTGTTTTGAATTAAGATGAAACTGATTACATGTTTGGCTATGGCGACATTGCATTACTTTTAAGAGATTCATAATGTATGATTAAAGTTTGATGTACTGTAAGTATTTCTTATGTTCATGTTCAGAACTTTTAGACGTACTTTTGTTGCTGTTACCAGTGATGCTGATGCCACCTGCTGGTTTAAATCAGGAGTTTTCTGCATTTGAATACTTTTAGTAAAGGGAAAGAAATAGAAATATGGCAAAAAAAAAAAAATTGGAAAGAAAATTAGAAAGGGAAAACATTGTATAAAATACAAAAAATTGTAATAACAAAGAATTGGCTATGAAGAAAGAAGTAGAAGGGAAGATGTAATAATGAGAAAACAGGGAAAAAGAAAAACAATAAATATTACGTTTGCGGGGAAAAATAAATTGCTGATCATGTTTTGATGAAGTGTATTAAATATGCAATTGAAGAAAGCGAACATGAGGAAATATTATAAATGCTAGATAAAGAATTATTAATTACTTTTACATTAGACAATGCAAGAACAGTGGGTGGAGACGGTGAGGTTACACTCACGTACACTAGGTGGCAGTATGCATCTCTGAAGTTGTTTTCAATCCGCCAAGAAGAAGAAAAAGAAGCGGAAGCTCCAGCCTCCCACGGCTAAACGTCAATGTTGTGAGTGTCTCTCATTCTCCAGGTTGGCTAAATTAGCTTGAGGTCAGTCAAAGTGTAAACTCAAAAGGCGGAAGTTAAATCAAATCCACAATTGTTTGGGAAATTATCTGACGTTGTTTTGTAACCCTTTGGTACATGGCATCTACTCTTTCTGTACTAAATCTGTGAAGCTATAAGCTATTTTAGAAAGCTAATTTATGCTATAACTGACATTTCCCTCTTTTTTTATTCAAAACATGTTAACCCATTTAAAATATTTTGTCTTACGGTTGCTGTCTTAAAGACTGTTAACTAGACGGACTGCATGTTGCTGTGTTTTAGTAAAGCCTTTCTTTATCTTCCAGGTATCTTAATCTTCATTCTTCGCTCCTCTATCAACATGAGCGATCCTTGGCAGGAATGTATGGACTTCTGTTTAGATGTCACCAAACGGGCAGGAAACGTAAGCAAACTATTTATGGGGATATTAATTTAATTCACAAATAAGCAGGTTTATTGATTTTACCAGAAAGTCTTCCAACATCGTGCCACTGCAGTAAAGTTCAAAAAGTGCTATTTCACTAAGAAAGTGCCTACAGGACAGCAAAGTCAATATTTTGGAATAGCCATCAGAAACCTGTTATTTTTATTTTACTTTACTTTAGTCACTTTTGCTAACAAAAAGTATTTAAGAGCAAATTAGAAGACACATTTGCCTCAAACATACCAGTTCTGTCAGGAGGAATGGGTCAGAACCCCAAGAAATGATTGTGATAAGCGCGGTGAAAGAAAACCCAGTTAACCCAAGTAATACAGTTTAAAAGGCAGTTCCTCCATTTACTAATCTGCGCAAACCTTTCAAATTTAAGAAAATAATAGAAAATTATCTCTTATAATTCTGACATTCAGCTGATAGAAATAATCTGAGCAATATTATGTAACATAAAGCATGAAAAGTTTAGACTAATTTGATTCTAGGGAGGAAAAAAACAGAGTATGTCTCTTTATTATGTGTCTGTACGTGTCTATTTCATATAAGTAAAATAATAATTTGTTAATCAAACATTAAATATAAAACCACTGATTGGAAATGCATAATATTAAACCAGCTCATTGTTTTATCGCACATCCAAAAGCAAAGCAAAAACAAAACTGTGCTTCTTGGGGGGGAAATATTATCAGCTAGATTTAGTGACGATGGTGTTGATCTTAATGTTGGAGAACTGTTGTAAAGAGTGGCTTTCTGGGGTCACTAAGTCTCCATAGCAACCAGTTGTTTGGGAAGCATGCCAGGAAAAAGGCTTTTCTGTCTCATTGTCTCAAATGTAAACATGTGGAGTTTGCTGAAGACTTCTGGAGTTATGTTTCTGGAGACTAAGATTTCATTTTTCTTCAACAAACACCCCCCCAGCCGCGAGGCCCTCTGTTTTGCAATGTAGAGGATCTGTGATGCTGTAGGCCTGGTTTTCTTCTAGAGAATTTAGTGAAGTTCTGCAATAAAATTCATTTTATTTAAGACTTTCTCTTTAAAAGTTGCAGATAGTCCTGCTTTCTGTGTGAAAGTTGTCATTTGCGTTTTTTTCTGCTCCTAAAGTTTTCATTGTGGAATTCGTTTCTCAGTACTAACATGTTGCAGAATGAACATAATGTTGCATTGAAGGAAACCCCACTCGGAATAAATGTATGAACCTACAGAGCTCAGACACTTTGTCGTCTGTGGCCAACTCTTGCCAACAATCTGTCACCATGACGCTCATCACATGGGGCTAATTAGAGCAGCAGATGTGTTCAGTCGTTGCCGTGTTTCTGACAGATGATCCGCGAGGCGCTGCAGAAGGACATCACCATCATGCAGAAGAGCTCTCCGGTTGACCTGGTGACTGAGACGGACCAAAAAGTGGAGCAGCTCATTATATCTTCCTTAAAGGAGAAGTACCCCACGCACAGGTGCGCTGCTGTTATGGAAGATCTGTGATGCATGAGTTTTTTGTTTTTACCTCAACCGAAGAACAGCCGCTTCCAGAGGACATAAGAGAAATGGAGCGATTAATTATTATGCAAGTTTTCAGGGTTTCAAATCTGCAGTTGTTTTTGCCATTTGTGGCATTTCCCCTCCTGCAGCATTTTGTCTGTGGTAGCTGGATTTGTTTTGTTTTCTGTGATAGCAGTATTTTTTATTTTTTTTTGTTTACAGCGTTTCCCTGTTGCAATAGTTTTTCAGTTCTTGAGTGTTTTGGGTCAGTCATGTGTTTGCAGCTGGTTTTGCCGTTTGCTGCTACCGTTGGCAGCTGCCGATAATGTTGCTCAACTCGAGTTGCCTGCTGTTGTGCCATTGGGCGGCTGTTCTAGATGTGCCTGCGTCTTGTAAACCAGATCACTTGCACACACATCGCCGGTCTGCACGTGGAGAAAATTATGACCAAACTTCTGTCTTTTTGTTTGTACGTGCACAACGGATTAAACCTTTGTTGTAAACCATACCTGTACATAATCTAATATGTATGCCGTCTGAATTAGTATCGTGGTCTGGGCTTTTAATATCAAAGAGATGATCAAAATACTTGAAGATAGTTAAAAGCAAACTTTGCATCATATTCTGTTTTTTCCTTTGTATGCCTGTTTATATATATATATATATATGTGATGCATGTCTCATTTAGCATAAACTTGTGACATGATTGGGGAGGAAATTGATCTTATTTTAGAGAATTCATGCTGAGGCTTTTAAAAGATGTGTGAAGTGGAAATCATTTACTTAGATGGAGAAGTCACCTTTTTTGCTCAATAAGAGTAACTCTCTTTTCTGAGAATACACAAGCATAAAGACCCAGATCATTTGTAATTTTCAAGGATTAAGCATTTTGTTGCAAATTTAAAGGAGAAAAAAGTCTGAACTTACACATTTTTAGAACGTTTTTTTATGCTCCCATGCTACAGTAGAGGATAAAAGGAGAATTTGTGCCAATGCAAGCAGGGGGCTCTCTGTTTAAAAAGGTTGAGGACCTCTGCACCCTCTAAATATGCTTTATGCTAAAGGTTAATGCCAGCAGACCCTGCTTTTATAATTACACATATAAACATGCAGAAAAGTGGTGGTCATTTCACACTTTGTAAACCGTTTATTAATGTGCCTCTTAAACATATTAATAATAATAATATATTAAGGCAGTTAGTCTTAGTGAACACAAGGGCTTCTCAAACTTTTCAGGGTTATACAATTAATTAATTCTGGCCTTGAAAACACTAAACACATTCCACACTGTTGTTGTTGTTTATCAAGGGAAGATGAAGGAAAAATAAAGCAGTTTTGGAAAAATTTAATAACTCCATAAAAATGTTAAAAAATGAAAGTGGGGTGTGACTGCATATGGTGTGTTCATATTCAGGGGTTGCATCCTTCCAAGGCTGTCCAAATTTGAATTCTCCTCCAAATGCCGCCCACAAAAGCGACACACTTTTTGGCACTAGTGACTGTATTTGTATGAGAGGAAGAAGGGCAGAGCGCAGTAAATGCTAAATCGAACCAGTACAGCTACGTCAAGGACTGCAGCCTCGGTAGATGTACCTGCTCTACCAGTCAGCCACTGGAGCCACCAGTACGCCCTGTTTTCCTGGCGTATCCTTTGCAGCCCAAACTATCCCAAGATTCATTGGGCTTGAATGGGAGACTTTTCTTGCAACAATAGTAAATGAAACAGGAGACAGAGAGGGAGACTTTTAAATATTTTTTTTGAACTTTGTGTCTTGTTAATATGTTATTTCGTCATAAAAAAAGTTTACCGTGACTGTCACTGATTCCTTCATGCATATTTTAGGAATGATTGAATCTCCGATGGCAACTGTTCATATATGCAGACAAAGTCGGGAATAAATCTAAGGGTTGGACCAACCAGTTTCCAGTTTGTGTCGCTTATCTTATAGTAAAATAGAAATCAGGAAGCAAACGGTACATGGCTACAAGTTTGGACGATGTTCTTTTTAAAATTTCAACTTGTTTAGCTAACATCAAAACTGCTGTTTCCTTCCGTTTCCTTTTGTTTTTGCTTTTTATTTCAAAGATTCATCGGTGAGGAGTCGGTAGCCGCTGGCGCTCCCAGCGTTCTCACCGACGATCCCACTTGGATCATCGACCCCATCGACGGCACCACCAACTTTGTGCACAGGTACTCCTAACCGGGATGTGAGGCTCTCCCGGAAGCCTGAAACTGCTCTGAATCTGTTTCATCTCAGTCCCTCCTTGACTATTTTTATCTTTTAATTAGCTTCCCTTTCTTGGATTGTCCTCTCTTGGATTGTCTTCAGGGATAATTAGATGAAAATGAACTGATAATAGAAGCTTGCTTCTTAGAGCCTGATTCCTACTGGGAGTTCATTAAACGGATGTTTTATATTGTACATTTCTGTTGGGTAGGTTCCCCTTTGTGTCTGTATCAATCGGCTTCACAGTGAAGAAAGAGGTAGGTCTTAATATATGCAAATCTCGTGTTTATTCCCCCGCTGTGATTTCTTGATTATAATAGACATTAACCCCATTGTTGCCTTGTGAATCTTTGAATAGTGATGCTGAAAAATCCTCCTTGTTATGCAGCTGCTGCTCTGTTTTTAGCCCTCCTCCCACACAGCTTCAATCATCAGCGTGTTTTCTGCACTGCCTTTTGCTCTCAGATAGAGTTTGGGATTGTCTACAGCTGCATCGAGGACAAAATGTACACGGCACGGAAGGGGAAGGGAGCATTTTGCAACGGAAACCCCATCAAAGTGTCCGGACAGAAAGGTAGATTCCGTATGACACATGACTGGTGCTGTAGTTGCAAATCAATCCACTAGGTGGAGCTGGACGTCCGCTGTTGGTCCTGTTTGTTTCAGGAATGAATGGATTTCTTTCTGTTTCTGTTTCTGAAGACATTAGCAAGTCTTTGGTGCTGACCGAAATGAACTTCAAGGAGGAAACTGAGCACTTCAACATTATGTTGGCCAACATCAGGACTATCCTCACCATACCGGTTCACGGGTAAATATTAACCTATGGAGTGATGCAGCAGTTCATGTAGGAGAAGGCAAAACCGACAAACTTCTCAGGAGCCTGACATTTCTGTATAAAACGTCGTTTTTGTATCTCCCTAAACTCTTTTTTTTTTTGTTTTCATTGTCTGTAGACCACAACTGTCAACATTAGAAAAAAATAAAATTATGGCTTAATGTTTTTCACTGTATGTGAGATGATTCCACGTAATGTATAAGCTTCAGTTTCTCCAATGAGTGACAAAAAGCTATTGATCTTTTTTATTCAAAACGTGGTTCCAGCTGAGCAAACTCCACATGTTTAGGTTTGTGATAGAAAACCAGGAAAGTTGTTTTTTTTTTTTTTCGTTTTTCTTCCTGGCATGAGTCTGAAACGGGTAGATGCAGTATCGGTTTATCTGGAAACTTAATGACTTGAAGCCATTTCCTCTATGTTACTTGAAAAATGGTCTCAAAGCAACAATTTTATCGTTTATCTCCATAACTTCTGGGACAATTTATCGTCCAGCAAAATTTGTTATTTTGCTCCAACTCTTTCAAAAATGTTTTTTAGTTTTGAGTAGTTATTTTACTCTACATTTATCACAAAATACCCAGTGAAATAAAATAAAAACATTGAAATGGAAACTTCTACACCTTCACACTCCATGGTCTCATCCAGCAGTATGATATTGCACATCTTGTAAAACAAACACTGATTGGCTCTTATGTTTTAATGTTAGGTTCTGTTTAGACTCAAAAATAGGAATTTACCTAAAAACTCCTTTTTTCTTAGACCCATCCCTCTGTAGTGTTTTGTGATGCATTTTTTAAATAACCTGAAAGCGCCTGAAGCCTCCCAGTGGGAGGTGTGTATAAATGGTCTCACCCTCTTCATTTTTAATCTTTTGACCTGAATTGGATCAAAACGTTGTCTATTAATAAATCATATGGAAGCTTCTGCTGCCCTCCACCTTCTTCTCCCTTGTTGTTGTGTACACAGCAACCTTTTTATCTATCATTTCTAACAATAAAAGCCGCCTCTTGTTAGTGTTTTCTCCAAATTAAAGTAAGTTGGTGGTGCAGACTCATGTCAGAAAAAAAAAGGAAAAGTTGGAAAAAGCAACATAACGGACTGTTAAGCCGGAGATGATTGCTGCTCAGTTATTATTCCCACTACAAGCTGAAAGTAAATGTCCCGTTTCCAGGATCCGCTCCCCAGGCAGCGCCGCCGTCAACATGTGCCTCGTGGCGTCCGGTTCGGCCGACGCCTACTATCACATGGGGATCCACTGCTGGGACATGGCTGGAGGGGCGGCCGTCGTGACTGAGGCCGGAGGCGTCATCATGGACATTTCAGGTGAGTCGCAGAGACAACTGGACGTCTCCAAACAGGGACTCTGCTGGAGACCTACTGAAGTGCCTGTCAAAGTGATGTGCTTTAGGGACACTTCTACTAATGAAGAAGATGACAACAAAGACACTTTTCAAAAGATTGGCCATTTGATCCTAGTTATGAAGCAGTGGAGCTTAATAAGTTCAGCTTGTTATTCAAGTTGGTTTAAAAAGTTTTTTCATCTTTCTGTGCTAATGAAAGGAAAAAGGTTAACGGCAGGATAGGGAGAACGATGAGTTGACTGCAGGATACCTCAGCTGGTGCCTTCTTCCACACCAGGTGTGTCTTCTATGGAGAGAAAAACCTGAGAGAAAATAAGTTGGTTTTGGAATGTATTTTCTTTTCTTTTTTTTTTTAGCTGGATTAATGTTTACGTGTTTTTGATGTCACTTCCTGATGAGTTTCGGCTAGCGGAGCTGCTGTCTGTCTGTTGCCATGACAACGGGTTTGTTATACATGACAGTCATAAAAAAGGATGAAATATTTTATAAAGCTGTAGTTTTTATTTTTTACTTTTAACACACTATGGCTGCTAAAAGCGGCAATTATGTAAAATTAAATTATTGCCCAGTGTATTTGCTTAGTCCTCTGTTGCATCTGGACAGAACTGACGGAAACCAAACTGTCTATAGATTTATATCTAGGGAGAATACATATCTTATGTCTTAAAACATCTGCAATTTTCTCGTGTTTAAATGAAACCATATTTTATAAATCAGATAATCGGATATTTAGAAATCAGATAATGAATAAGGGCGCTTTAACCATTTTTTAGACAGATTCCCACGCATCCCACATTGGAACACTATGGTCTTTGTGGACATTATTCAGTGCACAGTAATGGTGCCTGCATGGGTGTGTCACTAGCTATAGTGGCTAATAGGCCCTGTCCAATCCAGTAATACATATCGATGCTCCCTGCAAAGCTTATCCCCTAAAACACCCATAACCCTGTCACTCATTTCAACTTCTTTAACGACGCATTAACTGATTTGTCTGGTAGATACTCAAAACTTCTCCATGCGATCAATATTTGCAATCTGGCCAGTGAGCTGGATGAATACTGCAGTTTGCTCTGCTGGAAAATCTCCAGAGGGAGCCTGGCCTCTTCGAAGCCTACAGACCTCCTAGACAAACTGCTTCCTTTATCCCCGGGTTTCACTCCTTGATGATCATCATGGCAAACTCAAGAACAGTCGACACATCCTTGCCTAAAAACTGAAACCAGTTTGTCCAGTCAGGTGAGGGAGGTGTTTGGACGTGGAGCTGATTCCCTGACAGCCCACAGCTTCTGCAGGTGGTTTCTTTGAGGTAAAGGCCCCTCTTCACTCTGAACCCCCACCTACGTTGCATGTGCTGTGCATCAAGGGCTTTGCTCTCAGGAAAGTGAAAGCAACCTTTGCGCTGCGCCGAGCATGCTGTGATGTACGGCGAGACGCGGAGAGGCAGGAAATCTCTCGCTGCTCTTCTCTAAGCCAAACGTAGCCGGTCACTGTGGAAACGGAGCGCCGTCTCCAGCAACAGCTCTGTGAATCATAGCTTCACAACTTATTTTTTACTTGCTGTTCATCTTACTAGTGAGATGAGTTCCAACTCAAGTTATTTAAAAAATGCAACTTATCCTTCGCTTTTCCAGATTTGGAGTGTAGGGGTCACTGTTGCACCAAGAAACAATCTCAGCAAAATGTTATTTCTGGTCTGACAGATCTGTTATAGCGCTTAATAAACATTCATCGTAGACAAATTAGACACATAATGCTTACTGTGTGCTTCTCAAATGGATGTTTTTGATTATTTTTATTATCCAAGTGTCACCCCATTATATAAGCACCTTGGTTTTTCTTCCACGTAAACAGAAATGTCAAGATGTGAGGCAGCAGCAGGTGTTGGGATATTCACAAGCCCCCTCCTGGCAGAGCACAGCTGTGTTCGTGGTTTCTGCAGAATAGAAAATGTCACCTTACAGTACATGATCTTCTTTTTCTGTCAAAGTTTTTCACCGTCTTCTACTATTCTCGTCTCTCGTTTGGTCCACGTTTCCTACGAGCCGCAAAAGGTAGTCGAGGTAAACCGAAGGTGCACCTGGTTTCAGGTCGAGAGTTTTTACATCTAGAGACAAAATAAAAACAATCTGGTTTTTATTACAGTCTGGAAAAGTGTGGAGTTTTTCCTTTTACCCTTTTCTAGGTCTGCATTTTAATCAAAACCATATAATGACAAAAACAAGCAACATTTTCAATTCAAAAACTTGAAAATGTTGCTAAACTGCTAAACTATTGGACAGAGATATTTATTGTTTCTAATATGTCCTTTAGGTTATTAAACTATCTGTTTGGTACAGATTATTATACCCATTCAGCTTTCAAGGGCTTCAGGAACCCCTGATTATTCATAAACCTTTAAAAAATATACTTTTTTAGAAATGTGAACTGTGGACTTCTGATAGGCCGTCTTCTATTTGCACAGCTTTCACACAACAAAGGTCTTTTCCAGCATCCCATCAGATTGTTTTTTTGTAGTTAAAATTAACTCCCAGTGGGCCGAGAGGAGCTGCTTCGTCATTCATCGTTTGTTTGGATGTGCAGCTTGTGCGTTTAGGGGCATACGGACAAACTCCGATAAAAGTTCCAGCCTTGGGATTTTTGTTTGTCAAAAAAGATTCATTTTGTTAAGATCTATATAATCAAAATTAATGCATGGATATCCTACCAACAGCTGTAACAAAACAGCTAAAAAAATTTTAAAGAAATCAAGGTTCTTGCACCAATTCAAAACCAAAAATCAACAAATTTTCAACATGTTATTGAATCGTTCGTTTTCACACACTATTTTGTTAATCAATTAACTTTTTACCATATTGAGGGGAAAAAAGTCCTTATTTTTACATCTGTCTCCCTTAACCAGGTGGGCCGTTTGATCTGATGTCTCGCAGGCTGATTGTTGCCAGCAGCAGGACGATAGCTGAACGAATTTCCAAGGAGATAACAGAGTTCCCCGTCGGCAGGGACGACACAGAAGGCCCCTAAACCTCCAGAGCCAGCTGAAGCCGAGTAAAAACACACACAGCTGCTTTCAGTGTAACAAGTGTGGAGCCTGTCTTTGCCTTAAGAACCAAAATGATACAGTTACCTCTGAACAACAGCAGGCGGGTCCTTTAAACACTTTATTCTCCTGTATATCGGTACTTAGTCATACACACATACTTTTATGTTGTTGCGTTGTTTGCACTGTGTTGTATTTTATTGAATCACTCAGGCATTTTTTTTTATTATTATTCAGTCAGAAACAAGAAATTAATTTTTGTTAATAGGTTCCTCAAAACATCATCATTACAGCCATAAAAATATTAACATCAAGGTTCACGCTTATTGCTAAAGATGTTTAAACTAAGAATATCTATTCAGTTGGGGGAAAAAAAAAATCACATGTAAAAAAATTTAAAAAATTTTTTTAAACATATACTCTCATGCAGGTTATTCACAATATCTTTAAACTTTAAAAGATATTTCTCATCATTCTTAAAAACGGGAAAGACAACAGAGCACTGAATTCAAGCCAAGCTGGTTGAATTGGCTACAAGAGAAGAGCTGCTGAGTCTAAACTTGCTCATATCTGCAAGTCAGAGCCATAAAAACCCCCAAATCTACAAACACCTGCAGCAAGGAGCGCTCAGAATGGGCTCAGTATGTCTTCTTTGCAGCCAGAACATACTATCTACATGCTAACCAGTTTTTGCAGGTCCCTAAAAAAGAAGTCCTGTTTGTAATAACCTCCATTTTATGGCCTTAAAAAGTCCTGTGTCCAGATTTCTCGTACTAGGTCTGAAATCTAGTACGAGACAGTATGTCTTAGATTATTTGTTTACTGCTTAATTCATCAGCTTTTGTTGACAATGGACCAATTTTTGCCTAAGATAGAAGATGATATCTACAGGCAATTCTAATGAAAACACTCCTGCTCAGTCGCTCCTTTATTAAACCATTTCTGGTCTTAAAAAGTCCTAAATGTAACTTACTGAAACTTGTAGAAACTTTTATTTAGACAGTGGCGCCATAGAAAGTCTTCCTAAATGTAAATTATTTCATTACTTTTTAAATGGAACTGGTGCTTTGGCTACATGAAACTAAGCTTTAGTTTTTCAGTATCAAACACTGAGAGTAGGATTGGTGTGATATAAAGCATTATTAAGTAGAAAAACAACTGAAACCTATTGTTATGTATGGTGGAAGATGTGTGATACTGGGGGCTGTTTTCCTTTCCAAAGCCTCAGAGTCATTCTTGGAGTGGTTGGTATTGCCAAGTCTTTGAAATGCCCCCAAAATTTAAGTCAAATTTTCTCAAGAGGATCATGATTTCTAAACGTGACCAAACCAACACAGAAACGGTTCACATGACGCAATTATTTCTTAATGTTGGATTCTTTTTTCCCCTCTGTGGAATAAATATTCTACTGGGTTTTATTGGAATTGTTCAGACTGAGATTATTCAACCTCAATAATTTTATTTCTATGTAATTTAAGGGTTTTTAGACATCTTTTCCAGAAAGCGCTGTACCTGTTTTAAGAGTGAATTTAGCTTGCACTGTACACAATTCACCACATACACCACATGACTAACTCCTGTACTGTATATCTATTTTTTCTGTACTGTATGGCTCCTTATCAAGTCTAGAATAATAAAAAAGCATGACGTGTGTATCTTTAATGTGTTTTTTTTTTCTAAGTTATTTAAAAATCCCCTTAAATATAGTTCCTGCATCCTTGCCTCTATATTTCAGTTTCATGGATTGACTCGTTTAGCTGCAGCTGAGGCTGGTGTCAACCTGCACAGACACACCATTGTTGTAAACCACAGACGTAATAGACAACTGGCAGCAGAAATAAGAGCCTGTGTGTGAACATTTCTGCAGGAAATATGCTGACTGAGCAGATGGCGAGCTTCATGACTAAATATGGGAGCTCAGTGTCACGACTCATCCCCACAGGAAAATAGAAATGAGCAGTTAGGGGAATAAAATCTGTCAAGACGCCTCTCATTTCTGTTTTGCATCATTTAGACATTCCTGTTCAATTCTTGCTTCTTTTGTGTAAATAAAGTTATTCACACCCCTTCAGTTTCACCATTTATTGCTGGGAACTTTGGCATGTTTTACTCCAAGTAATGCAAAATGGTGAGAAGAAAGGGAAAGTATAAACGACTCACATTTTCTGTTTTACAAATGAAATCTTAAAAGTGTGGTGTGCATTTGATATACCCACATAAAATCCAGGGCATCCAAATGAACTGACGGACTTTGTAAGAAGAGCATTGATTGGATAAGCAGCCAGGAGAGCTTTGGTAACTCTGGAGGAGCTGCAGAGATCCAACCAGAGCAAAATGGTTTGGATCAAATCACGTCTGTTGGCATGCGTGGCCTCGTTATGAATCAAATTCAGAATCTGCTTCAAGACTTAAAAATTAATGTTTTCTTTCTGCAGTTGCCGTAAGAGATGGTTTTAATTGTATTGTGGCTGAATGCATGTATACTCCATCCATCTTACCAGGTTTGACGTTATGCTTAAAAAGAGCTTCCCCACAGCATGCTGCTGCCACTACCGGTTGGGAGGGGGCATTAAGGAGAACATCTGTTAACTTCCAGAACACACACAGCATTTTACATGTACTTTTGCAGGGGAGCCAACTACAAATACATGCTAGACGAATCCATTAAAATGCAATGTAACATCCCCCCAGAAAAATGAAATGTTGGAAGATTTATTAACGGTTTTGCAGAGAACTGTTGAGTTGAGCCACTGTGAGGAAAATTCGCTCTGTATCCCAGCTCCCCAACACCCAGGCGCAGTAACTTGAATCCACAAAGTGTGGCTTTGACCTAGAAAAGGGATAAATCTATAAAGTGAAGGCACGAACAAGAAAAAATGTCTCTGGTGACAAACTGAAAACAGGCCTCTGGACACGCAGTAAAAACAGTCACAGCTACTGTTGTGATTTAGGAGAGAGATAAAAGCCATTACAGCATGTAAAGTTGTGTGCTGCGTTTCCCCTGCCCTTTCAGTCAGAGCTGCAAACGGTTCACCCCCCCATCCTAGGCTGATATGCTCTATAAAATAAGCCTCCATGGACTCTTTTTTTTTTTCCCCCCTCCCCTCCAGCTTGTGTTTGCTGATGACTAACAAATGGTTTTAAAACACTTTACTCGAGCAAACCCAGACTTTATGTGTTCTGGAAGCCAGTGGTGCATGCTCGTATGCAGGCGGGGAGTTCGGCAGAGTCGTTATCGCCGGTTTTCCTCCAGCGGCTCTGCAGCAATCCTGCCGGATCCCTGCGTCCTTTAAATTTTCACGCTCTCTTATTGTTTACGGAGTCATTAATGCCTCAACCAACCACGTCCTCATTCTCCAACTTTATGACCTGGTAACCTCCAACAAGTGGCAGGCATTGTTCTCTGCAGAAGCTGTGATTTCCTGGCTTATCCCAACAAATTTACCCCAAGTGATTTGAGAGTGGTGTACTAAATATAGTTATGTAGTGTTAGCATACATTCAGCACGGGCCTATTAATTTGGGGGGACGCATTTGGACCATTTTTTTCAGGGCTGTATAATTATACTATATGCACTGAGTCAATGAATTTTTTAAAAACAAGAATTGGGTGCGTAAGTTTGAATTTATTTGAACCACACACAAGTAGACACAGATATATACATACACTCCTCCTCACTAGTATTTGGTTAGATGTCCTTTAGAGAGCTGTCGACGAGCTTCTGACTTATTTCTGTTGTTTGACCACCTTTCTACTTTCTAACACACAAAGTTAAACGCCACGGAGACGCCAGTTCTACTTTACAAATCATTGGCGGGTGTCAAAGCCCAGACCGAGCCGATAAGCAAGTTCCAAAGATTTTCGACTGACTTACTATCTGACCCAAACTTTTGTTCAGAAGAAATTAAATGTTCAGAAAAATCAAGCTTTTCCATAAATTGGAAACTCATAGAAAACCAGTGTCAAGGTGTCTTTATCTTAGACTGAAAGAAATGAGTGCCTTCTCCAAAATGAACAGCTGAAATTTGCATCTGTCCACCTAAACAATCCAAATATATTCTCGAGAAATCTTTCATGGCAAGAGGAGATAAAAAAAAAAAGTAGCTGTTTGGCCAAACTACCAAGGAGTCGAGGTGAGGCTTTCAAATAAACACTGTAATTATGGTAGCAACATGCTTTGGGAGTGTTTCAGTGTTAAGATATGTTGTAGAATTGGAAAATAAGATACTATAGCAAACCCATAGTGACATCAAGGTGAGGTCTCAAAGGGGGTATTACGTAAAATCAACTTTTTTGAGTTTTATATTACGCTATGTTATCCCCTCATAAATAAAACATACCTAGAGTCTTGCTTTGATTATTTTTGATTATATCCTTGAATCTCCCATGGCAACCATTTGGGGGTGCCTAATCAATAGTTCTCACAAAGTGTCGCCTTCTCCACAAAACTCCTCCTTGGAGCTGGAGTCTCCTCCTCACAGAGCACCGCTCCCCCAAACAGCTCCTCCAGACTAGCGGCAGCAGCAATTAGCAAACGTCTGCTGGAACTTCACGTCCGCTGAGCTCATCCTACAAATTATCACTCAGTCAAATGGCATAATGAGAAGCATTGTTGTGAGGAGTGTCATAAAGAGCAGGAGCTTCTTAAAGAAACAGAAACTGAAATTCAGGTATCAAATTGCAAAGTTAAAATTCCTTTATGGTTGATAAATTTTTATTATAATTGACGGTGACAAATTAATTCGATCTACTAATTTATAACAATGTTCGGTATGTGTGGGACCAGGCTAAGACTGGAACTGTTAAAGGCGGCTTTGCTGTGGTCTTCTTCCCTAAAAAAAAAAAAAGCTTGTCTTGCTCTGGCTGTTAACCTGACCAAACTCTGCTCGCTTTTCCTGTTTCACCAGAAAATCAAAATGTCAACCATGTCACCAGTAAAAAAAAAAAAAAAAGCCCCGGGAGCAAAATGAGACGTGCAGAATTCTAAGCAGTTTTCCAGGAAATTAATAACTTCAGGCGTTGTGAGGCCACACAGGTTTGGAAGATTCAATCAAGATGAGGATAGTATTTGGTACAAACTTTAGGGGAATGACTGAAAGAAGAAACAGGCTCTGAATTCATACACCAGTTTAAATTGAGATCTGTTGCGGTACAGATTAACACACAATAAGTGATGGATGAATTCAACTGTTAGACTTATTTTTAGCTTCCAACCTGAATGTTTATTCATTCAGTTTCAGTCCAGTCCATGACTATTTTCAGAAGAATACTCACTTAGCTTGTTGAAACACTGTGACCCATATGTAAATGCTGACAGTAGAAGATCGACTGGAGGATGATTCACCTTCCACATCCTGTTTCAGGTCTTTGATGGATTTTTTCCCCCTATATTATGGAAAAACATGATTTTCAGATACTTTTTTTAGGCCTAAAACTTCTCGCATCCTCAAATTGTTGACACTGATACTTTTTTTAAAAGAACAAGGTACACAGTCCACTGTTATGGTTTGGTAAACTGAAACTGAACGGAAACATTTAACCAATGTCCACAGAAAAACAAGACAACCTTGAGAATCAAACAAGGAAATTTGGTTTCTTGGAAGGAAATGAGAGAAAAAGCAAGTGTGTTAAAACTACAACGTCCTTCTCCTTACATCGCACTATACTTTCTGTTGCCCTATCAGATAAAATCCTTATAAAATACATTGAAGTGTCTGGATGCATCAAAGCAAAATGGGAAAAAAAAACCTTCAAATTGTATAAAAATGATTGTAAATATAGGTGAAAACAACAAAATACTGTTCGTGACTGGGCAAGTCATAGCCAAGAACAATTGATCTATTTTGTTTAAATCTATTGAATTTTATTTGTCTAATTCGTAGAAGGTTATCAACACTTAGAAGAAACAGTCGTATATGAAAACATCTTATCAGGTCAATTAACTACTAGTTTGTTTTATATTTATCTACACATACACTCTTTTTCTCTTTTGATAGCTTTTAATGTCCTTGTGTTTTGTCCATGATGTGTCCTGAATTCAGCCTTCCTGTCTGAGAGACCCCAAATGTTTTCTGAATAATGTCATTTCCTGGAGGTGAACTTTGAATTCCTTACATGTTATTCTGCACTTGGAGGCAAACGCTTGTTTTTCAGTGAAATTCTTCATATTCTGAATTTCAGGGAAAACAGGAAAGACCAACAAAGACTGATCAGACTCACACTCCGACTGGACCAACGGGTCTTTTGAGGAGCTGGATGAGTGTTAAGACAACACCAATAAAATTTTACATGGTTACCAAATTGAAGTAATAGTGATGCTGGAGGTAAACTGAGGCCAAAGATTTGAATAAAAGAAGTGTGCATAAACAGTGACTTTCCTGTAATTTGCATATAAGCTTTGAGTTCTTTACAACAAAGGTACCCTTCACAATCTTCCAATGGTTCTTACACATGCATGTGTCCAATGCCAGGAATACTTGGTATAAATTTTAAGCATAGTCGAACTCTAAAAGTAAGTAACCAGGAATGGATGGATGTTTTTCCTTTAGCTCGCCCCTAGGCAGGATGATGCTGTGCATTCTGTCCTTTTGTTCTTCTGGGTTCCGGCCATTGCGAAGGGCTGGTCCAGGCATTGGGCTGGACCTTAGCAGAAGTGCCGGGAAGCATCGGGCGTGTCGCTGCTGTCGGGGTGTCTAGTGTCTGCCTGCCTGTGGTGCTGCACCCTTCGAGTAGCGGATTATTACTGCTCTGCTCACAAATCAGACAACTCTGCATCTCCAAGCGACAAATTCAAAACACAAACCTAATTACGACGGTGAGAGCAGCGAGACCAGGTGCATCATAAATCGTTTTAGCAACTTTTAGCTCACAAAGATGTGGAAAATATTCCCCACGTTTAGGGATCTAAAACTGTAAGTTTCACAAAAGTGTTGCACAAATGTGGTTTTATTCAAGAATCCTGTTGAGTAAAAGAGACATAACATGATATTGCTCAGACAAATTGCAAAAGCATATGGTTGTACAGAAACATTGCTTCGTCATGTAACTCCTGGATGTTATGTAACAGGACATGTAAATGAAAGAAGCCACTGCCCGACTACGGTGTGTTCAGGACACTATGAAGTGCTTCATTAGCCCGTTGTAACTCACAGAGTTGGCTGCAGATAGAAAAGGCCTCACTTTCATTACATCGGCATGCTGAAGTTCACATTATGCCCTAGAAGAACCTCTAGAAAGTCCTACCAGAACTAGAACTTTGTGTTAAATAACTCATCAGGGTTTCAGAGACTATCTTTCAGAGTGAACCGCTGACCTTCAGCAGTTTCCCCACCACCACATCAGTGCCTCAATTTTGCAGCTGTGATCCCGGGGAACCAAACATCCAAAACATCCGTCATCCCAGATAAATTATTCATAACAGAGCTGCCACGGAGACGGCAGGACTGATGCATTTGTTTTGCTTGTCCCATCACTTCCTCTCCGCATGCCTCTCAACATCTCCGAGACTCTTATGTTCGCTGCACAACGGGGACAACAGGGTGACAACGCCTCTCCTGCTGCTCTCCTTCTCTCTCAAACAAAACTTTCAACATGATAACAGGCACTGATCTGCCTAAATCTAACGCCAGTTTGTTTATTTCAGCCGCAGCTGGTGCATTAGGATTTCCTGTAGATCTGGAACTTGTTTACGATGACGGATCTGCGGTTTCTGCCGGCTTTGCTGCTGTTTAACAAAGCTGTCGCCAATAAAATTCGAGATCAGACGTAGAACTTCCTCTGGGAGGGCTCTGATGCGGCCCCGCTCTGCCGTTACCAGCGCAACATTTAGGGCCAAACAGCAGACATGAGTCTAACATGTTGCGACACACATGAAGCGAAGCTATGCAAGGTGTGGTCGCATTAGGCTTCATGTCACAACGTGTTCATCTCTCCTTTTTCTGACACAGGATATTAGACAGCGCTGCCGTCTTTACTGTGTCTGAGCACAAGTGCAGAATAATATATCTCGCAATAACAGAAGCAAAAAGAAAGACGCGACGTCATTTTCTTGAGACATGCAACATTTAGCACTAATTGAACGACTTTTCCTGCAGCAAGGTGTGACTTTATATAACTGTCAACAGTTTCAGGAGAAGCTTGACGATCCAGAAAATATCCTCTGGTCCCTCAGGACTTGACTGCCGCATGCATTTGAATAATAAAATGCAAACTATGTCACTCCCGGGCGAAAAAACAAAAACTCAAGTAAATACTATCCTGGACGAAGAGTCAACACAATCTATTGTTTAGCTTCGAGGGTCGGATGGTTGCGGTGTCTGATTTTCTTTTTCAAGCAACAGGGACACTAAGAAATGCAGAATCTGATTTTAAACACACAGATATGTGCTCTACTCTGCACTATCTGTGTAGAAATTCACATAGTTTGTGAATGTGTTGTCAAGACTTTATCCAGCTTCCGGCAGGCTCTCTGACAAACAGACACTTATTCTACATGGGCTCACCAGGGGATCTCTCAGACTGTTTTCCACCACTGGAAAACAATAAAAGGGAGCGACGCAGGAAAGCTGTCAGGAAATAGAAAACTGTCAAGCAGCTTTGTTTGCTATGACACAGCGCCTTGCAAAAGTATTCACATCCCCATAAACCTTTTGTTTTAAACCTTTTTAGCATGTACACACACACTTCAGCGGTCTACATCAGGATTTTATGTGATGGTCCAACAGAAGTACTGCACAATTGTGAAGTGGAAGCAGAAATGATCCTCGTTTCTTTTTTTGTTGTTTTTCCCTCAAGGGTAAAAAGCCGGGGCCAGCTGCATTATGTGAGATGGTATTTGACAAAAAACTGATATGCGGAGGCACTTCATCGGTCACCCCCAAGGCCGAGGAGCCTCTGTGGCTTCTCTGATAACACACACACAAACACACACACGCACGCACGCGCACCCCCCCCTTCCCCCACACACACACACCCACACCCACACACACACACACCCACACGCACACACCCACACACACACACACCCACGCACAGGAGCGGACGCATTACCAACACACACAATGCATAATCTTTGTTGTTTTTGTCACTGCGCATTAATACACTATCATAAATGATAACATCTCATGCGTCAAGAATCTATCCAAATAATAATAATAATGAAAATCTGAATTGGGGCAGAGATAAAAAAAAGAGGTTAGGTAGATCATCACTTGTTTGAACCAGTAATCTATTTTTCTTCCATCGTATGAAACATTGTATGAGTGTGTTCTGTTTGGGATACTTTGCGTCTCCACAGCATTGCGCTGCCATCACCGTGCTTCAAAGTGAAGATGGTGTATTCAGGGTGAAAGAGGTAGATGGTTTACTGATTTAACTTTGCTAACCAATACTTTGAAACTTGTACATTCTTTGTCAATAAAAAAGCTCAACTGACTGAACGGGAAACGGCTCTAATTTTGTTTTATTACACTGGACTTCGATATGGTCTTTGACTAGGCCTTTAACCCCCCATTTATATGTTGAAATTTAAGTTATGGAATAATCTAAAGCAACAGGTTTTCTTCCTCATGTGTCAACTCCGGCCAGCTTCCCTTAAACATGTGACTTCAACCTTCAGGAATTCACTCATTATTTAATGGCCTCTCGTGTTCAGTTGTTACGTTGAATCATATGAAGACGGGAGTGTCTTCCTGTTTCACCTCCACCAGAGTGAGAGGAAGGCTCCCTTAAATTTTTCCACTTTCTTACTCAACCCTGGTTGCTCTCAGCTGAGAGCAAATGGGACATTTTTCCTTTGGGCTGATGAGAATGAAGTCCTGGAGGTGGGGAGGGCGTGTCTAGTACTTTTCCCCACCTCGTCATGCCAGCTTTTTAAGTTGCCCCACTTCCACAGTCAGTCAATTTAAAGGTTTGGGCCTTTCAAACAAGCATCACTAGCACCTGCAGGCTTACCTGGCTGCACATCTTCTCCTCAAGGTGAGTTTTTCTTTCACTATTTGTGCCGTTTCTTATCAAACTGGACGGGAAACGATGAGCTCTTCTGTCAGGGTTCCACTGTTTCTTAAATGTTGTCTTAATCTTTGTAATGAAATCGTCATTGAATTTTCATTAATGATTGTTGCCTATAATATTTTTAATAGAATTATCAGTGTCGTCTTACTCACCAGTTGTCAAATTTTAAATGAAAGAAGAGAGGATGGGAAATGGTACTTAATAGACTGAGATATCATTAATCACAGAAACGGGCTTCTTAGGAACGACTTTTCTGAAGCTGCTTTTTTAATTTTTTTTTTTATAAAAGTCAACATTTATTAAAATCTAATGCTATACATATCCAGTTATTCTGAGATAACGTAAACAAACCAGATATAGCATTAACATTTAACTTGAGGAGCTTCCTTAACATCAAAGTTAAGCCAGTTTTCTTCCACAACAAGGAAGACATTGTCATCAAAACCATGTCCCAACTCATTCTAAGCAATTGTTTTTGTCGCTATCTCTAATTGACAAGCAATATAAGGACAAATTTCAACACAATGTGTTGCAATCCTGGCTTGTGGTGGTGCTTTGGAACAATGCCGGCAGACTTTGATGCAGAAGAAGTCTTACATAATGCATGTTGCTGAAATGAAAGCGTCCTAATCGTGATGCAGGTCTGTGGTGATGCTGTCGTAATCTTTCGCTCACCTCAGAGTCGCTGAGGCTCCAGTCGCTAATAATCCTTTTTACAGGCATATTTTTCCATACATTAAACCGTATTTGCATGTTGTCCGAATAATGACCCACGTTTTATGGGATGTTGTTGCAGTTTTACAGTCTTTGTTTTATTTTACAGACTCTTTCAAACAACCTTGTAGCAGAAATAAAATGGAGGACCCTTGGCAAAAGGCTTACGACTTTGCAGTTGCTGTGGCAAAAAAAGCTGGAGAGGTGCAGTTTCTAACTTTGTTTTTCTCTTTTCGACACAGCAACATAAATGCACTAAATAGCTGAAGTGTGGGTGGCTTTGAGAGTAATTCGGTTCCGCTTATAATCTGGGCAATTAGGAAATTCGAAAAGCTGGCGAGAGTGAAATCAGAGTCATGACCAAGAGCTCCACTGTGGACCTTGTCACCAAGACTGACGAGAGGGTGGAGAAAATCATCATTGGGTCTCTGAAGGAGGAGTTTGGAGAAGGAACACACAGGTGAGCAACGCGTAGAGACACATGTGAGTTTCACAAAGGCTTAAAAATGACGTCCCTGGTTTAATTTAGCTCCTCTTCCTACTCTGTGCTGTAGCTTCATTGGGGAGGAATCTGTTGCAAAAGGTGAGCCGTGCATCTTGACCGACAAACCTACGTGGATCATCGACCCTGTAGACGGCACCACAAACTTTGTGCATGGGTAAGATGATGGTTGAGCACGTTTTGTGTAAGAGAGCTGCTGATGTTTGGCAACCATGTTACGTAATTTACAAATCTGGCAAAAATACATGATGTACAAGACTCTCAAGTACCCAGGAAGTCAAATTTCTTGCAGTTTGAATGTATTTTTTGAGGGAAAAAAACAAACATGAAGCACAGTTACTAGGAAAAAACTCAAAAAATGAGCCCTAATTAAAAAAAAAAATCTCTAAACAGATTAAATTAACAAGATATTTAGAAAAGTAGATAATGAACATGTGCAGTGTGTGTTTGAGGTAAAATCTTTCAACAAAAGAGCCAATCAGCATCTCATTAACTTTGTATAGCAATGCAATGACCCATTATTTTTATCTAAATGCTGCCATTTACTTACAGGTTCCCATTCGTGGCAGTTTCCATTGCCTTTGCTGTCAATAAACAGGTACGTGAAAAAGACACGAAAATCCAATATTTCATTCTCACCGCTTGATGTGACACTTTAATAATTTCTGTTTGTAGTTGGAGTTTGGTGTGGTGTACAGCTGCTTGGAGGACAAGATGTATAAAGCAAGGAAAGGGAAGGGTGCATTCTGCAACGACGAACCCATTCAAGTTTCTGATGTGAAAGGTAAAAATAGAATTCACATTTTAATATTTAGATTAAATTTGCCATGTTTATATCAAGCAAAAGTGTTAAAGCTCTCTAACCTTCTGTTGTTGTAGATATCCACAAGTCCATTATCAGTTCTGAGCATGGAATTGATAGGAGTCCAGAGAAAGTGACCAAAATCTTCTCCACCATGCAAAAGATTCTCTGCATCCCAGTTCATGGGTAAGTTGAAGGACAATGTCTGCAATTTAAAGTCAAAAATCCTCAAACACCAAATTTTGCCATTTTAAAATTAGGTAAGCAATAAAAACGCTAACAATGGATTTAAAAAACGCATTTAGATTTGATTTTTCCTTTTAGTAGAGTCAACAGCAAGAACATGAAATTAACTCCTAAAATCCAGATGTATTATTCTTAAGGATAAATATATCTTTCTAATGACACTATTTTTTTAATCTTAAATGTTATTGGGACAGACAGAAGTAAATGAAGTGCAGCATTAATCTGAAGCAAAGTTATTAAAACTTCAGCTTGAGGTTTTATCATGTGGAGCTTTGAGCAAGCCATAAGCAAGGCTGGAGCTACATTTTATAATATGACATAATTCATTCTCATACTTAAATATTTAAAAGTTAGTTTGAAAAAACCCTTTAAACTTTCAAATAGTAATTTTGCTCAAACTACTAATTCAGAAATGTTCATTAGGGTCAACCTCTGAAGCTAACGTTAAGCTAAGCTCGCGGTGCATTTTCAGTTTGTTTTTTTTTAAGTCTCCTTCTGAATGATATTTTTTTCAAATCCTATCGATTTTAATTATAGCTACACATAGAGAAATGAAGCACAATAAGAGGCATTAAAACTGTACCAGTGTGAAGAAAACTTCAGCAAACTGTTGTGCTAGCATTGCTAAATCAAGCGTTTGCTAGCAAGTCAGTAGTAATCACATAGACAGCAATAATAATTTGTTTAATGACATTTGTCACTCTGTTTTTATGCTTGAGTATTTTCAACGGAGGTTTGAAAAATCTCCTTTACCAATAAAAATGCAAAAAAACATCAATTATAGTGAATTGATTGGGCGAAGTAGAAGTATTAAAGTTACACTGATGAAAACAACTTGGAGCAGCTGATGCGCTAAGGCTACATATGTAGCTACCGCTAGCTGTGGTAAAGTCAGATATTACATTAGTCTTAATTTTGCTTTGTGCTCCCATCTTGAAATGAAACCTACTAACCTAAAAAAAAATTACGTAAAAAACAAAAGATTTGACAAAAAAAAAACACACAGAAACAAAAAATGAAATTCTTCTGGGTTGAACCTCTTAGCATAGATGGAACCCCTCTGAGTTAGCGTTTCCCGTTTTCTGTTTTTCCAAGGCTCCGAGGGTCAGGAACAGCTGCTACCAACATGTGTCTAGTGGCGACCGGGGCGGTGGAGGCCTTCTTCGAGATCGGGATCCACTGCTGGGACATCGCTGCTGGAGCAGTCATAGTCCAAGAAGCTGGAGGAATCCTTCTGGACGTTGATGGTATATTCACTTTTACAATCGTGCTACAAAACAAATGTTTTTAATCTCGGGGATTCTTCACCGTAAATATCAGCGTCGCACTTCTTAACAAAAGCTCTGTTTTGAACTTAGGCGGACCTTTTGATTTGATGTCTCAAAGGATGGTCTCGGCGAACAACGACGTCATTGCCAAACGCATCATCAAGGAAATTGAAATATTCCCCTCAACGAGGGATGACGCACCAATTGAGAAAAAGTGATTTTTAAAGGCTGGCTGCTCTGGATTTGCATATGGACTGGAAGATGAGAACAAGAGAAAAGTATATTTTATACATGTCTAAATTAAGTTACTGATTGTCATCCCTGATTGTCTAAGTGTGAAAGCTTGGTGTGATTTTTTGGCAGCATATTTTGCTCCTTCACATCATTTTACTCATCATTTCAAGCTTGTATTAAATTTGATTGCCTCTCTGTTTTGTGTCTATCAAATATTTTAATTAAAGGAGGAAATGGTGGTAATTTTGCTTTTGCCAATCTTGTATTTTATCCGTTTTTTTTTGTCGCTGACTAACCATGTTTCACTTTGCTTTGACAATAAAACCTTTCATCAGCAATCACCTCCACAATTTTCCATTGCTTAATCTAAGCCCTTACATTCTGAAATCTCTCCAAGACTAACTTTAGAGAATTAAAAGTTTGATTGTAAAGGCTTGTTTATCTTTTAAATATGTATTTAGAGGGTAATAATATGACATTGAATTCTACCTATTCTCAGAAAAAACGTACTTTGCTTGCTTTTATTCACTTCACTTCCGGAGCCAACCACTAGAGGTCAATAATGCATCAGAAACTAAATTTCCCTGCAGCAAGCGTTTCAAGTTATATTGTTGTATGCTTTAGTGTTTTAATGATGCTCTTGAGTGTTTTCTCAGTGTCCTTCGCAAACACATTTCCCATCCTATAAAACACCGGTCAAACACTCGAGATCACTCATGATATCTATTAAATCATTACATTTCTTCCTGGTAACCCCTCAATGAACAATTGACTTTGGCCACAACAGGGAGGGAAGACGGAGGTGAGAGATGAGAAAGCAGCTGCAGTTGTAAATAAAACAAGATAAACAATCAGAGATAGCAGCAGCAACAATAAAAATACCAGCAGGAGGTCAGGTAAAAGGCTGCGGGGGCGACGTGCCTCGGAACATGCTTACAGAGCTGCCTTTCAAACCGCAGGACGGGGTGTGAACAGATTCTGTGCTCATGTTGCTCAGGAGGGTCTTTAGATGGCAAAATGTTTGTTACATTTCATCTTCTAATGTGCAATATGAGGATAATTCTCTAACAGAGACAGTAATAGATGCAATTAATAGTTGCAGTTTTACTTTTGCCCCAACTTCCATAACAGATGTCAGAGATTTCTATTGTAGGAACAGAAGAAAAAAAAAAAGGCAACGCAAGTCGAAGAATTACACACAAAATCTCAAAGTTATTTGCAAATGTATTCATGGAGCGTTGATGTTATTATTATTATTTTTTTTTACAATGTTTCAAGTTACAGCCTCAAATGATGACTTTTTGTGATTGAGCAACACAACATAGTGCATCACTGTGAGGTTTTCAATATAAAAAAAAAACAAATCAGAAGAGCGTGCCGTGTAGATTTAGTCTGCTCGCCTGAGTAAATACTTTTTAAAAGCAGCTTTCCATATTCGTCTTTGCAAAACAGCTCAAACTAAAGCAAATCGGACATGGAGCAACCGTGAACAGCAGTGTTCAAGCCTTGCCACAGTTTTTCGAGGTCTGAACTTTGACTGGGCCATTCTTACTAATCTAACTGTAATGCAGTTGTCATTACTTTTCAAGGTTTTTCATATCCTGCTCATAAAATACAGCTTTGGTGCCGTCGTTGTGGAAGGCTACAACATTTCAAGTAGCACAGAATGAAACTCTGATTGCCAATAACGCGTTTGTCCAGACAGATGAACATTTATAGCCCACGTCTGATGCATATTTTTGTGACAAAGATGCTAAAGGTTATGTACGGTGGAGAGGGCACTGAGATGACAGAAAGCTTAATTGCAAATATATCTCAGTTTTCAACAATAACATATACATTTCATGTTTTCCAATCATTCAACCCTAATTTCAGCCATTAACAGGTTTTTCTTTATCCATCAGCCCGCTGATTTTGAAGAGCTTCCATTTTCCTTCTGAATAAACCCCACCACACAGCATGATGCTGCCTCCTCCATGCTTCACTGTTCTCCGCCATGTGTTTGTTTTCTGCCATTCACAGCAATTTAAAGCTATTTTTGTCATATTCTTTGCTTTAGAGCAGCTCGATTCATACTGAGCGTAAATTCCACCTGGGTGGACTCAGTAGTACCGTTTTTAGCGTGATTGAGTTTTGAAATTCCAGTTTTCACATCACGACACGGCGGCAACATGACATCAGCTTCATCGTGCAGCGGTGTTGTATCTCCAGCAATAATAAGCAGCTTATAAAGAGACATGAATGATTTATAATTCAGTGCGGTATAGCTGTAAGCAATTACACAGACATTAAAAATTCTGCTGCCATTCATCAACGTCGGCGGATTCTTCTACGTCTAATGGATGTGTGTGGAAAGATAATGAGTTATCGACAATGACACAATGGTGCGTTTGTCAATAAGCATAACTTGTCCTTAGAATAATTAACAAAGGGATATACAATATTGCTCCGTTATTGAGTGCCAGAAGACAAACAAAACAGCTTTAGAGGGAGAAATACAAAACACTTACAGGTGAATGTGATTGAAATGTCTCATTAAAGCAGGATTTACTCAGTTATGACCGAGTTACAGAATTTATGAATCAGAGGGGAGAAAGCACATTTTGACAAAACAGCTGGAACCAGAAGTTTACATGCACTAAATAAAAATATTTTCTTCTCAGTGTTTGAAGTTAAATCAGACTAAACTTCTCTTGTTTTAGATGAGTTGGAATCAGCAAATTAATTTCTATTTGCTAGAGGCCAGAAAACGTTTTAGAGATTTTTTCTTTATAACTTGAGTTTTGAAGCATGAGACACAACTTTCTTTTAAACTGGATGTCTTGAGTCAAATTTTTATATATATTTTTTTGCACAAGTTTCTCACAATTGTTTGCTGGCGTTCCGACCCATTCTTTTGGGCAGAGCTGCCACAATGCAATTATTACATATCAGTTTCATTTTGTTCATAATTAAGCATTTTAATAAATAACAGAGTTAAATACTGTAAATCAAATTATAGTTTCCTTGTGTAATATTTTCTGAATACAAATGACCAAAGTACAGCATATGGATGATCTTATTGTCTTAATTTTTATTTAATATTTTGTCAGTTATTTCAAGGGAAGATTCAGCAAAAATATACCAGGAAAAATATTAATGACCTTCACAGCTCATTGATAACCATTTACAGTAAGTTGATCAAAGTAAATTTTATGATAATTTTGTTCATAATCGAGCAGGCCTGCTGTAAGTTTGTTGTTCTATAAAGTGTCAAGTCTTTTACAGCCTCCACAGAATTTGGTGATTAAGATGCTGAAGCTAATTGACCACAGAGGGGAACTACTGTTTATGGGGAAAAGTAATATTGCAATTTCATATTCACCTGCTACCATCCAGCCTAACCTAAAGCCCTCCTCTGTAGCTATGGCTCTATGTTTACCGTCACTTTATCTTCCCTCCCCGCAGCATGATTCTGCCACCACCATGTTTGCTGCATTGCTTTCGCACCAGAAAACCAAAAAGTTGAATTACGGCTACTTCCAACCAGAGCACCTACTCGCCTGCTGTCCCCTGCATGCCTTAAAGGCAAACTTCAAACATGACTATTTGACAGCTTTTAAAGGTCACCGATTTATTCAGACTGTTCTCCTTCTCAGTTGTAGATCAAACCAACTTTTTGAGCCACCAAACAAACCCTTAACCCTGTGATCAATATCCAGGCTGCTTTTAATGTCATTCGACTTCATTTCTCTCCACCTAAACCAAGTTCATTGGTTTAAGGTGGTAAAAGGGGGACACATATTTCTCTCACATGGGACCAAGACCAGCCTGACACTTCTGTATCCAATGCATGTTGAAATATAATAAAAATGGCTGCTCACTTCTGTTGAACACAGATTTCCCAGAGGAGCGTCTGGCGGCCTATATTAAAGCCATGGAGACAATGTTGACATGACATCTTCTGCTCTACATGTAATATATAGTTAACAATGTTCCATATTTACTCCTGACATAACTGTGCCGCAGGGAAATTGCAATTCAAACTACACTGTGGTCGTATATTGATTTAAGACGTGAAGCTGTGTGGCGTGCAAGCTGTGACGAAGATTTAAAGAGCTCGGGCTAGAAGTTGGTGGAAGTGTGATAATCTCACTCATATGCACACTCTGCTGTCTGTTATCGCAGCTGTTCCTTTAAGAAAAAAAAGATGATTTTTCTCCTTTTGATTGTCATCCATTTGAATCATGTCATGAGGGAGTAAAACCTTGCATCTTTGGTTTTTATTTTGAAGTTTCCACTTTACATATATGTGTCCTCTACAGTGAACGCATAAAAAGAGATTATTAGAATCCTCCCCAATTATTCATATATCAGGTTAGACATATCTGTCATAATGTGTTTTTATGATTTGTTGGAATAACCAACAAACAAAATAAAGTTTTGTTTTTTTCTTTTAAAACAACAATAGTCTTCAAATTCAACTGGTACCGAGTCAGAAGGAGTTGCCTTGTTGTTAAGTCGTGCAGTAGCCATAATTAAACACATATTTTGGAAAGCTGAGATCAATTCCTCAAACCTCTCTGACCTCCAGGGGTCATCTGCTAGAAAACCTGTTTAGATGGGAAGTTTGGGGTTCCTTTAACCAGCACTGTTCTCTGGCCAGCCAGGGAGCTCAGGAACTGTAACTTTTGTTTTTATTCAGAATAGAGTTGACTTTGTTTTCCAGTCAGAAGGAGTGTATTTTTTTTTATTTGGCTTTGGAAACCTTGAAGATTTTTTTTCTTGCTTCTATTCTGTTTTTAAAGCCCAGAGCAGGTGGAAAAATAATTGAGATACTCAGTTGAGATGCTTTTAGTTATTGCCTTCACGTTTAATTCACAATTTGTGCTACAACCTGCTCCATCTGAGACTCAATCTGCCAAACATGTGGAATCAGGAAACCACCTAAACACAACCAGCCTCACAACACAAAGTCGTCATGATTCTGGGGTGTTTGTACTTTCATCTTTTCCTTTCATCTCATGTACGTGCAAAAGATCTCGGTGTAATTAAGTCAAGATGTTGCCATATACGTTTAGGCCTTCATGATTAGTTTCTTGGTTTATTCTTGTGTATTTGTATCCATCGTCAGTTGTTTTTTTTCCTCTATTGGTTCTAGATCAGTCCTTGAAAACGCCTTTAAAATGCACCCCTGCTTCCAGCACACCTGAAATGAGTGAATGACTCGTTACCTTGCTTCTGCAGAGCTGAATGACATGCCAATGAGGGAATTAAGTCGTTTGATTCAGGTGTGTTGAAAAAGGGATCCATCGAAAAGTTGCTCTCCCGTTGTGGATCCTTTCAGTCTTTTTTTCCAGCTCCTTCTGCTTTATTATTCATCTCCTCTGAGTTTACCTGTTTGTCTTCTCTCCCAGCTGCACCCTATTTATAATTAACCAGCTGCATCCTTTCAGCAATCACAGCGTCGAGGCTGCTGGATTTTCATTGTTCGTCAAAGGATCCTTCCGTTGCCCTGTCTGTCCGCTTCCTGCGCTACCACTGTGAGTTCCCGTTTTAAGTTATTTTCTCCATTTTTGCTGATGTTTCGTTTACTTGTGTAGGCGATGGCCCTCACTACAGCAACGTGCATCGTGCTAGTGATGGCCAAGTGAAGCCTGGTGAAGCTGTAAGGCTTCCTAGCCCTTTGCTTTGCCTGAAGGTTCATTGCTTGATGCTTCATTCATTGCTCACTAGTGACATCTGCTGCTGCTGCTGCTGCTCCACTGAAACTCTGACAGGTTTGTTACTCAACTAAATCGTACCATTGTTATGAAATTATCAATTTGCATCTTGCCATCTATTACAGTGTCATTGCTAATTGACGGAGGTGGCTGAGATGTCGTTTGAGGAGTTTTAAAGTGGCGCCGTCACTCGTCCAGTGAACGCTGTCTGCTGCCAATCAAATCACTTGTGTGAATTAACTGGCTCCATCCAAACCTCCAGATAAGGGGCTTTAGATTTTTGGGAGTCGGACATTGTATGCTTTGCTTCCTGAAAATTCCCCCTTTTTGCTTTCTTCAGATGTCATCACTACCACAAAGTTATTAATACTTCTTAGTCTATAAAGGTTTTAAAAACCATTTCTCAAGATTTGGGACTTTAGAGAACCACAGACAGAGACTTCATCCACAAAGGGAGAAAACATGGAACCATTTTGAACCTTCAGCCGGCCTTGCCAAACTCACTTCAGAAACGCATCAAGGATTCCTCCAGTAGTACACAAAACTTATTAAGTACTACGGGCCTGATGTTCCTCGGTTTGTGCTGATGTTCGTGATTCAACAGCAGAAACTGCAAAAATGGCATCCACAGAGGAGTACCAAACTGAAAACCACTGCTAATCCAAAAGAACACAAAGGCCCATTTCAGATTTACTGAAAATCCTAAAGGTTTTTGTGAAAATTTACATCGGAGCTGTGGTTTAAGAGTGGAGCAGTAGCTCAAAAATAAAGTATTTTTGACTGGCCTGCTCAACATTTGGGCTTAAATTTGATTCAGAAGCTGTGGCATGACCTTGGACAGGCTGTCCATGTGAAGAAATGCAATCAAATGTGGTGGAAATGAAACATTTCTGCAAAGAAAAGCTCGCCTAAACCCCTGATGTTGGAAAATTGCCAAATATTGCAAAAGCTTGATTCTAGTTGTTGTCACCAAGAGCTCAGGATTAGATGGGAATTACTTTGACACTTAGAGCCAAGTTTGTTTGGATAACTTTATTATCTTGGCAAATGGCTCATTACAAACTGCTTTTCATATTTACTTTGTCTTAAAAGGACACTAAAATGTTACCTTTTAAGGTTGACAAAATAATCATTTTCAGATTACTGTGGGTGTTGAAAGATTTTGAACGTTATTTAACTCTTTAGCTTGTAGCTGTTGATCGTTATTGAGTGGAGCTGGTTTTTTCTTTTTGAGCAACAGAACAATTTGCTCAGAACGTTAGAAAACACTGGAAACAATGGAGAAGGAACACAAAAAAAAAGTCCAAGAAAAAGCTTTCGTAACTTTTTCTTAGCAACCACAGACTGATCAGAATCCCTCATCAAGTAAAAGTTATTTTTGATGCATCTTTGACAAAGTTTGACAAAAGTCTCAAACTTTTAGGTGAAAAAAAATATGTTTAATAAACACTAAAATCGAACAGGAAGATATTACTCATTAAAATGAATCATAAAACTGATGGTGATATTGGTGCTCATAAGACATCACACTGTTTTCTTCCTTCAAGTTCTAAAAATTATATTTATCTAGAAATAGAAACCACTTTTCATTGAAAAGGAAGTTACTGAATTACTGGGCAACCGGTGTCTTCTAGATGAATTTGTTTCCTATTATATAGGAAGTGGGAGATAATTTAGTTATAAATGTACGTCGGACTGAAGCTCAGCTATTAAACTGAATATATCCAGAGCTACTGGATGCAAAAAAGAAACATGGAGATGTTCAAGACAAGTCCACAAACGAGCTTTCATCTTGTCTAAATGTCTTTTATTGTTTCAGATAAAGCTAACTGCTGACAGCTGCAAGTTTAGATGTTGAGTTTTACTCTTAAAAAAAAAAAAAAAAATTCCATCAAATACACTTTAAATATTTCAAACTATATTGGCATAGAAACTGAGAGCCAGATTCTTGTTTGTTGGTTTATTCAATACTTTAATTTTTGGTTGTTCTTGTCTTTACACAACCCTCATTTGTTTTGCATTATCCTTTTCACACCTGGTCTTGGCTTGCTAATTGCTACACCTACAATGTGTCAAATGTCGCCTTCTTTAAAAATGCCCTCTTGATTTCCTTTGTTCTTGCTCAGACGCTTATCTTTTGTTTACCTCCATCTGAAGTTTAGACGTTGTTTGAATCTCTCTCTCTCGTTTGATTGTTCTGTTCAAGCAACACCTTTTATTTTTGGTTTATTCAATTAAACCCTTTCAGTTTTCTCACCTCTCTGTTGCTTGCAAACTTTGTTTTGAGCTCTTAATGCGCGTAACTATAACGGCGACAGTGTCTGACCCTTCAGCTGCGTCTCAGTAAATTAAAATATAATCTGAGACTTACTTAATTTCAGTGAATAAGTATGAATGCTACAACAAAAACATTACATAGATTCATTATGGCATAATGCAAAGTCATTTTTACATTTCTTTTTATGGCTTATGAGTTTCTAGCAATTGTTTTAATACTTTTTTTGTTTTGTTTTGGCCCTGATTTTTCACCGGTGTTACACACCTGCCTTGTGTGTGGTGTGTTAAGACCAATCGGGTTCAGTCAGTACAACGTTGGGCTCTTGCTGCCCACCACAAGATGTTACCATGAGCGGTTGCCCACGTCAGAAACTGCCTCTGTCTGTACCCAAGCATGTAAATGGAAAGTTTAATGAAAGGAAAAACTATGGCTGAAAAGAGTCGACAAGCAACAGGAAAGCTGCCATCGTCTTGGGAGGACTGTGGGACTTCTACTCTTTGTTTATTTATTTTTGTGTGTGTGTGTTTGGGGGAGATTCACAAAGAATGGAGACTGAGTGCAGTTCTAGTTGGAGCTTCAAGAGCTGCTGCACACAGACAAATCGAGGATGTGTGTTGTCCTTGGCATGCCTCTTGTTTGACTCGGTTTTGAGTAAACTATTCTAAATAAAACAAGGAATCTGCCATTTGCAAACCGACCAATCCAAGCGTGCAATTTATTTTCCTTGGAACTGATTGGTTGTATTCCTCCAAAAGCAAAAGTAAGACTCCAAATATTAGCTTCTCCGATTGTAGAAAGATTGTTTGACTGTGGATATTAAAGTACATTTGGTGTTACCGTAGCCATAGATGTTTATCTATGGCTATCGTCTCTGCAACGTTAGCTGGAGATGGGCACCAGCAACCCTCCCGACCCCACTGAGGGACAAGGGTGTGAAGAAAATGGATGGATGGATGGATATCATCTCTGCATTCCCTGTAAATGCATGAGATCAAGTGTAATCCTGTAACACCTTCAGCTGTTTCCAGTTCAATCAATGGTTCAAAACAACATAGCTACTATTTTATTTTTTTCCTCCCAATTTCATCCTGTTAATGTCAGTGAGTGAGGTGACAAGAAGGAAGCATCTCAAGCAGGAAAAGTCTCAGATTTCCCTCTGAGGATCCGGGTTCATAAAGCCAAAAACAAAACCAGCTACATGATCCCAGAAAACCACTACAAACGTGATCAAACGGAGGAACCAAACACTTACAGTTGTAACTACTATTTTACTTCAATCATCATTATGGTATAGGGCTCTAAAATAGCTTTGAATGCACGACAGGAATAATGTCCAGTCAAGCCCAGCTGTCTGTTGGCAGTGATTATAATACACAATGTGGCCCTCTTCCATTCCTGCCTCTGTCTGTGCTTATTCTGCGAGTATGTTCAACTCGTGTTATGCAAAGCATCTGAGGCCAAAGAAATTAGCTCGTCCTGGCCAGCAGCCATATTGACTTGGGTAGAGGGGGGTGCTCAGAGTCCCAGTTGTTTTTGATGCACTATTACTCCAATATAAAATTTGAGATGCATTTCATCAAAGCGAGGACTGAACTCGTGCTTCCTGTCTGGGAGCAAATCGATGTTCCCGACGCTCCTTGAGGAAATGAACGAACCGTCTGGACGGCGTAATGAAATCTAAAACTGGGAGTTTTATGAGATGCGGCGTTTGAGTGGCGTCTATCAAAAGCGTCTGAAAACAAAGCGGAGAATCAATATGGATATTAACGATACTCTCCCGCACAGATGTAGACAAATCAATGACGATAATCTCAAGTATTATCCCTTGAAGCTGTTCTTGCATTTATTTTAACTGAATTATCTTTATCCCTGTGAGGTTTCCGTGACATATTAATTGCTTGCCTAAGTGTTCTGTTTTCTAAGCACTTTGATTAATCGTCTTTGTCTTATCTGTCCATCATTATTGATCCATTAAACACACACTTAATCTTTGCTTTTTGGAACTAGAGATTTAATTACATCCGCCAATGCTGTACTTTCTGCCTAAGCACGCTCCTTGCTCACCAAACACTTGTCACCTGTCTTTGCCCGTTACGATCCAGGGAGTTTCCTGCCTGTACTGCTAGCAAAGCAGTAAGTGTACATATGCAAACAACCCGAGTAAATGAACGTCCTCCAGCTGCAAGTCCCAGTGACTTGGTTGTCGGTCACAGTAGGGGACTTTCCCCCCGTTCTCTGAGGCGTTTTCTCTGCTCACAAATGGTCCTCAGTCTTTTTTTTAGAAGGAAGTGGCTGCAACGCTACATAAGCAAGTATGTACAATCATGGCACATATTTAATTTGAGGCAATTTTCCTTATTTAGCAAGACCTGTTCTTTTTTTTATGCTCCTAAAGATGTTTAGGCCCCAATCCCTGCCTGTGGTGGCGCTGCACCAAGAACTACTGGAGGAACGTATGCAAGATGTCTGAAGAAGCCCCTAATCGCAACTTCCTCCTTTGCAAAATGGAAACAAAAATGGAGCGGCATCATTTTTGAGGTTTTAGGATTTTATTTTTGTCTTTGGTAATAGACTACGAGCCTTTTCTCCTGCTAGCATCTTTACAGCAGGTTAAACTGTTACTTAATTCCAGGACAATGCAGATGAAGTCTGTGAGCAGAAAAAATGCACCTCATGGTCCCTTTTGGTGGCAGATCTGTCATGTTAGCTGTGATTTGTTCTGTTTTTAGACTTGAGTTATTATTATTTTTTGCATGTTTGGACAACCATTTCCTCTAGTTCCTGTAGATGCTGTGCAGCTGCAAGGATTTTTCCTCCTGGACAGTTGCTATAATGCGCAACCTTGACAACGGTGCATCGTTTTTACAACTGGGAGCTACCGATTAGCATCTCAAAAGTCAAGTAATGCCTGAACTGTGGCCCTAAATCCCACAGGAGTTTAAATGTTGGTCATTAAGCAAGATTATTTTTTAATAGCGTTTTGAAAAATACATCAGTGGAAACAAAAGGGAATCCTGGATCTCAGATTGAAAATACTTGCTCCTACTTTTTTTTTTCCGGAAAAATAAAATTCTCATGATGTTGTTCACACCAGGTAAATACATAAGTAGAGAGAATAGAGAGTGAATGTTTCACTCATGAACAGAGGAGAGTCGGGCGCAGGATTCAAACTGCAGCAGATTGTGGAAAAAAACACATTAAATCCGATTTTTAGAAACACATTTTTGGAAAACAGCAGAGCGCATTTGTAAGAAATACTTTTTTAATGGGAAAGAAGATTTTTGAGGGAGAGCAGTATGACATCTGAGGGGTAAAATAAGAGATATTTCCCACAAACTAATGTTCTTAGATTCTAAAAAGAATAAGTCCTCCATATTTTACAACTAACTTCAGAGAGTCACTCAGGATATTTAAGATAAAGAATCTATATCCCAGGAGCTTGTGCAAAGGTTTTGGAACGTAGCAGTTATAATAGATTAGTGGAGATATATCAAAAATAAAAGAGGACTCTTTCTTTTTATTAAATAATGGCTTTAGGAATGACTACAAAAGATTTACCAAGCTCAGGCACTTGGGCACATTTAATCATTTTGGTGGACCTCAAATATTTCTGTGTGAATTAATTCCTGTCAAAGCAATTTATTTCCTTTACATAAATCCGTGTGAAGCAAAAGTCAGACTGCTACTACCTACACTGAACAAAAGTGAGCAAAAATTGTTGATTGAAACTGCAGCAGAATTAAGCGGACACAAGGGAAGAGCAAAACACGAAGCAGGTCGGTGAACTCGGTATGGTGGATTTATTTCACATCTCAACACTTTTTAAGAACTTATTCAGCTGCATCTGTACTGAGATTTTACACAGTTGCACAAAAAATTGAGTTGGGGAATTTGTAAAGAAAATACATTTTTTTTGTTGTCTTTTCTTGGGGTGGGTGACAAACACAATTTTAGATTTTACTTCTAAAAAAAAGGAGGAAAACAAATCTTTTGACTTCAAGATCACTTTATGTTTGTAATTATAATCTCGATTAAAATACACTGAAGTTTATGGTGAAATTGACAGTTTAAGGTACATGTAGACATTAACAAGGCCATATTTCTGCTCCAGCTAGCCAATTCACTTGGTAAACATGCATTGCTTCCATTTAAGACTTTAGACATAATTTTTCCACTTGCATCTCAGTTATTATAAGACTGAAAACCAGATATTTCACTCTGGTTAGTAATATTCACTAACATTACATGGCCCAGCACTAGATGGAAAGAACAGCGTGAACGTGTGTTTCGGAGAAACGTGTTATTTACAGTTTGTTTTTCCTTTTCTACTTTTCAAGCAAAGTGGATGTCTTTCAATGGAGCTAATTGGCCTGGCACTGAGAGCCAGAGGCAGCCTGCAGAAGTCAATCAGAAGTTTCCACTCTATCCAACAAGCTTTTCTTCCAGCCTTGAAATGGGCTGAAGTCTCTCAGGAGAAGTTTATCACGTAGGTGGTCAAATGGTAGCTTTACTGAGTTGATATGTCAACATATAATTTTCACTTTTTCGGAGAACCAAACAACTTTTTTTGTAAATGCAATCACTGGTTTCAGGTCCACTAAAGCAGCAGCGTTTGACTAAAACGGAAAGCTTCAGTCAGGTTAGAACCACCAACAGAGGTGAAACGAGAATAATTTTATAAAGTTATTGCACTTCTGTCGCACCGTAAATCAAATAAAATGCAGCAGAAACCGCGTAGAGCCACAGAAGGACCTTTTTCTAACTAACTCTAGTTGTAACCAATCAACGTTTCACTGATACAGAAAAAAAGTACGGAAGAAAATGAGTCAAACATTTAAAGCTCTTAAGGGATGAATAATACAGTGAGCTAAAACATCAGCAGTAGGCCATACAAGACTCATCAGTTTCTGCCAATCAGGACTCTTCCTACCTATACCCGAGTTAACAAGGGAAATGGCGGTCGGGACGAAGAAGTGCTTCTACCTTTTCCTTTTCATTCAAGGAAATCTGAGTCGAAGGCCACAAGGCAGAAACTGAAACTCCAACAATAAGATCTGGGAGCTGCCACAAAGAACGGCATTAGTCGTCCTGATTGTCTATTGAACACATCTGTAAGTGTTGACTGTTCAACCCCCAGAATCTTATTACTTGTCTTTACTTACTACTTTGATTATTGGGCTTTTTGTTTAATTTTGACCTGATGTTAAGGTTGCCAAACCACCAGAGGTGAGAAAAGGTCGGCACAGAGTCGATGTGTGATCCATAAAACGGGATCATCAGGCACTTTAAGGGTTTTCTCAAACAAGAGAGTCGCTGCTGCTCCCTTTTTTTTTTGCAGGTTCTCTGAATGACAGGTAAAATTTAATAGTCACACGGTAATTGTAATTTTCAACGGTATTCACTAACTGGCCTTTGATTACTGTTTCCTGACTGGTGTTGTGATGCTTTTGTTTGAAATCAATGCATTGTTCTCATTTTCCTAAATTTGCATCCCCAACATGTGACACATATTGCCCCATCATGTGTAATGGATTAGAAATGAAGCATTGCAAGAAATTCTGACTTTTGCTTTTTAACTTTGAAGGTCAAGATTGTTGTTTCATACCGGCCCCAAATTCAAAATACGGCAGGTAGTGTCGTTTTTACGTCTTGTTTTATTATTGAAATCTACTGTAATTTTTTATTTTTATTGCTTAATAAACAGCTCTTACCTTTTCATAGAACTAGAAATGACGCTCATGAATAGTACAGTGATTTAATTAGTGAGGTTGGTAACACTTCGGTGATGCAGTGACAACTGTTGTCTTTCCTGTGATAAATGGTGTTTTCCTGTGATAAACATGCGAAGCCTGGAGCAGAGCTTTGTTTATTAATTACATCGTTAAACACTGAGCAGATATGGAGTTGTTTTACACATTTGTGATGCTTTATAGCTTCACAAAGCCGCATCTTGATTAGATGAAACGCCAAAGCCAGTGTGCCATGTATGCCTGGAATACCCCAGCAACCAGGAAAGATGATGATTTTTTTTTTGCATTTTTGGCAAACTTTGCAGAGTTCTGATGACAAACGGGCTATTTTTATTTCTCGTGTGGGTGGTGCACCGATTAGAATGTGTCACCTTGTGTCACCCGACTGTCTGAAACAGTCATCGCCCCTTCCCCCCCCCCGCCCCCCCTCTCTGGAGTCGCTGATGCACCGCCCAACCAGCGGTTCCAGCAGGGGAAACACGGCACAAGAGGTTTATTACACACGGAGGCTGATCACGGCTCGGGAGCAGGGCGACCCTAAAGGCGAGGCACCCATGCATTTAAATAATCTATTGGGCCGACTCCTGCATTTGCATATCTGGGCACTTCCATGCCACCGGGGCACTATGATTCACTTCCCTACACCAGACAGTGCTCTTACGAGTATAAAACGGGGAGGATATAAAGCTTGTTTGACTGCTTGTTCCTTCTTGGATTCTTAAGGCGTGTGTAATAGACGTAAAGACATCTGACCGTGGAATTATTTTGCAGTTTCACTCTGGAAAGCAGGCGTTTTGTTCACAAGGAGGTACCTGACGGGCCTTTAAATGGAGAAGAAGACTGACATGCGTGTCAATTTAACAATTTGCCGGTCTCAGTTTGGAGGGGGTTGGGGGTGGAGGGGGGTTTGTGGTGAGCAGTGAAGCAGCAACACATGCTCTCTGCTTCTCACCCACCTCTCATGGATACTGTAATAGATACAGCCTCTGCAGGACTTGGGGATGGTCAGACTGCTCACATGTTAAAACTGACTTACTCAGTCAATCTTTGACAAAGCATGCCGCTCGTTCTGCAAGCAAAGGATCTTGGGATTATCGGAGGGCGTTTATTATTTGGCGCTGTAGCTGTACTTGACGCACAATGGAAAGTAATTAAATCTGAATTCTGACCTTATGTGGCGCTACAACAATTCTCTGTTGTATACTTCAAGTGTTTTTCTTAACAAATGTCGAGTGCTGATATCCAGCGGAGCACAACACCGACTCAACAGCAAGCGACGGGAAGGGAACGCAGGGTAGTCATGCTCACACACCGCTGAGGTTATTGTGCGGATTGTCAGGGAAGAAGAAGAGCACAGAGGAGCAACAGAAATGAAAGATGTTAGTCTGCCAGTTTGTCACAAAGGCGGTGTGCTCCTGTGTGATAGACTGGCAGACCGTACCAGCTCTGGATCCTCTGGGACATGCAGGCGTCTGTTGTAGAGTGACATTCTTTAAAGAAGCTCTTCTTGCTTTATGAGGGCAGAGGGAAGCTGCTGGTTGTGTCTTATTAGGGGCTGCTTGTGTCTGCAAAAGGTTTATGACCTGAAACGGACAGAAAGCCCACAATCAACGTGACGACCTCGTGGATGGCAGCAGCAACGATACAGCAGATGGATCCTCTTAAGTGGCGTCTGAGCGTATCTGAGAAGCTGCCCGAAACTTCTGTATAATGACGAGCAAAAACAAACTGCAGAAAGAAAAGAAACGGGAAAAGGGTTCAAATCAATCAACCAGTCATTATTGTGACTAAACCATCTGATTCTGTGGCGCAGATGTGGCGTTTTGAGCAGTTATGTAAAAAACTCATAAGGTCTCATGCAGAGAACGTGGACTATAGTGCTGCGAAGGCAGAGATTTTCTTTAATATTGATCTTTAACGCTTAAATATTTCAGATCTGAAAACGAGCTTAACCCTCTTGCAGTCTTAAGAGATGGTATCAATTGGACCGTGCAAGCTTTTCACTTTGTGCCCAGTCCAGTGAGGTCTCACCGACTCTGCATGCGCTTTTACAAGTTTTTAGTGTGTGTTGTTTTGGGAACTGACGGTTTGATGGTCCTGAGCGCCAAGCTTTGACTGGAGTTCCATCATTTATGCCAAGTGGTCTTAATGTTAACTTGGCAAACACTTGGACCACCCAATCAAAATCCTACCCATTTGCTTTTTTTTACATTTTAAAATGCTGCTAGCTTAATGCCCGATGAAGAATAATATGTGTCTTCTAAAAACACTTTTGATGGGTCTGTAGAATATTTTCCTGAAAGTCTTGAGGATCATAAAAATGTTTTTGGACTAAATGAAATGAGCTATCTTAGGTATATTTTTGTGTGTTTTGGACATCAGTGGTTTTCACCTTGGGACTCTCCTCTGGATACCGTTTATGTGCATAAGCAGTTGCTTAGCAACACCAGGTGGGCTTGTTTTGGTTTGCTTTGTTTCTCTTAAGTTAAGTCACCATCTAAATATCCGCATTTGTATTTACTGAATTTATTTTTGCATAGTTTTGATGATCTGAATTATTTATAATAAGTGTGACAAAAGTTCACTGGTATGAACGTCTTATCTGAAGCAGACGATGCAAATGTCTTCGTTTTACTTCAAGTTTTACATTGAATGTTTCAAAAATCTAAAATGAATGCTATTTTGGTTTACTGGTCCATTTTTTGTAATGCAAAAGAATCACCACTGTGCTGCCCATAGGATCCTGATTTTTGCTTAAGTTTAAGGAAACGTATCACTGGACTTCATACACACTTTGTCGCACCAGGATGATTTCCAATTACTTTTCCATTTTATATTCACTTCATCTGAACTGTTTGATTTTTGTAGCGTGTTTGCAAATGATCCAGTGGCAAAACTGTAATTTGAAAAAGTAACTCGAACAACAAAGACGTTCTTGTTTGTTCCTTAACCGAGGGCACAGTCTCTGAATCTCATTTATGGGGATTCAGTTGAGGCTGCACTAGAGTTTAGAGCCTGGCTTTACAGATTTATCCCAATTCAAATACACTAGTATTAGACGATTAGCTGGCGAGAAGGCAGTGTTCCAAAACATCTCAAAGGTGTCAGATGGAGCGTTGGTAAAGGCTCTGAACCCTGTTCAACTTCTTCTATAAAACTCTTGATCGGTAAACTATTTTTTTTCCCAAGGACTCTATGCTTTGTACTTGCATGTTTCAAGTTAAACCATGGAAGATGAGAAGTGAGAGTTAACACTGTAACACTGGGAGACAGAGAAAAAGTAGAGATTTTGGTACATTATATATTTTTACAGGGAATGTCTCCAAACTAAGCTTTATGGCGGCAGGAGCTTGGGTTTCATCTGAAGTTATTATGTTTACACTTCTGTCTCAGTTGTATGATGTCAAAATACAACCTTTAATAATTAAACACAGACAGTATGAATGTCATGCAAACAAACAAAAAAAAATCCCCTCAGAGAAGTTTGTAAAATCTCCTTGGTGAGATTATAGATATATTATTAATATGTCTAAGGCAAATGATGACTTTACATGGACTTTTGCTGTTAAGAGAGAATTTGTGCATTTCTCTCCTTTAAACAACACATTTTGCTTTCACAGGATATCTCTTGTGTACAAGCTTGAACAACTGCCAGTAACAATCCTAACTTGCATTTTCAAAATCCTTGTTCCAATGTTGTGCTGAACATTTCTTTGCTCTTGTATTCTTTTTATTTTATTTTATTTTTTTGCTGTTGTACGTTGGCGACTCAGGGGCAAAACAACTTTAAAAAGAATGAATGTATTAATAGTTTGGAAAAATACCTCAGGAAAGCAAAAACATGTTGTGTCCTGCAGAGTAAAAAAATAATGGCTGTGGAGAGAATATCCATGGCAGAGGTCAACGCCCCACTAAATGGCTTTCTTGACTTTATGTGCTCTAACTTTTGCTTCAGATATTGTTTGTGTTTCCTAGATACTGATGCTAATTAACAGTCTCCAGTGTATAAGTCTATAAGCTTCTATGAGCCACATTTTTGGACTGGGGTGATGCTAATATAGTGCATTGAAAAGGTATGCATATAGAAACTTCAACGTTTATCAGGCTTGTATTTAAAAGATCAACACAAAGTATTTGGGACGACAAAGAGAAAGTGTGCAGGCTCTTCTTTTGTGCAGAATTCTTCCATTTTGATCACCTTGGATGGCGACGTGTCTGTGGACACATCGTGTTACAGATTCACTTCGGGTTTACATCTGGACTTTTTCTGTACATGACTCTGGCTGTATGTTTAGGGCTTGTTTTCCAGCTGGTCAACCACTTCGCCCACACTTTTAAGTTCTTTGCAGCCGGTAACAGACTGTTATTCATCTTCCCATGAACTTTTACCAATTTTCTTCTCGCTGCTGATGGGGAAAAAAAAAAAAACATCTTACCCTGGTCAAAAACTTTCAAATAATTTTACCCATCTGACTGCAGGTTATGGCAAAAAGCACTATTAGAAATGATTGAGGTACTTTAACTTAATGCATGTTCACTTCTTACCTGTATTCTGTCACCATTGCTGGTAAACCTTGAAACTGGACTGAACATGCCCTACATGTTGGATAAAAGCTCAGCATCAATCCATTTTGTGAAGTGGGATAAAAAAGAAAAGGAAATCACCTCAGCAGAAACAATTTATGAAGAATTTTAGAACGTTACAGTTCCAAATGCAATGCTTCCTGACTGCTCATTTCTAAATGTATGTCAACTGATGTTCTATAAAATGAATGTTATTCTGCTGATTTATAACCCGGTAAGAGTTTAAGTTCTTGCATCCTTGTTTCTGATCTTTTGTTGGTGACGTAATGAGTGTGTCTGCTGCTAGTTTTCCTTTAGGTCCCGATCTCTGAAAATGTAAACATTATAGTGTGGTATGACAATGTACCAGGCGCATGTTTATTCTAAACTCCCTTGCGCCTGATGATTGATTTCTGTTGGCGCTAAGTGCTGACTCAGTGGAAAGAAGAAAGTCGTCTGAAGGGGGAACGAATGGGCTGAGAGATGCGCACACAGAACCATCAAAGAAGTTGAGCTCTGACCAACTGCAACGGCTTTGATCTGCCTGCAAAGTCCTTTGCATTATTCTGAGTCATTGTAATTTGTTTTTGTTTACAGTCTAATCTTTGAGTTTCACTCGGCTATGTTTGTTTTGCCTTCGCACACCTACATGGAGGCCAAAACGCGGCTTATCCAGCAAGATTACTCTCATACCGTTTTATAATTTGTACAAAAATCCATATGAACAAACCACCAAAATATTCAGAGGCCAGCAGGAACGAAATGCACGTCGCATAGATCTTATTTTTTTCTCTTTTCCTTCAAAGTTTCCTCAACTTTTGGACATATTTAATACTCTGAATTGTCACCTTTCAAAGAGAAAGAGGGTTCGGTAGAAAAAGACATTTGAATGAAGTTAAATCTTTATTCACCTGATAACACTCTTATGTTGCTGAATTTTATTTTATTTACTTTCTTGTTTCAATATTGAACTAAAATATACTTGATACTACAAATTAATAATTGACCCCATTTGTGATCAGATGCAATATAATCTGATCACTCAAAGTGCCAATATTTGTATTTTGAGAGTATATATTTTTATGTATCTCGTTCCTTTCTATTACGTGTACAATTAAGTCTTGCTTTTGAAGTTTCGAAGATTTTTAATACATGCATAGAATCGAGTGGCCCATCAGTACTTACAATTTAGAGATTTATGAAACCTTGAACATAAATTATTTTTCTATTACTTGGTGTGTTGATAAAAGTGAAATCCCAATAAAATAAATTTTGCAGTTGTAAAGTGACAAAAAAGCTAAATGACTTTTAAATGCACGGCTTATACAACTTAAAAACTGTTAGTTTGCTGAAATACCAAAAAGCCGTTTGTCTTTTGAAAAGGCAAAACCGTGTCCGTGAATTTGCTTGTGATGGTCACTGATAAATAACTACTTTAAATACTCCTTTTGTGATAGTCGATTTTCACAAACTAACTTTTCATGGCTGTATAAAGTCCATCCATCCATCCATCCATCCATCCATCCATTTTCTTGCACCCTTGTCCCTCAGTGGGGTCGGGAGGGTTGCCGGTCTCTATCTCCAGCTAATGTTCCGGGCGAGAGGCGGGGTCACCCTGGACAGGTCGCCAGTCTGTCGCTGGGCAACACAGAGACACACAGGACACACAACCATGCACACACACACTCACACCTAAGTTAATTTGGCCTCTCCAAATTCTCCCTGACAGTCATGTTTTTGGATTGTGGGAGGAAACTGGAGTACCCAGAGAAAACCCACGCATGCACAGGGAGAACATGCAAACTCCATGCAGAAAGACCGGGGCCGGGAATCGAACCCAGAACCTTCTTGCTGCAAGGCAACAGCTCTACCAACTGTGCCACTGTGCAGCCCGGCTGTATAAAGTGACCGTGGTAAATCATTTTACTTTTTCCTCAATACAAGAAATACAACTTCTTTGTATTTCCTGAAAGCCTGAATGCCTCCCCCAGGACCTGAGCTCTTTCAGTGATTAGGGTAGCTGAACTCTTGCACAGTGGACTTTTTGAATTAAGCCCCCGCCTTTTTGCGGTAGGCCACTCACCAGGCTGATGTTGCAGGCTAATTGGCCCCAGGGTTGGTGAGCAGTGTTCACCAACGGTCCTCAGGGATCAGGATAAACCGGTAGAAGGAAAGGGTTGCTGTGCATCCCCTACTGTCAGTGGCCACTCAAGGCATGGACTGCTAGTCCTTATAACTAACCCCTGCTGTGTGTGGTCAGGACCCGGGCTTTGGCCGTAAGAAGAACAGGAAATTATTCAGAGTTCATGTTGGAGGATATATACAAAAAAAGATGCAGGATAAGACACTGTGGACTACTAATTGCAGACTTCAAAAGTTGGAAATGTAACTTTTCTGCAGTTTACAGACTAAAAAAATAAAAAATACAAGGCCTTTATCTGTGAGTAAAATTACTGCTGTTTGTCCTTTTTATTTCTCTTTTGTGTTTTCCTTTCTCTAAATTGTTTTCATGCTTGAGACATGTCTCATTTTACATTATATATTAGATATTCTGACAGTATAGCCGTTTTCTATTTGTCCAACCCACCAAGTCCCATTCAGAGATTTTCCTTTAGCCATCGATTGGTAAGAAGGGACATGGCATCATACAAAACAACCACATAAATGATCTCTAAAACATGTGGCGTCCGTACGCATGTATTCATCACCCTTCACTTTGAAGCCCTTACAAAAAACATGGCATAAAAATAACCGTTTTATCATCTTAGGCGCACCATATTGGAAAAATGGACTGAACTTATAAGGTACTTTTCTACTCATGCTGACCAGTCAAGGACGTTTACGCTACATGTCGCATTCACACACCAAATGACACACAACATGCGGGCATGCAGCGTCTTACCCAAGGGATCTCTAAACTATAACTAACCAGAGTACAGCCAAGCTGTCTCAGGCTCTTTTTTTTTTAAACATGTTTTTAAATGTCATTTTCAAAATGAATTTGCTAGAAGTCCAAACTTTTAAGCAGTTGGATATTAGTTCTTAGTTCTTAATCTCTGCTCAAATGTCTTCAAGGTGATGGACGTATGCAGAGGTTTAGACTTTTCCTTGCGAAAGAGAACATTTGATTATGCAAAAAACACATTTTTTGGTTTCCGTTTTTGCAAAATTATTTTTGCTAATTGTGTCGCGTAAATACAAAGCACAAAAAAAAAAAAAAAGAGAAAACCATTGCAAATGGCCCAGAAAGCTCCAGCAACTAATACAATTGTCTCCCCTAAACTTTGAACTTAAGGTACAAAATGCAAACTTGATATTTGATCGTAACCCCGATGAGCCTCCATTCAGGACAAACGGCTCCTTTAGGATACCTTAAAACCTTTACAACGCACAAGTAAAGGTCCCCTTGTGGTAATTCCAGGTTAGAAGACCTGAGGGCATTCCCACGTCTCCGGACCCCTTTTACTGCAACCTGCCGTTTAATACGCAGGCAGTGGAGAACAAGCATAACAGTAACGAGGGCAATCATTTTATGCTGGTACCAAACCTTGTTGTTTAACTGGAATCCCAAGCTGAAATGACGAGCAGAAGAATGTGTGTGTGTGAAGGCACCAGTTAAATTTACAGTGCCGTAAACGAGGCATGGGAAGGCAAAGACTCTGCCGTGGTATGAGAAAGTATTTCACCCCTCACAGTCGTCTTCCTCTGTTGCTCTTTTTTTGTCACAGTCCAAGAAATTTTAAGATCAAAGATCTGGGTTGATGTGAAAATGTTTAAATAATTTAATTTAATAAAAAAGCAACATGCTGTTTCCAGGAAAGCGAAATAGATGGTGAATTATTACAAGCAGCCTAACAGTGGCTACATTAATGTAAACGCTGTTGTGGCAAAAATTTTATTTTGATGGATACTGATTTTTATTCACAAGAAACATGTTAATTGATAAGCTGCTTATGTACATGTAGCATGAATCAAGCGAGGCATTTCTTGAAACTTTTAACTGGTGGAAAGTTCAATTAACACAACAGCAGTGACGACATCTGTCAATTTGATTTAGACCATTGTTTATCGGATTCACTCCTTCTCTATTATGGCCCTAAATTATATAGTCTGTCAGACACAAGGGTGTAAAAGTGGGATGAAATCAGATGAGACTGTTCACACAGAAAAAAGTCAAATAAGTACATAATTTAGACCCACACATATAAAACATAATCTGGATCTGATTAGGAAAAAAAAATATTGTGCTGTTCATACTGTCATATTAAAAAGGTCACATATGGCAAAATGTAGATTTCTTTCATTTTTGTCTGGTGTTCCATAATTTAATTTAACCTAAATAGATGATGAAACACCAGCAAACCACAATAAGGGCCGTTATTTAGATGGAAACGTTGAACAATGGTGACCCAAGTAAATCCAAGAGTGGATTAGTGACTGACCCAGAACATTTATATAACTGCAGACCTCACCTAGTTAAGGTCAGTGTTGGTGTTCAGGAACTAAGAAAGTTTTATTTGTACCACACTGTTTCGCCAATAGACAGGCACTTAGACTTCTATAAGATTTCAAAAAGTTGGAACGTATAACCTTGTATGTTTGGTATGAAGTATTGAATATTTTTTCCACACAATATCTGCAAACTGAAGGTTGTGAGGCGGTCATAGCTGAAGTTTATCCTTGGAAAGGTGGATGCAGTCTGAAAAGTATTTGTACTATTTAGTATAATGTAAGAACATTGCTATTGTATTGGATTCTCGGCCACAACTGCAAAATCAGGCGGTAGTGATTGACAGCTGAGAAGGAAAGTAGGCGAAAAACATGGCTGTTTTTTTTTTTTCTTCACAGATTCCACAGGAATTTTAAATAAGAAAAAGCACATTGAAAGTGTCTAGATTCGTGGAGATGCATTATTAGAGGTGATGATGAAATGGGAGCAGAATGCTGTAGAAGGTGACTTTGAGAGCTTAATTTACTGTCAGGGGAAAATAAAAGGGGTGACAGGTGAGAGAGAACATCATAAAGATGAAACTGAGGGAGCAGCTGTCACAAAGTGTGTCTGTTTTATGAAACATGCAAAGACTCCTATGCTTACAGTTATGTCTGTGCTCACCCGAAGTAAAGTCCTTGCAGAAATAAAAAAAAAAAAATGGAGAAGGATGTACGGACAGGCGGGTCGTGAATTAATAATGCAAGAAACACACATTTCACGTAAAAATTGTGATCGAGGATTTGTAGTGCTTCCTAAAAATATAAATATCCATGCTGATGTGGTAGGTTTTTGGTAATTTGTTTATTTTTTATCTTTGATGTGGGCATTTATCCTGTGAAATTCAACTAAGAAAAAAAAAACTGAGGGAAATGTAATTAAAACTAAAAAAGCTTCACCTCTTTAAACTAATATTTCATCAATCACATTTTCATCTAATTGCATCAGTGATCTTTTTCGAGTGTATCAGCATGCCACATCTTGACTCAAAATTTGACCACTGCTCCTTGCAGAAGTTCTCCAAATTCATTTATGTGACGATATATCGAGTCCACAGTCGTCTTCAGAGCCGTTTTTCTGTCGCTCCGCTTTCCCTCCAGTCCATTTGTTGATTTGGATGCCGACTTGGACTCCTCCTCATCTTAAGCTTTCCAGCAGAAACCTGGAGGTTTTTGTGTTGAAACAGATTACTGAAAAATTCAAAACTTTATCATTTATAACAGAACAGTTCCAGCTGAAGAAAATCAAACCCACAACATAATTCTGCCACTACCATGTTTCACAGTGTGGTTGTTGTTACTGCTTTGTGATGTGCAGTGCTTTTTCTGAATTGTATTCCAAACACTTTAGTGTGTCGCTCTTTCACATTATGAAGGATATTTTAATATCCTAAATCAGTTTTGACATCAGTTTATTTTTTGTCTCGGATTTAATAATTGCTACTTAATGTTTAAGCAGCGTGTTGCAGAAAGCTGGCAAATGAATGCAAACACGCACCGTCTCTAGAGATTTGCAGCACAATTCAATAAAGTTTAGGATTATGACAAATCAACGACAGCTCAAGCATCACAGTTCTAGGGTGGCACTCTAATTTAAACTTGAAGTCACAAGGGCATGCTTTGGATGAATAGCATAGCAGACTCGTGCTGGAAGATTCTGAATTTCCGTCCGTTTTTCCTCGTTTGTGTGACAAGCGAGTCCACTTTCTTGTTGCTAATACCCAATTAGGGAGATGATTATTGATTGAGGTGTTGAAAGTTGACTGCTAATCTCCCTTCTGTCAGGCTGAGGCGATCAATAGGTGAGCGTAATGAGCAACCTGGTTCCTCGGCGCTAATAAACAGAATTAGATTCTGACCGGGGTACATATTTGTAAACCGATAGATGGGCAGATTCAAGCCTCGGATATCTGTTTTCTACTTTCAGAAAGCAACTTTAAGCACACATGACAAATGGCATTGTCAGGCTGGGGAAAGAAACTAAACAAAACACAACTATTCAACTTCTTTGCTAGCAGCAATGCTAATGTCATCAAAAAGCACTAATGTCTGTTCAGAACACCTGTTTTGCTCCATAATCTGTTGTACGGACATCTATGGAACGGTTTTAGCGCTTGCATTTAAATTTCCAACGCCCCTGGGTGCCTATAAACAAAGCCTGATTAAGAGTGAAGGTAAGCTAATGCCACCAAATGCAAGAGAACAGCATGATTATGGCTAATTACTTCCAGAAGGCAATTTTCTCCCCCTTACACTTCGTTTTACTAACTTTATGATGAAAGTTAGTCATGACTGAACAAGTGACTGTATTTGACCCATCAAGGTCAGCTAAACAATAAAACGGAGCAGAAACCCTTTATGCAAGACGTAATTCGCTTCAAGGACGGAACAATTGTTCTTCACATTCGGATCCAACCAAGTGATCAGATTTAATAACTTTATTTAACATTATTCTTCCATTCTGTGAAAAACACATATATATGTACCTAAAACTAACAAATGTCACCTGTTTTAGTGTGGAGAATAATGTCATGTTGCCTCCTTGTTGTCACTTTTCTCTGAAAAGATGCTACACGGCGCCGCGCTGCAGTCTCTAAGGGCCTCCTCACTCTGTTTTTCAGATGCGGTATTAAAATGCAGGCAAACTTTAGGAAATATGACACACTCTGCAGCACATTAAATCTTGACTTCTGGGATTGGTGGCAGCCACAAATACAAGAACTGTCTGCATGGTGATAAATAAAACCATGGGGGCTGCACCTTTATGTAAGAGAGATCCATAAGCTCCCTTGTATTCAAATGAGTCGATGCAACTACTTCCTACTTGCTCTTATGAGCGACTGCATAATGGTGTTTATGGATTAAATGACATTCATGTAGCTGCCAATATGGCACAAACGAGTAACGGTGCCAATAAATCCTCTTTAAATTCAATTCAGTGTATCTTTATATCAACAATTCACCAGAAATGTCATCTACAGGCACTTTGCAAAAAAAAGGTAAATTAATTCCATCCGGTTTTATTCTTAATGTCAAACAATTCAGTTTATTTATATACGTCAGTGTTTGTGAGGAAACCCAGCAAAGTGCTGCAAGTCGCTCCTGGACGATCACGTGTTGAGTGGACTGTTGCTGGCATTGTGGTGTTGACTTTGTGACGATCCCCCACGTTGAGCATGCATGTAGCGACGACAAACGGGATGATTCCCCTTTAACAGGAAGAAACCTGCAGCGGAACCAGAACGGCACAGTGTGAGCAGGATTGTAATTTCAAACATGGTAGCGAGATTTTATTTCTACAAATGCTGTCAGGAAAAACGACGTAAGATTCTGATTTGTTTGTTGGTTTTTTGATCAGTTGATTGTCAACCAGAAGTTTATTCTGTATTTGTGATTGCATTGTCAGAGATTACCACAGAAACTTTTCTATGTCTCCCTTCCAAAACCTCATTAAGAACGAGCCTTAGGTGTTTCCATCGATATACAGTTGAATTCTGGTATTTCCACAGTGGGGCATCCTGATCAGACGCCAAAACCACCTGGAATGACTTCTGTCAGCGCAACGGGTCCAGTCTAAGCTCCATGCAGCTCTTTATCTGTGAGGATCAGCCCAGCCACTCTACTGACTGTTTCTCCCAGCTGCATGAATTCAGGATCACGTTCATGACGCTCACCATTCACAAGCTTTCACAAAATGGACTGACAAAATTGAGAGCTTTGCTGCATGGCTCTGCTGTCTTTCAGACTGACTGAAGTAATGTCCATATTACTGCAGAAAGGTCTGTCCATCACCTGACCCATCAACCCTTGAGTAAAACATCAAGACACCAAAATGCTTCTGCTTGAGGCAGACTGACCCTCAAACATGAGAACATTTCTTCAGATTTATTTAGCCTTCTTCTGCGTGTCTAAACTAATATCCAGTTGTACAGACGTCATTTCTAAAACCTGCTTCATATCTGTGGTGCATGAAGTCGAATCAAATGTGCGGAAAATCTTTGAACAAGTGTTCCAGCCTGAGACGCTAGAAGATTCCACGAACCCTCTGTAGTCCTCGCCTCAGAAACAGGATGTTTGATGTTTCTGATCAACTAAAGAATGGGCCTGATTCCTTCATACCATTAATCTGGTCCAAGATACTTCGCACTTTCTGGTTTGTTAAGCAAAAACTTATAAATAATCTAAAATGGTCATGAGAATAGCATCAATGGACAATGTAGAGAAGCATTGTTGTAATGACTTGAAGAAGGGGGAATATAGGAAAGGATAAGAGGTTTTTAAAGGGACACAGGCCAATTTTAGATGTCAGATATGACTGTGCATATACAGCATTTTTATAACAATTACAGGTCACATAGTTATGTGGTTTGCTTTATAAAATGGCAGAGTCTACCTGAGACTGCATAATAACCCTTGTTGATAGCTTTGTTTCAGGTGACGGTGTTTTAATTGTAACAATACATTTGAAAACATAACCCAGTTTCATAACCCAGTGCTAAACATTGCTCTTTGCCGTATTTTATGTTCTTGCATCCATTTGAATGGCGCTTATTAATTTTCTTCATCACTGGGTTTGGAATAATTTCATCTTCATAACATTTCATCTTCGCAGAGCAGATTTTCACTGTGTGCCCTTGTTTCAGCGAACTGTGCTGTTCTTCTGAACAATGTCTGGAATGAGCCGTTGAGCTCAGACGTTTAGTGAGAAATTCTCTGCAGCCAGCAAAATATTTACTACCTCCAACCTCAAAAAAGAACAGCTGCTTTTTCTCATAGAGCCGAGTTGATTAAACTGCATATTAATTTGAACTTTTAATAACCGAATTACCAAATTGATGTTGTGTCTGTTGAGTCTGCTGGTTTTTCTAATACCTAAATATTATTCAGTGCAGAAATAAATTTTTTGTACCTCAACAGGGGATAATGATGTTGGACAGCTATTATTATAAACATAGCTGTATGTGTTGACACTAAACACACACACACACACGCATATATATATATATATATATATATATATTTTTTTTTTTTAAGATAATAGCAAACAGAAGTCCTAACATCTTGTGCCAGGCGCATCTATACCCAATAGCTTTGCTTTTGCTAATTTCTATTTTTAAAGCTTTTAATTCCTGCATAGCAACCTTTTACTCTGTCTGGCTGCACCATGTTATTTTTTTTTTATTTGTCCATGTTGCGCAATAGAAATGTACATTAATAAAACATACACACACATCCTAATCGTGCAAACAAGTACTTACAAGTCAACACTTTCAACTGGGTTAGCTTGCACTTTGCCTTCCTTCTGCAAGTTTGGACTTTCATCACTCGCTAGCATCGGTGGAGAGTCTTTTCTTTTTTTTTTTTTTTGCAGGTAAACTCCTGCAAAACTTTTGCCTCCTCATTTGCAAAGCTAGGTTAAGCTTATGTAAAAGAGATGCATTTCTGAGTACATTGGAGGCCCAGGAACAAACATTTCCCTCTCCTTCCCTCCCCTTGACAGACGAGTGACAGCTATTTAAATGCGAACTGTCATTAACAAACACAACCCTGCGCGACACCTGCTTTAATCACGGCAACAAAGGCGCAGCGAGTGGCCGAGTAGGAGCCCCCTCTGCGTGTGATATTCAAATGATTGGGAGGTGCAACATACAAAAACAACAACATCAAAGAATAGGCTGTGCAGGGAGAGAGATGTGCTGCGGCATGTGCCTCCCACCACCACTATTAATCAGCTTCATTTTTTTTTAAAGAGAATAAAGTGTGAAAGGGCTCAAAGTCACTAAATCACTTAGCCTCGGAACGGCATACGATTGTTATGCTTCTTTTAACATGGGGCTTCTGTTTCCTCAGATATTCATGAGAGTTTAAGAAAGTCGTTGTAAATGGCTGCATGGGAAACATTTTTGAAAAAATAATAATAATAAAATAACAGGAAACATTTGCTAGTTGGGCAAATGTCTTTGACTTGTTTTGCTACTCGGTCGTGGTCCTAACTGGTGTTGTTCTGCCTGGTCATAATTTAAATGAGGAAGTCGTTGGGCTGTGACATCTTGCGTCCAGGCCAAGGCCTGTCCACTTGTAAACTAATGCATTGCATTTGTTTTGATTAGTCGCTGTCTTTTTCTTTGCTTTTCTTTCCAAACACCCCCCTCCCCTCGCCCACCGACGACGACTGCAGCGGAACATCAAGCCGTGTTTGCAGCAAGTTTCCCCCTTTGTTTACTCTGCCGCAAATTTGCACAGATTAAGATCAGCAAATGAAGATAAACATTTCAGAGCGTTTCCATCGCCCGTTTGTTCCTCAGCGATGTGTATCGTCGGTAAATATAAATCCCGGGCTGCAAAAGGCTGCAGCGACTCGCAAATGTTCAAGGAAACTAAATCCCCACACAGCAACGTGTCCTACACTGTCCTGTCACGTGTCGATCATAGACATGAGTGATATATTTTACTGATGTAATCATTCACAGTTGTAAGTTGCAAAATGATTCTAATTCTAGCCTGGAAGAAGAATTGTAGGACCTCAAACATGAGTATTTTGTAGTAATTAAGCCTCTGATTTAATTTTGGCTGAAATGTTTGTCATGGTTTTTTCTTTAATGCAAATTGTTTTTCCTGACACAGGACAAACAGTACAACTGAGTTCTTTCCAAACTACATTCGCTGTGGAAACAACCAGGAGTGTCTAAGTTTCAGGCATCCAGTATCAGTGACGGCGTCATTAAAGCGTGTAAAGTCCCACTGCATGATGCTTCCATCACCATGCTTGGCAGTTAGTTCAGTTGTTTTAGGTTTGAATGCATCACCTTGACTTCTCCTAATCTAATCCATCTCATGGTGGCAAAAACAACCTGAGACACAGTTTGACTATAATGTTTCTCTTCATGATTTTTAGTTTAGCTTAAGAGCATCTGCAAATTTCAATTGTTCTGGGAGGTGTTGGTTCCAGAGAGAGGACTTCTGTATTGACCAACTTCCTCTCAGTCCAAGCAGATGTGAAACGGCTTTCACTGCCAACAGAGACATTAGAAATTGCACATCTGGATTTCTGGATGGTTCTTGAACATCCCAAACAACTGTCTTTCACTTGCGTTTGACGGTTTTTATCAGATGGTTAAAACTTAAACATGTGAGACTGTTTTGCTGCCAGTGACACTGTTACATTAGATATTGTGAATTACCAACCAAGATTGTTTTTGAAAACTTTAAATCCCCCAGCTGGCTGGCTGGCTGAAGATCAATGATCAAACGTGTGGTTTTGGAGTGGATGACCTAAAGCAGCACTAAGCTTTCTGCAATGGGCTGTACAGCAACCCCATTTAATATTCAGGCTTTGTGATTAAAACCCAGGTCTATGCCAGGAGACCAGCGAATTCAAACTAATTCTGCCATTCCACCAGAGCGTGTGAATATCCAGCTGGAAAGCTTGGTGATGCAGAAAGTGTGCGGTCTCTTTGATAAAGAACATTCAGCAAGTATTAATTGGGGGGAATGCATTTGAGCTGCAGATAATCAACAATAAATGTAAACTTATACAGCCACTTTGGTTTACAAAATATATTGCAATAAAGTTAATGCATCGTTTGTTTTATTTTAGTTGAGGCATTGCTTCTTTTTGGGACAATTACTCCTTCTGCTTTTGGAAGCTGTGCAGCTGGAAGGATTTACCCTTTTTTTCAACTTTTCGACAGTAGTAGTTACCATATGTAACTACGGTGACAAGCTGCTTTTTTAAAAATTCTTTTTTACAACCAGGAGAAGCTGCTTTACATTTCAAAAGCTCATATAATACGTGAACTAAGAGGCTTTGTGGATGCAGAGCAGGGCCAAAGAGCAGGAAGAGAAGTTCAAACATCTCCTCTGTTGATCATAACAGGCAGAGATGATAATCCTGACTCCATCTCTCTGCCCGGCTTTCTGACCAAACGGTCAGAGATTTGAAAAGGTGTGGCAGAAGTAAATGAGTCATGTATTATGAAGAAAATGTGTCGACTTCACTGCTTCTAAAAAGTCTTTCTGCCCGTCATCGTCCACAAGTTTTTGTTAAATGTTGAGCTACAACAACATTTAACATTCCTTTGCTGTTAGTAAGGCATTTTTGAATTCAATTTAATTAAAATTATTCAATAAATCCCACAAGTTGACATGACTTTTTAAAGCATTTTATATATATGTATGGTAAAATACACGCCCGTTTCTGCAGATCTGTAAAGGAAGTGAGGGAGAATTAATTGAATTTCTTCTAAATCCTCTTTGAAATGCACTTCCTCGAAAGATAAAAACACATTTTAATAAACAAACCTGGGAACCCATATGAATATAAACCGCTAACTCCACAACCCACCATTTCTCTCACATATGGCACTAATCTGACCAAATCCTGAAGAGAGGCAACATCTGGGCAGCAGCCCAAGCAGCAGGAAACACCTGCATCGCTGTTAATTGCCTCGGCACAAGTTTGGAACCAGAGTAACTGTAATTATTAAGACATCTGGCACAAGAAGGGAATACATCATGAGCCCCTTTGACTAATCAAATTTAATCACACAACCAAGCTGTTGGCGATAATTAATGGCCGCGGATTACAACTTCAGTCATCTGTCGATTGTTTGTTATAAAAGTTGTAATCACAATGTTTCACACTTAAACATATAAAGGTTAAAGAAAAAGTGATTGTCGAAATAAATGATTAGCTGTTTTTTTTTGCTTCAGGGAAGGTTTACTTTTTAATTGTTGTTTTGTTGCTGTAATTTGAGTGAGTTGCATCTTTGAAACTAACAGAATCAGATCTTGTGATGGAACCTTCCAAAAGCTTGTGGTTCTGACCCACACTCGTTAGTTTTCCAGATCTTTATTTTTTGTGAGAAGTTTGTTAATCGTGTTAGAGGAGCAAGACGTTTGGGAGAAACTTCAAATCAAAACAAAAACAAAGATATTTACCCTGGTTTTTCTTTTGGTAAATTCGTATAATGTAAAACTTGCATCAAACATGGCAGAGAGAAGGATCTGCTGAAAAAAACGTTTTTGTTTTTTTTAATAAAGTGAATTCATGCATGCATAACCTCAGATGAAGGTTATGGGATTTGGCATACATCAACTGGACACTAAAATATTTAATTGAAGTTCTTAAAATGAAGTAAAGTTCATAAAGTGGATGTATCATGGCAGATAAATATTAAAACCATTTAATTTTATATCTTTTTGTTAGCAGTGTTTTTCTAAAAGACTATCCTTTAGAACATAAATTTTCTCTTTTCTTTGTAATTCATTTTGAGACTCAAATTAAATCTGAAGGATATGGAGATGATTCATTTTGAACAACAATGTAGCTCATTTAGGAAGCATTCCTAAACGTTTAGTTTAGAATAACTAGTTTTATTTTAAAACTAAGCTGTAATGTGTAAAGTTGTGAATGTTACGTTTTTGCAGAATAGAGAATGATTCAATATTTCACTTCCTCCACTCATAATTCCTTAATGAGGGGATTTAACCCTCAAAGTAACTGAAAGATTTTCCAAGTTTGTCAAGGTTGAAATTGGAATTCATGTGAATCCAACTGTGGGAAAAATCTGGTGTTTCTAGTAGAAAACAATGCATTCAAAGGAAGAAAGTGGAAACGTATATTAGTATATTTAGATTAAAAATTAAAAATTATATCTGTATTTTGATAAAAGGTAGTGTGTTGGTGCGTTGGGTGGCTCCACCGTGTGCTGAGGCCACATTCCCAGTTTTGATCCTCTGTCTCGATTTGCTGCATGTCTTCCCCTTTTTCTCTCCACTATTTATTTGGTCAAGTTTAATGTTCATTAAATTCAGTAGCATCAAAACTTTTTTTTTTTTTTAAACAAAACAGCCTTTCGGAAAAAACTTTATTGCCATTTTAGGAATGAAACTCTTCTTGTATTTGTTGATCAGCTTCTTCCCATGTTCCTACTGGTGTTGTGACGGTTGGTCTTTGGTGATGAGCTCCTGGTTTTGTGGTTGGAAGGGCTCATTGTCATCACCCTAATCTTTATCTCCCTCCACAGATTCTTACTCTTTCAAGTCTGATTGACATCAGTGACTTTTTGTTTATCATCTTTTCTTGTTTTTTTTTAGATTGGGAATGGATTTGTTTTTTTTTTTTTTTTTGCCTACTTCATGTTGTCAAAGTACTATTTAAGCTATTAATTGATTCTAAAATTCAGATGATCATCAGACCTGGGTGTGGCTGGAGAAATGTAAAAACAGTTTTCCAGTAATGTGCTACTTGAAAACCATACATGACGTAACCTGGTGCACCTGAAATGAAAAATCGTTTCCTTTTTACTATTGGTCCTCCAGTTTGCACAGGATGTCCTTTGTCGGACGCTAAGCTAGTTTTTAAAATAAATGGAGAACACAGGAGACCGTGATTGGAAATTCAACTTCTTTATGATTAGACAGTTTCTGGTAATCCTCCAAAACATGCTGGTTGTAAAATCTAAAAAGAAAAGTTTGGCTGCGAACAGGCAGCTTGTTCTGCGACCAGCCAAATTTCCTTCATATAGTGTCATAAAACTCATAAAGCCGAGATCAGGAGGAGATTTGGGAGCTTTTCAGTCTGATAGAAACCCATGATGTCCAGGAATAAGACAATCTAGCTGACATTTAGCTGAAAAATCGGTGGAAGTCACTTTAATATAAACCATCGATTCCTTCTTGACAATAAAGACAACCCCGCCCCTGGCATTTTATTTATTTATTTTTAAGCTATTATTTTGGTTAGTAGTACAAAAATAATTTTCCAGACATGGCTGCTTCCATTTTCTTTTGATGTTAAGGCATTTAGTATTTACATGACAAGTTATCCAGTGTACAAAACAGACATTTTTCTAAGTAAAAAAAAAACAATATATATTTTTTAATACAACTAACTCCATATATATTTAACAACATTAAAAGTTACTAAAAGGCAGCAGGAGTAGTTGCAGTAAAAAATACACTTGAACTCGACAGATTGCACTTTAATTCAGTCAATATAATTATTTTATTTACATAGCAGATTAGAGGAGGGCTGAGGTTATCCCCATGCATCGCTGGGTGTTTTTATTTTTAAACCATATATGTTTGGTTGGTTTGTAACATCTGAAGCTCTCAGTTTGGAATCTGCACATTACCATAATGCTGTATTGAGAGCATAAAGCTAATATCCCAGTCACTTATTCGTGATGTGCTTTTTGAGTCAGATCCCAAAAATGGCTTTTGTTTGTCTCCTTTTGATAAATACACTCTCACATTCTCATGAATGTCAATAAGCCTCCACTCCATGTGTTTCAACAACATTTAAATGTGTTATTTCGTTATGGTTCAGGCAGCTCACATCAGTGAGTGAGAAGTCATTAAAGCCCAACTTTGAGCCAAATGATAAAAAATAGGGAATACATTTCTTCTCTCACCTTAAAGCAAACTATCGCAGCGGGGCTTTTGTCCCCAGCCTTCGGATCTCTGTAAACAGCTTTGTTTTCCAGAAGGCGTTCAAATGGAAACCTGCCGTGCCTTAGCACATCTGGTAATGCTGCATTTTCTCTGCAGTCAGGAACAGGGAGGCTGGAAATGATGGCAGGGGCAAAAACATGCATGCTGAAAATTAGAGGGACAAATTGTTTCTTTATCAGATGAATAACTTGAGTTAGCAAGTATTCAGTAATTATCTGAAATTTTTAACCCCAGTTTACCAGCTGACGTCTTTCTTTGACAAAATTTAACTCACACAAAATGGGAATTTAATTTCCATCCCGTTAATCCCTTGGATTTTTGGCTGACTTAAATAATTAGTCTGATCAAATGTTTAAAAGAAAACTTTTATTTTTATTTTTTATCAAAATGTACATTTTTCCTTTCCCGTCATAGAAAAATTGGCAAATTGGTGAAGTTCTGTGCGTGAGAAAATATTTCTGCCTAACAGAAAACAATAAAATCTCACATTAACTGTATTTTAACGTGAGATTAAATCTGATTAATCTCCGGGTTTAATCAAATTACAATAGTAGCATTAAAGAAGCGGTTAACTGGAGTGGGAAGAGCCAAAAGAAAAAAAAAGAAAGGACATTGTTTGGTGGCATTACATAAAATGGCGTAATAACGTAAAAAGTGACATCAAATAATAATTATAAAAAAAAAACTAAATCATTGCAACAGATCAAACATTACAACTTAACCTGTTATGCAAGAATAAAATATAAAAAAAAGAAAAATGTTGCATGACATTGTGAAGGAAATTTGACTCCATGTTTTTGGAAAAAAAATCAAAGTGGTATTCCAGTTGCAATTGTACAGTAGAAGGTGATCAAAAATCTATTTTTTCAGTAGGAATCAGTGTCACCAGGACACAACAACACTTTACTGAGATGAAATTTGACAAACGCATCAAAAAAACAACTCAAGAACGAAAATGCATCTCACAATAACCCTGGTACATTCCATGGCATTTCTTAATAAACACGATGTAAAGTTAATCAGGGTCGTTAAATACTCTGTTGTACACTTGTTATTCTCACCGGGAAAATAAAAACTAAACGTGCAGCAGGCCAGATGCAACAGTTGTGCTTCCATGTCTTTCAGTGTTATTCATGCTTTGCTCTGATAAAAAAAAAAGACAAAAAAAAAAGACCATAATTTAGAAATTTCAGTCATAACTAGTTTAGTCTCAGGCTAAAAGCCTGAGTAAATCTGCTACATGTCTCTGTTCTTCCACAAGAGGAACATTGATTTCAAAAGCAGGCAGTTCTGTCCCTTCCTGTTTGAATACACCAGCCACATCCACCTGGCAGGAAGCGACTCGAGACACAAATTGAGCATTTATATTGGCTCGAACTTGAACGCAGCCAATGCAAGGCATCAATTTACACTCCTAGGTGAATATGAAGGAATAAATAAGAGGGTCTCCTTGAAGAGTAAAGCATCAAGCTAGACTGAGTTTTGGATGATTATTAGGTGAGAAACCAGATTTCTTCTTCTTTTTTTTTTTTGCTTGTGTATTTAAAGAAGCTCAAACTTTGGGTCTCTGCAGGTTTTTACCAGAGTTTAACGTGTCGCCTTCAGAGTCCAGAAAACTCAGCACAAGCTTGAATGTTTGCATCACAGCTGTTGGAATATATGATGATTATTTTTTTTCCCGTACATTTAAATGGAAAACAGAGAAAACCAGAAACTGAAAGTCGTCCATCAGGAGAGGATGGACTCTTCAAGGAAGTTTTATTTATAAAAGTGTTTCTTATTGGAAGTGTTCTTGAAACCGATGGCTTATTGAGACTTATACTATTGAAACTTACACTACTGTAGATGATGTGTAGAATGTATTTCGTTATAAGAGAACTTTAACCTTCCACTGAAAAATAAATAAAACACTTGAACTGCAATCATTTGCAAATGTACTGTAAATACCTTTTTGCAAATAGGAAAGCATTTTGTTTTCTTTAACATTTTCCAAGGTTGGACCAAACACAGAGAGGCGTCTTTTAGTATCTCTGGATTGCCCAGGGTCACACGTCCTTAATTATTATCGCTTCTGTTGACAAAATGGTACAGTCATTATCTTGTTGAAAGACCCATAATGAGTCATTTCAGTTTTCTGCGTTGCAGCACTTTGAGCACCCAATCACAGTCAGGAGGCAGGAAAGAAGATTACATTAGCAGTGATATTAAATGAATGAAAGGTAGGAAGGCTTTACAAGTCTAAGAGTGAGAAAACTGATGAAATCAGACAAATGACTGAAAATTTGAGAAGTAATTGAATATGTAAATGCCCGTTCCATGTTTTATGTCCTGTTTGTAGGTTGTTACCCATGGTACCCAGTAGGGGCGCTGTAGTTTGGTTCATGTTGAGTTAGTGCCTTTATTTAAACCGTAAAATAAGATGAAGTGTTGCTAGCTTCCTGTCAGTCAGCACTTTGGGCTGAAATATCCCAGGGACAAGAGGAAGAAGAGGATATTCTTCATCTTAATGACTGGACTGTAGCACACTCTTCAGAACAGGCTAAAGACAGCACAGCACGGACTTTACCGCCATAAACTTTGCAGCCCTTGGACAGCGGAGCGAGGTACATGTTTAGAGCTCTATAAGTTTAAGTTAGCGTTATTATTATGTATTCATGTTTGTCAAACAAAAGCACTTAAGCAAAATGTATTTTCTTTTCTTTTAGTTTTCACGGTGTATTCGAAGCACGGTGTATTCAGTGCAACAACTTGGTTCGAAAGAAGTAAATATAATTCTATTGCACCCGTCGAAGCTCTCCGTGTTTTCTTGGGTCTGAGGGACTGCTACAGTGAAAACTCGTCGCTGAGTGTAAGACGGTCCTATATCTGGCGAGTACAACCCACGTGTCAGTCGAGCAAGGCCTGCGCCAGCCGAGAGAGACTCAACTCCTGTCAAGAATCATTGCGACTTCCTCACGACTCTTCATATTGGACTCTGTCTCGGTTATTCATAAAGGTTCAGGTATTTTACTCAATAAGGACTCTGCTGATAAAAGGACCAAATTACCTGCACAGTAATTAAGAATTTAAAGCCTTAAATGCAGTCGTGGTTTTATTGTCTTAAAGCTACAGTTCGTGTGCATTAAGTAAATGCTATTTCTTAAATTGTATGGGTTACTTATCCTCTGAATAATTTGTGGTATATCAGCAGTATTTACAGTCACATTTGTTATGTGTGGATGCTAAATTACACCTATATGGTTTAAATGTCTGATTTGAGTGTTGTTTCCCATATAGTCTTGAAGTTAAAGCAACACTTATTCAATTTTAAGTCCAGACATTACTACAAAGAGCAAACACACGCATTAAAGGAACAAAATGTTGTACCCTGCTGAAGAACCTGACAACTTAGAACAGCAAGAGGTGAGATCCAGCAATCGTGAAAGACGCCTAACCGAAAAGGGCAAAGAAATGCATGAACAGGATGCAAAGAAACATGAACGAGCATTTAACAGAGCATATAATTCTTGGAAGGAGTCTGCTAAAGAAATTAGAACAAAACTGAAGGCCTTCTGCTCACCTGGAGATTTAAACAGTGCTAGTCATGACATAAGGGACAAGCATGCGGCTGTACAACAACATTATGAACCCATTCGCCGCAACCAAAACATGACTCCAAACGTAGTAAAAAGAATGGATGCCTGCACTGTGCTTACAACAGACATTTGTGAGATTATTGCTAAACGACAAGAAAATATTGATCAGCCCTTCAATGATCATCTTGAGAAGGAAAGAGTAAGGCTGATACTAAACAAAAATGACTATGGCTCTGTGTTTGGAGATACAAAAACTGAAACATCGTTCCCAGACGGTTCAGTTGCACACTCAAAGACGGATTCTTCAAGCAACCGTGAAGCAGAAGCTGAATTTGCAGCTAAAATGGAACAAGCAAAGGCTACGCATGAAATACTTGCACAGCAAACTAAAGTCAACCACATGGAGAATGAATGGAAGTTGAAGGAAAATGAAACACTGGCAAAGTTAAAACAAGAAGAAGTGGAAACGAAGGCAAGGCTTGAGCAGGAAAAAATTAAACTGCAGCATTTAAAGGCAGAAAGTGAAGTAAGAATAGCAGCAGCACGTGTAAGAGCTTTAAGCACTCTAAATGATGTTGAAAGCTGTGATCTAGCATCCTGCAACAACTTTGAGAACGCTCTAAATGACTCTGTCAGTGTACCACAGCCCTCCTTAAATCCGTTGGCTCCGTCGTTTAAGCATCACTACACCGGTGCAGAACGAGGAGAACTTAGTTTAGCTGAAGCTCTAGCAAACTCCCTTACTTTAAACCGACTTCCAGTACCTGAGCCGGCTATTTTTAGTGGTGACCCTCTGAAGTTTGTTGACTGGAAAGTATCCTTTATGGCACTAATTGGCAACAAACCCCTACCTGCATGTGAGAAAATATTGTATCTAAAGAGTTATATTGCAGGTGAAGCTCGAAAGGCAGTAGAGGGATATTTTTATCGTAACACTGAAGAGGCATACCAGAGCATCTGGAATGTTCTGCAAGAAAGGTATGGCAGCCCATTCATTGTGCAAAGAGCATTTAGAAACAAGCTTACAAAATGGCCCAAAATAGCTGCCAACGATCCTTTAGCACTGAGAGAGTTTGCAGACTTTCTTCAGAGCTGCGCAGAGGCTATTCCCCAAGTCAAGGGCCTAGAAATCCTTAATGATTGTGAGGAAAATCACAAGCTTCTCAAAAAACTGCCAGACTGGATAATACAGAGATGGAGTCGTATTGTTGTGGAAGAGTTAGACAAACATCAGGAGTACCCCAGCTTTGCTCACTTCACACAGTTCTTACAAAAGGAAGCGAAAGTTGCTTGCCACCCTGTCGCCTCACCATTCCTAATAAGTGAAAAAACAGAAGAGAGACACATTAAGAGAGCTAAAGCACTTACTACAACTGTCCAGTCAAAGTCTCCCTTCCCCACAGTGGTCGTTCCTAAACTTAAGCCACCTTGTTTGTTTTGCAAGGACGAACTGCATGGTGTGGCCAAGTGTCCTACATTTGCAGCAAAAACCATTGATGAAAAGAAAGTTTTCATTCGTGAAAATCACCTCTGTTTCGGATGTTTGAGAAAAGGCCATGTGACTAAAGAATGCAAAGTACGTCACTCATGCAGTAAGTGTGGCCGACGTCACCCTACCTGTCTCCACAAAGAGGGGATAAAAGAACCCAAAGAAACTAAAACTGAGGACTCCGTTTCTCCAGCTGAAAATGCAAACAGGGAAGTACATAAAGTCATGACCCATGTACTTACAAGAAAAACATCTGCAACATCCAGCATAGTACCAGTTTTTGTGTCAGCTACATCAGAGCCACAGAAAGAAATACTCACATATGCCCTGCTTGACACCCAAAGTGACTCTTCCTTCATTTTAGGAGACCTGGCCTCTGAGCTGAATGTGGATAAGCAACCAGTGCAATTAAAGCTCAGCACAATGACCTCTGTTGACACAGTTGTGGCAAGTAGACTTGCTAGCAACTTACAGGTGCGTAGCTTTGACTCTGATGCTCATGTCAAAATAAAACAAGCCTACTCTCGTGACTTTATCCCAGTTGACAAGTCCCATATTCCCACTAGAGAAACTGCACTTCAGTGGCCACACCTTAAAGACTAGCCAACCAGTTACAGCCACTTCAAGATTGTGAAGTGGCTTGTTAATCGGTTATGACTGTCCATCAGCTCTAGCTCCCTTAGAAATTGTCACAGGACAATTAAATGAGCCTTTTGCACAAAGAACCATACTTGGTTGGAGTATCATTGGGTCTGGTAATCCCCACTTAGACAGAGAGGGAAGTCAGAGTTATGTGCATCGTGTCAATGTCAAACAAATGCCGACACCCTCAACTTCTGATGTGCTTAAAGTCTTGGAGTCAGACTTCAATGAGAGAAACTATGAGGATAAGTACGTATCCCAGGACGATGTTCGTTTCCTACAACTACTCAGTGACACAATAAAGCAGAGAGAAGATGGACATTATCAGATGCCCCTTCCCTTCAAGGACAGCAAGCCACCAGCCCTTCCCAACAATAAGAGGCTAGCCACGGTTCGACTGCAACACCTAAAGAAAAGGCTAAAAGCTGACAAACAGTATCATGAGCATTACAACGCCTTTATGAAAGATGTTATTAGCAGTGGTGATGCAGAACTAGCCCCTCCTGTGACTGATGATGAGATCGCTTGGTACATCCCACACCACGGGGTGTACCATCCCAAAAAGCCAACAAAGTTAAGAGTCGTCTTTGATTGTTCTGCTAAGTTTCTTGGCGTCTCACTGAACGATACTCTTCTCACAGGTCCTGATATGATTAATTCACTGGTGGGAGTGCTCTGTCGTTTCAGAAGGGAGAATGTAGCCATCATCTGCGACATCGAACGAATGTTCCATCAGTTCTTTGTCTGCCCAGAGATGCGTAACTACTTACGATTTCTATGGTGGCCGGATGGACAACTAGATGTAGAGCCCAAAGAGTACAGAATGGCTGTGCATTTGTTTGGTGCTGGATCCTCCCCTGGATGTGCTAATTTTGCCTTAAGTACCTAGCACAACAGCACAAATCCGACTACCCAAAGGCCTCCGACTTTGTCGAAAGAAGTTTTTATGTAGACGATGGGTTGACAAGTGTCCCATCAGTCAAAGAGGCTCAAGAGCTCATAAACGAAACACAAGCCCTGTGCAAACTTGGAGGTTTACGTCTGCACAAGTTTAATTCCAACCAAAGTGATACTCTCTCTCATCTACCACCCTCAGAAAGAGCCGATACAACAGAGTCACTCGACCTCAAACCTGATACTACATCTGAAGGCCATGTGCTTGGAATCCAGTGGTCAGTCAAAAATGACACCTTCAACTTCAGTGTAAACACAAAGGACCAGCCTCCTACTCGCCGGAGCCTACTGTCAGTTATCTCATCTTTGTACGACCCCCTGGGGTTTGTAGCTCCATTCACTTTGAGTGGCAAAAGTATACTACAGGAGCTCTGCCGTAGAGGTACCGAATGGGATGATCCCATTCCCGACAATCTGCGCTCACGGTGGGAGGACTGGAAAAATGGTTTGGGAAAACTGAAATCAGTCGTAGTACCCAGATGTTACCATCCACCTGAACTAAAGGACATTGCTAAAGTGGAACTGCATCACTTTTCCGACGCCAGTAACATAGGCTATGGAGCATGTTCCTACATTAGGTTCATAAGTGATGACAGCAAAGTGCACTGTAGTCTGGTTATAGCTAAAGCTAGAGTCGCACCTACCAAAGTTATAAGCATACCACGACTCGAACTGTCAGCTGCAGTCACTTCAGCAAAGATGAGCGTTATGCTAAGATCAGAGCTTGAGATTAACGTTGATGAGGAGTTCTTTTGGACTGACTCCCAAGTAGTCTTGGCGTATATCAACAACGAGGCACGAAGATTTCACATCTTTGTCGCAAATCGTGTCCAGTTGATTAGGGAAACTACAGATGCCAAACAGTGGCACTACATTGACACAGCTCAGAATCCAGCGGACCATGCCTCTAGGGGCCTTGGTGCATCAGAGATTATGACAACCTGCTGGTTGTCTGGCCCAAAGTTTCTGTGGGAACAAGAGATTTCCTACTCAGCTGCCCCCTCAGCTGAACTGTTGGTAGGTGATCCAGAAGTTAAAGCAGTCAAAACCTTTACAACTCAAACAAGCGAACAAGACACTATCCTCAGACGCTTCAACAGGCTCTCTAGCTGGTCAATGCTTCTTAAAGTAGTGGCAAGAATAAAAAGACTGAGACCAAACAAAACCCAATATGGCAGTGTCATAACAGCAGATGAACGCAAGGGAGCAGCTGACATAATAATAAAACTCCTCCAGCAGCAATCCTTCTTTCAAGAACTGAGAGCATTGAAAGTAAATGATAGTCTTCCAAGTTCAAGTCCTCTCTTTCAGCTAGATCCCGTTGTAGATCAGGGACTTCTCCGGGTTGGAGGAAGACTAAAAAAGTCAACACTCTGCCAAGGTTTGAAACATCCTATTATTCTCCCAAAGGACCATCACATTACAAACCTGATCATGTCTCACTTTCATTCAAAGATTTGTCATCAAGGCCGAAGCCAGACGCTCATGGAGATCAGAGCAAATGGGTTTTGGGTGATTGGTGGGAGCAAAGAAGTTGCAAAGCTAATAAGCAGATGTGTTCAATGTCGAAAACTTCGGCGGCCTCCTGAAGAACAGCGCATGTCTGAACTACCGAAGGAACGAGTTGAAGTCTCAGATCCTTTCATTTACAGTGGAATGGATTGTTTCGGACCATTCATCACCAAGCAAGGTCGCAAAGAGCAAAAGAGGTACGGACTCCTCTTTACCTGCCTTTCCTCACGCTCAGTCCACATTGAAATGCTAGAGAACCTATCTACAGACTCTTTCATTAATGGCCTACGATGCTTTATCAGCTTAAGAGGAGCTGTCTGTAAGCTGTACTGCGATCAAGGTACAAATTTCATTGGGGCCAAAAATGAGCTAAAAGAGGCTCTCAAGGAATGTGACAGAAATGCCCTGCAGGCTTTTCTTGCAGATAAACAGTGCGAGTTCGTATTTAATGCCCCATCTGCCAGTCATGCCGGAGGTGTGTGGGAACGACAGATTCGAACCATCCGCAGCGTTCTCAATGCCACCATTGCTCAATCACAAGGCAGGCTGGATGACGCTTCTCTAAGAACACTGTTTTATGAGGCAATGTCTATTATCAATAGCCGACCATTAAGCATTGATGGAATCAATGACCCTAAATCACCTGAACCTCTAACTCCAAACCATCTCATATTAATGAAATCAAAGGTTGCATTGCCTCCTCCTGGAAAGTTTGTGAAGGAGGACTTGTACGCAAGAAAAAGATGGCGCAGAGTGCAATATCTAACGGAACAGTTTTGGAGTAGGTGGAAAGTGGAGTACCTTCTGAACATATCCACAAGACAAAAATGGCACCTGCCTCGTCGCAATCTTGAGGTCAATGACATCGTCATCATAAAGGAAGACATGCTTCCCAGAAGTCAGTGGCAACTGGGTCGAGTTGTTGAAGCACCACAAGAGGATGATGGCTTGGTGCGCAGAGTCAAGCTTCAAGTTGGTGATCGAAATCCAGCAAAGAAGCAGGGTACAACACACAAACCTCACATTATTGAAAGACCTGTTCAAAAACTTGTGGTTCTTTTAGAAAGTCACTAATTGATGCTCATTAGTCTCACATCAGACATTATGTCGCTGAAGGTTAATGTGTGGCGTTAACTGTATTTTTGTTTGTTCACTTCTTTAACGTCCATTTGTCATGCTTAAAATCATGCATGAATCGTTGATAAGCTCTCATCATACATGATTTGGTGGGAGTGTAAATGCCCGTTCCATGTTTTATGTCCTGTTTGTAGGTTGTTTACCCATGGTACCCAGTAGGGGCGCTGTAGTTTGGTTCATGTTGAGTTAGTGCCTTTATTTAAACAAAATAAGATGAAGTGTTGCTAGCCTCCTGTCAGTCAGCACTTTGGGCTGAAATATCCAGGGACAAGAGGAAGAAGAGGATATTCTTCATCTTAATGACTGGACTGTAGCACACTCTTCAGAACAGGCTAAAGACAGCACAGCACGGACTTTACCGCCATAAACTTTGCAGCCCTTGGACAGCGGAGCGAGGTACATGTTTAGAGCTCTATAAGTTTAAGTTAGCGTTATTATTATGTATTCATGTTTGTCAAACAAAAGCACTTAAGCAAAATGTATTTTCTTTTCTTTTAGTTTTCACGGTGTATTCGAAGCACGGTGTATTCAGTGCAACAACTTGGTTCGAAAGAAGTAAATATAATTCTATTGCACCCGTCGAAGCTCTCCGTGTTTTCTTGGGTCTGAGGGACTGCTACAGAATATATTCCGCCCTGAGGGACTGGCGAGTGTGATTTTAATACAGTTCTGCCTCAAATAGCTTAAAATATATCTTGAAATCGTATGTGGGGAAATTATTGTAAAAATGGGTGTGTGAAATGTGTGTAAGAGGCATTTTATGTGGTAGTGCATCAGTGATGTGTTGATGAATTCCTTGATTTTATATTGAACATTAAATGCCAAACTTAAAAACTGCAGCACACGTAGAACTGAATTTAACTGATCAAATATATTGATAAAAATTTTGGAAGTCAAATTTTTTTCTGAATATTAAAGTCACTTCATTCAAAATTGAACAGATGAAGTTTACGTTTTAATTGGTGAACGTATATTTGCATAAAAACTGAAATGTAACAACTAACCTGTTGATCTTCAGTGACCTTTCAAAGCTGGCCAACTAATAAATCCCCTTTCATTTGTCGTGCATTACGAGATTAGAGTTTCATCTCTTCCTTCTCATCTGAAGCCAGAGAAATGACCTTGAACATTTGCCACAACCATCCTTCCCAGTTGAATTTTCTACAAGTTTCGTGATGAAAACTGGTAACAATCACCTGTATTTTCCTTCCCATCCTCAATCCGTCCCACACACACTTTACTTCCCCTTTCATGGCTTTCATGTTTTGAATCTCATCCTTGGCTTCTTGTTCAGTCCACAGAATTTACTGAAATTATTTGGATTTTTTTGTTCCTTCTCTCTTTTTTTTATTTATTTTTTTACTTTCACTCTTTTTGCTGATTGGAGGGAGGTAATAAGTACCTGAAGGCTGAAGGGAAATAACACATTTCACCTACAAGGCTAGAGCGAGTAAATTTTGCAAACATACACAAGCTTAGCAGTTGGTCAGTTGTTTACTGGCTTTATTTAAGAAAATAACAATTCCTTTGTTATTACAATACCCTTAAAGACTCTAACAAGAGCAACAATCACTAAATTTGAACCCTCTGTGCCTTATTAAAAAGCTCAACTGAGGCTGTTTTTTTATGCAGCCCAAACATGTGCTCTCTTTTTAAAATCAGAAATTAACATAAGAAACGGATATTTTTAGATTCCTCCGTGTCTTTTTACCTCGAAAGCAAATGCAACTTTTAGCGAGATTAGAGAAGCCGCTGCACAGTTCCATCTCCTGTGACTTCTATTTATACTTTTAAGCAACTTATGCTATAAAGAATCAAAGGCTCTAATCAGCATATTTTTAACATTTTTTAATTACCTCATTCACTTGTGCATTTCATTACTTTGGCTTTATCTCTCGAACGTCAAAGAAAAATATAAATATTTTATCCGTTAATTGTCATTTTGCAGGCTTTTGGGTTTAAAAGTTAGCGAAAGATATTTATGTTCCTATAAGATTTGGATTTCATATTGTATTAAAAAACTCAACACACTTACTGAAGTTTCTGCTCTTCCGTAACTATGCAGTTTTAGTTATACATTTTTTTTGGGGGGGTACAAACCAGCGCCACCTAGTGGAATATTTCATACCAATTCTGTGTAAAGTTGTATGCAGCAGAGCGACATTTCAAAACTACTCTGCCATTTCATTACAGTCGACTGAATTGGGGATTTGAACCAGAATAAATGGTGAAAACGCATCGTCCATGCACGATGTGACTTTGGATCAAATCTCCAAACATGTTCCTGTTCTTCTTCACACTAGAAGAAGGATCATTTGTATGCACAAACAACAAATGTGTGCCTGAAGAACTAACAATACTGAGTCCACGAGGGAAAAAGTGCGGTTCCTAATCACTTTCTGGTTATTTATATTATCTATAGCTGACTGATATCTGAGAAAGATGCCAAAACGGAGGAAAACCCCTGAAGGAGCCGCGCGAACGCGGTCCTGCTGCGGAGACGTCAAATCAGATTTATGTGAGCCGCTTTAGGAGATAAACCGGGACATTCCACATTTTGGGGGTGTTCACATCCATTTGTGTAATTAACTGGGACTGCTCCTGTAAGGGACGACGGTTAATGAGCTCCAACGGGAACACGGAGAGGCAGGTGAACCAGTGGCCCCCGAGATGTTAAACACAGATGAATAGATGCCACGGCACACGCGCAGCCTTGTAAATCAGATAAAATGTGCAGAGGAACGGGACGCAAATGGGCCTGACGGTGAAAGCTCAATATAACACAAATGGACGGGGGGGCCTCTCATCGATATTGGAAAACCGGTAACCTTTCCCAGTAGCTGGCTCACCTCTTCTAATGCTAACACACTTGACGTTCATTTACAGGCTTTACCCTCTTCACAGCCCTTCAGAACCTTTACATGTGAAGGCTGGCCGTAATGGGCTGTTGGCTAAATTAATGTAGATTTTTTTTTATAGCTGGGATAAGAAGGATGTGAGATGGATGTATTATCTACTTACTGCTAGTATTCCTCGCTGTTACAAATGTGATCCTATCATCAGAAAGGACTTTTATTCCAGGGTAGAGAGGCCGGGGAATGCAAGGCCGTTTGTTTCATTCCCATCGTACAGTAGAGGCGGTGACCTGCTGACCGCCCTATATACTGTGTAAATCAAGGCATAAATAGATGGATAATTTCAAGAGCAGTTTTAATGGAACCCAATAGCTCTCCTTCAACTGTGACCCATTTACATTCTCTCATTCTCTACTGCCTCCTCTGCCTTTAAATAAAACCCGAGGGGCTTCACTTACACAGGTAAAATAAGAGAGAAGACCTTATTATTATCGCACAGCAGCGGTGGGATACACGGTTACACACACTTCTCTTTGGTGTGTGTAATTTAAGGCTGTCTGATGCATTTGATTTGTTTTTCCCAATGTGGAATGAATACACAACTTAGAACTTTGAGTGAATTATAAAACAAGAACTGGATGCAGAAATTTGAATTTTACCCAGATTTTCTCTAATCCGCACTTTAAAATCAAAATCTGGAGATGAGAGTAATTATGTGTCTCAAAGGCTCACAGGAGCAGCTGTGACAGTTTTCAATTGCCAGATTATTGGGTGTGCATAATTTTTGCAAATGTCTTTTTGTTAAAAATCTGTAAATAAAAGCTTTGTCACATGAAGCTCCAACAGTTGGTAGAGCTGTTGCCTTGCAGCAAGAAGGTTCTGGGTTTGATTCCCGGCCCTGGTCTTTCTGCATGGAGTTTGCATGTTCTCCCTGTGCATGCGTGGGTTTTCTCCGGGTACTCCGGTTTCCTCCCACAGTCCATAAAAAACATGACTGTCAGGTTAACTGGCCTCTCCAAATCGTTCCTAGGTGTGAGTGTGTGTGTGCATGGTTGTGTGTCCTGTGTGTCTCTGTGTTGCCCTGCGACAGACTGGTGACCTGTCCAGGGTGCCCCTACCTCTCGCCCGGCACACTAGCTGGAGATGGGCACCAGCACCTACCGACCCCACAAAGGGACAAGGGTGCGAGAAAATGGATGGATGGATGGATTTCCACAGTATTTGTAAAATGACAAATCATCAAACATTCAGCTAAAAACATTGCTGTCCTCCATTATCAGGAACAATTAATAATTACTGTTTTGCTGATGGGCTAGTTGCAAAGACAGTTATGTCGATGTTTTTGATTTAACTAAGCCAATTTTAGCTTAGCCAAGATGAACCAAGCCATTTAAACCTTCCAAGCCTTTGCAGTTGCCACAGTTTTTAGGGTGATATCGGTTCCTGTTAAATTAAGTCGTACATACTTCTGTACCACACATCACAAATGGTTGTGAAATATACATTTTTATAGTGCAGCAGACAGTTGTTTTTACACAATGACCCATCAAGGCAGGAAAAAAAAGTACATAAATAAACAGAATTACTTTTCTATCAGTTTTCAGTGTTAGAAAATCACTTTATTAAATGCAAATGGACATTTTATATTTCCTGATTGTTTTCTGCAGGGGGCATTTCCTTTGCAAATTAGCTGTGGACATGAACACAGGAGGCAAAGCTGTCTGAGGTGGTTCAAATTATGTCTGATAAAACATTAAAACACGTCGTCAAAGTTTTCTTTGTTCACAAGACATTTCATCACAACACTTTACAATAGTCTGAATTGTTGAATGCAAGAGCAGATTGTGTGTGCTGCTCCTCTGTGTTATTTGCAAGAGAGTAAATATTCAATGTGATTTTCATGGGAGCTTTTAAGAGGCTGATAGAAACACTGAAGAAGATGCAGAAATGAGTGACTTTTACTGTTTCTGTCCTGCATGACGTCGAGTTTCCTCTTTTCTTTACATTCAAACAAAGATCAGGCTTGCAAAAGAAAATCAACTGTTGCAACGAAGACATTCACATCTGGCTAAAATCCCCCCAAAATATGCGGTCAGTGAAACCAGCCTTGAACGTTTTAGCCACAGTTCCATTGAGTTATGTTTGGCAAATAAGTCAAGATTGCGATTTTCAAAATAAGACACAATGTTCACAGTGAAACGTAAGTGCCATGTTTAAACAGCTGCAGTGGTTTTAAATACGTGCTGGTGTTTCACATGACTGCAGGGATTCACATTGAGCTGCCGTGTTTCATTAGGCTCCATCGATGAAAAGTAAAATCAACACTAATGCACTTGAGAAAATTAGGGATCCGTTTCATGTCATAAATATCAGTTTAAATGCATAAAAGGCAGCGAAGACGAAGCTGGCAGGAAACCAGAACAAACACGCAGCGGCTGTGACAACCAGCAATATTCCAGGTCGGGTTTTTTAAAGACCGTTTCCTTTGTATCCTTTGTTTTACTTCTTTTTTATCATTGTAAGCACGTATGCATCACTTACCCTTTACATGCGGAGCACCAACAATGTAAAAAAGAATAATCTATCAAAGGGTTTAAAATGACTATAATCCACCTATTTTATCTTTTTATAAACGGTAATGAAGTGGCATCCTATACTTTGATAATAAGCCCACAATAAGGAGTTTCACAGGAAGGATGCTCTAATCGAGTTCTCTGTAATTGCATTGCTTTATGGCTAATCTGTAGAGGCTATAACACCCATGCTTGACACTTTTATGAAGTGAGATTGTAAGATAGGAAGAGTGGAAAAGAATGCTTTTCTTGCTGTTTTTTATTTTATGAGCTTTTTGCTGAGATTCAGTCAGTGACCCCTCACCCTGGCCTTTTACTTTGCTTACTCTTCTCTGATTTAAATAATGAAACTGTCATGTTTTTCACAGAAAAGAGCGCCTTGGTCACCATCCTCAGTATCCTCCAGAGCTGAAATATAAAGAGATATTTTGTTTTTTTGGTTTGTTTGTCTTGTTTTGTGTATGGAACTCCAAACTTTGTCAGGGAATCGGCTTACAGAGCATGTCTTGAATAAACTTTAATATGCAGCTCCCCACAAAACGTTACGGTTCAATTTAAATGCCAAAAATCCAAATGAAGCAGTTGCATGTTATGGAATTAGCTTTAAGGACTGAAAAATAGGAAAACCGTGTATTTAGCTCCGTCACCAACTTTGATTTGGCTTCAGTGTCCTTCCTCGCTATCCCCATAGCATGATGCCTCCACCACCATGTGCTCAGTATGTTCATAGTGAATTGTAGTCTGATCTAATTAGAGCATGTTCTTCTTGCCACCCTGCCTTAAGACCCAGATTTTAGAAGCACACAAATCAAAATATCAGTTGACTTGACTTTTGAAGGTCATTTGTTCCCTTGGATTTAATTTAGAGGTATCAGAGTGAAGGGGGCTGACTGAAAATTCAGGCCACTCTTGTCATATTTGTATTGGTAGACACCTGTTGTGTACACCTAGTCTATCACATAAAATCCCAATAAAATAGATTATAGTTTATAGTTGCAAAGAGACAAATGTGAAAAGTTACAAAGGTAAGAAAATTATTTCGGAAAGTATGGATGGATGAATTAAGCATTTTCCTACCCAATTTCCCTCAATTTTGATTCCGTTTCCCTCCCTCTAGGAAGACCTATAAGCCCACTCTCCCAATGCACATGTAATTTCCATTGCCTTTTTATAATATTCATTCATTTTCATGGGTCCTTGGTGATTTTCCCGTGAATTCTCCAAAGTCCAGTTGCTTTTCCCCCTTTCCAACATTTCCCCCACCCCCACCATTCGTCTCTGCTTTCCTGACTGCTCCGCTGCGGCTCGGCACCAGTAATTAACACGAGTGCTACATCTGGGGAGATACTGCGAGCCACGTCGAAAAATTAGGCTGCAAAATAATGAGGGTTGAGGGACATGTTGGTCTGTGGTGCTGCACTGGAATCAAAGGACTTTTCACAGCTAATTGGAGAGGGGTTAAACTGCTTGGCTGCCTCACCCCTGTCCCGAGTCCTCCACCCAAACCCGCCCCGAGGAGATTAATGCCTCCCTTTTTATTGTAATTTCATGTTTCATTACCACACCAAAGTGTTTTTCCTCTTCTTTACTCCAACAACCTGCAATGTTGGGGGAAACTGGTGACATAGTCTGCACTCTGCATGGGGGCCAATTTAAACTCCAGCCAATTACTTCTTCTTCTACATTCTAGGGGTTTGATAGGCCACCCAGCTGCGTTCCTTTCTTCGTAGCTCGGCGTCCTCACAACTGGCTATAAGATTCCCACCGTATAAATCAATGCAATCTTCTTTCGGTTTAGCCAAATTAGCACAGTGTGAGAAGTAGACACCCCCCCTCTCTGTCCGCTCCCTGGTTACAATGATGCCATCAGCAGCATGACTCTGTATAATGAGCGCCGCCACGGTCAGCCGCTCAGAGGAATACAGTAAACACGCTTCTCTCTCGGCGGCCGAGCTCGTGTGGATCGTCTCCTGGTGCTGCTCGGGATGACTGCACAGCGGCTAATTACAAGTCGGCCGCTGTATTTATGTGTGTATTCAAGGAAAAGTCCGACTAACACGGCGTTGAGATCAAACCACACCAAATAAACAGCGCCGTGTTTGTTCTTTGAACTCATAACGTGTTTAAAAACTGTCACTTTGGGTCACTGGTCTTAAAGTACAAGTCATTTATTGTAATTTAGTTTTTTGGGGGGTAGCGAGTGGAGAGTGCATGGTTGTCTTATTAAAATATGCTAATAAAGCAGGGAGTAGGATGCCACTGTAGTATTGGCTTTTTCAAACCTTTCATAAATCCCAATCCCAATATAAAGCTGGGATTTTTACTCTTAATTTCTCAAGATAAATGATTATTATAAAGTTGCCAAAATAATGACAGAATATCTTTTTGGAGATTTTATAAAACACTCTTTAAATGGAGAATGTCTTTCTACAATTTGGAAAAGCATCAATCTTGGCTTTATGAACAAATATCAACGAGTTTTGCTGTGAGATGTGTGAACCGTCCCTTGAACAACGACAAAAGAGCTTGTGAAGATGACGGCTGATCCTTGGCAAGGGAACCGTCATCCACACAGACGTTGTTTACCAAAATGGCCTGGAAGGTCATTGAGAGAGGCAGAAGCAATTACTCCAAAAGCAACATAAAAAGTCAGATTACAGTTTCCGGAGGCACAATGGGACAAAGACACTTTAATGTTTGAGAAATTTGATGGAAACAAAATTAAAATTATTTGCAGGTTAATGAAATTCACTACATGTGGAGGACAACCATGAAGTACAGCATAGTGGCGTCATGTTGAGGAAAGAACTTTATATTTAAGTGCTGAAGCAACATCTCCAGCTATTTCCCAGAAAGTTACGCTTCTAAGAACAGCAACCTTTACAATCCAAAGAGCCATTTTACCCTGATTTCACATAAAACTAGTTTCAAGCCACACATTTTACATGACCTTTGGACAAAAGATGTTTTATGTGAAAAAGACAACTTGTTTGAAATATATGTTCATCTTTAAAGAACCACTTTAATGCTATGATTTGGTTTTAACATAACTAAAGCCATAACACTTTTGCAAAAAGAGTATGAATACATTTGGGTATATGAGTATTTTCAATAGTCAACAATAATCAGGTCAGTTTCACTATTTGTACTAAAATGCTCAACATATGTCAAGAAAACATCCCCATCGCCATGAAACCATCACAAACCTGAACTGTAGCTGCAAGGCAGATGGAGCCTGTTTTACTGTTTAGGTCACATTCAGATCATCCAAATGTTGCAGCTGAAATGGAAACTTACTTGAAAAATTCATTTTGTTCAATCTTTGATTCCTGTTTTTGGTAAACCTGAGTAAACTGAATACTCAGTTTGCTGTTGTTGACAGAGTTTCCCTGCTGGCATCTTCTGATGTTACAGTCAAGACTTAAAATGTTGTGTATTCAGAATGTATTCAACACATCTTGGATGTAAGGACTGCTTATATAAAGTACTGTTACTGTTTTTCTGCAACCATTCTTTCGATTCTCCTTTTTTCTGGAATCAACAAGGAGTTTTTGTCCACACAAACAATGATCATTCACTCTTTTCTTTTTGTTTTTTCTTTACCACTCTCTACCAAACTATCAATTTATATCAATCCTTAATAAATGAAATGCTTTTGCAAATGTGCTACAGAATTTAAAAAGAACATGCAGTCCCAGGTTTTGGAACATATAATCATAAAATGGTTTTAGTATTGGTTTAGGAACAAATTTGATAGAAGTTATTAAAACTGCTTTTTAATGTAGAGATTTTTTAAAGACCTAGTTTTTAAATCCACATTCAGTGTATTTCCATTGTAAGAAGCAGCTGTTTTGTTTGTTTTATTTTTTCAATAAGGACTGAAGCAAGGGTTTATGTCATCTTTTGAAACCATTGGAGCCATTTGACAGAGAAAACTGACATGAGTGTGTTTTACATCAGATCAGTTAAGATTCTTCTGAAATAATAAGTACATCTTCTGTTGTTGCTGAGGTACTTGGACCAGTTTAGGGGCAGAGGATGACGGTAAGGAAACATAACCTCAGAACCTACTTTGCAACTTACTTTGAACCTACTCTGTGGAAATTACAGGATTTCTAGTCTTAAAAGGACACATAAAACAAAGAAAAGCATTTCCTTTGTTTTATGTGCAGGATGTTTTGCAGTGTTTTGTAGATTTTGGAGACGGGTGAAAAATGAAGATGGTGTATTAAAAGTATTTATAGTTTAAAAATGACAGCCGCTCTCATCGACAGTGAGTCTGCATGCTGGTCTTCTGGTCCGGTCGGAACCACCTGGAGATTAATCCGTTGAAGACAGTGGACGTCCAGAGGACGACTGTCACGGTGCCTCTCCTCGCTCGGGTTCCTAGGAAGCACCTTTTCTCAAAACTTGACACTGTTCTCAAACTTGCACATTTCTTAGAAGAAAGTCCAGCAGAGACTGCACCTCTTGGCCGAGGAGCCGCTGGTCATCTTCTACACTGCTATTATTCAGCCTGTCCTGTCCTCGTCCACCACTGTGTGGTTTGGCTGAATCGCAAAAACACGACAGGGCCAAACTGCAGTGAATAATTAGGTCTGCAGAGAGAATTTACAGGGCTGACTGTCCCTCCATCTGGATGTTGTACAAGTCTAGGGAGAGGAACAGGGAAGCTAGCATCTCTGCACATCCTGGACACAAACTGTTTAAACTTTTACCTTCAGGTTTCTATTTGCAAAAGCCAGATGCCGCAGAGGCAGTTTCTCCCCCCAGGCTGCCTCTCTGATGGACGCTTGACAGTCCCAGAGAGCCCAGATCCATACTGTGTATATTTGCACTAATTCAACCTCATTTTTTTCCTATTGTAATAACACTGCATATACACAAAACTTTTGTATTTCTCATCAGATTTTATACATTTTTAGTAAAAATGCTGCATTGAGAGCAATGTGACAGTGAAAGTGAATGAGTCAAATGTCTTGCTTTTCTGCAGAAACTTGACAAATTCTGATGAATAATTTGACAAATCAGATGATTTTATAATTTCATTCTTAGAATGAGTTGGACCAACCAATGTTTTCTTTGAATATTATGAAGGAAAGAAACTATGCACATAAAAACACTCCATCCATCCATCCATCCATCCATCCATCCATCCATCCATCCATCCATCCATCCATCCATCCATCCATCCATCCATCCATCCAATGTCAGAACTCATGGGATGCGACTTTGGATAAGTGCAACACTTTGATGTGGAAATTTTTATGACTGTCAAAGCAAATAAAACATAATTTCTGCTCACACGTGCAACAGTTAAAGTTGATAAAATGGGCATCGGCGTTCATGCATCTTGGAAATAAAACATTTGTCTTACCTGAGCAGTTCTACACCTGAGAACGGACAAGAGTCTCTGCTGTCAGCCATCAGCCATGTGTGTGTGTGTGTGTGTGTTTTTTAATGGAAACATTTAACCAAGCATAAAACATCAACTCCGTCTTTTTATTCATACTTCCTCGAAGAACACAGGAAAAAAAAAAATCGTTTTTAGCAAGTTGATGACTAATAGCTGTGATGTCAAAATGCATCAAAACCAAACTGTAGTCCCTATACACAATGGCAATTTTTTTTTTTATAATCAAAATGACTATGTGTGAATCCACTTAATTGGATTCTCCAAAAGCGGAAGAGCAAGCTAAAATGACCCTTTAATGTACTAATTCATCAAGTCACTTTACTCAAAATGTCATGAGACTCCATTATAAGTGCCCATCTCCATTTAGACTTCATTCTCTGCTCTCTTTATTGTGCTTCCCAATTACGTTCCCAGTCCAGGCGATGGAGTTGATACGGGATGGAGGCCATTGCTTTGTTCGGTCCCCGGAGGGAGGCTGCAGGAGCCTGAGCCGCTTTTGCTCTTGTGACAAGTTTTCATGCAGAGTTTTATGAGCTGGCCAGTGATGGCAATAAAGTTTTTCTCCTCTTACTATATACAGCAGGTATAAAAGGAAACTGTGTCATGTGAACTCCATTAGATGAGATTTAACGAGAGTATAAATTTGCCTGAATATTCATGTGCCTGAGGCGCTTCACAAGGACAGCGAACAACTAGAACTACTTCAGGAAAACAGAATGTACCTTGTCTATTACTTAATAAAAAATAAAAAGAAGTGAATGATTTTGTTCTGTTCCATGCAAAATTAAAAGGATACATTTATTTTAAGAGCTGGATTCAAACCTGATAAATTAACCTACTAGACTTCAGCTGAGGTTCAAATTTTTGTTTTTTATTCTCCTGTCTTCTGTTTGGATCGCAAAATCCTAACCTATTAACAATACATCTGTGATGAGAAGGTTCATTGAAGTTTTTCCAGAAGTGTCCTTGTTCTGTTGAGCTTTCTGCTTTTGTGGTTATCCACTTGAATATGCGAAAGTGACATTCTCACTCCTGAAAAGTAAAAAAATAAATAAAACGTTCAGGGTCCCCTACAATGCAGTTTCTATGTGGACATGGGACCATGAACAGATAAAACCTTTTCCACCTTTATCTTTAGCAAATAATATGTTTTTGTTATTTTTTAATGAGTCGATTAATTTAAAATTTTGCTGTTTAGGTTTGTTTCAATCACTTTCTTTCCATTAGTTAATTTAAAAAAGGAGACTGAACACTTGAGCCGGAAAAGGGTAGAGTGCCTTCTCCGGGTCAGGGGGGTCGTCCTGCCTCAAGTGGAGGAGTTTAAGTATCTGGGGATCTTGTTCACGAATGAGGGAAGAAGGGAGCGGGAGGTTGACAGGCGGATTGGGGCAGCGTCTACTGTGAAGCGGGCGCTGTACCGGTCCGTCGTGGTGAAGAGAGAGCTGAGTCAAAAAGCGAAGCTCTCGATTTACCGGTCGATCTACGTTCCCACCCTCATCTATGGTCATGAGCTTTGGGTCATGACCGAAAGAACGAGATCACGGGTACAAGCGGCCGAAATGGGTTTCCTCCGCAGGGTGGCTGGGCTCTCCCTTAGAGATAGGGTGAGAAGCTCGGTCATCCGGGAGGGACTCAGAGTAGAGCCGCTGCTCCTTCACGTCGAGAGGAGCCAGTTGAGGCTCGGGCATCTGGTAAGGATGCCTCCTGGACGCCTCCCTGGTGAGGTGTTCTGGGCACGTCCGACCGGGAGGAGGCCTCGAGGAAGACCCAGGACATGCTGGAGGGACTATGTCTCTCGGCTGGCCTGAGAACGCCTTGGGATTCCTCCGGAGGAGCTGGAAGAAGTGGCTGGGGAGAGGGAAGTCTGGGCCTCCCTTCTGAAGCTGCTGCCCCCGCGACCCGACCCCGGATAAGCGGAAGAAAATGGATGGATGGACTGAACACTGATATTTTAACATCTTTAATGAAGATCTAAACATTAAATTGGGGATTCAAAATTGTTCATATCATTGTGTTTATCAAACATATGTTGGAAAATGGAGAAAGAATATCTGGTCAACATATAAAAACACAAAAAAACAAAATTTATCTTGAAGACTGGAAAAGCAGTGAAATAATCTGTTGCTTCAAGTCTCTAATACTAATATATGGTGAGCAAATCAGCTTCATTTTAAGTGCCATAACATGTTTTTTTTTCATGAACTCATCATAAAAATTGCTTAATGCCCCTTTTAAGTCTCGTTTTACTTCACCACTTTAGTGCTATAAGTATTCCAACCAGAAAGAAAAAAGAAAAGCCACGACTGACAAGCTGCCTTAAAACACAAGAGTCAAGTAAACTCATCCCAGAAGCCATAACAAGTTCATCTGAAACACTTGTAATTTAGTGTATGACTGGTATTAGATTACTTTTCCCATAAATCCATCAAAATAAAATAAGGACTGGGGGTTGTGGGGTGGGGGGCTCGGAGGGGAGCGGATATAAAACCAGGCCTACATCTGCAGCTACTCAAATCTGCATTCTGTCTCAATAATGAAATCTGAAAGAAAGCCCTTGAGAGATTAGGGATTCCCCTGTGCCAACAGATGTTTATGAAATGAAAGAGTTTATAAGAGGGGAGACCAGAGGAAGGGACAAGGAATCAGCCAAAGTGTAATCTTGAAATGGAGAAAAAATGTTCTGGATCCTCTCTCTCTCTCTCTCTCTCTCTCTCTCTCTCTCTCTCTCTCTCTCTCTCACTCTCACTCTCTCTGCGTTTTGCGCGGTGGGCGTGAGAGGACAATGAAGGAGGGGTGGGGCCCGGTTCTCCACATTGTAAATGTATTAGAGAGCGATCCCCAAGCAGAGGACGAGGGGAGAGGGCGCCGCGTCAGGATCAAGACTCATACAATGTTGCCATGTCTTTATCTCGCTGCCACAGTCTCCGACAGACCTGCTGGAATTGACTCGCAGTCTCTTATTCCCACAAGCAGAAATCACAAACAGCTCCCCACTCATTCAAGTGCAGCTTCATTACCGCTTGAAATATGCGGCTCTGATTCAAGGATACATTGCTCTTACGTTGTCACATTTGCATCCTAATTTACTCCACATACAACAGCTGTAAGCGTTGCAAAGTTAATTATATGATAACCCTTGACAACTAACTCTGACCTTGAGCTATGATAAAAAGAAAAACCATCAAGCCACAATGAAACCCCAAGAAAGAAATTGCCTTAAGACAGGAGATGCAATCTTCAGTTTGCCCGCCGCACCAACTCAACAAAAAGAGCACTTGTTAAAGACCTCCACTTTATCGGGCCGGAGCTGTCACATCTGATTAGGCTCACTGGAGCCGAGAGGGCGACCCGGGAACAGCAGGGACACCAGCAGATTGGTTGGTGCCAAAGTTATGTGACGCACCAGCACAACTTTCATCCTTTCTCCACCAGACGATCGCTGGGAAGTGCAGCGGAGAATTATGAGAGCTACTTATGACAGAAAACGCTGTTCATTAGAGCATGCTCGACTTTACTGACACCTATAAGACCTCAACAAGCCGGAGAGGGAGCTTCGGCGTGGAATCACAAATGAACACATTGGTGTTGTGCTGACAGATGAGTCTTAATTGTTACCTCTGGCGAATGGGACTTCATACAACAGAACAAAAGCTTCCCTCCCGGCGCCCCTCGTTTGATGCAATGTGACGATGACCTTGCTGCAACGCACCCTCCTCTAGATCCTTCGGAGTTTATCTTGACAGACTCCCAAAGACTTTCTCTCTCAGGTGTCTCACTGATAGACCAATTCATTTAACTCTGTCAGGATCCGAAGCTTTAGAAGCTGCTGCCTGATGAATCTCTATTGTTTTTCTGGCTGTTTGCTCTCCTTGAGGTGAGCTGCATTACTGTTTCAATAGCCTTTAGACTATTACCGCATAAAAAATGGGTCTTTTTTTTTTTCAATCAGCACAGGCCTTTCTGCATGTATTTACTATTTACTATAACTGAATGCACAAAGTTTGCTTGAAATACTGAGCATTTGTTGGGGTAAACATTCACAAGCACCAATCGAACACAAAGAAAATGTATAAAATATGCAGTGTTGTGACAGGTACTTGACACCTCACAGATATTTTTGTTAGTTTTTGTCAAACTTATATTAGAATATTAGAAATGAAACATATCAGACAAGAATAACTTGAACAATGAGGTTATTTTTTTACAACATTGTGAACAAATAATCAAGTAATTGCCCCCAAATGAACTGCAGCTCATGCTGCCCTCGACTTGCCATCAAACATTTTCAGTTCAGCCTTCGGAGCATGGACGACCAGTTTACAGCATCTCAAGACAGATTTAAGCCTAGACTTTGACTAGGCCACTTCATTTTCTTCTTTTGAGCCGTTCAAAGGTGAACTGGAGTGCTTTGGATCATGGGTGCAGCCAAACAAATGGCTGCACCCATTATTAACAATGTAGTTGTTAATTTGTTGTTCAAAAAGTTAAGATTACTGGTTTAGATTAACTTCAGCACATAGTCATTGTAGGGTATTCCTTGTTATAAAATATGCAAGGTTGTTTTTAGTGATGCTTCTCTTTCCTGACTCCTGGAGGAGTTCAGTTGTGTTATTTTTAGACGGTTAAAGTAACTGCTTCACAGTGACGATGCTGTGTGCTTCCCACCATGTTTTATGTAAAGCAAAACTGCCCAAATGTGGTTTGGGACTTTGAGTCTGAGCTGTTAAAGTGGAAGATAAAAATAATAAAAAGCAGTTTTCAGTTTAGACAAAAATGTGAAGTAGAAACAAACAAACAAAAGAAGTGATGCTAACTCATTTCATGGTCTCCAGGGATTTATGTTTTTAAGTTTCTTGGTTTGTTTTTGTTCTTCTTTCCTCACCTGATTTCAGTCACTAATTATCACACCTGCCTGTGTTTGTTTTTAAGTCTGCAGCCTAGTTAGTTCTGGGAACTACTTTCAGTCGCTTTTTGTCAAATCTTTGTGACACTCCAAGATGTGTTCAACAGTCAGTCTCAACACATGAAACACTTGTGTTGAGACTGACTCAACTGGGGTGTTGGGTCCTCAGTTGAACCATGTTTTAATTTCTGTCAGGTGTTTAATTTATTTGCATAGAATAGCGAAGACATGACCTGTTGTATGTATGAGGAGTTCTTGAACGAAACGACACAATCTCTGCATCACTGACTGGCATCCTCAAATTTAGGCCCTGAAATCTATCAGCATACTTAGCATGGTGCTAAATCAGAATAGGTGTTTCTACTGGTCAAATATGTATCCCCTGCATACTGGCTACTAAAGCAGTCAATAAATAAGTAATGTCATCTTGTTAATTTTCTGAAATTAACGTGTTAAGGGCAAAAAAGCAGGATAAGCATGATTTTACTAAATAAGCATGCTTATGTTAGAAGTATGATTAAAGCTAGTAATGATTTTTAGCTGGTGATTTTTAAGAATCCATTTCATGAAACAATGGAATCATGTTAAAAGAGCTTAATTTTTTAGATTTTAAAGATGAGGGTTTAAGAGGACTTGAGGGGATGTTAGTTATGTCCATTAATTACATCGCAGTGAAATGTTACACACATTTCCAGAGGAAAAAGATCAAACATTTTAAAGACTGTACTACCGACTCAACAAAAGTACTGCTATCTGAAAGCAAGACAAAGTCATAAACTATTTGATTGAATGCAATAGCTGGACCTTCACTTGTCCTTCATTCTCTTTTATTGTTATTTAGTTATTTAAGAAAGAAACTTGCATACGTTTCTCATTTTCTGGATTCTTCTGGATTTAAAAAATGGGATTAGTTACTTAAATCATCTAAATGAAAACAATTAGGTCTTGATTGGATCACAATGTCAAAATCATATACCACACCTCGACTAATTATCACACAAGGACGAGTCGGATGTTATAAGTTGGTTCAGAATGATATCTGCTACATGCCTTGTCTTTCTGTGTTCATCCGTTTGTGTCTTATGTTCACAGAAAGTCTGACTAGTTTCGGAATTGGAGCTGATTAATCTGATTTCCCAAAATGTCAGGTTATTCTTTAAAGCCTTCCTTTATCTGTTTGTCCCTTTAATCTGCGTAACCTTAGTTGTGATGTCGCCGAGTAAAGTGCTGGGAACACATGAGCCTGACAGAGTGAAGAACAATAGCAAAAATTTCTGCTTTGATGAATGATTCCAGTAACGGACCACATTAAGTGATAAGAATGATTTAACATCAACACAGAAAGGTCAAACACAAGTAAAAGTTTACCAATTATGCTTGAAAAGTAATTGTGAACACCTGTATACATAATCTAATACTATGCAAACTGTAATTAAAACCCTCCTGTTGTCCTCGGGTCAAAATGACCGAGATTTGTATGTGTTTTCCCTATACACAGAAAATGAGGACAACAGGAGGGTTTTAAGTGATTTGGAATGAGAAAAAAAAAAAAAGCAAATACGCTGCAAATTACACATGCTGAGTTATTTTTGTTTGAGTTTTAGGACATCATAGAAGGGATCTGCTCCAAACCAGATCACTTCGCATTCTGTAGCCGACAAATTCAGATAAAGCTGACTTGTCTGTCTTATTAGAAAATTATTCAGTGTTTAAATTATATGGTTAGGATTTTTTTTCTTTGTAACGTAGCAAATACTAAAAATAGAGTACAGCTAAATAACTTTTGATCTCAGACCCGTTCTTTTTTTCCATCCGTTATTCACTTGATTTGGACTAAAAACTTAATGTTAGGCTGCAGCCAGATCCTCATTCCGTCGCAGCTATCGCCTGCATTGCATCAACAAATCCCTACAAGTAGTGGAGTCTGGCAGAGCAAACTCATCTCTGAGCAGCTGGAAAACCTCATCGCCAGGCGGAGAGTTTGAGTGGTTTTGCCTGGTTCAGCAGTGGGCATGCTGGTGTTAGATGAGTCATTGATCCTCCCCAGCAGGCTCCTCTACGGTGCAATTCCTCCACGCTCCGCCACTCCCTTCCCCCACGCCATTGACTATCTGCCATGACGTTCCGCCGTCACAGCAGGACTTGATACGTAATGATCCTCTGATGGAGGGATGTAACATTTATCATGTGCTGGCAGATGTGGCAGGGTGGGATCTGAGGAGGGAGCCCAGGCCAAAGCCAAAAAGAGGAAACTGTGCATGTTTAGACGGGAGCTTCTTTAAGACTGACAGCGGGAGATATGCAGGATTAAGGGAAAAGTGACAGCAATGTTGTCCTCCGGCTCACTATATAGGAAGACGGACGGTTGTGCTTTGCTCAGTATATATGAAAAAAATAAATAAAAAAATGTCAGTTGGTGGCAACGTGGGGGATACTTTGAGACAAACTTTTCCCATTGAAAAGTGAGAAGGGTCAAAATATGACCGTGACAGCCGTTTGATATCAGATCCTGCAGATCAGGGTCTCCAGTCCAGAATCAATTTGAGTTGACATGTTTGTTTATTTGAACTGCAAGTTTCCACTCGATTTAAACAGACTTCAAAATGTCCTTGTTGTAAGAACAAATAAGAATGAAAAACTCACTTACTGGTTTAACAGTCTTTGCCTCTAATTATATAGAAAGTATTCCTGCCTCTGTTTGGTGTGGACTCACTGGAGCCCCTGTTGCTGTCATTTTCTTTCATAGAAAGTTCCCCTGGCTCACAGGCTTTAGAGAATCAACGCGTTTCATTCCTCCATGAAATCTTATAATGACGTTTTTAAGGCTATCAACTGTGGTTGGTCTGTTTGGGTGCCATTTTCTACTGGAAAGTACTCCTTGCTCAGTGCCTCTGTCTTTACCTGCTTTTTCTTTCCCATCGAAAGTACCCTTGTTGTGTTTTTGTGTTCTCTCTCTCATTCTTTACTTCTCACATTCTCTTCATCTCATATTGTAATATCCCTACACTTTGATGGGAGCTCAAAACAAGACGAAGTTCGACATAGACATTTTGTGAGGAATCTAAATCCTGATTGGTTGTCAAATACTGTAGTATAAGCATACGTGGATGTGACATGCACAAATGACCCTAAACACATTGAAAGATGAGTTGGGAAGCGTTTTGTAAAAAAAGTTCCCTCCATATAACAGAGGGTGCTGGTTCATGTAGCGGACATTCGCAGCTCATATTCAGATTTAATTATCTTAGAGTGCAGAAGCCTGCAGGAGTGAGGTCAGACGAAGGACCTGAGAAGTAATGAGAACGAAAGACTCTCAAGGAGTGAGGCATACCGTTCGACCTTCTTGGACGGAACTGACCAGTCGCCAAACACAAACCAGCTGCAGTTCCTGGCATGATGAGGCTCTGCAGTCCTGTCTAAATTATGGATTTCAACAAGTACGACATTTGTAGGAGAGCGTGGAAAAAAAGCGTTGTTCTTTTCCCCGGAGTTTTCAGATTCATCCACACTCATTGCTCCACAGTCTGAAAATGTTTAGCTCTGCACTGTTCACAATGGGAGCATTATCCAGCCATCGTTCTATTGTGCTTTTCAGGATTCTGCATTTCCATGGAACCTCAGTTTCACCGTTACTCATTTATATTTTTCAAGTCGGCTCATGCAGGAACATCTAAGACACAGAATGTCATGAAAAAGTTCTATATTTTTTGCATTTTAGAAAGTAAAAAACATTTCAAACAAAACGATTCAAACATAACAGAACACCATTATGTTCAAGCACATTAGTGGAAGATTGAGTGGAAGGACAGTGATCATTTGGGGCGCCATGTCATCCGCTGGTGTTGGTCCACAGTCAACTCAGTCGTCTACCAGCAAATTTGAGATAACTTTTACTTTTCTGCTGACAAGCTTTACGGAGATGAACATTTCCTTTTCCAACACAATGCTAAAGGTACCAAAAGCTGGTCCAGTGACCATGGTGTTGCCATGCTTTACTGGCCAGAAAGCTGGCCTGTTGGAAAATCTCTAAATTATCACCAAGAGGAATATGCAAGACACCAGACCCACCAAGGCAGATGACCGGAGGGTAAATATTAAAGCAATCTGGGATTCTATTACACAGGCTGATCTCCTACAGGATATTCTGATAGTGAGAAGAATTTATGGTTCCATCAATTGCAGCAAGTTATCTAGATTACGAAGCAGTAATGTGCTCCAGACCAACACACAGACACCTTTCCCTTTAGTCTGCTTGGTCTAAATAATAGTCCCCTGCAGCTCTTGGGTGTTAACTGAATCCATTTGGCTAATGTTAGATATGTCTAACAGAGGAGAAAAAACTAGTAGCTCAACTTACTACAGGTCATAAAGTAAATATCAGCATTAGTGCATGTATGTATTTCAACATGTCTGAATAAACTCAGTTATTTATGTAACACATTAGATATTCTGTCTATAATCACACCATCATGCATCATTAAAATGCCAAATTAATGACGCCCATGCTCATGGTGAGTGTGTGTGTATTTCTGACTTGCACTATAAACCCTCATGATATATTGAATAACTTCCACTACAGGACTCCGCTATGCTTTAATTGCTGGTAGTCATTTTTGCCTCTGGTCATGCAAGGCCCAACACATTGCCATATGCTTGGGCTACAAAGTCCTAAACTTTTTTTTTCTCATCTTCAAAAACAAACTTTGTCGTTAAATTCAGAGTCCTATATTCCCAGCGTTTTCCCCAGTATTTGTTGATCTACGAAGAACAGTTTTTTCATTTGGTGGAAGGTCAACTGTATTAGATCTTGAATCGTTTTTTAAAAGTACAAAAGTTTGACCTCCATTTTGACGGTTCAAGACCAGAAAGATAAAAGCACTTCCAGGTTGGGACTCTTGCCTAACCTCTGTCTGGATTAATAAAGGAAAAAAATATTCAATAATAGATCACGGAAGCTTTTTGTAAGAAGAAATCAGAGTTTTTTTTTACTAGACAGCTGAGAAAATACACAAAGAAATGGGATTTAAGAGCAGCAATTCCCTCTGAGACGAACTCACGTCGTTTTTGATTACCGAGATGTGCAACTGTCCAAACAGACCTGCACTCTTCTGAATCAGAAATTAGAATCTTACACCCAGAAGTGACTCACGTGCAATTTGGCGAATACAAAAACATCCCAAGTGTGCCTTCGCCTCCAGCTAATGATCTAAATTGCATCTGAAGTAGAAGCGAGAAAGAAAAAAAACAAACTGCTGTGTAAGTTAAAATAGTGACTCTGAGGTTGAATTATTATGTGTCCCTTCATGTGGCACAATGCTGAATTAAATAGCTGCTTTGCTCGATTTGAAGAAGAAGAAATGAAGAAGCAAATGAGAAGTGGAAAAAAAAAAGGAAAACAATGTCAAAGGACACCGAAAGAGACGTGTTAATTTACTAAAGGCGTCTGGAAGAGTTAATTAAGCCAGCTATAGGGTAGAGGAGAAAGTGCTGAGTCCTGGAGACACAAAATATTTATTCATCAGCCTATTAATGTTTAATTTCTTTTTTTTCTCTGCTTTTCAAATGCAAGTAAGTAGGAAAGGAAAAAGCTTTGAACATTTGACCTTATATCTAAAAAGTATGAGGTGAGCCTGAACACCCGTAGGGATTGTCTTAATCATTAAGAACCGGCTGCAAAACAAAAGAAGGATGTTAAATGAATGGAAAATATCTCACATCTTAAGAAAATGCTTTTGTGCCCCTGCAGTTTGGTCTTCCACCACCTCACATTCAAACACAGATCATCTGCTGCTGCATCAGAGCCAGGGATACAACACTTCAAAAAAAAAAACAACATTTCTACACTTTGAAATTGCATTGCATTTCGTCACTTTGCAACCACAGACTTTAATGTGTTTAGATAGCCTTGGTGCTGTATATGTAAATAATATTGCTTTGTTTTAATGGGATTCTATGTGATCAACGGAAAGTAACCCATAACTGAAGTGAAAAGAAAACAATGGCTTTTAAGTTCATACAGTAGTGAAATTTGAGTCTATCCTTGGACATAAAATTGTTTTCAAGATACAACAGAGATGAAAGAGCAGAAGTTATGCGCCCCCTCATGACACAGCAGATCACCGACTCCTCTTCATTTCTTTTTGCTTAGTCCCAGGAAACATTTTGTTGCGCAAACTTACAATCGAGGATCTGGGTGTGTTTGTGTGATCTTCTCACTTACCTTGTTCTCTGTCCTTCCCTCCAAGGGAACCTTGGAGGTTACATGTTGGATCTTTTTCCCTCTGTGACTGTCTATCAAGCCACCTCGTGCAATAATCCACCCAGATTACCTCATCCAGGCGACTGCAAGGCTCCCTACTTCCTTAAATCCTCCAACCAAGCTGTCTGCACTCCAACGCTCCGCCATTGACTCAAACCGACACCCCAGACTTTGCTCACTCCTCCCCGGCTACAGCCAGTAAGACAATATTCAATATTCAGTATACACATTACTCTGTGTAGGTGTGTCACATAAAATCCACATTAAATACGTTGAAGTTTGTGGGCATAATTGTGACAAAAATGTGAAAAAGTGCACGATTGCTTCTGCAAGGTCGTGTGCATGACGGATCACTTAAAGATCGCAGACTTTTGGTCTCACCTCTGCATTCAGCACCAACTATCTGTTGGCGACGCGTTACACACAGCCGTACATGCTCCATCGATCCCACGAAGACGTGTCAGATGAACGAACCCGGCGTGGCTGAGGAGGAAACCCTCGTACGCCTGATTTGTCAGCGGCCCTAATTATATGGCGACAAACGGGTTGCCAATCAAGAGAATATATTGTGTGGTTATATCTCAGGAACTCATCAAGTCAACCCAATTAAAAGCTGCAATAAGAACAGACATTGGCAGCCAACATGGCTCTCATTCACTTAATTCATGATTGCCAATTAAAACAGAATAGCGTGCAAAGTTGTAAAGCTGTCAGAAGGGCCCAGCTAAATTACCCTTTCCCACTTTGAATGATGGATGCGTTCACTGCTCTCCCTTATCTTATTTATTCTGAGTGGTATAGGATGGGTGGTGGGTGGGACGGAGGGAGCAGGAAGAGTTTAAAGAGTGTGACGCTAATAAAGAAAGTTCCTCCTTTCAGAGAATTAGAATCTCCTGGTGGAAGACTGTCAGGCTTCCTACGAAGAAATATGTAATTAAATCACACACTTTGGACTGGATCCTTGTAGATAACCCAGTCATATTTAAGATTAAAAGTATAAAGTGAGATAACACTGCAAGTTAATTGTGCTGTTCCCCTCCCACAGCTGCTTTGCAACAAAATACCCGTACAGTGCTCACAATCGGCTCTTTGTCCATTTCTCTCTGCAAAGAGCCGTTTCCTCTATTATTATTGTTTCTCTTTGTTTCCATGCCAATGATTTTGGATCTAAAGTTCCCAGATTTAAATTTGAATTGTCTTCAATGTCTTATTGCTTTAAATAGTGTCTAAAGCACCTTTGCAAATGTGAATGATGTCCATGTAAACCCAAACCAGTGATATCAGTCACGTTGTCTTGCGCTTACAGACTTTGCAGTTTTTTTTCCCCTTGCATGCAGCAACACAACGAGAGCGAACCACTGTGATTTAATGCGCCAGATCATATTTACCACCTCCTACAGGGCTGGCATGAGCATTGCATCATTTTTCCAGAGATTTTTTTATTTTTTTTTATTCTGCTGTTGTGTAAAGTCTTGTTTTTCCAGATATGCAACAGAATATGTGTTTGGAAGCATTATGTAAATAGAGTTTTAGTATTTGACTGCAAAATGCAGAGATACACGTTACTATAAGCCTGTTTGTTGAGTGCAACATTAAAAAATAATGGAGTGTTGGATGTTATTCCTAAATCAGTGGCGTAAATGGTTTATGCATCATAAGAACAGGGCTTGTTGATTCAGTTTTCAGCTTTGGTTTATACCAAACAACAATCTGTTTTTTGTCGTTTGCTTTTGAGCTATGTGTATTTGAATTAAAGATGAATCCAAACACATATAAAAGACGTCCTGAACTACCGATCTTTGTCTATCTGGGCTTGGTAGCTATTATGGTTCATTTGCGTTATATTTATGTTGTAAATCATTGCAGATATTCCAAGTACAAGCAGCTATACTGTTATCACAATAAACACATTTTAGGTCTTTGACACTTTAAGTAACCTAAAATAAAATATGAATATAAAGAATGGTTTTAGAGAGAGTTTTTGTTTTTCTCCCCATCATCTCATCATTTTTACCACTGAATAAATACTCTGCTTCAAGTTTGGTGCTGCGATTTTATAGTTTTTCACATGCTTACTAAAGGTGTAAAAACGAGTAGGAGGCTCTACTTTACTATGGGAATCAAACTATATTTAAACCGTAACTCATGTTTCTCCTTTAGTTTAATTTCTTTTAGGGCAGCAAGAATGTTTGCTAAATGTCTGAAAAGCAACTTATCCTGGCCGTGTCTTCTGCACCATTAGCCACCGTTGCCACACTATTGATGGCCTAATTAAGACGTGTCAAGCCGGAATATGTCACATTTTTTAAAAGGCTGAAATTGATAGCTCACATTAATTTTCACTTTCTCCAAATGACCTTTAATTTTGCTCACAAAATGCGGGCTCGTGTCTCCGCTGGCAACACCCTCCCCGTTTCTGCTTCTGAAACAATATGTCAGACCCGCTTTGACAACACACGGGAGGAAGCTACCTGCTCGCAAGAGGGGAGCGCCTGAAAGCCTAAATTGAAGTCACTGTCAGACTTCAACTATCCATCAGAAAATGATAGGCCATAGCCTCCCTCTAGAATAATTGTTTATAACTTCTTTTTTTGTCCTTTTTTGTTTGATCAATACAATCTTTGATAATAATCATCCCTGTGTAGCCTGTTGCTTCCAGCGATTTGCTTTTGTCCAACTTTTTTTTATTATTGCGTTCCTCCTGGATTGTCTTGTAAAAGCAAAACGAGCCCCAGATCCAGCAGATCCAGTCACGGTGCTGCAAGCGTCTGGAAAAAGAAAAAGTGATGGTTTCCATTTGGGCCCCCGTCGCTGAGGGTTTGTTCTCGTCCTCAAGAGATGTGCTCCGCAAGGCCAAGGTCTTTGCAGCAGATTAAAAGAGCGTGTCACTAATGTCACCCCGCTGACGAATCAATGGTGAAGCGCAGGAAATGAAAGCAGTGACTGACACATCAGCTCCTGTCACTGCGTGTCTGCTCGGAGCCTTCTCTTCATCCTTGGCAGCCGCCGGGACCTGAGGGGGACCCTGTCAGCTGGAGCCTGCGTGGCTCCCGGCACAATCCTGAACCGCGGAGGGGAAAAACCCACGGGAGCCTCACTTGAAAAGGGCTCACAAGGCTTCGGAGCATCGACTCAATCAACTTCTGATACTTTGTTGCTGCACTGGGCCAAAAAGTTTGGAAAATCCAGCCTGGGCTTGAGGTTTAGAGAGGCGAAGAAAATCATCCAAGTGCGACGAAAAACAAACAGATGGCAGTAAGTTCATAATGTGTTGTGACAGATTTAGTGTTTTTATGTAGCGGAGATAAGCGGCTTATCTCATTCTAGCTGTCTTTACTCCCTGTGATTGCATCAGTTTGCGAGATAATAGATTTGATCACCATTTGTCTCCCTTTTCCAGCTATTTATTTATTATTTTAAGTCTTGTAAAGTCACACAGACTTGGATGTGCATCTCTTCTCATTAGTGGAGATTGACTTGCATGTTCTGGCTATTGCAGCGCACTGAAACACAATGTGATTTAGACAGAAGTCCACCTACAAAGGCTGCATGGCTGACAACTTTACTTTGTTTCAGATCCTTCCATCGTGTTCATGGTTGTTTATGATTGTGATCCTGTTGGGAGGTGAAACTCCAGCCCAATTTTAAGTTCAATACATCCCTTAAGTATTTCTTACAAATTTCCTATGCATTTACAGCTCTGTGCATCTCTAGCAAGTTTTATTCCCACATTATGATTCTGCCACCATCATGTTTTGCTGAGGAGAAGGTATGTGTAGCCTGTTAGTTTTCCACCGTATTCACCATTTGTATGTAGGCCAAAAAGTTTAAATATGGGCCAAGTGGACCGTCCTTCACATGTTTGACTTTGACTTTATTTGTGATGAAAATCAAATCAAAAAGGGCAGTTCAAAGTGCTTCATATTGAAAACATAAGAACGTCATAAAAACCAGTAGGAAATATTAAATTTTGTCAGACACCATCATCAAGTTTGTCAATACACGTCAACTACAGTGACCCATGTTCTGGTTAGCTTCAGCCAAAAGCAAACAGGTGGGTTTCTACCCTGGGTTTAAAGGAAGTCAGTGTTTCAGCAGTTTTGCAGTTTTCTGGGAGTTTGTTCCAGATTTGTGGTGCATAGAAGCTGAGCGCTGCTTCTCCATGGTTGGTTCTGGTTCTGGGGATGCAGAGCAGAGCCAGAACCAGAAGATTTGAGAGGTCTGAAAATGTTGGTGCAGCCTTTAATGTATTTTGATGCTAAATTTGTGGATCATTCTTAACAGCTAGGAAATGAACCAATTTCAGCTGTGCAATAAAAAGTTAAAGGCCAAAGTGTCTCGTATGGTAAAACCAGGTATATCTGACATTATTCTAAAAAGGCGACAAAAGGCCAATCTTTGTGGATTCAGTAAACTCTGCCGTCTCCACAGCTCTCTTCCCATGTGAGTCTTTTCGGTTGATCGAGTCCTTTAGATTATCTCTGTTTTGGGGGATTTGAGGTTCACTTCCTGAAGCAGCTGGACGGCTCTGACGCCGCAGGGTCACCGGCTTTGGCTTGACGGGAAGGCATTTGATTTTCAGGATCAGGACGTTTTCGCTCCAGCACAAACAACCACCTGGGCTTGTTTGTCTTCACCTGAGTCTTTCAAGAGGAATAAAACAGCGCTGCTTGTTTCCTCGTTACATGGTGGCCGGGAAGCGCGGGGGCTTGTAGAAGCAAGCAGAATGCAGATGCTTGTGGCGTGGGGGAAAGAAGAGGAGAAAGAAGATGAAGGGACAAAGGGGGCGATAACAAGCGGGTTTTTTTTTTTTTCTTTTTTTGCCAGCCAGGCAGCCATGAGTCCTACTGCTCTGCTGGAGTGAATGCAACAGCACCGGCTTTTTCAGCCTGACTGCTGGAGCAGATGAACACACATCTTCCCCACCGTGGGAGAGGAGACTGTCATGACAAAGCCAGTCCCTTTGCCTTTTTTTTTATAGTTTACATCCCTTCCTGCCCCTCTTTCCCTTTCTGTCTCACCCTGTCCCCATTTCTGTTTCGCTTGTGTTAGCTGTTGGCTCTTCCTTTCTCTTGGTCTTCTTACGTATATAATAAAAATGAAAAGTGTGCAGGTGATGATATGCTGGCTGTTGAAAGCGTGCAGCATTTGGCACCTTTCAAAGAAATCCTTTTGAAAATCCAGGGTTACAGCTAGCAAACACAACAAGGATACACTTTGCAATCTAAAATACACCTTTAAAATCAGTTAATTAAGAGTCAAATGGTGTAACTGAATGACGTTCAGAAGGCAATAGAGGTTTATTTCATTGTAGTATTTCAGAAACGATTCACAGCAAATGTATCATAAACACCTTGGAGGCTTCAGGTGCAAATCCAGAAAGTCTGCAGCGTTCTCGGTCCTTCTGATTGTGGCAGCTGCAGTCACCTTGAATTTCAATCAATTTCGGCACATAAAAGGAATCCAGGTTGAGAAAAAAAAAAAAAAAAGTTATTGAAGCATCAATGGGAACTTCCTCAGCAGGAAATTTCGCATCTTTGCCTTTTAGTATGGATGGCCTACAATAAAATGGAGAGAAAAAAAGTTTTTATACTCAATCAAAACAATCTACTGGAGTGTTCAGGTCGCTACAGCAACAGTTATAATTTCTCTCAAATGATTGTGTAATGAGGTTATAATTTACACCCTCATCTCAAAAAAGTGCAATATCTTAAAGGTATTTTGTTTCAGCAATTCATTTGAAAATGTGCACTACATACATTTACTGCACAGAGTGACATTAAATCATTTAATTCTTATTTATGAGTCTGGCATACATATCTAATGGAAATCAATTAGTATTTTTGATGCTATGTATTATGCTAAATACAATATAAATACAGTAGAAAGAGGATAAGCCACAGTAGGTCATTTGTGAAGAAGATGGCTGCTCTGAATGCTGAATTGAATATTAACAGGAAAATAAGTGGAAATTTAAAAGTGTTATGCATTCTGCAGCACACATGTTACCTCTTCAGTACAACACCCTGCTGTTAACTTACTAACAGTAGGATTCTGGTACATGACGGATACATTACGGTTCCCCTAATGAACTGTGAGTAGATGGTCAGAGATTAAAACTTCAAAAACTCAAAGAAATTCGCTGCAATCATACAGATTCAAATCAATCACAGATGTTCCAATTTGACTTTAGTTCCCAAAAGATGCAGTCAAGTTCAGTTGTCTTGTTCAAATCAGCCGATTGCATCAAGCTGATGCCACTGAGTCGTTAGCTTTGCATGGAGCGACAGCAGGAAGGAAAACTCCTCTACCAGAAGCACAGTGAGGAAAGAGGTCAGCAGCCTCAGCCCAAAGCTGCATCACCACAGAGGTTGCTTATGATAACATAAACACTCTAACTTTGAACTTTTTAAGAACTGGCAATCCGTACAGCATTTTGGATTTTAGATAAGCAACACTTTAGTCATAATCTGTGTACTTGTAAAAAAAAAACACAATGACTCCTGAAAGTCTTCTACGTTTTGATTCGGTGCTCAAGAAGAAAAAAATCCTGGCCTCGTAACTTTAATGCCGAGCAAATTAGACAAGAAATTACAGGATAAATGTTGACAAGCTGTTTCCCTTATGTAGAGGTTTCATGGTTGCATATTTGTGTGGATTGAGAGCACAGCCGGAGCTGCCACTGCTTCCCTGCTCTCTGTCGCACAGAGCACTGAATGCAGCGAGCGCGGCTGAGTCATTAGGATTCGGCTCAGGACGCCGCTTCGCTCGGCACAAACCGAGGTGAATGAACATGTCTGTCTGCAGCTAGACGCCTCTCTTTCACAACCTGCTGTGACGTGTCTGGAGGGAAATTACCGAGAATGACCTTTGTACCTGCCTGTTATTCAAACCTCCTCACCATCTCAAGTATTTACCCCAACATTTCTCCGTATCTTTCTGGGCTCTCTGCCCTCTGACTCTCTTGAGGAAGACGGCGGCTTTATTTCCGGAGCCGCTCTGCAGAAGCGATGTCGCCGTATGAAATACGCCACGTGCTCATGATAAACTTTCAGTAACATTGATTATTCACACAGACGCAGAAGATTGTCCTTGAAGAATGACTGCCTCTGCGGCGTTGGCAGCCAAGTGTCACAAACCACCAAGTCATAATTTTGCTCGCGTGCAAAATTGCATCTGCAAGCGCGACAACATTTGCAACACGTTGTATATCAAGGAGGATTAAGACAATTTATATATGGTGGATACAACCGGTGGTAATGCTGAATCTGCTCGCGAGAAAATATGAGAAAAATAAAACGTCTACATTCGGAGCAGGGTGAATAAAAATCTGTTACAGTAAATTATTCCGAGTCTAACCTTCTGCAAGACAACTTCTAAGCTGCAACTCAGCAATATCGCCCACCCTCGCCTGTAATCTATTTAACCCCCAAGGGAAAAGCAGAGGTGCGGGCTAAATTGGTGTAATCTGAATAAGGGTTTCTTGAATACGGCGCTTTTATCCAGTGAGGGAACGTATCCACCTCCAGCTTCTGCAGACCTGACGGACAATAAGGATATGACCATCTGAATCAATACAGCCAATCCCCCATGATTAGGTCATCCATTAGTTCAGTTGATCTTTCAACCCCCTCGATTTGCGTCTGATGAAAGTGTTATTGCTCAATACTTGTTGGATGATTTGTTTAAATCTTTTGCTTCTTAAAGGGACAAGGAATAGGAATGTTTTGATCCAGCATATGCAAATGAGTTTTTTTTTTTTTTTTCAGTCATGGTCCAGAAAGTGCGGGGGATTGGGAAGAGGTGTCAGAATGCTGGCCTTCTCTCTTGAACATCAAGGCCTTTCTGCTGCATCTGATCCTCTTCTGTCTGTCTCTTCAAAAAGTCAAAATGTGTTGAAATGCAAGCTGGTGTTGTCTGCTGTCCAAACCTCAAACCAGCCGGGACTCGAGACCTTGATGCGTCTCAGCTCAAAACGAAAAAATAAAATAAATCTGCAATAATATTTTAATTTGTTCTGTTAAAGCAACTGATTAAACACTTTTGCTTGTGTGCAAAGGTTGTCTTCTGTGATTGAGAAAGGAGGATTTTATATATGTGTCTCAAACAACATGGACTCTTCAAGAAAGGCTTCCAGAAAGATAGGGAGTTAGTTTGCTCAATTTTTTTCATTCTTCTTCAGGAGGCACCTCTGTAAGGTCAGACACTGATGCTGGACAGGAAGGCCTGATTTTCAGCATCTGCCTTCTAACATGACCTTCTCAGTATTTAAGCATCCCCGTTTCATTGGTCATTGCCGGATACGTTTGTTTGTATCACTCTGGTTCTGTGTCTCGTATTCCTCATGCCTGATCTGCATGTCCCTTCATTTTGAAGTTCCTGTAGAGACGCCCATTGGCTCACCTGAGTAAGCAGACATGCACACATCAGGACACCCTGCAGTGTGCATGTCGCTGTGGAGCTGAAGACGCCATCAGACACCTGTGTCAACAAAGCCACTCTCATCTGGACAAGACAGGCAGCAGTGTGAAGACAAAATGGTGAGGGAATAATCATCTCACCTTGAACGTGAACAAAACAAAGGCATCGATCGTAGACTTTAGGAGGAACAGGGTTTCACACTATTTCTCCATCAAGGGAGAAGTTAAGGAGTAGAAATACCTCTATGTTCATTCAGACAGACTAAACTGGAGACTTATCAGTGAAATCGTCTAGAAGAAGGAACAGAGCAGACAGTACTTCTTGAGAAAGCTAAGGTTCTTCAAAGTTGTCAATGAGTCTGCTATGGAGCGTGCCACCTCTTCTGCCATCATCTGTTTGAGTAGCAGCATCAGAACCTGGGTTTGAAAAGCTCAGCAGCCTGATACAGAAAGCTGGTTCTGTTCTGGGGACGACTCCTTCTTCGCACTGGATACGATGGTGCGAAGAAGGATTCTTGATAAAATCAAGAAAATTGTGGACAAACCTGACCAAGCTCTTCATGAATCTGTCATGCAACAACAAAGGGTCTTCAGTCAGAGGCTTCTTCAGAACCGTTGCAATACAGATGGCTACAGGAGCACCTTTCTGTCCATCAGCATCTTCAGCAACTCTTTGAAGAACCGTGAATAATATGATTTACAGCAACACTGAATTGATCATTAAATTCTCTTATCTTCTGTCATTTCTGTGTTTTGATCTACATCAACTCCACTAGCAGCACCCAATTCTTTGCTCTGCATTGGATTTGGTAAGATAAGGTTTGCATCCAGCTGCTCACTTGTAAAACCTTCTCCATGACTCTGTCCATAATGTCCTTGAACTAAACACATTGAGTTTGTAGGTCTGTAGGGGTCAACATTGCAGAATGTTGGCAACCAGTGTTCATTACCTGCCTTGGCATCTCCTGACTACATTCTGTGGTTTTTGCACAGCCTTTTCTTTCTGACTTTTTCAGTTGTTTCCACTTTGCTTTAACACCACCAGCAGATGACTATATGTTACTTAGTAGCGGTGATGATGTTGATTGACCTACAAAATACATGTCAAAGCCGGTGTCATAGTGATTTGACCAATAAGATGTAATTGGTTGCTATGCCTCCCACTCACAGGTTGCCAACCAGATTTAAAACACGACAGACTGAATTTAATTGAGTATAAATACTCAAAAAATAAACAACAAATCTGTTAAAATTACCATTATGAACAACAATCCTCTGTCTGTCTCATTTTTGAAAACACGGAGACACAGTTTTTTTTTTTTTTCTTAGTTTAAAAAGCAGAATAAAATCAATTGCAACATAAATAAGACCTTTTTCTTTGTTAGAAAAAAAAGAAGATATTTTACCGTTGAACAGCAGGATGATTTCTGACCATTTCACCATTATTCTGCTGTTCTCCTGGCGCTCGCCTTTTGTGTTTATGCAGTGATGCTCCCAAAAAGTCAGCACATGTTATGACAGCTCTTTAGCTGTGAGCACATCAGCACGTTTTGTCCACCGGGAAAATCGATACCTTGTTTAGAGCTGAAATTGGACAGTCAATGGGCACAATCATCTGTTTCCAATGACAGTAAATGGCAGTTACTGGAATCAGAATGTCAACTGTTTGGGACCGACCAGCAATCAACACCGCGGATCAATTTTTCCACTTACTTTGCAGTTATAAACATCAAGCCATATAAACCCATACATTATGTATGGTTAGAGGAGTGAGATGTATCCAGGTGTAGCCCAAGGTGCAAATCAGCAATGGCTTAGAGGCAAGTTCAGACTGCAAAAAGAAGAATTTACAGAACCATAAACACAGGATTAGCTACGTCCAGCTTGCTGGGATATCGAGCTGTTTGTGAGTGGAGAAGTTGGTGAAAATGAATTTAAAGCAGTGATCCGGCTGGCAAACATACAATTATGTATACAATCTTCAGTATTTGCAACATAAATGAGTGAATTCACTATCTGTTGGGATGGTTAGGAGAAAAGAAAATGCTAAAACATAACTAGGGTTTAAGAGTTAGATGTACAGTAGTAAAACAGGAGGGACTGCAGTTTTCAAACACGCATGTCCTCATTTTTCTGCTGTCTATTTTTGTTCCATCGCTTGATTAGGTGCAAATTTATTCCTATCCTTGCTAAATTCTTGTCCTGCTTAAAAAAAAGGCATGTCCAAAATGACTCAGTTTGTCCCTGTCTGTTCTGTATTTCGGACTGTAACAACATTCTTTTCCAGCCGCCGTGTTTCCCTTGGATTTCGACCAAAGCCTTTTGGGCATGCAGTTTTTTTGCTCTTTTAAGAGTTTATCCAATCAGTGCACAGATTCTGGATTAGCTTCAGGATTGCACCGAGCTCAGTCACTCTGGACTAGTTTCCCCTGATTGTTCTCCACAGAAAATAACATTTTGAGTGAAAGTTTAAAGAGTGAAAAACTCTTAATAATTATTATACGGTTCGTAGCAGTAGCCCTGAAAGACTGGAGTATGACATCCCAATGTAGACTTTAAAGCAGTTTTAACTTTTGTTCCCACCTTACAGTACATAGGTTTCACTCAATTTTTAGATTTTTGTGTCAGAAATTAGGAGCAACACGGAATTGTTTTTAAAAATAAAATGAGAACTACTGTTATTATTAGCTGGTTCATTTAAAAATTGCAGTTTTAATCACTGACAATGGGTAAAAAATACACAATGGATAATGATTATTTAGCTAAAAAACAACAGCAAAAAAAGCCCCATAAAATACAAATTCCAACTATCCACATATGCAATTCATCCCAAAAATGTTTAAATGATTAGGAGAAAACTGCTGGTATTTCCACAGGGTATATCTCCAGAAAATAAGGTCTGCAAACAGTGGTTTTGCTTTTATTTTGCTTTGAGGATAACAGTTTCTTCCTTTCTCTTCGGTCTCTCAGCTCATTGGTACAGACATCGCTTCACTGCGAACAATGATGTTCTCTCAACAGCTTTACACATCATCCTCACAAGGTCTTCAGGTCTTCAGTTGTTGTTTGAGAGGTTGATACACACATTGTTTTTTTAAAAAAAGAAAAAATGTTTGACTCTTTTCTCTCCTTCACAAACAAAAGAAATGTTGATTGTTGTAACGGGCATAAAACATTAAAAGCTTAGTCTGACAGTGGGACAAAAGGGTTATTTGTCTTTTTATACATTCTCCAGTTTTAATTGTGTGTAATATTTAATTGTGCGCCCATTACTGCCCTCAAGCTAAAACTGCTGTAGTTAATGTGTAGCTTCTTGAGTGTTTGCAAGGAGACACTGCAGATCTTTTATTAATTTGTTGTTGAGAGTAAAATCTGATCTGCCATCAACTGTTGGGGTTAAAAGATCAGAGCCGGGGAATTAAAAACGCTAAACAAGGTGATAAATTATGGGTAGCCATTTCATTCAAAATTAAATGCATAAATGAGTATTGCTATAAATACATCATTAATAAATACTTTACCAAACAAATAAATGTCCACATGAAATAAAAACCAAATGATTGGTCCAGTTAGAACCACGAATCACCTGGGTTTTAAAAGCTCTTGTTGAAACAGAGAAGAGACGAGTTACCGTACTCCAAAAATATTCCACATCTTTCATTCTCCCTTATCAGATCCAAGAAGATTATTACTGAGTCCAGAACTCAGTCTAGATCAGTTCACTGAAGTTAAGATTTTCACTTTTCAAAAACTCTCAGCTGAACCCACTTGAAAAAATAAATAAATAAATCAGAAGTTACTGATTAAGACAGACACACAATCTTTTTGCGTTGCCCACAAATGCATGTTGCTCTTGGCTCTTCGTTGGGTTGAGTTAAGCCACCAATACAAGGAGGTTAACTCTAAACATTAGTTTCTTCGTGAAAGTTGTAAAATCATCGATGCTGACAGTAAAATGCAGCCTGCCACTCCACACAACGTATTTCCAAGTCTCTCTTTTCTGCTGAGGTGACAACTTCAAAAACAAGAAAAAAAAAAAAAAAACCTTTGTGCTGGCAGAACAACTTGCCTTATGTTTTCATTTCAACAAAACAAAACTGTTTATTTTTTTTCAGTACATCTTTTATGTTTTACTTTTGGGATTTATAAGAAACAGAAAAAAAAAAAGAAATCCAACCCTGTCGTCCTTGGAGGTCATATTTTATTGTTCTTTCATCAGCCGTTACGGTGTCCCTTCGCTGTTTCTCGTTAGTCTTTGAACAAAAAGACCCATCGAGGCATAAACGCACGCATGTGTGTGTGTGTGTGTGTGTGTGTGTGTGTGTCATTGGGGAGAAGATAACAGTAGTGCAGGTGATTAGAGGTCACTGCATCCTGGCTGGGGGTGGAGCTGGATGGGTGGGGTGTCATGGCGGCATGGCCGTTAAATGCCGTAGTGGGAAACGGAGGGGGTGTGCAGCGGGGACGCAGGGCCACATCACCTCGGGCTTCTCCTGACCGCCTGTGATTGATGGGGAAGAGCTGATGAGCCAAGCTCCCAATGTCACTCTGCAATTAAATAACTCTCACCGCTGAACTGCTGCGGACCCCTCCTCCTCCTCCTCCTCCTCCTCCTCCTCCTCCTCCTCCTCCTCCTCCTCCTCCTCCTCCTCCTCCTCCTCCTCCTCCTCCTGCTCCTCCTCCTCCTCCTCCTGCACTGTGCTAAACCTCCCCCGTCTCCTCCCTTTCGCCTCTATCTCTATTGTCGTGCTCTACCCTCTCCCCTCCTTTCACTCTTTGCCACTCTTTCTGTTTTTTTTTGTTTTTAAAGACTTGTGACAGTCTCAATATGATCCACCCTAAAATGTCACCTTCTTTGCTTTTGTCACTTGTTTACCGCAATCCGGGAAGCAGGTGTTTATCCTCAGCTGCTGGTTGTCCAACTCAAACTTTGCCAGCTGTTCTTCCAGGGATGACAGACAGAGGCTGCTCTTTCTATTAGTTTGGGTCAGCGCTCCCTTCCCAAACGAGAAGGAGCTGCACTATTGTAACGCGCCTGTTTCCAAAAATGCAAATAACACTGAGGAAAAACACAAAGAAGAGAATCCATCCATGACTAATGACTCTAATATGAAACCTAATGAGGAAACAGGTGTTTAAACTTGGATAAAAATATGTAAACCATGCGCTCTGAGGCAAACTCCAAAGAGCAAGCTGGAAGAGGCTGCGAAGATTTTTTACTTGAATAGTGTGATGATGCATGCAGAGTTTTCTGCATATTGCCACTAATTAGGCCTATGACTAATATTGGTTTGTTCACAGTGGGCTGTAGTTCGTAGAAGCCAACCTTATTCTGCATTCTTTTGTCACCTGATGAGCTCACTTTGCAGCTAATTGGGCAAATAATAAAACTCTCGGCGCACAAATGTGTATCTCCTGGAGAGCGTTTGGGACGTTAGAGGGAGTCAAGATGCGATAAACAGACTTTAGAACATAAATGTTCCATGCATTTCAAACATATTCATCTTTTATATTTTCATATATATATATACACTGCTCAAAAAAATAAAGGGAACACTTAAACAACACAATATAACTCCAAGTAAATCAAACTTTTGTGAAATCAAACTGTCCATAGGACGCAACACTGATTGACAACGTGGACCCTCGTTGGGTCAATCAGTGTTGCTTCCTAAGTGGACAGTTTGATTTCACAAAAGTTTGATTTACTTGGAGTTATATTGTGTTGTTTAAGTGTTCCCTTTATTTTTTTGAGCAGTATATACATATATATATATATATATATATATATATATATATATATATATATATATATATATATATATATATATATATATATATATATATATATATATATACAAATCTGAAAAGTACCTGTGTTTTATTTAGGGGTATCAGATTCAAAAAGGACAGAAGACAAATGCACACCAGATTTTTCACTATTTTTATTTGAAAAGCACATGATCAGCTTCCGTTGGTATTTTATTTGGGCTGTCACGTCACACCTGGTGGAACATGAAGGTGGCATGTTCCACCAGGCTTTTCTTCAGGAATGACAGAAACAAAGTTCAGAGCTGATGGGAACATGGAGTCGGCTAAATGCACGGAAATCATTGACGTAAACCTGTTGGTGGTCAGGGACTGAAAATGACAGCAGTGGCACAGTTGGTAGAGCTGTTGTCTTGCAGCAAGAAGGTTCTGGGTTCGATTCCCGGCCCCGGTCTTTCTGCATGGAGTTTGCATGTTCTCTCTGTGCATGGTGGGTTTTCTCCGGGTACTCCAGTTTCCTCCCACAGTCCAAAAACATGACTGTCAGATTAATTGGTCTGTCTAAATCGTCCGTGTGAGTGTGTGTGTGCATGGTTGTGTGTCCTGTGTGTCTCTGTGTTGCCCTGTAACAGACTGGTGACCTGTCCAGGGTGACCCCGCCTCTCGCCCGGTACGTTAGCTGGAGATAGGCACCAGCACCTCCCGACCCCACTGAGGGACAAAGGTGTAAAGAAAATGGATGGATGGATGGATGGATGGATGGATGGATGGATGGATGGATGGATGGACGTCCAGATCCAGAATAGAAATGGTTTCATCACAGCATCATAATGACTAAATACAGAATGTGTATTTAGCCATGAAAATTTATGAAAATTAATGTTCACAGATGCTCTCTACATAATCTAATTACAGAATCAGATATTTTGCAAAGTATGAGCAAAAAGTGTCTAGCCTTGTAATGAATGAATGAATGAATCAGTAGGGGAAGTTTTTCTAGATAAAATTGCATATTTTTGCTCCACATTTCCAATTAAAATCCCAATAAATTTGCTGAGGTTTGTGGTTGTAGTGTGACATAATCTAAAACTAGAAATGGGCAGCGCTGTTTTAATACATTTTTACCTGTATAAAAGTAAAAAGACATTGATGCTGTGCACACATCTCTGAACTCACCATCCCCACGGTAGGGGCAGCATCATGCTGGGGAATAATTCCTTCTTCAGTGAAGACAAAATGAGAAAAAATGTTCAAATGGTATTAACACTTTTTAAGACACTGTATGTGTTATTAAAGGTTATGTCACCCAACATATACACAGCATCCCTATGGTGAGATGGTAGCAGCATCATGATGTGGGATTCTGTAAAATGATCCGTTACATAAAATATTGAAGTTTGTGGTTGTAAGTAGAAAAGTAGGAAAAGTTTAGTGATTTTTTCCAAGAAGTGTACTTGAGAAATGTGCTGTTTTTACATGCTACTGGCAGGATCAACTCTCAACGCAGCAGGAGGTGAATGTAGGATTCCTCTCATTGGTTAAAAGATGTCAAGGAATTTGCATTGACTTATTTTCTCTTCTTCATCTTCCTCTTACCACCACCAAGGCATTCATTCAGCAGCATACACGCCATCTGCTGCCAAAAACTTGGCAGCTATAATTTTTTGGTTCTCCGTTGCTTCTTGCCAGACGCACCGCGTGTGTCTTCTGGCTTTATCACCTCGCCAACTTATTTTTGGTTTACAAAAAAAAAAAAAAAAAAAAAGAGCGAGAGAGAGGAAAAAAAAAAACTCCATCTTCTCCAGTAAGGAGAGGATTTGGCTCGGATGAGAGCGTAATTTCCCGTCTCCACTCCGCTGCTGCCGCCGCTGCTGCGCGTCCCTTGTCGCCTGTACAGTTACAAGAGGGATGTAGAGACTAAACCCCGAACCCTGCAGCTGGGGTTCCCTGCACACCACCGAGGCGACAGTGCGCAGGAGAGAGATAGAGAGCGAGAGACGGAAGTATGGAAGGAGGGAGGGAGGGAAGAGGAGAAGGTGAGAAACAGAGACGGGGAAGAGTCAGAAGCGCCATCTCCCTGCTGTGGCTGAGCGTTTACGCGCGATCCGAGAGCAACATCTCCAGCCTCTCCGGGACTAATTCCTCCATGATAACTTCCAAACTCCCAATCCTCACAGAATCTGGCTTCCTTTACGGGCTGCAATGAGAGACGGAAGGTGGAACTTTTACCGGCGGAAATCATCCATGTGAAGTTCCTTTGGTAAGTAAATGTTCATATTTTAATTTTTTTTTAATTTTTATAATTTTTTTTATATAGAATGTGCATTTATTTTATTTTTATTTTTTTTGGGGGGGGGATCATTTCCACTCTGTTGCTCACTTAATTCATGCATTTGCTTGGATTATCTGTGTATATTTCATCCCATCGTTTATCCTGTCATTAGTATTCCACGGACACGGGTTTCCTGCGGCGGGCGCTCACGGGGATGTTTACTGTCGGCGCTTCCCCGCTGCCTGGCTCCCCATCATGCGCTTATTTACCACCTCCTGGTGTTCTTAATGTTCGCTGCTGGTCTGTCCGCCCCCCCCCCCCCCCCCCCCCCCCACCCTCCTCTCCCCCCATCAAACTTCTAATCGGTCTGCGGAAATGATTCGCGCGTGTCTTGGTTCTGGTTTCATTTCGTCGGGAAAACCGTGGCTGGCTGATCGGATCCAGACGCGCTGCGAACTTTTCCTGCACCGTGCAGCTGCGCTGACAGCTAATGCGCAGTGATTGATGTTTAACAGGAGGGTCAAAAGCGGCGAGGTCACAGAAAATTCATCTTTGAATAACTTCGGCTGCGTTGATGCAAATGCCACTCAGTGTGACCAAGTTGTGTGTTTTGGAGTGAAGTGGATTTTCCATGATTTTTACTCAAGTTCAGCTTTCTAAACAAAATAGAGTGTGTGGTATTTGCGTGGCAATGAGTGCATTCATTTATTGCTTGAGTGCACTAGCGCTGCAATTTTATTTCTATTTAATAATAGAGACTATTCAAAATGTCATGCTTTTTTTTTTTTTTTTTTTGTTTTGTTTTCCACTGCAGGTGAAGATGATTTTTCTTGTAAATCTGATTGTTTGCATGGTTGGAGGTGGAGGTGAGGGGTGGGATTGACTTTTTCCATGACTTTTTAAAGACTTTAATTAACACTGTTGCAAATTTGTGACATTCTCAGGCTCAGATAATAAATCCTTCTTCCAAACAAATTGTTTTTTTTTTCCTAAACTGGATTCATGAGGAGCAACGGTTTGTGTCGTAAAAGGTTTAGAAACTCAGAAAATGTGTAAATATTTATGCATGGTGAGGACTAAAGTTAAAAATGGAATTTCTCAAAGAAAAGAGGAAAAAATACAGTAATACATGACTATCTTAAAAAAACAAAACAAAACAACAAAAAGAAAAAACATATTTTGGTGTCCAAGGAATAGAAATTAGGAATAGAAATTTCTTAAAATATTGGAACATCTGGCTCCTCGCAGACATACTGTGCTTGTTCACACTGTTGTTTCTGATGTCAAATTACAGCTTGTGGATAATGCATTTAAATTTCAATTCATAATTGGTTTTGGTGGCAGAAGATTGGACACTGGAGCTGGCAGAGGGGGCGGTGGGGGCGTGTGGGGATGGCTGAACCAATAATACTGTTGACTCAGAAACTCTTAGTATACAATTCATTTCTATGAATGAAAAATCAAGCTTAATTGGAGTATCAATTTAATAAACGATCTGCTAAATTACATTATGAGACTACTTTTAGATTCATTTATACTTAAGTAATTTTGAGAATATTTCTAAACCATTATTCTCGGCCACAGCTCCTGATATATGAGAGCAGCACAATGGATTTAAGACTCTTTTGTAACCTTTTTGTTTCCATATCTCTAACAGAGTCAGTGCCCTGGCCCACACCATCCAGACCCCTTTGGAAACTTAATTGAAGAAATGTCTTTTTTTTAACTAACTTCCCTGCCTGTTTAATATCCAACTTTAAATATACAGTGTTTGTGCAGCAAATGCTTTATTTGCATGCTCCACATAACGTGACAGACCCCCAATGGCTGCATCAAATGTATCACCTCATTTGAATGCATGTGTGAGCCCACATTTGCTGGTTTGTCAGCGTATCAGAAACCATGATGCTGAGAGCTGAAATGCAACTCAAGCCATGGAAGTGACCCCATTTCCAAGTTTTATTTACGTCCAAATGTGGAAAAACGGCTCTTAAGCCCTTTATGGTTAGAAAGATAAATCTAGGAATAGAGATGTTTCTTCACACAAAACCACCGGGGGCAACTAGCATACTTTTCTCTATACTTTTTAATACTTTTTTTTTTTTCCCATAAGAGCAAGCTAACATTTACTTTTTCTACAACTTAACCTCCCAGCATCATAACTCTCTGTATGTAAACATATTTATATTCTGCTGTGAAGTTCAATCAGCTGCATATCTACTTGAGAAAGTTGTATTCAAGCAAATCAATGAAGGAATGGTAGGAATCAGCGAGAGGATCCTTTCAGCCAGAGGGCTCAGGTTCAAGCTTCTGGCTCAGCATGAGTCTGCGCTCTCTCTCTCTCTCTCTCTCTCTCTCTCTCTCTCTCTCTCTCTCTCTCTCTCTCTCTCTCGGTGTGTGTGCGTTGTAAATAACCTGAAGGATAACACGGAAACTCCTGCAGACAGTAAAAATCAATGAATCTTCTTATTACGGTTATTACAGTTATGCGGCGACTACTTGTTTTATTTCAGGAACGAAGAGAAAAGCATCGCTGGTGTGTTGCGCTCGTTAACCTGAATAAAAACAAAAAACAAAAGAAAACAAGCAAGAGAGAAGAATCTTGATTTAGAAGCTGTCCTAAAACACATTTAGCTTAAACTTTGCACAACTTCTTATGGCATTTCCCGCTTCACCTTCCGAGTGATGGATGAGCGGACGGATCGGAGAGGGCGTGCGATTGCTAAAGTGAGAGCTGCGGTGCTGGTAATCCTGTTGTGAGGCTGGAAAATGGGATTAGAGCAAGAGAAACAGAGCCAAAGGAAGACTGGAAGACGCTTTACATTTACAGCTCTGGCTCACATTTTCGCTTAATTTAATGACATCACTTTGACACCGGTCAGCGATGAGTCTCTGGAGGCGGCCCAATGCTGATCCAGACTCACCCAGTGTCAGATTGTTGGTACTCTCTGGTGATGTCTGAAAGGATGGAAATTCAGCATCTTCCTCAGATTAATGTGTTGCACTTGTGCCACAGTCCCCCAGGTGTTGGCAGCATTATGCTCTGGAGTTGTTTAGAAAGTGACGAGGCTGGTAGCCAGAGTTAGTGAGACATTGTGCTCTTGTCTGAATAATGAATAACATTTTTTCTTTGCAACCTTGAGAGTTTGGAAGCAGAACATTGCAAGATGTTTACATGACTTTCATATTTAAAAAAAAGAGAACAAATTCTCTCTTTAAAAGAAAGACTGAAAATGCTGTCCCTTCGTAAAAGTTGAATAAATCAGTTGCATATAAATGTTCAAGACGTTTTGCTCAACCAGCGGATGCACTGTAGTAGGAAAACTGGATATGACACTTGAAAACCAGGAAGCTCCCTTTGTACAATATGATAATACCTTGAGATATTTTCACTGCTTGTGCTGCCAACTCCACTGTGAAACTTGGAAGTGATGGCACCACGCTGTGTGACTGTCGTTTTTTCCAGTAAGGTAAAGGAAGTTAGCCAGAGTTGATGATACGTCGTGAAAATGTCTGATTTTTCACCCTCCCGGCAAACTTGTCATGTAGGAACATTTAGATGGTTTGAAAGCATAATACTGGGAAGAACTCCTCAGAGAGATTGTCCTTATTCAACAGAAAACAAAATGTCTCTCTAAAAGTAGATTTATAAGGTGTTCTTTCTTTGAAAAGTGAAACAAAACTCTTGAATGTTCCTTCCTGAATTAGCCTCCATCTGTCAACACACTTATTTATTCACAAGGCAAGATAAAAGAAAAATCTATTGTGGCGATAAAATAAAAAATAATAGTTCAATGTGACTGAGATGGATCTGCAGTACTTTTGTCATGAAACATAGAGGTGGCAACATGATGCTGTGGTATTCAGAAAAAATAGCCACAGTTGGTTATATTTTGTCTTGATAGTTTATTTCAATTAAATGTTAGAGGCTCGTTTATTGCAGTCTTTAAATTTGGACTTGTTGGCACTAAAACATTGCATGCAGGGTAAAACAACCTCATAAAAGAGGAAGCATTATGTCTCTTTAAAAGCATATTTAAGTTATTTTCTCTTTAAAAAGTGACATAAGACACTGCAGTTTGCCAGCAGCAAAGATTTTTTGCTCCACAGTCACTTTTTTAAAAAGTTTTTTTCTGAAGAAATTGAGCCTTTTCCTATCAACCCCCATCATTCTTGCACAAAACAAGATAGAAACTCATCTACTGTGATAACACAATTAGATATGAGTCTTATACTTTACTTTTTTAATCAAGATTGTATCTTTTTATACTAATGCTGAGAAGTTTTTAAGCCTACATGAAGATCTTGTCGGTCATGTTTTTTGTTTTTTTTGCCAGTCGAATATTTCATCTAGATTTCATGCTTTGTTTCTCCAAAACGATAAACCGCATCAAGAAGAAAAATAAAACATTGATTTCCTCGGTGCGTGACACGCCTAATAAATTAAAATCAACTCGATGGTAAATCAGAAGAAACTCATTAGACAAAAAGCCAATATCTGCTTTAGTGAGCCCACTTCTTGTGCACCGCGGCTGCATTATCTCCCATCTGTATGAGGCTCCCATCTCCTCTCTCTCACGTTGGTGCTTTAGCAAAATGACATGCATTAAGTTGGCTCGATTCGACCCCGTCCAACAGCACCAGCGCTGCGGCCGGCCTTCGCGAGTCGTGTTGCCCTGCAGCCACATCTGCTCCACTTTTCACCTCTGCCACTAACTCGCAATAAAGAGTGTGTTAATGTGTCCATATTTTTCGACTTTTTCAGTCGATTGGGATGAGTTCATGTATTTCATTTTTTTTCCCCTCCATAGCATGTGGGCTGAAAAGATACACACAAATATCAAGTAAATCTGCCACCGGTGAGGATTTCTCTAGCAAACATTCAGCTGTCTCTGCGCAGAGGTGTTTTTGCAGCTGTGATTTATTTCTGTATTAATTATTAGCGTTGCCTAATGACTTTCCTGTGGTGAAGTACAACAAATCACTTCCACAGGATGTGTGTGGTGTGCGCTTTTTTTTTTTTTTTTTTTCTCTTGCTTTCGTTCTTGCTTGAGGGGAACGGTGAGGAAGTAAAATGAGAAGTGGAAGGGATCTGTGTGGGAAGAAAGAGGTCACTGTATGCCAAAGCAATTACCTTTCTCACCCAGGGCTGTGCCAATACTCTACATAGAGGAGAGACAAAGAGAGGTCAGAGAGGAAACAAACATACGCACGCGTGGTCAAAAACACCTTCCTGAAGTTCACGTTCGCACATAGGCCTTCGGAGCACGGCTCCATGCAGAGATATTCACACCCATTGACCTTTTGCACATTTTATCAGCTAGGAGCTTCAACTATGTTGTTTAACATGAGACAAGTGCATATTTGTGAAGTGGATGGAAAACAGATGCATGTTTTAGTTATGAAAGTCTGAAAAGGTTGTTGTGTTCAGCTTTGCTTAGTGTAACACCCATAAAAGGAGAGCGTCAAGCAGAGAGGCAGACAAGGTCCTTCAGCCTTTTAACAAATGTATTTATAAATTTAATGAATTTTTAAAAATTCGTTGACAATCATGCAGTTTCATTTTAAAAAATGTATTCTGTTAATAACATCAGCTTTTACGGTCTTTAATTGTACATATAAGAAGTTTATGTTGATGAGCAATAGCACTGCCCATTAGATTCACCTGTTGCACGCTTACCTTGCTGCTATGCTAGGTGTCGCTGCAGCTAGACCTCAAAAAATATGCAAAAAAACCCCCAACCAAAGCATTGAACGTTGTGATTGCCGGGACAGATGGCTGTTAGCAGGTCTCCATTTTGAATGTTTCCCTAACATTGTGCTCATTACTCATTGATCTGTGAAATGATGCCCTCCACAAAGATGTTCTGAGAAGGGTCTGGGCCTGCTGATGTCTGGAACACATCAAACATGTGAACCACCAGAGACGACAAACCTAAACCTACAGCCGGAGCTAAAACGAGACGGTTCAGGCCACAACATGCATCTACGTATTAAAATTGATGTTCCTAGATGCCCTCCATTTAATTTGATTCTCCGGCTGTGAAAAACCTTTTCCATCTATTCCAAAATGATGCACTACTTTGTGTTGGTTTATCACTCAATATCCCATTAAAATACACAGCAGTTTGTGGCTAAAGGACGTAAAATGTGACAAGATGAATATGTTTCGCGAGGCTCTGGATGTACTGCTGAAGATACCGTTGCACCTCAAACGGACTGATAAGAGCAGCCGTCACATGAAGTTCCCAGGATGCTTTGTGACATGAAGAACATTATCTGTCAAAGCCCGCCGCTGTCCCCGGCTCTGACAGGCCGTCATGTTCCGGCGTCATCAGGGGTTTGGGAGTCTGTCGTAGCACGTCGATGGCAGCGAGACAGACCCGTAACCCCACCCCCACGCCTGCCGAGCCCCGTCTTGCCCCTCCACACCCTCTCTTGCTCTCCAGCCGGAGCAACGTGGGTTTTTTCTTTCTCCACTCGGAGTGGAGGTCAGGATCGCCGGGCCTCCATGCATGCCGCTGACAGCTCAGATTTATTTTTAATCACGGTGATGAGAGCGCGCGCCGCTCAGATCGTGTGGCTTGTTAGAGTCGAGTGGCGAGTCCCATTCACCGTCGCCATCATCTTATAGAAAGAGAAAATATGACAAAATAATGACCTTGGTGAGAGGAGGCCTGGATAATTGTTAGGCTGCTGAATGGCGTTTGATTGTTATGCTGTCGTTGTCTCGCTCGGTGTGAAATCTCTTTGCTTGAATCCATTGAAAAGCCCTGTCATTTCTCCCTCCATCTTACCCCTATTAACACTTTGACCTCACCTGATTCTCTTTGCAGCATCTGTAGGTGAGTGTGTGTGCATTGCATTTACTGCCTGTCCGCTCTATTCATTCTTTCACCTATTTCCTTAGGATTGCTGGAAAAATGCCATTATCATTGCATCGGCAGGCCCATTACGCGCTATCAGAAGTGACTGCGGTCATGGAGGCAATTCTGCTGACACTCCTCTCTCTTCTCTCCTCTGTCTTTGTCTTTCCCTTCTTTTCTGTTCTGATAGGTGCCAATTACAAAGAGTCACTGTCCAAGCCCCCCAGTCAAGTCCCCGGCGAACCCCTCGTCCAGCTCTCTGGGTCCAAAGCGACAGTGATAATCCCACTTCCCCTCTCCGATAAAGGAGAAACAGGAAGTTGTGCAGCAAAAAAATGCAGAATTTGAGTCATTTTCAACCCGTGTGCTCTTTTCATGGTCCAATTGCTGCTGCTTTCTTGTGAAACGCAGAGTCCGGACTGTTCGGATAAAAGCCCAAGGGTTTTGACATTTCAGTTCTTTTTAATTTTTGCTCCTGTTCTTGCTTCAGTGCATTTTGGAGGGGAGCCCAGACGATGGGTTGGTGTTGCTCAGGCATAAGCAGAGCCCTGGCTCTCCTGGTGCTCCTGTTTGTCTTGCGGGGGAGAAGCTGCTGCTGTTGGGGGCTGAGTCCCAGCTCTGGGGACGGGGAGAAGTCCCTGCGCTCTGATCCGGACTCCTGGGAGGCCCTGCACAGGAACAAACGCAGCTGGGTATGGAACCAGTTCTTCGTTTTGGAGGAGTACACAGGAAACGAGCCTCTTTACGTCGGCAAGGTGAGTGATCCGTAACACGGGTTATCGACGCTCAACAGTCGAGAGCTGCGAGGGAAAGACATGAGCACAGTGATGCCAAAATGCATTCAGTTTTACTGCATGTTGTAAATAGATCCAGTTTTCTAAAAAAAAGACCTTCTCAAAAAACTTGTTTTCAGAGATTTAGGTAAGTTTCTAAAAAAAAAACTGTAACATATAAACATAACAGGCATCAAAATGTTCATCACGCCCTTTGCAATGACACTGAAAACCATTGCATTCAAGTTATACTCATCATCCTTCTGTCGCTGCTTGCAGAGAACACGGAGTAAATTCAGTTGCTTCTGCTCACATCCGGAACTCAACAGTTTGGTTTATTGATCAACTTGATTCATTCACACGCAAGCAGAGAAAAACCAGGATTCAAACATGAGCAGGGGATATCTGGGCAAAAAGGCAAATAATTCTGATTGCAGGAAGACATTGCTGGGAGGAGAGAGACACGTATGGAAACAAATAAGGGTTTTAGCATCAGAGCTGAAATGGAAGGAGTTTGAAACCATCAGGATCCTCATCAGAACTGGGGAAACAGACCAAAAAAGTCAGCAAGAATGCATCGGTCACATTAGTGAAGTTTTGTTCAATTGCGGAGCTAGAAGTGCCGTCCAGAAGGTCAACCAGTTCTGACACACTCCACCTACAAGACCTTTATGATGGATTAGCCACTCCTTAATAAGAAGAGGTACATAGGAACCTGCTTAAATTTGTCCAAAATAGAACTTGGCAAATTTTAGACTAAGAGAAATTAAAAATAACTTTAGTTTAGAACCTTTTTGACTGGACTTTCATTGCTGGGTATGGAGAAAAACACCGTCGTTATGCTGACAGGAATGAGAAATAAGTTTCTAGTCCCTATGGCAGGTTTAAAATGGCTGCAGCCAAATGGTGAAATTCTTCAAGAATACCTGCTGCAAAAAGACTTGATGATTCATCTTCCAATCTGCTTGACACAGCCAAGACAACAGAGGACTAGGAGTGCTCTTCAGGAGCAGGCTGTGGCTGTCCTTGCATAGCTAAACCCGAGCCCAGACCTGAATCCAAATGAACATCTCTGGAAATACTAAAAACTGGCATCTAATGACGGTGCCCATTCAACCTTGACGAGACGATCTGCAGGGAGAAAATACCCCAAAACAGATGAGCCGAGCTTGTAGATACACACCCAAGAAGCCTCGACGCCGAGGTGGTTGCCAACGGTTATTAAACTGTTAAGCCACGGTTGTGAACACCTTTGAAAGGTAATAAGATTTTTTTTTTTTGGGGGGGGGAGGATAGACGCTTCTGTAGGAGATCAATCATTGTGAAGAAAATACAATGAAGAGGTCTGAATACTTTCTAGTGGGAAATGCATATCAGCGGTGTCTGAATCCTTCTCTGCTTAAAAAATATTTCCTTACGTCTGCAGGTTTGGTGCACCTGTATGGTAATGTGTATATCAATAACCTGTTAACACACAGACCTGCAGAAACTGGGACGCAGCAGAGTTTTTACAGAGTTGTGCATATTCCCACTGTCCTATATAAAATGCAAAACAAATGAAAAGACTCCTCACAGACTGCGTGGGAAGGAAGGAACTCTGCATTTTATTTCAGAAAGCCTGGTTTAAAAACCTATGCTTTTAGTTTTGAGATCAGCATCAATGTGACAAGGTAATTTGCATTGTAATAAGTCCCCAGGAAAAGTATACATTACACAAATATGCCTTTTCGCTGCTCTGCCAAGGCCCAAGCTGATAGATCAAAGATATGCCAGTTTTGGCAGGCAAATAAGTACAAAACCCTCATAAAAACATTTAAGACAAGGCAAAAATATGGGGACTAATCCTTCTTTTATAAGAGTTGGCAGTGCAATCACGACTCTCACTTTTTTTGTTCAAAGACCAACAGTGAAAGTAGCCTACAGGTATTTCTTTTTAGAAAATGAAATACATGTTTGGAGCATCATACATATTTATATGTAAATATATATTAAGGAAACTGAGTGAAATCAAAGATTCAGCTTTAACATCTAACTGGAGAAAAAAGCTCATAAATGTTACTGCGTAGAAGTGCAAACGAGTCTAATCGTTTAGTTTTTCTTGTAGTTTTCTGTCCGTATGCTCGGTATTTTCTTCAGGTTTAGTAACAACGTAGCTGCAAGGTCAGTGCTACTTTACTGAAGAAGGTATGGCGTGAAGCTGGAGTTTATTACCTTTCATCAACAGCTGGTTTAAAACACAGGAGTTATTTGTAGCATTAATATCACGAGAAAAAAGTTGGAAATATTTAAGGTTGCAAAATGATTTATTAAGCATAATTATTAGCATATGGGCTGGAAAGTATCTACACTCTTCAGGAAAGACATTTTTGTCAGCCACAGTGCCAATAGTAATAATAAGTTGAACTTAAATTAAACTTCCGGTTATTTTTGTTGACATATGGCCTAATAGAAATTAATAAAATAAAAATAAAGATCAGAGCACAGCTGAAACCAAATCCTGTACCTGTTTATTATCACACAAGCAAAAGTCGTGATGCTAGCTACGTCAGAATTGTTTACAACAACTTGGAAAACTATCAGCTGAAATCTCAAGAAGTTGTTTATTATATCAGGATTGCACCACCTGTTTCTTTCTGAGCATGACTTAAAAACACATCATTCTTTTAAAGTTTTAGGGATTTTTAAAAATATGTTTAGCGGAGATATAGCAAAAATGTAACTCGGCAGAAGCCATATCTCTTCACTTGTTCCTTTCACATACAAATTAGCCAAAGTAGTACAGTTGTCTGCAACACAAAGTTAGAAAAGGAAATCTTATAACTCCCATGAGCTACAGCTTCCAAAGTTTTGGGATTGTTTATTATTTCTTTAGACACAAAATTAAAAAGTAACTGCTAACACCAAATCTGGCATTGTTCTTAAGAACGAGGTAGCATGTAGCATGTAGCATAGCCAGTTCTTACTGGCTAGAAAAATAGCATCAAAACTCACACGAGCTATTGCTTTAAAGCTTAAGACATTATTTTGTGCTTAATGCGGAGGACAAAAATGTAAATAATGTAAATATCACAGAAATGCAACATTATTACATCATTCTTACAGTCACTGATTAGTGTTTAAGGTTTGATGCTGGTTTTCCACATTCTGTTACTTGAACATAGGCGATTAATAACGCCGATAAAATGCTGCAGTCTTATGCTGCATGTGGTCACAGGGTGTACAGCTTAGTGTAAAAGTATTTCAATACCTTTCTAATTCTGTTCTATCTGAAAATCCTGCGGCAAATATATTGTATCTTGCAAAATGCTTTTGCAAAAAGAACTTGAACTTCTTGGGGATTTAAGCCTCCTGTCTCCACCCAGGTGTGCGCCGTACTGACAAAACACTAATACCACTGCAGGTGAAGTGATAAACATGGATTTGCTTCCAAACTCTGCAACGTTCCGCAGGAAAGTGTTAGTTTTTGACGCTCGTGAGAATGTTGCTCTGTCTTGCACCGCCTACCTTCACAGAACAAATAGGTCTACTGGGAAAATTTGTAGAAATCAGATCAAAGAGCCTCTCTAACCTCTGTTACCAGCTTCTGCATTTCCAATACCCTGACGTAGAGTAAATGCAGTCTGCAAATTAAAATCAAACATTATTCTGCTGAATAGCAGTAGAGACCAGAAACTAACTGGAGTGACTGTGTATGCTTTCATCTTGGGAAAGGTTTGATAACTCTCTGAATGAGGTGGAAAGGGATATTTGGGATTTTTTCCCTTACTTGTTACGACCCAATCTCAGATATTCCAACGACAATGAATGGATGGGTGGAAATAAAAATAAGGCTTTTTTATGCCTTTATAAAAGCACAAGATGGTTGATTTGCTTGTACGCTAGAGATGCACCAAGCAACTTACCAAAGATTATACTCAACCAATTTTCTCTGATTCGCAACATGCAGGTCAAACCCTACAAATATTTTCTGTTGCTGAATGCATCAATATTATAAACTCCCTCCATTTTTCAAAGCAACTATCAGCATTCACTATGATTCACCTTTATATAGGTAAGAGTATTAAAGATATGCTTTGATCCATAAATTCCGAAGATTTTGCAAAGGATTGATTTTTGGTTGAATTCCAAACTACCTGTAGGACAGAAACTGAAGCACATTTTTTAATCTCTTTTTTTTTTGTGCCGAGAATAACAAATTATAAGCGGTGAGGATCACCATCAGTGTTGGCCACAACAGAGTTTCTATTTGTAACTGTTGGTGTTGAGCTCATAACCCAAATATAAAACGGCTAAAAGCATCTTAAAACTGTTGGATGAAGAGTGTTAAGAGAAAGAACTCGTCACTTTGAAATAGAATATTAATGTGCAAGTTCTCTCGTCGTGCAACTGTGCAGACTGTTTCTCCTGAGCTTTTAGCACCACCAGTATAAATGGGGGCCCTCCTGCTGCAGAAAGTGGCACATGCATGTGCAGTACAAGCCAGATGGTCCTCGGATTGGTCTCTAGATCCCCGTTATCTTGCAGAATTTTCTGGTCTTATTATTAAATTAGTTTTCATCTTTCCGCTCATCTGCGGGATAATCATTCTTATCCGCCGCGTATTTGCCGGGTCTGCTCTCGCAAGCCCATTTCCTCACCGTCTCTGAACTGAATTAGGATCTCCAGCTGGAATTAGGATACATTTTACTGTCCTATTGTTCTTCTTCTCTGCTTTTCTGCCAGGAGGATGCTGCGAGGGGAAAGCATCTAAATCAGACCGAGCATATTTGCGGCTCGGCTGGAGTTCAGCTAAGGGTCATTTTTATGTCCAAGTGTCCGTCGTGAAATATTGTCATCTGTGATCTGTGTGTCTCCAGATACCTGTTAAGTCTGACTGTAGGGAGGGGCAGCGTGGACCTTTATCATCTTCGGATGCTTTGTCTTTGCCTAGAGTAGAACCAGTTTCAAAATAAAACAGAGGTTTCGCTGAAGAAGCTGAAGTGCCTTTTTTTTTTCTTTTGCACTGTCTTGGGTCTGATTGCTTTTCTTGTTAGTAAATCCTGAAGCATGCAAACAGACTGATTACTTATTCATAGACATGTAGTTGAGAGCTTCTTATCCGCATGGAAAACACACACATTTATTTTCAAGCTTTGTTCTGAGAGATTCTCCTTGTTTTTGTTTTTCTTTTACATGTGCGGAATGATTTTTCAGTTAGTTTGCTTTTTTAGGGTTTGCCAAACAAGTGGCACAGTCCTTCAAATAAATAATTCATCAGATAAATATCGATGATAAAAAACCTTAACTATGTATCGTGTTATAAGTTAAATTAAAAGTCAATTGTAAGTATTTTTAGGTTAACTTACTGAGGTTAATTTAACCCAAACAATTCTTGGACAATGTTTCGTGATAGTCGTTGCTATAAAGGGTGTCACCAAAAACCGTAAGGTTGTTAAAGCAACCCTTTAAAACACCAAGACATTTTAAAACAGACTTGTGTTTGTTATTAATTACACAAACATTAAAATGATTATGTATGTTTTGTTTGAATTATTGTATTTGAAGTATACGTGCAAAAAAAAAAAAGAAACCCAATCCATTTTCAGCACCTTTTCATTAATTGAATTTTGATCCTGGATGCAAGTAGTGTGACGAAACACAACACTGAACGTGTGAAAAGTTACACGGATCTACATCGTCACATCTAATCCCCAACCCAGACTCGGTCTCACCCTTTCGAAAAATACTGAAAATCTGATTCCTTTTCTCCCGATGGGAGGCCCAGGCTGCCCAAGAACTTGAGAGGCTGTCACATTATTAGTTCCCTCAGATCATAGTTGTCACACAGTGTGGGTTTGTTTGGTATTGCAAGGTCACAGTGCTGCTGTAAAATATCTGGGCGGGACACCCTGACCTCGAGCGACAAGGGAGGTCCTGCCATGTCAGGAAAATGACCTTAATAGAAATGAATTCTTCATGCAGCCTCTGCAATAAAAGACGTGGGGAGACAATGAAATGGATGCAGCTGCGGCTCTGAATTTCCAGCACTCTTACTGGCAAAACCAGACCACCAGAGTGGTATGAGCAGTAATTTCTTTCATCACTTGTTTCCTCACATCTAACATGGCAAACAATGGAAATCCGTGTCCAAACAAAGGCACAGTCTGCTGCACGACTTGTGTGGCTGGAAGCAAAGGGAAAATGGGATACAGTTGGTTGGAAAATGGGAAGTCATCGCTTTTGGCCCCGGCCTCTCTCTTTGCATCTGCAGTCTGCTTGGCTTTAATGCATTCTGTCAGATTCTGAATTCCACAACCAAATCTCTCATTACGCCTTGGCACTCGGCCTCGGGTAAGCGTGCTGGCCTGGAATCAGCTGCAGTCACATCAAGCCGGCGGAAACATACATTAAAGAGCCTCCGAAAAGCTAAACGGAGATTGGTGATGCTTGTATTTAAACAAGCGACAACGCCGCAGCGAGTCAGCCACTTAACAAACACTTGCACTTTTGGTAAACATGATGCTATTAACAGATTCTGCAGGGTGTTCACGCTGCTAAATATTTGTAAAGCATCTGCTGAGTAAGGTTCAGAGGCAGTGTTTATGCAACGCAGCAAAAAAACTAAATAAATTGTTATATGTATTTTGGAGGGTATGTCTCTATGTTGCATTAAGTCATGTTTTCATGTTTGCAAGCATTCTACCAATTTTTGAGTAACTTCATATGCACATGTAATGAATTAACTGTTTTTGTGAATGAGACCATTCGTTAAGGATGTGACTTTTTACTATAACTGTCATAAAAGGTATTTTTCATTATAATAAAAATGCACTCTACATGACAACTATTCCATGACTTTGAAAGTCAGATAGGAAATAAATTCACCTTGATGGTGAATCAAGAAAGCAGCACAATCCATATTACATGTTATAGAGCTCAGTAGCTCCCAAATGGTGTCTCATCATATCCATGCTGAGGGGAGGAGCCTGGCAGTAGCCAAGGTATCCATGATGTGTGGTCTGCACACAACTTTCTGAACGCCAAACACAACTTCATCACACGCATTAAGCTGGCAGTGCTCCAAGTCATGTATTCTTATCCTTTTGGTCAAATACTACTCTGTGTGGCATCTTGCTGTTGATATGGCTGTAATTAAAATGATCTCATCTCACAGCCTGACAAACGTACGTACATATATAGATCATGGTGCACTATGCTACCTACGGAATGTAGCTCCAAGCTTGTGAGAAGTACACACACCTCCAAATTGCGCCATATAGGCAGGTAGCTGGAAGATCAATGGAAATGTTGAGTTCTTCAGCTATTTTGTAATTATGTAAACTATTAAAGAGAAGCCCTGGGATCGTGTTTACCAATGAAGATGGATGAGCTGGAAAAAAAAGCCCCCTGGTGGTTATTTACATTCATATTTGATAATTTAGAATATCATTAAAGTTATTTATTTCACTGACTGAATCATAAATATAACAATTTATATAGATTAATTACACAAGTTGATGATTTTTCACTTACAGCTCATGAAAACACATAATTTAAGGTCAGAATATTACATCAAACTAATAAAAAAAAAACCTGTTTTAATACCGAAAAGCTGACAAACGAGCCTCGTCGTGATACATTTTAATGAAAAAGACTATAAATATTTTCAGCACACAAAAATAAATTTGCTCAGAAGATTGCTCAAGGTTGAAATTATTGCATTATAAATGGCAGCACACACTACATGTTGCTAAAAGCGGATGAAAATGGGATGTTCTCTCTTAAGCGATCAGGCTTAGCTGAAGGTTGAGGTCCAGATATTCCTCATAATTTTTGGAAATTTCATAGACGGAAAGAAAACCTTTCAGAAAGGATGACCAAAGAAAGCAAAATGGAACATTTTGTCACAAAGCGATAGAGCCTTATTTGACTTCACCTCTAAAATCAAGCTTTCTTTATGCGTCTCTGTCCAGTGACGTTAGGACAGTCTTGGAGATCTCGGTGACTGTGGGGCAGTTTTATTCCAGTGAGAAGGGCACATAAAGATTAGCCATAATTTGCACTAAAATCTCTGGATGGGTCTTTTATCATGCTTCCTTTTATTGCGCAGCATTAGCACATTAGCTACAACGATTGTTCACGATGAGCCTTTTTTGACCGCATGGGGAGAATTTAGGGGACTGAAAGATAGCAGTTTATTCAATATTCAGGGGGGGACAGGGTAATCCCACAGATAATTACATTGAACTGAGCACAATATGATGCAGGCTGCTTCATTAGCATTCTACTTGGCGTTTACTGTCAAATGGGTTAGACTCATAGAGCACAGGGTGCTGCTGCAAAGGTCAGGCTCAATGGCATCTCCTCACACTCGCCGGTGCTGCAAACACACCAGAGCAGCAGCTGGGGAGTGAGAGCAGCTTTGTGAGCCAGAGAGGAAAGAGGCTAATTCAAACTGACAGAGGGAGGGGGGGACATCATACACCGTCACCCAGGGACAGGAGCTCACATTGCGGGGAGCTTGTAAGGCATCCTCGAGGCCGGTGGGGATGGTGGGAGAAGCCTTTATCTGAGCCTGGGATTCAAAGAGGATAAAAAACAGCAGCAAAAAAGCCGACAAGAGGGTGGTTATCAGCAGGGCAAGGGAGAGGAACATTGTTTACACTCAGTCTCTCTCATATGTGCTATGGGGGGGGGGGCTGGAGTCAACACTGCACTGGTGACTTTTAGATGTGAAATTTGAAGTCCACAGGGCGATCAAGGCACAATCAAGACACTGCACTTCAGACGGAGGTCTAGTTAAAACCAAAACAGGCTGCAGACTCGACTCAACAATGACTCCTAATTCTGGCTCCTTAAAACCGGCATTCAAATTCGGTGCATAGATTGGACTGGCAGGGAAAATGAAGCTGCTCTTCTTCAAATCCGCCAGTCAATATCAAGATGGCAAAATCTGGACAATAACCGAAACCAAGCTAGCCCTTTCTGATTGCAAAGAAGATTAAATATTGTTCTGTCTTCTTTGAGACGGTAGGATCGATCAATTCTGATATCCATCAGTTGATTGGAAAACTAAATCCAGGATAGAGAGTGGAAACAATAGGACACAGCTCTCGAGTAACAGAATCCTCCAACCAGCACCTTTAAGTCTCTCTAATGAACTATTTTAGTTGGTTGCGTTCAGGCCTGTTTCTGGGCAACCGGAGGATTCTCCTGGACGTCACTGCCTTCCTTTGACAAATCAAAGAGGATTAACCACAATGAAAATATACAAGAAGAATCACATAAAATTTGTTGTGGAGAAATTCTTCCATGGTTTTCTTAGTCGTTGAAATATGGTAATTCTCAAACTGGCAAAAATTGTCATTTTGTTTTTCTTTCTTCCAAACTGATGTTATCTCGTATGCAGAGCTAGTCATGTTGGCTATGGATGTTTGCGCTTTTTCTATATAAAAACACATTAATCAAGCTTCCTGTTTGGTCTTTTATTAATTAAGACGCATAAGTAACGATGAATAAGAGCAAAATAACACACATTCATTTGATAATTCCACTGGTGCCGCCACCTTTCACTAATAAGTGTTCATGATAACAAGAGACTCAAGGTTATTATTGTGTTATTCCAATGCTATTGAAATGCTAATGCTAAAACTTGTTCGCTTCTTTTGCCTTAAAGGGACTAAAACTAAGTTTGCTTTCGCGCTTGAACCAGTTTGCTGTAAATCCCATCTTTGGGAAACATTTTGCAAATTAATGCTGATCACTTACATTATTTTAGTCGGATAAAACATGCTGTACACTTGTAATTGTTATTTCTGCAGCAGTCTCATCTGCTAGCAACAAATTTGAAGTAGAAATGCATCATCGATCGTCTTTGTGTGGCGTATACAATAAATACTCTTATGGTTTTACCTGCATAGGATTAAGTGATATTGTGGGCAGTAGAAATAGTTTTGCGTAGAAGCTGCTGTATTTGATCTTTTATGGAGTGTGTAGATGTTCTTTTAAGAGCATACTTTTATCTGAATATGCCTTTACTGAAGTTTCCTGAAGTGCTGATATATCGACTTCTCAGCATCCCCAACAGGTCAGATCTTGAATAATTCAGGAGAGGTCCTCCGCCTGTGCAGAGAGTATAGATGTATTATGAATACACACAAAAGTTAAGTTTTCAAATCTCCGTATTCTTCCTCAACAAAGTGGATAACAAGTGGCCTGGAGACTATTGCATTTGGTCTGATGGAATTATCAAGCATTTCTCTCTGCTTTGAATAAAGTTAGCACGTTTCAATAGGCAGTTCATGCAAGTTTGATAAACTTTTGCCTTTCCCGATCCCCATAGATGGGTATGATAAGTTTAAAAAGAGATGGTTTGGGAGTCTGTTTACTGTTTTTGTGAAATGCTTGGATATATTTGTGCAGATGGAAGACCCTAAATGGACATGATATAATCTGAGAGGGAGAGAAATAATCTTTAGATGGGCACTGAAGCTACTTCTGCTCAAGATGCAATGAGATTTTAAGATGCACATTTTTCACGGCTAGACATTTTACAATAATATCAGTTCTAACTGATGTCATTTCCATCTCGGTAAATTTGTAGATTGTCAATGTGCCTGATACGGCAGTGAACTGGAAACAAAGGCAGTCACATATTACTCCTTGAATATAAAAGCTAAGATATTGAATTTCCCATCTTTATGATGCCCGTGTCATTCCAGCTTCCCTTAGGTAGATGCTCATTATGCCAAGTATGGTTTGAAATTGATTTGTTTTGTATAACCTGCTGTTGCTGGTGGGACCCTGGGTTTAAAGTCTATCAAAACTCCCAGAGATTTGATTTTGACCAAGACTTCCAGGCTGCCTCCTAATTTGATTGCCTTCCACTTCAAGATGTATTTTAATTTCAGGAACGTATGACTGGCAAAGTAAGTTTCCTCTTTTCAGGTTAAGAGAGGAAGAAATTATGGGTTAAACAAATGTATTAGTTTTCCTTCTTCAGTGCACTATTATTTCTTGAATCAATGACAGATGCTCCATTAGAGAACCAACCAGGAATACGTGTATCCCAGGTGGTGACATGGAAAGCAATGTTTGTGATTACAATTTTATAAAAGAAATTGCTCAAATTAATAGCTGCCATATTGTTGAACAAGCATTGTTGTTTGCTGGGATTGAGGTTAGCATGATTGCATGCAAACATTGAATGAAAATGACAACAATGTTCCAAGTTTTCAGTTCAATGTTAAAAACTGAAGTTTCAATGTGTTAATTAGCTGTTTTCTCTAAAACGTTAACAACTAACAGGTTGAATTTAAGCTGAAACCTGTTGTGACTTCACAGTATATTTCCGAAATTCTCTGACTAACCTTAGCATGCTAATATATTATCTCATAATACGTTTTATGTTGGTGAGGTTAAAATGTTAAAAATAAAATCATGTCGTCCGCAAAAAGCGAAATGTTGTGTACCAATCTCAAAACCACTAGTATTAGAATGTATTCTAATGGCCTCAGCCAGGGGTTTGATGGCGAGCACAAAGAGGGCAGGACTAACTGGATCTCCCCGTCTGTTGCCTCTATACAGCCAGAATGAATCAGAGGTGATCCCATTGGTGACAACTCTAGCTAGAGGAGATCTATAAAGAGATTGTATCAAATTGACAAAGACAACACCAAGCCCACATTTCCTTAAGAAATTGGGGCCTTAAGAAATGTTGCCTAACAACCATATCAAAAGCCTTTTCGGCATCAAATGATGCAGCTATACTTGGTATCTTTGTTTGTCAGCAATATGTATCATGTTAAACAATCGTCTCAAATTATTAGAGGAAAATGTATTTAGAATAAACCCAGTTTGATCGGGGTTGATCAGTAAGGGTAGATACCTTTCCAATTCTTTTGCTATCATTTTTGTAACTAATTTATAATCGGTATTGAGGAGTGAGATTGGTCTATAAGAAGAACATTTTAGAGGATCGTTCCCCTTGTTATAGATGACTGTTATAGCAGCTTGAGCAAAGGAGTCTGGAAAACCCCCTTCTCTTCTACCTTGCTCGAGAACATCCATCAAAAGTGGTGCTAGAAGGTCTAGGGATTCTTTGTAAAACTCGGATGGAAAACTATCCTCACCAGGGGATTTATTTCCTGGGAGTGACTTGATAACATGGAGTAATTCCCCCCTAAGAAAGGTTTTGTCTAAGTTATCCTGCCCTCCTCTGATAAGCAAGGCAAACCAATGCAGGGTAAAAAGGACTTGATTTCATATAAATCCCCCTGAGATTGTGATGTATAAAGATCTGAATAGTACTTTTTAAAGGCCTCATTGATTCCTCCGGGATTAAACGTTGTAACTTTTTGGGGGTTTTCAGTAGCGTTAATTGTTTGTTTGGTTTCCTCAGTTTTAAGTTGCCATGCCAATACTTTCTGCCTTTTCTCCAGGTTCATAAAATTGTTGTTTGGACCTGATTATTGCTCTCTCTGCTTGATATGTATTCATAGTGTTGTGTTTTAGTTTCAGATTCACCAGTTCTCTGTTCATGTCCTTAGTTGGGGCAATTTGGTTTGTTTTCTCCAGGTCAGAAATTTGTCTTTCTAAAGTATTAAGCTCAAAGTTATACTTATTCTTTATTCTGTTAGTATATGATATAATTTGGCCCCTCAGAAATGCTTTTAATGTTTCCTAAGAAATAAAAATGTTTGGAGCGGATGATCTATTTGTTAAAATGAGAAAATGAATTTGTTCCCTAATAAGTACAGAATTCAGTTTGTATTAAGAGGGTAAGATTGAGCCTCCACCTGTACTTTTCTTCTACCCTGTCAGGGACGGACAAAACTGAGTTAGATTTAAAAAGTTTTAAATTACCCAGGAAAATAAGTATCTCTAGGAGTTTTGACTAAAGACCTGGGATTAATTATTCATTTCTGTAGAAGAAGAAGAACTGATCTATTTGTCCTGATGTGAGGTGCGTATCTGGATCTATAACAGAGATAATTGCACTTGTAGCGCGACAACTATTATAAACCTTTAGTTCATTTATTAAACTGCTTATTTAAAACTAGAGGACAAAATAACTCAGTGTTTTACCAAACATATTATAAAATATGTAAAATACAAAGCTTTAATGAAGTACTTGGCTAAAGGTTGTCAATAAATGTACGCCTGATAAAAGAAAAAGGGATGCAGTGCTTTGCTACTCTGACAACTAGATGAACAGGTCAGGAAAAAAGTTAATTCAGAAAAATATCAAGGGAAAGGAAAACAGTTCAGTTATGCTAGTTATGCTTTGACAACCTTAACATGTAGATATGGTGAGAAATTCTGTGTTTCAGTTCCGTCAGAAAATAAAAAAGGCGACTTAAACACCAACTCTGACTGATCATCAGCTGAGCAGGTGTGTGATTATCTAATAGCAGCGGTAGCTAAACTACCACAGCGATCACTTATTAATAATCGCAAAATAAACATCAAGCCATGAAAACTTTAACATACTGAATATTCTGATTTCTGTGTAGGAAAATTATTATTATTAAAAAATAACTGCAATAATATTAAATTATAATAAATGTATGTTATTATATTATTACTACTATTGTTATCAATAGTAATAATTATAATTACCAACATAAATAATCAATCCATCCATTTTCTAACACCAGGAGGGGTGCTGGTGCCCATCTCCAGCAAACGTTTATTAATTAATTATTATTGTTAATAATTAGTGTGATTAATTATAATCATTTTAGTATTATAAAATGATCATAATTTTATAATACTATAAAATATTATAATACTACAGTATTATAGTATTATGCTATAGTATAATACTGTACTATAGTATTATTTACTATATTATCACAATATATATATTATATTGTGACTATATATATATATAGTATATTATATTTGTATTAATATAATATACTAATTATATTAGTAAATTATTACTAATATAATTAGTAATTATTATATTACTATGATGTAATATAGTAATATAATAATTACTATATCACTAAGTATCATATTATACAGTGTATAATTCATTGTGTATTGATTAATATGCTAATATATTAATATTATTATTTTTATTGCTATTATTGCAAATTCCATCCATCCATTTTCTTCCGCTTATCCGGGGTCGGAAGAAAATGGATGGATGGAATTTGTAATAATAATAGCAATAATAATAATAATGAATATTAATATACAAATTATTATATTAATTATTATTATTTTATAATAATTGTTATATTATAAAATTATAACATTTTCTTCCATCATTTATTATCTAATGTGCACAAAATCGTTTTGCACTGTGGGAGGAAGCCGGAGCACCCGGAGAGAACCCACTCATGCTCATGGAGACCATGCAAACCCCATGCTTAAAGAACCCAGGCCGGCCGGGATTCAAACCCAACACAACAGACTGGACTGGAGACGCAACAGTGAAGCGTCTATAAGAAGGGACAGAGCAGACAGAAGCTAAGATCCTTCAAGGTTTGCAGCAAGATGCTGCAGATCTGTTGTTTAGAGCGCCATCTTTTCTGCTGTCATCTGTTGGGGCAGCAGCATCAGAGCCAGGGACCTAAAAATAGATAGAGAAGGCTGGTTCTGTTCTGGAAACGACTGTGCAACTGCTGGAGATGTTAATGCAAAGAAGGATTCTTCGTAGGATCTAGAAAATTAGGGACAGTCCTGACCATCCTCTTTGACGAGACTGTCTTGGGATGGCTCTTCAATGGCTCTTTGAAGAATCTTGATGAGTGACAGCATGTAATTTCCCTTTGGGATTAACAAAGTATTTTTGAAGTGAATTGAAACAGAAAATGTATATTTACCACTGGTAAATACTTTTACCAGTGGTAATTACTTCTGCCATTCTAAATATTAGGAGAAAAAAAAAAAAAAAAAAAAAAAAAAAAAATATATATATATATATATATATATATATATATATATATATATATGGCCATTTTAACTGTCTGTTAAAATGGCCAAAAAGAAGATTTTCTAGCTTGTGGTTTGGGTTTAGTCTTCTTTTTATGTTCAGGAACTGTTAGCAAGCATCTTGCCTCGTATGTCCAATCTTCCAATTGCGCTTTTGGTAGGATAATAATTGAGCCTTTAAATTCAGCTGTATTATTTTCACAGTCAATTTCTTTATCCGGCAAAGTGTGTTCCTGGACATCATAGCTGTGGTCGTCATGGCTGCAGTCGTCCATTGTCTCTTTTGTCACAGCAGGGGCAAAAAAGTCTTCGTCGTCTTCGTCATACTCAACTCCTGCCCACGTGAGCATTTGCCGAGAACGTTTACCACAAACTTTCCCAGCCGGGGAAGTTTGTTTTTTTAGATCAGAGCAATCTGTTTGGGTCTGGGTCCAGTCCTCTAAATCTGCTTTTGTCTGAGCAGGAGTTGAGTCTTCATATTGTCCGTCATACTCAACTCCTGCCCAAGAGAACATAGGGGGAGAACAAACTTCCCCAGCTGGGGAAGAAACCTTGTTCTCTAGGACGGATGTCTCATCATGGGTAAACTGTTCTGATGCCTTGTTTGTCGGGGCAGGAGTTGAGTCGTCATGTCCTTCGTCATACTTTACTACTGCCCAAGAGAACATTGGGGGAGAACGTTTACGGCAAACTTCCCCAGCCGGGGAAGTTTGTTCTCCCAGATCAGAGACCTTGTTCTCTTGGACAGATTTATTTTCTGGGGTCCAGTCTTCTGATGTCTTTTTTGTCTGGGCAGGAGTTGAGTCTTCTTGTCCTTCGTCATACTTGACTACTGCCCAAGAGAACATTGGGGGAGAATGTTTACGGCAAACTTCCCCAGCCGGGGAAGTTTGTTCTCCAAGATCAGAGACTTTGTTCTCTTGGACAGATTTATTTTCTGGGGTCCAGTCTTCTGATGTCTTTTTTGTCTGAGCAGGAGTTGAGTCTTCATCACACTCAACTCCTGCCCAAGAGAACATTGGGGGAGAGCGTCTATGGCAAACTTCCCCAGCCGGGGAAGTTTGTTCTCCGAGATCAGAGATCTTGTTCTCTAGGACAGATGTTTCTTCAGGGGTAAAGTCTTCTGATGCCTTTTTCACCTGAGCAGGAGTTGAGTCTTCATCAAACTCAACTCCTGCCCAAGAGAACATTGGGGGAGAACGTTTACAGCAAACTTCCCCAGCCGGGGAAGTTTGTTCTCTTAGATCAGAGACATCATTCCTTTGGTCAGATCTTTCTTCCTGGCTCCCGTCTTCAGATGTCGCCTTTTCCCCACTTGAGGATGTTTGTTCCTCGGCAGGGGAATCATTTGATAAATCGTTCTCTGATGCAGCCATCTCTTCAACTGTATTGTCTTCCCCAGCCAGTGAACTTTCCTTCTCAGCTGGGGAAGGCTTGAAGAGATAGGCATCAATTACATCGTATTCGCTGTCAGTGCAAATGTCCTGTGAGCAAATGTTTTTCTCAGGGAAAACTTCTTCCCCAGCCGGGGAAGGATTGAAAAGGTACGAATCAAAAATATCGTACTCTGTGTCGTCCTGAGAGGTGCTTCTTTCAAATTTGATATTGGGAAGCAGTTTGTTAAAAACCTTCTTTACTCCCGTTGTTACCATATATCCAACGCCGAAACTGATGGGAAAAAACATTGTGACTAATGCCTGTTCCATTTTTAAAATCTTGGTATAACAGTGGTCAAGTCAAAGAGTTGTTTGTTTGTAACCTGATGTTTTGAGATGCAAGCATTCATAACCTCCAACATTCTTTGATCTATGACATAGATCTATGTCATAGAAGAGGTCATGAGCTGTAGTTCTAGGGGAATGTCTTGCTTCTCATCGTTGCCATGGAAACGGTCAGATCAGTTCTGCATGACTCAAGCTATTAACCCTTTGCAACTGGGTCATTTAATCCAGTGTTTTTCAACTAGTGTGCCGTGAGTGATCGTCAGGTGTGCCGTGGAAATGATTCAATTTCACCTACAGTACCGTATTTTTCGGACTATAAGCTGCTACTGTTTTTCTAAGCTTTGAACCATGCGGATTGTAGCCCGATGTGGCTTTGCTGTGTATTTTTCTTCAACCACCAGGGGGCTCTCTAGCAGGAAGTGAATCATTAGAAGTCAAAATTGTAAATCAAAAGAAGAACGTGCTAATTTTCAACCACATGCTAGCAGCAGGCACGACAGAGAAACGTTTTCAAACTCATATCATGCAGCTTTTAAGTTGAGGGTTCTCGATCTGGCACTACAGGAGGGAAATAGAGCCGCTGCATTTAAGCTCGGTGTGAACGAAACCATGGTTCGGCTTTGGAAACGGAGTGCAGCGTCCTTAATATATGCAGTAGATTTATTTAGACGCCGCCCTCTGCTGGGTCCTTATGGAAAACAGAGAGCAGCTTCCAGTTTTTATTTTTATTTTATTTTTTTAAGACAGGTTATCTGGAATAAGGATGTGAAAGTCCAATTTTAAATCTGTGAAAATATCAAACATAACTGCAGATGCCTAAGAGTGACATAATCCTCGAAGTCTCATGTTGGACCTGCTTAACGTTTGGTTCATATTCAGAAAAATCTCATCTCCATCAACTTTGTTTTGTTTTCATTTTAAAGGTCTTTTCATGGAATCAGATCAACTGATTGTCACATTTTAATAGACTCACAAACATGATCTGAGTAAAGCATAGGCAAAGCAAAACTATTAAAACAGGTAGTTATGAGCATATTCAGAGAGACTCTCACATTTTTGTTGATTCCAGTTATGGATGTGCTGTTGTTGTCCACACGTCCACATCCAAGAATGTGAATTTCAAATGACATGAAACATTTGCCATATGTTTAGTATTAATCTTAAACTCTATTTGATAACTTGTGTGACAAAGGCAAATGCAGAAATCTGTTGGATGGTAAATGTTTTCACAACACTGTACATTGATACTGGTAACCTAAAAGGCTTCCCCCCCCCCCCTTCAATGTCCACAATCTCCTCATTTCCGTCTGGTTTCCACAGTTGCCAGTTGTCTCTTAATCCAAAGAGACTCTTTTTGGCTTCGGCAATATGGGAGATTTTCATCCTGAATATACAGCTGACAGATTTGCAGAAGGTGTGTGATGCTTTCAAGTAAATATTCCATAAAATCTCCAAATGATTTTGCTGTCCTCAATGAATCAATGCCATTCAGTATCAAGGCAGTCCTGCAAAATAAATGAATAAATAAATAAATAAAGCATGACTTACCTGGTACCAGCTAGTTGTACTTAAAAAAGTGGCTAATGGGAGTAAAAAAAAAAAAAAAAACGAACAGGGTTCAGTAAAATATTTATTTGACTTCAAAACTGGAGATTTCCTTTTACAACATCTTTCTTTTTCATTTGGGGAAAAAAAATCAATGGAGTGCATAAATGCATTATGTCACATTAACCTGATTACACTGAGCAGCCCAGCTTTTATTTATGTTTGTGCACAGGTATGCATGTTGAAGCTGAAACCCTCTGCCTCTATTCTTCTCCAGCTGCACATTTAAACATGCTTGACTCATCCCCACCCCGCCCTCCCTCTTCTAGACATTTACCATCCAGTGGATGAAGGGACCCTAATATCCTAAAACCAGGGATGCATTGGCCACCTCTCTCTGTAATTAAATTCAGTTGTAATGAATCATACCCCCCTCCTTATAATCCTAAAACAGACTCTATTTCCACTGGGAGGGGAAATGACCTACATGTACTAGAAAGGCTCTCAGTGTAGTCTTTCTTGCTTCAGCTTTCCATCTGGGAAGTAAGACAAATGCTCACGAACCTTTTAAAGCTGTGTAAAAAAGTAAATGAGTGCAGTGCGCTTATTTCCATATCAGTGTTGTTCATTATGCCGCACATAGATCACACGGGGCGTAGTTTACAAAACCTGCCTGCAGCTTTGAGCGCCTCATAACGCAGCGCAGTGTGTGGGTTTTTCTTAATAACATGGTCAAACATCCCTTTCTTCAGACTTTTCTCGTTCGGCTAATGTTTTGTGACTTGAATAGCAATGCAACGCGCAACGGCTCATTGCTTGGTGGAGATGAATGCGTGCATATAACACAAGGTAATTAGGGTATTGTAAGAGCAAGTCGGCAGGCTAATGCTTTTGATTCACAATGGTGCCGCTGTACCTTTGCTCTTTGTGCTGTATTTTATCATTTGCAGACCGTGTTGGTTGCAGCCCAAGATACTGTCAGCGACTCATTGTTTAGAAAAAAAGAAGAAAAACTGCAGCTGGCAGCAGGGAGAACACAAATATAATGTGAACCTTGTTTTTCCTCTTTTAAACATCCTCAGATAGAGAAGGAAAAGATCAACCCGGCGTCTGTGAAAGAAAGCCCATTAATTACGATTTCTATCTGTTTTATGTTTGAATCACTGTGTTCAGTTCATTAGTCTTACTTATTTAATTGCCCCAAACCATTAATTGAATGAATGAATTCCGGCTTCTGTTCTTGCCAAATAATAATGATGCGGTATAAAGCATGAAGCACTAGAAGACTATTTTAATGTTGTCAAACTGCTGTTTATTTTGGCACATATTATGCTTTCTTTTGTGTGTTAGTCTTTTTAAAGAGCGGAGCTGAAAGCTTCCAATGCCTCATGGTAACATGTGGTGGATACATTATCAGTATAATAACACCTAATCCACAAACACCTGGCAGGAATAAAGCTCATTAGCCCCTAATTGTGTTTTCATTTTGATTAGAGCTCTTGCTGGTTTAGTAGTGGTTAGCAGCGTTGGCACGAGTCTCGTCGTTAATGTTTGGTCATTGGAGTTGAGGAAAGACTTGAAACTGCGACAATTGTCGGCACACTGACTGCGCTGGCAGGAAAGGCAATCTGTGTTTGCTACTTTCAAATGTTTCAGATCATCAAGCAAAAGTTAATTACCGACTAGGATGATCGCAGTTAATACAAAATGCGGTTTTCAAATGATTATTCAAGGGAACAAATGTAAAGAAAAGCGAACTAATCAAACCAACCTAAACCAAAAAAATAATAAAAAGTTCATTTGCAATTAGTCTGGGAACTGGTTGGGCACTTGGCAGTAAAAACTACCATCAAGCTTGTGAGATAACTGGCAGAGTCTTTTCAGAATTGTTCAAAATTTGTTTTATCTGTGTAATATTTTTAACATTTTAAGGTTATGAATGTTAAATATCTCAACCAGATTTATGTTCAGCCTTTGACTAAGCTACACATTTAATTCGTTTTCCAGAGTTGCTGGTGTTCTTTGGGTTATCATCCTGTCACAAACCACAAATAAACTTGAGCTTAAAGTCACGAACTGATGGCTAGACCTTCTCCCTCAAGATTAAGGCAAAATCCATTTTTCCATTAGCAATGACAGTTAATCCAGGTCCTGATGGAGCACAGCAGCCAACGATGATCTTACTACCACCACAGTTTTGTACGGTTAGCTAAATGGACATTTTTTCAGAAATCTCATTGTGAGTTTACGTCAGATCTAACAGGACACAGCACTTCCAAGAAGTCCCACTTCATCATAGAAATTTGAGCTGGGGGTTTGTGTCCCTTTTCATCACCTTAGATCTCTCCCATGGACGCAATTTTCCGCCAGTATCTTTCTTATTATTAAATTATAAACATTGACCTTCACAGCGAGGCATTATGTTACCCTAACTCTTGTTCTGGATTTTTTTTGTGACCTACTGGCTGAGTCGCTCATGTCCTTTTGGAGCGATTTGGGCAGGCAGTTCACTTTTGGGATGGTTCACTACTTTTCATGGTTTCTCCATTTGTGGATAATAGTTCTCACTATATGGTTCAGTTGACCCCCAAAACTTTAGAGATACCTTCTAACCCTTTACAAATGGAAAGAGATGATTGACTGTGCTTTTTTCATCTGTTCTAAAATGTCTTCAGATTGTTGTAGAAAGTGTTCCTTTTTAAGATCGGTTGGCCTCAGATATGATATATTGAAGTGATTTAATTATTCTATATGTCAATCAGTAATCAGGTGAGGGCGTGTCTACCTAATGAAACCAAACCAGAAATTTAAAAGTCTAACATAAGTGCTCCTTGTCATTGAGGATGGATGTAAAACTACAAATCCGAATCAAGTCATTAACAACCCTCAACCCTGTTAGCTAAATGAGGTGGCTAAACAATATTGCAATAAAACAGAACATTTACAGAAGTTGCTTTAAGAAAATATGATTTTCTCTAAAGTGGAAACCAACTTTCCACGTTTTGATTCAGGTTATGTTCCAAGCGCAGGGATTTTTTAAAAACTCTTTTAGATCCCAGTTAGAAGAGAACAAACAGTTTTCTTGAACAATAATTGAACACAAAAAGCCTAGGTTATAGTTTTTCCAATTATGGAAAAAAATATCTGAAATGTATACTCATTTAATTTCAAACAATTTTAAGATTTTATTTATTCTATTTTGATTTGATCAGTCATTTTTGTAATTATTTTTGAACATCTGATAGTTTTTCTGAATGAACAGTCTTGCAGGGAATTCATTGGTAGTTTGTACAAAGAAACCCAAGAAATTCATAAAAACTCAGTGCTGAATATATGGAAACAATTTTTACAATATAAATAACTCTAAAGTTTTCCGTTACACTCGGCTCTTCCGCAGAAATACGTTTCCCTGCTGATGTCTTTGTCAGTCGAGTGACTCACTGCTTCAGTCTTTACTGCGTCTCTTCCTATTTCTGGAAGCCACTGGCTTTTCTCCTTCAAAAACGGTGTGGCTTACATGAGGTTTAGCTTAATGTGTCAACCTGTATAGACGCCATTTCAGGTTGATGCTTTCAACTGTCAGACACAACAAATAAATGTATATTATTACCATTTACTGTACCTCCAACAGCCAGACTTCTGTCCTCGTGTCACTACTTATTTTCCCATCCACTGCTGTCCCTTTTTCTCTGTGAGTTAATGTTTATATGGATTGACACATAGTGACATTCTGGCTAGTGGTGCATTGGTCATTATTACTCACACAGATCTTCCTAATTTAAGTAACACCTCATCAACTAGGTGATTGTGTAAAGCCAGCTCAGAAATAAGACTGAATTAAAACTCTAGAATATACTATACATTAATTGTGTTTGCAAAAGCTAAAAAATGAATTATTCATTATAAATTAAAAACAAAAACTTCTATAAGGACTAAGCTATTTAAAAAGTCAAGGAGCTGTTACTGCAGTAGCATGACCATGATTTGTTGGAACCTTTTTGTGTTTGTTTGTTTGTTTAAAGCATAGCTGAAATGAATTATATCTTGGTGATCCTGTTCAGTTGGAGTTTTGCATAATTTGCTTGATTTATTATTATTATTTATTATTATTATACATGTCTTAGCAGGACATTTGCAACAGGACTTTTGAGTACATATGTGGGGGTCAAAAATCATGGGTAAAACAGTGACTGAGTGGAGAAGTGAGACATTCAGCTGCCGTCTTTCACCATTTTTTTGTATCTGCAGTGCCTGACAGTCGTTTCTGTGTCACGTTTTGTCATTTCTGTGTCACATCCATTTCATTTTGAAGAGGCATGTCTACAAGGGTTTCTTTTGTGTCAGAAAAATGCATTTAAAATTTGTCTGCTTTGAAAAATTTGGGGTTTCTGTCTTCAACATATATTTTCCCTGTCAGACATTTTGCTAAAAAGAAAAACATTGTGGCGTAAACATTTAGAACAGTGGTCCCCAAACTACGGCCCACGGGCCGGATCCGGCCCGCCTCCACATTTGGTCCGGCCCCCTGAACAATACCAGAGAGCATTCAGACTTTTTTTCATATATTGTATTTTCCGGTTTATATGTGGATTTTTCTTCAACCACCAGGGGGCTCTTTAGCAGGAAGTGTGTCCTGTAAACTGGGGGTGTTTTGTTTTGCATGGCGCATTGCTGCCATCTGTTGGACTTTTGGGGAACTGCTTGACTTTTATGTTATTTAATCAAGATGGTTGTTGTTTGTTATGAACATTCCAGGTTGAATTCTTCAAAGCAATGTCTGTAAGTAGCAGCTTATACTTCAAAACGAGCCTTTATGTAAAGGTTATTTTCCCTCAATGGAATATATACTAGTCAGTCCCAGTGACCGTTTCACCAACGGTTTTTGCCCATGTGCTTTCTGGGTAAAAATCAATCGATAAACGCGCCCCCCCCCCCCCTAAACAGTTTCTACCTTCAACAACACCCCTCACCCCCTTCAACAATTTCCAGCAGCGCAGGTGATAAACGTGTAACACTTCTTCTGTTACAAACTGACTCCGGCCCCCCACCAGAGAAGGGAAAAGTTATGTGGCCCTCACAGGAAAAAGTTTGGGGACCCCTGATTTAGAAGATCACTCCACTTCTGATTTGTACAAAGCGTGAATAACCCTGGCCATAGTTATTCACACTAAACTTGTTGAGAAGTACTAAAGGCATGCAGATGGAAATGTGTAATTAATACAAAGCCTCTGCTTAATAACCGAATGAAGGTAAATAATCCTAATGGAGGAAGTGAACTGTTCTTGTGTCAGCTTTGTTTGAGTCACAGGGACGACTCTTAAAACTTAAGTGTTTGATTTAGATCCCAGATGCATCAGTGAACCAAACTAACCCTCCTTCCTCTTCACTGACTTCATGTAATTCATTTTAGAAATGTAATACATTTAGGATCAGACTTCAGGAGTTCTTGGCTCATCAAACCATAAATACTGTTACTATATTGAAAGTGCTGGTGGCTGAATCAATCCAGTTGGATTTTCATTTTCTTAGCCCGAAGCATTCATTCAATTTCAGGGACAGCAGAGATAAGTGGATGTTCTTCTGCGGGTAACATTTAGATAAAAAGTGCTTGTTTCTGTATTTTTCTGATGGTATAGAGAACAAGGGAAAGTCCTGATTTGTTTGATGTAAACATACTATTTATTTGAGTCTTTCTTGCTATCTACTTTCCTTTTTCTTTCACTTTATGTTATTCTTCAATTTATACAACAAAAATAAATCCCACTTTCCGTCAAGCAAATTCTAGCGAGTGAAGTAGCATACAGCTAAATGTGAGTTTTCTTTTATTGGCTGACGTTCAATAAAGTTCAATGAGTTGTTTCACCCATCTTGAGACAAACACATCTCAAGATAACACAATCAAACAAAAAGCTGGGATATAATAGAAATTAGACGTAACTGTCACCTTGTAGCCAACACAGAGGAAAGACTCTGTGCTGCAGACAGTCAGTAACATCCTCCACAAGATGAAAACCACAACTCTTGAAAAATAGGTTTGATCTTCAATGTATCAATGTAAGCTTTTTTTTTTACATTTAGTAAAAAAAAAAAGAACAAATGTAGACAGACTTGTGCAATTTTTGGATATGATGGATGAAATGAGTTTTGCTACAATGCCTTAGTGTAGTCTTAAAACTCTCAGATAAAAATATATTTAGAACAACTGACTTTCAGCTTCTTCCAGTCACTAATGCAGGTCAATATTTGTTTTTTTTCTGCAGCAGTAGAGATACGTGTTCTGTAGCTCCAGACATCCTGTCTTTACTTTTAAATGTTAGTTTCTTGTCATTTTAGAGCCTTTTCACACTAAATTGTATTCAATTTTAGAATATATTCTACCCAAGGATATCATTTGAACATATACATCTGAGATTTTGCTGAATCTTGTGGTTGAACAGAAGTTTGAGGTATTTGCCGTGACGATACTCTGTTCTTGGAGCCCAGCCCATTCATTTGCTATAGCGGAGATGAGTTCATATCCTGACAGTTCTAAATTATGCCGAGGGGATGAAGCTATGCAAAGACTACGGGGTGATTCAGAGATGGATTGGGCTGTGATCTAAGGTTGTTATTGAATTTGGCTCCCGATATCCCTCAGAATGAAGAATGGAGTCAGGAGAGTGATTTGCTCTTTTTTTTTTTTTTTCCTGGTGCGAGACTAAATATATTCACTACTGGAGGGATTGTGTACACATCAAAAGTCTTCCCTCCCAAAGGTTTTCTCATGTTGGGGTTTAATAAGGTATTTATTGTTTGAAGTAGTAGTGCTTGTTTGAGTTGTTTATAGTCCCTTTGGATTGAAGCAGCAGTGCAGTCAGTTGTGCGAAAGAAATGGCATTATTCTCATGTTTTTCTTTCCTCCTCAACACTGGGCTTCAGTTACAGTTTGGGTTTTTTATTCTCTCCTCAAAGAAAGAAAGAAAGGTTTGAGTCACAGAGTTCACAGTGTACTTCAATGCTAGAGGTGGGCACGCTTGTTGTTTATAGAGAGAGCTGCCACATAGAGAAAGCAGGGATGAGGGGAAAAAGCTCACGTAACATGGCTTCAGTCCTTGAACATTTCATTTTTTTAAAGTGTTACTACAGCACTGGGATGAGTCACTGGTCACCGGCTTTCTGCGCAATCTAAGTTTTTCATGGTTTTAAGCAACGAAAGCGCCGCGAAGGCCTATTGTAATCAATGGTTTTTTGTCATTCCTTTCCAATCAAAAGCGCAAATTTGGGGGTTGAAACATATCCAAGAACTAAAAATTTTGGAACAAAATTTTATGATGTTCCAAATCATAAAATTTGAAACATGTGTAACTTCTCAGTATCTATGAAGAACTCCCTTGGTCTAAACCCCACAGGAAGTCAACCGTTTTGGATCCAAGTTGCCATTTTGTCTCTTTTAAACACTTAATATCTAAAAAAAAAAAGCTAATTTTGAGATTTTTAATATGCAAACTTCAGAATTCCTCAGCAGAGTAGGCATTGGAGATCAAAAGTTATCAAAAGCTTTTTGCTGCATCAAAGCATGTGGACGTGGCCAAGCCCCAAAATCTGACTATTCACCATAAAATATCAAGGTGGATTTACATCCACACACAGCCTTGTAGCTGTTTTTCCAAAGAGGAGTTTTGTGGAAATATGCAGCGCTTTGTATGAGCAAGTGATTTGGACCTCTGAATGGCTGCTGTAAGAGATTCAGGGATTTCTCAAACATTTATGAAAAAGTCACAGCTACACTTTGGGTATGTTTTTGATGAGGAAACATTATAACATGATGTATGAAGGACATGTATTACAATAAGATGTCCTCTCTTTCTCCAGGCTGTGAGACCTTGATTTTAAAATGGAATGCAAATTTTATTCCTTTTTGAAAATAGTAATTTTAACAACGGTCCAGTTTTTTATCTTTTCTTTGGCTCAGGTAAGACACTTCTTGTCATCCTACTGGTTCAGGAGTGTCTTAAAAAAAGCTATGCAACATTTGTAGCCTATACCATGGATTCATCTATGACTGTTGGCTTGTGAAGCACTGACTTGTGCTGCAGTCCTTGTAATTTACAATTACGATTTACAGCTTGTACCAGCTGTAAATTGTAATCTTAACTATAGACAGAAATAAACACTTAAATAAATCATTTTATGTAATGTTTATAGGATGGAAATTATCTTTTTAATTATATTCTAATTTATTGAGGTGCACCTGTTCCCTGATTTATTACAGTGAACATAATGTCAAGAAATATTTATTCATTGATATTTTGCGTTTTATACACAGATTTTAAAAAAATGGGATAAAATTGAATGTTACATTTTTATATGATCAAATAGTTTAGAGTAATACTAACTTGGCAAGCTGATAATAGCTTGTTAGTCAGGCTGTCTACTCTGGTAGTTAGCCTGTAGTACCTTCTAAAAAATCCATGTTGACTGTGACTTGCTAGCTGTTTTTATAAAAACACTCTAACCACAGTAAATGATGTGAAGTGCTACTTTAGTTTCCACACAGAGTGTCTGTTCCGTAAGGAGGAATTGTTTTTAAAAAGCCCCAAAAATTCATATAAACAAGGAAATAGTTAGACACTTTCAGTGCACAACCTGCGGGGGAGCAGAAAGTCAGAGAAAGCTTCGGTTACTCCGGTATGTTTTCTTGTGTCTTAGTTTAGAACTTTAAATTGGAGGAACGGAAGAGTGGAAAATTATGTTCAAAACTTTAAAAAAACAAAAAACAAAAATCTGTTACCTGAATCCAACCCATGTCTATTGAGGGACAGACATGTTGTATTTTGCAGAGCAAAAAGAGTTATATAGTATAGAAAAACATGCCTTATTTTTCCATCACTGACACTATGTGCTGGGAAAATGCTCTAAAATCCAATCATGAACACAAAAGCCTTCAGCAACAAAACTAGGAGCCCTTATATTGGAAAACAAAAGTGACATTAACTATATTGACTGCTGGCTGATACACTGTAAGCTGTCTGCAACACTAAATTCTGCTCAGCTGCGAGAAACTGTGGAGAGGTTTACCTGATTTTCACAGTCCTAATGATGTTACCTGTGCAAAGAAGAAAGCTCTGCGTGAAGCGGTGCAAGAGCCAAACAGTTATTTAGGAGACAGGCGACAATGCCAGCACTTATTTAGTGTCGCAGTGCAGACTCTGATATTGAATTCAAGCAGCATTGTTTCATTATAGTCATTTGTAAGCTGGGTTAATTGGAGTTCATTAATCTAAGATGATCAGATCTATGTTTATATTATATCCTGCGATGTAAAACCATCATTTTCATCACGTTAGACAGCTACTCCACGTAAGTTTAGATAGTAACAAAAATCTTTTTGAATTTCATTGGCCCTGCTCTTCAAATTCTTACTTAAATTTTATTAAATGTAAATGAATTTCTTTATCTTAGCAGCCCAAATTACCATGCCAGGTTAAACGTTTGCAAATGTAATCAGAAATTGGATCAAGCTGAAAATCCATTCATATAATTACAACGGATATTAATTTTTCGGGACTTTCATGCAAATCGCCACCTTTAATGGTGTATTTCATTTACCGAAAATTAAATTAAGTTACCTAAAGGCCACACATTGCAGAGTTCAGAGTTCGGTCTCTGAACTCCTGATTGCTTTCTGCAGAACTCTGTCCAGCAATTCCGCAAGTACTGCAGGTGTGCTCTTAGTGCATTCTGAGAAATCACTGGGTAAATAAGAAAAGAAGTCAGGGTCAGTTGAAATTAAATGTTGTACCAAGAGCTCTTAGCATTAATTATGTATAAATGGAGGAACACATCAGTAGAGATGAAAAGGACAGGAATGGGTAAACAAATCTCAGCTGAATTTACAGTGTGCATGTTTAGTGTGAGCAAACGTGAGCTGCAAGTGTGCAGCTCCATGAAGATGATTGGAACAAGGTGAATTAGTGGTCATTTATAAATTTAACACATTAAAAGACTAACACTGTAAATACGCCCACGTGGCTTTGACTGCTTAGCAACATTTCTTTCATTACCCGGTGGATTAGGTTTGACTTGTCTTGTTTTAAAATATGTTTTTGACCAGCATGACATACATTATAATAATCCTGGGCACAAATACTGTGCTTTGACACTCCAATAAAAGGTGTAACAAGGTGTGAACATTTCAAGATCTAACGCAAATGAATGGTACAATTGTGCTTATTTCAGTTCTGTTATAATTCTTGGGTGTTTGGATTTGGTTTGTGTCTTTAATGACTCCTTGATATTTATTACATATGATTAGGTCTTGCCATATTCCAGTCCTGTATATATTGTTGCTAGAAAGGTCTTGCCATATATATTCCTTTTATATGAGTTCAGTTTATGTATTCTCTCTTTCTGTTCTTTATGCTTCTTGGATTTTGTTTCCTTTTCTCTGCATTGTTTTTTTTTTCCTCTCTTATTTTGTTGTCTCAGGGACTCAGTTTACACCCTGGAGTTAATTATCCATCTTCCCTCAGTCTACCTGTTGCCTTCCCTCCCAGCTGCACCCTGTTACTAATCAACTGCCTGCCTCTTGTCTACAGTCGCACTCTGGATTTAAGCTAACTGGTTTTCATTATCCTTTGCTGGGTTCTCCTGTTATTAAGTCCCCAACACTCCATGTCTCTGTGTTCATCACGCGCTGTTGTAAGTTTGCCTTTTTTTTTTTTTTAGAAATATCTCCATTTTACATCTGTCCATCTCTGCAATTGAGTCATTTCTATAATCTAAGCAACAGAACAGATTTGATTTTCATAATGTTTGTCAATCCTGAGGTTGTGTTTTTGTTTTTTTCTTGGTAACCAGTACATCAATAACCCCAGTATTTCTTGTCTAAGTGAAATCTGTGTCTCGCAACATTGACCCCTAAGTATGTGAAGTACAAGATTTCTATGTAATTTCAAAGTCAAAATGTTATATTTTGCCAAGGTCAAATTTCCATAGTCAACTGTCTTCTTTAGCTTTATTTTAAATAGACTTATACATTAGTTGGGTTTTAATACAAAACCTACAAATGGTGAAAAAAAAAAATGTGAAGATGAGAATGGAACGATGGAGCAAAGGTTAAATAAACTAGATGGATGGATAATGGATTGATAGAAGAATGGATATTCTTAATATGGATGAATGAATCAATAGTACATTGAATGGACGGTTGGATTAATGAATGGACAGTCATATAATGGGCAAACGGATGAGAAATGGGTAGAAGAATAAATGTATGGTCATAATAACGGACAATTTAATGGATGGATAGATGTATAGATGGATGGACAGATGGACGTACAGATGGTTGGATTATGGTGGACAGATGAATGGATGGTTCAATAGAAAGGCAGACAGAAGGATGAGGGGATTGTTTTGATTTATAGTTGGCAGGATGGGTGGAAGGCCAGATATTGGGCAAATAGAAGAAAGAATGGATGGACAGATGATGGCTGGAAAGGTGAACAGAGAGGCAGATGAACAATTAGACGACTTGGATGTAACTTTAAGGATGGGATGGGTATCTGACAAAACAAATATTTTCCCAAACTATTTTTTTTGTCATATGTATCACAAATTTTCAAGATTATAAACACTGGAAGCGGTAACTATTATTATTATGGCCCCTGGGCATAAAGGTGTGCACTTTAGGCCTGCATTACCGTTTCTGGCCTTTTTCTTAAATAAACTTATAGGATATATAAATAGTGTTAATGCTCACATTAAACCAAATTGATCAATCTCACACTCTGAGTTAAACAAATAGAAAATACTCACAGTTCAGATGACGTTTGTTATCCTGATGTGACTTCCTACCTGTATGTTGCTGACAAATCACTTAATTTTAGGTTTGTTAATTTTTTGAATGGCTTACTGATCACGTTTATTAAAATAACAATGGTTGACTGAAGACAAAGCAGTCAGAGGAATAATAACTGACAATCAGCTGAAATGTCTTAAAATCCTGTAGTAACATAAAACATTTTTTAATGCTGGTTTCATCTTTAAAAATGTGTCTTTATAATTAAACTAGTGATTTCCTTAATCTTGGTAGATCGATAATTGGTTGATACTTGCATGTGAAGCTGATGTTATCCACCTAAGCTAAGGTCTAAAAATCAACCACTGTCCTCTTCTGCTCTCCTGTGACAGAAGCTCACATCATCCCACTATTACCAATTCAGCGACTTATATATTTAGTGACATTTCAGACAAACAAAAAAATAAAAATAAAAATGGTATCGGCCAAAATCAGGATCGGAAGTTCAAGCTTTTTAAAGATCGGTCATTTGCGATCGACCAGAAAACTGCAGTGAGTGCACGCCTAAATTAAACGTATGTTTCAAATAACACATATTTGTTTTGATTTTTAATAAGATTTTGTTGCCAAACTGCAGCAAAATATATATATTTTACAGTTGTTAGGAATAATTAAAAACTTCCTCAAAGTAACCATTTTACCAGAACTTTTTGGCAAAGAAATGAGTTAAAAAATTGAAAATGTCACCATGTCGTGTAGTTCTTGTTTGATACAGCATTCCAGACCATGAGGAGGTCTGACGTCCGTGCTTTACCCAAACTTGTGCTGACTCTTCATGTGTTGGCCTCGGGGTCCTTTCAGCAGATGGTGGCTCATGCAGTAGAGATGTCACACTCACTTTTGTACTGTCTGGGCCACTTAAGGCAACAGCATGTAGCAGCAGAGGCACACTGGCTTTCCACAAGTGGCAGATGGAATCAAAGCTAACTTGTTCTTGACAGCAGAGTTTCCAAGTGTCATGTGTGCAGTAGACGGGACTCTGTTTTCCATAATATCACATTTAGGCAAACTAGAAGACATTTCTTCTTTGTGGATGTCTTCAGAGGTCTTCGCTGAAGACACATTGTTTTTATGGGTGTTTATCACAATCTCAGTGAGAAGAAATCATTTTTTTTAATCCCGTTACGCCTAAGTTTCAAATGTCTGCCTATATATTTCTTCCTTATTTTAATTGTAAGTAGTTCTTTAAATGTCCTGTGAGATGATGTATTTACCCATGTATCCATAACAACTGGAACTTTCAATATCCAAGTTATTTTCGCAATTTACAGTCTATTAAACGTGTGCCCCCAAACCCCCCTGGATTAATTACACTCTGCAGCTGCAGCTGTGAAATTACCGTAATAACCCGATATTGGCTGGAAAGTGCAACGACTCCCCTTTCAGAAACTGTTGGATTTTTTTCAGATAGTGCTACGTGTGGCGGAATTACGGTACTGCATATTTGGCCGTGTCGGCGACACGTTCTGGTCCAGTCACTGTTTCTGTGATATTACTTTAAAAAAATGAAGCAACATTTACCAAACATTTTTGTAAATTTGGTCAGCTAAATTATATTAAAGCTTAAACATAATAGTTTATTACTTAAAAAAGATGACATTCTAAATACTTACTTGCTAATTAGAATGTGAGTTAAATACTTGATAATTTTGTATTGCATACCACAATTTCTGATCTTAACTTTTAAAATATAGCAGCTTAATCTGTAAAAAGTCATCAGTCAACAGTAGAACATTTTCCACATCAGAAACAGTGTTCTCATTTTAGTAGAAAATGTAGAAAATTGTCACAGGGCACTTTGGGTAAGCACTTTGTATTGCCTTATTGCTGAAAATGTGCTATATGAATAAAAAGACTTTTACCAGGGCAACATCTGGAACAATTGCACTCTTTCACTGACAAAAGTATAACATTGAACAGATACGATAAACTTGATGTTCAGAAGCATAGAAACGGTATTCAAGTTAGTTGCCAGTCAAGACGTGTTTTTTATTTTTTTTGAGTCATTTGTACCTGGAGCTGGGTTTTGGGCATATTGTATCGAATCCCACAAAAAGTCTTTCAAAGACTTTGCAAGTTTTTCTAAGTTTGGAGCCATACTGGAGATGCATGGCATATGTCAGACCAAGGAGCAGGAGCAAATGCACGCTTTGGCTAAACTGCCTAGATAAGTGAGCGCCAACTCTCCCTCGATAATTATGCTCTCTGCATCTGGATGGCGAATGCAGATGATCATGAAGCAGTTTTAGGTGCCTCATCCACTCTGGTCTCTGTGCTCCCCTTAATGACAGGCAAACAGAAATGGGCAAAAACATTTCAATGCAAAATAACATGAATACAAACAAACTGCACAGATGTTATGCTACTGTGTCCAAATGACATCTAGGGTTAATCCCACAAGCGAAACTGAAAATACGTTTGAGTTTGGAATAAACCGAAACTTAAAGAAAAGATGGCAGAACATTTCAAGTTCGATGTGAGACTAACATGTTACTGAAAATGTTTTTCAATGACTTCTATTGAAATGCAACAAACAAAACTGATATCATACAATCCAGGGCTTATCATACAGTTTCAGTTCACCTTTCAATACAATTTATCAAATCAAACTTGTGCAACAGAGTCAGATAAACAATTCTTCAATTTTGAAATAAATCTACAGAGTGATCACATGAGCTTCTCTCCCATAAAATCAAGTCATCTCAGAGTTACATTTCTTCTCTACGTAGTATATATTTGAGTCATACAAGTTATAGAATAATTAAGAAAACCTTGCAAACTGCATTAAAATTCTGAGAAAATGTAGAATAGCAGGTTATTCAGACAAAACTAACAGATTAATAAAGATGCAAAGAGCAGGAGCCAGAATGACTACAGTGTAACTTTAAATAGTACAGTTATCTACAGACTCTGAAAAAATCTGACGCTCATCCAAGATGGAGTCACGCTAAGCGCAACTTCTTGTGTTGAAAGAAATTGGCATGTTCTCGATTATATTTCTGATTTAAGCTGTTATTGTATGTTTTATAAACATTTCATATATAAGCATTTCACTCCTTTAACTCCAACATGGTAGTGCTGCATCCATCCATCCATCCATTTTCTTTACACCCTTGTCCCTCAGTGGGGTCGGGAGGTGCTTGTGCCCATCTCCAGCTAGAATTCCGGGCGAGAGGCAGGGTCACCCTGGACAGGTTGCCAGTCTGTCGCAGGGCAACACAGAGACACATAGGGCACACACACACTCACACCTAGGAACAATTTGGAGAGGCCAATTAACCTAACAGTCATGTTTTTGGACTGTGGGAGGAAACCGGAGTACCCGGAGAAAACCCACGCATGCACAGGGAGAACATGCAAACTCCATGCAGAAAGACCGGGGCTTGGAATCAAACCTAGAACCTTCTTGCTGCAAGGCAACAGCTCTGCCAACTGCGCCACTGTGCAGTCAGGTAGTGCTGCAGTAGAGCCCCATATAATCGGCAATAAATTTTGGATAACTTTTCTAATAAAAAAAATAAATTGTCTAATTTTTTTTATGCATTGGACAACATTAAGAGTTAAAACTGTATTAACAGCATTTTTGCTTATTTGCATGTCTTTGAAAATGTGCACACAAGCGTTTGGAGGCTGTGTCCTCAGAGGCTGCCTGTGTCTCGCCTGATGTGACTGATACATCTTACTGACTCAGACGAAGCAGAAACTTCACAGGCTCATCTGAAAACCTCTTCACGGTCCCGCTATGACTTTTACTAAAGGCCATTTTCAATAAATGTCAGGCTCCAAATATTGGTAAACAGTTTTAGCTCTGATCAAATTCCAGAGGGGAGTTATACACCATGAGGTTACCATGTCTGTAGGATTACAGGGGTTCCACTTCCGAAATGGCACATTAAACAAATGGAGCATTTCCCTGTGGTGATGGCAGTATTTATTCCCACCACTGTGGAGGACTGCCCTTTCACTTCATGTCCCTGCTTTTCCAAATGTTAAAGCCCTCCCTTGCCTAGCCTATTACTTATGAGAGGTTGTTTCACCACACTACATAGAGCACTTCTGGAAGACGAGCTGGTAAAATTGTTTTATTTAGTTGCATGGATCAACTTTTTATGGCCCATTATGTATCTTCAGTTTACTCATTACCCTTACAAATTTTTCCTAAGCAATCTTTAGCGTAAAATTCTTGCCTTGTATTGATGGTTTTTTTCCATATTGGCTCAGAACCTATAGAGACAACTACATTGTTTTTTTTGTTTGTTTTTTTTACAAAAATACAAGTCAACTGTTCCTGAAATTGCATGATTTATGGTGAATGAAGTCGGTGGTTATCTGTCCTGATGCAGATCTGTATTATTTGGATTGTTCGCCGTCCTTGTCGGTCATCTTCCCCGAAGGATCGGGAGCGGCTGGCCGCTGAGAACAGATTATTGATGTTATTGTCATCAGCGGTCACCTCAGAGTGCTGGGAGTCATCAGTGCTCTTTACGGGTTCACTGGTTTTTAATCAAATTCATATGCACCAAAAGGACTGTAAAACAGTTTCAGTGGACAGTGTTGAGCGTTAAAACGTGTATCTTTTGTGATTTTGTGCTATGGCAATGAATGGAGAAAGGAATATAACTGATATTGTTGAGCTTCACACCTCCAATTATTTCTACTGAAGCACTGGATGCATCTGTAGGATCATTTCCAACTTATTAGAATAACCCTACCCAAACAATTAAAAATATATTAGAGCTGGGTAATAAAATGATAGCAATATATCATGAAATAAGTTTTCCTCAATAGAGAATAGGTTGATGGATCTTTGATGTACAGAAAAGTTGAATAGCTCCGATCTGGACCAATCATGTGGCTAAAATGGAGCCATGCAGATTTAAGTTGATGCAGACAACATGCATTAGGAGCCACAACGTGCTAATGGCTAATAGCTGAGGTATTTAGCTTTTAAAGTTGGACAAAAAAAACAAAGTAGTGTCCAAATTGAGCGCATGTTCCAACAAAGTCAGAGAATACCACCGACGTCAACCAGTGGCACCGCTGGAGCACAACATAAACCTTAACAATCCAAGATGACAGCAAGTGCCTTTCCTCCCTGAAAACACAGGCTGTACTCCATGGGCAGGTTTACTTTTTTTTTTAATCAGAGTAGACATTCTGCTTTATTCATTAAATGTTTGTCTTTCGAAGTTGTTGAAGTTTGCACTGTGGACAAATTAAAATTTTTTTTCTTTCCGAAATGATGGATATAGTGTTTTTTATTTTTTTTACTTGAAAGCTGCTTAAATCTGCACTGAGAATGTAAACAGTTGTTTTTATGTATTCATTTTTTGACTGTTATACAAATCAATCAATCAATCAATCAAATTTTATTTGTATAGCACATTTCAGCAGCAAGGCATTTCAAAGTGCTTTACATAATTAAAATAAAAACAGAAATAAACAGTGAGAAAGAGAGAAATTTAAAAAATAAATAAAAATAAAAAAAAACAAACTCCCGTTGTCCTTTGCGGAATTTAACTAACTATAGAGGACTCCGCCGTCCTTTGCGGAATTTAACTAACTATAGAGGACTCCGCCGTCCTTTGCGGAATTTAACTATGTCATAGAGGACTCCGCCGTCCTTTAGCCGCCGCCGTCCACAGAATTTAACAAACTTAGAGTTAGGGAGTCTGCCCTCCGCGGACCTTAACTGCTTTATTGTACCTGCCTTTGCGGAATTTAACTAACTATAGAGGACTCCGCCGTCCTTTGCGGAATTTAACTATTTCATAGAGGACTCCGCCGTCCTTTAGCAGGGGACGCCGCCGTCACAGAATTTAACTAACTTAGAGTTAGGGGTCTGCCCTCCCGCGGACTTTAACTGCTTTTTGTACCTGACAGTGCCTAGGATTCTCAGGTTTAACTTCCTTTGCGGAATTTAACTAACAATAGAGGACTCCGCCGTCCTTGCGGAATTTAACTATTTCATAGAGGACTCCGCCGTCCTTTAGCAGGGGACCGCCGTCCCACACAGAATTTAACTAACTTAGAGTTAGGGGAGTCTGCCCTCCGCGGACTTAACTGCTTTTATTGTACCTGACAGTGCTAGGATTCTCAGGGTTTAACTTACCAGAGGACGCCGCCGTCCCACACAGAATTTAACTAACTTATAGTTAGAGGAGTCTGCCCTCCCGCGGACTTTAACTGGTTCCATTCCATTTCCATTCCACTTTAATTTTCATCGTTTTCCACCCTCATTTTTCACTTTCTTCCCCATACATAAAAGAAAGAAGAAAAAAAAAAAAATTAAAAACATTAAAGACATAAAAACATGGAAGACATCAAAACCCGCACTCTTGTTAGAGATTTTTTGGTATTATCATTTTGTTTCAGGTTAAAGTGTTCTCTTGTTTAAACTGTATGTGTGAACTGACCTGGAAGTCACAGCTGCCTGTTATCTTCATGTGAAACAGTTTGACCGAGATTTGAACCGGGCTCAGATCAGGGGCCAGATGTTAAATTGGTTTACGACCTTTGCTTTGTTTAGGTAAAATGTTTTACGACCTTTGCTGTTTTTCCTCTGCTGTCTATCTTGCCTATCCTCCCTCTTTGAAGTTTGAGAATAAAAGACAAGCTGTATCCAAAGAGAAGCAGAACGCTCTGTGAACAGCTCTGAGAAGCAGTTGACAGAGTCTTCTCCTTTTGCTTGCAGAAGTTTAGTCATAAATTCATATACGTTGTCTGTGGTTCTTTTATGTAGGTTCTAGGAAAATACCTATCACTCTAACCCTAATTTAGCCATAAGCAACTCTAAACAGGTGGGTTTTAAGTTGAGATTTAAAGGCACCCAGTGTTTCAGCTGTTTTACAGTTTTCTGGAAGTTTGTTCCAAATCTGTGGTGCGTAGAAACTGAATGCTGCTTCTCCTCGTCTGGTTCTGGTTCTGGGGATGCAGAGCAGACCAGAACCAGAAGATCTGAGGGGTCTAGATGGTTGGTACAGTAATAACAGATCTTTAAGGTATTGTGGTGCTAAACCGTCAGAGATTTATAACTAACATCAGTATTTTAAAGTCTATTCTCTGAGCTACAGGGAGCCAGTGTAGGGACTTTAAAACTGGTGTTATGTGCTCTATCTTCCTGGTTTTAGTGAGAACCCGAGCAGCAGCATTCTGGATCAGCTGCAGCTGTTGATTGATTTATTAGTCAGACCTGTGAAGACGCTGTTGCAGTAATCAATGCGGCTAAAGATAAATGCATGGATGAGTTTCTCTAGATCGTGCTGAGACATAAGTCCTCTAATCCTAGAGATGTTCTTCAGGTGATAGAAGGCCGACTTTGTGACTGTCTTAATGTGGCTCTGAAGGTTCAGGTCAGAGTCCATCACTACTCCCAGGTTTCGGGCCTGATCGCTGGTTTTTAGTTGTAATAACTGAAGCTGTGCATTGATTCTAGTTCGTTCATCTTTAGGTCCAAAGATAATAACTTCAGTTTTGTTTCTGTTCAGCTGGAGGAAGTTTTGGCTCATCCACACATTTATCTGTTCTAAGCATCTATTCAGTGATTGGATGGGTTCAGAGTCACCTGGTGACATCGTGCTGTAGAGATGTGTATCATCCGCATAATTGTGGTAGCTAATCCTATGTCCTGTTATAATCTTTGCCAGTGGAGCATATAAATATTGAAAAGAAGGGGTCCTAGGATTGAACCTTGGGGTACCCCACATGTGACCTTTGACCTCTCTGATGAGAAGTTTCCAATTGATACAAAGAAATCCCTGTTCTTTATGTAAGATTCAAACCAGTTGAGCACTGGACCGGAGAGTCCGACCCAACTCTCCAGTCGATTCAGTAAAATGTCGTGGTCAACAGTGTCGAAAGCTGCACTGAGGTCCAACAGAACCAGCACTGTGGTTCTCCCACAGTCTGTATTTATATGGATGTCATTGAACACTTTTACAAGGGCCGACTCCGTGCTGTGGTGAGCACGAAAACCAGACTGGAAGGAGTCAAAGCAGTTTGTTATTGTTAGGAAGTTATTTAATTGCTTAAAAACAGCTTTTTCAATAATTTTGCTGATGAATGGGAGGTTGGAGATCGGCCTGTAATTCTGCAGTAGGGATTTGTCTAGGTTGTTTTTTTTATAAGTGGTTTGATAACTGCTGTTTTCAAAGCCTGGGGAAAAACCTGAAGAGAGCGATGAGTTGACTATTTGGATCAGATCATTAGCAACAACAGGCAGGACTTTCTTAAAGAAATGTGTGGGGAATCCAGACAGCAGGAACTGGAGCTTAATTGACTTATAATTCTTCTAGGGTTTTATAATTTAGTAGTAGAAATTGGGTCATTTTTCCTGCATTTGTTTTGGGCGAAGCATTGGTACTGTCTTTGGAGTGGATGAGCAGATTAATCCTCTGATCTTTTGAATTTTCTCTGAAAAGAAACTAGAAAACTTGTTGCAGGCGGCAATAGATTGAAGTTCAGGTGGTAACGTCATTGGAGGATTTGTGAGCCTGTCAACAGTGGCAAATAAAGCTCGAGCATTGTTAATGTTTTTGTTTATGACATCTGCAAAGAATGAGAGATTCTGAGAATTTATATTTCAATCACTTTTATTTATTTGACATCAGCAGCAAACTTTTTTTTTTTTTCCCAATTTTCAGCCCAGACATAATAAGTTTGATAGCAGATGTGCATTGCATCAGTAAAGGGTGAAAGTGAAATATGAAACTTCACTATGAAATGGATTATTTCTTATTTAAAGGTGTACATTTTTTTTTTACTATCCTTTACTATCCTTTTAAGGATTACTATCCTTAAAAAAACTAAATATAAAGCTCTGACGTGGAGTGAAATTTTTGGACTCTAATCCATACCTGGAGGGGGAGCATAGCTAAAAGAACCAGAAGAGATTAAATCATTTTTGATGCTACCACATGTAATCAGTTTAAAGCCAGTTTTTTTTTTCCCCCCCCTTCTTCTGAATACACTTTTCCTGACATTTCACTTACAGGCAGGTTATTTGTTCAGGCATACGAACACACATTTTTAGTTCTTTCACAGCTATTTATGTAAAACCTACTGGATTTGCTTTGAATCTGTTCCATTAAATATGCACATACAGCAGATACCGAGAAGAAAAGCACCCAGATGGAAGGCTTTGGAGAGAGGAAATGTAATAACTACCCCAGCATAGTCGGTCTGGCTTCATTATATGGAAGTGGGACACATACATGATGAGTAAATGTAAGAAAAACATTAATAAGTAGGAAAGTTGCTGTTTGAGACCTTTAGTATCTAATAATATGCAGTAAGGCCCTGGTGTGACGCTGTCCTGCTGTGCTGCAAACTGCTGTTTATGCTTTTATCATGCTGAAGGTACAACCGTCTCATCACAATGTGAAGTAGTCATGAAAAGAAGAACTATGTGTGTACTAATGGGCAGGGATTATGATTTTTCAACACATCGTGGTAAATAAAACATCTGAGTCTTGTTTGCCTTATGCTTTTTGTATGAAGCAACAAAGAACAAAATAAAGCATCAGGTTAGAAGCGTTAAGCTGAAAAGTTCCCTGTTTTTCACACACAGCTTTTTTCTTTATATGGATATGAAAAAATGAAAGTGCATCTTGCTACAGTGTGTCTGTTACTACCAATAGTAAGTCCCGCCCACTCCTCACAACTCTTAGGACTCACTACTGCCCAGTTCTCTGTCTAACAGGTCCGGAAAACCCCCAGAAACTCGGGTCTTACCTTAGCGATAGTTTGTGGAGAATTATCTGTTTAAACTGGGGTCGGAAAGGACTCGTCTAGCTCTGACTACCTTCAATCCAGAAGTTATGACCTTTACAGTTGAGGGGCAATCCGCTGATAGCCCTCACAACGACATAACCCTACAACCACTCCTGTAACGGTAGCTCCTTTCCTAAAATAACGGCACTTGTTAACGGCTAATTAAATTTAGTGACTTAGAGTTAATCCCAAGGTCATTATTTAACACTCACCAGAGGAAAACACAAAGCCACCCGTCTCTAGCATCATTATATTGTTTTACTATATTAGGAGAACCAACAATAATCGAGACTGACACAATTAAACTCACTGTTCACAATTCTCATTAGAATCTTAAATTATAATTTATTAAGCAACTTTAGCAGGGGCATATAACAACAAATTAATTTCCAAGAGTTAAAAAGAAGCAAAAATATAATGAAATCAACTAGGATAATCACCTCCTTTCCTTATTCTCATTCCTAACCTGTTCACTAAATTCACTGAGCGAGCTTTGGGAGAAGCTGATCACCTCATACCCGATGTCTTTGATCTCGGCAGCTTAATCTTTGCGGTCCTTGGTCAGAGTCTTGTCCAGCCGGAGCAAAATCCTCTTTACTGAAGAGAACGGAGAGAAGGCTCACGCTTCCATTGAACGTGCAGACTCTTTGTCTTTGAAAGACCTCCGTCCTTTTCCAAGTCAGCTGCACCGGAGTTGAGAGCGTTGAGTAGAGGCGGAGGATTCGGTCGGATCTGGAACCAGGGGTGTTGGCGTGTGGAACTCGTCCCTTTAGGCAGCGTGAAATCATGGAGTAGTTACCCTCGGTCCCTCGGTGTGATCCTCCGCAGATCTTTAGGCAGCTCCCTGCTGACTCCCTTCTGCGCTGCGACGAAGAACGCTCGTTCTGACTCGTGCATCGGTATTATGCACTGTGTTTCCATGGAACCTGCCCATCGCATTATGCATTACCTGATGTCATGAAGGCAGGGCTGCCTGGAAAGTACCGGGCTCTTTCTCAAGTTTTCCAATGACTCATCCCTGCCTCTCGCTTCATCGGGGCAGTTCCCGTTTTCCGTGACCATCTTCCAATTCTGCCGCACCCTTGTTTCCTTCCCCATTTAGATGACTCACCCTTCTGTCCCTAGCCTTCTGCTAGTGAAAAGTACTCTTATGATCTTTAATAATACATGTATTTGTTGGTTAACTCAAAAGTACAACCTTTAGCCTTCATAATGTAGTAGAATCAATGATTAAGAATACAGAGCATACATCATTATAATATTCACTTGATTAAAGGTACAGAATACATTTTGATCATTCATTACAAACATTTCTTCACTGGCCTGTATATATTACACATTGCTTCATTGGCATGAGTATCATCACTTATAATCACTTAACATTATAATCATCTTTAATCATTAATCAGGGTATACTGTTATTTCCCAGGCCTTTATTCCATTTTTCTGCGTATACCTGGACAGATCTCACACCCATACCAGATTCCTCGACACCCCCTCCGTGAGATCGGACGGGGCTTCGCAGAAAACATAAGTTCCAACTACCAAAAGTCCAGTTCATCACCACCATGGAGAGTTAAATGTCTCTTCGTAGCAGGTCACAGGAGAAGACGAAGGCGTCCATGTGTCCACGATCTCGTATTCCGTCAGGTGGGAAGGTGGAGAAGACCAGATGTCGGGGTCTAGTCCCATGTCCACAGTAGACCCAGACGGCCCAAAGGGTCCTGACGCTCCAACTGAGTGGTGAGGTTGGAGAAAGCACTTCGGCCGCCAAATCCTGTGGCGGAGCCGCTGGAAAACTGCAACTTTCCTCGATTCCTTCAGCAGGTTCTCGAAGTCACAGCAAACGAAGGAGACTGTGCCTGGCAGATGCAGCGACAGAGGAGCTGACGTTGCTACTTGGCCTTGGGGGATGGACAGGTATATCATCGGTCTGGCATGCTTGCTGAGATGAACTGAGAGGCTCAGTTTGGGTACTCTGTACGTGAGTTGCAATGCTGTTTGGCACCCGACGTCGATGTACGTGTCAGGAGACGCCGGACAAACAGATGGACGGGGTTACCCACCGCCAACACTCGGCCATCCAAAAGGTGCAGCGTGGGTAGGCACTGACGAGTGATCTGATCTCCCATAGCTTTTGGACTATGGTAGTATCCGGTCGTTCCCCAAGTACGATGTGCGGAGAGTATCGTCGTCTTGGTTCAACGCAGAGGTCCACACGACTTTGTGTACTTGTTCCAGGGATCGAGATGCAGAGGCCGAGACGTACGGCAGGTCCCGTTGCTCGTTGAGGCAGAGGATCGCCGTAACGTATCAAGGTGCACGCAAGCGTTACACCATCGGGTAGACGATGCTACCCACATGAATCCAAGGATTCTACGGATGCTCCGCATCCCACACAGCAAGTTGGAGCCTAGGAGAAACAGCAACTCAGGTAATTTTCATGATTAGTAGGTATCGATCGATCAACAAACATAAATGGATAAAAAGAAGCTAAGTGCGCATAAGCAGGAGCAGGATCAAGGCTGGTACTACACTGATGTGCCTCGTTGAGCCGCGAGCCAAGGGAATTAATGATAGGGGAGGATCTCATATTCCGGGACCCAGGAGTAGCCATCGGGTTGGATCGTGGAATATGGCTCCGTGGTCATGAGCCATACGCAATGGCAGTGGGACGACTTCCCTAACCAATACAAAAGCACAAAAACTCCCCATCCGTTGCCCAGAGGGTTAGGGCGGCCCACTTACGAAGCCAGCGGCGTTACCCTTGCCTTTGATGGATAGGGCTTGGTAGGCTAGGTAAATGAGGATGGATACGGCCAGAATGCCTCGACGATAGCGGCCAGGATCTTGAGTGGTGCCGCTCGGGTAGCATGGTTCCCCCGAGGAGTAATTCCATAGAAAGGCCGCGGTGTCAATGGAAAGCCAAAGCATGCCACCGCGCCTCGTCGCAGTTGATGCGGGTCCTACCCATTAGGTAGCAGGCGAAGAGGGAAGGTGCGAGATCCCATCGCCCCAAAAGATGGGCGTAGGATGATCTTGATGAGCCCTTGAACCGAGACAAGCACCCTCAGGAGCTGTCCGGTGGACCAGGACCCAGTGTGGCAGTAGACAACCCAGGCCAGGATAAATCCGAGTGCTCAGTGGTACTCACTGGATGGGTGCGAAAGTGTAGAGGGAAGAGAAGTTGGTTGAAGAATTGAATTCCATGTCGTCCCTTCTTGTCTCTTGGTTTAGGTCCAGTCTTGATTGCAGTGGTGAAGATCGGCGAATGGCTCGCTGGCTCCCGGCAGCCTCCTCTTATGCTGAAACAGGCTCCTCCTCTGGGGGAGGGCCGGTAGTCCTTCCTCTCGCGTTTGCAAAGCATTTTTAGCCACTCCTTCACGACAACCACTCCAGGATTAGGCAATGGCTCCGCCCAGGAAGCCCAGCAAATATGCCATAACATGCTCAAAGCATTTAGCAACCAATGCTCGATAATACTGAGGCCTCCTCCAACCACATTTCCAACCTCCTCAACTACATCCATAACAGTAGAAGTCAGGGTAGAGCCCAAAGTCTCGTACCAGTAACACGCATGTTGTTGGCCACCCGTTCCACATTTCTGCCACACTCCTTGGAACTGTTACAGGTGAGATTAGAATAGAGAAGGTTAGGGCCTACCCAGTCAAAACCATGGTCCATTTCTCCGTCGCATAGACTTTTCCGGAATGCATGGCCTTCTGCAATGGCTAGGAGGGTGTCGGGGATGGCAGGGACAGGTAGATCTACAATCTTCTGCGCTTTTGTAGCTGTATCCCAAAATTGCATCAGTGCAGGTTTTTGCCCTCACAATCGCTCTTCGCCATGTCCCTGCAATCTTTCGCCAAACCACTTCAGATGCATGGGTGTCATACTCCTCCGCATAATGTTCCTTGCAGTAATCTTCCCAACCTGGGAGTGTCTGACACGGTTTTCTTGCTAGTCCAATGTACATTGGGTCTTGTTCTTATTACAAGTCATGCGCCAGGGCCTGGTAGAACGTAGTTGTCAGGCCTCCAAAAAATACCTGCCAAATCATCCGATCTTTGGAGTAGACAGTGGCAATATATGGTATTTAATCCAATAATTGTGGGACGCATTGAGGCAAGGCAGAACCCAAGCCTGCAGTTCTTCCTGTTGGAGTCCCCACCACTCCCAATCCCAGGCACGATGGTATCCTCGTACCAGGCACGGAGGACGAGTTTCGCTGTTTGAAGGTGTCAGGACTCGGGCAGTGGTATTTCCATGCAGCGTGGAAGGTGTTGCTAGTTTGCCAAAGGTCACATCGCGGGGAGGACATCGTCTTCACCCATTCTGTGTCGTTAAGGCTATCAAAAATGCGTTGGGCTACACACTCATCAATTGTGCAAACTGGTCCTTAGGGGCATTCAGGAGGTCATCTGGAGTTGGAAGCGGTTGCGTGCGCATGTCAGCAAAGTGCGGTCCTTTTAGCCCGGCAGGGAGCGAACTGCCCCCTCCGGAAATCTCCTATGAAGAATACTTGATCTGTGGCTATACCAGTCCAGGAAATGAGTCATTCAACCAAGGTTCTATTTCTGTTGCACGGTTCTGGCTCGGGTCCACGAGAATGACCAATCTGCTTTCAGAGCCAAAACTATGTGATTTTGCCCAGTGCAACTAACATATTTGTTCCACAGGCATGCGTTTAGGATACCAAATTTATTCTTATAACATTCTTGCTGGTCGCTCTGATACATGAACTGTCTGGGTCCTTGTCTAATTAGGAAGGCTGTGAAGTTTTGCCAGACGAACTGTTGTGGTTGCCCTGTCGGTTGTATCCGAGTGCTGTTACTGGCAGTTCGGTTCTGATACAGGGTCTCGGTGTCGATTTCATCTTCATCACAATTCAGGTGATAATCTCCCCAGAACTCTTTTCGTGGGAGCCAAGTCCTACAGCCTGAGACCTATGTGGGGCCGAATAAATCACCTCAGTGTCCCAGTATCCTTGGGAAGTGCCAACGCCAGGGGTCGGCAAGCTTTGTTGCAATGCCATTCTGGCACGCCGTTGTCTGGATGGATCCAGTTGCATCGGCCGTCTGTCGCTCTTTCTGATGCACGATCCTTACCCAGCAAATCACTCCATCTTTGAGGAGGCTGTAGCTGTAGATCTCCCAGGTGCGGTTTAGGAGGTCATCAATCATGGAGTCATTTAGATTGTAAGCTCTGCTTTCCACATATTTCTTTCCATTCTCTTTCTTGAATAATTGACTTTGGTTATGAACAGAAGACTCATTATCCCATGGCACAAAAATAGAGGTGGTACTGGTATTCCAACAATTGAAAGTGAAGTATTGGAGCGACCATAGGTAACCTTTGTATGCGTAAGATGCCATGGCCCAACTCCTATGAAATATAGGATTGCGATCAGAATAGTAGCGGTAACTAGTAGCGCCAAAGCGTAAGCAAAGCTTTAATACAAAGTGGTATGTTCTTTCTCGTAGTCGTTTTTCGTAGCAAGGGTCGTTCAGGGGTGTCTGGTTCGTCGTCTGTGGTGTAATCCGAATCGGTGAAGGCATCCAGCGAACTGGCTCTTTTCCCCACTCGTCTTAAGCGGGTGTCTTCCATTTTGGGTCCTTTAGGGCGTAGGTCAGTGGTAGTCGGGGATCTGTCGTACATGTGCGGTGCCGATCTTGCTAAGGCTCTAGGGCGTCGCCGACGTCCTGCGGTTGTACTGCCGTCTGGTGGCTCGTCCTGTAGTAGCGAGGTATATACTGGAGAGGGGTAGGCAACTGAGGTTCCAACCCCCTCCACACCCACTCCACAGAAATACTCTCCAACTATCTGGCCGAGGAAATGGGCCTTGGATCGTGCCTTCTCTTAGTGCCTGATCCTGCCAGCCTCATGCTTGTAGCCTAGCGGACTGGCAGTGTCACATACGTACACAACGATTGCCCACGTAATGTCAGTCGTGTGCGGTATCCCCACGGTGGTGGAGTATAATCTTCAGGTGTGGCGGGTTGGGATAAACTCGGTCTAGTTCCATTTAGTGGGATCTGTATTATTGAAAATGAATCTTCTGGTCCGCTTCCATTTTCACCACAGTTCTGGCCATACCTGGTGACGTAGTCCAGATGATCACGCCATTCACTGATATCTCGCAGTACAGGCCTTGCAGTGGTTCAGATAATGGTCCCCATCGCACTTGTACTTCTTTCCCCCAATGGTAGGTTCACTGTATTAAAGATCCACGGGAGTCGTTGTTGGTAGGTGGCGTACTCCCTGTGCGATAAATGGCCTCTGGAGACATCCTTCCTTTCCAAATCGGGAATTCCGCAGGGAGGAAGAAGTATGAGTCATGCCACGGCCGTGGCGTCGCCTCTTCACTCCCCGTACACTTCACCTCTTGTAGATTTGTGGGTCGAACATAGACGAGGTGGTTAAGGAAATAAGCCTCCGAAAGCGGGTAGACTCGGTAAAGTCCCTCGAGGGTGTCCAACAGATGGAACTATTGGGAGTTTCAAAAAGGGTCCTTTGTCGAGAGTCCGGACCAGACTTCTGTTCCTACTTAAATAATTTACTTATAAAATACCTCTTCCCATTTGATATTTATCTTTGCTGATTTGTAGATTGACGACCTGACCCCTTCTGCCGGTGTATCCATCAGTTTTTAATTTTTCTCCTTCGTGCAAAAGTGGAGGAGAGCGACCGCCAAGCGCCCCCGATCTTCTTCTTGGCTTCTCTGGCTCAGTACAGGACACAGTGGGTAGACTTGGTCTTCTGAAACCACGGTGATGTTGCTCTACCGAATAGACTCCCTTATATGGATTGTGAGCATCTGCACTGACAGTTGAACCGAACGGGTAGTGTCAGGATCAGAGGGCGTCTTCACTCTATGGGCCACGCCTCCTGGGACCTGCAGGACTCCGTCCGAAAGTTGATTCTGCTGTTACACGGAACAGGGTCGACTTCTCCTTGGGTCTTGCTGCGTTGCTGCCCCACCCATCCAGCTCAGTGGTGCAATAGTACAGATCCGACGTGCGTATCTCACCCTCTCTTGGCACGTCCGGCAAATCCACTATCGGGATAGTGCAGTCATTGATGGTTTCCAAAATCAGATGCCCAGGTAGTCAGTTCCCAGGGGCCCGTCCAGCCTCCGTTCACCGCTTGTGCTAAGGTGTCATCCGGGAGCCAACTTAATTCTTCTACAGAATTGGGGCCTGTCTGAGGCCGCAGCACTCGGAAAATGACTGGGGAATACGAGCTATTCACTGGGGGGAAGGACAGGCTTGCTCGTGCAGGATCATAGGGCCATGCAGCGTGGACAGACTCCCAAAGAAAGTCATGCGGCCCTTCCGCCTTTCTCCAAATCCAGTCCTCTCTGACCGAGGGTCCCTCTGGGGTGTTAGGGGGAGCTGAAGGTCCTGGAGGCCAATATACTGAGGGTATGGGGCTCCCATAAGTGGGTTGGGCCCCACGCAAGGTTGGAAGAATCTTAGGGAGCTGTAGTATCTTCTCACCTGCCAGCCATCAGCCTGTCCCGCTGCTGTCACCTCGTCCCTGCGGATTTGTTCCTCGCAGGTCGCACAGTAGATCAGTTTTTCTCCGTCCCACTGGCAGAGGCATCTTTTTGGTTCTTCTTCTCGCCATCCCCATTGATTTATCACCCGGGTTCGTGGCAGGTATCCTATTCGGCAATTTCCGCAAAACGTAATGCTTATAACCGAAACCGGGGAGACGGGGAGGCTTCGCAGCCCGTCCGCCGTTGACTCCTGCCGCCAGGGTTTGTCGCGGCCTGGTCCTTCCCAGGTGAGGGGGAGCTGGAGGACTGTTAGACATACTGGGCAACGGTCTTTGGTGCTACTCCACTTCAGCATTTCAGGTTCGTTTGACAGGACTCCATTTTTGGCCCAATCCAATTTCTTCAGGGCTCGTCCTGCCCAGATCCCTGAAGTTGTTCTCCTAATTACAACCACCCCTTTCACGGTGGCCAGTCCGAGATAGGGTGGAACGATACATGATGCACTGGCCATTTCACCGGCTTCTATTTCTCTCTAGTCAGGAACTGGCTTGAGCTGCTCAACTCCTTGGATCCCCCGTTTCTCCAGCAGTACCGTATTCCGGTCCAGTACTTGCTTAACGGTGTCTGTTGTTTCAAACTTAGGTTTTACTGCTGCGTTCACAGGTTGTTCTCTTGCTTTGATCCACACCCGCTGTCCCACTCTGAATGGCACTTTGGGCGTCAGCTTCTCCTTTTTATCGCTGGAGCCCCGCCCCGTTTCCTTCGTGGCGAACGGTCGTTGGTTGAGTTCCATGGATGGGGCGGGCCTGTCGACTCTGTTTCTGTCATTCAGGGCCCGCCCTATTTCCACAGCCACGGTGCTCCAGCTGCTGTCGTTAGCATTCTTAGCTATCCAGCCTTTGACTAATCCAATGGTCCGCTCCACCACCCCGTTGGCTTGAGGGGTGTAAGGGGGTGAATAAACTCTTATCACGCCAAACTTCTGGCACCATTGGTCAACCTGCGCGTTACGGAAATGAGTCCCATTGTCCGTACGTAGCTCCTTTGGGATTCCCAGGACGCTGCACACTTGTTCCAGCATGCCGACAACACTGTTGCCATTAGCCTTCCTGGCTGCTTTTACAGTTACAAATCCCGACATTGAGTCCACCAGCACTAAAAGGTACTTCTCACCTTTTCTTCCCGTTATTCCCAAGGGGCCTGCTACATCCATGCAGACTGAGCCCCAGGGAATCGTGCTCTTGATGGTCAATCCTTCCAACCGCTGCCCTCGGCGGCCTGCGTTGTATTGTCCACATACTTCACAGCCCCGTAGCACGCGTTGGACTTGTTTCACTGGGATCCAAAGCTCATGCTCATCCAGCTCCTTACGGGTAGGCCGTACGCCTGCATGTCCAAGGGCTTCATGCACGCTCCGCACGACCTCATCCACGTATTCTTCTGGGACCTCCCGTCCTCTGGGAGTAGTGTCCCACTTCTCGGCTCCGACAAAGACAATTTTTCTCTGTTGGACATAACAGTCCACTTCATCATTTCCACGCCAATGAGCTCCCTCATGCGTGTGGGCTCGCTGGTGCTCCACCTGGAGCTCTAGTTGCATCTTTAGTTCAGCAATCTTCTTCCATAAGTCTCTATGGGCCACCGGCTTGCCCTAGCTGTTTCAAAACCATTTTCTTCCCAAATGGCTAGGTCCTCTCTCAGGGCCTGAGCACAGTAGTAACTGTCCGTCACTAACCTGGCGCTCTTGATTTTCCTTTTGGTCAACTCCAGTTTCCCTTCCAACACTGCTGTGACTTCTCCGACTTGGGCGCTGCCGGGGGCTTTCCCTTTCTGTCTGTACCTCTCTGTACCGTCTTGTTTCAGGATGAACCCCCAGTAGGCCACGTGGTCCGACCCTTTCTTTGATCCATCGGTGTAGAGTGTCCACTCTGGCTGCTCCGATGTCTCAGGCGCCTCTTGCGGTCGTCTCTTGTTTGGGGGCTGTGCTGGCCCGATTTCAAGCTCTGGGTCCAGCAAGATGTCTTCCCATCTTCCCCATCGGGTGTTTGTTGCTTTAGTACTTTCGACGGTGCCTTTGCGTAGGTACTTGTGGACCTGGCTCTGTGTGATGACTTTGATCGGTTGCCCTTGTGCCAGGTCTTTTAGCACACTCCAGTATCGTGCCAGTACCGCTAGTTCTTTCTCTTCTTGTGGGTACTTTTTCTCGACAGAAGTCAGGGTGTAACTCCACAGAGTAACCAGGCCTCCATTCTCGTTACTCACTTTGATCATAGCGTCGTCGTTTTCACAGCTGATTTCTGCCACCATTCGTGCTGACAAACTCCTCGGTTCCAGTCTCACGGCAGCTTGGATTGCTTTTCTTAATTCCTCCAGATCTTGTTGGTTTGCTGCCGTCCAAACCCATTGCCTCTGCCCTGCGTCTTCGTCCTCCTCCTTTTTCCTCAGGCAGTGATACAATGGTTTGGCATACTTCTGGTAGTTGGGTACGTGGTCCCTAACATAGTTGCACAGTCCCAGTATCTTCTGCAGATCATTCTCTGACTGAGGGGGCCGAATGTCCATTAACTTGTCCCTGTACCCATCCGAGAGTCCCAAGTCCGACGTGACTTGGAACCCCAAGTAATTCACTTGGAATTGTCCGAACTGGCACTTCTTGAGGTTCAGTTTTAGGCCTGCCTTGGTGAGGTTCTCGATCACAGTCCGTAACCTCACCAAGTGTTCTTCTTCGGTGTCATCGGCAATAAAAACATCATCTATGTACACAGTTGCCCCCACGTCTCCCAGTACTTCCATCACGGCTGACTGAAAAACGTTCGGTGAATTTTTATAGCCTTGGGGTAATCTCTGCCAAACATAGCTCTTGCCTTTGTGGGTAAATGCTGTCTTACCCTGGGACTGTCTCGCGAGGCGGAGAGAGAAAAATCCATTAGCCAGATCGATGCAGGACTTGAATTTCTTGACTCGTAGCGTCTTAAGGGTGCCTTGTGGGTTGATCAGGCTGGCTCTATTTGCCACCGTTCTCCGATTCAGAGCCTTAAAGTTGATTACTGGCCTCCAACCCCTCCTGCCGATTCGGGTTTCTTCACCGCCTGAATGGGGCTGTTTGTGATAGGGTTGAGTTCCTCTCTGATGATTCCCAGGGAACTCAGCTCCTTCACTATTTTGTCCATTTCTTCGACTGCTCCTGGATTCAGGGGTATTGCCGCACAGGGGGGTGCACCCCTCCTTCAATCTGGTGCACGAACCTCTGGCCCAAATCTCCGCAGTCATTCTTGAATCTGGCCACCTCCGCCGAGGCGATGATCTTAAGCAACTTCTCTTTCCCGGCCGGGGAGAAGTCACTCTCTTCGATTTTCTGCCCTGTCACTGCTGGTATATCCACTGGTTTGTACCAGCCTTGCGCTTCTGGTCCTGTCTGTGTCGGGCCGACTTTCACCAGTCTGGCTTTTAGACTTGTCAACCTTCGTTCGAGAGCACGATGATTACACTTTTTCTTACTTATTTCGTCCAAGTCTCTGACGGTGAGGAGGTTGTATGGACCTTTGATCCATACCACTCCTTTCCAGGTTCCATATGGCATTTTCTCTATTTTTCCGTTGGCAAATTGAACTTTTAGGTGTCCTGTTGTTTTTAGGTCTTTGCGGGTCATCGACACCTCTGCTCCAGTGTCCACTAGGTAGGGTACTCCTTCCACTCTCGCGTAGATCTCGTCCCCCTCCCAGTAGGCATTCTCTAGCGTGACCCGCGACCTGGACGTCATTACTGTGGCGGCCCTCCGGTCCCATTCTCACGGGCAACGCGGAGAGCCGTTTTCTGCTCAGGGCTTAATTTTCTGTACTCCTCCTCCGAGAGGTAGGGGCCTCCCCTCGGCTGGCGCGGGGGTGCTGGCTGGCCGCTTGGTCTCCCTTGCGGTCCTTGTGGTCTTGGCTGAAACGTTCTGTTCTGGAAGTTGGGCGGTGGCCTGCCCTGGTAGCTGGGTGACGGTCCTCCTTGGAAGTTGGGGGGAGGCTTTGCGGTGGTTTTGTTGGTCGGTTTCACCGTCTGACTCGCCTCCTTTTTCCTCTTCTCCTCGTAGTACTGCTGCTCCAGGTCGAATCCTTTCACGGCCACATCCATCTGGGCGACTGTGGTGCCTCTAATTGGCATCTTTACAAACACTATTTCTCCCCTCCGGCCTCTCGTCACGTCACGCAGCACTTTCACATACTTTGCCGGGGGGATGGTGTGCTTGAGGGTGTGCCAGAGGGGTTCCAACCGACTCCCTTTGTCGAGCCGCCCCCTGGCTCTTTTCACTTGAGATTCTTCGTCATCCGCGTCTTCCAGCACCAACCGCTCGTAGTTACTCTGGGCGGATTCTGATCCGACCATCGGGTCCGCAGTCACACTAGTCAGCCATAGCTTCTTAGCCCCTTCATGGGTGGTGGTAGACAATACTGTTGGCCAGACATCCTTCAAATATTCCTCATTGCTTTCGTTCCCATTTTTCTTCTGATCACCAGTCTGAGGTTCTTGAGCTCAGCATAGGCATCCTGGCCGGCACCGGTGGCAACCGGCGGAGTCGGCTCCGTCCCAGGAGCCACAGGGCTCCGTGGCGATGGCCCTACTGAGGTTTCTGGTGGCTCTTCCTCGTCGGCGGACACCTCATCCAGCCTTTGCCGGGTCTCTCGGGAGTGCTTGAAGGCGGCTTTCTTTAGACGCCTCAGCATCACGTCGTGCATGATCCCAATGTAGTTCATCCTGAAGTTGGAAGTCAGGGAATTGTACACCGCCAGCGTGGAGCGGGAGGGCGCCATCAGAATATTGGCCCACTCTCCCACGGTCGCCTCGACCCCGAGGGTAACTCGGTCCTCCAGGCGGCCGGACCATTCTGGTGGTACCTGATAGTCGGTCTGGTCGACCTCCGGCACATACGCCCGTCTCCCATCTTTGGCTTGAACCGGGCCCCAGGTTATGTCTCTCGCCAGTCTTTCGGAGGTTCTCTCGATGTCATACACCTCCACTTCATTCTTCGTTCCTCGATGTTGGCCCGTTCGGAGTGGCTTGTAGTTGACCAGGGGGAGTCTTGGGTCAGAGAAAGCGCTCTCGTGCTCGCTCTCTTCCTCTGGGTCGCTGATGTCGCTGAACTGCGACTGTCGAAGGGGTGTACCCCAGGGGCATTCAACGGCTGAATCTTTGCTGGTTTTGTAACTCCGTCCTCCGCGTTCGCCTGCGGTCCCTCCTTTGGCCGGTCCACATCATAGTTTTGTTGTCCTTCGTCTTCTGGTTCAATTGAGAGCTTCCGGATGTATTCTGCTGCCCTGTCTGCCGGTTCGACTGGATATGCTCTCAGTCTTACTTTCGCCGCCTTGATGACTTTAGCTGGTCCAACCGGAGTATCGTCCGGGGGTCGCTCCTCGGGATCTCCTGGGGATGGTCGTTGGTTTCCGCAGGTTGACGTTCGGCGCGGTACTGCCTCTCCGTTTCCGCCGCTTTCCGCACGCCCTGCTCGGTCTGAAGTTGGTGTAGGTAGGGGTCAACCACTACCACCACCTCATGGATAGAGAAGAAGTGACTGTTAGTTGCGACTATGGACACCACCCCTCTCTCCGCGACCGACTGAGCGGTGTCTCCCCGCAGATCCGGTGACCTTAGTCCTTGCACGCTCACTACGACCCTTCTCATCCGTCGGTTGTGGGCGGTTATGAGGCCTCGCTCCAGGCCGTGCCACATCTTTTTCCGATAATCTTCGAGGTTATTTCCCTTCTTGTAAGCGTCGATAGGGACCAGGATAATCTCCCCATAGGTCAGGTTGTAGCCATTCAATGTGACCACTTCCCCATCCGTCATTTTGCTGCCCGTAGTTCTCAGCCGGTGTAGATCCTTCTGGTAATCGTCCCCAGCCTGGAGTTTAAGTTCTGACCTGAGCTTTCGGTTGTGGACCTTGTATCTCTCATCTGTGAATACGATCAGCCCATCACCTTCGATTTCCCAAGGTTCTCCGACGAGTTGATACACCTTGAGCCCAGTCTGCATTCTGATGTTGAGTGCTTTTTTTGGCAGCGGGGGCAGTTCTCGGGACCTTTTCCGGGTGTTTGATTTCTGAGTCTTTTTCTTGGGGCTATAAGTCCCTCTTTTGCCCTTGTCCGCGTCGCTCTCCTCGTCGTCCGAGCTGTCTCCTGATGGTGGCGGCGGTGAAGCTAGTGCCTTTCTCTCCGTGCTGTGGGCCTGCGGCAGGGGCTTGTTTTTTGGTTCACTCCAGAGGGACCATTCCTTTATCATTTTATCCCACTGCTCTATCTCGTGCTCCCAAGCCGGTGTTCCGCTCGGCTCTCCCTTACCCGACGGCCCAGGGAGTTCACCCTGGATCTCTCCATCACCGTCCCCTGTCAGATCTACTAGGGGAGTCCCGGCTGAGGGACGGGTTTCGGCTATCCTGCCGTGACGGAGGTTCAGCCACCTCCGAGTCCACACGGTCCCGTGCTTGGTACTCTTCTCTCTTTTTCTTGTATAGTCCGATCTTCTGCAGGACGTCCGTGTACTCGGGGTGGCGGGACGTTTGTCGGGCCAAATGGTTCACCAGGATCCCATCCACACCGGCAGCCAATGCCACCAGCTTTACTATGCCGTCGTACCTCTCAGACGGGCTATCCATCATCCGTAGTTGGCCGTCAGGCCACTCTTCCAGGAGGCCGGCGAACCACTCCAGCCATTCTTGAACTTCCGTCCTCTTGACGATTTTCACCGGGCACCGGGCGATCATCAGCCGGTGGTTGTGTTTGAGCTTGGGGCATAAGTAGATCTGTTGATTCTCCAATGTCACTTCCATCAGGATTCGTGATCCATTTGGGTTTCCAGCAAGATGGGCCTCGCAGAGCATCTGCTGATTTGGTGTCGTCCAGGTGTTGTACCCGTCGCCCAGCAGTATCAGCCTCACTGGAAGTTGCCGTAACCCACTTTGGGAGAGGCGAAGTCGTTCTTCCCTCTCGGTTCTGTCGGGGCTGGTATCCAGCTCCATGTTCGACGTTGGTGTGAGCCCTGCTGCTTCAGTTGCAGCATCCATGGTTGTCTTTGTCTCCGAGTCGCCTATCCCCAAGGCCTCTCAGGGTACCTTAGAGCAGGGATGGGTCTAGGCTAGGTTGGCTACTGGCTTCCCTTCTGGATGCGATCGTTCATCCTCAGCTGAAGCTTTTCCCTCGCCTGCACGCTGTACAGTCACTGCAAGGGTCGCGACTGATAAGCCTCATCAGTCGCTCCCAACTCTATTCCCTAAGAGCTGGTCTCCCAAGTGAGCTATTCAGACCCTCTCGTCTGTTTTTACTGACTTGGTCAAAGTAAGGCCCTCCTACTCATTAGGGTGGGGCCCACCCAGGGACGCCATGTCTGTTACTACCAATAGTAAGTCCCGCCCACTCCTCACAACTCTTAGGACTCACTACTGCCCAGTTCTCTGTCTAACAGGTCCGGAAAACCCCCAGAAACTCGGGTCTTACCTTAGCGATAGTTTGTGGAGAATTATCTGTTTAAACTGGGGTCGGAAAGGACTCGTCTAGCTCTGACTACCTTCAATCCAGAAGTTATGACCTTTTACAGTTGAGGGGCAATCCGCTGAGTAGCCCTCACAACGACATAACCCCTACAACCACTCCTGTTAACGGTAGCTCCTTTCCTAAAATAACGGCACTTGTTAACGGCTAGATTAAATTTAGTGACTTAGAGTTAAGTCCCAAGGTCATTATTTTAACACTCACCAGAGGAAAACACAAAGCCACCCTGTCTCTAGCATCATGTATATTGTTTTACTATATTTAGGAGAACCAACAATAATCGAGACTGACGCAATTAAACTCACTGTTCACAATTCTCATTAGAATCTTTAGAATTATAATTTTATTAAGCAAGCTTTAGCAGGGGCATATAACAACAAATTAATTTCCAAAAGTTATAAAAGAAGCAAAAATATAATGAAATCAACTAGGATTAATCACCTCCTTTCCTTATTCTCATTCCTAACCTGTTTCACTAAATTCACTGAGCGAGGCTTTGGGAGAAGCTGATCACCTCATACCCGATGGTCTTTGATCTCGGCAGCTGTAATCTTTTGCGGTCCTTGGTCAGAGTCTTTGTCCAGCCGGAGCAAAATCCTCTTTACTGAAGAGAAGCGGAGAGAAGGCTCACGCTTTCCATTGAACGTGCAGACTCTTTGTCTTTGAAAGACCTCCGTCTCTTTTCCAAGTCAGCTGCACCGGAGTTGAGAGCGTTGAGTAGAGGCGGAGGATTCGGTCGGATCTGGAACCAGGGGTGTTGGCGTGTGGAACTCGTCCCTTTTAGGCAGCGTGAAATCATGGAGTAGTTACCCTCGGTCCCTCGGTGTGATCCTCCGCAGATCTTTAGGCAGCTTCCTCTGCTGACTCCCTTTCTGCGCTGCGAACGAAGAACGCTCGTTCTGACTCGTGCATCGGTATTTATGCACTTGTGTTTCCATGGAACCTGCCCATCGCATTATGTCATTACCTGATGTCATGAAGGGCAGGGCTGCCTGTGGAAAGTACCGGGCTCTTTCTCAAGTTTTCCAATGACTCATCCCTGCCTCTCGCTTCATCGGGGCAGTTCCCGTTTTTTCCGTTGACCATCTGTTTCCAATTCTGCCGCACCCTTGTTTTCCTTCCCCATTTAGATGACTCACCCTTCTGTCCCTAGCCTTCTGCTCAGTGAAAAGTACTCTTATGATCTTTAATAATACATGTTATTTGTTGGTTAACTCAAAAGTACAACCTTTAGCCTTTCATAATGTAGTAGAATCAATGGATTTAAGAATACAGAGCATACATCATTATAATACTCACTTGATTAAAGGTACAGAATACATGTTTTGATCATTCATTACAAACATTTCTTCACTGGCCTGTATATTATTACACATTGCTTCATTGGCATGAGTATCATCATCTTATAATCACTTAACATTTATAATCATCTTTTAATCATTAATCAGGGTTATACTGTTATTTCCCAGGCCTTTATTCCATTTTTCTGCGTATACCTGGACAGATCTCACACCCATACCAGATTCCTCGACAAGTGAAACACTAATACTTGTGAAAGTGAAGTTGGACTAGAAAAGCCTCGTCTTTTTGCTGTCAGCTTCCGACTTTCCTGAAGTCGTAAAGGAAGTAGTTGCATTGTAGCAGCGAACAAATAAAAACTTCAACTGATCGTAAAAAAAAAAAACTAAACGGTGGTTTTTAAAGCACAGTTTGAGATTTTGAAACATGCAAACTATTTGCTGTATAAAATGTCTGAAACATTTTATTGTAAAATAAACAATGTGATTGAGTTTTTCCAAAAATGCCATTGTCTTGTTCTCATGAATACCGACATCGTGCATCATCTTGTCTTGTGAGCCGGGTGCATCGGGTCATCTACTACTGCAGGAGCGCTCACAAACACGGCAAATGAATTAGCCTCATAGTGCCAGTGAATCCGTTTGCAAGAATACTGAGATAAATCTAGTTTGTCACTAACCTGGTTACTGGTACATTGTCTACAAAGAAATCAACTGAGAACTGATCAACAATTTACTGTAGAATACATTTTCAATGTATTGAAGAGCTGCAAAACTAAAACATCTTCTTGATCAAACCAGGAAACGGCTGCTTCTGTATCCAGCCCTGTTTAAGCACTGCAACCAGTTTGATAATAAAATGAAATAAGAACACAAAATGCGCCTATTGTTCATCTTGCGTAAGCCAGGGCGTGAAGGTAAAATGCAAACTGTGCAAATTGAAGAACGGTAAATGAAAAGTAAAGGATATTAAGATTCTTCAAACCAGTCATAATTTTTATATCTTCTGTCCAACCATATAGACTTAAAATGTGTTTGGATTTAGACATTGAGCATGTTGCTATTCAAATCATGCACGTGCAAGCAGTCCAGTTAAAAAAGAAAAAGCCAAAGGTTCATGAGCACAAACGTCTTCCTGCTTTGCATTCCCAGGAAAATTACATATTAATACATTAGCTACTCCTTCTAAAAGGGTGAAATTTGCACAATACCCAGTTTGACTCACTTGGGTATTCATTTGCGCATACATTGTTTATAAAATTGTGGGTCACAAGCCATGTGTACGGCCACTTTTTCATGTCTCATTCTGCCTTAATTATACTTGAATAGGACAAATTTGGTCAAACTTGATGGGGTACGGTGTTAGAAAAATATTTCTAAAGAAAAGGGGGTGTTCATCAGCTGTTTCATATTTGAAAATGTATTGGATGGTAAAATAATGACTGCACTGAAGAAAGCCAAAGGAGTAAATATCCTTTCCCAGCCGGTCAGCACTTCATAGTTTAATTAACAAAGACTCTGACGACTCTCCTGAGTGTCGTGTGACCTCACGAGTGATCCCAGCTACCCCAAAACACCTATAATGGATTTTATTGCTGTTAAGGTGCCGACCATTAGAAACCACAAGGCCTCTTCCCACCGGCAGCCATGATGTGCATCCACAGAAAGCAGATCTTTTAAATGCAGTTCTTTATTTTCAGGCTTTTTAGTCCTTTTCAGTTGAAAGAAATGCATGTCAGATGGAAATAGTATCCTTGTTGGTAGAGTTGGAATGTTGAAGACCATTTCATCTGTTTAAAACAAACTTCATGAAGCTGGATAGTTTATTTTCTCCCCTCATCCCAAATGGAAGCCGTGACCACACATGCTGGATACTTTCACCTTATAGCCGTCTGACATTCTGCTGAAAGGTGGAGCTGCGCAGAAATCATTTTGCCGTTGTTGTCTGTGGAAACTTTGACATGCAGATTTGATAAAACATTTGTGTGTGTAAAAGTCTACAGTGCAGTGAAGTTTACACAGGTTCCTGACATGAGAAAAGTTGTACAAATCTATTGGTATTGATTCATTTTAACTTGGAGGGATACAGGTTTATTCAAACTTGTTCACGCAAAATAGATTTTATTTTACTTTTTTAATCATATGCTCTGTAGGTCGATTCACAACGACCAAAAAAAGAGAAGATTTCTTAGCAGGGATGTCTGAGGTGTGACCCTGCGGCCGTTTGTGGCCCTCTGAATGATTTTTGTAGCCTTTGAGCAAAGTTCTAGATTTTCATTCCTACGTTATTTTCCCACAATTTCTCCTGTGCCACAATTTAGCTATGAAAGTTAATATTTCTGCACTCTAATTTCCCACAGATATCTGAGTTTCCCTTACTCTACACTGTCACATCAAAGTTTTTGTGATTGAAAGGAAATACCAAAATCCTAATGTGATTGCACATCGATTACATCTTAAGCACTTTAAATGTTATGTTAAAATAGACAAAGTCTCTCTCTTGTTTTATGTAGAAACTAAAACATGCATGACATAATGTACAGGCAGAGTTTTTTTTTTTTTAATTAGAACATGTCAGTGAAGAGGATGAGCAGCTCTAGAGTCTGAAAGCTGGGGGGAGGTTGAGAACAGCAGGCCAGGCTATATTTATAGCCCACTTTAACCTCTCCTACTGTACTGTATATCCTGCAGATGACCTTACCTGTAGAATTTGGGTCTTTATGCCTGTTTGATGTATGTGGTTCTGTCATTGTTTGACTCGGATGCCTGTAGCAATATTACCTAAACTAATTTGTCTGAATTTTACTGGAGACACTTTACTCTGACAGCTCTTTAAAAGTCTGGGATTTAATTACAGATTGTGTACATGTTCCGTCAGTCAGTTCAGATAAGATTCCTTTTAAATGAAGAGATTGGATGGGATGCTGTATTTGACAGCTTCCTAAGACCATAAAATTCAGTGTTTAGTTTTTTAGATTTTTTTTTTTTTTTTTGATTATGCAAAATTGTCTAATTTGATCATATGATTTCAGATAAATATAATCATCAGTACGATGAAAACGGATGTTGATCTTAGGGAAATTGGATTATACGATGACTGATTCAACATGTCTCAGTAACACAACACATTGGTACAACAGCACAAGCTTCGACCTCATCTGTATCGTCTCTGTCATTTAGACACAGGAGTGTTTTTTGCCTTTATACTTTTTTGAATGATTTTTTTCTTATTTGTGGAAAAGCTTGGTCATATATTAATGTTTTCCTTCCTCCTGTTACCACCTTATATGGAAATAAAATTCCTTTTGATTGTCAGATGTGGCTTTTCTTCACTTGCACACAAAAACAAGACGATAACATCCAAGGATGTTTTTTGTGATGAGAGAGAGCTTTGATTTTTTTTCTCTTCAACGCTTTAAAAACGATGCCTATTCTTGTCAACCATTTTTTCCCCATCATTTTGATTAAAACAGTTTAAAGCAGACAAAGTGAAAAACACTCAAAGAAAAAAGAAACGATAAAGTGGTGATATCTATTTTCAAGGCAAATAGTGGCATTTTATAGCACAATCAAGTAATGGTTACCATCAGTTGTTATAAAAATGGTGTATATATGAAACATGACAGAAGTTTGACTTGACCCAGGTACGCTTCTTTCTACAGGTCATCACATTTCTCAATTATGCCGTTCATTTCTGTTCTTAATAGTGTTGGAGTGAGATGTAGTGCATATGAAAAGCTCAGCAGATGTTCCACCAGGTGTTTGCTAACTGCTGCTGCTGCTAGTCTGGAGGAGCTGAGAAGGGAAGGCTTGACTTGAAGACTGTAGCTCACCAATATCTTAACTTTGTATCTTTGGTTTGTTCAGGTCCAAAAGGAGCAGCCATTTTGCTGAGAACATTTAAAACCCCTTACCCTGCAGCGGAACGTCAGAGTGTCGTTTTTCCATTGTATTTTGCAGCGGTGAAGGTTAAGGGGTTTATATACACACTAGGTAGAAATGTACCCACTTTAACAAATGATGATTTAAGTTCATATTCTTTGATCTACTCTTAGTTTACTGTAAAGGTTGTTTCACAGCAAATAATGACAGAAATGTTGGTTTGATCAAGAGTTTTATTGACCCGCTGACTGAACCACCAGGCTGTAGGAATGAGGTGGATAATCAGTGGTCTAAGTAAAAGCATTGTTTTATACACAAAACCATTACATTTGTCATTATTTATTAGTTGTAGCAATGCTTCACAGCAGTAAATCTTATGTATCTTAGAAAGCCTGTTTATTCCCCTTTAAATCGCTCCACACTTATAAGGAAAATGCATCTCTAGGTTCAGCAGCAGAGTTAAGTATGTCGGTGACGGCCAAGAAAAGTCTGCTGCTGCATAAAAGATCTGAAACTGAATTAGCTTTGCAGGGTCTTGGTCAGGACTAATGGGATGTGTTAGGGCACAGTAGTATCCCCAATTCTGCCTCATCCAGATTTAGTTTCCCCAAACGATTTCAATATGCTCAAAACTATCACTGTGAGGTTGTGGTGATGGCTTATTTGGGTCATTTGTGGAACATGAGGAGCGGTGTTATGATGTGGTCAGAGGGAATTTTAAACACAGCAGGACTTGTGGAAGGATCATTATGGGAAGGTGCTGCTGACCAATAGAGGCTGAAGGAAAAGCACAGAGACGAGGTTGATGAGAAAAGCATCTGATTTTGGTCACCAGATGTTTTACCGTTGAATCTTTTAAACAAAAAATAAGTAAATAAATTAGGTGCACAAGTTCCCGAAATGACAAGGTAAGAAAAAAGGTTTGCACAAATCCTGAGTTGATGACAATATAAGAAACTGCATAGTGAAGAGACGCTTAATGAAAAACGTGGAAAAGCATGGAGTTTTATTCAAGTGAGAAACGATGTTGAAAAATATTTGGATTTTCAGAACCTCCTCCTACTGTAGTGTATACAAGTTTCGTTGTTGGTTTAATGGTTTGAATCTTTGGTTATGTGACTTCATCATCATTTTTAAAATGTGTCTGCTTTGTTCTGCCTTTTCTTTTAAAAATGTATCTGTGTGTTGTGCAGAGATATATTTTATGATCTTCCAGACTACAAATATTTGCTAGATTTTTCCGTGTTAATCTTTTTGCTATGCAACGCTCTGGGCATTAAACTAATTGGTACTTTTCTTATTTTCGCACATAGAAGCAACCAGCTGCAGTCACTTGTAACTACTAAGAAAATCGACTTAAAATTACTCCAGAATTGTCAACACCACTGAATTACTTATCAAAGATGATCTGTAGAGCCACCTGAAATTGATTTCACACTCAACATATATTAAACTTGTGCTACAATTATATATATATTTTTTCCTGGTAAAGTCTTATCATTTTTAAATTACACATTTTGTATTATGGTCAGTTAAAACAACAAGCAAAAATAATAATTTAGAAGGTTTTGAACATTTCAGAATCATGATTTATGTTAATGCCAGTAACTGTCATGTTCGTTTTAATATTCTTAGCCCACATGCAGAAACACTCACTGGGAGAGACTGGTGTAAAGATCAAAGGGTTTATTGTAAAGCAAACAAACGCGGTTCCACTGACAATCTGAGTGGGTCTTCTTCACGGGAGGGAGGTCCAGGAGCTACCGCTCACTGAAGGAGAGAGAGAGGTGAGTTCGAGGCGAGATGCAGGGGATTAACTCAAAGAACGGGAACGGAAACTCTTACTTGTGGAGGTTGGGATTAGACCCGAGCAGGGGGAGGAAAAAACCAGGCGGTGAGTAGTTCGTGGATGAAGCTGGGCTGAGAGGCGGCTTTTTTTCGGCGGGCGGACAGGAGTTCCCAGTGGACTGGAGGAGCAGGAGTGCTGACTACCAGGGAGCCTCGAGAGGATTCCTCCGAAGGAAGGGGGAGAAGACTCAGGATCTTCCGGAGGTTTAGTCAAGCGTCCTGGAAGGAAGAATCACACAGGTGAGTATCAGGATTACAATCTGCTCGAGATCAACAAGAGGGCTCAAATGAGGTCTCTAGGTGGCTCAGTGTACCGGTTCGGGCAAAACACTCTGGCGAAGGTGTGCAGGTAGCCAGTTGCTCATATACTCCACCAGAAGATGACAATACCCCACAGGTGCGTCTGGTTAGGACCTGTTGGCACGCCCTCCAGGATCCTGCCGTCTTCCAGCGCCCTCTGGAGGATGATCTGGAAAGAAACCAGCAGACCCACCAGCCTGGTACCCAACAGTACCCCCCCCTCAACGACCGCCACCCGGCGGTCCAGAAGACGTAGAAGGCAGGGAGGAGCGGAAGTCCTCAATGAGGGAAGGATCCAAAATAAAAGAACCAGGCACCCACATGCGGTCCTCAGGGCCATACCCCTCCCAGTCCACCAGGTACTGCCAACCCCGCCCACGCCGGCGGGAATCCACAATCCGGCGGACCGTGTAGGCGGGGTGGCCCCCAATAACACGAGGAGGGGGAGGATCAGCGGGGGGGCACAAGGAACTGGAGTGGACCGGTTTGACTTGGGAAACATGAAAGGTGGGGTGGACACGGAAAAGGGGCGGGAGACGCAGACGGACGGCAGAAGGACCGACCAGCTTCTCAATCTCGTAAGGACCAATGTAACGGGGAGACAGCTTTCTAGGAACCGACTTTAGTGAGATGTCTTTAGTCGATAGCCACACCCTTTGGCCTGGAACAAAAGAGGGGGCAGGTCGCCTCTTGCGGTCGGCCCAGCGACGATTCTGTTCAGCCGTCCGGTCGAGGGCGGAGACCGTTCTGTCCCAGATGGCCTTACAACGGCGGATATGGTGTCGCACGGAGGAAACGGCAATCTCCCTCTCATCAGCTGGGAACAGTGGAGGCTGGTAGCCCAACGACGCTTCAAATGGGGATAGACCTGTAGCAGAAGAGAGGTGAGAGTTGTGCGCGTATTCAACCCAAGGTAAGCAGGGGCCCCAATTAGTCGGGCTGGATGACGTGAGACACCTAAGAGTGGCCTCCAACTCCTGATTCATACGCTCAACCTGGCCGTTAGACTGAGGATGATACCCTGAGGTCAGGGAACTCTTGGCCCCAAGGGCCGAGCAAAAATGCCTCCAGACCTGTGAGGAAAACTGTGGTCCTCGATCCGAGAGGATCTCCTGAGGAATCCCATGTAGTCTGAAAACGTGTTTCACGAGTAACTGTGCTGTCTCAAAGGCTGAAGGAAGTCTTCTCAGAGGAATCAAGTGGCAGGCTTTAGAAAAACGGTCGATTATGGTCAGTATAGCAGTCATACCTTTAGAAGCCGGTAAGCCTGTCACAAAGTCGATGGCAATATGGGACCAGGGGCGTGTGGGTGTGGGTAATGGTTGCAGGAGACCTGATGGGGGCTGATGGGAGGCTTTATTTCTCGCGCAGGTTGGGCAGGCTAGTACGTATTCTCTGACATCTTTCTGAATGGACGGCCACCAGAAACGTCGGTTGATCAGGGCTATAGTCCTGCTGATACCTGGATGGCCAGAAAACTTAGAGGTGTGTATCCAGGTGATCACGCGTGCTCGCATAGAGGAGGGAACGTACATCCTGTTGTCTGGGCCAGTGCCTGGGTCAGGCTCCGTTTGCTGAGCTTGCTTCACTAAATCCTCGATCTCCCAGGTAACCATGGCCACCGAGCAGGTAGACGGCAGGATGGGGGCTGGCCGTTTCTCTGAATCGGCTGGAGAGTATAACCTGGAGAGTGCGTCGGGCTTGATATTTCTGGAACCTGGACGATAGGAAATACACAGATTAAAGCGAGAGAAGAACAGCGACCATCGGGACTGACGGGGATTAAGTCTCTTAGCAGACTTGAGGTAGGATAAATTCTTATGATCAGTCCAGACCAAGATGGGATGTTCAGCGCCCTCCAACCAGTGTCTCCATTCTTCCAATGCCAGTTTAATGGCTAGTAACTCCCTATCCCCAACATCATAATTTTTCTCAGCAGGTGAAAGTCTACGGGAGAAAAAAGCACAAGGATGGGTCTTGTGATCGGTCACTGTGAACTGTGATAAAACCGCTCCCACCCCCAACTCAGAGGCGTCAACCTCCAGGATAAACTGCTTGGTGGGATCTGGTTGTATGAGGATGGGGGCGGTAGCGAACAAGGTCTTTAACTGCGTGAAGGCTGCCTCTGCTTCTGGGGACCAGCTAAACAGAGTCTTAGTGGAGGTCAGGGCAGTTAACGGGTGAGCGGTTTGGCTGTAGTTACGAATAAACCGCCGGTAGAAATTGGCAAAGCCGAGAAACCTCTGTAATTCCTTACGGTTCTCAGGGGTGGGCCATTCCAGGACTGCTCTGATCTTCTCGTTAGATGGCCTCACCTGTCCACCCTCGAGGACATAGCCCAGAAAGGTGACTGATTGTTGGTGGAACTCACACTTCTCCGCTTTAACAAACAGTTTGTTCTCCAAAAGGCGTTGGAGGACCTGGCGGACATGATTCTTGTGCTCCGGCAGGTTCTTGGAGTAGATCAGAATGTCATCTAAGTAGACAAACACAAAGACATTTAGGTAATCTCTCAGGACGTCATTCACAAGAGCCTGAAAAAAGGCTGGGGCGTTACTCAAGCCAAAAGGCATAACCAAATACTCAAAATGGCCTAAGGGGGTTTTGAATGCTGTCTTCCATTCATCACCCTTTCTAATTCGGAGCAAATGATAGGCATTCCTTAGGTCCAACTTGGTGAAGACGGTGGCCCCATGGAGGGGTTCAAAAACAGAGGAGAGTAAAGGTAAGGGATACTTATTTTTAATGGTTATCTGGTTTAATCCCCTGTAGTCTATACAGGGTCTCAGGGAGCCATCTTTTTTACTGACAAAGAAAAAACCAGCGCCCAGAGGCGAAGATGAAGGTCGGATTATGCCCGCTGCTATGGATTCCTTTATGTACTTCTCCATAGTTTCCCGCTCAGGTCTAGAGATACTATAAAGTCGACTATTGGGCAGCGGAGCCCCAGGAAGGAGATCAATAGCGCAGTCGTATGGTCTGTGAGGAGGTAGGGACGCGGCTTTGGATTTACTGAAGACCTGCGCCAGATCGTGATAATCGGCTGGAACTCCGGAAATATCAGGAGGATCCGCCTCATCGCCGTTAGCAGGGGAAGGACCTGGAGGAACGGCTGAGCGGAGACAAGTTGAATGGCACAGAACTGACCAGGAATCGATGTGTCTGTCGGACCAGTTTATATTAGGATTATGTTGTTGTAACCATTCGAACCCTAAAACTAAAGGTGAGCTGGCCGCGGGAAAAACGTAAAAAGAAATGGATTCTGAATGATTGCCAGAAACTGTTAACTGGAGGGGTCTTGTCTGGTGGGTTATCTGAGGCAGAACCTTCCCGTCGAGGGCGGAAACACGAAGAGAGGTGCGTAGGGGAACAGTTTCTATTGCCATTTGCTGAACAAGATTAATATCCAGTAAATTCCGTTCACAGCCGGAATCTAACAGCGCCGACAGTGTGATATTGCGGTCTTGAAACTGAATGGTTGCGGGCAACAATAAACGAGGCGAGTCCGATTTACTTTGATGGTCCACCAGTTCCCTCGTAGTTACTGGCGGACCCTGGCTTTTAACAGTACGGGGCAGTCGGCCACAAAGTGCCCTGCTTCTCCGCAATATAGACAGAGCTTGGCCCGCATTCTCCGCTGTCTCTCCTCAGGAGTCAATCTAGCTTGGCCAATCTGCATGGGTTCTGGATCAGAAGGACCTTGCTCTCTCTCTGCTGGCACCGAGTAGCGGGGAACGGGAAGCGATCTGGGTACTGCGCTTCGACTGCTTCTTTCTTTAGCCCGAGCACGAATACGGTTGTCAATTCTTATGGACAGTTTAATTAAATCCTCGAGGGAACCGGGCTCGTCTAAAGTAGCCAGTTCATCTTTCAGGGGATCATTTAGAGCATCCAAATAAGCACTCTTTAGCGCTGGGGTGTTCCAACCCGAGGCAGCGGCTTGGATGCGGAAATCAATAGAAAAATCAACTGCAGATCTCTGCCCTTGTTTCATCTTTAATAGCGCTCGAGAACTCTGAGATTTATCGGTCACTTGATTGAAAGCCTGTTTGAACTCGGTTAAGAACTCCGCAAACGAGCAGCCGTACTCAGGGGAAGAAGCACACTTGGCTTCAGCCCAGTCTAGAGCGCGGTCAGTTAGATGTGCAATAACAAAAGATATCTTGGCAGAATCTAAGGCGAATCTATGAGGTGAGTGATTGAATTGAATATTACATTGCATCAGAAATCCTCTGCACTTTCGTGGGTCTCCGTCAAACCTGGATGGATTTGGCAGCTGCCAGTCGGAAGACGTGGACTGGACTTGGGCCCCGGAGGCTGGGTCTGGAGACTGCGAGGGTCCCGGTGCGGATTCTGGAGTGGAGGTCTGGGGAAAGTGACTGCGGAGAAAACTGGTTAGCTCAGCCAAGCGGTTATTGGTCTCTGTCTGCCGATTACCCAGCTCCTGAAGTGCAGCCTCGTGGTTCTGAATTAGCGTTTGTTGGTCATGTAGAGCTCTCCGGATCGTTTCTGCTGGGACATCCGTTTGGCCAGAGTGTTCTGTCATGTTCGTTTTAATATTCTTAGCCCACATGCAGAAACACTCACTGGGAGAGACTGGTGTAAAGATCAAAGGGTTTATTGTAAAGCAAACAAACGCGGTTCCACTGACAATCTGAGTGGGTCTTCTTCACGGGAGGGAGGTCCAGGAGCTACCGCTCACTGAAGGAGAGAGAGAGGTGAGTTCGAGGCGAGATGCAGGGGATTAACTCAAAGAACGGGAACGGAAACTCTTACTTGTGGAGGTTGGGATTAGACCCGAGCAGGGGGAGGAAAAAACCAGGCGGTGAGTAGTTCGTGGATGAAGCTGGGCTGAGAGGCGGCTTTTTTTCGGCGGGCGGACAGGAGTTCCCAGTGGACTGGAGGAGCAGGAGTGCTGACTACCAGGGAGCCTCGAGAGGATTCCTCCGAAGGAAGGGGGAGAAGACTCAGGATCTTCCGGAGGTTTAGTCAAGCGTCCTGGAAGGAAGAATCACACAGGTGAGTATCAGGATTACAATCTGCTCGAGATCAACAAGAGGGCTCAAATGAGGTCTCTAGGTGGCTCAGTGTACCGGTTCGGGCAAAACACTCTGGCGAAGGTGTGCAGGTAGCCAGTTGCTCATATACTCCACCAGAAGATGACAATACCCCACAGGTGCGTCTGGTTAGGACCTGTTGGCACGCCCTCCAGGATCCTGCCGTCTTCCAGCGCCCTCTGGAGGATGATCTGGAAAGAAACCAGCAGACCCACCAGCCTGGTACCCAACAGTAACAAGCCCATCTTTAATAAAAAGTTATTACACAGAACCTGAATTTTCATCCAGATCCTGTTTTGGCTTACATATCACCTTTTTTTTTTTTTTTTTTAATTACTCCTTGCAAATATTACAAATAAAAACTTCCCATGAAGTGCAGTTGGACTCTGTAAAAAAAAACGGGTCCAGACAGTGTAATGAAAACCTCTTTCGGACTTTAACTGCTTGTTTCTTTGTGTGTCTTGAATATTATTTCCTGCCAGATCCTGGTTGAAGGTTCTTTTGCACCGGTCATGTGTAACGTGCTTCGTAAAAGTGTGGCGAACGCATAAATGTATACATTTAGCACCTACATTAGTATTTTTTTTTTTCCCCTCATTCACACAAAGAACCAAATATGCCTCAATGAGGTATTGAATTTCCATGCGATTTTCTTCGCATGGGGGATCTTGACTCATACCCTTTAAGGCGGGAGAAAATCCCGATTCAATTTCCACATACGGCAACAGAGCCATTATGTCCCCCGGTGTTATGACTCAGTCAGCAGGTGCAGATATGAGCTGTCGCTGTCTGTTGGAAACAAAAACGAATGAATGGCAGTCACAATGCCGAAAATCATTTTTCTCGACTTTCACCAAAAGCCGACTCTCTGGTGTGAACAGCTGCCGCCTCGGAGACGCAGCGGTCTCATCCCTGCTGAAAACGGCGCCTTCAGCATTTTCATATTTATCCTCTAAAAATAACCGTCTGCACTTTGCTTTGTGTCTGCTGTCAAGTCGTGACACATGTCTGTATCTGTTTGCGCTGAAACTAGTTGTAACCCTCACCCTATCGGAGAGTTTTCATCAATAATTTGCAGCAGAAGACACGGTTTCTCCTAATCGTAAAGAGTGTATGTGGCTCCTCTGAGGACAATATAGTGACACTTCAATTATTTTAGTTTATATTTCAACTGCTGTTCCTGCCAGTGTACAGACACATCTACTGATCTACGTCAACTGACATTTTCAGGTGCATTTTTTCCTCTTTCGCATCTGGCAGAACAGCTGTCGTAATCATTAAAGAAACCTCTCAGAATTGCTTGTGGGAACTTCTTTCATGTCTCGACACGTTCAGATAGAAAACAAAGCAAATATTTGCTGCTCTTTGTGGAGTCTTCTTAAAGATCTTATCAAATCAACAATTTACAGCTCTTATTTTGCATATTTTGGAAAGGAGCTACAATTACTGTCCCTTACAAAAGTAATGCACCTTAAAACTTCACATTTTCCCTGAAAAAATAATTTTAAGTATATTTTTTGTCCTATTCTGATCTGTGTTGGGGTTGCTTTCCTTCAGCAGGGAGAGGAAAGTTGAACAGAGTTGTTTGGAAGATGGGGCGAGGCAAAAAAACGACATAAAAAAGGACATAGTGAAGAAGCTGCAGAGATTTACAGCTCTTTTAATGGGACAGCTATTAGCATGTCTCAGCAATCCACAAATCGGGGTTTGATGTTAGACTGGCAAGAAGAAAGCAATTGATGAACTCAGACTGAGGGGAAAAAAGACAGAAAATGATGAAAGATGGTTCAAAGAAATCAAAAGCAACAGTCAGTTGAGTTCAGATATTCAGCAATCCCCTGTATTCTTCATAAATTTGGTCCAAAACAATCCCACATTCCTTATATAGCTTGTGTGATGATGGTTAAATAACATTTTCGGCCCACATTTCTAAAAGTGTCAAAACCAGTCAATGGCAGCATCATGATTGGGGACTGCTTTTCATTGGCAAGAATCATCCATCCATCCATCCATTTTCTTCCGCTTATCCGGGGTCGGGTCGCGGGGGCAGCAGCTTCAGAAGGGAGGCCCAGACTTCCCTCTCCCCAGCCACTTCTTCCAGCTCCTCCGGGGGAATCCCAAGGCGTTCCCAGGCCAGCCGAGAGACGTAATCCCTCCAGCGTGTCCTGGGTCTTCCCCGAGGCCTCCTCCCGGTGGGACGTGCCCGGAACACCTCACCAGGGAGGCGTCCAGGAGGCATCCTTACCAGATGCCCGAGCCACCTCAACTGGCTCCTCTCGACGTGGAGGAGCAGCGGCTCTACTCTGAGTCCCTCCCGGATGACCGAGCTTCTCACCCTATCTCTAAGGGAGAGCCCAGCCACCCTGCGGAGGAAACCCATTTCGGCCGCTTGTACCCGTGATCTCGTTCTTTCGGTCATGACCCAAAGCTCATGACCATAGATGAGGGTGGGAACGTAGATCGACCGGTAAATCGAGAGCTTCGCTTTTTGGCTCAGCTCTCTCTTCACCACGACGGACCGGTACAGCGCCCGCTTCACAGTAGACGCTGCCCCAATCCGCCTGTCGATCTCCCGCTCCCTTCTTCCCTCATTCGTGAACAAGATCCCCAGATACTTAAACTCCTCCACTTGAGGCAGGACGACCCCCCTGACCCGGAGAAGGCACTCTACCCTTTTCCGGCTCAAGACCATGGCCTCGGATTTGGAGGCACTGAGCCTCATCCCGGCCGCTTCACACTCGGCTGCGAACCGCTCCAGTGAGAGCTGCAGATCACGTTCCGATGAAGCCAACAGGACCACATCATCCGCAAAAAGCAGAGATGCGATCCTAAGGCCACCAAAACGGATCCCCTCAACACCTCGGCTGCGCCTAGAAATTCTGTCCATAAAAGTAATGAACAGAATCGGTGACAAAGGGCAGCCTTGGCGGAGTCCAACTCTCACCGGAAACGAGCCCGACTTACTGCCGGCAATGCGGACCAGACTCTGACACCGGTCATACAGGGACCTGACAGCCCGTATCAAAGGGCCCGGTACCCCATACTCCCGGAGTACCCCCCACAGGGCCCCCCGAGGGACACGGTCGAACGCCTTCTCCAAGTCCACAAAACACATGTAGACTGGTTGGGCGAACTCCCATGCACCCTCCAGGACCCCGCTGAGGGTGTAGAGCTGGTCCAGTGTTCCACGACCAGGAAGAATCAAGAATCAAGTTTTTATTTTTCTACATTTCTCAAAATCTTTGGATGTCTGAAAAATAATAAAAATAGAGCTTTTATCTTTTTGAATCCCAGTGATACTGAACATCCATCCAAATTAACAATACAATAACCTCTCTAGAAGAAAGCTGAAGGTGTGGAATGATCGACGCAAAGTCCAGAAACAAGATTTTACAGCTTATCTGCAGGATTAGCTAACCATCTTATAGATTTGGTACATTTGTGTGACCTATGTTGGGAAAAATATTGTCGAATTGTTGAGCGTTTAAAAATGAATGTGGTTATTCAACCGAAATGGCCTTAACTTATACTACTAAAGGGTGTGAACCCGTATGTAACTAGGTCATTAGATCTTTTTCAGAACAGCATATTCACTAGAGTGATTGGCATCTCCTTTAAAAGAATATGAATTGTAGGAAGGGAATAATGCAGAAATAAAGAAACAAACAAGTAGTTTAAGCATATTTCATTTAGAATATCTTCAATATTGATAAAAACAAACAAATGCACAAGTCATTCAAATCACGAAGAGTAATTACCGAGAGCTAAGCCCAAATTTAAAACATTTCAACCTCACCTGTGTGGCAGCGGTCGACCTTGCATGGGTTTCATCCCACTGCATTGCAGAGCTATTTTACCTCTGCACAGCACAGACATGAATGAGTTTGGAAGCAGAGTGCAGTGCTCCAGACATCTTACTTGAAGAAGCTGAACATCTCCAGCTGTTCTGTTTTTTTTTCCCCAAATGTTTCCTGACCTGAAGTCAGGGTGACCTCACTGGATGTCCCTCTCTTGCAAAAATGTTATCTGTATAAAATGTTTTTTTTTTTTTTTTTTTACTTGAGAATAAACTGAATGTTGATCTACGCTGTTTGGGACTCGCTCTCAAACTTATCTTAAATCTTTTGCTTGCTAATACTTGATTTTGTTGAATGCTGTTTTACGTTTAAATGTCCCACAACAGAAAACCAATAAAAGTTCTGCTATTGCAGCGTTGGCTGCAGTAACTTGATCAAGTGGCACTTGCAAAAGTTTCCACGTTTCTTTCATTGTTTATATTTTCTCACGTTAGAACTGCAGATTTCAGAGCTGCTCAGGAGAGACGGCTTAGATCAGAACACGTTCGTGAAATGGTCCAGTCATTTTTCATTCCCCTGATTCTAAGATCTTTAAAGGGCAGAATAACTAAAATATTCCCTAAAACTGAATGTAACACACAATTTCCTTCTTTACTCCATATCCAACTTCACCTTTTACCCCGTGCAAAAAAAAAATTACTCAGAAATTCAGTCCACAGATGCTTCAGTTGTCTCTGATAATGACAAGAGACAAACAAATAAAAGAAAGCACAATTTCTCCTGGCATACCTGTCAGGAAATTACAGCATCCACATAAGTCTGCTGTCGTAAAAACTGGTGCATACACAGATGTGACTGATTCGACCTGACAGTTAAAATATTTTCTCCTGTCTTATTGAAACTACAGGATATATGAGCTGGCAGAATCAAAACATGTTAAATAAAAATTAAAATACAAAAAAAAAAAAAAAACAGCACAAACATAAGTATGCAAGTGAAACACATTTATTTTTTTTAGGGGAAATGTGCGACAAGCCTATGTGTACAAATCCCATGCAACTGTGTTCTGCTTAGTGAAAACCCACAGTCTCCCTATAATGATTACTAATTCCCAACCTCCCAGTTGGAAATGAAAGAGCCACTGAGCCTCGCTCTCAAAGCACAGCTCCATGGCTGCTCACCAGAACATGGCCGAGTGAATAGATGAAAAACCAAGCATGTCTGGAGCCGATGTCACTGACAGCTGCTCCTTCTGCAAAATGTGGCTCTTTTTTGTGGTGGAGTGACCCTTTTGTTCTGTCTAATGCTTGGTTCCATTTGATTTTTGCATACGTTTTAGTCGTACTTGCTGTACAGTTGGACGGAGTAATGTTAAGCACTCAATAAATGGCTTTTTAACACATTATTATTTAGTCTGTGACTTACACTCAGGATGATCTAACAGTAAATTTGTCTTTAGTGGTATCTTTTTTTAAGATTTAACTCTCTGCATGCTTCTTCCACAAGTTTGATTAGCTGTCGAACTTGGTGCTGTCTTTTGTTACCATGCAAATTGTGACATTGTCATGCAAGATAATTTTGCAACATTTGGCCTAAAACCATATTAGTGTTGCCCTCCTTTTTGTAAAGCTGAAAAATGTCAATAAGACGTTTTTATCTTAACCCCATTTTAATTGCAATTACATGTCATTATTATCATGTTTTTCTTTCTTCACAGAGTAAGTGGCCAAGTCTGGGAAGGCTAACAACAGCTCTGTTTTCTCCATTCTTTAAGAAGAAGCATAATGTGTTGTGTTTGAGCTACTTTATGTTGTCAAATGGGCACCATTTACCTCGTCAGGCACTAACCAGGCCTGGGTTTCATTAGTGAAAGTGAACTAATAACTAGTATTTAGCTCATTTATGAACTGAGAAACAGGGAAAATGCTGTTTCAGATATTGTCAAGTTGTTTCATGGAAGTGACATAAACTTTTCAGAGCACTGGAAATGATAAATGTGTGTGAAAGGTCAGATCTGATGTTTGTGTTCGCTAAACACTGGCGCCAATTTGTGAGGAGGGCCCCTCATTATTGCCCTGCCATGTTTGTCGAATTCCTGATGCACGTTTCTGTTTGAACTCCTTTGTGAAAAATCTGAGAGTAGTCCTTCATTGATGGTTGTTAGGTAGTGGGGGAGAAAAGCTGTTTCTCTACTCGGAGTGAGTAATGCTCGTGCTTTTGTGTCCATTTTGAGGTGTGGAGGCTTCGCTGAGTGCAGGGCATTTTATTCTCTTAAAAAAAAGATGTGTTCAGGATCCTTGAAACATCGGTCCTGCAGCTTGTGTATCTTTATTTATTTGAACTTCTGACAGAATCAAAACGTGTTTTCCTTTTGGACATTCATGGAGAAAAAAAAGAAAAAAAACAGTTTTGAATATTCATGCATCCGTTTTCTCCATGTTACCTGATGGTGGAAATCAACAATTCAAATGTTTGATCTCATCAAGCAGAAAGTCTTGTTTAAAAGCTCTGAATCATTGGGCTGTTACTGGCTCTTTCATGCTTTCTGACCTGCCTCCTCCGTCGCCGAGCGGTACACCAGCAAATCCAGAAGTTAACAGGCTGGTCCCCGGAGAACTGCCAGCACACAAAGTGATGATAAGTGTCAGGACTGATTTCAGGAGACTCTGTGTTTAGATCCCACCCTTCCTCGCAATTCCCCGGGGTGCCTTTGAGCTACGCCGCCGAGCAGCGCCATGCTCCGTGCTGGTTTACGGCTCGCCCTCAGGGAAGCAAAGAGGGAAGAATCACTAAGCTACTATTTTGATTTTATTTTATTTTATTTTTTGCAAGTGAAGCAGCTTTTGTGAAAGTAATAAGAATCGAGTCTCCAAATAGCACCTTAAAGTGAGAAGCTGGCATTTTGAAATGAGGCGGAGAGATAAAATCATTTATTCGGGTCTTATTCTTAATAAGAACCCCCTCCGCCTCACCCGCCTGTACATATTTCATGCAGCGTTTAGTAGCGGCGAGGTGAAGCCAGTCGCCCTTCTTTTTGTGAGGCTTTTACCACCGAGGGGAAAGTTGGAGACACAGCAAGCCAAACAGTTCACTGAAAAGACCACATGGTGTGCTTGACCCGCTGACCCGGCCCGCTTTGTCCTTCTTGTCTGTGGCATTCACTGGAAACAAACTGCCACGGATGGCTTCCTCCAGATTAAATGTTGACTCTCTCCAAGACTGACAATTTACCTCGGCTTTGCTCCCGACAGCAGGAGATGGTGAATAAACATGGCGGGCTCCGTATAAGGGAGGCCACGTATATATGTGTGTGTGTGCGTGCTAAAGCTTGAGGACACAGCCAATGCAATCATCGTGGCCCCTCAGTGCAGCATCTATCTGGGAGCTGATGGATTCCATTAATAAAAGACCTTTGGTGTTGTATCCTCTGTACAGCATGTAGTCTGTCAGTGCCACCAAAATAATATTGACCTAATCATTCTCCTCCCCTGGAGCACCGACTTGCAACCTGAAATAACGCTGTTATTTATCCCATAATGAGATGTTGACATTTACAGATAAATTGAAAGAAGACTTTCACCAATATCATTGCGCGAGTACGTGGCAACATAAATAAAAACGTTGTCCAGCAGGCGTTTTCCGACGTTGCTCTACGCGGAAAACAACGGCCGAAGCGAGTGACTAATTGAAAACCGCAGCAGACGTTTTATGATTCTAGAAGAGGAGCGGTATTGAACACCTCCAATAGATGCTTTTAAGAACTTTTTGTTTTTTTTTTGTTTTTTGCTGAATGGAGTAAAACAATAGCTTTTTTTGTCCTCCTTGGCTCCGGCTCAATTACAGCGAGGAAAAAGTAAGCCTCGCCAAACCACAAGGCAACTGAAGAGGAAGGCGGACAGGCTTTGTCCTGTCTTCGTTCATTAAAAGATCCTGACCAAGTTAGAGATTGAAAAAGTGAAGAGTTCTTGCACTCGGATCGAACTTTGTTCAAGAGTTCGACGAGGTGGCGGGCTGACTCAGAGCCACAGCTTTCCAGTGTTTATCGGAGGCTCTGGAGCTCTGTGACGAAAAGGAAGATTTAGTCACTATATCATAAGCTGTTGTTCCTTCAATCAATATGTTATGATGGTCTGCGTCGAATCTGGAATTGACATTTAGTCAAACCAATTCGGATCACATAATTCATTCTTTGTATTTGTGATAATTTTGTTATCAGAGAATCTTTCTCATTCACTGCATGACCTTGTTTGCTGAGGGCTTTCATTTTTATAATGTTCACTCATTCAGCTCTGCACACTTTGGTTTAGGCCTGCAAGTCAATCATTACCTTTTTTTTTTCTCTCTTTGTTTACTTATGACCTATATGGCAAGAACAGAGTATTTTTTCCCCCCATTTCTGCAAACAACGAAAAAGCTTAGAGGTTCCTTGCTCTTGACACATTTTTGGAAGAATGTTTTTAAATCTCCAGATGCAATGGAAACATAAAGATAATTTAGACGGAGAGTAAAAGTGACCAGAGAAAGTAGTCTTGCCCATTACATTTGTTTGCTTAGATTTATAAAAGCCAAGTGGCAAAAAACAGTTCTAATTAAAGAAAATGTAAACAATTCAGCATAGTTCTATAAAGTTTCACCCACTTTTTATTTTTCAACCCACCTATACCACACAACTTTTTAAGTATCTTCATAGAAATAGTACTGTCTCCTTTGCCATGCTTAGATGTTGAATTAGATGACCTTTCTTCCTATATGTCTCGCTCCTTTTCGACATTTCCTAAGGGCGTCCATTTTCTTGAGATTGATCATAAGATAAAGTTTTGCTGGATTTTAGAGCTGCATGAATGTATCTGAGCCAAGGTAAGAACTTTGGATAAAATAAGGCAATTTATTTGCAAGGGCAGGGGATTATTACCTATTCTGTTCTTTTCAGTCACTGAATCTCAAGGTACAGCTGAAGAGAAGTGTTTGTGAATCGTAACAATAGAGCCTCAACTGGGACATTAATATGTTCAGTGTGGGCTGAACTGAAAATCTGCAGCTTTTGTTGCAGTCAGTTTTACTTGAATGAACAACATTATAAATGGGAGACTTGTGAAACACAGGTCATTTGGTAAATTTTAATTATGTTGTTATGCTCTCAGTAGTAACATGAATCAGGTTTTGTATAACAATACATAGTTATTGCCTGGTTTCTGTGACATTGTTCTACATTGCCATTTACTGATTCCTGGAGACTTTTATTTGCAGCCTGTTTGTGTAGCAATTTGGCAGGAGAGCGATGGCCTTGGGACTTGGGCTTCCTAAACATTTTGTGTCGGTCTAAGTGGAAACTTTATTTGATAAAACTTTAAAACAAAATGTCAAGAATAAGGAAAAAACATGCCCCCAAAATGTGTGCTCTGGATTGTCTGAATGGTCATTTTTCAGTTTGTGGTGATAGAAAGAGACATTGACACTCTGCAGTGAGCTGACAGCTAAAGAGAATCTGCCTGCCCATCTTCGAACACCAAACGCTGCCTTCACTTCATGTGTGTGTATATATATATATATATATATATATATATATATATATATATATATATATAAAGGTCCATCAAACATTCTGTCTTCAATTATGATTATTCAAGGCTTGTTTGTGTCATCATGACTTCAATTTCTTTCAGTTTTTCAGGGATTATTTTGTCATAGTCATGATTTGAAAACTGGAGTCCATGGCAACTTTACAGACCTGACATGCTCCAGGATTTCATCTGTCGGAAGAACTATTTTTTTTTCTTTATTAATTTCACAGCATTCAGAATAAACATGGTGCAGCAAAATGAAAATTTTTATCACATGTAATGTTATGTATGAATTCCAATACAGTTGTTAAATTTGATACACAGAGCTGTGAAAAAAAAATCCTCCTTTTCTGTTTTTGCTTTTGTCACACTTCAAAGTCTCAAATTATCAAACTGATTTTGAGACTAGAGAAACATAGCCACAGTTAATACAAAATGCAGAATGCAGATAAGAATTTGATTTAGAAATACCGTATTTTTCAGACTATAAGACACTACTTTTCCCCCCCACGTTTTGAACCATGCGACTTTTCTGTAGGTTTTTCTTCAACCACCAGGGGGCTCTTTAGCAGGAAGTGAATCATTGGAAGTCAAAAATAGAAATCAAAGAAGAAAGTGCTGATTTTCATTTAGAACAAGCACATGCTAGCAGCAGACACCATGGAGAAATGTTTTGAAACTCATACCCCCTCATCAAGGAAACAACATGAAGATGTTCAGCTTTTAAGTTGAAGGCTATCGATCTGGCAGTACAGATCGTCCTTAATCTGCGTCCTTAATAGCAGCTGTACTCAGGACGAAGTGGAAAACCGAGAGCGGCGGTGCGGCTTGTGTATGTACATTTCCAGTTTAAAAAAAAACTTTGTGGGTGTGGCTTATAGTGATGTGCGCTCTATAGTCCGGAAAACACGGTAGTTAATAATGGTCCCAACTAACCTGGCCTTATATGACGCCTGGATATTGCAGAATTAATGGTTGTATTAATTAAGCAACAGCCACTCTGCTACCACCATGTTTGATTGTTGGTATGAAAGCTGATGGTCTCTTTCTGACGTGCTGTGGTCATTTTATGCCAAAGGTAACAGGATGCACATCTTCCAAAAAAGTTTTGTCTCGTCAGCTGCACAGAACATTTTCCCAAACATCTTGGCTATCCTCAGTTTTTTTTTTTCTGGAAAATGTGAGATAAGCCTTTGTGTTCTTTTGTCAGCAGTAATCTTTGTCTTGTGACTCTCCAGTGGATGCAATTTTTCGCTCTCTCTTTCTTATTGTAGAATCATGAACACTGACCTTACCTGAGGCAAAGTGAACCTTGCATTGTGGCATATGTTGATCACCTGGGCGGTAGACAACAACAAATTATTCCATGTATTTTTTTATACATATTAAACAGAACAAATAAAAAATAGATTCCTAAAACAAACTTAAAGACAAACAAATCATACTTGCGCTTATTTTCAGGGGATTATGTTTGGTGGGCAGTTGGCAGTTTTCCAGAGTGGTTGTGGAAAAAAACAACATTATCACAGAATAGAATACACAAGGCTGCACTGCCAAAGACCTTGAAACGTGGTCTCTGAAAAGTCAGAAACGGTATCAGGAAGTTCCACAATCATGAAACGTTGAAAAAATTTCATGGGAGCAGTTCAAAAAGGAAACACAGCAGAAGAAAATCCGTGAAGGTTAGTGGCGTTTCTGAGAACGTGAAGAGCTTCAGGGTGATCCAGTTCAACCTGGAGTAGCTGCCTCAGCCTTTGCTGTACAACACAACCTGGAACAAGAGGATATCCAAAGGCCAGGCAAAAATAATAATAATAAAAAATACTGAAGGAAATAGAGAAACATCTGGACGCAACATGTCCAGCATAAAATATGTCACTTTATGGAGTGTTGAAATAAACAAGATAGTAAAGCCTGTAAAGATATCAGGAAAGAAATCCTCCATCAGGCTATGAGCACATTTACAGATTTGCAACTGAAAACGTCATTTGTAACTTTCCACTTATTTCATAGTAGTAAAAATGGATTCAAATACATGCACGAGTTGTACCTTTTCCCTACTTTTATTTCCTCAAGTTTATACATTGATACTTTTTGTCTGTATGCTGTTAACACTTGAAAATCAAGGCTAAATTCCTTGTTTGCGAATGCAGTCCTGGCCAGTAATGCTGATTCCAATTCTGATTGTTTGCGTTGATCTATCGCATCAAATCCCTACAAGGTACTTTGAACATGACGGTAGGCAGACGTTTTCAAAGTATGGCAAATCACTCCAAATCTCTATCTTCATCTTGGCTTATTAGGATTTTTTGGAGAAACTATTGTCCAAGGATGTGCTGAATGTCTGTGTGGTGCACTGATACCGGGCTTCATTAACTTTGAGTTCAGAATTTCCTTAAAAAATATTAACCTTGGGCCAGGTTGCATAAACCCAAAGGCTTTTCAGAGATTATTTATGCAGATGTTTGCAGAGGAAAACTTTATCTCTATATTAATATTTTATGTATATTTTTTTTAAGTAAAAGAAAATGCAAACCAGTGTGCATTACTTCTGTTTAATTAATTGCAGTAGCTTTTGATGTCTGTTTTAAATGTGATTTTGTTTGACTTTATGGAGATTTTTTTCTTTAGTAATGACCATTGCATAGATTATAATAATATTGCATTGAGTGTCGGCATTTAGTTGCTGAGAACAAATGTATTTTTTTAAAATAAAATTAATTATTGATCTCCTGATCTGATTTTAATGCGTTCTACAAACACCTGGTATTTTGTTGTCTGTACACATTTACAAATGACTTGAAAGGGAAACAAATTACACTGTTTGAATATTAAATACTTCATTAGGCTTGACTTCATAATTGCATTTGATACACAAATGTGCTATATGGGAAAATCATGAAATGTGCCGAAACACGACGTACTTTAAACTCTAATGCAGTTAAATCAATGAACTTGGCTCGTTATCTCTGAATAGGTTATGCGAGGTATCACCCTCGCTGGTGTAATCATAATTTAATCATTGCTTTAGTGAGAATCCTGTGGGACGGAAGCCCTGAAGTCATCCTTTATTAAGCCAAGCATTTTGACTAAAATATTAAAGAAATTTTGCTCCAATAGATCATTAAGTACCTTATATAACAGCTCCTCGCTCTTATCTTTTAACAGCTGCACTCTGATGTGGATAAAGGAGACGGCAAGGTGAAGTATGTGTTGTCTGGCGAGGGGGCCACCTCCATCTTCACCATCGACGAGAACACCGGAGACATCCATGCCACGAAGCGCCTCGATCGGGAGGCCCAGGCTTACTACACCCTCCAGGCTCAAGCCATTGACCGGATAACCAACTTACCTGTCGAGCCAAGGTCCGAGTTTGTGGTCAAGGTGCAGGACATCAACGACAATGAGCCGAAGTTCCTGGACGGGCCGTACCTGGCAGGGGTGCCAGAGATGTCACCTTTAGGTAAGCCTCCCGTTTTTTTATTGCAAACATGATCGGATGAGTTTCTCTTTCAACTCCCGGATCACTTTCTCTTTGACTCGCCCTCGCTCTAACGTCTCCGTTTGATAATTTTCCACCTCGCTGAATCCGTCTTCCTAGTTCTGCCTCTAGGTCATCAGGTGGGTTGGGACGTGTCCTGTGTTAATATGAGTCCAACGCTTTGCAAGGCTGAAGATTGTGCTCATCAAATTTGACTTACATGAAATGCTGCTTGTTCATGAGCTATGTGTAAATCAAGGTCAAGGTTAAACTTTTACTAATTTGCGCTTCTCATGGTCAGATACTATACCTGCGAATATGATAGCAAATAGGAAGCGAGGCATTCTTCTGCTCAAGATTTGTTGGGATTTGATAAGAGTGAAACTTGTGTGACAAACGGTATTGAAAAGGCCACATAATGAACTATTCAAGATCTCCAGAAAAATTCATTCTTGATTTGAACCATGTCTGTGAAGGGCTACATCTGGCTCAGTTTTTAAGATAAGACAACACGATATCTTATGAAAATAGTGTTGCAACACCACTTAAAGCAATGTAGCAGACACGGAAAATCTTCTCACTTCAACATATTAACCTACTTCATTGTGTTTTTTTTTTCTGAAATGGCTAAAAAATTTTTAAGCCATGTCAGCTATTAGCATGAGAGAATAATCAGATGGCTGTCAACATAAGGTAGCTACTTGGAGGTTTGTTATTGCACATTGCCAAACATGCTTCAAACATTTTTGCTCTGTTTTTCTTTTGTCAGTTGGTGTGAACTGTGTAATTTTTCAGAGTTGTGACGGGTTGTTCTGAAAGTAAATTGAATTTTGAAAACACAAGCAGTAAAAAATGTATGTTGTACAATAAGACTACGTTTCACATTTGAAATGATTTTTGATGTGTCACATACGGCATTTCGCCATGTAGCTGGATTTATTCTGTTCCAAAATCGACTGGGGAATTCTTTGAGAAACTACAACTTAATCTTATTATTATGCTAGCTCGATAGACTTCTTAATATCTGGGGTTGCCATTATATCTTTCCTAAAACGAATGGATAGCAGCCTATTTTTCCCAGTGAAAGCTTCACCCAGAATTCTGTTCATTTTTTAGGAAAGGCAGGTAAAGTGCCTATGCTGGCTTGACTGACTGTATGGTAGACGGTTGTATTATTGTACAATGAAGTGCAGCAGGATGGTAACATCTTTGCAGAGTTGCACAACCCCAGGCAGTATGCTATATTAAAGCTTAGTGCATAAGAATGTAGGTGTTTTTGGAGATGGCTGGCCAAAAACCTCCCAGACATGAACTGTCTGACTGCAAGACATGCACACAAATGTGATCACGCACATGTAAAGGGTTTCATTGTTGTTTTTGTTTTCTTGTCAGAAGTTTGTATTTTATAATCAAAATCACAAAAATCTTGGAATATTAAGTGTATCTTCCTTATTTTTGTATCTCCTAACAGCTTATGTTTATCACAGTACCCGCATGCATAACAAAACCTGCCTTGTGTACTTGGAGGTTTGTTAAACAGACCAAAACAAATGGTTAAAACATTATTTATACAAAGGGAAAAGTCTCTTGGCATTATGTGAGCCTCCTCCAGGCACATTGAGTTGTTTACAGACTCAGAGTGATGTACACCTTTAACAGATCACCATCACAGGACGACATCACTAAGCATAAAATGGCTTAAATTTACGAATGCCATCCAAGTCCATAGACTGTCCCAGGACATCACACTAGGCTCATCACAGCTGCATTTAGTATTGCACTGAAACAAACCCCGAAAGAGCTCCTATCGAATTAATTCATGGTCAAAATTTCTTCCGCAGTTCTGAATTAGTCCCTGCTATCTTGTTGAAGACATGTAAATGAGTAACAAAAACATCCCAAGGCCTTTTAGCTGAGCAGGTGGTTGAAGAACACAACATAGTCACCTTGTGTTTTCTTTTTAATCGGAACATGTTGTAACCAGTTTGGCAAAGCTAATTTGGATTTTTAAGTTCATTTTTAAGGGAAGCGTGTCCAAAGGGGTAGAGAATCACTCGCTAAACTGACTTTGTTTCATCGCTTCTAATCTAAGTAGCTAACCACACAAATCAATGCAGTAAAGAGCTTTTGCAAAGTAATGATTGGAATATATTTACAAGGCTTTAAACATTAAGACACGGAAGCAAACACATTTTTGGTTCTTTGTGTTGTTTTTTAAATCCGAGTCACTCGGCTGTATAGTGATGTGAAGCCCGATGAGTAGTAATTTACATATTTATTGCTTTAAATATGCCAGCACACACCTCTGGGCTTTGAAATGTTGATGAGTGACACGTGTTTGAAAACTAACTTAAGGTCTAAATCCATCCCGACACCCATGGGCATTTTTTAAATATTTTTTTTCCTCCACAAATTGGTGTTCATATTAGCTGAAGCTTTCGAGTACCTGCCTGCTGAAAATGTCAAATTCTAATGAACACATTTCTATCCATCCATTCACTTCCCTCTTCACCATGACAACAAGGTAGGCAAAAGCATCCCAACGTGCCCAACCTGCGCCAGATTCTCCTGGGGGATTCCTGAGGTGATCCGAGGGATGCTGGGACCTGTGAGATATAACCAAAAATGTAGGGATTAGAGCAGTGGAAAAAATAAAAACTCTTTATTTGCAGTTTTTTTAAATAAGTATTTAATTAAAATTAAAAATCAGCAATTAAAGTCAGATTCCTGATACCTGTGGTCTTCAGAAACGGGAATCAGGAATTTTTATTTTAAATAAAAATCTAAATTAATGTAGTGTAGTTCTTAGTTGGAAAGTATAAAAGTGTATTTGAAATCTTTGTGCACTAAAAATGTGAACACTATAAATTTCATGGCCAAAACTTGTTATTCAACACGAAATAAATTGATTTTAGGCAGAAGAAAATATCTTTACTTTAGTAAACAGTGTACAGTTATTTATTTCTCCAGCCACAGACAGCAGTGAGTTGACACCAGGGGCAGACTGGGGCACAGGGAGCTGCCTGGACCTTTTCATCTTGGATGACCCACTTTTCACACAAAGCATTTGTTGACAAGAATCAAGTCTTTGGAAGAATGTTTTTTTTTTTTTAAGGATGAGTTTTATCAGTTATATTCTGATTGGAAGTTGGAAATCATCCAGTTTTCTCAGACGTACGATAAACACAAAAAGTTGCACGTCTTAACCTTGACAGAAAGGTGGACAGTGTGGATGCTGTACATAAAATCAACTTGACCTGTAGAAGAATGGATAGTGTGTGTTAATGAAATCTATCAGATGGAAAGATTAACATTTCTAATTCGTTTTCAAATAAATAAATTTATCATCTTGTGGTCCAAATGGATGTCATATGTCAACCAAAACACAATATTCACTAAATTGATGAGAATTTAAAAAGAAAGGCGTCATCCTTCAGGAAGTGTCTATTTTCAATATAATATACTTAGTTATATACATAAAGGTATGTCTCTCCAAAACAATACCCCCTTGTTCCCCTTTTTGTTTTACTTTGTTTGCTTTTTGTTGTTTTTCGTTTGTTTTGTTTTGCTTTCGTAAATGGAAATGTAAGGAGAAGAAATGTATCGGATCACAGACTGAAACTGTGCTTTTGTAATCTTCTCAATACCTCAAAAATAAAGAATTTAAAAAAAAAATCAACTTAACCTGTGCAAAGAGATAAAGAAGCATAGAGTGCAAACATGTTTTCTTTTTTTTTTTTTTGTATTTCATTGCACTCTTTATTGTTTTTACTCCAAATTCTCTGAAACCATATCATAATAATTCACGGCCTATAAGCTGCAAAAATAAATAAATGTTCTTGCGTTTAATATTTTTTCCAAGAAAATAGTAAGAGGCACATTTTAGTTGGATGACATTGGTGAAACTCCATCAGAGGTGTAAGTGCTTGTGGTTAAGTGGTTACTGGGAGGAATGTGGGTGAGTGAGCTCTGTCCACTGAGCGAAGCCTTGAGAGGAAGAAATGACAGCTTGAGATTTTGGTAAAAAGTAAAAGGTGAGAGGCCAACTTTTTCAGTTTGCTTACACACTGACATCTCGCTCTTTAAAAAATGTTGCTCAAAAGAAGAAGACGAAGAGGAAAAATTTTTTTTTTACCTGTCTAAAGCTGGGGGTTGCATCCAGCAGTTGGTGAGTGTAAAATTTAAGTCAAGTGTAAACAAATTCACGGATGGATGGATGGATGGATGGATGGATGGATGGATGGATGGATCCTCTTAACATGAGCAGGAAACACTTTGGAAAGTAAACGTGAAGTAATGAACCCACAATCTAAAATAAAAGCAACACTTGGACAGGCATCAAATTTAACTTGGATGGAGATGGAAGATTTCAATTTTGAGTTTGTTTATTTCTGTTTTTGAGGAATACTGCTGCCACTGGTATGTTTCCAGACTGCTAAGTGCAGCCAGTAAGAAGCTGTGGCTTGTGAACAGCTAAAATTGCAAGAGATTTCAGTTTATGCGTTGAGAATTTCTGCTACTATAATTAATGTCTTAGTTTTGAGAAGATCTGTTTGTTTTACCTCACATCCAAAAATAATGAGACTTGAATCATCGCAACACTGTTGTTGCTCATTATGGTATTTTTGTCTTTGACATGCTCATATTGGTAAATAAGCTATTTACATTAAAGAATAAGGATGAACTCGTGACTTCTGATGAATTATTGATATCTTATTGCATTCTTTTTTTTCCCATTGCGATTAACAGCGCACATCATGTAGAAAATTAGCAATAATACTCTTTACTAATAATGGCTAAGCTGAATGGAGCCGTTTCATGTGTTGATAGCTGTGACTGAATCGCTTTACCACGACCTCTTTCACGTGAAGTGCACGAACGGAGTTAAAGCTATCTTTGCCTCGGCGCCTCACACAGACAGCAGCATCCAGGTATAAGTCCGTGATAACAAAGGAGCCGAGGCATTTTTAGAACCTTCAAAGTCAAAATGAGTATTTAACCAGGCGTACAGTGACACCAGGAAGCCTTCCAAAGGAAGCAGCGCTTTGCTTACAGCACAGGCGCAGAGATCTCTAAAGGATTACACAGCTGACTGTCAACGGGAGGTACAGAGCTCAGGCTTAAAGAACCAGAGGATTAGAGTACAAGGGCTCCAAGTCTCGTGTCCAACCCGAGATAAGACGGGAAGTCGGTGCGCGAACTACAGAGGAGGGCGCGTTTACACCCTCGAGTGCTGAAAAACGGGGTCACCTGAGTCACTTTATTTACTCTGCCACCTCCTGTGAAAGTCCTCAGTGCAAGTTGTGCAGCCAACAGGAGAATAATGCATCACCTCTCTTTGTAAATATCTGCCCAGAGCAATCACCAATGCGATAAAGAAGAGGGAAGGGCCAAGCACCTCCTGTCCTCAATAATTCCTTTATAGATGCCTTTAAATCATTAATGGTCACAGCTTTGCCCCACTGATGAATGAGTTCAATTTAGAGAAAATCATGAATTTAATTAAAGTAATTAGAGACAGAACCCATCCAGAAACACTGAGACCTTTCGGCCCAAGGATCTCTGAAGGCTTTTGTCTTAATCACTGGAGAGGTGTCAAATAAAAGACAAGAGAGCTGGAGGACAGTCGGAGGTGTGACAGTCACGAGGCCAGGCCCTCTCCTGCTGCACCGCAAAGGGCCAAAAGAGCAGTTAGAGGGCTCATTACAAGCATGGGGAATGTAATGTCAACCCAAGGCCACAGCTCTTGAATTTACTGCTCCAACTTTATCCAGCTGTCATACTTCCTGTCTAATTCATAAAAGCGCCGATGAAGGATGGAGTCTTCTTCATTATTTAAAGTTGGAATTGGAAGAGAATGTTGATTAGGATCCTTTGTTGTAAATATGCAAAGTTTTTGTCGCTATTCATTATTAATGAGCATTTCGGGTGGACATTTAAGGCTTAATTCAATCCAGTGAAAGAGCTCTGCAAAATTTATTTCTGCAAAGGCTTCAGTCTGCAAATTGAATTGTTCAATAAAAAGTGTGGCGTTAATGTACAGCTGTCATCTTGGTGCAGGGCAACCTTGGTCCTGTCGGACTACCTCAGGGCAGCTGTGGCTACTATCTAGTAGCTTGTCACTATCATTGTGTGTGTGTGTGTGTGGGTGTGTGTGTGGGGGGGTGTGCGTTTGTGTGTGAATGAGAGACTGACTGTAGTGTGAAGCGCTTTGTGGTCCTCTGAACTTGATAAGCTGCTACACAAGTACAAAGCCAGCTTAAAATATATTAACTGTATAGAAGTGTCAACTGAAGGCCCGTGGGCCAAATTCGGCCCGCCGTAGCTATTTATGTGACCCTCTGGACTCTTTGGGGTCACCTAAATTGAGCTTTAAGATTACATCTGTGAGCTTAGATATTATTTTTCAGTCAAATCAACCATTTGTATAGAACCTAATTACAGCAACACAAAGAGATGCTAAGAATAAGTAAACTTAAAATGTAATACGTAGTTTTATTAATACTGCCACAACCAGACGTTTGAGGACGTTCATGATCTTGATGCTGATTGAAATGCTGATTGATAACTTAACAGATGTTTTACATCATGTTGATTTAAAAATATAAAAAATATCAAACCAACCTTATGTGAGAAAGTACTTTTCCTAACATGTAATACTCCTCTGGTGGGGTAAATGTTGGCCTGGTTTTGGGCCCAAAGGCCCCTGGCCCGGAACCTTTGATGTGTCGGTGGGCCTTGGGGCCCCTTAAGCTCACAGAGAGGTTTTGGAGGGATGGTGGTGTTGCTGTTTCTGTGGTGTTGGCCCGAGAGAGCTGTTACTAGGCTGGACTCTGTCTTTGTTGCTGTGAAGAATGCAGTCTCAAACTGCAAGTGTCGTACTTTCTGTTTATCTAAGGGCCTGAAGAATTCCTGCCTCTGCTTCATGATAGGCACGCCGCATTTATTTTAGTTACTGACACATGACAGTTTTCCACCAGAGAAAAGGAAATGATTAGAAAGTGGGGTTTTTTTCTATACAACTGTGGAGAATGGATGAAAAATGCGAAGCTCGGTGCCATCACATCAATGAAGATGGACAAACATTAAAGGGGGCATTGACAGGCTGACAGCCTGGTGAAGCAGAAAGAATCAGTTCAGATATCTGGATGCTCGTCTGTGATTTTTCAGGTTTTTTTCTCCATTTTACTCCACTGGCATCATAATATTTATTTCTGTTACAGAGGACACCAAAACAGCTAAAAAGTTCAAAGTTAAAGCTGTTCTTTATGGGATTCTAATTTAAATCCTCAGGTCTCCTTACATGAAGTGATAAACCCGTAATAAAAAAATTCTGACATTCCCTTAGTTCTCTTCCATACAGTCATACAATTTGACCTTGGTGTGTTAAACTACCAGTAATATAACCTGTCAAAACTAAGAGGTGATGATATAATCTAGGTGTCCTTCCCCAGCTGGCCTGGTGATAACTTCCCCAAGGTTTTTTTTTTTTGCCTTTATATTGTTCACATCTAGGGCCAAAGCTTGTTAATTCTGCTTTATGACCAAAATGGAGAACTCTAATTTTCATGATCACTTCATTCTGTAAAAGCCTGTAAAACACACCTCATGTAAGAAGTGAGACGTTTATTGGAAACTTTTCTCTTGAGTAAAAAAATTGCATGTAAAAACAGCACTTTCTGTCGCGTATCTCCATTGTGTCAGATGATGTGGCATATCGAACATACCAGGCTGTTACTGTGCTCTTAAAAAAAAGTATTTCTGCTGTTCTTGCTGTTTTGTCACACTAAAACACTTCAATTCATTATACAGTACAACAATCACCAAATGACTTGGATTTACAAGGAAAATAAACCAAATTATCCCCATGTGAATAAGTAACCGCCCCCAAATTTAATAAAGGGTTGTTCCAACCCGGTTTGTTGAGTCCTTTACATCCACTGTGGAGGAATGTTGCCATTCTCTTTTTTCTTTTGTTTTTTACTGTATTCCTTGTGAATCCTAAATCCTGTTCCAAACATCCCACAGTACGTCAAATGGATTTCAGTTAGAACTTTGACTAGGCTCGAGGGCTCGACGTTTCCCTTTGTAGTTCTATTCAGGTTCTTTTTGACTTATGATCCAAAATAAGTCGATATTCACGATGATGTCATGATTTGATAAGGGAGCGGTAACTATCTGATATCGATGATCTGAAACATTAAGGTGTGCTAAAATCAGAATCTATAAGGGGTAATTAATTTTCCAGAGGACTATATTCCCATGCTAGGCTGGAAAAAGCCTTGCTGTGTTAGAATGTCTTTTTTTTTGTTGTTTTTTTTCAAGGTTATTTTAGCAACGCCTGGTGTTGATGATTTCACTGCTGCCAAGCTAGACACTGCCTGTAGGCGTCAGCTTTAGGACCCGCACTGACGTCTAGTCTAACGCAGCAAAAAAATACCCTGAGCCATCACGGTTGTTTGTGATAATGTAAGAGTTTATTAAATAGCTTTTCCTCCACATTATCAGATGGATATCAATTCTTTGACCTAAAATTGCTTTCTTCATGCACATTAGACGAGCCCAGTTGGAACAGAAAGGCTCATTTATACCATAATGAATGTCTTACTGAAATTGAATGGCACTGATTTTTGCTGATTATGCTTTTGCCTGGAAAATGTTTCTATGCTTCGCTTTCTGAGCCAATAGCTGTCAGTATAATTCACATGAGTCAGGTGTAACGAGGAGCAAAAAAGAAAAGAAAAAAAAAAAGAGGGCTTATGTTCTCTATTTTGTACTAAAGGAAGTGTGGGAGAGGACAATGCTGTGCTGCATGCAGACACAATTTATCAGTTGTCAGTGGGTGTGTGAAGAGTTGGGTTTAAGGACAGATTTCAGTGTTGGAAGCTTGGCGGAAGTTTGGAGATTTACAAGAAACGGCAGGATACCGTTACAGGACCAGGCCACGAATCTGGACTTTTATAGCAGAGCACAGTGTCAGCTTTGGCCTAGAGGTAGTAATCTCAATCGACATTAATGTTACCTTTCCCAGGATTGTCTGCAGGTTATGATTCTTTCCTTTCCTCCATGTTTCTTCGCAGGACTACAATGTGGCTTTCTTTTTTTCCAACCGTTTTTTACTGTTCAGTCTTAATAAGTGAAATCTAAACTTAATAAAAAAAGATTGTGATATAATTGCTCATCAATAAGACCAATAAAAAGGATATTAATGTCAAAACGTTGCGTTATGTTATGACCCACACATTATTCAGAGTGATGCATCCAGGCATAACAATGGAACGTTTGTTCAAAGGACAAAAGGAGCATGAGTACCAGTGGAAAAAAGCATAGTGTATGTTAAATGGTATAGTTTGATATTTCTGTGGTGTTCTAGCACCATATTCAGATGTTTGGAAGAAACTGCATTTTTAAAAAAAAATATTTTATTAGCTGCACGTCAATCTGCAAAAATAATAAAAACAAATCCGTCATATCACTTTAAGGGAAATAATTTATTTGAGTTTCACTTGTTGAACTGGATAATTGAAATGGCTTCACGTTCTGTGGTTATATAGACTTGATAACCGGCCAACTGTCTGAATAGAAACTGTTAATAATGCATCAATATGCTAAGAATAATGCATAAATCACAATACATTAATTTTAAAGTGTGTGATTATGAAGCCGGCTAATCTTTCTAATGTGTCAGCTTTAGGTTACTCTAATTTAAAAAAAAAAGTGTGAATAGCACACCTGTGCTTTTGGTTGTAGTTAATATTTCTGCTGCCTTGAAATAATTTGCTCCATGCATATTCAATGAACTTGTAATCAATATTTTTTATTAATTATATAATAACTGTGACACATTTGAATAGAAACGTCGTCTAACCATCAGAGCTTCTCTGGCTTTTCACCTCGAATCCAAATAACTTCTTCAGTTCAGAACGTGGCTCTTATTTCAATTACTTACACTTCAATTTGATCATACACGTAAATTAAGTTGAAAATGGAAACTGGAAAAAAACATTATCTAAGAAAGCCACGTATATTACACTGAGTTATTGACTGCAGCAATCTCATATTTAGCAGCAGTGGAATGGAATAACTCCTTAATATTGCAGCATTTACTGATTATACCATTTACGCTGCCTTGTCTTGTTTTTTTTTTTTTGTTTGTTATAATTTGTTTTGTCTCTTCCAGTATGTTTCATCCAGATCTCTGAATGACAACTTTTCTTTTCTGATCATGAACTACACTTTCAGTTCAATTTTGTGCTTTGTTTTTGTTTGTTTTTTTTTTACACCAGAACCAAACACAAAGTTGAGTTAAATTATAGTGTTCAAAAACACATTTCCTTTTTACAAACAGCGGCACAACTTATTCATTTAAATACCAAAAGCACAAAACGCTTCCTTCTGTGCTCTGTAGAAATTTGATGACATTTTGAAAGAACACCCTAAACAAGCAAAAGGAAAACACCTCAGATGTTTGCACCCTATGGCTGCAATCTTTCACTTGCTTTAAGATATAATTTGAACTTCACAGCTACACTTTTCCCTCTGCAGAACAATATACTCTCCAGGAACAATTTTTCCATCCTACCTCTGTTGGATGTGTCGCTGCCTGTGCAAGTCTTGTATTATAGTGTAAATACAGGTTTATTTATTTCTCATTTGTTTCTGGAACTGTTAATAGATTCTTATTTAGCCAGAGTGGAATAAGATACGAAAGAAAATACATCCTGCTAACATTGCCAGGGGGCATATTTGACTTTTCTAAAGCCCTAGAGAGCTGCACTTTTTTTTAAAAATTGACTTTGTTGTTGTTGACTGAGATTTAATAAAATAACAAAATAGAGGGCTGCTTAGTGATCTGTGCAAAGCAAATGGCTAAAAGTCTCAAGTGGACTCTAAAGGCTCGAAGTAACGGTTTAATTCTGTTTCGGTTTCTCTGAATTTGTGGCAGTAACAGTGTTTTATTTGTTCATTCTTGTTGGGGTGGAAAAAAAAAAGTGTTTGAAACTCAGTCAAGCAACTTGCATGAAGCAATACACAAATTCAGAGTAATCACCAGTCTCAATGAAAGAAGACAGTGTGAAGACAATGACTAATGAGATTATTTAGTGGCTCAGAAGTTACATTTTCATCCCTCTCCTCCCTTGCTTTTCAAGTCGCATTTGTCACACACTGAGCTGATATGACTATTTCCACATTTAGCCCAGCATGACTTGGCCCTTGAATGTTGTCTTGGAAACTAATGAGTGGCCGTCTGCCCACAGGAACCATGGTGGTGCAAGTGGCAGCCACAGATGCAGATGACCCGACTTACGGGAACAGTGCCCGGGTGGTCTACAGCATCATCCACGGGCAGCCGTACTTCTCGGTGGAGCCCAAGACGGGTAGGTGTAATTTCATCCCACCCTCTTACAGTCAGCACACACAATCGCTGTAAATGTCAGACAGTGCGGATATCTCTGTGTTTGTGAAGTCGGCTCGGCGAAGAAAGTGCTGTATTATGTTGTGTAATAATAAAGAACACAAATCTACCGTTGGATTCCTTCACGGTCATTTATCCACTTTTCACTAAGGCCAAATGAAGTACATTTCAACAAATCGGAAGGTCAGTGGAAAGTGCTACACTTGCTATACTGATTGTTAGAGAAACCAACCTGTAGAGCGTTGAGCATTATTAAACATCTGCATCAGACAGCATATGGCTGCTGATTCAAAACAGGTAAATATACATAATATAGGATCTGTCTGTTTTTAAATCTCACACTATTAAAGCAGCTGGGTGCCGCATAAGATGCCCTTTTGTTCTACTTGAGCACCCAGAATATCTAATTACCACTGAACACTGTAGATATTAGCTTCTGTGTTTGTGCTAGAACAGTTTCCACTGCGCATATGTTTGTGAATAAAGGTTTTAGTTGCTGTTTGATCTATTAAATACCACAGTCATAAGTGTTTTTTGAGGGGTCTCAAATGTTTTAGCTATTTGTAAACAGTTGTGGTCCACTGTACGTCTTTTTTTATTACAAATAAATGTACATTATAAAATGAAATGAAAATAAAAAGCAGTTTTTACATCTTAATTCGGTGCATAAAGGGAGAAGCCTGACCAAACCAACCCAGCAAGATGTGAAGATGCAAATACTGTCTTTGTTAAATCATACATTACATCACATTAGCCACATTTTTTATAAAGCTGAGTTCAATTTAAATAACAGTGACTCATTTCTGATTACTGCCACGTCTGCAGAATCACACCAAGTAGAGCCTGTCTGACAACATAAAATTATTAAAATATATTTGTTTTTATGGGCACTTTGAAGTCATTTGTCATTTGATTATTATTTTCCTGCAAAAGCCATTACTGCTTGTGGTCCACATGGTAAATACTTTAAAGCCCAACTTCAAAGATTTCTGCTTCGCATTCACATATAGGTTAAGGGACAGCATTGTGTCCACTTAATGATCTGCCATCTTTAGCTGAATGCTGATTTGTGTTATGTATCCTGGAATTGTTTTTGTGATTATTGTCTTTATATAAAATTGATTACTACCAGAACAAAACAGAAAGTATGAGCTTCACCAGTCAGTGTTTGCTTTCCCCCGTTTTGTGTCGATACTTTTCATAAAATCGGTGTCCCCCATAAACCAATTGCTTTTGTTTGTTTTTTTAATTTATTTTCAGACATTACAATACATTACAAATAATAACTTGAATGCTGTGGAAGCGAACACTTTACCCTGCAGTTAGATCCTGAACATCTGTAAATGTAGCCAGTTTAAATAACACATTGTCATACCTGTGATAACAGCTGTGAGGGGGGAGAAATTATACACTTGCACAGCTTTAAATGAGCTATTTAATGTAAAATCAGGCTTTTGTCTGATGCTGTATTTTGACTGCAAAATTAAGATGCTATTTAAATAATTTAAATACTGCAGACCTTGAGAAAATTGTTATGCTCCCATCATTATTTATTAAAAAACCCCCTCATTGATCAATATCTTGTTTTTCTTAAAAAGTGATGTGATTTTTTTTTCATTGTTAGCTGAAGCAAAAACATTTCTATCAAAGCTTAATAATCAACATATTTAAAAAGGAAATATAGAAGACCTGCCCAACCTTTTTACTGCAACACATTTCTAGGTTTTTACTGGAAATCCACCGAACTGATCAATATGAAATGGATACAGCCAATATGTATTGTGATAACCAATGTTATATAAAGTCTGCTATAAAATAAAGTTCACTCAGTTACTTTCAGAGGCCAAATACTTGCATTAATTGAACCTATTTGATTGTAATTTAATCTCTGAATGAACGCAGCCTCAGACGTTGGAGAACATTAAAGAACAAACAGCATCATAAAGACAAAAGAAAAGAGCAGGCAGGGAGAAAGTTGTAGAAAAATTTAAAGCCGACTTTACAAACCTCGCACACAGAAGTATGAAATTGATAATCTGAAAATTTTAAGAGCGTGTTGAAATTCCAGACCTACCAAGACACAGGCTTCCATCCAAAGTAACAGGCGAGGCAATGAAAGCATTAATCAGAGCAGCAGCCAAGAGGCCCATTTAAACTCTGGAGGACTCAGGTTTGAGGATCTATGGGCAAGAAAACCATTAGTTGTGCACTCTAAAATTCGGTTCTCTGTGCCAGAGTGGCAAGAAGAAAGCCGTAGTAGAAAGGAAGGCCTGAAGAAGCATGTTTGCAGTTTGCCACAATCCATTTACACGACACAGCAAACACTTGAAAGTAGATGGTCAGGCCGGATGAAGACAAAATTGAACCTTTTTTTGTTAATGCCAGACAGTATGTGTGTTGGAGATGTGTAAAACGCAGTAAAGCATAATGGTGATGGAATCGTGCATCAGAACAGCCAAATTCAGATTGTCTCACCTGAAAGAAATGTGCGTATGTGGTACTAAGTTAGATACAGTATGTATCAGATAGTTTTCAAAGCGTCTGCAGTCTGAAGGGTCATATCACATTTTATCAGACTCTCACACTATTAGCATGAGAGATTAATTTTAATTCTGGACTGAAGAAGCCAGTTGCATTACATTCAGACGTAAACGATGAATGAAGCCAGCAATGCTAACACTCAGCTTTCTTCTTTCTTCGTTTCCTTCTGTTTTTGTGACGATACTGTCACCTCCCATTGCTCGACATCTTTATAATCACTTCATAGACGGCTGTGTCTATTATTACTTCTGTGAACAGTGCACTGCTGTGTGACGTCTATGTTCTTATTCTATGCATGTGGGTAGTTTTGGGGTGGTAAAATGTTCACACAGAAGTCTGATTGCAGCCGCATTTAATTAGCAGTATGAAGAACAACTACACACAGACAGACACACACACGCACACAAACAACAAAAACACGCAGAAAAAACGGATTCAGCAAAAAATCTGAACTGAGCATCAAAACCTGCTGTGAACGCAATTTTTACCAGCCAGAGCTACATGCTATAATGGAGATACTTTAAATTAGTTGTTTTCTCAAGTATTTGTATCTTTAAGTATATTTACTTGTTAGAATGGCCCAGTCTCCACCTGTGCAAAACTGACAAACCTCAAAAATTCCCAGCAAGAAATGTCTGCCTTCTTCACAATTATGCGTTCCTGGTCTGTCTCCCAAAATTCCAATCAAAGACATAATTTATAATTGCAATCTGACAAAAGTTTGAGACATGGGTGCTTATACTGTATGCAACAAGCTAAAAAACAACAGCAGTTTTACAAATATTGGTGTTGAAAATGTCATTTTAATCCATGCCTACTTTATTCAATTTAAGATGATGCGTTGAATTCTAAAGCCTAAATAAATGAATTCAAAACATAACTAGCAAGAAGTGTAAAATGGGATAGAAAACATATCTGTTTCAAAACAAGAAAAGTCTGTAAAATGGGTTTAGAAAAGCGTGCAACATAATTTGTGAGGTGGTTTGTTGACTTGTAGGGCGTATTACTCTGCGAAAGTGCAGCTGCAGTCCTTGCTACATCTTCATATTCGGCTCATTAGCCACTGCCCTGCCGAGGCTTTGCAAAACTCATGCAAAGCAGTCTTGCAAGGAAACAGAAAAATAGAGGCCATTCCATAATATTAGGCTTCATCCTCTGCCTCGAAGCAACACGTCCTCACGTGTTTTTGCATCTTTATAAATGTAGTTCCAAATCATGGACTTGGAAAAAGCACTGCAATGCAGGGACACTTTTATCTCTCAGACACAGAAATCAGAGGGATGCTTCACAAAACGAACTCTTCCATAACCAATCATTTTCACCGTAAACATTCATTAAGCCATAACACTGGGAAGAAACGGAGCAATTCTGAAATAAAAATAATGTGCATCACGATAAAGAAAATGGCTTTGTGGCGTAACGACTTTTGGAGTCGAAGAAAGAGCATGATGGAACAAACATCAAAGTTTAACATGAGCTGCAAAAAGCCTGCATACAATCACAGGGAATGTTGTTTTGTTCCCCCTCTTTCAAGAGAACTTCATCTAATGAAGCCAAGAAATCCACATATTCTGGTTTGAACAATCAAAGTTTTGATACCCTAAATAAATATTGTTTTTGTTGGTACTCTTTACATCTCTGCAGTTCCTCTGAAAACTTTTCATAAATCTCTGAATATAAGTCAACATCCAAGAAGCTGAGAAGTTCATACGTCTGTGGGCTAATTAAAGAGTTAATATGCAGTGACGTGTTTCTCTTCAGGGAAGTCGGCTTAACTCTTTCTTTTTACATGGGTAAAATAAAAAAACAACTTAAAGACAGTGGAGGATTATTTCTACAGAACACTGTATGTGTTAAAGGGGAATCATGGAGTCTACAGTGTTTATAGTCAATTTATTTTTCAATTAAAAAAATTCACATGTCATTGAGAGATGGATCAGAAAACGGATTCAACTCTGAAAACTTGAAAGTTCCCATGTGGCTTTGCTAAAATATATTTTCAATGCACTTTCTCGAGGGTTGTGATTGTGTAGGATTACCTCACTTACGGCTTTTAAATAGCTTCATATTCTTGCTAACAAAGTTGCAGAACACAATTGTCATCTTCCAAAAAAGCGAATTTAATCTAGGCATTAAAGGCCTAGAGTTTCTTTTATTATTAGATGCTCAAATTACCTACCTGACGTTTCGATGGCATACTTCCGTCTTCGTCAGCGGTGTCACAGCTGTTGCTCTCCGGGTTTACACCGAGGCGATGTAAACCCATCAACAATGACGAGCCGACACCGCCTCCTGCTGCTGGCTTACTGCTGGAGGACAATTATCATCCCTCCCCTGCAATCAACTGGAACAAAGTGAGCCAAGAAGTAAATGACTGAATAGGTTCTTGTTGAAGATTCGCTGCGGTACCAGCACACCATCTTTAAAGGTTCTCTTCGATGCAGTCCAACCTGAACGCAAACTAGCCTGACCAGATCTGAGCAGGATGTTCTAGCAGACTGAAAGCTGGTGTTTTATGCTCTATCCAGCAATTACAGATTTTCTTTTTAAATAAATAAAGAAAATATTTATTTTTCACTTTTTTTTTTTGGGAGTGGGCTGCACAGTGGCGCAGTTGGTAGAGCTGTTGCCTTGCAGCAAGAAGGCTCTGGGTTCGATTCCCGGCCCTGGTCTTTCTGCATGGAGTTTGCATGTTGTCCCTGTGCATGCGTGGGTTTTCTCCGGGTACTCCAGTTTCCTCCCACAGTCCAAAAACATGACTGTTAGGTTAACTGGTCTGTCTAAATTGCCCCTAGTTGTGAGTGTGTGTGTGTGCATGGTTGTGTGTCCTGCGTGTCTCTGTGTTGCCCTGCGGCAGACTGGCGACCTGTCCAGGGTGACCCCGCCTCTCGCCCGGAACGTTAGCTGGAGATGGGCACCAGCACCTCCTGACCCCACTAAGGGACAAGGGTGTGAGAAAATGGATGGATGGATGGATATTTTGAAGTGGAACCCCACCTCTTCACCTCTCCTATCCTTGCAGGGCAGCTGGTATCTACCTCCAACAGTCACTGGGGAAGAGCTGTGGTGCCAAGATTGCTAAGAGGTTTTTATTACAATTAACTCAAAGTGAAAGACATTTTCAGTAAATGAATATAATGGGTAATAACTATGTTTTTAAAGCTGCTCCTGTCATCTGCTTGTACCGTGTTGTTCGGCAGCTAATTAGTATTGTTTGTCGTTTAACCCGCAGTAGTTTGAACCCCAACTCTCTGTCTGTGACATTGTGGGCTATTAAAAGCCCACAATGCTTTTAATAGCATTGTGGGCTATTAAAAGCCCACAATGCTATTAAAAGAAAAAATTGGGGATAACTGCCTTAAGTGATTAAATCCATTAAAAGAAATGTGATCCAGCAAAAATGTCCTGAACTGGAGGAGGTCTGATAAAAATTCGATCACTTGCCTCTAGCTGTTCGATGCTCTCTAACAAAGTTGGTGAGAACACTTGCGCCCATTGATGACTCTTGAATGAGATTTCATTAGATCAATATCAATTAGAGTGAGAGCAGACATTTACATAAATGATGTTCAAACGGCGTGTCTGCCCCATAAACCTCCTATTATTCTCATATCATGTTTTCTAGACTCTCGGCTCAATGACCAGAGCTCGTACTTTTCACAGCCTCAGCTGAGGAGTTTCATTAAGCTAAGTGGATTCTTTGAATCCCCAAGGTTGATATTTGGAAAGCTTTAATGGGATATAATTACTTGCTTTGAGTGGTCTGTGTTCTTTCACAGTCAAGTGCAATGCTCACCAGGGTTCAGTGTGTATTAAGTACATTTTCATCGGAGCACGCGCGGTATGAAATGCAAAGGCACAAGAACATGTTCACCTTTCTGTGTGGCTGAACCGAGCTGACGCCGTGCCAAATAGTTGTTTACGGCCCTTCCTTCTTAAAGGGACACCAAGTAAAACATTATTATGGGCGTGATGAACAATATTTAGGCTTCTGAGTCACTAATTTTTTTTTTTGAAAAAATACAAAGTTGTGCATCTAAAGAGTGTCATGAATTCCTCATACCCGTTAAGCCTACATAGAAACAACAATTTCAATGTATTTTACTGGTAATTTTATAGAGCACACAAAGCAAGCACATAACTGCATTGTACTGCAGTGTTGTATATGCAGACATTATTCATGGTTTAAATTTTCAGAATTACGCTGATGGCAGTCCTCTGCCTTATGAATAGGTTTGGTTAAGTATTGCATGCAGTGCGAGAAGGAAGTAAAAGAAGCCAAATGGATGATTCGTCATGCCACAGAGCTCTGTGTATCACTTCTGACAAATTACATTTAAATGGTGACTTTAACACTTTCAACAGTTAATAGAGAAAAGGAAAGGAAAGCATTTAAAATCTGAAACTGATTCAGGTACTACGTGTAACAGATTAACAACCCCTCCACTTTTTCTCTGATGGTTGTCATCCGTTCCTGCAGTTTTAGCTTCTCTTTGCCAGACACAACTATTCCATCTGCTGTTGACAGCAGCTTGTTCTTGCAGCATGGCGGGAGGCTGGTGTCTGTCTCCGCGTGTCGAGCAAAAAGGCGGGACACACCCTGGACAGGCCATCAGTCTTAATAATAGGACAAATAAACATACACACACATAGTCACAGTTCAGAAATATTTTTTAAAGATCGATTAACACAACAGTTGTGTTTTGGGACTGTGGGAAAAGATGGGAGTACTCAGACACAACACCATGTAGGAAGAGTCAAGGCCGGGATTCAATTATGTAACTTTTACAAATAGAATTTTTATTTATTTTTTTACATTAAAGCCATCATTGGATTGTGATGCTATAATATGAGATCGATAACCTGTGAAAACAATCAAGCTCCTCTGACTTCTCCTTCTGCTGTCATCTACTGAAATACACTGCACATAAGAATCAACCAATCAGAGGCAGGAGGAGGCTCTTAGCGCTGTCAATCAACACATGTACACGCTCCTCACAATCTCCCCGTTTCTCTCTGCTAGGCTACAGCTGGTTTATGACAATGGAGCCTTCCATGAATGCTCAGTCTAGTTAGTATGGCGCCATTAGCACATTTAGCAGCGTGTACCAGAGGTTGAGTGGCAGCACTACGACCTTCCTCCTGGTGCTGATTTGTCGTCTTTGATTGAGAGTCATGCATTTTTGAAAACTTGGAGGAACTGGGACGATCGATCTTTTCACAGATTATCAGTCTCGCATTACAACATGGTGACAGTTTAAACAAATTTGTAAAAGTTACATACTTCAGCTTTAATGGATGGAGGGAAGGATGAATGGATGGGAAACATTTAAATTATGCGAGAAGTAATATAGTCTTTATATTCAAATGTTTTTTCCGTGCTCAGTTAGACTTTTCACTTTCCATAGAAACTCTGCTTTAAAGTAACTTTATCCCTTTGTGCCTCCTGCAGGCATCATACTTGTGCCTTTAACATTCAAATAATGTATAATAGTCAAAAAAATCCCACAAAGTTTATTTACTTGTTTTATCGGGTTTTTGTTCTCACTCTACAGACTCACATCCATTTAAGCTTCCAGGCTTTTTCTGCCTATTAGCACTTGTTGCAGCGGAGTATGAGGCTCACATCAGCTGTGGGTATTAAAGGCAGTCAGCCAAGAAATTGATAGTGTAATTATTCTTAGTGTTAGGGGCAAAATACCATGAGCTGATTACAGTTCACTACAACAGAACTGCAAACTGTGGCATTAAAAACAACAAATGAACCATTTCTAACATTAGTTTAAAGAAGTTTTTTTTTTGTTTTTTGTTTTTAAAGAAATTAGGTTTTCAAGGTACTCTTCAAATCATAAATATGAAATTAAATGTCACCTTTATTTGTAAAACTAAAAAAAAAAACTGTAGTTGGAAAGTCTCCTGAGTGGGTGAGTCAGTATTCAGCTTTTCTAAAGAGCCTTTAGAGCTATTATTGCTGTTATTTGCAGTTTACTGTAAACTGTGTCTTTTTTCCAGAGGTATTCAATACCTCTGCTCATACCGGCTGCTAAATGGCCTGTTTTTTTTGTGTGCGCTTGCTCTAAAGTCTGTAACATCCCGTTGATTCATATATCTTTCAGAACACACCCCGGGGATGAGACACTAGCTGTTAGTCAGCAGCCCAGGATTGAGTGTGTTGCAATCAGTGCTGTGCCTCCATCTTTGTAAGTTTCTAATTAGTCTCATTTGCAGTACAAGCCTAGACCGTGGCCCCTGCTGACTTTGACAAAGTACCGGAGCCGGAATACATTCTAAGCTTTACGCTGCAATTCTGTGCTGGCGATTAACTGGCTGAGGGCTGATGGCTTTAGGAGGAATTCATGTGACCCTGTGTTCAGTGGGTAGCATCCTGTCTCTTACAAGTTACCCAAGTTCCTAATCCCAAATTGAATCCACAAGGTGCCCTTGGGAAAAGAGCCTAATCCTGAATGGCTTCAACAACTTCCAAGCGGCGCATAATGGAAAATACAGTTTTAAGGTGCTTACTTAGGACTGTATTTGGTAATATATATTGGCTGATTACCTGTAGTTCAGTCTGAAGGTGAAGCTGAAATGGTAATACTGCCAAGGACTATGCTCTAATTGATGACAGACCTCAAGGAGGTTTTTGAACAGCTGCCTCCAACGCCACGCACCTCAGCAATATGGTAAAGTCCTTTGGAGACAATTATCCGCGCACATTAGCACTGCTAAGCATGCACACACGCATAAACCTCCAGTAAGCTGCAATAACAAGAGCAGAGTTCAGGTTATGGGAAATGCCAGGTGCCTGAATGAGAGGATTAATTACATCCTGAGGGGAGTATTTAAAGATGTGACAAGGCGACGCGAGTATGACATCTGAATATGACAGGCACTCAGGTGGAAGAGGAGCCGTGGCGGACTGAGCCGTGTCTGCCCTCGGACCAAGAATCTAATTAAAACCGAAGCAGGTCACACAAAGGAAAAAGCCATGTCCAATTCTTATGTCGCATACAGCTGTGAATCTTTGACACCGAGGTCAGAAGACGATGAGATTTCTTTAGTTATGGATATTAACGTGTTTCTTTATTTCCCCTTTCCTAAAACATGAATCTCACTATGTACCCTTTTTTAATTTTTGCAAATTTTTTTTTTTTTATAGTACATGTTGCTTTACACTGCCTGGTTGCTGTGGCTACTGAACTAAATCAAGAACATTATAGCTGAAGGCCAGATATAAATCTGGCTGTCTCCTGCAGTTCAGGCAGGTAATATAGAGCATCGTTTCCCAACGGTGGGGTCTGGACCCCACTCTGGTACACGGAAAACAAGCCAGGGGATGTGAAACCATCCTCAGAAGTCAACTTCTGCCCCAATTGTCCCAAATAGATTTAAAAAGCAGTCACTGATAATGGATGTAAATAGTTTGGTGTTCCTTGTTGCTGCTTATTTTGTTGTTATGGTTTTGTTTCCTGTGTCTGCTTCCTTTGAATATTTCAATATTTAAGAAGAGGCAGCTTTTGGAAGCAGGATGTACTGTTGATGCCAGTAGACTGAGGGTTCATGCATTTGCACAAAATCACTCAACATACTATTGTTGCTTAAGTGTATATGCAAAGTAGTAGGAAGCACAAACCACCAAACTAATGCAATAATAGCTAGTAATAAAAGGATATTAAGGTTTCTGCACTGACATCATTAAGCAGAAGCCAGTGAGTTTTTGGCATATGGAAACTCAAACGGTTATTAAATAAGTGTCTATTTATGGTAAGCTGTTTGTGTATTTATTTGAACATTTGACATCTAGTATTGCCTTAATTTTATTGGTGAAGCTGTACTTTTCTCCCACTCCAAGTAATTGTTTTGTCTTGTAGGAAGAAAAATGAAATATCTAAAAATGTTTTATGCAACTTAAACATTACACCTACATTTCTTACAAACGGGTCTATTTTGGGTTTGTGACATTTGACCCTTTTATCCCCATCTGTCCATCCGTCCATCTATCCATCCTTGTACTATTTGTCCATGAATTATAATTCCATCCACTTAGTTTGACATCAGCATCTTCATACATCATCAAACTGCTTTTAATTGTAATTGCAGGCATCGCACACCGACAGTTATATTTTCCCTCATTCTGGCGTTACACTGACTGGAGCTTTCTTTCTTTCACACACTGGCCTTTGTGATGCATGAGTCCGCCACCCCGGCCTTTTCAGCCCTGGTATCACATGGCTCTTTCAGTCTTGTGGATCCCTGGGTGGCTATAGTAACTCGTGATTAAAGCAGGAGGCTTGAATGTCACTCAGTAATAAAGTACCAGAGCTGCAGGTTTTATTCCCTGTTTGTCTGACTGTTTTTTGTGTCTGTTGAAAGAAACTATTCCTTGTAAGTGGACCGCCTGAGGGCTCTGCAAATCACATACTGCACCCTTCATGTTTAAGTGTACATCACCTTCATCAGGAGATCTCATAGCTGCACGCTGAGCCAGAGGGCTCCTCTAAAGCCAGTGCTTTTATTTTCCTCCCGTCACAAGACAAATGTCAAGTATCCAGGCTTTAGGAGGGAGCGCGGCCCACCCGTCTGCCGCCAGTGGTTTGGAGACAGCTAGATGAATGTGAGGCTACAATGCGTCTGGCTCGCACCGGAGGCAAGGAGTCACGGTGCAATGAGGAGGCCGTGCTGCGATAACGACAGAAGGGTTTTAATCATCACCGCTCCCCGGGAATGACACCAGCGCCGCACGGGGTAACAGAGACAGAGAGCAAGGTGGGGTGGGGTGGAGGAGGGCGGCTGGCACCCAGCAGACAAACAAGAAGCTTGTAGCATCCCTGTGTGGATTAGCACTGTTGCTTGGTGTGAAGCGCGTGTTCTTCTGGAAAGCCAGCAGGAGAAACATATTACTCTTTTATTGTGTTTTGCTTTAGATTTTTTTTTTTTTGGCATTACGGATTGTCTGGCACCATTAAACATCAGGTCTGTTTTTCAGGTTTATTAAGTCGAAATTAAAACTGTGGAGCACCTCACAAAATGTATTTACAGCCCTTGAACCTTTGTACATTTTGTCAGGTTACAGACAGAAACGTAAGTGCATTAACTATTTATGTGATGGAACAACGCAACGTAGTGCATAACTTTGAATTCTTCTCAGATGTAGAGACATAATTTTTTACTCACTTTTCAAAAAATAAAAAATAGCTCAAGCTCAGACAGATTGTATGGAGAGTGTCTGTTCACATCAGTTTTCAAATTTTGCCACAGATTTTCAATTTGACTGAAGTCTGAGCTTTGACTGGACCACTGCAACACATAAATACAGTATGTATCAATCTAAGTCACTCCAGTATAATCCTGGGTGCTGTATTTAGTTTTCCTTCTGTAAATTGAATATTTTCCCCTGTATATAGTTTTTAAATGATTTTCCTCCCAGATTTTTCCATATTGAGCTCCATCTGTCATCCAATAAACTTTGAGTTGATTGGCTGTCCTGGTTGAACTAAAGCATCATGGCACCATCACCATGTTAGATGGGGGGTAGTGTGTTAATGGTGATGTCATTTTTTTGTCATTCCAGTGTTATAGCTGGAATGATCTGAGAAGACGACCTTCTTCTCTTTCCCTACTGACTTCTTTACATAACTTGTGGCAAACAACATCTCTGCTATTTTTCCCCCCAACAGTAGCTTCCTTCTGGGTAACACTTTATTTGAAGGGGGGGTGAATAAGATTGTCATAACACTGTCATAAACATGACATAACACCCGTCATGAACATAAATGAGCCTTCATAAATATTACTATACTGTTGTTGACATTATTCAAAGTGTCTTTGTTATCACAACTTGACATTAACCTAGAAATCATTACTGATATAAATTAGTTATAAAAGTTTTACTCTCCAGCTCCTCCAGAGTTACCCTGGGTCTTCTGGCTGTTTCTTTGATTTATTCTCTCCCTCACTGGGCTGTTGGATCAGATGGACCTCATGTTGCGGTAGATTTACAGTTCTGCCGTACTCTTTCCATTTTCAGAGATGCTTAAAGCTTTGCATTTTGTTTGATAGATTGGACTTGATTTAGTCAGTTTTATTTTAGCACACCTTCCACTTTATGTTTCAGCTCTACCTTGTGTTGGTGGATCAAATGAAATTCAAATGATATGCACTGTAGTTGCAATGTGACAAAAATATACAAATGTTAAAGGGACAATATTACTTTTATGCTTTGGTGGGAACATTTATTTCTCCCATTTCCAGCTCTGCAGACTGAACATATTTTTATTTCCTCAGCTTTTATGATAATCAAAACATTACCCAGCTTCCGCTACGTATTTAGTTATCCCGAATGTTTAAAGACGCCGGCGTTTTATCCAAGTCTAAACATGCATGCCTGATGTTTATGGAGCACAGAACCAGAAAAAAACAACAACTAAAAAAACAAAAACAACTTTTGTTTGCATCTTGCTGATATTTACGGAGCTTTGTGGGATTGAAGTCTGCTATCTGATGGAATTTAGTCACCAGGGGGATCGGTCGATGATGTGAGTCGTGCTCTTTAATTGGCTCACTCTGCATACAGATTTTAAGTATGCATGTACAAATGCAACAGATAAATACAGCAAATGGTTGAATATGAAAGCATTTGCTTAGAATAAAAAAAGAAAAAACATGTTTAGAGGAGAAAGGCATTTATTTACCTCACAGCCGAATGTTGCACTGTTCATTAAACGCCATGATTTATAAAAAGAAGAGGATTATTGTTTTATTGACCTGCGTCATCCCAGTGTGAGCTCACAAGCTGTGGCTTTACAGAAAAAGAAGTGAGCAGCTCACTATAATTTAACAAACTGAGCCATTTACTTTGAAAGCCAATACCACTGTCAGGTGATTGGTCTGTAATGACATTATTAAGGAATAGCAGAGAAAATAAATTAAAAACCAACTGGAATTCTTTTTTATTTTTTCACCATGACCAAATGGTCAGAAGGAGGCTTCATTTTCTGGATCGTCTTCCCTCTGCGCAAAAATTAAATGTGTGAGACTTTTCTCATACCACAACATAGTGGGAGAAATGTGGGTAGAACTCCCCCTAAAAGGAATAAAATCCACAAAAAAACACTTACACGCTTTTGGATTTTTTTTGTTTTTGAAACAAATATGGCTACTTTCTAGTTAGAAGAGTGAGCTCCAATCCCTCCACAGAGATGTAAAAGACTGTTTATTACAACAGATGCTATTGCCTCCAACAGTGGCACAACCAGAGCTTCTTCGCCACAGCAAGTCATCTGTTTCTATCTAATCCTATGTTCCACATCTTCTTCTTTCACACCAACCAGCTTCTGTGGTGGCACAACTGGATTTTATTTTATTTTTAATATATTTTTTTTAATGTACATTTTTTTTGAATACCCCCGAATGTAATATTTCTATGGTGATCAGTAAAAATTGAGTGTGGGGAGAAATATAATCTACAAGAAAAGCAGCATTGCTTCTTTAAGATACTGTGGCTCCCATATCTCCAAACAGCTGTGACCAGAACATATTATATTAGGAAATCATATAGACATTGTTAGTTTCATTTTTTTCCCGTATTACCAATCTGTGTTTTACCTGTGAGGGTTTGGCTTCGGCACTCAATAGTATTCAAAGACATTAATAACACAATTTGAACTCTGACACTCTAGTTAGTTTTCTCGCAGCAGCACGTTGTTTGGACTTACATTCTGTTGATTGACTGATTTTTCTCATTATTTCATATGAAATCTGCACTAGAGTAATTTGGTTATAGTTATGTTTATGTGTGTTTGTGTGATGATCAAGGTGGGTGTGTGAATGGGTTGTGCCCTGACTCTTTTGCTGTCAGGACTGTGGTATTCACACCCATCCTGTGCACTGATTTCCTCATATGACCCAACAATAAAGTATTATTCCCAGATTAACCTGATTATTATGGTAAAACACTGAGGATCATCATCTGGAAAGAGAAGGAGACGGTAATGAGTTAATGCTATCTGCAGAAATCAATACATGGTTTTTATACTGACACATGAGACATAAAACATTGACTCAATGAAAAACGAAAGCACTTACCAGATATAATATAAGCTCACAACTCCCACGGTCACCTCAGTGGTCTGGTTGTTGACTCTAATCTTGAGTTATCATTTGAAGCAACTGAACCGTATTTTGCACTCAACCCTCAGGTTTGAGTAATCGTGTTCCTTACATTTGTGATTTGACATGTTCAATAATCATGGGGCAGAATTTGTTTTCCGACAGGGAGAGTTTTTGTGAGTGAGAAACAAATCCTACACAGATATTCCGTGTACATAGTTCTTACTTTTTTTCCTTTTCCGTGTTGCAACAAACATCAACACATCCATTTATTTTTATTGAAAATATATTGTCAAGGAAACAGTCTGTTAACTGAGTGATTGTTGATTCAGAATGTCTTAGCCACCCTGCTGTATTAGAAAAGTGCATTGTAAAATGAGATGCTTTGAAGCCAGTGAAAAGGTTGATTCTCATATTTGTTGCATATTTTTTATGTTTACTTATTTCTAAAATATTGTATTTGAAGCCATAAACTTTCAAGGAAAACTGGCAACCGCTTTTTTTTTCTTTTCATAGTTTCCAGTCACTTTCATCTGAAAAAACAACAAAGAAATTAGCAGTAATTGCTCTGAAAACGGCAAGCAAACTTATGAGTATTATTGAAGAGCCAACGCTGCTAAATAAATCTCATATACCACAGAGAAAAAGACACAGCTAACAGAAAATACTTTTGCATCCTTTTAGTAAAGAATGAAAGATACAGAGATCAAATGCCAAGGTAGCACGTGTTGAAGAAAGTAAAAAAATACTTCATTCAAAGTCTTTGCTTTAAAGGCTCATCAATTAAAGATGGCTTGATGTAGCACAGCTGCTTCTTCTGTCAATTGCATTAATATTAGTTGCTTTCATATCTAATGATTGCTAGCAGATTCCAACTATTCCCTGATTGCGTCATTTTCCTCCCTTGTTTCAGAAATTTTTCCACTTTTTGATCCTTTGTCAGCAGGCTGCATTTCAGGGATCTGAGCATTCTTAAACATTTCTATGTCACATGTAGACATATTTCTTTTGTCTTTATTTTTTGTGCCACGCTTAATCAGATCATAAAATACATTTTTGTTGTATGTCAGATAAAGATAGCCTGGGTAAATACAATAAAAGTCTGTTTCATGCTGTGATTTTATGTATTAAGGGAAAAAAAGCTTTTCAAAAACAACCCGGTTCTATGGAACAAAGTAATTGAAACAAACTAACAAGACCCTAAATCTAATTACATGTTGCCACCCTTGGTCGGAACAACTGCCAAAAAAGCTGTTGTGAAAACTATTAATGTGTTTTTCCACCTTGTTGTGATGGAATTTTTTTCTAAGTCTTCTTTGCAGAATTATTCAGTTCAGTCACAATGGAGAGATGGTGCAGGATAAAGTCATGCCGTAGCAGCTCAGTTGCATTTAAATATAGACGGTGACTAATACCGCTCCAAAGTTTCTCTTTTTGTCTTTTCTTCATATTTGCCACTCATAGGTTGACTTGCTGGGTCATATTCTGATCATAAACTGATGTCCAGGCATTCTGGTTAGGATGTGCTTGAATATGTGAACAAACAGCTTCCTCAGCAGTTACCTCATATGGCTTATCCCTATGAACGTGTAGCCGACTGACCCGGAGTGAGAGCCTGTTTAAAGGCTCAGGAAACGTTTGAGCTGATTATAGTGGGACGCCATTCGATTCCAGTAATTACCTTTTCAACAGTATTTTAATTTTGAGTTCTCATGATCTGTAAATCATTATCATCAAAATTAAAAGAAGCAAAGGCTAAAAATACATCATTATATGTGGCTATTCCATATAATAAAAAGTTTTATCTTATGAGATCACTGGCAAAAAATATTCCACTTACATCCAATTTTACATTTTTTTTTTAGACGTACTACTATGTACAGCAGGGCTGGCTGCCTGGAGGGAAAACATGATTGAGCAGAGATTAGAGTTTGGGTCAAGTGGGAAAGAATGACAAGGAAGAAGAAGAAGAAAGATACATGAATATTCCTTAACATGATGCTTTAAAGTCAGATCAGTGTTTGTGAAAACATACATTTCAAAATGAAGAGTGTACATATCAGTCCACTGTTACGCACAGCAGCTCAGGAGGCGTAAGCCGAAAATACTGGTATCAAGGGAAATCCCACTTTGCAGTAGGAAACCCACCAGTGTGTGGAAGAAGACGGAGGCGTGTTGTGGTATATCTGTTTCAGGAAAGTTGTGATCCGAGTCGTTGTGCTGCTGACTGATCGGATGTGTCTGTACTCATCAGATCAGTGTTGTCTCGCTGCGTGGAAGCTGTCCGTTTTGGCTTTTTTATCCAGTGCCATCCATCAGAGAAAGATTACGTTATTATGCTGTCCCTGCATGGGTCACAGTCTGCTGACTGATTTCAGATTCGAATAACTATAATGCTAGAAATAAATATTGCCGTCTCATTTTATATATATAAAAAAAAAGTACACTTGTGACTCAGTCTGAACATTTATTTTTTGAAGTATTTCAGAGAGAAAACAGTACAAAGTTAACCAACGAGAGCAGAGAAAGCTGCATTGCTTTAGTTTAAAAACATCCTAACTTATGACAATAAGACATTTCATTTAGAAGGGCTTTTTATAGCACTCAAGATCATTTTGCAAAGAAAGTAAAAAAAGGAAAAGAGACTCTCTGTGGCAAAAGGAAACTGAACAGACGACAAAGAAACTCATTGAAATCCATCTGTCTGGAAAGATTTACAAAGACAGTTCTAGGCCTTTTGGACTCCAGAAAACCACAGCAAAGCCATTATCCACAAATGGAGAAAACATGGAACAGTAATGAACCTTCCCAGGAGAGGTCAGTCTACCCAAATTGCTCTTAAGAATTCATCGGTGACTGAACCAGGGATCTCAAAAGAACCCAAAACAACTTCTAAAGCACTACAGGCCTCATTTACGCCAGATAAGTTCAGTGTTCTTGATTAAATAATAAAAAAAAAATAGGAAAAATATTGTAAAAGTTCATGCCAAACCACACACAGAATAAAAATCTTGTGGGGTCTAAATGACCTCGTCTCTTAAGACTTCCTGGGTGGGTTAAACCTGCTGTTCATGGCAAAAAACCCTGGACCAAAATTTCCTTACAAAGATTCAAGAGTCACTATCAGTTACTGCATGACCAATTATTAGGTTTAGATTGAATAGCTTTTGTTCCCCCTTGAAATGCTCCTTTGATAAAGTGCATTTTGTAATTAATAAATGACAGAAATATAAAAAATTTGATGATATTGATTAATTTCATTGTATACCATGCAGACTCTCTCTCTGCACAGACAAAGATATGCTTACCTCAGCAGCTTTTAGGAAGGAACTGTGACAGGTGGCATTATTTAAAACAAACATGAAATCACTCAGGTGGTCACTTTCTGTGGTTGATGTAAACTACTGTTTGGATTGTTTTACACTTTAAAACTCCACAATTGTGCCTAGTCCCAGTGTAAAATAAAGGTTTCTCATTTTTTCATTGGATGTAACTCGAGTCCAACACTGATTGAGTTGTAATTAGAGTGCCAGTGTACATTAAAATGCAGCTTCTGCGGCAGGAGGAATTTGAATCTTCTTGTGGAAGACTTTATAAGAGCCACATTGGGTTAAAAGTGTCAGTATGCACACTTTAAACATGAAGCTTTGAGTGAAAAATACATGTAACTTGTAATATATGGGGACCTGAGGATATCTGCTTTAGCATTCACATACTCTTTTATTAAATTGGATCCCATGCAATGTTTTATGTAATTTCAAGGATTAGACTTAGAAATTCATTAGGTTCCAGCTCTGAGAACGAGGCCCTATTTTCATCTCCTATATCAGACTGCGAATTTGATAAAGTATGAAAATATGATTCATTTATTCAAGAACTGTGCGCCGCGGCTTTATGTGGTTCTTAATGAGTAATCTTCCATACTCTGTGGGAATCTTTAATAAGTGCCATTTAATGAATGAAACACGTTGTGTGGCAAATCATTAACTTTGAAAGCACCCCTGATTGCTTTTGAGGGATTACAACGCTTTTCTTTGATTTAAATGGGCTGCGTTAATTTCCTGGAATTATCTTTGTATTTAAGGGATAAACTCTAGATTAGAAAAGTGCCATAAATAAAAAAACAACTAATATTTTCCTCTTTAGTCATTTGAAATGTTCACCTCTTTGCTGCGGTAGCTGGCATTTGGAGGGGTTCAGGTGAAACCAGACAAATGGCAGTTATTTGATGCCAGCGTTGTCACATCTCTTATCTTTCTTCGATAGAGATCAATCATGACAGCGGGAACAGACAGATGATTCCTCCCCTGGCGGCCAAATTGTCCCCTTGCATGTGCTCACTTTTGTGACAGTGTCTGAACATTTGCCTCATCATACATCAAACCACTAAACCGTTTGGATTGACAGCACTTTTCAAGCGGAGAGCACTCACACCAATCACAGCAACAGAGGCAACAGCCGACGCAGACTTTCACTTTGACTTGGAGAATCCTCAGAATTGCCTACTGAAGGATTGATGTAAACCGTCTTTAGCAGTGTGAAATGATATCTTCAGATCAGCTAGACGTTCCAAGGACTTGAGTGGTGCAGTTGCCAAAAGGATTAACAGGTGGGAAAATGTCAGTACATTTTACATTTGATAACAGTTAAGTGATTAAATGCACTTTAAATCATCCATTTTTCATCATCAATGCAATAACAGTAACACGTAGTGTGTTGTGTGTTATTGTGTTTTTGTTTTGTTGTCTTGCCTAAATATTTCAGGTCCTCAAACCAATTCCAATACTAGCCTGGTCATTCAGGTCAATATCAGACAAAGCTTTTCAAACTAATAAACCCATATGTAAAAAAAATAATATACAGGCTTACACTCCTCTCATCTGTAATGGAGGGTTGAACCCTTTTAGTTGTTTTTACATCACACTTTTCTTCCTCTCAACTTCCCATTAATATGCTAGGATGCAGCACTCAGAGCACTTAGTGATTACTTTTTGTGGCTAATCTTCATTGTGGAAGGTGTAAATGACTGTTGGACAACTGACACAGGAAAGAATGAGCTGAGCAGCGTTTCTGAAAGAAAAGAAAAATGATATTGATCGTAAATAATATTCTATTTTTCAAATTGAACAAACTTGTAATAATACCGCTCTATGTAATCTTTGTACGAGTTTCTTATTTTAATGAATGGGATATTTTGATGGTGTTCAAATTGATTAGAACTCACTTTAAATGTCCCAGAAAGGACGGATCCCTCACTAATCATGGAAGAATACCGAGATGAGATTTGAGGAAAACAAAAGTTTGCCACTCTTATCATCACCGTCTTCTCTCTCTCTCTTCCTCTCTCTTACTTTGCAGGTGTCATAAGGACAGCTTTGCCCAACATGGACCGGGAGACGAAAGACCAGTATGTGCTGGTCATTCAGGCCAAAGACATGGTGGGCCAAATGGGCGGCCTCTCCGGCACCACCTCTGTCACGGTCACTCTCACCGATGTCAACGACAACCCACCTCGGTTCGCTCACAGTAAGAGACCTCGTTCTGACTGCCTCCACAGTGCTGATTGAGTTTTTACATGTTCAGCAGCTACTTAGCAATCAGAAGAAAACCTCCACATCTTTTTCTTCTTTTTTTTTTTTTTCCCACCGGTTTTGTTCTCTAGTTTGAATGCAGCTCTTAAGATGTACTATCACTGCAAGACCACTTGAACTAAGAGAAGCGAATCAGGGCTACTCGATCAACATAGTAAAAATGCTGGGATTTTTTTTTCTCACACGGATGAAAGAAACCGCTTTAAAAATTACTTTTTCTATATTACTTTTTAATAAAGAAAAGCTGTTTTGGTTGAACGGAGTTTCACAGAAAATGAAGAAGTTAATTTTTCAATATTAATATCTCTTCTCACCCTTTGCCATGTTACAGTAAACCTTCAGTCTGAGAGCAAAGTGCTCTGTTAGGAACATGTGGAATAATCAAATCGCTGACGTATAACTTCTTATTAATAAAAATAATGATGGAGCTGATTATATGTGAAAAGAAGAATCTTAAACTCTATTTTGGATTTAACAAGGAGTCAATGAAAATAAGCTAAAGTAGGAGAGATATGATCTGTCTTTTTTAATTTTAATTTTGTAGAACTTAATTTAACAGGAATTAGGGCAAACATTTTTTTTTTCAAACTTCTCTTCAAGCTTTGCACATGTAGACTAACATTTTTGCCAGGTGATTGCGACAAAGATCTTTCATAGTTAAATTGAATGTAAATGCATGTATATAGATATCAATCAACAGATTTTCAATTAGCTGTATGTCTGGACTTTGACTAGGTCATTCTAACTCATGGGTATGTCTCGGTTTTGGCAGAAGGCTCCCTCTTGGTGTAGTTGGAGTTGAACTATACTTGGAACTGCTTTCAGATGATGAACTGAATTCTGCTCTGTAAGATCTCCAAGGATTGGGACGTTGTTTAAGAATTTAACCCCACAATGAATCGCTCAACAACTGATGCTCTCTAACAAACCTTTAAGCCATTCTCTGCGCCAACTGGAGCGCAGCCACCACTGGACTGCCATGAAACTGTATAGAAAAAGACTGACTTGTATCACTCTGTGGATGGAAAATGGTTCCTCTGGATTTTATTTAAGAGTTTAAGATTGCAAAAACTAAGAAAATTAAACAGTTATGAATAGCTGAAAACCTGAAAATCACAACCTTGCGTTTATATTTTCAGCAAGAACTTGGGACTTTTCCTAAAAAAATAAGAAAACTGTCTATAAACGCTGCACCTCCCAGCTTCATTCTTCATCAAAGACAGTCATTCCTTTTGCATTGGACACCAAGATCAATCAGGTTTCTTTTTTTTTTTTTTTTTCCTTTTTCTTTCATTTTGTCAGCCCTTTGCACAGGCTGCTAATGGCTTCCAGGAAAAGCTTTACGATTCAAAGGCATGCAGTGCTTCTCATGATAATCCCGAAGCACCGGCAATCGGTTTACTGCTGATAGCCCGACCGCTGGTCCGGCTGGAGCGCAGTCACCACTGGACTGCCGTGAAGCCGAGTCAATTTGCCGGTCCCCGGGGTGAAGGAGAGATTCAAGTTTGCGCGACAAGTCATCAGTGTCGTTTTAACCCAGCGCTGTCACACTGAGAAGAAAGAGACTTTAGAAGAATTCTGGGGGGTTTTGCTCCTGCTGTTGTGCTCACAGGGTCATGGGTCAAAATCGATATGCCATTACAGGGCTTCAGAGCAGATTGAATCCAGGAGCACTGCTTAGCTGATGATATGTGGGGAAAAGGCTCGGGACGGGGAAGAGTAGGAGGTGGGTGCAAGGGCAATAGGATGGGAGAAAAGTATTTTTGGGGGGCTTTTAAAGAGCTGCTATTCCATGGCAAATTAAAAAGCCATTATAAAGATTACATGGTGGCAAACAATGTCAGGCAGATTAGCATTTAGACTGTGGCTGAGGGAGACACTGAGGAACACAGAAAGGTCTGGTAATGAGCTCTGGCTTGGTGATTGGGGAGATTATGATTATGAATATGATTCCCTTCTTTATTCTTGTAGGAGTACTTTAAATTCACGGGGTCAAACAATAGCGTGGAGAACACAATGGAGAGTTTCTGGAGTAATAGAATCCTCGAGTGGACATTTCATCCAGTGAAATGCAACAAAGGGATTTAAACGCGACTCCTGTTGTTCTTTTCTTCTGGCCTGGACAGCCTCAAAGTGAAGAAATGTTTCACTGGCTTCATCCACTCTCCTAAAAGTAAAACTTGTGGAACACTATGAAGTGAAATTAGTCTCGCAGTTCAAATGGGATATTTTTTTATTTTTTTGCCTTCTTTGCTGTCTTTTCTACAAAATTCTACCATTTCGTTCAAGGCTTTCTTAGCCTCTTTATTATAAACAAATGCATTCACTTCAGGTAAATTGTATTTTTGTTTCTCTCCTCTTCTGTGTTTGAAAAACGGTAAACATGTAAACAAATCGAGTCATTCAGATCTTAAGGTCTTGAAAAAGTTATGAAGGTTTGGCTTCTTTCTAATTTCCTGTGGTTCCAAGCTGTGCTGCATTAGAACAATGTGGAGATTCAATTCCAGCTATATTTTTTGTTTTGCCCTCCTCTCTGCCTGAAAACTGTCAAACTGATCCAGTGATTCAGTTTTAGGAGCTACAGTGGATTTTTGGATCTGCTACTGCAGCGCAACTATTTACCTTCTCAAATTGGAGATTCAAGCTCATTTGTATTTATTCCTGTTGTTTTTTTTCAACAATCTAAAAAATAATCTATCATATATATATGTAGTCTATAATTGCCTTACTTTTGGATCAATTGTTTTGCTTTCTTTCTGTTTGCATTTTTATTTTTTTAATTGACATTTGTCAGATTATTCTTATTATTATTGTTCAAAACTAATTTATTGATGAGAATCAACTGGCCCAAACGATAATTAGTAACAAAAATAATTGTCAACAGAGGGTAATTGAAAGTTTCTAAAATAACATCCATGGTTCCTTACAAAGCTGAAATGCAATAAAAAATAAACAAAGAACAGTGACTGAAGTACACGGGTGTGAAATGTTTGTTTGGAAGTAGAAGGGAGAAAATAGCATTGTGTAAGTATCATAAGTATGAAGGCGGGTTATTCTCTAAGCAATAAACAGACCATAAACAATTTTCTAAAATTTATCAAAGCCGGGACGGCCTCTATGACGAGAAATTTCACATTTTGCCACATTCATTCTTTTAAATGTGAAACTTCTTGAACACTGAGAGCTAAAGTTAGTCTTGCTATTTCAATAGCGTAATTTCCCTTTTTTTTCTTCCTTGCTGACTTTACCACAAATTGGAGTGAAAACCGAGATTTATGTGTCACTGCCCCTGCTTGTTAGTCTAACGCAAGCGTGCTGGCTGCAAAAAAAATAAGCACATCCATTACAAACAGCCACTCCTGTCCTTCCCTTTGCAGAAAGCTATCAGTACACAGTGCTGGAGTCGCTACCAGTGCAATCTGTGGTGGCCAGAATCAAAGCGGCAGATGCTGATATCGGCTCCAACGCGGAAATGGACTACAGGATCATGGACGGTGACGGGCCCGGCATGTTCAATATAACAACAGACGAGGACACACAAGAGGGGGTTATTATCCTGCAAAAGGTAGAGTTTGGAAAATAGACATATTTTCACAAAAGGAAAAGCTGTCAGTTTTACTCGTCATGGCCGTAGCAGATATATAGCTTTTAGAAGGTTCTTTTTTTTTGTTTTAGACAAATCTTTACATACCATATGTTTTTGTGACAAAAAAATTTTTTTTTGTTGATTTTACTTGTCAGTATGTGATTCCCAGAGTATAATATTAAGTAAAAATACCACTTTTTTGTGAGATGGGAGTTACACAAAAGTTGTAAAGCAATTTTATAAGCATGAATTGTATGTGTTTAAAATAAACAACCAACATTTTTATTAAAAATAGTCAAATTTTAAAAAGTGAAAGAAAAATTACGACAAATGCCCATAATTTTTGGAAAATATTTTGTTGACTAGAGGGACATTACGGGACATTTTTGAAAGTTTGTGTGTGTGTGTGCGTGTGTGCCCCATTAATTAAAATAAACAGCAATTTAGAAAAAAAAGTACAGTAGTTAAACATGGTGGTGATAGAATGATGGTCTGGGTTGTTAAATGAAATAGTCCAGAGTCTTTCTGCCTGTCTGACAAGAAGCTGCACTCAGACATATATGGCCTCTATATTGAAATAAATGCGATCAAATAAATAATGCATTATTAATTGAAAAGGGTTGCATTTGAGCTCAATAAATTGTAATAAAAAACAATGACTAAACATTTTAGGATCCTAAAAGGTGATAATTATTATCATTTTACATTTTAGGTCTCTAAATGGATTACTCTGTTATCCAGTACATTTTTCTACATTCGCTTTGTTTTTATTTTGATAAATAACGATGGACGACAATCATCCTCAGCCTATTACTGTTAGGTTTCCAGTCATGGAGCACAGAGTATTTTAACACCAATATTTAACACCATATGCTTCACCTCACTGGATTTTTTTGTTTATAACAAAATGTTGTTTTTTTCTGTATCTGTTCAGTAATATATAAATAGTACAGTACATCATGACTTCATGGGTCAGATTTCCAGGTTTCAGTCTTGAAATGGTCTCTTCAGGCCTCGTGAATGTGACAGCTCATCGCTGCCTCTCCTTGGTCAGAGTGCTAGAACCATTGTTGCCCACAAGCAGTTCTTGTCAGACTGGCCAATTTGATCCTTTGTTTGTTTCACACCAAAACTCAGACAAACACCAGGCAGAAGAAGTGAGTCTCTGACAATGAAACTGTCAAATCCGCGTGCTCTGTATATTACATTTTGCACAGAGAGTTTAATAAGCCAGACAAAATGTTTCAAAAGCATTTATCTTTGTACGCTTTCATCCACCCTGTGTGCCTTTCTTTATAATCACCGTTGGTTCATTTGTGGGGACAAAGTCGCTACAATTTATCATCAAATCACTTTGTCTGACAGTGTGTTAAATTTTAGGAGTGCTGGAGAGCACAACCTTAATTGTGATCAATATCACCAGATTGGGTAAATGAATATAAACGTATCTGCACACAAGCTGTTCATTTATCCTTGACAGAAAATGGTGATATTTCATGTTTGTACAGCAAAGGACAGTGTTAAAAAAAAACATTTCGAGGTACTTCTCTTGTTGGACAAATAACCAAATTAAAGCTGCTGTAGGTAACTTTGATTAGAAAAAATATTTTTACATATTTGCTAAGCATGTCACTATGTCATGCTAGTAGATTATGAGACAAACAAAAACGTAGAAAGAAAAAAAAAAGCCTCTCCGGCTCCTTCTGGTGGTCCTACTGCCATCTGCAGACATACGTCTCTCCCAATTAGAGTAAGAAGGAACGTCTTAGCACTGTCAATCATTCTTATGTACGTGCAGCTCACACCCTTACCTGCCTCATATTTTACTGTCGGGACAAAAACACATTTTTATAAAAAGTAGCTACTGCAGTGTTAATCCAGAGTCAAGATAATTTCTAATCTTACTGTGGGAAATTTCCAGGTCTCGATGAGTATTCGAAAAGAAAACAATATGAAAAAATATATAAACATCCAGAATTTAATCCTTAAAAAGTAGATCCATCCATCTGTTTGTCAGTCTGTCTGTTATCCATCCTTCCAGGAGTCATTCTCTATTTTTTTTATTACGTCTTTCATCCAGTTAGAGAATGCTGCGGATTTAATATTTAACACCTTAACATTTTTTTCCCATAAGCTTAACATGTCTCATATGTTTGCTTAAGCAAAACTTGCCAAAAATGTGGAAAGACAGAATTTTTACAAAACTGTGTAGAAAACTTGATGTGACCCAATTTCTGTTATATATTTTTTGTATCCCTTTTTTTCCCCGCAGCCTCTAGATTTTGAGACGAGAAGCGGCTTCGCTCTAAGAATCGAGGCCACAAACAGGAACATCGACTCCAATTTCTTGAGCCTCGGCCCATTTAGCGACATAACGTCAGTGAAGGTCTCCGTGGCAGATGTGAACGAGCCGCCCGTCTTTTCGACGCCGCTTTCCAAACTGAATGTTTCCGAGGACGCCAGAGTGGGCACCTCGATCGGTCGAGTCTCTGCCCACGATCCAGACAACTCCAACAGCGGCATCAGGTACAAGCGCCGCGCTTCTCCGCTGCGCCACGCAACAACAGGCCAGAAATCTGATTGGAAACGAAAAACCTCCAGACACTTCTCTTCCTTTCAACTTTAAGTTATGCAATTAGTTTACAGTTTTGCGTAGAGGGGGAAAAAAAAAAAAAGTAAACAGTACCCCAAATATGCAAACAAATTGCTTCTCAACATTATCTACAAACACAGACTCCACAGAGCCTTGAAAGTCCCCAATGTGGCTGTCACAAAGACAGCAGCAGATGGTGGGCGGGCCGAGGAGTGCTGCATTTGCAAATATAAAATGCCATCTTGAACAAGAGAAGGGCATTCCTGCAGGAGGGTCAAGGCCCGACACTTGCGCAGTGGCATTTACGACTCCAAACAAGCACTCACATTGTCAATCTTTGCAGTGCCACTCTCGAGATGCCCCCAACGCACCCCCCCCCCCCCCCTTCTGCTCTAATTGAATGAATATTGTATGGTATTCATGCTTGGTCTGTTAGGATTGTTAGTAATCTTAATCAGAAAATCTAATTACTGCTCCATTGTAGCTGTAAATTGCCTTTTTTTGCCCCCGTGACTGTTATCAGAATCAGCAATATATTTCTCTACATCTGTTGAAATTAAAATTACTGTGGAACTAATGCCGCCACAAGAGTCGAATTACACTCCAATAATATCCCTTGGATGTATGCTAATTGAAGCTGTAATTTTCTTTTAGTGTTGAAAGGACTCTGTAAGTGTTGTGTGTTGAGGGACCGTCTTCACTTTTATCAAAATTTAATAGGCCTTTGTGTCGTCCTATAAGTTCCAGAAAAAGGTGACATTATCTTTGACATTTAGAGAGCAATTGGGAAGAAAAAAAAATTTCATGAAGTTTAAAATCAATACAAGGAGGTAAGTATGGAGCTTATTATTTTAATTTCGCACAAACTGATGAAAAAGGACAGAACAATGTTTTCCTTCAGGTAAAAGAAACTACTATACTTTAATGTCAAATCAATACGAGTTAATCACATTTTTTAGCAATATATCACGTGTAATATAAAGGAGTTTCTGTGCCCAGGTACTCCATTGACAGGAACACAGACTTGGAGCGTTTTTTCAACGTTGACGCTTCGAGCGGGATCATCAGCACAGCCAAGTCTCTGGACCGAGAAGCCAACTCCGTCCACAATCTCACCATTTTAGCCATCGAGAGCTGTAAGTCCACCCACCAACAGCAACGAGATAGTGAGAAATCCACTATATTTGTTCAAATTCTCCACCGTTAGTCAAATCATTAAGTGACTGTTGTTAAGTAATAGTAGTTTTCAAGTAATTGTGCTTGCAGATATGGCTGAATCTGTGGGAGGGCCCTTCCAGAAAGGGACAGGAAATAAAAAGGTTAATCAGAAAATTCAGTTCCACTGAGTTACAAATGCAGAATTTCATTCAACTTTTATTTATAGTAAAGATTAGTTATTACTATAGTTGAGGTATAGGATTAAATAAAAATCACAAAACGAATGAATGAATGAATGCGCGCGTTTTAGAAATAGCTCAATGTATTTTAAAACAGTATGAAAAATTGACCTGCATATATTTCTTTTTTAAAATAAAAAAAATAAATGTAAGACTTTTTAATACATTGCAAAACCATTTAATACAATGACTGCTACAAAGACATTTTTGATTGTAGTTTTAAAACAATACATAGGCAGTCAGTTTATTGTTTCAATGGTGAAAAAAAAGTTTTCTATCCAAGGACAATGTGTCTCATTGTGGGTGACATGGGATTTGAGAAGACAGAGCAGATACACACACACGCGCACACACACACACACAAACCAACAGAGAATCACTGTAGTCTGTATACTTTCCATGTAATGAAACAATAAAGTCAGTTGAAGCAGTATCTCCTTAAGCAGCCGCAGTACAGGGAGAAACACAGCTAAACATAGAAGCTTTGAGCTGGTAGTAAAATCAATGATATGAAGAACAGAGTACACACAGTCACAGCAATAGCTTCTTCTGTTGGTTTGTGTAGTTAGACAGAGAACATCATTGTTCTCTCTGGCAGACTTCAGTCTGACCTTTAAGAGCGAGAGCAAAGTTTCCTTAACACACGCCTCATATCAAAGCTAAAATTGTGCAGTGTCTTTCTCATGGTAGAGAGATTCACCTTCATGGCAACAGGTGAGCCAAGCAGGTCATGTGATCTAGGGTTTTTGAAGACTTCATTTAGTGCCACACAGTCTGCTTTTAGGTTAGGCAAAAATCTTTAGAGAACTCTTTACCAGACTGACAAGCTGCAAAAAGCTTTTTTTTTTTTTCTAAACCCCTCAAACAGCTGTTTCATTCTCACCCCAGTTCAACCGCCAAGATCACAGCAAGCTGAATGTGTGGGATTTGAACAGGCCAAACAAAATGCCGAGTAGCCACGCTCTCATTATGTGCACCACATACATATGAGAGACACCTGCCTGTGGTTCTAGCCTTTTTAAGTGGATATATATGGAGCTATCCAAATTCATTCTGCTTCAGAAAAAAATACCCTTTTTTTGCATTTTAAACAGCATATCAGAAGGTATTATCCAGACTTTTTTTTTTCTTGATAATTTATAATCAATGTTCATAAATGAGTTAGAAAAACACGTAGGTTGTTGTAGAGTTTTCTATTTTTTCTCACACAACTATATTTTTTTAAAATATCAAAATATCAGCTTTAGGGTATCTTTAATGCTAACAGAAAAATGGCAGCAGTGTCTTGCCCTGTCTTTTTGTTATATATATATATTTTCCTACCTCTTTTGAAGAGAGTCTCTTCAAACGTGGCCGTCCATTTATTACACCATGTACTTACTTAAGATTCTGTCCATTTTCTCTTTCTACAAAAATGCCCCCCAGGGTTTAGAGAAGTGTCATTTAGCCTGTCAGTAAAAAATTGTCGCTCCTCTCAGACTTCCTAATGCCCATTAGTCTGCAGTACAGGGGAAATTACAGCACATAGTCACGGGGTTGACGCACGGCTGTCAGGGAATGTTAATTTACACGCAGGACGGTCACTCTGACCTCCATGTCTCCCTGAGCCGTGGGGACGAGATGCTGACTAAGGGCAGACCGTCTCACCCACGGGTGAACAATGTTAATGCAATGTGAAGAAGTGCCGCATGCCTTTTTTTCTTTTTTTGGTCATCTGTCAATGCTACAAGGACGTGAACACCTTTTTTCCCCCCTCCTCTTTGCTTTGCAGTCCCATCATTTTACTGACATTACGCTAACACAGTGGCCAACTATAATCAGCACGCAACCCACTGAGCACTTCAGACAGCTGCGTCACACCGGTATAAGTTAAAGACTAGCAGCCTGTCAGCATTGCACTTCTTCTGTTTTTATATCTTAAAAGTGACTGTTGTATAAAGACTGTTCGGTTTATTTATTTTTTATTTTTTTTTATATTTCCCAAACCTTTTATGCTTCCCCACTTCAAAGCTGTTTTTTTTTTATTTACGTCTCATGGCACACAGATGTACTTCTTGGTTGATTTCAGAAGTGTCGCCTGATATAGCACAAGAGAGAAGGCAGGATATAATAATAGCCATATGAAATGTCACAACAGTCCCTCATGCGTGAGGTACTGACTTCTGACACACAGTGATACTCACGCGCCGTTTTCAGCTCAAAAACATCTTTGATTTGGAGGATTGCCGCTGATATTCCCTGCCCTCCGCTGCCTTCTGACATTATTAATAGCAAATGCGTTCTGTGTAGCTAAAAAAGAGAGCAAGTATGCTTCAGTGGAGGCTTGCTGGGCACTCGAGCCGGAGTCACTCACATTTCATCCGCCCTGCGCTCCGTCCAGTCCACGCCAATGACAACAAGTCTGTGGCCCGAGGCTCTGCGCGCCCTTTTTATCACCATCAAATAAGTCGCCCCGAATGTCAGCCCATCATCTCTGGCCGGCATCATGGCGACGCCACACTAAATCATCGTCTCGCACTCAGACGCAGCCATTTGGCCATCAGTGTGTGTCAAGCAGACAGAGCCGTGAAGCCCACTGTGGAGGATGGTTCACGCACACGGCTTTCCCCGACAACAAGCCTTTACTGAGGCTAATCCTCACGCCGATCGACAGCAGACGGGTTAACATCGCCGCCTCTTTGAAGTAGCTTGAAGCTTGCAGTGCGGTACCATGAAAATTTGTGTATTTTTATTTTTTTTTATGTATTCCCAAGATTTGTAGAAGTACAAAAAAAGGCAGACTTTGGAAGAAGTCGACTCTTCTTTGCAGGATGATTTGAAATCACCCACATTGGAGGGTTTTTTGAGTTAAAGGTAATTCCTAGGTAACTAAATCTCACTTACATGTAGAGTTAACCATTGCACGTGCGAGGACTGTTGCACGTAGAGGACTGAGGCAAACGTAGAGGGTAGAGGACTGTGGCAAACGTAGAGGGTAGAGGACTGAGGCAAACGTAGAGGGTAGAGGACTGTGGCAAACGTAGAGGACTGTGGCAAACGTAGAGGACTGAGGCAAACGTAGAGGGTAGAGGACTGTGGCAAACGTAGAGGACTGTGGCAAACGTAGAGGACTGAGGCAAACGTAGAGGGTAGAGGACTGTGGCAAACGTAGAGGACTGTGGCAAACGTAGAGGGTAGAGGACTGTGGCAAACGTAGAGGACTGTGGCAAACGTAGAAGGACTGTGGCAAACGTAGAAGGACTGTGGCAAACGTAGAGGACTGGCAAACGTAGAGGACTGGCAAATGTAGGAGTGGCAAACGTAGCGGTCTGAGGGACTGAGGCAAACGTAGAGGACAGTGGGGCAAACGTAGAGGACAGTGGGGCAAATGTAGAGGACTGAGGCAAATGTAGAGGACTGAGGCAAATCGTAGAGGACAGTGGGGCAAACGTAGAGGACTGTGGAAAATGATTCACGTTTTACATGTGTGGGGTCGGTTGGACCCCATTTCTAGACACAAGGGTTAAGACCCTTTCAAAAACTTGAATTTGTTTTTGTTTCTTGAGTCAGCTTATAGAAATGAGTCGACGGGAACATGTTTTGTCATGAAGACGTAAAAATTATCTAATATGCTTTTAGCAGCTTATATGTTCACTTGCTTGCTTATAACTTGCATCTTATTGAAAATTAAATAATACTATGTAAAATAGCAGTTTATATGCTATATTTAACTGAAATTACTAAAGTTAGCAAATATTCTAACGTTAGTATTTTGGCTAAAACCTGCATGTTAGTTGACACCAACTAATTCTAGCTACAGTGATAGCAGCAGACTATACGCTAACGTTTCTTTTAAAAGCTAATCTTAGCTAACAAACATAAACACATGTCAGTGTGCTAGCCAATCAGTTCCTTCAGTTTTTTCTAACTTCACAATCATGGAAATTCATGCAAAATCAATAGATCCTTGCATTATTTCATGCCAAAGCATAATTAGGAAGTTCATACTCTCAAATATGCATTAAAAATATTGCCACTGTATGGCAGTGTGTCATACTTCTGCTACACTGCTGGCTCAACCTTACCTGGCTGTCATGGTGATCAGTATGACAAGAAACCAAACCAAACAAAAAAGAAAATACTATTTCATTTAGTGAATGCTTACTGCGATTAAGCATGAAGCATCAGAAAATAACAAAAAATACTCAGTAATACAGCCAAGAATGTCAAGGTCCAGGAAAAGCAGAATTAAAAACGAATTTTGCAGAAATATGTGAACCTGGACTCTTTTCCTTTTCCTTTGTATTTTTTCCCCAGTGGATCCAAACCAGATTGGGAAAGGCATCACTCTGATCACGGTGTTGGACGTAAATGATAACGCCCCGGTCTTTGCAATAGACTACGAAACGCTCCTGTGTGAAAACTCAATGCCAGGGCAGGTAAGACCCAGAGACATCTCTGTTGTCGGTCTGGCATCCTTTCTTCTTTTCTTTCCCTCTCTCTCTCTGTAAACTCCCTTGAAGTTTGACATACAAAGACAGCCTGCTGAGCCTCACAGCCATTAAAACTCTCCCCTCCCTCTAAAACAACTGCTTTGTGCTCAAACTGTATCTGTTTTGCAGCTCAGGGTTACGCCAGGTGGACAGCATCATTAGTAGGAGACACAACCTCAAGATTTAATAGGAATTGTAGGAGTTGCTGTTCATTAGTGAACTTTCTCTCATTCACTTTCTTGCCACTGTTCTAGAGTTAGCCTGTGGTGTTTTTTTGCACACTTGAATGTCATTTTATGGAAGGCTGGAGTGGTGTTTTATAATAGTTTGATAATAAGCCTGTCGTGAACAAGAGCAGAAAGTTTATCTTAGTATTGTGCTATGAAATCCAATGCAATTTTTTCATCTAAAAAAGAAAACGGGGGAAGTAAGCTGTGTCCATGCATTGCATTCCCCCCCCCTTCACATTTGGCCCCATTGTTGCTGAATGACTTGTGTGTTTGTGGCGGTCATTTTTCAGCTCTTGGCATTTGGAAAATACAATCAGAGGCAAAGGCTAAAGAAAGCGTGTATGCCTGAATACTTACAATTGATCAGAATGATGCATTTTTATTAGAAATGGCTATTAGGCCATTTTAAATGTGTTATTTGCATTCATGTGTTGTAGTTCTTTTATCATTGGGCTCATGGTGGCTGTGCAAAAAAAAAAAAGTAAAGGAGTTTGTTTGGAAAAATGAAAGATCTGGATATGTCTTTCTTTGTTGTTGTTCTGTGGGCATAATTTCTGACCACAGTATTGTTTTACTTTAAAGAGGTCACACAGCCTGGCAGGCTCCAAGTGTTCAGGCATTTTGTGTTTATATTATTTGTTATAATAAAAATCTCAGTGTGAAACTTAAAACAGAAAAAATGAAAGCTGGCATTGGAGGACATTTTGTCAGGTTACAACTAACCTGACCTTATTGCATATTGTTGGGATTTTGTGCGAAATACAAACAGATAATTGTGAAGCGGAAAGAAAATTATTGTTTTTTTGTTTGTTTTTTTATTTTATTTTATTCTGAAATACTTGGTGGGCAAATATATTTAGTTCCCTTTATTCAGATACCTTTAAATGAATCCATATAAACAATTTCTCTTAAAAAATATCACCTAGTTAATCTTGTCAGTGTAAATAAAGCAATTCTACATAGGTAGCTGTAGCATTTGAAACATTACAAACTATGGAAAAGTTCAAGATGTTTTAGTTTATTTGCAAGCTGTGATATTTTATAACCTAACTGAACTGAGATTTATATAACAAATGCATTCCATCAGACTCTCAACTTTTGAGATTCTGACTCAGAATCTCAACTCGGTGCAATTCTTTTACGTTCACCTCAAAAATGACAGCAGAGAAACTTAACCAAAGTAATATGTCAACAACGGTATCAGCCTCCAGGACACAGGGACTGCCATTGCAGATGACAGCATCATCAGGAGGAAAAAGGTGTAGCAGATCTGTAATTACTCAGCTCGAGCCGACAGATTGCTTACCTAACCCCTATGATAGCTGAGCTGCCACCTCCCCTTGGTGCAGCCACCGGCTCCTCTGTGAAGCGAGAAGCTTCAGCCTATGAGTTTGTCCACCTTGTGAATTGATGTGATGCATTCAAATTGTGCCAAGATATGCTCAAAATGATTCCGCACAAACAACTGCTGTAGTTTGGAGCTGAAATATACTTTAGCAAACATATACCCGTTAAAGTTAAAAAAAAAAAAAGAACGAAAGAGATGAAAAGTGTAGAACTGACTGGAGAATTGGTGAGATTTTCTTTTTGTCAATTAATATATTAGTATAAGCAGGCATAGCCAATCCCTAGACAGGTAGAATACACAATATAACTCCTTTTTTATTTAATGACTGCTCTCATGTTTGAAAACAACTTCATGACTTTACTTTAACAGCCACGCAGAGGAGCGCAACATTTTCAAACCAGTTCTAACAAGGTCAGAATACTGATCTACATCGCACCATTAAATAACTTAGGACAATGTTGAAACCACTGAAGTCGGGTCTGAATGGTCTGGTGCACGCCCCGAAAGTTATTTCCAGATTATTTAATAAACACGGCGAAATCACTTCGAGGAAAAGCCACTGTAAAACAGGCAATAATGTTTAACTGTGCAAATAGGAGCCTCTCCTAACAAAATCATTTCATAGAGAGCTCGCTGTGTTGGGACTTAACAGCTGTGTAGCCTGAAGAAAACCATTTATCAGTGGGGTAGAAGAAGAAAAGGTGGCTTCAAAATGGCTATGGAGCGTAAAGATTGAACTTTGGAGCAGTGGAAAAAGGTCATGTGGTCTGATGAATCCAGATTTGTTCTGTTCCAGAGCAATGGCTTCTTATGGTAGGGAGGGCAGTGGATGAGCTGATGTATCCGTCTTGCCTGGTGTCTGCTATGCAAGTCCCTGGGGCAGTTTTATGATCTGAAGTTGCTTGTAGAGTAGAGCACAGGGTCAGAAGACAATGTATTGTACGATCTGTAATACTGACTGAATAAATGCGGTGAAATTAATGTTTAGTTTTTTGTTTTTTTTCCCCACACGTCCTTACCGAGTTGCCTGCGAGTGTGGAGAGCGCTGCTGTTTTAGACGGCAACAATTACAGCCGTACAGCAAGCCTCTTAACCCGTTTCATCCTTTTTGTTAAGACGAATCACAGCCGCAGACAAGAAGTGCTTGTTTTTTGTTTTCATCTCTCACTTTTAACAGTTTCTTCTCAATCCCATTCAGACACAACCTTCTGGCGGCGCACCGGTGGGATCCCACCTTCCGACTGCATAATGAAGGCAGGGAGGGATGGAAATTTCGTGATGAAATTTACACCCAAAAAACACATACAGAGCAAAGGGAAGCAGAAGGGCTGACATTTGAATGTGAAAACACAGTTTGAATTACAACGAGGCGTCTGCTGCCTGTTACCAAACAGACTGGGTGGACTCATTACCTGTCTGATACGCGCTCCACCAGCTCCGTGATTCCTAATTAATGGAAATGCTCCTGTTGTGTACTGTATGCGTGGATGTCGGTGTGAACACGTCGGACGCACTAAATGGGCTTGCTAAACCTGCAAAAGCTTTAAGAAAAAAAATAAAATAAAATGAATAAAAACAAATAAATAAATATCGCAAGCTGCCCACGGGTTGTCGCGCCCATTGGGTTATTTAGAGCCACAGCAGAGATGAAATAATAACATTTGCCAGTTAGGGCCAGAGTTGACTCTGCGGCTCTGTGGCTCAGATTAACAGGCAGTTCTGCGGTGGAGCAACCTGCCATTTTTCAGGCCTAATTAAGGCAGTCTCGTGGCACTGGCTCTCTCCAGAGATGCCACTTGTTACAGTTCATTGGTGCGTCTGTCTTCTGCCATAATATAAATTGATATCATGATGGGGGTGGAAGGGGCCGAGGCTCTGTGGATTGCGGTGGGGACGGCGGGGAGGAGGGCTGGATTCACATTGTACAATCACTTCATTGTAATCATTACACACATGAGTGGATCTGGGATTCTGCTGTCCCCAGCCTGCTTGCAGCTTCCCACAGGGAGGTTAGTCAAAAATGATGTGAAGATGTGAGTTCCATATGCGTGTTTAGTGTGTTGTCCCTTAGCAAGATTGCACCAAGTTACTATTTGACATTTTAATTACCGTTGTGCACGGGGTTAAGCTGGACTTGTTCAGTTTTCCTTTTAACAGCTCAACTCTTTGAGGAGTTTATTAGAGGATTTGTGTCTTGATTGTATTAAATATTGTACCAAACTGCCCAATTTCTGCAGATAAAAACCAAACAAAGTTTCTTTTCACATTTTTCAAAATTATTGTCACATTTTTTTTTTAGCTGTTTCTGATGGAGTGGTCAGAGTCCTCTGTTCATCTACTTCCTGTTTTGGCCTGTGTGTCTGATCCTTTTGTTCACATATTTATAAAGTTAGCCAACTGAGAGTCAAACTCAGATTATATTTGTCATTTTAAATTTAAGAGATGTTTTTTATGTCCGTATTAACTGAAGGGAATATACTACTTAGGAAAGTAAAAATTGCATGCATGTACAAGATTCCAATTCACATGCAGGAATATAGTTTACATGCCATGTTATACTCTTGGTACATTATATTTAAATGAATCTTTTAATCATATTAACATGTTTTTATTTCTGCCTCGAAGCATTTTTAATGTTGTTGGAGTGGCTCAGCCAGACTCCCAACTTGAATCTTGATCTTGCATGTATCTTTATCTTTTTTTTTTTTTTTATCTCATTATCAAATCATAAACTTTCTGGTTCGATAAAATTAATTTGACCTCAGGGGTATTGATCATTTTGGCCTTTGAGTACTCGTCTCAGGGCACAGGCTGGTTACTGGTATGAAAGTGTAGCGAAACTTTGAATCCACGTTTCTATAGTTTCAATTCTATAGTTTCAATTCCTTTTAAAGAGTTTCCCAGAGTTATTGGAGTTTTCTTTGATAACATCAACCATGGAACCATTGAATCAGTTGGTTTCAAAAAGTCTGACAACTTTCTCTTACAGTAATGACACATGAAGAAATTTGTAAGGATGTTGTATGTAGTGCAGTTGGGTCCCAGATAAGTCCTCATCAGGCCCTTCATTTCACACTGGAAACACCTTTTTCCACCTCCTTCCTCTGATTAAATCTACCTTTCCTGCTCATTCCTTAATAACAGCAAAGCCTTGTCTGCCGGTACAGAAAAACGTCTTCACACCTCTGGTCACCAATTCAGATTATCAGTTTATTAGAGGTGTCGCGTCACGCTGGAGGATGAAAACAGATATACCATGGCACAAGGAGCAAGGAAAACATTAGCGACCAGAAGCGTGGCTTCTGTTCTATAAAAAGAAGAAGCGAAATTTAATATCAGATCTCACCAGAAGATGACTTTTCCCCGACAGCTTTGGCTTGTCGGGATCAAGTCAACAGACGCGCGCTTGTAACAAGCTGAGTCTGAGCAAATGACTTGAGTTGGTGTGAAGTGAGAGGAGCTCACGGAGGGGAAAATAATTGAAGCTATTGACAGATGTCATTTGCAGGACTCCATATATTGATCCCAAGTGCAATTTATGTTTTCCCTCTGAGAGTGTGTCCCTGCATTAGGGTGCAGAAAGTGAGTGGGCGCTGCTAACCGGTGGGTCCGAGGCGGTACAGGCGTCGCGCGTGTGTGTGTGGGTGATGTTTGGGGCGTTGATGTCGTGGGAAGCGGCGCGTTGAGGGAGTGAGCGAGGTGGTGCGAAAACGGCATGCCCACCTCCTCCTTCGTCAACACAACCCCTGGTGACAGCTGTCACGTCACCATGGCAACGAGTGCCACCTATTTCTTGTGATGCTTATTTATACTCTTAGTTCAACTTTGAAGTGGCTGGCTTGATCTTATTGTGTGACTCATCTGCGAACGGGGGTTTTAAGGTAGCTTAAAGGGAGAGGCTCTTAGCCGGCAGAGCCAGTCACACCCCGCTCAGAATCGGATAATTACACTTTGGCAGACAGTCTGACGCTCATAACAGCACTGCAGACTTAAGAGGGGGGGGGGGGGGGGGAATCAAAAATGTAGTGTTTATTTGCCACGTGTGGAGAATGGAAAAATAAAATGTGCGATAAGCGCTTGTTATCACTGAGATTGCAATTTGCCACTCCAGCCACGCTAAAGGCGCTTTGTGTCAGAGTTGCAGAGGATTTTGGTCTTTGTGGTTCACTTTACACACTTAGGGGCGTTTGTAAGTAAACTGGGTAGGTGGGTGGGTGGTTAGGGGTGGGGGAGTTAAAGTCGGACTGTTTGAACTGCATGCTGGTGAGAAAATAAAAGAAAAAGAAAAAGGGAGACGTTTTACTTGGCAGGATGCTCTTTGTGGAATTACTGCGAGTAAACGCTGAGAGAACAGTGAGGATTTTACCTATGAAGGTTCGGCTTCATCACTGGGTGGCAGGATGCACGAGGAATCGAAAAACTGCCCCGGAGAGGGAAGTTTTAAAAAGTCCACGCCGAAACTTTAACTTTAGAGCCACACAAATATAACTAAATAGAAGAGTGAATGTGTAAATACAAAAAGAACGCTAGTCGTATAAACAGTTACTGCCCGTTTAGTAAAGATTAGCAGCGTTTAACTGCATTTCAGGTTCGGTTTCTGATCACTACCTGATCTTTTGTGGTGTTCCTTAGTCACAAACCAACATGACTAATAAAAGAGCCCCACAGAATTGCAGGTATAGCAATGTTATAATGTAGTCAGTATCACGATAACGATTGAGAATTCAGTTATTATCTATTCGTCTTTGAGTTTCAAAGCATAATTAGCTGCATGTGGCAGACACATTCACTGCTCCTTTAGAAAGAAGATTCTTTTGTTAAGTTTTGTATTATATTGCATACTTTTTCATCTGCTCAAAAAGCGTTTACATTACATTAGTCCTGTTGTTGTTGTCGCCTGGCTATGCTGTGCCTCTAATTGAATTACTCTATGTATGTCAGTGTGTCCTAAAATAGATGTCATTTCTTTTCATTCACTTTGGGTTTTAGTCTTTTACTGTACAGCCTATGCGGATGTTTTGTGACTGCTGTTTTACTTATAGTTTGCTATTATTCTAGATTAGATTCCATCCTATTTCACATTAAATACAGTTAATTCAGAACTTCTTATATATTCACGCAGAACTAACAGGACTCAGAATTGAGTTACCGATTGATTATATTGTTTTGAAATGGAAAATTCAGAGTATCACAGAGTCAAACAGGTTTATTCAGAATATCTTCTTACTATTCAGAGTTTGTTAAGCCTGCTTTCTGAAACAGGACTCCAGTGTGTGATTATCCATCTTCTCTCAGTTTACCTTTTGCCTTCTCACCCAGTTGCACCTTGTGAATAATCAACCACCCACCTCTTGTCTGCAATCACACTGCCCTGTATTTAAGCTCATGGATTTTCATTGCTCTTTGCTGGATTCTCCCTCATCTTCTGCTGCCTCCCGGGTTCCTTTGTGGTTTCCAGAGTTCTGAAAGTTTTACTATTATTTCATTATTAAAGTTCTTATTCTTGGGTTCATACATTTGGGTCCTCGTCAAGGCTCACTAAACTCAACAATTACACCCTAAAGGTAAAAAAAAAAAGAAAACATTTTTACAGTTTCTACATGTTTTTCGATCTTTAAAAGCTTTGTGCCTGCTTCAATGCAACTGTTTAACACACAGTGATTTCTGAAGTCTCTGGAGAATGGTTAGAGAAATAGACAATAAGCAATAAGTAGCTAGGGTCAGACACCGGGGCTACATTTTAAACATACTCGCCAAAGTTGGCAATGGTTGGAGAAACATTGCCTCATCCAATGGGTCTCCATTTCAGCTTTCACATTAAAATGGTTGGCTCAGAATTGGATGTAATCGATATGAATACATCGATCCATCTTGCCTTGTGTGAATGGTAGCGGAAAATATTTCCTCTGCCCTATTTGGACCCCTTAGTAAGAATTGAGGAATGATTATTTGAGTGCAGTGTATGGGAAGATTAGCATTATGAATGTGCAACCAAAAAAATTGGCAGCAACTCTACGATGCTTGTAAGTCAGTGTGGAAAGAAGTCTCTTAGGAAGGTTTGAAGCCTAATGAAATGCAGGCGTCTAAGAAATGAGCCAGTTTTGAAGCCAAAAGGACGTCCAACCCAGTCCTAACAAGGTGTGCTAAATAAAGTGGTGAGTGGGTATCTGTTCTAAACAAATTCTCTGAATCCTGCTCCAAAGTGAGAAATAGCTGCATAACTTTCCCCTCTGTATCTTTTTTGATCTGACACGCAGCCAGGCATAAACTCAAGAAACCTTTAATTCCGTGATTCATCGGCCTCTTCGGTCGAGCCTTGCGACAGGCACCAGTCGGCTGCCGCCGTTAATGTCTCTAGGAGAGAATTTATGTCTAAAGCCGTGCCTCTCTCTTCCTATCTCCCACTCAACCCATTAGAGGATTCCCCACCAAAGGTTTTGCAGGAACGCCTTCCATCAAGAGCCGCGCTAATGAAAGGCATTATACATTACAAAGTGTTTGATTTAGGGATGATTTACAGTCCCTTTCCCCTCAGCGTTGAGAAATGGAAACCTTCCCTGAGATAAGCTCAGAATCCACCTGCGATATTCAAAGGACATCAAAGGGTTCACATGGTGTATAGGATTCATTGTCGGCATTAAGAACCACAAGAACAGCTTTCTATCAGATCTGAAATTTCCATAACAGAGTGAGAGGCATGAGAGTTATTATGTTTCCGGGATCAATGGCAGCTTTGGTGATACGCGGCCGAGCTCGCATACGCTGCATGTTTGGGTGCTGGATCGCTGCCTCTGCCTGTCGCTGATCTGACGCCGACACAAACATCACTTCTGTCTGTTTATACAAATATTCCAAACGTTCCTGAGCCGCAGATGATAACCTTTTTCTCATCTCCGCTCTGTGTAAATTCCCCCAGCTCTGCAGAACTGAACTGTAAAAAACAGACGGCCGTACTTTCCTATTAGCTTTCGGTTGAGCGGCCAAAGACGGAGCCTCGCAAAAGTATTCACACCCCTGTTGCTTTTTCCCATTTTCCGCTGCGACAACCAGAAACTTCAGTGCATTTTTATGTGCTAAACCAACACAACGTGGTGCATGATTGTTGTGGAAGAAAAATAACATGTTTTCAATCTGAAGTGTGGTGTGCAGTTGTGTTCGTTCCTCTTTATTGCCCCTAATTAAAATCCTCTGCAAGCTACTGCTTCCAGATGTACCTAATAAAACAGAAATCATCTGTAATTTATTTTCAGTATGAATTCTGTTTTCATTTGCAGGTTGAGTAACTAGAGGGATGCAAAATTGTATTTATTTTGACATTTTTGCTACTTACATAGTAATAAAATGTTATTTTTATCAATATTCCAGATGCAGTTTATAAAACATAATTAAACAGCAACATTCAGGGCAATGTGAAGGAGGGCACAGAAGTGAACAGTGGAAAATCGTTACATTCTGAAGTTGCAAGAAAAGAGTACATGAGCAATTTTTCAAGCTCATCAACTTGAACACACAAGCCCCTCCCCCAATGAAACATGGTCTCTTCAGCTAGTAAAAGTAAGTATGGACTTCTATGCTGCCTCTGCAACTCTAACCAAAATTAAACTGATGATGGATGGATGAACAGATGGATGGATGAATGGAACAGGTTAGAAGCTGCAACAGACATCAGTTGGTTGAAGGTTCACCTTTCAACGGGTGAATAACCCTAAATTGTCAGCCAGACGTTGAAAGAAAATTTTGAGCCAGGGGAACTAAATACAAATGTTGGCCACACTTTTCAGATTTGTATTTGCATAAAAACAAAACGGAAAACTGTGCAGCTTTACTGTTCAAATCTGTGTTCTACTTTCCATTGATCTGTCATATCAGGTCCTAATAAGAAACATTTCAAGTTTGTGCTTCTACCAAAATCTGGAAAGGTTTCAGGGGTACAAATACTTTTGCAAGGCTGTGTGTTTTAACTTTTTTTTCCCTCTCCCTCGCAGCCAGTTTTAATAATTGGCATGATTTTGTTTGCCACCTACACGAATACTTAATACCTGACAGCTTGTAACCAGCAGCATTTAATCACAGCTGACAACTGATAATCCACGTCTCTGCCCTGATGGATCATTGACTTTCATTTTTCTCTTCCTCGCCCTTCTAGTCTCCCGCTCCTTATTTTTGTCCTCGTGTTAGACAAAAAAGCTGTTTGGGGCTGGAAGATGTGATAATCATGTGTGAATTGCTTCTAAAAATCTCTTGGATCACATCCACGGGTGTTAGCTGTCACCGGGTTGAGTTGCTAGATCTGCTACAAAAGACTCAGGAGGCTTGATGTAAATTTATGTGAACATTGCCACAGTATCTCCAACTTTGATGACCGTCCCAGTGGCTATCATTAATCGTCCATATGGCATGTTGGTGTGTGATGTTCCTCTCATGTAGAGGATCTACTCCTTCAGCTCGTTTTCTCCCCGTCTTCCTTCAGCTGGCTGCTCAATTTTTTAAGCGATAACTCGATTTCTAGAGAGTCTGTTTGTATGAATAAAATAATAATTATGGCACATGCTGCTGGGTGTGGATAAATTGGATTATTTAGCAATACTTCCTCCAATCTTTATAGTTGTCAGCTCTGTTGCATAATAAAGGCAGGAAAGGCTTTCTCTTAGTCCGAGGTTCAGAAGCGGAACAAAAAGGGCCAAAACAAACAGCGTCTACTTGTTTCACTCACAGATATGAATTCTTGTCTTGCAACGCCTCGAGCGAAAGCAGTTCTTATCGTGAGTCATTTTCATTCCAAATAATGAAGTAAACATGCCTGGCTGCACAGCGTACACATTTATTTTGGACAGCATTAGTGTCACGACACGCAACGGACTGAGCTGACATTGTATTTATTTTTCATGCGGTGCTCAAGGCCAACAGATCCGATGCTGCTCGGGATATTAGAATAAGAGGATTGTGTGTGTTGTCAACTTCCCCTGAGAGAGTTGGAGTTTCTTTCTCTTGCTAATTGCAAACACCGACGAGGCTTTGTTCTAAGATCGACTAAATGGATTTGCCAAAAAAAAAAAACAACCTTGGGAATCAGTTTTGATTAAAGATATTTAAAAAGTCAATCAGCTGTTATGAAAGGCAAGAAGTCAAAATGGGTAAAGACACGTCAGTTGTTTGGTCCTTGCCGTGTTCCCATCTTCAGCATTCAGTACACTTTACATCAGAGGGATACAGATTTGTGTGATTATTAAATTGGAATGCATGTAAATATGACTGGATTAAATGGATTTTTAATTTTATTTCGTATTTACAATTGTAAATGTGCTTATCTACATGTTTTTTGTTGTCTACTGTGTTGGATAGGATCGTTTTGTGACTCCAAGGAAGACGTTGTTTAAAATGATTTCGTTTTAATCAAGTGTCCTAATCTGTCATTTTTTTAATAAGAAACATTTGGTCCAAACAGGAATGAGAACCAAATTCTGAGTGAAGTCCAATATAAAGTATTCTGGCTTTTTCTCTCCATTATGTAGGAAAACAGCAGTGAAAAATTAACGACACATATTGATGTTTAATGGTCTTTTCTCAGGGGCACAGAATAGAAGTAGCTCTGGACAAAATTACAATGCATAGGTAATTGCCAAAGATTCAGACTGACTTGGAACAAAGTGCTTCACAGTTTGCCAAGTCAAACAGGAAAATGAATACATTTGTATTCTGGAGTGAAATGAAGCCATACCATATCATATTAGATTGCCGGAAAAGCTGATGATCGTCTTCGCACTGAACCGTGTTTTGAGATGTGAAGTAGTTAATCGAACTTGGCCCCGTTTGGTGGGTCTTCTGGCACTCAGTTCAAGGAGAGAAAATCCCCCAAGCATTCCAAAGTTTCTACAGCATCTCATTTACATGTCACACCATGCACCATCTTCAACATTGCTTTGAAGTGTCCCATGTTTACCAGGCAGACATTGCAGCTTCTTGTCACTCTCAGCTGCCTCCAAAGATAAGTGACTCCTCGCGAAGCGCCTTGATAAAATACTCAACTTTTACAGCAGCAATAAACTGTTTTATAGCCTATTGATGAAAACATTTTAATCTCGACAGCCAGTTTTTCCTTTCACATAGGATAGAGATGCTTGTATGTCATCCTTTTAAATCATCTATGGTACAATGTTTTATTATTGTAAAAACTTGAAATGTGCTAAAGGCCAACGGTTGCGACAGAGAAAATAATCTCTTTGAAATAATTTGCTTTGGAGAAATCACTTCCTAAAAGAAAATATTTTTACCCCTAAGAGGTTGCTAAACTCTTGCCAAATAAGCACTTACTGTACTACAGGGAACAAATGACACAGAGCCCATGCCAATAGTTATAAAACAAACCTTCTCCATCAATAGGAATTAGGTTGGTTTTCTCTAATCCACTCACTCGGTCGCTCGGCCCTTCAAACAGGATTTGTCACTTGATGTGTTTAAATTTGTCATAGTGAAGAAGACCAGATGTACAGTACTTTGAACAAAAAATATTTACCATTTTAAGGATTTATTTTTTTATTTTTTCCCACATGTAAATGTTTTAGATAATTATATTTTATTATCAAAGATAATCTGAGGAAATATAAAAAGCAGTTTTTGCATAATGATTTATTAAAGGAATAAAACAAACTTTTTTCCTAATTTGAACTAGTAACTCTCCATAAACCTGATGACTGTTTGTGCTACTGTTGATAGGAACAGCTATCATCAGGGATTTGACTAAATATGTTATTTAGGATAGTATCTTTTTTTTTTCTTTGCAAATTCTGATATTTCCATGTAAATTTGCTTAATTCTCCAATAGTGTGCTTAAAACTGTCACATTTCTATCCTCCTTAGGTCGAATAGTTTCTAAGTAGCTGAATTCCCTTATTGTTTAAAATAAACTTCACTTGGCTTCATGTCACACGTTGAAGTCAAGTGAAGTTTATTTGTTACCGCGTTTCAGCAACAGACAGTTAAGTGTTTTACACCATAAATACAAAACAGTAACCAATTATCAAACAAGCAATAAACATTGCATTTTTCTCAAATGCCATAATCAAAATTGTCAAGCAAATATAGATGTTCCAGTTATTATCAATCAAAGGCAACTCTAAACCGGTGTGTTTTTAGCCTATGTGTAAAGAAACTCAGTGTTTCAGACTTTATGCAGTTTTCTAGAAGTTTTTCCCAGATTAGATGAGCATAATTATTGCCTGCTGCTTCTCCATGTTTGGCTGTGGTTCTGGAGATTCAGAATAGACTAGAACCAGAACATCTGAGTGGTCAGAAAGACTGATATGACATCAGATTTCTTATGTATTTTGGTACGAAGCCATCCACTGTTTTGTACACTAACTGAAGCATTTTAAAGTTTATTCTCTGAGCTCGGACATACAGTCCCACCCGGTGGCGAGACAGGAGTTGGAGTAGTGAGTGTGGCCACAGCAAATATTGATCAGCAGCGTTACTCAGCTTTACAAATGTGTGATGCACTGGCGACGGGTTTTCTGCAGGCTGGTGACTGTGTCAGACTGTCTGCAGTGGTTTGGAAGTGGAATGAGCTCATGGCAGCACTCGCTCAGGACAGAGCCGGGTTGCAGCAGCGCTGCAGAGCGTTGTAAAAATCTCCAACACGACAGAAAAGAAAGTTGACAGATTTGTCACCAGTTGGTTTTAAGATAAAAAAAAAAAAAAATTTTAAAAGTTGCAATGGGGTGTAGAAAGTGGCGACAGAGTTTATAAGTTAGCCTCTGTCGTTCTGACAACAGCCATCCCTGCACTTGGCCACGCCCCTTTTGCTCCGCCCACTTTGCTGGAGTTTTTTTTAAATGTGTAAGGGGCGGGGTTGTGTTTTCAGAGGGGGCCAAACCCTCATTTGGAAACTGCTTTTCATATTTACCCAGGTTATATCTGTCTAACATGAGAGGAAATTCTTTGGTCAAATACTTTTACATTACATTATGCCGTAATGCGCTCCGAAGTGATGTACTGAGGAAGGGTTTGAGCATCCTCTGACTCCATGAACCCATTAAGCAGTTTACAGCTTCAGTTCACAGCAAATTGGACTGTGAGACAGGATAAAGATCACCCAGCTAACTGATCTGAAACGTCTGTGTTTTTTTTTCTTCTTGTTCCTCTCTTCCTCAGGTGATTCAGACCATCAGTGCGGTGGACAAGGACGAACCTCTGGACGGACATCGCTTTAATTTCGCCCTGGATGCAACCGTCGCTGGCAACCTGAATTTCACCCTGCGAGATAACAAAGGTGCAACTGCCTTTCTGTGTCACTCTTTGATGCTGTTCAAAGATAGTGGGTTACTCTTTATTGTGAATTTATAGAAGAGTGCCGGACACACACATACAGAGAACCTGTGAGTGTTCAATGCTAAAAGCACCAAAAGAATAAAAAAGAAAAATCATTGGAGTCGGTAGAAATTCTTTATTTGGATTAGGCAACAGAACAATGTTTGGCTATTAAGGGCTTTATTTAGTCATTTCTAGTTTAAACAGCTTTGGTGACTTTTAGTGAATTGCTAAATCTTTTGATATATTTTTTCCTATTTTTGCTTAGCTCTAACTTCTGTCACTTTATTAGCTGTTCTACTGTCAACTAACTACATAACTACATTTTTTTTTATTAGTGATGGCACATACGGCTCTTTGAAAGGAACTGAATTTTGAATGAGCCAATCAGATGATCTGTTTTGAAAATATAATTTTTTCTAAGACAAGCGATTTTATCTCTGTTTCATACAGTTGTTTACAAGTTTTGTGCGTATTCATCCCATTTCAGTGCCATTTGTAATTCTGAAACACAATATAAAGGAAGATATAAGGAACAATAGAGGAAAAAGTGACACTGAGTCGCTTTACCAGAAACAAAAGCACTTCAAGCTAAATGTCTCAGCTACACAACATTTCAAAGCATCTCTTAATATTTTTCATTACTATTTTATTATGAATATGTATCATTATTGCAAAGATTAATTGAACATAGGTCTGTCCTAACATTTCAGAAAAGCGCGATGACTGCCATGTAGTGCATTCTGAGTATTTTCCACATGAAAGTATGTCAAGAGGGGTTTGCGTTGTTACTTGCATCTTTTTAATTCAACCAGCCAATGCAATTGACTCTTCCCATCCCTCACTGGGACTCTGCACAGCATACACCACCTACGCCACATGTCTGCTTAAGACATGAAGCAAAATCAACAAAACCATATGGTTGCAACACCGCGTAGTCTGCGACGCCATTCTTCTTCCACCAAAACGATGTACCTTTGACCTTTAGACACAAGATGCAGCTGCCTTTACACCGTTATAATCTGCTACCCTCCCACACATAAAAGTGGGTGGAAAACTTCATTGTAATTTCTATGTTAGACGTATAGACTCGAGAGAGTTGTACTTGACTCTATGATTATGTGCTTTCACAAATCCCTGCTGCTTTGAAAAGAAAAAGAAGCATGTTCAGGGCTGATAGACTCTCTGAGGCGATGCCCTGTGTTGAGTGGTGCGCTCACCTGTGTGGGAGATGAGTTGAGGCTGTCTCCATACCTTTTCTCAAGGCGCAGCAGCCGTCATGCTGTGCGCCAGAGTAATCCACATGAGTGTGAACACGTTAGACACTGAAGTGTATGTTCAAGGTAATTCAGGTAGCAGACGAGGGATTATCTAGTCTGCATTGGATGACCTGTTTCGTACCGGTACGGAGGCAAATCCATTTTTGAGGGAGTAGCAATCAGTCCAGCAGAGCCTTGACTGACTATTTTTGTATGTGGATTTTTATACTTGCATAGTAGATGCATAGCATATATAGTTTCAGGAAATATTGGTTTTATGCGTTTAAATTTGAAGTATTTTTTTTTAGGATATTAAAATCTTTCAGAGTTTTCCAACTGACCCAGAATGTAGGTGAATGTGGAGCTAAATGAACAGAGGGAACTCAAAACATCTAGCCTTTTAACAAGAGGAACTAGACTGTTAACAGGAAGCTAAAATGTCCTGTTTTTAGTTTGCACCATGCCATGTAGATAAAGCAACAAAGCCGTTAAAAAAGATACTAAGAAATAAACTTTTGGGCCTGCATGTAAGAAGATAACTGACACTAGACTTCCCTCTCAACATGCCACCCCCTCTGTGAAACACGGTGGTGGTGGCAGCATCATCCGGCGGCTGTCGAGAAGCTTTTCTTTATCAACTTTACACTTATGTAAAGTTGGAGTGGAGCAGCGGAGATGAGTGAGTAATCAGGCATTTCTGACTGGTCAAAGGGATGAATCTGGGTTTGGCAATCGCCACGACACCACTACTTTTCTATCTGTATTGCAAAGTGGAAAGTTTAGTGGAGGGATGATAATAGTGTTTTGTTGTTTTAAACGGGTCGTGGTCTTTTTCTAAGTTACAGTGGAATGAACTTCACATACTGTGGAGTGCAAAACAGAAACGGACAATTTCATTCTCCTGACTGTGAGGACAGGTTGTAGTTGCCACCTCAACCTGATGGTGGAAAGCCTTCACAGAAGCATTTAACCTGTTTTTGATGCAAAGGGTGAACTAAGACCATTTTAAAGGTGCGAGTTGAGCTGCTAGGTAAAGGAACACACTACATCTTTAACTCCAAACCCTAACATGTTTCCTGAACTCTGATCTTACTGATGCTCCTGTGGCTTAAAGTGGGAATGCATCTGAAGTCTTTCCACATAATCACATAGGCAGCATTGGTTTGATTGGTGGTTTCTGACTGGGAGCAGTGTGTTTCTGCAGATGGCAGTAGGGCCACAGCGAGGAGGCAGAGGAGCTCGGATATTCACACATTATCTGTCTCACCTTCTACCGTCACGTCCATAATGATGATTTTAACAAGTATGTAAAGAACACATTTTTATAAACACTACCTGCTGCAGCTTGGAGGAAATGTTTACCATACCATCCATCTAATTTAATCTTTTTGACTGATTTGTGCATTTTATTTTTACTCAAGGGAAAATATCCACCTCATATTTTAAGGGATTTTTTTAAACGTCTCTTATGTAAACCAGCTGTTCTTTTTATTCCTAGGTGATCATGTTTTCTTTACAATAGGGCTCTTTGTAATAAATTTCACTTTTTTCTCAGACATCTGAAAGCAAACAAAGACAAAGGAAGCTTCTTTTATGGTGAAATCTACATTTCAATCATGGCGGCTCAGTTTGAGAGTGGATTTCATTCTATTGATACAGCCGTCATGAAATGCTTTCCCTTCTCTTTAGCTGCCATATAATGGCCCTTTGTTTTCCTGACGCTGGCTTTCATACTGAGATTTGACATAAAATTTTACTATGAAACCAAAGCTGTTATTAGCCAACAGGTGGTCAAGACCCCAGAAAGGCCCCACTGTGTGTCATATAATAAACTGTGTTAATGATGCCATCTGTTAGCCCTACTGGTGAAGTCATTTCAAAATTCATGAACAAAGCAAAGAAGGTGTTACGCTACCTGCTGTTAATATCTACATTGGATGGATGCACCATTAAGCTTGTGTTTTTTTCTCTCTCTTGCAGACAACACTGCCTCCATAGTGACGAAACGAGGCGGCTTCAGGAGACGGGAGCAGGCCGTGTATCGACTGCCCGTGCTGGTTACAGACAACGGAAAGCCCGCCCTCAGCAGCACCAACACGCTTTCGGTGCGCGTGTGTGACTGTGACTCGGACGGCGTGGCCCTGTCTTGTGGAGCCGTGGCCTACACGGCAACTGGCCTCAGCACCGGCGCCCTTCTGGCTATTCTGGGCTGCATCATTACACTTCTGGGTAAGAACCGGATGACCTCAGTGTCAGAAACATAAAGCCTTGTTCCAGCTGTTTGTTTTTCTCTTGGCTGGTCTATTCAGCGTAAAGGTCGGAGTGGGCAGCTTTTAATATCAGAGGAAGGTTACAGATACTGGCTCTTAGCTCGAATTTCTTTGTTTCTGTTATGTGGGTCTTCAGCTCAAGTATTAAAAGCGCTATTAAAACATTTCTAGGAATATTGAAACATTATTAAAACAATATTCAAATGATGTGCAGTGATGTACAAAAGTTTATTCACAGGTGGTGGAAAAAAGTAAAAATTTGTCATTTCTAGACCTGGTGAATTTTGCCATTTTTCTTTTTAAAGTAGAAACCAAATGTTATTCAAAAAGTGTTTTCTCCTCTTCTTTTCTGCTACATCTTTTTGTATCTGACAAGTACATTCAAAAAGTTTTCAAATTATGATTTTATTTATTAAGAAACTAAAATGTATCCCACCCAACATGGCCATATATACAAATAACTAATATTTCCTATTTTAGTTAAATGCACCCATGAGTTCAAATCTGATTTGCTGAAACAACAGAAGGTTTTTTCCTGCCTAAAATCTTCCATTGTGTTTTCAATACATATGAAGTTAGTTAGAAAACTGGCCTTTTATCACATATAGTTGCATAATATATTATTTTCTGAAAACTTTGTTTCATCTCCTGCTTCCATTTATTTTGGTTACGATGCACAGCTGACTTATGAAATATATTCTAATAGTTATATGCCTGACAGAACTAAAGCAGGTCTTAGCGACCTCCTGCTGTGTTGGATATTTAATCACATTTTCTCATAGTTGAATCCATAAAATCCCTTTAGGTTGATGGTTGCCAAGGCAGTTATGAAATGCTGTAATGGCATGTGCCAATTGTGAGGGAGATGTAGAACGAAACACAAAAATTTTTTAGCTGAAAGAAATCATTCAGTATTTGTCATTTCATTTCAGAGAAGAAACAAAATGACCAATGGTTGAAATGACCTCATATCTGGGTTGCGTTGTGGTCTCCTTACCCCTACAAATAGCTGAAATCCACCTATTTCCACAAAGCCCCTCCACCCCACACCTTCCCTGGTCTGCTCCTTCAGACTAGCGGCAGCAGCAGCAATTAGAAAACACCCGGTGGAACTGGGCATCCGCTTCTCAGTCAGATTGTTATTGGGAGCAGATAGTATAATCAGCTCCCTTGTTGTGCCTTGTTGTGATGACATGCTGTCTCATCTATTCTTACTGCTCATTAAAATTCATCATCGCTCGATGCATCTTCTTCTCATCTGGCAAACAAACCTTAATTGCATTACTGCCATCTGCTGGGTTGGGGTTTATTCATACATGTGTCTAGTATGCCACACATATTTGAACTGAGAAAGGTGTCTATTATTCTTAAGGTCTTTTGTGTGATTAACTGAAATTAGTTGCAGTTTAAAGGTAGCTGAAATGCTTCGTTATTTTTCTGAAGCAAAAATTAAACGATGCACACTCAGGGCTTCCAGACTTTACCATCTGCCTTGTCCTCGTGCATTTTTCATTTTCCTACCTCGAGCTTGTAGATCATATTCTGTTCCATATGTCGTATTTGTTTTGTGGTCTCATTGAGTATGTTAGCAAGGAAGACGGATGCAACATTTTCCTATTTGGTTTGTATTTTGTTCAGTTCTGTTTATTCTACAAACACGACTGTGAAACGTTGGTATCTGAGTGAAAGTAGCGCTCGACACTCTATAGTTTGGTCCTCTTTCATTCTTTTAAAATATTCTCGCTTGCGGAGAAATTTGACAGAAAAGGATTTGGAAAATATAACTACAAAACCTGATTTCCTTTTAGCAAAAGGAAAATACAAACTGTTCCTCTTTTCTCACCCCGGTGCTCCCATTAAAATTCAGTCCCTTAGCAAATCTAGGGAGTGGGCAGTGCATTGACAGCTTATACACCCTACATTGGCACTGCTGCGCTCCCTCATAATCTGCCTGAACTTCCACTTTGCAAACTCCGCTCCGTTTGGCTGTTGAGTTGCACTGGGAATTTATTTAAAATAACAACCCCTGCAGTTCAGAGAGTAGTTCAGATGTAAGTGAAGGTAGAGCAGCCATTCGGTCCAGTACTTGGAACCAAAGAGAAGCCATGGAGTTTGCAGCCAGTCCTGATCTATCTGAAGGCGGTTGAAGAGCATCGACGTCTGACATTCTCGCACAGGTCAAACCTGGAGGGAGAAATGTTCCGTTAAATTTCCATAACCGGAAAATATAGTGACCTTGGTGAGGCAGCTCTGAGTAGCCGCTCTGATGTTTGCAACTTGAACACCAAGAAAATCCAATAAGATCAATTATGTACAGTGAATGTTACTGGAAGAGGAGGTTTTGAATTTTAGTTAAAAAAAACATTGGAGGTGAAAGCTCAACCTTTGGCTTTTGGTGTCAAATAAACCAAATATGTGACTGGCTACAACAAATCCAGTGTCCCTGAGGATGTTTTTAGTTCTTTACAGATTCTGAATGTGTGGATGATAAGATTTCCATTAATGGCAAACACCTGGAATTACATTAAGTAAATCTGGCGATCTGAATGCTGGCATGCAGCAAACATGATCACTGAGAAAACAGCCCTCAAAGTTTCAAAGGTTGTCCCAAAACCTGATCAGCAGCCTGGGGTGTTAAAAAAGGCTGTTGATTTAAATAACTTTACGTTAACTTCACCCCCATCGTCAACTGTCAACAAGTAGACTGTGTCTGGGAAGGTGTGCAGATCAAAGCTTTTACAAGCCAGATTTTGTCAAGCTTGTTCAGTAAAAAATATATTTTCTCAAAGTTTTCAGCAATTGTCCCTTTTTCCAATGAGACTGTGAACTTCTATCTTGTCATAGAGTTGTCTATGAACCCAGAATAGTAGTTTAGGTATAAGTTATCACTGAAATGATGATGGTAAAAGCATCCCTGTTTCACTGTTGTAATAACATTGTCCATTGTTAGGTTGTGAAGTGTTGTGCCATAACGGATCATAAATCATTAATGCAACAATATCCCATTAATTTTCTCGTCTGCGTTGGAATGATATTTTCTAAAGAAATTCTCAGATTCATTTCTTAAGCTTCAAATGAATCCGAGGGATTATTGAAATAAGTGCTAGTGCGTTTGAAGGATGCTCTGCTTCCGTTTTTGTGTAACACCATATGTAAGGATGCCAGTAAAGACACTGGTAAATTAGCATTCATTACCACGCTTGCACAGATGACGCAGCTCTGAGCTGTCACCTCCAGGCAGCATTATTACTACTATATACCCACAGACACAGTCTAGCTTTTAGCTGATCTTCATTCATAGACAAGAAGGAGGATCCAAACAGTGCATACAGTAACCGAGATAAAATCTGTGATAAGGTCAAACTTTTCTTTCTTTTTTCTAATCCCCTGGTAGTTTTTCTCACCATCAGTTCAACAGAGAGTGCCTACTGTGCTGAATTGACATTTTAAATGAGGCAACATGTCAGAACAACCCAAAACCAAGACTTTGGAACAAGGCCTTACCTGATGGGATATTCTAATTGTGACAACCTCACACACTCAAAAGACTTGCAGCCTTTATTGGATATTTACTTGAGTGGGCTGCAGGGGGTGTGTGGTAGGTGTGAGGGGGTCTATGTGCAAACCAAACCTTTCAGATTTTTATTTGGAGGACGTTCTGAAAACTTTCTGAAATCTTTACAAGAATCCATAGCTTTGTGTTGGTATATCACATTAAAAATTGAATGGTTATTGATAGATTTGTAAAGCATTGGACCATGTTTTTTTCTGTAATGTCCTAAACTTGATTTGGAATTCTGCTGAACTTGCATCTTTAGGCTAGATTTAGCCTAGCTGTAGCATGCGGCACAATGCTTAGCTTGGCACATGACACCATCTCTTGACTTATTTACAGAGGAGTTTAATTATGGGAGGGTTTTGCATGTTATTAACTTTTTAAAACACTGGTATAGCCATTTCTTGGCCTAGTGTTAATGCCTAAGTGTTCCAGTCTAAGTCTCCTTTGCATGTGAATTTAATTGTGCGTGATGCTCTGTCATCATCTATCTATTTAGCACAATTAGATGAGCATGTTTCCTCATCTTCCTCCTTGTGAATATTGGTCCCAGCTCTCCCTCTGTAGTGGAACTTTGTCCTTGGCTGGCATTAACCAGCCCACGCATGACCGCTCTGACGGATCCTTTATTCTTATCTCCGTTGATGGTCTTCCTCAGGAACCTTTTCAATCTGTAGGTTGCTATTGAGGCCGTGATTGCGTGTGATTGTGTTGTTGGGGATGACAATCGAGCTTGACTGCATCCCACCGCTGTCACGCTCAGGTCTTGTCACTCTTGCGTCGCCTTTTCTTTCTTCCCCGTTGCCTTTTCCACTCTCCGTTTCTCATCAGGTGACCACCAGTAATATTGTTTCCAGTGATATGTCATCATAATAATACCTACAACATATGTTACATGTAGCGAGCTGCTTTTCCCAGAATGCATCGCTTACTTTGAGAGCTTCAGCCAGGACAGATGATAGAAAACAGGCAGTTTTCACCTGCCAAGCTAAAAACCACTAAGAGCTGTGTTTGCATTTACATTAACTCTACATGCTCATGAGCTGAGTGGTCATCAATCATGGCTTGATATTTTTAGATTTAATTACCGGGCTTGTGCTTCTTGCATTAATAGCTCCGAAAATGCCTGAATACAACTGCACTTTTGAAAAATGTCATTTCAAACCCATTTTTTTCTGATCCAGCCACTTTGGAAGATATGTCTAAACTACTGAGACGATCATTATCTCGTTAAGATCCTGGGCCGTTTTTCCCCCAGTGCAGGTCAGGTATGGCTCAGCCCTCCTGAGAGCCAATTAGGATATTACGTAGCACTCCAAATCTCCAGGCATTTATTTCTATCTGGACGTCTGACTTGCTTATCAGATCTATTTCATTAATCTCTGTATCTGTTTGTGTGTCTCTGGCTGCTCTGGCTGTCCCCTGTGGAAGTCGTGTGTGTTTGTCTCTGTTTCGACATCTCCAAAGCAGTCAGAGATATTTTATGTTCAAGCTGCTTTGTTGGAAGTCGGCCTTTTCTTTGCTTGAACAAGCCCATTACCAGCCGATTTAACTCTTGTTACACATGGAAAAAGCTGAAAATGCCTCACATGGGAGAACTGGGAGGAAATGGCTCAGAGCTTCCTAAAAGGATCCATAGAGGAAAATACAAACACAAAAGTTTATGGAGGAGAAAACAAATACCGAGTCTGAAGCCTGTACTGTGCAGTCTGACAAACCCACAGATGTGGACCAATTTGGAGGGACCCCTGGTAATGACAAAAAACAAAAAATGAAATATTTTATGGCCCTGGCATTATCTTTCACCTAAAATGAAGAAAATAAGACATTTATTTTTAATAAATTTTTGGAAGTGTGAAAAAATCTTAAGGTACCAAAACATTTTCTGCCATCTTGGATTTTCTACTCCATATGGGGATTGTTTCAAGAAGGAATGTCACTATACAATTAATTACTGTTAATAGTTCACTGCCTTATATCACTAATTAGGGCAAATAGTTTTCCTGAGCTAGCATGAAAAATGAAATAACTGAAAACAACACAGATGTTGCAAGAAGAAAAACTGTCAAAACAAGGAAGCAGTCTTAGTAAAAATGATTAATTAGTGAACTGATCAGATGGTCACCAAAGCATGAGTAGATCTGACAGTGTATGTAATGTACATTTTTGTGTTCAATCATAATGTTGCCGGGCTATCATTCAGACATGAGGGAGAGTTACAGCTTCATTATGCATCATGCGTCATGCAACACTGGTTGTTTTAAATGTGCTCAACTCTAAGTAAAGAACACACATCTTGTCATCTCAGACCATGTTTAAAAAATGTGTAGCCTAGGAAATAAGCCTATAAAAGGGGTTTGATCATCAGCTTTAGGCTGGGAAAATAGAGGATCTGTCCAAAAGCTTCATGAAACTTAAAAGTGTGATTTTAGAAAATGGCAAAAGTTATTCCAAATGAGGAATCACTTATATTAGCCTAATATTATGACCTGTTGAAAATTTGTTTTTCCAACTAGAAGTAGGTTAAGCAGTTTTCCTTCGTCCAAGGTATCATGCATATTTCAACAAGTATAAAAGTTGTTCAAACTGGAAGGCAGCACACACATCTGCTGAATTAGCTGCTAAAGTTTAATGGTCGAAATAGCACAAAGTGTGCAAAAGCCGTTTAGTGGCCAAAGAACTGCAAAAGGACCACAGGCGTGTGTGTGACACTTTGCATCCACAGGTATGCAGAAAGCTTCGAGAAGCATTGCTGGAGAACAGAGGAAGTCCTGCATAACTGTTGTGATGGCTGCTGTCTGTCGTCATTCATCACTTTGTACATTCGCAGCAGCAGGCAGTCGCATCCCTGAAGGAGAAAGACACCTCTTTATGTGACCAGACACAGATTTTCCATTCGCTCTTTTCAGTGTGTGTTGCTCTTGTTGCAAATGCATTCGCTCTTTCGGAAAGATTGTTTTACCCAGGTTGAATTCACAGTAAACAAAGCTCAATGTGTGGGTGGGTGTAAGGCAGTAGGGGGATCGAAACCTTCACATTTGATTAGATCAATCAGACTTTCCCTCTAGTTCCTGTAGTATAAATGTTTGAGCATTGCTGTTATTTCTCTTGTAGCTTATTACCATGCTGGAAGGGGCGAGTTAGTCATTCCATCTGTATACGTAAATCTAAGCATTTCTGCACAGGCCCTTCCGGGGGCAACAAATAACTATTTCCTATTCTATAATGAAGGAAGACCCAAAAAAGTTCAGAAGTTCAAAAAGTTCAGAAGCAAGTATATCATAGAACCACTGGCTTTATTTGAGAAACAATCAATGGGCAAAGAGGAAACAAATGCACCAGTTAAGGCTCCCTGCAGAAAGCACAAGCAAGACAGTGAGGCAAACAAAGTCTGACTGACGTGAACAAGAATGAATGAAAACCTAGCAGAAAACATATACAGTTGAATATTTGGAAATATGGCAAAGTATTTCAATATAGCAAAGTCAGCATAAGGGGAACTGAGGCTCTTTCTGGAGAGAAACGAGCTTTGTAAAATGTAATACAAGGTAAATAAAAGATTTGTCAAGTCCTGTAAAAGGTGAACATAAAAACATGCCAAAATACTAAATAATAGGAACATTTCATAAAACTCAACTTTTCAGCAGATGATTTGGCTAAACGAATGCTTCAGCGTTCTTGGAACATAGTTTGTGTTTTTGGGTTAACATTTTACACATTATAAATGATTTCCTTAAAATAAATAAATAAATAATTTTGGGTTTAAATTGAATAAAAGGGTGCTTAAGTACTGCATTACCTATTATATAATGTGATTTAATATTCAAAAATGACGTAACTAGGCAACATGAAGTTTTTTAAAAAGTGTTTAGAAGTAAATTCAATTATAGCTGAAGGAACTCTTTCCTAAAAATCAAACTTATGAAACCAAAACTTGCAATAGGCTATGTTTATGTGTCATAAATTAACAATAAGTTCATGTATGCGCTGTTCAAACAATAAGCTTCACTTTAACATAAAGTGTAAATCTCTATCTGGTTTAGTTAAAACAACCCTGTTCCCCAATCAGTGAAGTGGGTGGAGTAGTCAGAAATGTTACTTCTGTAGCAATACCTCCTAATAATATCACTCACTTGGTTAGAAGTGCATGTCATACTGTATGTACAGTAATTGTTTTGCAAAGACGACATGCAGCATTTCAGCAACAGGAAAGCCGTGAGGAATTAATTGAGCAATGCAAGCTTCGTGTCTACGTTCTTCTTACATGTCTGTGTCAAAGTCGTTGATTAATTCGTCTTTATTAAACAGCAGCGCAGAGACACGGACTGTGTGGGTGAGGCAGTGAGTAAATAACCTGTTACGTGTTCACCTGAATCACACATATAGAAATACTCTAATGAGAAAGCGATGCCTGCTGGTAAGAAAAGGGCAGCAGAGAAAATTCACCTTGTTCACTATCGATTGCGTGGGGTAGATCATTTAAACAATTCAATTACAGCAAAAGCCTTTGTAGCGCGGAATTGATCTCCTTTTTTTTTTTTTTTTTTTTTCCCTCTGTTGTTCACTTAGTTTACATCTGTTCTCCAAAGTGAAGAGTGGGTACCTGTCGTACCGTGGCTGCGTTTGCTAAACCGTCCAGGCTGCAAACCGCGTCTCTCAAAAGAGCCTCGGAACAAACCATCTGTATTCCCGGCCATCAACCAGCTCCACCTAGAAGGCAGTAACTGGATGTTGGCCTGTTTCCAGTCCATGAAGCATTGTGTCTGCCTTCTAGGCATTAAACCCTAAAGAGCTTTGCTGGAAAGCACTTGGAATATTCTATTTGGATGTGCCACTTTGTAATTCATTTTAGCGGAGCCTTGCTGAATTGAATGGAATTTAGAATGACTCGGGGCTCTAAAAACAGAAGAAACAATCTCCCTTGGAAATGTTTGGAAGCACTAAAATGTGTCCTGGATCTAAGGAGGGTAATTGGAAAAGAAAGGGACCACTCAAAGTCCCGGTGAGCTGCAATATTCTGCATTTTACACAGGATTCCTACACTTTTTGTCATGTAAAAATTCCACACTCAGGTTTTTTTTTTTTACTTCTCAGTCCTTCATGTTCATTTTACAATATAAAATACAACAGTTCACCATGTGTTCAGAAATATTTATACAGCAGACATGCTTTTAAGTTTTGTTGAATGAATCAAGTATGTTAAGTCACAAAGCAAGAAAGACGAAGAGGAGCATAAAGCTGAAAGGAAAAGGAATGAAGGACAACACAAGGGATAGATGAAGGAAGCAAGGAGGGATTCAAGGCAGAAGGAAGTTAGTCAACAAGGAAAGACACAAAGGATAAAGGAAGTATAACATTTTTCTAGATCAAATTCTATTCTAAGATGATTATTTTTGCACAGTTATCCTTATTTGGACAAATGGAAATCAAATGTTGGACTTTTCCAGACCACTAAGGTACCGTGGATGCATGCGGTTGCCAAACAGCTAACAGAACGCTGCCCATTCATCTCCCCAGTCCTTCGGTGTGACACCTCCCTCCCTCCTTCCCATCCCCTCTGTTTGCTCCTTTATTAGAAGGTGTGAAGTGGTCTTTGAATTTGGTTCCTGGGCCTCTTTCTCTGCCGCCAGCAGCAGCAGCTCGATGCCGGGCAGGAAAAGAAATATGGACCAGTGGAACAATATTTCACTGGCACCGGCCTGACATTGATGGATCGAGGATCATTAGACGTTTGCCAGTTTGCTTGGGCGTGGAGTTATTTTCAGCAATAATGTATGGGAAGAGGGAGCAGGGGTTGAAGGAGAGCTTCTGCTATATGATCTCAGAGGTATCGTGCATTCAGCATGGCGGAGCTGTGAACGAGTCTGGAAGCGTAACGTGGGCGGCGGAAAACACAAAAATGAATTACATCAAAGGTTTAGCTTTGCCTTCTCAGCTTAATATTTGAACTGTTTATTTATGACTCTCAGCCTCGTTTTCCGCCATTAATCTCCTGTCGTCTAGTCCAATCATTTTGATAATTTAATTTCAGTTTAGTACTTCCAGCTTCGTCTTTTACTTTTGACAGCGCATATATTGTTCAATACTGAGATTATTAATACTTTGTCCTGACTCTCTTTGTCAGTTGCACCGCTCTGACTCTTCTCTCGTTTCACACGGTCATGAAAGAAGGTTGATTTTGTGGTTTCGTTTCCTTGGAACCCATTTGATTTTTAAACGAGGTTAAGGGGAGATGTTTTTTTTATCTCATATTCCTTCTTCATCATGTCAAAGTAAAATATGTTTTTTTTCCCCAACATGGCTTCCAGAGATTGGCATTTGAAATGTGTCTAATGGTTTTTACTTGAAATTCCTCCTTATTGTATTGTTCGTATTTTCAGGCCAGCTTAGCTTTTGTAGCCATTTTAATAAATCTGCCTTGCTTGGCTTCCCCATGTTGAAAACCAACTTAGAAAAATAAAGCTATATTCAATTACACATTTATATGTTCCTACTGAATACATGTGTTCAAACTGAAGGATGAAATAAGATTTGTGTTTTGAAATAAATGTGAATTTATTTTGGGGATTTTTCCACCTGGGATACTAAAAACGTGGTGGACACTGTATGCCATGTTAGAACAAATATGATATTTTAGTATTTTAGTGTCCTAAACCAAATCTAATTACTGTTTTGAAAACATTTTTTTTTTTCACGGATAAACAAAATTGCTGTTTTTGATCTCGTAAGGAGACGTGGCGATCTTACCTAACATTATACTTGAAAACACATGGAACTTGAAGTCCCAGTGATAACTGTGAACAATATATTTATTGGAGACATACTTCTACTTTTCCTCATACGCTTCCTATGAATCTCATTTAAAAAAATTGGAAGGACTGTACAATTTTTCTCTCAGTTGACGTATCAAAGGGGAAAAAAATGGCACACTGCTCCTCCCCGGTTGTCTTAAGTCAGTGTGAAGTGATTATCAGCACACAGATAATACACATCATCCCACAATTTCTCACTCCAGGATCTCTCCTCCTCTCCCCTTTGCAGTGATGGTTCTGTTGATTGTGACAATGCGCCGGAGAAGGAAGCAGCCCTTGATCCTGGAGGAGGAGAGGGACATCAGGGAGAACATCGTCCGCTACGACGACGAAGGAGGGGGAGAGGAAGACACGGAGGCCTTCGACATGGTCACCCTGCGCAACCTCAACATCATCAGAGACCCCGCCGCGCGGCGAGACGTCACGCCGGACACGCCCACCTTTTACCAGTACACCTCTGCTTCTCGCCCGTCCTACAAGTCGCTGCCCGACAACGTGGTGTTTCGAGAGTTCATCTGGGAGCGGCTGAAGGACGCCGACGTGGACCCCACGGCTCCCCCGTACGACTCCCTGCAGACGTACGCCTTCGAGGGCAGCGGGTCTGTAGCCGAGTCGCTGAGCTCGCTCGAGTCACTAAGTACAGACTCGGACCAGAACTACGACTACCTCAGCAACTGGGGGCCGCGCTTTAAAAAGCTGGCCGACCTGTACGGCAACAGTGACGGCGTGTTCTCGTAGCCCCCAAATGTCTCTCTTAGCAGTCCTGGAACTTTGAAACGTGCGAGTAATATATTGTCAGAGCAAGTGGTTTTGTCCGCCTTGGTGCAGCCGAGGAAAAGATTCAAAGACAACATAAGTGATTGAAGGAGAAACACTTTGACTTCAAAGGTTTTTTTGGTTTGTTTACCTCCTAGTATGGGCTTTCAAAAGCGTGCCATGGTGAGTTTTGACACTGACTTCAAAAGTGGCTTGACTGAGGAGGAAGCCTTGTGTGCAAAAGACATTAAAGGTTTCTCATTTTGGGCCTGAGTCCAACCGCTGACTGCAAAATGCATTACATGTGGAAGCTTTTTTTTTTTTTTTTTTTTTTTTACGGGGAGAAACCTGTCCTTTCATTCCAGTGATGGGCACAGTCCCAACACTCCGGCTTTGATGCATTCCTTTGCTATCTCTGTGCTAAAAAACAAAAAGTTTCTCATGAAAGGCTGGCCCCCTGGCAGCTAATCAGCAGTCTCTGGACTGCTCAGATGAAATATGAGAACAATTTATGTTTCTTATTACCGTCTTTTTGCAGAAGACGGTTGAAAATGGGCTGTATTTTATAAACCTTTACACCCAGAGCCACATTAGTCATGGACTCAGTCATAATTCTTAAAGTTACTAGCCAGACTTTTCTGTAAAATCTGACCAAACTCACTTTAGATATTGCCACCTGCAATATTTTTTTTTATCAGGTCTTCTCTTTGTTTTGGTATTTTGTCATAAATTCATCCATCCGTTGTCTCCACGCGTTATCCCGGGAGGGTTGGGCTGGGTGGTATCATTTTATGGCAAATCCCAGTTGTAAATCCTAGAAACACACAGTCTGTAAACATGGCCACACTTCTGCTGATGTCACAAGTCTGCTCTCTAGTTTTTGTAAAACTTTGATCAACCGATTGCAACCAATTCCCATTTCCTTTTAGGAATTTCTGCAAGCAGCTGACAAAATGTAACAGATATATAATATATCACAAAGTAGATATTTTTGTACCTGAAAAATTGGGTAAAATAGGCAAAGCAGGTGAATGACCTGTACCTGCTGTTGTAGTTAGTACAACAAGTAAGGACATCTTAGTTTGGCTCACTATATATTTGCATTTATATGAAACGTATATTTAGAAAACCGGCTTGTTTCTCCTTAAATTGTGGCACATTTGTGAGGAAAATAGATTTGTAGGTTAAGCAGCAGAGTTGAGTATTTGGGCAGCAAATTCTGTCCCCCAATCCCCAAAACATTATTGACTGTTGACTCCTGTTTGGTGTGGTTTATTGAATTTAATGATCCAAGTTTAAAGAAACAAGACACATCGACAATATAGCAATGAGTTTCTTTAGCGCAACAGAGGCTCAGTAATGTAAAGGTGATCCATAGAAGACCACAGCAGCCTCGGACCAAATTATCCTTCTGATGACCTCCTTGCATATACACTTTTGTTGGATGGCATCTTATTTTTCAACCAGCATTGAATCCATCAGCCAGTCTGGTTCTGTTGGTCACTCTGGCATGTTCGACACACCTAATGTGATCCCACAAGTGTTCAACGGGTTCAAGACTGGAGGCAGAGTTTGGCTCCTTAAGTCGGTCGCACATAAAAGTGCTGCGTAAATTCTGAGTGATGTTCCAACAAACACCGAAGTTGTTGAAGATGACCAGAATTTCGCCCTCGAGGAATTGCAGATCAGTTCTTGGAAAAACAAACTGCTTATTGTTTCACTTTAAGTTGGAACGGAAAGAAGAAAATGTTTCCTGCCGGTAGCTGCACAGCTGCTGCATCACCCACCACTACCACCAACTACGGTTGCCAGGCACATCCACTTATGATGAGCCAAATCCTACCTGTTAGCTCTACTACACCTGCTCCTGCCAAACATCCTTTGCCGCCATCGTCTTTCCAGTTGCTCTGCAGCCAGATGGAGTGAAGGTGTATGGGGGAATTTGTCCGTTCAGTATAACACATTTGATTGGTATGTACCAGTAAACAGGCATTCCCTGCCACTCCCACTACACTGCGGCCAAACACGTATGACAGAATTGAAAAGTGATGAACATGGATGGGAGCCAGTCAGACGGAAAACATCTGGAACATACAGACTCTTGTTAAAGAAAAAAACAAGTACTCAAAATCTCTGAACTCCCTTGAATTTTGTTAAAATTACAGAGTGTTTTGGAATACTGGTTTTAGTTTATATGGGCAGTAGGGAACGGGAGGTTGGTGGAGGTAAATACAGGACAAACACAGAGGAAAACTGTTGGAATCGGCAACAGATTTGAGATTTGGGTTCGCCTTCCGGCTGAATGGTAGCCCTCAACAGATAACCAGAGCTACAGTTGAATAGTTTAGATCAAAGCGTGTCTTTGATTCAAAATGACCCAGTCAACGTTCAAACCAAGATGCACAATGTTCCTTCTGACTGAGCTCCAGTTATGTAGCATAGAAAAGTCTCAAGGGGTGCGTTTACACTGCAGCCTGAAGTGACCCAATTCTGATTTTTTTTGACGTAATGCGACCTGAATCCGATCTTTTCATGACACTATGAACAGCACAGGTCGGATTCCATTTCCAATGTGACCCATATCCGATACGTATCAGATTCAAATGCCACCTAACGTCCAGGTCTCATTCATCCGAACTGAACGTCGCTGATTCTCAACAAATCTCACTATTCTGTGTCCTGATACACGCAAGTGGGAAGAAAAACAACAACCATGACGGACTATATGAGGATGAAGTTGTTAATATGTTGCTCCGGCCGGATAACAACTTCAAATATGTAAGCTAAGCTCCACCGTTAGCCTCCATGTTTACTTCCGCAAACACTGAGCACTTCTTCTTTTTATGGCGGTTGGCAGAACACTGACGCTATTGCGCCCTCTACTGCTCATGCGGGACACTTTCAGGTCGTTTGCCTGTTCAGACTGCAGAACACATACAGGTCGCATTTACTGGCAGTGTTAACGGCCCTGGCAAAAAAATTGGAATTGGGTCACTTCAGGCTGCAGTGTGAACGCACCCAAGATGTGCAACGCTGGCAGAGACATTTCCAAAAGGACTTCTACGCTGTAATTGTAGCTAAAGGTGGTTCTCCAAAGTACTGAATACAAATTAACATCTTACATTTCAGTATATTATTTTGTATAAAAATTTCAATACCAACTACTCTTTTTTTTTCTTCTTCTTTTATAAGTTATTTTCTAAGTTGTGATAGTTTCCACTGAAGAGAATCCATTGAAGTGTGGGGTTGTAAATTGACAAGTTGTTAAGAAGTTCAAGCAGAATGGTTACTTCTGCAAGTCACTGTACATATAATTAAACCAGTTTATTTTCAAAGGCCAATCAATCAATGTCCTCCTCATCTTTAGCATCCACAGCAGAGCTGATCAAGACTGAATCGGTCACAACTGGAACTCTTCCTCTGTCTGATGTCATTGTATTGTATTGTTGAGTTTCTTCTGGAGGTCCCACTGATGACATCACTATTCAGTCTATATGTTTTGTTCCTGCTGGCTCATGTGATGTCATCAGCTCAAATACAGACACACTAGGACTATTGGAGGGTTTTTGTTGAATGTCTGCTTATTAGAAACGTTGTATTCCACAGTAATAATCCATACTTCATGACCGCGTCTTCAGTGTTGTACAGTTATTTCTGAAGAAAAATACACCTCTGGCTAGTATCTTTAACACTACGTGACACACAGATTCATACCTATAATACAGTATAACCAAGTACAGTAGTCGATGTGCTAAGGAAGTTGTGTGAATCATAAAAAGAACGACATCCATCAGTTTTATATATCAGCAGGGTGACAGAGAAACACAAACTCTTCTTCTCCTGAAGGTACATTTTGCAGATGTCGCGATGTAGTGTGTGTCTCGGTCTGTTTCTACTCCTGCCTTTCTATTACCAACAGTATCATTTCTCAGCTATGAAGTCGGGGTTTAGTTCTGCTTTTCTACAAGGTGGCAGCGTCAGATCAGTGAGCCTTGATGATGGATTTGTCCGTGCTGTGCTAGAGATTCACAACACCTAGACTTTAGGGTGGGATTGGGGGAAATCAAGTACTTGTTTTTAAAGTGGTTGACCTCACAGAGGTCTGGTTTGTAAGTAAATTAATTTAGCTTCTGTAGTTTGCAAAGTCCAGCATTTATTGTCATTTTAAAATCGAATTTTAAACAATGTACGGTTTGAACATCGATGGTGAACGGACACACTGTATGATAATCATATTGTGGCGATTTTAGTTTATTTCTTTTCTCCTTTCCCCAGCTTAAACGAGTTATGTTACAACTGGGTGTGCACATGTGCAACCGCTGTGTATTATTTATTTCAAAGAGGCAGAACTGTGCAAATGATGTTTTTATCTTTTTGCTGAAAATAAAATTGATATTCAGTTCCTTAAAAGGCTTAAGGGATTTATTTCAGGTTATCTGAACATAAAGGTCATCTCTGGCTAGAAACTACAGACACCATACAGTGGCAGTAATAACCAACGACTCTGAACCTGTTGCCATCATTAGGGACCTCATAAAAACCAGAGAAGGGCTCAGGAGGGGAAGAAGCTTTCTCTGTGCGGCTGCTGCGGCTGACGAGGCTTTAATGCTCCGCGGAGGCTGTTGTGATGCCTCTGAGGCTCACCGACGCTCATTTGGGGAGCTTGGTGCAAATGTTTCATGCTCATTTTGACGCAGCCAAATAAAATCCACGTGTTTTGTTGTTTAAACGCTGCATCTCAAGCGACCAAAAAAAAAAAAAAATGTTAATTGACTCCCCTAATTTAGGAATGTAAGAGTCAATAAACAAATTAAACGAATCATGAACAATATACTGGATTTAATTAAACGCTGCTTTAGTTTCCACACGCAAAGTGGTACAAGCCTGCTCTCCCTGTTTTTTCAGTCAGCTGATCAGCAATGGGCTACAACAGGTGTGACAGGGGGAAGTGCTGAGCTACCCAGAAAAGCTTATCCTGCCACTTTATCTGACCTCTCTTACTTATGTTTAAGTCAAAGTCTTGAAAAGTCTCTAATAGCGTCTAAAAATTTGCTAGATCTGTTGCTTTTCTGAAAGAGTCATTAGAAGGTTCAGAAAACGTCTGAATGTTAGACATGCTTGCGTGACTCACATTCTTACCTTACTGAGATTCTTTTCATTTAAAAAATATTTTAATTTCAACCTGAGGGTATTTCTTAATTCAAATGACATGCATTATTTTGAATCTCAACCAAAATGATGCAACCAAACCTATTCTCAGTTATCTTACTAACAACTGAGAATAGTTGTTAAAAGCTCCAGCCATACTGCTGCTCTATGTTTAGAGTAATTTAAGACTAAATTTAGGCTCAGGGAGAACAAAGGGGGCTGCAACATATGGCGTGGCCTTGATCTCAGCATCACAAACTCGGTGTGGGATCACATGAAAAAGACAAACAGAGATGGGCTAAATGCACAGATTAGCTGTTCATTAAAAAAATTAAATAAAAACTTGGAACATTTGTGCCTTAAAAAAAATCCTCTAACTGAACCATTAATTATCAACAAAAAATGTCTGACACATTTTGAAGGGATCTTCTTTTCCAAGCTTTGAACAGTCCTCAGCTCCGCTAACGGATGCACAAAATGAATAACCTTGATGTTTGTAATTCCATTTTGTCATTTTTTTACCCCCCCTAACATTAGATTTTTTTTTTTTTTCCCCTGGCTTGCTCATTCCAGATTTAAATCAAAGCGAAAACAGCTTGTGTCCCGAGCCGTTTCAAGTAGTCAGAGCTCCATGAATACAACTGACGGTATAATTCATAGTGATGATGCAAGAGATTGCAATGGACTTGTTAGGTGTTTTTTTTTCCTTGGTAAATATGTCGTCTTCTTACAGGTATTGACACATTTTTGCAAAGCTTTGAACCTGGAAAAGACAGGATTTTGTCAGTGTGGCTTCAGAGTTACTATAGTTACTGTGTGTGAGCATTATTGTTCAATCAAATCTTATTCTTCACTCATTTTTATGTATTCAACAACTATAATTACAACTCCCTTCAAAGCCTGTTTGAAATAATGATCATTTATAAGAGGCTCTTTCATCTGTGCATGATGATAATGTAATCCACTTTTATGTCGACATTATTGGTTAATTTCCTCATAATACTTCAATAAAAGACCCTGTGACAGCAGAGCAAGAACACAAGCTTATGTTTATGCAATAATCAGATTTTTTTTATGTCATCAATTTATTTTGTCTCAGAAATCAAACCTTGACTTGATCAAACAGGATAAATTGATTTATCTAAGCAAATCTTATAAAATTCTAATAAAACAAGAATACAAGATTACTCTCAACTAACTTGCACTTTATAGGTAAGTGAAAAAATGATGTGAAAGAGGCATCCCTCTGATCAACCTTGAAAATTAGTGGAACGGAGCAAAAGCACCTTGGTAAGGGATTGGTTATGCAGCAACTTTTGGATTTATTATCACCCCTGGTGAAGACGTATTAATATCATAATACATTACTTAAAACTGCAAATATATCACTGAAAATTTTAGGACACTCCGTCCTTTAACGTTTTATTCAGTCAGAAAATAAAAATCGAATGCTTTAACAAAATCCCCAACTGTTGAGACCCCAACTAAGCCATAGAAAACAAAGGCCACTGAAGTATTTTCTTAAAGTTTATACCTCACTTTTTAAAACAAAATAACTTCCATTGTCCATCAGTGAGGAAAGATGAAGTATGTAGATTCACACTAATATAAGAATATAAAAACAGAGTAAAAATAACAGACTATACAGTAAGGTCAAACTTAAAGAATAAGACAAAAAGACAGTGTAGTTAGTAAAAAAAATAGCATGCTCAGAGTCAAAGGAATGTGAAAGGATAATGTAATGTACAAAATGTGCAGGTTTAAGTATGCACAAGGAAAATAACAGACTGTTTACAGGCAGTAATAAAAGAAAAACACATATGCGCAAATAGCAGCAGTGATGTTATCAGAAAGCTGAAACATTTAGCAAAAATCCTCCAAAGCGTATGTTTAGAAAGCTGCATCAAAAACTGGGTTTTTGGGATCATCAAGTTCCCACAGCACCCATTAAACATGATCTACATGTCGGCCAGTTGTTTAGTTAGCAGGCCAGAAAATATCTGTTTTGTCCAACCCTGTAAAATATTTAACTGTTACTAGGTGGTTAGGTCAGATGCGACTGAGATTCTCAAAAAAACAAAAAAGAAAAAGAATCAGTCCTGGTAGGTCAGGTGTAAATAAAAGGATGAGTTACGTGGAAAATCGTATCATGCATCCAGTTATGTAGGATGCATAACTGGATGCATCCTACATGCAGTTATGCATGTAGGATGCATGATGGGATGTATCCTATGCATGTAGGATGCATCCTACATGCATAGGATGCATCCTACATGCATAGTTATGTAGGACGCATAACTGGATGCATCCTACATAACTGAGCATCACCCAGAGGATCTGTGATGCTCTGGGTGTTTTTCTCCTGTATTGATCCTGGGAACCTCAAGTGTTTTTCACACTGGATTATTTGAAATATCTGGATTTTTTTTTAATTTAAAAAAGGAAACTTCTCCTAAATAACTGATCAATTGTCTTTATTGAATCTTTTGATAGGAATTTTAACGGTAATGACATGACCACATCATCAACAGACACATATATTCCAAGTCATATGTGGCTTTAATAAAAATACAAATTTAATATTGTATTTTTTGTGCTAAAATGAAAGAATAGCTTTTCCAAATCTACTGAAACACCTTTGCTAATGAGTGTAGCTGATGCTGTTTGTGTCTTTTTTTAAGCTGGGCATTCTTTCATCTGTTGATGCAACATGAAAAAAACCCCAATTCCAGTAAAGACTTGAATGCACCTGCAGTGGTATAGAGCTGCTAGATGATTGGATCTCAAACTTTTAATGTAAACTCTGGTGTTGATAGCAGCGGCTAACAGTTGTTGATTTTGAATGACCCGTCGCTGTCGATCAAAATCAGCAGGAAAGTGTCTTTAGCTGTCCGCCGCCTGCAATACTTATAAGCAATCAGGAACATTCAGTTATCAGGCGTTCGATCGGGACCTCGGCTGATTGCTTGTGTTGGCCCCGGTGCCTTGGCTGCTGAGGCCCCTGCCGCCTGCAAGCACTTCGCTCCATTCTTATCATAACCGTAGATCATCAACAAATTGCCCTGACAAAGAGGTGGCCATTTTCAGAGACTCTCAGCGAGATGAGGAACACGCTTCCCCTCAGATTGTCTGCTGGAACATCACTAATAGAGTTTGACCTCCTGGCATAATAATATAAAAAAAAAAAAATCAGATGCTGTGGTTGCCTTTCTCACTTCATGTGCTACACAGACTTTTGAGATGATTTCTCTTTCAGCTTCTCTGTTCTTCAACAGCAGCGCTTTATGCTGATAAAAGTTTTGCAAATTGTGGTTTTTAATTCCACTTTGAAAGAGAGCAGTTTTCCCTGAATAAATCTAGAATGAAAAGAGCAGAAATAAATTGCAATCTGCTTTTTCTCTCCTCCCCCCCCAAAGATATAAGCATGCTGACTCAAAGCAAATGTAGATTTTCATAAACAATGACATCTGATTTCATAAGCTGTAAGAAAGTAGTTAAGATCACATAAAAACACAAAAGTCATGATTTCAGGGAGATAAAAAATTCAACATGCTCCCTTGTTGCACATGGACTGAGAGATCAGTTGATGTATGGGGCTTATATGTAAGCCAAAGGGGAACAAGGGTCATGCATATTTATATGTATGGGTGAATATTCGTTTCTGTGATTAAGCAGCACGAAACAAAACAAAGCAAAAATAGAAATCGGCCTACGTGGGTGCGCTCGGATGTTGAGCAATATTAAAGCAACATAATCTGCTCCGCGTCCATCGCGGGTACCTGTTTGTGTTTCGTGCGCCGCCATCAGCTGGATGACGACTCAGAGGTCCTTTGAAAATGAGCAAAGGGAGGAAAAGAAGATCAAAGGCCGTTGCAACACCATGTTTTATTCTCTGTCTCTCTCGGCAGCCAGCGCTCACGGCTTGCTTGCCCGCCTTCAGCGAGAGAAATGTCAGACCTCAGGTTTGTGTACTCTAAAGTTCCTCTAAAATTAGACCGGTCCCAGACCTGGGCAATATAAATAATTCTCTTGAGAGGTTTGGTGTGAGTGGGAGTGCAACAACTTGCTCAGATAGAGCCTGGGGAGCAAGGCGGGAGTTACGGGGGAGGCGGGGGGAGGGGGTCACACTGGCAAGATTATGGTAATAAAATGTAAAAGAAGAGAAATGCAAGAAAATTGCTGGATGATGAGTCAAAGTTGCTGTATGATGAAGACGTCAGGGTAAGTCTGCAATAACTGGGCAGGCTGTGCAGAGAGGTGAGGGGAAGAGAGATGGAATGTGATCAACAATCAATGTGTTTGTTTTCCAAAGGTCAAACACAAAAAGATATCAGTGACAACAACGGGATCATCCGTCTTTATAATTCCAGCTGTTTCTTTTCGGTGAAATTACAACCTGCGTGATTTATTCCGCCGGGTTTCTTTAGCATTTTCTCAGAGAACACGTAAGAATCGTCGCTATGGCGATTTGGTAAGAGAACACGTTTAATCTGCATTTGGCCCGAGGTAGATCTCTCTCAAGGTGTGACAAAAACTCAATCGCTTAATACAACCTGTATTAACAAATCATTATGATTTGTTACCTGCTTGTCGAGGTGAGAATCTTATTGTGTCGTTTTGTAAAGTAAACTGTTTTGCTTTTCTTTTCTTGTCTGTTTGCTGTTTGATCAAACCAAATGAAAATATGGAAGACCCTCAGAAGTCCCACTTTGAATGCTACAATTCAGAAGAGAGTAAAAATGTCTCCCTGGAAAAAGATTTCACAAAACATGCTTTAAATTTTAGGATCTAATTCACAGAAATGCCAAAACTTTGCTCCAAAATTAAAGGTTAGCCCAACCTACATACATTTACCAGATTTTACGCTATTTCCATCAACAAAGTTACAGATATGGAAGCATAAAAATAAAAACACACACACAAAAAACAACAATCCTCAGGGATCTGGGAGAGATCCAGTTTTTGTGCTTTGATGTCCACAGTACATTTAGGGATCTATCCTCTTCTGTTCCCATTTACATGTGTGACTGTGTGACCGATCTACACACAGATGAATTATTGTAATTAGAAAATGATGCACCGAAGCCCTCTCCAGCGATGATTGGCAAAAACATGTCAGGGCAACACCAGCATTAATGAGCCATAATCGACAGAGGCCTAATTAGTGGCGCTTTGTACTTTTAGGCAGGTTTATCATCATTAGCCATGCCTGGCTTGACGTAAGAACTGGAAATGTGAGGGAGAATAAATGTTTGTTTATCATGTAGACATGGAAAATAGTTACATGCTACAAGTGCCTCAGTGGAGACGCGTTCCTCTAGGCCCACAGTTCCCATCAGCAGGGGCCTCGGGGCTAATTAGATCTCAAGAAGAATCAGGAAAGTAAGTGTGAAAGCAAACGTACATATTTAAAGAAGCTGTGTTTGGAAGAGGTTACTTGGTTATTCTTTTAGTTCAATTAAATATTCAGATTAACAAACAATCACAGCCCATCAGACGCAAATTTAATACGACTACTGAGCGTTGTAGGAGCGTCAGTGTTTGCATTTATCAAGCTAAGTCCATTAGCTTGATAATGATGTTAGGTGATGTTTCTACTTTGGTATTCTCCTCCATAGCGATTCCACGATTGTTTGTCCGACATAATTGAGAAAAATTATCGCCCATCATGTCTTCTTCTCTCTGCCAAATTGCATTGTTTAACACAGATAAACTAAGCAAACACTCAGCCCTCTGCTCAATAATTCACGAGCAGACTTCCCTTTCTGCTGCCGAGGTGCAGGCATGCGGGGTTTATTTTACCAATAAAACCAGACGGAACAATGAGATGATGGAATTATCCCGGTTGTATTTAATTGAGTTTGACCAGGTCCCTGCTCGCTGTCCGTCTAATCTCCTCGCGGCGCTGTAGTCTCACTCCCGGGGAAGACGAAGGGCGGCCGATAAACTTTGAAGCTTACGCTAAGAACCAGCTCACTGCACCTCCTGCATTATTCATGAGTCCGGGACTAGAGCATCTTCAAATGGCTTGTCATTTCTTTTTACCCTCTGTCACAATGGCCATATGGTCCACAAACACAGAGGAGAGGAAAGCAATCGGTGGGACAGAGTGGCCAAACAGGAGCGCACACACAGTGCTTTGCAAGTATATTAACTCTTTTACATTTCATGATGTTACAACCATGAGCAACTTCAGGTTTTCATGCGGATTCGGACATTTAGGAAACCATACATTTAATAATACCAAGCCCACTTTGTTATGATGCCCTTAAATAAATTCCAGTGTGATTATTTGCCTTTTAAAGTCAAATGATATGTTAAAACTAATGGTGTGTAAATTGTGGTATGTCTTAGGACACAGCTGCCTCCGTCAATACTTGTAGAAGTCTGTTAAGTATCAGTGTCACACATAACACGTGAACAATTTTCCATATGTTTGGCAGAACAGCCACCCTTTGAAGTCTTTGTCCTGTTGGAAGGAGAACTTCCATTCCAGTTTTTTTCCCTCCAGGCTTACGTAAAATCTAAGCTTGGATCATATACCATCATTCTGTCACCGCCATATTTTACACCGTAATTTATTTCTTTATTTTTTTGGGGGGGGGAATTAATGTGACAGAACAAAACAAAGTAGCACATAATATGTAATGTACAAGTGTACCACAAGTTGATAATTGACTATCACGCAGTTAATTTTGCTGAATTTCGGCTCAGGCTTGGCTCATAAATCCAAACTCTACCCTGAAAGATGCCTTTTAAATAAAATGTATTATGATTATTAAAACTACTTCTACCACTAGAAGAAGGGACAATTGCCAGGGTTATTGAGTGTTCAGGTATTTAAACTAATTTACATATGTATTAATGAGAGGGGGAAGCTGCTCCCTATTTCACCCAACTTGTGACGTATGAAGAAAAGATGCTCAGCCACATGCATGCAGACAGTTTTATACGTCTTAAATTTAGCGTGTGCTGCGCTTTTCTTTAGCCGTGCTGCCTTCCTGGAGACATTGACTGAATGCCGTGAACATCTAAACATTGTCCCTCTCCTGCTATTCCTTTCTACTTAAAATGTATATCAGTTCCTTTGGTGTGCTTCCTCTCAAACCCCCATCGGTCGAGGTGCACTGCTCATGCTGAACCAGGTTCTGCTGGTAATTCCTTCCTGTTTCAGGGACGTTTTCTGCTCCGCTGTTGTTACATGCATGATCAGTACTGTGAAGTCAGTGACACAAGGCAAGTGATTGTCTGTTGTCGCCATATGCTCGTCCAAGAGGAGGGAACGCTGGAATGGCTCGTTGCAATCTGCTGGGTTTCCTTAGACGGACAACTTTTTTCAAACCAGTTTGAAAATTTAATTTAATCCACTGTTTGATAACTAGATCAACTGGACTGTATGTGTGGTTGAACTGAAATGACTTGTTTGTAAAGCCCCTCCAGAAGAGACCTGCCATATGTAGACATGAACTGAATTGAATTAAAACTGTTTGAAATGCTGCGTCACTTTCGTTCCTCTCATGCTGATCCATAACAGAAAATTTAAATTTAATCCATAGAAGTGAAAAAGGTTTAAAGGTTATGAATGTTTTTGCGAGGCACTGCACATTGTTTGAACCAACTTGCGGGACTACATACACTTGAGAGAGCTTTAGAATGTAAAAACCTACTTTGGCTTATTTCTTTCCTCTTTCTACATTCAAGACCAACCTCCTCCCACATATTTCACCCCACGCAGCTCAAGCTGAAGGTAGCCCTGTTGTCTTCCCAAACTCCTTTGAAAACTTATGAAAGGACACACGAAAGGGAACAATAAAAAGTTTTTGGAAAAGGTAACAACCACACTCAGTCTCCGCAGCAAACAAAGGACAGGAATCTCTCTCCCTGCGAGGCGCAGTTAATTTATTTTTCTTTCTTTCTTTCTTTCTTTCTTTCTTTCAATCTTATCCGTACGCTAAACAAAGTACGGAGGCGTAATTGTTCACGTTTACGCTGCACGGTTTTCAGTCCTCCCAATTCTTACCGGTGACATTTTGTCAGTCCCCTCTGCTGGTGTTCCACACACTGTTTGTGTTTACAGAGTTTGTTTGTGTGACAAAGTCACGCAAGCCACATCCTCCAAGGTAACCAGGATTGCCGTCATTTGGCCTCCCTAATGTGTGCCATTCAGCATTAACATATCATTAGCTCTTTCTGGGACCATTCAGTCAGAAAATTAGAGGTCTCTAAAGGCCCGCAGTTCCATCACTAAGGCAAAACCAGTTGACACCTTCACTTCAGCGTGCTCAGTGGGGAACAGAAAGCAGGATAAAGACATGCGTGGGAGTGAGAGCGGGTTTCAGGTACCCCTTTATTATAATGATTTCTAAAACTTTTTGTGCATTTCGCCACTGGATTCATTTGAAAAGAATATTTAAGTGACTTTTTCCCTTTCTTTTTTTTTTGCCGACCTTCACCTTGAAGTAAAACGATGGCGCCAACAGATTGCGGAATGTGATAAAATTCCATGTATGGTTCCCGAGGGCAGAGATGGATTCTCCTACGGCCACATCAGCCTCAAAGCGATTGGTTAAATGCTACTGTTAAAAGCCCGTCCTTGCAGAATGGTCAGGATGAACGGCTCTGCTTCAACATCTAATGACAAAACATCTGGCAGATAGTTCCAGCGCTGCGGTGGAACTGCCGTAGATGAAGCGTTTAGTCTTCGTAATACCTTGTTTTGACACCTGTAATGGAACGGAGTCCTCCTTGCTTTTGTTGTTCGTGGCAAAACATCGCCTGAATAGGTCGAAGCTCCTCCTCTGTGGGGTAATTACAAGTTCAAACTGAAGCTAAATGGAAATACAAATGTGCGACTACATGAATAGCTTTTCCAGATATTTTCTTCTAATCCAATTTGTACATATGATGCGTGTTTGAGCGATAGATGCTGCAAATGTTCTCGCTTCAAAGGGCTTCTCGAGTTCACCCGTTAATTGCAAATGATCTTTTCTTTCTGTAATTAGCTGACTAGGAAGGCATACATTAGAATACCTATTTGCATATATATATCCTACAGTATTTTGACTTTTGAGTATATTTATCATTAAAGCTTTACATTTCTTTTTTATTGCAATTGTCTTTGATAATTCCAGTAATTTTCTAGAATTTACTACAATTTCAGTTACATTTTTGTATAAGAAATGGGTAAGAAAAACATATTTTTTCTTACCCAAGTGTGCTTTTTTCATGTAGCAAATCAGACATTATTTTTTAAAGATGGTTTTCCTGCATAATAAACAAATAAATATAATTTTGCCTACTGTTATAAAAGCAAAAGGGTAGTTGAATTAATAAAAAAATAGCAGTTAAGCCCAAAATCACAATGTAATTTCCAAAAAGACTCCGTTTTGTTGTCTTCAATAAAATAAACTGCAATACTATTCTGTTAGAATTTACAGACATGTATGTTTATTTACTGTCCTTTTGATAGAAATAATAGAAATACTTGAAATACTGCAGGCCGATTGTTAAATGTTGTTTTCCCATTCAGACGTAACAATGACAATAAGTGAAATTCTAATGGCAGTAAGATACTGTTGAATGAAAGTCATTAAGTTTATCTGAAACTTCAACATAGTTTTAGATGAAAAAATGGACAAGTATCCATGCATCTGTTTATCCTTGCAGGGTCATGTGGGGGCTGCTGCCTGTGTCCAGCTGTCACTGTGTGAAAGCAGGATACATCCTATACAGGTCGCCAGGCATCGCAGGGCAACAAAGAGAGATTCAAGACAAACACACACACACGCACACACACACACACACACACACACACACGCACACACACACACACACACACACCTAGCCTTGTTTATATGCCCTACTGGGGACTAAAGACAAGACCATGCTTTCTGGGAACCTCCCTTTCTGAAAGTAGCACAGCTCTGCAAAAAATCAAGTAGCATGCTAGAGGGGCAGTGAACAAACATATCACTTTAAATTTGCAATAAGACTAACTAGAGTTCCAAACATGATAAGAAGGTGACTCTTGGGGACTTGTCAGGTTTTTAGTAATGGGTGGGGACATAAATACACACTAATTAGTTTTTATTACATTCTTAGTACCTGTAGCACAGTTTCCGGTTCAAAGTGCTTTGACAGCCACTATGACTCAATGCACAATGAAATCTACACTTTGGTACAAAAGAAAATTGAGTAGCCACTCAAGATATGTCAAATTCTAGTATTGAGCAGCATATTACGCTTTGTTAAATGTATTCTTTTAAAGACATTACATAAAGGGATTAAAATGATGCATACATTTCTGCAAAAAAACCTTTTCCTAGCAAATTATATCATAATTTTGTGTTCTTCTGATTGACTGTAAATCTCTCATCCAGGAACAACCTGTAATTACGAGAAGATGGGCCACAGGCAGTAATCTTGATTGATTAATTTACTCTACAAGTCTGTTGTTGAGAGTGTCATCTCTTCTGTCATCATCTGTTTAAATAGCATCTGAGCCAGGGACCTGAAAAGGCTTAACAGCCTGATAAAGAAGGCTGGTTCTGTTCTGGGGACTACTGTTGAAATCCTCTGGAGATGGTTGTTCAAAAAAGGATTCTTTGAAGGTTTTTGTTCTGTCTGCTCACTTTCACTCATGTAATGAGTTTTGTCGAATAAACCTATTGACTGATTGATTGTAATACAAACATTACAGACAACCCCGATCATCCTCTTTCATATGTTTGAACACTGAGGCATCTTCAGATCCATTAGAATACCGAATAATATAGACAATCCTCCCTGCCCACAGCCATAAGCATCTACAACAACTCAGATATGATGTACTTTTCACGCATCTGAAAATAGATGAAAGGTATTTTTTTATCTTCCTTCTATGTACTAAATGATTGAGTAAGGCGTAAAAAGTATGCTGAAGAATAAACATTTATTGCTTAACCAAGCTCTTTACAGGATGCTTTGTTTTCCCGTAAATATTTAAACCAACAAATGAACTTAAAAAGTACAAACTGAAATTACTGTCAGTAAAAAAGGTACTGCAACAAAGCCAAAACTAAAAGATATACTACTTTCTGTATTTAAAAAAAAACAGCAAACTGAAATGTCTATGACATGACTAACTAAAAGCACTTAAAAGCAGCATGAAATTAAATGTTTTTAAACTTTGTTTTTAAGAGCCGTTTTTAACGTAAAACTTAACAGCCAGCCAATTTCTGTTTCTGAGTGCAACAGGCTCCCGTTTTAAACACTTATCACAGTCTGCTTTTCCTGGAACTCTACAGGTGGTGATGAATGCCATCAAGTGCTTTTTGACTGCAAGGACCTCTCCCTCATTCCAAGTCCTCCTCTTGCATGGTTGGCAACCTTTAAAACCAAAGTTAATAACAAGTTTAAAACAATGAAATGAAGTTACCAAAGCAATATCATAATTGAAGGGTTTTCTGAAATTGTAAAATACACTCATGCCTGATTAGACCCTTCCTGCAAAATACAGTTAAATACAGGACCTAAACCAATTAATAACTGTACCTTTCTCACCATGAAAAGCTATTTTTCTCAATTATACCAAAAATATATATTTGTAAACATCTAAGGTAATTGTTACTAACCCTAACCCTACCCACAAGACAATGAAGTCCTGATGTTACTATAAATTAGGGCTGACTTTTAATTCTGAAGTCAGTGACGTAATATTTGAAAATGTAATGTACTTTAAAATAAACCTGAATATTGTAAGCAAGAGGCTTGCCAACATTGGGACAAATAGAAAAAAAACATCTAAATAACATAAAAAACATTGACTAGTCAAAAGGAATGTTGTATCACAGCTGTGTGATTCTACTACAAAGCCGTTTCTGCTTCAGATATACAGTAATCCTTCATCAAGTAAGCAAGTTAAGATCACAGTTTATAGATCATTTTAAGGAAATATTAAATTTCTTAGAAAGGTAACCATACTAACAAAATCTCAGACATCTCCAGTTGGGCTAGTAGCCCACCAATAAAAAGTTGAAAAATTAATACCTTTGTCTTGGAGGACTTTGACTTTGGTGGAGCTTCATCTGCTGAGCCAGCATACTCAACCTCAACACCTTCAGTCACAGTTGGTTCTTTGTCAACCTTAGGAAAAGAATAGAGAAGTCTTTTAATACTGCAACAAGACTGGCCATCTTTTGTTCAAATCCACTGACCACCTCAACAACAATATAGAACAAACCAAAAACAATTCAGCTGCAGATCAGCATAGTACATTGTCAATGAATCACAGCAGTAATGTTCGATTAAAAACCTATTTCTGGTTTGGTTTAGCAGTCAATCTTCATCATAAAGTCTCAAACTTCAGTATCACTTAAACTGTTTCAAACATTAATCTAAGAAGACGTCACTGGATAGGACTGTTAACATGTTTCCGTCATATTCCCTGATTTGAAACATACATCATGTCTTAAGCCAGCTGTCAACCATGCTACTGAGGGCAGACAAGATCTATAGTTACACAAAAAAGGGATTACATTTTGACCAAAATAAACCTCAAACGGGGTCCTCACTTTTACTGTAAACCAGAAATGTGTGTATGGCCCCAAACAACCATTCACTAAAGACTTCAGCTGCTATAGTTCCCACAATGACATCAAACCAGACTAGTGTGTGTTGCAAGAACTGCTAAAAAAAGCCTGTTAAGTTCATAGTTTATGGAGCATTTGAAGGAAATATTACATTTCTTCCAATGCAACCGTACCAACAGAATCTCCCAGACATCTCCAGTGGGGCTAGAAGCCCAGTGAAAAGAAGTTCAGCAATTATTACCTTTCTCTTAGAGGACTTTGACTTTGTTGGAGCTTGATCTGCTGAGCCAGCATGCTCAAACTCAACACACTCAGTCACAATTGGTTCTTTGTCAACCTTAGGAAAAGAAAAAAATAGTGTTTTAATACTGCAACAGGACTGGCCAACTTTTGTTCAAATCCACTGACCACCTCAACAACAATATAGAACAAACCAAACGAAATTCAGCTGAAGATCAGCATGGTACATTGTAAAGGAATAACAGCAGTAATGTTAGAATAAAAACCTATTTCTGGTTCGGTTTAGCAGTCATCCTTCATCGTGAAGTCTCAAATTTCCGTATCTCTAAAACCGTTTCAAAC